>NC_003423.3:1616670-3078237 GCF_000002945.2 Schizosaccharomyces pombe | reverse complement strand
CACACCTAATGTTCTCAGTACTTCTCTTCTTATCGGTGTTGGTTGTTCTGATTGCAAAATACCAATTAGCGCGCCCAACAAAGGAGGGTAATCTAAATATGGCTGAATTACATAACCTGAACGACCACAAAGTTTTCGTAAACATTTAAGAGAAGCAAGTCGCTTCAATGTAGAGCTTTGATCCTGTAAATTCACAAGTATTAACTTCATGAAGGAACCACGAACATCCACAGGCATATCTTCTCCTTCAACACTTGCGAGTTCACCTAAAGCTGATATAATGGCAGATGAAACTCCAGGACTCGTATCTGCTGCTTTCGGTAATATTACATGAATGATCGATTGGATATATGGCTTAATGAGTGTTCTAGCTTTGGATACCAGTAATTTGAGAAGCTGTGCGCTTTCTTCTTTTTGACGACTATTACCCGAATATTCCATGTCAGATAATAACTGAATAATAGTTTTTCGTAGCGATGGCATCACATGGGCCGGATTATACAATGCAAGCCTTCCTATAATAATGATAGCAATTTCTCTGATTGAAAAAACTTCATCATTCAGAGCGATAAATAAGCAACGAATATTATCAGGATGTGCCAAATGCCGATCAAATCTTTCATCTAGTAATGAGAGTACGGTTTCCCTAATTTTTGGATCACTATCTGCAATTCCAAGGGTTAATAGCTTTTCAAGCACCTCAGCGACTGATTCAACAGCCAAAGGATTTGTTTTTCTACATATCGGATCTCTGGCAAAAACCTGACAGCAAGTTCGTGCAGCAGCAATACGGATCTCTGAATTATCATTTTCCAAGTAAGATAAGACAGATTCTTGGATGAAACTAATTAATGAATAACCAGTAAAATTAAAAGTACCCAAAGTTTCTAAAGCCAAAATAATTGATTCCGTGCTTTTACTTCTTTGGTCAGGTTCCCTAGCAGAGTATATATTAGTGAAACTGGGAGTATATGTGTCATTAGTACGAATTTCAAAGTTTTTTCCAGTCAAAATTTGACTAACCATATTCAATAATCGTTCTTGAATAGGAGCCAAAAGAGGAGGGATGTTTTCTGCCATTTTCACAAGAGCTTGACGCAAGTGAACGCTCAGTTCGCAAGAAAAAATCAGACCAAGTAGACTTCGAGAATCTTCAAGGAGTTCAAGCTTTACAGCAGCAGCCAACATGCCAATGCATTCAAAAACAGGCTTTTCATATTGCGTTTTTTCACGTACTTTTGCTGTCAATGTATCCCTTATTACTTTTAAAATATTCTGTAAATAAGGAATCATTGCTTCATTGACTGCCATGGCTATTCTTCCAATAGCTTCAAAAGCTAAAGACTTTTCCTTGTCTTTCCTGATATGGGAAAGTAAGTAAACCATAAAAGAATCTAAATAACGCTGTTGAAATTTTTTGGGGTTATATTCAGACAATGTAGGCAGTAAAAATACTATGCAGCGTCTGATAGAGTTATCTCTATGCTCTCGTAAACGAAGCGCCAAATCACAAAATTCTGTGTAATGTTCACGAATAAAAGAGCCAGATTTTTCGAAAAGCTCTTTGTATGCGAGAAGACTTCCATGCAGATATTCCACACTCGACTGTCGTAAACCATGTTCAGCTTGAAGCAGAACTTCATTAAAACACTGCAATTGAACTTTAGCTTCTCTTTGACAAACCACGTCTAAAGAAGCACCCAAAGCATCAGCAGCAGTTTCCCGAATAAGAGGCTTTGGATCACGCAATCCAGTCCACAAATTTTGGAAAATTTCACTAATATACAAGTAAACTAAGGTAGGAGAATTTTGTGCTAAAGCCTTAATAATTAAAATAGCCGCCATCCGTTTTTGCTCTTGACGGTCTCCTTGAAGCCACTCGAAAGCACGCTGAACTTCAAATTCAACGAATTCGGCTGCAAGGGTACCACCAGACGCAGCCAAATGACCAAGAACCTTCGCAGATAGTTCCATCGAATGCCAATCCGTACTAGGAAGGGTCATTCGTAAGTAATTTGCATACCGCGAAAGATTAGTAACATCTCCCTCACTTTCGAATTCAATTAGCTTGCCTATCGCAAGGATTCCTCCAAATCTTTCGTGGGAATCATGGCTATGAATAAGCTCAAAAATTCGACGATTGATATCGTTATTGAAACGCGCAAGGGATTCACCTGATAATTCCTTAGTAGAACTATGTACAAATTCTTTTAATTGATCAGCGGCTGCTAGTTGAATGCTTTCATTTTTGTTTTTTAGATCACTAAAATACTCCATGAATCAAAGAGAGCGAGTGAAACGATAGACTTTCTAATAGTCGCGGTGTTCAATTCTTCCACTTAGGCATTCATCACAATGTCTACGGAAAGCAAACAATTCAGTATTAGGTTGACCGGAGAGGTATTGGCCTTCCAGTTTGATTAAATGAACTTTATATATGTTCAGATTAATATAATTTCTTAGTAACTTCTCCGAGATATGGAAAAGGTTAAAAGTTAACAACTTATGACATTAAATGTCATGTCAAAATTTCTAAGGTATTCCAACGTGAAATCGTTCAAAAAACATAACATAGCACATTATAATCCTTTAAGTATATGGAGCACTTTTTGTACACAGAAATAAATTCGTTTTTATTTGCTCGTCATTTTTATTTTGCACGAGCGCATGGCTTAAACGTTTTTTTTATGAGGAGTTCTGAATCAATCCATAAATATTTGATTCTTTAAAAAGTTGTTTGAGTTTTTCCAAGCTAGCCCACTGTTATTTTTCTTTGTTTGGTTGATTTCCCGACACTTACACCACTAACGCGTGCGGTTATCATACTGTAAACAAATGATGTTAAAGACATGAGACCTTTCTTTCTTTATTCTCTTGTTTTTTTATTTGGTTATATAACTTCTAGTTTGTCTTTAGTTAAGCGCATTCATTCTTGTTTGGCATACATTGTATCTGGTGGCCGTCTTTTCACCAAGGTTCCTTCATACGTACTACTGTTTACCGTTTTAGGATTTTTTATTTTCATTCTTTTAGAACGAATCGCTGAATCCGAAGCTCGTAACTCAACGTCAGTTAGCGGTGGCATTTCTGCAAGGGAACAGCTTTTACGTCGAGGAAGTTTTTGATTTTACAACTTGAGTTCTAAACACCGGAGAGAGCAGTATCATCTCCTGTTATATTTTTCTTAACAAAAGTTTTTTGTATGCTTCTAAAGTCTGTTATTACTTGTTTGTCTTTTTTATTAAACACTTCGGAATTGACTTCAGAGCATTCAATATTATATTTCAAATGTCTACCACAACCATGAATATAGCTTCGGCTCCAATTGAAGTGAAACGGATATATTGGCCCAAAAGTACGATCTCTTATACCGATTCTGGTTACTTAGTTGGTTGGAAGTACTCTACCAACGATCTTATCGTTGTGACAACAATTACTAGTTATCAATCCTTCGCTAATTTTTTAGTTGATTATTGCAAAAATCAAGATCAATCAGTAGATATTAAATCTCTGTGTATATTAGGCACGTTTAATTGCTCTGCCGATATTTTGCCGGGTGACAAATATGAAATTGATTGTTGGATCAAAGTGCAGCAATCGACTGAGCTTTCTCATCCCCGAGTTTTCGATTCGGCTAGTACGCCTTTAAAAATAAATCTGCATATAATTTATTATCATCCTCCGCAGCCAAGAAAAATGCAATTTCTTTCCCTTGAACCTCTATCGCTTTTATTGTTAAAAGATAGTTTTATTAACAAGTCAAACCCTGAATACGAAAGCATGCAACACCAGCAAATACTGTTAAAAAAATTGAAATTGCACTTTCCCCGACGCAAAGAAAATAGCTGGAAAAGGAGTCTACGCTCAGGCTTAATTGAGCTTCTTAATCAATCCTTCGAGGTTCGCATGTTAACACATGAAAATAATAACAAAAAAAATTCATATGTTTTTCGACTTTTTGATCGTGTCTCGTCATCAACCTTTTATTTTTTTAATTCGCTGTTTGCTTACTTTATCATATTATTGAGGATAATTAATGAGGTTATACTCTTGGCGATTAATTACCGACCGATTCCTTTATCTTATAATATGATGGATATTTTCGTTTCTGCTCGTCAAGTAGATTTGAGGTTGCAACAAGCGTGTTTTTGGCCTGTACAATATATGAAATTATGGGTTTTTCGGAAAAGCAAGCGCGTTGCGATAGAGGATTACAAAGAATATATTAGATTCTATAACAACCTTTGGTTGGTTGCGAATGACATGATCTTTGGGATTACAATGAGTTCATTTATTTTAGAGAATCTTCATCTGGTGGTAAAATTAATAGAAAATATCACATTCGAGTATGCGATAAAAAACGTTCGTTCTATGGTTATATGGCTCGTGGATACTCCTGCTGGATTAAAACTAAACAACGACATTTGCAAGTTTATTATGAAGCTTTCTGTATGGGTTATTGACGTATGGAGTAATTTTCTTTTGCATTGTTTGCCTTGGACTCCATTTTTGGTTCAAGTTGTCGCTATTTCTGGGTTTGGGGGTGCTAGTTTAATGATCGCTTTAATTTCTGATTTTTTAAGTGTTATGACTATTCATATACATTTGCTTTATTTGGCTTCATCACGTTTGTATAATTGGCAGCTACGTGTAATTTATAGTTTGCTGCAGCTTTTTCGAGGAAAAAAAAGAAACGTTTTACGAAATAGAATCGACTCATATGAGTATGATTTAGACCAACTACTTTTAGGAACAATCCTTTTTACGGTACTAATATTCTTCTTACCTACAATATATGTTTTCTATGCAGCATTTGCATTAACACGAGTATCCGTGATGACATGCTTGGCAATCTGTGAAACTATGTTAGCCTTCCTGAATCACTTCCCATTATTTGTTACAATGTTACGAATTAAAGATCCTTATAGAATACCAAGTGGGCTGAATTTTGAGATAGTCAGCTTTGAACCATTAAAACAAGACGGCTTCGCAACGCTATATCTCAATTGCAACTCCAAACCGATGTCTCTTGGATCCATGTTTGAGCATTATCGGAAACTGGCGCGTAGGTTAATTTCGCATTACCTTTCAAAAACTACTTTGATTAGTTTGCTCGTAGGTTGCCCAGTTCCAGCGATACCTGCTGAGCAACTCTACAATATCCAGTACGCTATGCTTCCGACCAAAAGAATATCTATTAGAAAACTGCGAGATCTTCTTTTTCATCAGAAAAAATTTCCTTACGACTGATCAAAATGTTAAGTATTGTTGCACACAGTTGATATATAATATTTTTTGTTTATGAAACAACAAAATTTTTATAATTAAACTTAGTTTATCAGTTTCGTTCAAAGCTGTTTAGCCGTTACCCATTTGATAATAATTGGAAAGAAAATGTGCGAAATGTAACCGCAAAGTATTAGAAAGGCACAATTTTCAATTATTTATTTTTCTAAACAGGAGTTAGAAGGTTCCTAATTCGGTTTTATAGTAAGCTTTACATACTTTTTGACTTGGAGGCTCCTTTTCCTTGGCGTATTCTCCTAGTATTTTAATTAGCTAATTTCTTGTGAAAGAAACATTCAATCTCAATTAACAACTAACATACCCTTTCCTGATTTCCATTCGCAATTCCTCATCACTATCGGGAAATGTTTTATCATTTAAAAGGGTCCTTAATTGACGATAATTGATAGTTGCGGGATAGTAGCTCTTCAGTTTTGCTCCCTTCAGCTCTTGTACTACAAATTTGCGACCCGTTCTCGAGTTGTTTGATTTATACTGAGTGCCAAATATTTTTGATGAGAGAATATTTAATTCTTCCAGGATTGCTTTGCTAGCCATGATTTTATACCAAAAATTAGGGAAGGCTCCTAGGGAATGTGGTTGCTTAAAGTTAAAGGCAAAACGAAATAAAAACAACAATAATAAGGCTAAAGACACTACTATGATTTCATCTGCAAGGATTCTGAAATTCTGTTATTGTAAGTATTATTAGCGCAAGTCTACTTAGATATACTACAGCGGATGATGTGGGATAAGTAGTTCATCAACCCCACATGGAAACATTTTGGTGCATTGACTAAAGATAGACCTGTAAATAGGTTTAGTGGGATCAAGTACTTAATATTCTACGCTTTAAGAGGTTACGAGTAGTTAAGTAGAGTATAATAGACACCAAATAGTTGAACATATTCATATAGCGTATTATTTCCATTAGCTGTAATATAATATAATTGAAGTTCACTGGCTTTCAGATTACGTTAAAAAACTTACACGAATTTAGTAATATATACAATATAACATATATTAAGGATAAACGAAGCAAAACTATCCTGAAAGGTAGATATACCAACCCGGATAACCAATTGGAAAGATGGTTGGAAAAATCATATCTTCGCAAATAATTGCAAAGAAATTAAAACCATCTAAGACCCACACACAATAATCTGAGTCATTAAAGACAAGCATCTTAGATATTTACACTTTGTAGATAATGTAAAAATAATAGAAAGCGAAATACGTAGATATCAACTATTCGGAAAAGGGAAAAGAGCGGGTTTTATTAAACAGATGACTCAACAATTGAGCTTGTTATTTAATATACAAGCATTTTTTAGCAGCAGCAACAACAACATCGGCATTTGGGACAGAAGCAGCCTCAACAGGATGACTATAAGGCATGGGAACATCTGCCATACTTACACGTTCAACAGGAGCATCAAGATAATCAAATGCGTCAGACTCCATAATTTGAGCAGCAATTTCACTACCAATACCATGTTGACTATATGCCTGGTCAACAGTCACAATACGATTTGTCTTCTTAACACTGGCCGCGATAGTATTGATGTCTAAAGGACGAATACTACGCAAGTTTATAACTTCAGCTTCAACACCATAGTCAGCCTTGAGCTTGTCAGCTGCTTCTAAAGCAGTAACAACAGAAATAGACTCACCAACGATGGTGATATCTTTACCGGGGCGCTCCACCTTAGCAAGGCCAAAGGGAAGCACAAAGTCCTCGCTCAACGCTTCTTTCGAAATTGGAAAGGTTTTACCATAAAGAATTTCGTTTTCAAGTACAACAACGGGATTAGGATCACGAATAGCAGCCTTCAACAAACCACGAGCATCTTCTGCTGAGTAAGGAGAAACTACTTTAAGACCAGGGATACTACCATACCATGGAGCAAAGTGTTGAGAATGCTGAGCAGCAACTGCAGCGGCAGGCCCATTAGGTCCACGGAAGACAATAGGACAAGCCTGAATACCACCAGACATGTACAGGGTTCTGGCGGCCGAGTTAACGATATGATCGATAGCCTGCATGGAAAAATTGAAAGTCATAAACTCACAAATAGGACGTAAACCAGCAAAAGCAGCACCTGTTGCCAAACCAGTAAAACCCATTTCAGTAATGGGAGTGTCGATAACACGTTTAGGACCAAACTTGTCTAATAAACCTCTAGATATCTTATAAGCACCATTGTATTGCGCAACCTCTTCGCCAATCAAGAAGACACGATCGTCACGTTTCATTTCTTCTTCCATTGCACTGTTCAAAGCATCACGAACGGTCATTTCCTTCACTCCATTGGAAGAAGAAGAATAGCGCTTTGCGATGGTTGAACTAAGAAGTTTCCAAGAACGACTGGTCCCAACAATTTCACCAAACTTTTGAAGACGAATCATTTTAAATTCCCTCAAACTTCTTTTTAACTTCGTTAAAAATTAGGGCTATCCCGCTGTGTTGTTGTATATGTGTAGTGGGCAAAGTAGAACAGTGTGATGGTAAAATATTTCGAGTTGGCTTATGGTACAACAAATTAAATACAGTACGTAGATGATTAACAAGAATACTACCACTTTTATAAATTTTGTGTTTATTGCAAATGACAAAAGAATGGTTAAACAGTCTGATATGATTATAACCTCTTAGTAGTATCATTTGTTTCATCTTATTTTTGCTAAATAGTGAAATGTGTACATACTGAAGCAGCTGCAATAACGTGCTTAACCGATAAAGATAATTTGTTATCACTAGATACGGTGCTCAAAATTGATTGCCGCAATAGATCGTTTGAACTCCTAAGGGCGATATCCGAAAAGCAGAGCATAAACACCGACAAAAAGGTGATGAACGAGAAGTTAAAACAGCCTAAAGTTGTGGTTCAAATTGATGCATAATTGCACGGATTATTGATTCCGGTGCATCAGTGACTATGAATTTTGAAGCCCTCAAATATACTTAAAGCATTACTTTATTTTCATAACAGTAAATTCATCACCATATGATTTGTACTAGCCATGTAGAGATAAAAGCTGCTTTGTATTATGATAAACTACATAATTCATTAGCGAAAATAAAAGTAAACAATTTCGTTAGCTTGACATGGAATTTTTTTTATTTAATGGTCAACAGCATTGAGTATAAACAAGCCTTGAACCAATGTATGGTTTCTGATGATTAAACCAACAACAGATTGAATAGTTATAGTTGGAAATTGATGAAAGAAAGTTCCTTTTTTAACTTCGGACTTTTTATTGACAGTATTATTTAAAAGTTATATTTAGTACACGCGTTATAAGGGTTTCTTTGGTACGCGAAGTCAAAAAATTATTTCTTGCATTATTAAAGATTGAAGATAGTTTTATAAGCTACAGACCAATATTTAATTTGCAGTTTTTCACATTTTCTAAAGACTTTAACAAAGGTAAGGCGTTTTTAGAGATAAATGTTCAGACATAAACTTTTCGACAAAAGTACATAGCTTAACTACTTAAAGTTTTCCTGGTTTTTTCCGCCTTTGACGTTCAATGAGACCGTAAATTCATAATTTGGCATGCTACAATCCTCTTTTTACAATAGATGCAAACCAACTGTTGTAGACTTTTAAACGATAATTAATGATTGCAATCCCAACTAATAAATGTATGTCCCGTGTATAGCATCTTTGGTAGGTATTGTGTCATAACTGCAAGTTTATTATTTCTCATCTAAACAAACCGACTCACAAACTTCTCAGAATATATGTTTGATGATAGAGGAAAAAAAGTTTACTTTGTATACTTGTTATGAATAGTCATACGCTGTATTTTTTTTTCTTTTTTTTTTGGATAACACTTATGAAGGACTAAAGCATGCGGCCGTAAGATATCATGGATACACAGTGTTTATGTGTAAGCATTAATAAAGAAAATAATCCGCTTTCAATTTTAATACTCGCGATACATTTTGCAATTAAAAAGGATGTATATTTTATTAATTATAGTCAGTGTTTATTTGATACATAATATTATTTTCCATGGAAATATAGAGAATATCGTTATAATATATGCAATGCCGATTTTTGACATAATGTGTATGATATGATATATATATACAGCCAACAGTACTGACGAAATTTCACCCAACTTACCATTTTATTGTGGTTTTTTAATAAACTTGTACAGTTACTTTTTGTACGAACCATTGATTAATTTAAGAAAATGGCCTCTTGCTGTCCAACAAGTCGTGGTGCCGCAGCTTCTAACAAGTCCTATACCTTTAAGGGTAAAGAAATTGAAAACTTTGGAGGATTGACCACCTATGTTGTTGGATCTACTTCCAATACCCGTGTTTTGATTGGTTTCATGGATATATTTGGTCTCTCTGATCAAATTAAAGAGGGTGCTGATAAATTGGCAGATGATGGCTTTACCGTCTACTTACCCGATTTCTTAGAGGGAAAGCCGTTGCCAGTTACTGCTTTACCCCCTAAGACGCCAGAGGACCAAAAGTTATGCAATGATTTTTTTTCTACTAGAATTTCTCCTAATTTGCACTGGCCGAAACTTGCTAAAGTTGTAGAAGCTGTGCGCGCTAACCATGGACCAAATGTTACTATTGGCACTTATGGATTTTGTTGGGGTGCTAAAGTTTTGGTCACTTATCCCGCTACAATTGATTTCGTTGGAATTGCTAGCTGTCACCCTTCCTTCCCTGATAGCGCTGATGCAGCCAATGTTCATTGTCCTGTATTGTTTCTTTGCTCTAAAGACGAAGATGCTAAAATCATCAAAGAATGGGAAGAAGCGTTCAAGACAAACCCCGCTTATGCCAAGTCTTCCTTCGAAACATTCAGCGACATGTTCCATGGTTGGATGGCTGCTCGCGCAGACCTTTCCAACCCCGAACAAAGGAAGCGCTTTGATGAAGGCTACCAAAAGGTTTCTTCATTTTTCCAATCTTTAATGTGAGTTTGATGTTTGTTAGATAGTCATGATTTGTTATCGCTATTGATTTTTTTTAATCCAATTATTAACTAATGACCTAAACTATTCGATACAGTAGCTGTACGCTTTACAATACAAACAGGTGAAGCTTCCAATATTCACTTAGGCTGTAACATATTTTGAGGTTTGCTCAACCTAGATGCCTTAGTACTGTTTCCTACAAATTTATATGTTTTTTAGGATCGTGAACAAAATAGCTTTTAAAATCAGTTAAAAATTTTAGCCACTGTTATTTTTTTGCGAGTAACTCTACGCTTCACTGCCTATGATATGTTGCATAGAGATGAATTCATTTTGTATTAGTTTTAATTCTAATATTTAGTTTTATTTCTATTTATGAATATAATGTTTTTATTGTATATAAATCAAATTTTATTATTTACGTCCTGCTAACTTAGTCTCAGTATATTCTGCCAAATCCCGTAATTGAAAGCACCGAAAACTTTTTCGAAAGGCGTTTTTATGTATCCGCATCTCCCTTGTAAAATACCAGGGCTTTCGTTGATTTATGATGATGAATCGAAAGTTGAAAAATCGAAGCAACTGTCTACAAACGCAAGTTCATCAAATTTTGTAAAAGAAGATCAAATTCCTTCAAATTTATCTATCGATAATATCAATACCCCACAGGGCGACCCAATCGATAAAAACAACTTGAATACTAATACTGAAAATAATCTACCGAACATAGTTAACTTTCAGAATATTTCTTCAGCGAATTCTGGCGAAATTAAGCAAAAAGATAATGAAATTTTATTTTCTTCAACAGAAGATATAAACCAACACAAGGAAAACTATCAAGATGAGAACAAAATCGACTTATTGGATGTTGCATTGGCTAACCCAAAGGATTGTGTTGTTCCATCATCAGGTTTGCTCATGCCAAAAGAGGAGTTCATTAGCAACGAAGAAGTTGGCATTCCAGCTACTAATTCATCCGAGAAATCCAATGTAAAAATCGCTGATGAAATTGCGGAGGTTACGCATAGTAACTCTTCTATTGGTAAATCGTCTGCTGATTTAAGTTCAGACTCATCTTCAGATTCAGAGAGTAATACTTCTTTTTCCGAAACTGATGTAGAAGAAGAGAAAGCAGAGGAAAAGTCTGATGCGGAATCGATGGCTCCTAGTACTCCTCCCAAAACGGTGAATGAGTTACCGGAACAAATTTACGAGAAGCCAGAAATAGTACTTCAGCCTAATTCGTTAATAGAACCATTGGGAAAAATTATACAAGTCTTGAAGCGAGAGGTAGTGGTGAAAAGTGATATCGACGATGAAAAGATTGTTTTTGATGAAAAAACGGTTTTATGTTTTGAAGACAGAAGTATTATAGGCTATATTCATGAGACATTTGGTCCCGTATCTAGTCCATATTATATTGTCCGTTTTTCTACTGAAGAAGAATGCTCCGCGATAAACGCTTGCATGGGAAGACCGGTTTTTTATGTGCCTACAATGGCTAATAAAATAGATCCTGAACCGCTTAAGTATATAAAAGGAAGCGATGCTAGTAATGTTTATGATGAAGAGATTAATCCTTCTGAACAAGAATTTTCTGATGATGAAGCAGAGGTAGCCGCAAAACAATTAAAAAAGAAAAGGAAAAGGAAAGCAAAGAGTATGGTTTCTGGTAATCAAGCCTTGCCTGGCGAAGCAAATTTCCAGTCACTTAATCAGAACAATGTTCGAAATTATCCGTTTTATCAGACCAATCAAGGATCCAATCCGCCAGCCAAACGCTTCACTCAGGAACCACCAAGTTCATCGCTATACTCGTTAAGTGAATCATCAATAAATTATTCAACTCAGTCTCCGATGTATTATAATTATAACTATCCCCAGCCTTCATTCCCGCCATTTCATCCCATATACAATGACAGTATCGGTTATTATTCACAAGCTAATCCACAAATGTATTACGCAAATCAAGTTTCAGCTCCTCCGCCTCAAGGCTCTTTCGATCCAAATTCGAAGTTTTATAGAAATTCTTCTGACTCTTATAGAAAATAGTTTTGTGAGATTCAAGTTATCTGGATGCGTCAGTGGATTGAATTTTTATCGTTTGTCTTAATGTTCAGGAATTCTAAAAGAGTGGCATATAATATAAGGGTATTTAGACGGTTATCAAAGGTCCATTTTTGGAGCTAGAAAAGAAGGTTGAATGACAGATTTTATTAAAGTCACGATATCAGCTTTCAAAAAAATTAAATCAGATTTTTGTTTTTGGCATATAAAATTTTATTAGTTAGTACATTGTAAGCTTTATATATCTTATGCGCTTGATTTTGTTCATTTACGATGATACTAATACTAATTAATCTTAAAAGAGAAGTCAATTGTATAAAACTAATTTTTGCTTATGAAGTGAAAAAACGCAGTGTTCCAAATTGTATAAATTGGTTTCTCAGCTTCTCGTTCTTATCATGGTTTACGAAATAAACTATAAAGATTTATTTGCAATATAAATAAAATCAATATTTTTTAAAATTCTATGAAGCGAAAACTTTAGAGTGGCTGTTGTTTATTCAAAAATATTCGCTATCTGATCCATCTAATGTAGTATACATTCGGTAGTGAACAATCCTATAAAGGTAATGGACACCTTGAAATCCTATTTTTAAACAGTTGCTCTCATCACTTGCTTTTCTCCTCTAAATTTATTTTATTTTATTTTTATTTAAAAGGGTGTAATTCTTACACTGTATTTTGTAATTAAAATTTGCAAATGAGCGCTTCAAAAATTGCTTTTTTAGGTCCCAGAGGAACTTTTAGTCACCAGGTGTGTTTAACTTTATAATCCAAATATTAAGGAAGGAACAAACTGAAGATGAGAATGCTTTAAAGGTCTTTTTTGAAGTAATTTCATTCGAGGGGTTAAACTATCTTAGTTGATATAAAATTACAAATAGTAACAAATATAATAGGCAGCTCTTTTGGCCAGACCTGATTCTTTATTATGCAGCTTGCCATCTTTTGCAGGCAAGTTAATTTTCGCTTTAAAATTTATACTAATATGTTTTTTAGCTGTGTTAGAAGCTCTATCTTCCAGACAAGTTGATTATGCTGTTTTACCGATTGAAAATTCGACAAATGGTGCAGTAATTCCTGCATATGATTTATTAAAAGGCCGTGATGACATTCAAGCAGTTGGCGAAGTGCTAGTGCCCGCACACCATTGTATTATAGGCAAAAGCCTAGAAAACGTTCAGAAGATTTTGAGCCATCCGCAGGCCTTCGGCCAATGTTCCAAATGGATCTCAGCGAATGTACCTAATGCTGAATTCGTTTCTGTGAGTTCCACCAGTCAAGCAGCTGCTTTAGCATCAAAGGATATCACTGGAACTATTGTGGCCATATCGAGCGAATTATGTGCTGTTGAAAATCAGTTCAATCTTCTAGTAAAAAACATTGAAGACGACTCCAATAATCGGACGAGATTTCTACTATTACGTTCAGGTGGTTTTCAGGATGATCTAAGCCCGTTAAAGGAGAAATCTCTATTACAATTTTATTTATCCCATCCAAAAAAATTATCTGCAGTTTTTGAAGTGTTCGCTGCACACAAAGTTGTTATAACTAATTTGGTGGTTCGTCCATCCTGTAAGTTTCCTTGGACATATATATACTTTGTAGAATGCCTTGGAATGGAAAAACATTTAATTGATCGGGTTGGTAAGTATTGTGACACGTTTACCTTCATGGGTTCTTATACCAACCAAATCAGTTATTTCTAAATAACCATAAAATTCTCTATCTAACATTACTTACACTTGTTTTTGCCAGTTTATTAGATATATGCATGACATAAATAATTCCTTATTCTTATTTAAAACACAACATCGAAACTCTACAAAATAAAGCATAAGTATACATCAATGCGTGCTATTAATCTGTAAAAGATATTTTAATGTGTAAAGAAGGTACCTTTGAAATCCATGAAGGGAAGAAGCACAACAGAGAACGCAATTCTTTTTTATCAAAGAACGAATTTGAAAGCAAACGAAGAAAAAAAAAATAATAATAATAATAGAATATGCGATTTACAAGATAGAGATAGACAAGTGCACTAGGAACAAGAAGGCACATAATATATCTTCTGAGGCGGTCATCATCACACTGAATGTCTAGCTTACTCTTGCTTCACACTTGTAGTCTCTATTTCTTTTTCCTCTTCTTGAGCTTGAAGAGAACTAGCTTCGGCAATAGTGCTGTTTTGGGACACGTCTTCTGTTACATGATCATTTTTCTCTTCATCCTTGTTATCAGCAGTTGTAGTTACTGCTTCAACAGTGGTAGCTGAAACAGGATTAGAAGTCTCAGCGGTTGGTTCATCGGGGAGATTCGCAGGCTGATTAATCTCAGATGTATTAATTAAACCAAGATCTGTGTCTGCTTCTAATTCTTCCTTCTTAATTAGTTCTTCATCCTTAGAAGGACCATATAAAGGAATATCTTCGTAATTATTATCTAAACCGTCATCAAGAACAGTGGTACCCGTAGATGGTGCAGTACTATTCGCACTGTTCGTAACGTCTTCCTTGGCAATGGATTTCGGAATGGGACGAGTAGTTCGCTTACCATCACGCTTCTTGAATTTCCTACGCTCTGCCTTGCGAGCTCTATACTTAAGGATATCGAGATATGACCATTGTTCACGAGGAGGACCATAAATCAAGCGTAAAGAGTTGTCATCTTCATCAACTAACCACTTGCCATTCTCCATATCGTATGCTACAATTGCTAAAAAGTCTGCCCAAGAGCGAGCAACAACATATTTAGTGTCCTGATCTCTGCCGAACAAAATGACTTGTCCCCATTGACCAGCAGGGCCCGGAGCTAGGTCGATCGCAATATTATTACCCACGAAATCCTTCGCAAGAGGAATCCAGCCGGGATGAGCATACACGCATTGAACCGCACCAGGAGGGAAAGAAGCTTGACGAGAGGCAACCGCTTGATCAATTTTGCCAGCAAGTGTAGCTTCTGCATAGGATTGAGCAACACGACGCCATAGTTCAGATTCCTCTTCGATTTCTTCAATATCGAGCAAAGTAACGCCAAATAATATACCGGTAGGTTGTCCACCTCTATCTTGACCATCATGGATGTATAAACTTTCGCGTACATCTCGAGGAAGCGTGCACTCGAGTTCATACTCAAGACTGTCGACATCAGCAACGGTAGCTCCATAACATAGCTGGCAATAAAGCTCATAATAATTTTCTTCAGCCCAACGATCAATACGTCTCCAGGACTCAGAGACTGGAGGCGGCAAGGAGGCTGAACCGTTGGGGCTAATCTCTTGCATTTCCATAGAATTATTAGCAAGTTCATTGGTCTTACTTCCAGGAACATAACCAACCGGAGCTGGACTAATATTATTCAAACCAACCTGAGAGGTGTTAGAGGAGTTAGGTAAATTGGTAACAGAATTAGCCCTGCTATCGTTCAACAATCCGGTTTGGCTTGCATTGACACCTGAATAAGCAGAAGCAGCAACAGATTGAAGAGGTGTAGGAAGGCGGGATTGTTTTTCACGACGAGAAGGACGAAAAGAGGGATCAGCATGACGATTAGGAGTTGTTAACGATTGAAAAAACGACGTGACAGAGTTCGCCATTGAAGAAAACGAATTTTTCGACATCTTAAACCGTTTGTAATAGTTTTATTTGAATGCAAGAGTATGAGACAAAGATGGCTATAAAAGATATGAGATAAAATTCCAAAACAAAATAGAAAATGGATATGATGAAAGAAAAAGAGGGTATAATAAGTCTCTTAAAAGCTTCGTTCAAAAAAGAAATAGGTAATTTATCTCCAAAATACGTTTAATCTTGCCAAATTCCTTAGGGAATATATAAACTTTTTCAGGCAGAGGATTGTTGGTTGTCTGTCGGAGGTGTTCGCACTGGGCAAACTGACAGTGGTAACAAATTTTGCGGTTGTTCATAGGTTACAAATGCGTTGTAAACAATAAAAATCATCAATCTACAATAATATTTTTAAAATTACAAGGCGGAAAATAAATCGTTTTATCTTTTGTAACTGATCACGGAAACTTCGAAGATAACTGAAAAGAGCTAACGTCGTTTGAGCAAATCCGAATATGCATTGAACAGACACCGATAAGCTAGCTAGCAGACTTTTAATTTTACAAGATTTGATTGGAACTTGTTACAATCGTGATAGCGTTACATTACAAGAAATGAGAGTCAGAGTAACCTCAATATATCTTCTAAATCATATTAAACACATTTATTGTTAGTAATAATATTTCAGGAATTTGAAAAGGAAAATATTAACGTTGAAACTTTTAATACATTGTATAAACTTGATAAAACTACAATTTACCGCTCGTCAATCAATCTGGAAAATTGTTGCTTAAATTTTTATAAATAGTACATTATTATTAATGTTATAACCAAACCTTATAACCTAGTACTGAAACACTAGAATTATTCACCGTATATTCTATTTAATAGAGTCGGTATGGCTTTCCCATAGTCGACTTGATAACTAAAGAACCAATGTTTTGCCAGCCCTTTTTCAACAAAGAAACTAAAAAGTTAATGGCCAAAGACAAATTGGCAGCTAATTGTTCTTCAGCCATATCGACATGACCGACAGCAACGCCTAGGCACAGCACTTTTTTGAGTTGGAACTTGATAGTTGACTTAACTTCAATAATTTTACCATATAAATCGTCACTGTGAGAAACAGGAGAAGGGAATTTACCGGCTATAGCCATCGAGTTAGTAACTCTTCCTTATCAATCAAAAAACTGAAAGGTGAGGCCGTGCGGTTCATTCGCTCGTATAAACTGTATATGACTACTTTACAAGCATAATAAAAGAACTCCAGCAAACTACATGCTAGAGCAGTTTTATTAATTCATCTACAAATCGACAAGAGCGCAATGCAAAACAGTGGTCAAGATAGTCCATGCATATCTGATCAATCTGTCACACATACCGCAACAACCGTTAGAAATAAACTTACCTTTAGATAAACCAGGACCCAACAAACGAGGGATTTGCTTAATAAGAACTTCGGAAGCAATGAAGGCGTCATACTTCTTTGCCAACTTTTTCACAAGCTTCTTATTTTTATTTAACTTTTTCAAGTCATCAACAGACATAGCATCAACACCTCCGTGCTTAGCACGATCAAGATCATGGGCATCACCAAGAATGCATATACTCATGTTAGGACGGGGGACATTGGGCAACTTGATAGTACCAGAGAAACGCTTGTCACGCTGAGGGTCATAGTTCTTCAAACCGATCTGAAGCTCTACTGTCTCAGTAAAATTACGTTTTTTCTCCTCTGAACCCTTGAGAATGGTTTCAACACTAGAACGAATATTGGCAGGAGAAACTTTTGACATCTTCAATATTCAGAATGCAATATAACAAAATTTAAAACGTTTTCAGTTTAACATTAACTTCTACTATCTTTGTGACTGTTTCTATATAGCTCAGCTTCAGTACACAATGGTATTACAACGAGATCAAGTACGGTTCAGTAAAAATACACTAATGGCAAATCGGTGCTTCAGTAACGATAATTATCGACAATGCGAGTGTGCCTTGAGTATGAGTTACAGAGTACTTTTAAAAAGTATTTTGGAAGGTAGTTTTTTGATGATGCGTGTAATGTCACAGAAATTAGCTGTGAAACTGTTGAAATCAAAGCATACATAAGTATAATCAAAATTTTAGCTATACGTCTTTGGGATTTATATCAAAAAAGAATTCTGCCCTATTGATGGCTGCTTAAAACAATCAATTCAAGCAGATGCCTGTTATTCCTCACCTGAAGGGTTTGGTTCATACTACAGATTTAGAGAAAACATTTAATAAAATAATGAAATCCAAAATGCAAATTCATGTTGAAAATTGTAGTGTTTGAATTTTTTAAAACATAGCTCAAAAGGAAACGGATCTTGAAAAAAATGGTTTACTCAACGACGGTGGACGGGGACGAGTCGATCGGTTGTACGTAGAATAGCCATATTTAGCATACAACCAACCGAATATTCCACCTCCAAGATGTGCAGCGTGGTCAATGAGTGTAAAGTTTGCAAAGGAGGAAAACCCTCGAGAAATTAATCCCCAAGCATCAAAGGCCATGAGGCCTAATAGCGCAACTCCAATTTTAATAGGTATAAAGGGAAGGAAAATAATGGAGACAGAAGCATTTGGGAAGAAATAAGATGTAGCAGCAGCAATAGCATAGATTGCACCACTAGCACCTAATGATCCTGGAGTAACTTTAGTCCCAAAGCGCAAACGATGGTGCAAGAGAGAAGCAACGTTAGAAAAAAGAATCGAAGAAATATAAAATGCAACAAACTGATTATTTCCAAAAACGTCAACAATTGCAGGCGCAAAGGAGTAAAAGGCAACCATGTTGAATAGCAAATGCCATCCAGATTGATGGCTGAATGCGGATACGATCATCGATGGCATATTAATAAATATAGGGTTCATGACAGCATATTTTTGTAAAAATCTATTTAAATGACTAAACCTCGGAGCTCGCCATAACGCAAACACACCGACGTTGATTCCAATTATCGACAATACCAAACTTCGACTAGATGTTTGGGGAATTGGAAATCCGTATGAGCTTTTGGGGTAGTTTTTTCTTCTTTTATCGAGATAATTGGCCGTATAAAAGGTGGCAGAACCAACACCAACAGCAAATGTAATCGGTTTCCATAATGGTGTTGGTTTAATATTTTCAATTCTGATCCATGGTCTGTAATAAAACCTTTTTTGTCCAAATTTCCAGAGTAAACTTTGAAAATTCAAACGATTCATCTGCGTATTAAATATATGTGAGAAAAGGTGAGTAAGGACTATGAGGTTGTATGCATAGAAACGCTAGTGTTGCCTAAGATAGAGAAATAAGAATCCGCTTACGCTTCTCACAGTACCTTAAGATCTTTACCAATATTTATTTAACTTCAAGCAATTTAAGTTATTTCTTTATATATTCTGTCTTACTTTTTATTCTCCTAATTACGTTACTTGCATAATCTTATATAAATATATATGCCAAACAATGTTTTTAACAAGTTAATTAACATAAAAAGATTTAATGAACCATATAGTCACGATTCATTAATCATTTGCTAAACTTGCAATGCTCGAGATAAACTAGAGAATTTACTAGTAAAAATTGTTATAATATATATTAAACTAAAAAGTCCAAATACCATATACAGAAGCAAAGTTCAATTTACTATTTTTAATTTTATTTTAACGCTCTTCATTTCCAAACCATTAAAAAAGAACAAAAAAACAAAATAAAATAACAAACAATTAAACCCGATTAAATTCTCTGTAGACCTTTAAAATATATGCTAGTATGCATATTTGCAGTGATATTTCTTTCCCCCCCCCCCACTTAAGTACTCCATGTGGGTTAAACTTAATCTTTGATAAATACCATTTCCCAAACAGCTAACGCCCAAGTGTTTTCAGTTATTCGCCATGGGATGTCCAAATTGCGGTTCAACTACTTTTGAATCTGATACCGCTTCTGGAAATACATATTGGTAAGTTGTTTTTTTTATTATATAATTTTAACGTGGCAATTGACTGCTAACCATTGAATAGTACACAATGCGGTGTTGTCGTCGAGCAAGATGCAATTGTTTCGGAAGTGACATTCGGAGAGGCTTCAACTGGTGCAGCTGTTGTTCAGGGTTCTCTTGTGAGTAATGATCAAAGTAAGTTAGAAGGCAATCATCCAGCAATGCGGTGTTTTACAGTTCTGATGCAGTCACCTTTTTTTGTTCAGTCTGTGTTAAATTTTGGTTTGATCTTTTACTAATAGACACCTCTTCGTCCATATTTTTCATCGACTTATATCTAACACAGCTTTAGCTCATGCTCGGACTTTTGGTGGCCCTTACAGAAATCAAGGATCCGTAGAATCCAGAGAACTTACCATTGCAAACGGACGTCGCCGAATTTCGGCATTGGCAATTGCTTTAAAACTTAACGAACGCCATATCGAAGCAGCAGTTCGCTACTTTACACTGGCAATTAACAACAACTTTATAAAAGGAAGGAGATCGCAATACGTTGTTGCATCCTGTTTGTATATTGTTTGCCGGATATCTAAGACGTCTCATATGTTAATCGATTTTTCTGATATTTTGCAAATTAACGTTTTTAAGCTTGGGTCTACTTTTCTCAAGTTGTGCCGCGTTTTAAGGCCTAATTTACCTCTTTTAGATCCGTCTTTATATATCAGTAGATTTGCTTCTTTACTCGAATTTGGACCGGAAACACATCGTGTCGCAAACGACGCTATCAGATTGGTAGCGCGAATGAATAGAGACTGGATGCAAATTGGTCGTCGGCCAGCTGGAATTTGTGGTGCATGCTTACTCATTGCAGCAAGAATGAATAATTTTCGACGAAGCGTACGAGAAGTGGTTCATGTCGTGAAAGTTGCGGATATCACTATTCAAAAACGCCTTGATGAGTTTAAATTAACTGAGAGCGGTGATCTTTCAATCGCCGACTTTCGAAACATTTGGCTGGAAGGACAGAGCGATCCTCCTAGCTTTACTAAAAATCAAAAGTTTCAACAATACGGTGCTCAAAAAGTTTCAAACATTGATCACACACAAGAATACATGTCCCCTATTAAAAGGACCCCGGATTTTGATGGCAACGAAGTTAAGTCTGAAGAGCTTTCGCAAACAGTAAAAGTTGAATCTCAAGAAACTCCTGTGCATTTGAAGGCCGATGAAAGAGAAATTAGGAAAGAGGTTACTGAAACCCTTAAGGGCGATGAACTTAGAAAGATTTCTCTACAAGTTAACGTTAAATTTTCGGAGGAAGAAGTTACCTTAGAAGACGTTGATGATGATGAAATTGAAGATATTTTGCTTGACAAGGATGAAATATTGACTAAAACTCAAGTTTGGATGGAGTTGAATAAAGATTATTTAGCTGAGGAAGAGGCGAAAAATTTAAAACTCCAAGAAGATTTAAAAAAAGGAATTGTCCGACAACCTCGTAAAAGAAGACGATATCGTCCTAGAGATAGCACTAGTGATGGAATAGCCGATACTGCTGCTGAAAGTGCAAAAGAAATGATGCAACAAAGAGCTTTTTCAAAAAAAATCAACTATGAAGCTTTGGATATGTTATTTGACGAAGAGCAGTCGTAACTTTTTACTAAATTTGGGCAATTGGGAGTTTTTTGGGGCTATTTAAGAACATTCGTTTTTTTGTTGTACGATAATCCTTTTTTATACATTAATTTATTAATTTTAGAGTTTATTTAACGATTTATTTATAAGGATTAATGAATCTTTATAAATAATTTTAATATTCATAAAAAAGGCCGCATGAATTTTTAGTTTTTTTCTATCACTGAGTAATTATTAGTATCCATCTAACGAAAGAAAATTCTGTGTTTAACAACTAAACACTGGTAGTAGATTAATCGTACACAGCTTTAAAAAGATTTGTTAAAATGAAGAGAGATTCAAAGGGACCGTAGTGCCACTACCACCCCGATAAACTTTAGGGACTCCAAGAAAGGGATGAGGAATTGGTAAGTAACTATCATCCTTAAAGTGGAATCTTCCATGATCATCAACTAGAGTTTTGTGTTAATAAAAAAATAATGCTTTTAATGATCGCAAACTTACCACGATTAGGTCGCTGCTGCAAGACGTAAGAAGATGGAGGAACTGGAGGAACAGAAGCTGAAGGAATGGATGGACCTCTATTAGGAAATTTAGGAGATTCTGATGTAACGTTAGGTGCATGTCCTGCTGGTGGAGCAAAAGAAGAAGGGCGTGATGATGTATTAGCAACAGGAGCTTGAGATAGAGGAGGTGGAGGAACTTTAGGTGGCATCGGAGGTACCGCTGAGGGCAATGAAGGAGCTGAAGGAGGAGATTTCACCGGTGCAGCAGGTTGTGCAGGTGGAGGTAGAGACGATGGAATAGGAGGTGCCTTTGAAGGAATAGGTGGAGCAGATGCAGGAGATGGTGGAGGAATTGAAGGTCGAGGGGGCGCACTTGTTGGCGGACGCAACTCAGATTGTGGAGTAGGAGGAGCAGGAGCGGAAGGTGGTGCGGCTGAAGCACTTGACTTTCCAATATGACGAAGCTTAGGCATGCCGCCAGCAAATAAACCTCCTAATGCAGGCATGGAAGGTCTCTCTTCTGCTTGCTGAGTATTATTTGAAGAAGTCGGTAAAGAGGGTGCGCCTGTGGGTACAGGAGGAGCAGCAAAGCTTTTTGGAGTGTTAGATTTACGTTCGCCTACGACACCTCCTCCGACAACGGGAGCCGATCGGTCGTTCGTTGTAGCTTTTTTTAGTTTCTTTCCTTTCTGGATAGAATTGAGCAGAGCTGATCGATCTCCGGTCATTAGAGGGGGGGCCGGAGCAGCAGCAGCAGGCGCTGGTGCTGGAGGAGGAGGCGGTGGTGCAGGTGCCATTTTATAAGAAGGAAGAATTAAAAATCAAAAATAAATCTTAACAAGCTTGAGGTCTGTAATCAAAATAGTAGATAATTCGCCTGTACACCTAACAATACAATAAAAGTAAAAGTTAAATTATCAGATTTTAAATGATTTTACAAAAAATATTCGCTATATACTTTGACAATAATAAATATAACTCAAAATATAAAGTGGAAACACGGGTATGGGTTTTAACTATGAGCTACCCTAAGCTTTCTACCACCACCATGCACTACAAGTAACAGGATTGTACCTTCTAGTGATTATTCAATTTAATGCATCTTAGTACAACACCATACGTATTCTGACCGGAACCAATCTGGAAAGTTTAGACTGGTGAATTTTTGAGGAATTTAAATAGATTTAATGTCGGATTCTAAAGAAGACATCCGCAACGGTCAAGAGGAAGATGATTTGTTTAGTGAGAATGAAGACAATCATACTTCGCAGCAAGATGAACTTATAAATGGCCATATAGAAAACGATAGTGAAACAGCCGTTAGCGATGACGGCTTGTTTTCGAATACAGAAGAGGCTACTGAAGCCCCTGAAGCAGAGTAAGTTGCAGTCTTATAGATGAAGCGAATTGATTCTAGCCGATGGTAGTTCTAAATGTGTATTTATTATACAGCTGCCACAGTGGTGAAAGTAATAAATCGCTTCATGAGGCTTTTTAGTAAAAAATCAAAAATTAGCGTCTTTTACTATAGCAAGCTATTTAAATCTATGCATCCTAACAAATGTTAGTGTTCCTGTAAAGAAAGTCCTTGAAGTCGCTGTTCCCAATTTCAAATCACCAGCTTCTGCTAGTAATGACGTGTTTCATGCTCATATTCCAAATTTCCTTTCTGTGGAACAGACTCCGTACGATCCAGAGCAGTACGCCGCGGAAGCCGAAGCAGATGCAGCTTTATTAGAACACGACGCGCATTGGGGTCAAAGAATAAAACATAAAGTTGATAATACTGTCCGCTGGCGATTGGGGCCGTCTGGAAGCTATCAATCGAATGCGCAAATTGTACAATGGTCTGATGGTTCATATTCACTTCGCATTGGTAACGACATATATGATACCCAAAATAAATTAATATCTCAACCAACTTTTGTTACTGCCTCACATGAAGCACAACATTTACTGAGAGTTCAAACATCCTTCAAAAGCAGTTTTACATTCCTCCCTTCAGCCATTAACACTGCTACAAGATCAAAATTGCCATCTATGCGTCTCACCACAGTCCAGGTTCCTAGTCGAAGCGTACAAGAAATTATTATTGAAAAGGATCCAGAACTACTAAAGCGTCAGGCTGAAAAATATGAGGAGGAACGAAGTCGAGCTCGGCGACGTTTAGAGAAAAGAAAGCAATTGAACAATTATCAGAATGGAACAGGAGAAGAAGAAGAGGATTACTCTTCCTTCTACGGTCCCCGTTCTACTTATAGCGAACAAAATGAAATCATTGACAGTGACCGTATGGATCGTTTAAAACGAATTAAACAAGAAGGAGCTGGTCAATATCGTGGTTATAATAAGGATCTGGAAGAAAATGAAGAAGATGACCTTGGTGACTTTATAGCGGAAGAGGAAGAGGAAGAGGAACAAGAAGAGGAACAAGAAGAAGATGAAGAGGATGAAGAAGAAGTTGGAGCTGGCTCCGATATAAAAGGATTTGATGCGGATAAAGAAGCAAGTGTAGCACGAGCTACTATTAATAAATATGAAGACGATGAGGTAATTCCTAGCGCAGTGGAAACTGACAGATCCGAGACCGTTACAGAGACTTCTGTCGGTGATGGTTCTGTACAAAGAAGAGTGAAGCGTCGGATTGTTGAGAGCGATAGCGAATAAATCCAAACAGCTTGTAATTCAATTTTTGTAAATAGCCAATTTGTTTGTTTGCGAAGTATGGTCTCTGTGTTATTTCGTTGATTTAAAAGATGTTTATTAATTGTACATTATTCTTATATCTTGTCTAATTTTTAACGCAATGGGATTCACATGTACAATAGCGAGAATTGTAGTGAGCAACTATATAAAATAAAACTACTTTTTTTAAAGCAAATATGGCGGATTAGGTGTTGAGATGTATTTCTGTGATCATTAAAGCGTGATATGAGTTCCTACCACAAACTATCATATCGGTTACCTTTGGAAGAGCCTGCTTGACCGTTGTTAATATAAGAGTAAGCAGAACGGCTAGAATTGTTTAGCCCTCCACGAGGCCTATTTGCTTCATGAAGCTCTTTTCTATGTGCAGCAAGCCTTCTTCGTTGTTCTTCATCTGCAAGTTCTTGCATTTCTTTAGCCCGTAGCTTTTTTTGTTGATTTTGACGTTGCCTTTTGGTAAGAGGTTCAGTGGATTTCTTTTTGCCGTACGACCTGGAGCTGGTAACAGTTTGAAAGCCATCATCGATATCGTTTGAAGAAAACGAATTATGTAAAGAGTCATCTGCTGTAATAGCGGCGAGAGATATTGATGACTTCATTTTCAAAGAGGAAGGGGTAGTTGAATGTTTCTGTTCTAATTTTTGAGTATCTTCAACGTCCGTAGTATCCTCCTTTTCAGCAGGATTTTTTCCGACCAATTTCTCCTTCTTAGGAGACTTTACTTTCTTGACTTTATGATTTTCTTGGAAAATTTTAGGTGTGCCCTTCTTTGGCACTACCACGGGTTCCTTCTTTGAAGAGTCTTTCGATTTCGACTTTAGGGCATCTGAGGTTTCCAATTTTTGGGATTTTTTAGAGGGAGTTTCTCGATTAACCAAAGTATCCTTCTTAGTGTTCTTTTGTTTCTGCCTCTGTTTCTGTTTACCCAACTTAGTAAGCTTAGACTTTTGAGGTTTGGTAGCTAATTTTTTATCACTTGAGACTAAAAAATAGTACGCAACGTAAACAGTAGCTATAAGAAATGCCCATCTAAAGAAAGCCTCCTCATAACCCATTCTTTATCTCAATGTGGAATAGTGTAAGTAGAGCAACCAAATGGCAGTCCAAGCAAGCGCCATAATGTATCAGGGAATGCACAATGCTACTTAACGATCCTTGATATATAGCACTATATGTTAAAAAATGTAAACAATAAGAAAATGTGATTTCAATAACAAAAGGTAATTATATTGTTTAACATTGAACACATTTGACAAAAAAAACTAATGTACTTGATCACACTACTAATGCTATTCTAAATTCGCTAAAGACTTGTCGCCAATAAAATTAATACACCAACGTATTCGCTTAAAAAGTATAATTAAAAAAAAAAATTGTTAAAATTTATTTATCATTATAGTAACTCTGATTTTTACTTTTTTAACAAAACCACCAATAATGATTTTTGAAGCTTACTAGTACCTTAAATATTTTGTTCTATTAGGGGTGTGTTAGTAGTTTTGAGCAGAATTGAAATTCGAAATATCAATATATTTATAATTATGTAGGTGTTTTTTTACAAATATAAAAAAGAATTAAAAATAACTTATGACTTTTTAGAAAATATTCCGGTTAATTATTTTTTTGAAGATTAAACACAATCGTAAGTGCTCCAACTAACTTTTACATGGAAATAATTAAATCGACTTTCTTGAGCTAGTGCCTACAATCCTTTAACAACATGCTTTCAAAGCCCTGGTGCACTGTTTAACAGTTTCACATTTTAAGGTATGTTAAATCGTTCAATTGAGAATAGAAATTTGCCTTCAAAATTCTGTACTTAGTGAAAGAAGATGCACTTGTTTACAATAAATAAATATTTAAAAAAATAAAAAGCAATCTTCCAGTTCTCAAAGAGGAATATAAGTGTCTTTGAATTGCGTTCTTTATTATTAATAAATTGGCTTTCGTTTAAGAAATCGAAGCAGCAAATTATTACGTTAAAAGTCAGTCAAAATTTGTCGTGCATATTTGTTAAAAATTCAAAAACTCTTTTGTTCTCCTTTTGAAGAATGTTTATCAAATGTTTATTTTTCTCGTTTTCCTCTAATATTGCATCCAATTCATCAATTGAAACATATTTACGTTCATGCAACAGATTACGAATAAAAAGCAGCTGATTTTGAATTTTTGCATCAAGAAGGATAGCATTCAGTTCACATACTTCAAACGGGTTCGAGTTAGGACGTTCGTATAAAGGACTTAACATCTCTACCAGTGAATTCAAGGTACCACTTAAACATGTCAAAAGTGTTCCGTTACTTTTTTTCAATTCGTTATTTAATCCTTTTAACAATTGAAATTCATCGTTATTCACCCTACTGTTAAGGAAATTGGAATTTTCATCATTCTGTTGCAAAAATGAAGCGGTCTCAGGTAGTATGGGGGCATTTGTGTTTTGCTTAATAGGCTCTTTAACGATTAACATACTATTTAGGTTTCTTCCTTTTCGAGCTTTCACTAGTCCATAGTTACCTTTCAAAGTCTCCATTTGTTGCTCATGCTGGCGTAATGAAACAGATAATTGATTCTTTAATGCCTTCAAAGTCAATTCATTTTTAGCATTTACATCTTTCAAACCTTTATTTTGTGTAATTAATTCAGCTTGATCTCTTTCCAGTGTTCTAACTTTATTCAGTTGCAATTGACATTCGTTTTGATAAAGCTCCAACTCATTTTTGAGCCGTTTTATTGTATTGTTATCTCTTTGCTTTTCATATTCATTATTTTTAATAGCATCAAGAAGAGATTCCTTTTCTAAACGTTCTTCGTCAGTTGCTCTTAATAAACGATATATGATGTTCACTATGTTGCAATTATCACGAATGTCATGAGAAAGGCGTAACTTTTCAGCTTGTATTACTCCTTTGGAAAATAAAGATTTGTTAATATACAAAAGGCTTTCTTCTATATTGCTGGGGTTGCAAAAAACAATGGGGGTGGTCATCTTCCAATGTTTACACTTATTAATGCGGTGGTGAAGAAATAATGTAGAACATCCTTATAAAAATCATCTATTGCATAGAACTTAAAACAGATTGATTATTAACTACAAAGAATCTAATATTATTTTTAATTCATAAACATTAAAAAAAAAAAAAAGTAAGCCGGAAAGCCAAAGAGGTATAAATACCGATTTTCCCAACATTTCTAAATTGTATGCACTAATAAGCCATAACAGCTGACCAATAATCCACAGAGACAGACAAATAAGTCCCTTCTTACTTAAAAGCTTAGAGTTTGGTAAAACCAGAGGTAGAAATACTAGATACCACATAAAATACTAAGTTGTTAGTATAATCCGTCATTCTTCTAATTTCAAACTTAACATACCTGACTGGTACAAACCTTATTAAAGGTTACAAATGCAAATGTTTGGGCAAATAGAGTCCCAGGTAAATTCTTTTTTCCAAAGACCAAGGGTATTAGCATGCACAAACTTAACTGCGGCAGAAATGCAAATAAAGAAGACGCTTTTGCTCCGAAAGATGATTCATAGTATAAGTTTAAATGATGTAGAGAGAAATTATGTCGATGATCTGTTCTACCAAAGTGGTAAAGATATGTATGTTCAAGGAATGGAGACCCGTAAAGGTAATACATCAATAAATTACATATCGTAAACATAAACAAAGAACCAACAACAATCTTTAACTGATTAATCGATAATAAAGATAGAAATTTTTCCATGAAAGTGGACCCTTTTTTTGGTTTTGAAAAATATACTAAGAAAGCAATCCCATACATAAATGGGTAAATTTTAAAATGCACAGAAAACCCAAGTATTAGGCTAGCTAGCCAAACTGATTTTTTTTCGATCAAATACAACAAAGCAATGCTCAATATACCAAGAATGGCTTCACAATTCCCTCGAGTACTGATTATGGCGACGAATGGGTTCAATATCCAGAAGGAAGAGTAAATTAACGACCTTTTGTAAGATATCCTCCTAGATAAGAGCTTAATCATAAGCCACCCAGCAATTAAGTCTGATATTGAAAACAAATATTTACCCCACGACGGAAATCCGTATTGAGTAGGAAGAAGCAAAATTGCCAACATTGGAGTATAGCGATATGTGTCACGCATATACGGTGACATTCCTATGGAGACATATTTTGATGCGTCCGAAAACACGAAATAATCGATGTCCGTAAATTTAAGGGCAGATCGTCTATCATGCCAAATACCATAATTCAACAATACAAGTCTCATCAATAGACCCAATAAAAGTAAAAGAAATGCATCAGTAGGCGCATATAGGAGATATAAACTACTTTCACGTAATTTGGTAATCATATTTTCACGACTATTGTACTTTGACAGTAATTTCATAGCTTTTGCATAATGGATAAGAGCTTCACGAGCACTTGTATTGAATAGACTGCAAACTTTCACATCCAAATCAATGAGATATTTTTCATCCTGGGTTAAACGATATTGCAAGCAAGATTGAATAAAGCACTGAATTCGCAAATATTCTTTATCTGAGACACTAGTGTTTGTCCATTCAAGCAAAGAATTGGTAACTCCAGCAGCTAGTAAAGAATATGCCTTTTCATAATTTTGAAAGTTGTATGATTGAATACCTTTGATTAGTGTATTAGCAGTCGAAGAACTGAGGTTCATTTTCGTTAAATCGTCATACTTAGGAGTTTTTACGAGATTCAAATTTACATTTTCCTTTTTCCGTATGTATCCGAACTGCAAAGTATTTTTTAAAAAAAGCGCAAGGTAACTAATTCGCAAACGAAGTGATGGTTCTAATAAAAGAGAAGATTCATATTCCTGGATCAAATCCTCACTTTTGAAAGATTGAATGAAATCGTTATAAAATGCTGAATTAGATTTTCCTCGAAAATTACGTTCCTCCTTCTGAAAATTAATAAAATCGGAAACACCAAACGCTATAATACAGATGAAGCTCTGAGACAAAAGCAAAACAAAGAGATCAATGGGGTAGAACTTAAAAAGAGAACGATCATATGAAATTAAAGCAGATTTCACTTCCATGAATTGAACAAAACAGTAGTACAAAGTACTAATACCTATGCTCACTAATGCAGCCTTTTGAGATATAATTATACGAAAACAAAGCAAAAATGAAAGCATAGGACAAATAAATGTTAATGTGACTCCAATTTGCAGAATGGATTTATGAACTACCGAACAATAAATACCTACTACAGCAAAAATGGCATTGACATAAACAAGCATGCCATTCTTTGCGTTGTAAACGGATTGCTCGTAGAATCTTCTCTTAAGCATAACATAAATAATGGATGTAAGTAGTGAATGACCTAACAAATTCAGATACTCTTCAAGGGGTACCTGTGCAAAACTAACCATAGACTTGGACAGGTTGAAATATAAAATATTTAAGTGAGTAGAAAAAGAGGATATTATAATGAAGTAAAAAGAAATATAGGCAGATACTGGTAGTAAAGCTTTCCATTTATTAAACGTCCATCGTGGATACTGCAATGTGATGAAGACTAACAGCGGGAAGAAATAGAAGTAAACAAATACTTCAAGGAATGTAATCATTATATGTGATTGATGATTTTCGAATTTTATGCACTAAAAGCATACGGAAAGTCAACATGCATGCAATATGTTTGGTACTAAATAAAGTGCGCTACGGCGTGGGTAGTAAATAAAGTCAATAGCAGAGTTAATGCAATTTTGAGTCGTTATTGGATTGAGATAACAATTTTCGGCTTTTAAGGGTTTTCAGCTTCTTTTATTGTAAAATAAATTGTGATAGAGATTTTTGTATTCACATGTAGTCGCCAAAATTGCTAATGACTATGACAAAACTTTGCAATCGGTGCATGAAAAACACCGCTTTAAATCTACTGGTAAAATACATTACACAATATGTAATCATTGAGTATAATTGAAAAACATAATTTCCATCGAAAAAAAAATAATTGTATTTGCTGTTAAATGTATTCGTAATCAGAGATGGGATTGGGATTGAAGCTAAAAACATATGTTGGAACAAAACCTATTGATATCAGTTGAGAAAAGACACTAGTAATAAATCCCCAAACTTATAAACTTCGTTCTTTCGAAAAAGAGTGTACACTATGAAGGAATCACAACATAACCTGTTTACTTTCATGTACACAACTGTAAAATCAGCAGCCAACTAGAAATATTGCTAGCTTATTTTAAAGCGCGAACGAGGGATTCCAAAACACTGACTCGAACCGCCGCCTCGGCAGCAACCCCCTCATCAGAAGAATTCATCTCAGCTTTGTGCTTTTCAAGAAGTTGATTTGCGACAGAAGAAGAAAAGTCTTCAAGTTTATAAGCTTCAGGAACGGTGATAGAAAGTTCATTAGAAGGCTGTTGTACCGCAAATCCTCCAGAAATGAAATATTTTGATTTGTTGCTGGATTCATCAGTAACAGAAATAACTCCTGGCTTAAGACACTGAATCATGGGAACATGATCTTTAAGGATACCCATCTCGCCATCTTCCGCAGGGATGTCGACCTGAGTTACAGGAACCTTCTCATAGATGGTTTGGTATGGCAATGCCATGGAAAGTACTAATTTTTCATTTTTCTGAACAGCTTGGGCATAACCACGAATTCCAAAAGGAGCACGTACTAAACCTTGAGGAAATTGTGATTTTCTCAGCATGTAATTTGATAAACGAAACATAATGTTGTTGTTCGGAGTATTGAGTGGGTTAAGGGGGGTGTGATGCTGCTTCGCTGACTGTGGGAATAACTATGCGGAAAAGTGAATGCTGTCAAATAGTTCTACGAGTAGTATTTTAAAGAAATTACGATTAACAAATATATTCTATACTTTTTTAAAAGTAAAAAAATTCTTCAAGTTGTACAATAAATGATTAAGTGATGTGCCAACAGTTTAAGTTCATGAATTTTAAAGCAACTCGTAAAGTACAGGAAAGTGGATAACTTTCTTAATTCCATAAAGATGAATGATTACATTAGAAAAATAGGCTTCTTCTTTTCCTCAAAAGTAAGTCATTCTTTGTATTATTAAATAACAAGTTGTTTATATACTACAATGTAAATCCGCGAAAAAATCACCAAGTTGAATCTTCCGGATATATTTATTTATTGAATGCTTTGTACAATGGCTAAGTTACTTGGTAATAATCTTTTGATTTGAATATATAGACATGTAGATACAGTTTACAACATTTACCTGATTTTGTAAATATAAAGCAAATATAAACATGTTTCAGTTTATTGGACAACGAATTACAAAGCAAACATAGCATCTGCACGTGTAGATTCATTACGAAGCCATTTGCTGAAGTGGTAATCGTGAGTAAGAAAATAAGAGAAGACCAATTTAGATGTCTGAGTAAACATAGTATATTTTATGCAATTCAGTAAACAAGAATATCTGAAAGAACTAACATTTTCTGCAAACAAGTGTAAAATCAACTATTTTTTTGGCATACTGGCTTGCATATCGCTAAATATAGCGGACCCCGAACTAACATTTATCCGTCTTTCCTCCTTCCACCAACTAGTAGTCATTTTTCAAAACAAAGATCCCTGCTTCGACGCTGGTCGTTTTTAAATTCCTAGGGATCTCCTTTTATCATTTGTTTTTACTCATCAATTTGAAGATTCAGCGAGGCAGATTTGATTATAAGGAGTTAGTTTAGAGGGGGAACTTAGGTTCATTAGGATCAACTACTTTTTCAACTTTTATCTTCTTTTATCGACCATTTTTCATTTCAAAATCTATACTGCCTGATTTAGATGGAAGTGGTTGAAGGAAGACGGAAGACGTGCCTTGACGTTGTTGATTCTCCATCTTCACGTCAAAAACAAACTATAGCTGTCTCGTTGGTAGATGGTAAAAACTATCCTACGCGATTTTTAAATAGTAGGACCATAGATAAATTGAAGCAAGAATTAAACACTTCTAATCTGTCGACTGGAGAAATGTCTACTAACGAAACCTTAAAAAATGCTCAAGAAGTTGCCGGTAAGCTTCTATCCGAAGAGAATGAAGATTCAATATCGGAACATTTCGATGAGTATTTAGGAGCTGATAAGCCTGGTATATCCTTTTTGACTCGTCTGAAAACTCTTGAAAGCTGGTTTCAATCCTTAAGTCTCCAAGATCGACTGACGACCTTACGGACTCTTTTGCATCACCTTCCTTCTCAAGAAATATCTACACTTCTGTCGTCTAGCCTTACGTCCTCTCCTTCAAACTCTGGCTTATCTTTAGACAAATCTCTCCCTTCGTCCCCTAAAGGTGACTCACCTTCCCTTTCAAGTTCACTTCCTTCATTGACCACAAAATCCAACTTGTCTGGAAATTTGAACATGGTGACTCCCGCGTCCACCCAGGGACCTGCATTTTCTTCAAAGCATGGCTTTTCTAACGCTCTTTCTACGGCTTCGCCAATTCCTGTTCGTACATCTTCAGTATCATCTACTTACCTCACGCAGGATCGTGAGGCATCTTCCAAAAATTGCCTTTCTAAGGCTTTAGCATTTTCCTCCATTGAGCCGCCTGCCTCTTCTGCTTCTACGAGTCCTCGGAATACTCCTACCCCTTCTAATAATGGGACTTCAATTAATGCTAATGTAACATCTTCTTTAACCAGCAATTCCACCGGCAAAACATCCAAGACCACTGATCTTTTAATAGCTGCATCTAAAAAGTCTTTACCGTCAAATTCAACACCATCAAAACCTAATACATCTTTTTTTGAAACTCCTCATAATAATATTTGGGATTCTCGTGATAGAGGAGCTTTTTCAGCTCCTCCTGCTCCTTTTTTTCCACTTGGATTTTCACCACATTTGAATGATGAGTCTTCTCGTTCGAGATGGAGTAATATATCTTATTCTCCGCCTCCACCACCACCTCCTCCTGAATTATTAAACCATTCTCCAAAGTCTCGCCCTTTAGGCGATAAGCCTTATCTGTTTTACCGTAATAACCAAATCGGACCTCGAACTCGAACTGAAGGAAGATCTAGCATTACAGAAGGTAAACCGTTTTTATCATCTTCCCTTCGTTTTGAGCACGTACCTTCTGCTAATGACCTAAATTCTGTAGTCAATGCTCGTGTTGAGAAATCAACTGGGCAACCATCGACGCCGTTGAATCGTCAACATTATTTCAACGAACTTCCACATTCGACTACTCCGGTTACATTACCCTCGTTGATTCATGGTTCTGAAATTGATAGGAGACGAAGTGGTTTTTGCTTGAACAATTTCAATTCAACTCCTCCCTTTCAGCCCTATCATTACGAAATTGGTTCTGGTTTACCTCAACAGATGCATGCTACCAATACGATTTTAACGAATCCTATAGATCCTAATTCTAATATCTCGACACCCGTAGGAATGCACCTTTGCACCCTTCCTTACACTTATCAACCGTTTAGTTCAGTTGAAAAAATAGAGACTCCACCCAATAATTCAAAGAACCAAACATACCGTAGAAGCTCACGGGGATCTAATAAAACCAGAAAATCGATTTCACATTCTAAAAACACAGACAAGCATGTTGGTAATGAGCTTCCGCAAGATATTCCGAGCTGGCTCAGAAGTTTGCGCCTACACAAGTATACCAATAATTTAAAGGATACGGATTGGGATGCTTTGGTTTCGTTAAGTGATCTCGATTTGCAAAATCGAGGCATCATGGCACTGGGTGCTCGTCGTAAACTGTTGAAAAGTTTTCAGGAAGTTGCACCGCTAGTATCTTCAAAAAAAATGAATGAAAATTTAAAAGCGGCGAAAAACCAAAGTTCGGAGTCTTTAACGAGCTTCAAAGGTCATACTGACTCGGAGGATCTTCCAAGTGGGAGCATGTCTAACGAAATAAGCTCGAATTCAACTAAACAGGATGTTTCTAGTTCATCAATGGACTGAGAGTTTTTTATCATTAACTAATGACACTGAACTAGATATTTTTGTTTCACATCTAGTGACACTTATCTTTACGCTATATTTGACAATACTTTTTTCATTGCTTGAGGATTTCTGTTGTTTATTTTAAGCCAAAAGGTGGACTAATCAAATATTAAAAGCTTAAACCAATTTTACAAACTGTCTTTGACATCGCTTTTGTAATATAAACATATAAGTGAATTTTAGTGATTTGAAATTATATTATTATGAGCACTTAACGGGCACACCATATAAAAAGCTGATTTGTTTTCTAGCCTTCGGTAAAAATCATTGATTTGCTTAACAATCTTAAATCCATGAGCAGTATACCATTTAATAACTGATTCGTTTGTTGTTTGTACATGAAGAGAAATTCTGTCTATATTATTGTTTATGGCAGTTTTTTTGACGTGATCAATTAATAAGCTTCCAATTCCCAGACATCTGTAAGGGGCAAGAACACATAAGACTGTTACGTAAAGTGAATTATCTTCTGCAACAAGGCTGCTAATGGCTCCAACGAATTTGTCTTCGAATGTTGCAATGCGGGCGTAATCTGGATTTTTGAGAACTAGGCGGTAGAATTTGTCACTATAAGAAGCCTCTAAAACGACACGAACGAGGCGTTTGAAATGGACTATATTGGATTCAGTAATCTCTCTTATAAAATACTTTGAAATAATTGTATTTGAATTATCACCTAAACTAGGCATTTTTTGTTGAGCCGATGTATTTGGTTTTGCCAACGTATCTGCAAACCCTTGAAATGAAGCTTCACGATCTTTACGTTCCGAAACTTCTGTAGTTGCGGAATTATTACTTTCGAAACCACCAACCTTTTGCTTGACCGCCTCGTCATTCTTTGATTTTCTATTTTTCAAAAGCCGATCAAAATTTTTGTCAACAGAAAACAAACCTTTAGTATCTGCACCACACTGGATGCATGTCGGTGTTTTACGATATCTAGTTATGGCACACTGTTCACAAAAATGGTGACCACAAGTGGTAGCAATAGGACTTCGGTAATCCTTTTTACAAATTAAACAGACGAAAGGTATATCCTCTTTTTTCTCATTTTTTACCATCCCTTCTTCCAATTTAGCTCCTTTTTTGTATTTTTCCTGGACTGAATCCCATTCTCTATCAAGTTGCCATCCAGCTTTGTAATCCTCTCGCATATGCAAAAATTTACAAGTATCTCCATAACCGCAATACCCAGTGAGCTTATAATCTTTACAAACATCGGGTTGGTAGTCAATAATTGTATTCATACGGACAGTAGAAGCATTGGAAGATAAAACTGGCCCTACTTGGCTTTTTTTCTCAAAATCTTTCCTTTTAGGCAAAAATCTAGAGTAATCGTTTTGTGACTGGAATAACTCAGTAGGAAGAGTAGACTGATTAGCTAACTTCGGAGAAGGTCGACCTAAAATGACCTCTCTCGTATCTTCGTTGATAGCCGAAACAGTTGTAGTATTAACGGACTCACCAGTAGCGCTTAGATTTGACTGATATTCAACATTTATATCTTTCAAAGCAGAGTTCTCGAATTGCTCGGATTCTCTTTGCAATCGATTTAAGCGAACGGTTTTTTTTCTTCCCGAAACAATTGGAATATTGTCCCGCATATCTTCATTTGATGATTCACTGCTGCCTCCAGAGTCATCATCTCGTTTGAATCCTTTTTTACGCTTCAGTCCTTGTCTGGGGCGATGTCTCCGACGGCTTTGAAAAATTGGAACAGCTAATTCGGTATTGATTTTTGAACCTGAAGCCTGATTGATATTTAAATTTTTTTGTTCCATTGGATGTATGGCAAAGATAATTTAATGACCAAGACACTTGAAAAATCAAATTCAAGATAGAAACGTCGTCAATTCTTCTTTAATTGAGACCCTATTTAAATTCCAAGATAGAACCACTATAATAGTTTAAACAATTAATAGTCACTAAAACAGTTCCCAAACAAGTGCTTCAAAAATTCTGATATCTAGTAGAATCAATATTAGCGCTTGCTGTTTGCTCAAAATTGTGAAACGTGTGTCCCCTTAAATAAATAAAATAAAACAACAAAAATAGAAGAAGTTTGTAGTGAAATGCAAATATATAAATTTTAGAAAGCTGCTAAGCTAAATACGTGGCCACCGAATCTGGGCTTTAGTAATATTCAGGTAGATATATTTTTTAATAATATATAGGTATTTATATTTACTTTTTAAGATTATATAGTATAACGAGGCACAAAACAAACGTTGAGTTCTATTAAGAATGTATAGTTCTCTTTTTGTGACAGTAATCAGTCTTAATAATTTAATTACTATAGTAATGACTAATATTTTCAATCTAAACATATATATACAGCCTTCAATGTAATACGTGTTTGCACAGCGTTCCCTTTAATTTATTGCTTAGCGGTACTTCATAAACACATCTAGAGATTTTTTCATATTTATTTTTATTTTATTTTATGGAGATTATGAGAAAAGGCTGAGATATGGGGGTGTTATTTTCAATTTAAACGTATAGAGCATTGCCATTTACTAGAAATTGTTAACATGAAGAGGCCGTTGCTACGACGATCTAATTTACATTCTTGTTTAATTCATTATCATTTATCATCCAACTCTAATTATTTTGCAATCTGCAATATTGATGAACAAGCTACTAAGTACTGTTTCAACGGCTTATGAATTATATCACATCAAACAATCATGGTCTCAGACCTATAATGCAAATAGCGTATGCTTACAGAATTGAAATCGAATAAAGTTTAGTAGGAAATTATACAAACTCATAGCGTGTCTCAACTTTTATTATAATTCATTATGGTACAAAACTATTTTGAGTTAAGCAAAAGTTCAATGGATAAAATTCCAAACGTTAGGTTTTTAAAAACGACAAGAGTAAGACATCACATTTAACAATTTGCATTTTGAAGATGAACCATTAATCACTCTTAATCAGCCCTTGGTTGTTTACGAACACTATCTGATTCACTGTTCCTGTCTTTATAAAGTTCGCCATCATCAACCTCACGCAACCATGGTGCCAATATGACAGGTGATTCAGAACCTTTTTTATCCATCTTCACAACAAAGTCTTCGTTCCTCTTATTCAAGTGGTATGTTTTTTGCTTCCGGAGAGTGTAAGGTGAAGGTGACCTAGATTCATTAGACCTTTTTCTAGATACCTTTGGTGAATATTGACGGTTGTATGATAAAGAGTCATAAGATCTTTTATTCCTAGCAGGAGAGCGAGAAATAGGGCGTGCAGCGGAGACGGAGATCTAGAGTATGAAACTGAACATGACATACTCAACCTTCTTCTGTAGGAGGGTGAGCGAGAAAAGGACCTGCCTCTGCTTGTAGAACCAGCGTATGAACGTCTATAACGTTGGCGCGAGCGATACTTACGTGAAGCAGGTGAAGAAGAACGAGAACGATAACCCTTATCTTCAGATTCAATTAATCTTCCCTCCGGCGTGTAAGAGCGTGAGCGACCCCTTGACAATGATGATGACCTGGAAAGATCAGAATAAGAGTTACGGTTTGATGACCGTTCTCTCCCACGAGGAGATAATTCTCTATCTTTTCTAATGTATTTTTTATGATTTATATTATTGATAGGGGTTACACTGCGGGAGCGAGAATAAGAACGGCTTTTCGAGTATGACCGAGTTGACCGAGAATATGATCTCCCACGTGAGTATGTGGAAGAATAAGAGGAACTATATGTTGATCCTGTCTCGGATCCAGAGCTATAACCTTCGCTATCTTGCTCCTTTGGCTCGCTTTTGGGCATGGTAAGGAGGTACTCTCTCATTTCTTCAGTTAATGCACCCAAACCAATAGAAGTAAAGTAATTGATAGAGAAACGAACGTTACGAGCTTCATCGACTGGAAACAAGCCATGTAAGTAAGGCACTAAATTAGGATCGTGTAATCTTTCTACCAAGCTCTTAAGACCTAAAGCTTCCACTATTTCCTGAAACATTATTTTTAAAAATATTCGAGAAGAAGCTGTGGTATCGTCTTCGGTAAGACGTACACAGTCATATACTTCCCAACCAATTGAGTCAGTACTCAAGAGGTTGGCAAAAAATAATGCGATATTCCTCAATCTATTAGTTTCGTATCGATGTATAGTTTCGTAGTAGTTTTTAAAACATTGCTCATACGTAGATCGCCAAGTCCGCGATAGTTTGCAAAATCGCTCACCTATTAAACCGTAAAATTTCGCATATGTGCGTTCTTGACTGTTACACTCAATAACCATATTGCAGAGTTCAATTTCCTGACCCTCGGGAAGATCAATTTTTAGTAATTTATGACAACATTCCTCAAAATCTACAGAAGACATAATTGTTAAGTAGATAGACTTCCGTAAATTGACAAGACTAGCATTTGTTTGATCTATAACCTGAGGTTTTTCATCATTCACCGATTCGTCCTCTTCAGATTCACTCGTTTCTTCACTATCTTCTTCATCTTCTTCGTTTTCGTCGTCATCCTCTTCACCCAATATTTCATGTTTTATAGCATCGTATTTTTTCTCATTCTCTTCGTAGTCGGGATCATAGTGAAAAATACCCAATGACTCTTGGACATCAAGGTTATCATCTAAACTGATATAATGCGTAATTTGGTCTTCTTCCTCAACAAGATCCAACTCTTGGGGAATTGTGGGGTTATTTTTAAACTTGTCCTTACGTGTTTGGAACAAAACTTCAATAATAAATTGCGTACGGCGTTCCAACTGGCCTTCATGTAAAATAGTACGAAATCTTTCAAACACACCATTATAAGCCCTAGTGGAAACTTCAGCTAGGTAGGCTCCAATTTCTCGTAGAAGCATAACGGCTATTTCTATAGAATCATTGGTAGGTCTCTCCAAAAGAACAGCAAGAATCTGTAAGCCCACAATTTCGTGTGCTATTTTTTGATTAATAAGATGTGCGATAAATGAAGAAGATGAGATACACATGGATTTGTCATTCCTTTGAAATGACTTTCGGAATTGTACAATCAAACGAGTTAATAGTAATTCACCTATTTGCGGAAATTTTGTATTTATAACCGCTGTCATAGCAGCATAGATTGGGGTGAAAGGTAACGAGGCAGCCTGAGCTTTCATAATGCTGCGGCAATATAAAGCACGACCTCTAATTATATTTTCTTGAAAGAGCTCTGGAATTATATCTCTAATATTGCTTTTATTAACCTTATTAATTAATCCGTTGATGGACTTTTTAAGGGCTTCCCATTGCATCCTTTGATACTCGGGAGTATTTACATCAGTTAATTGTGCTTGTAAAGCCTTAAGTTTTGCCGGAGGGATATAAGTCCCTCCTGATCTGGTTTCCATGAGCTTTTTAATCTGAGCTTTGGGATCCAACTCATTGTGGGATTTTTTCTCATCAGCAAGAGAAGTTGGCGTTTTGATTTTATTTGACTTATGGAGGTCTGGTATGTAATGCCTATCTTCCCAGCTCAAGTTATTATTTTCCTGTTCAGTTTTCTGTTTTCGAATAACTGCCACTCTGCTATGGCCAGAAGACTCTGGGTTTTCCCTATTGTAATCCAACATTCCAATACCAAATGATTTATCTTCTTTCTCCATCCTAATTCATTAGGATTAGATTAATAAATATAAGAAGAACGAAACACGTGAACGTGTTTCCCTTAAAGACACAGTAAGTAGTTTTTAGAGTCAACTCTTTTTCTTACGAATATCACAAACATCGCAACAACTCGTTAAAACACGTTAAAATAACTTTATCTAGTACGTAGTTTGCAGTTCGGATTACAGGTATTTCCAATGTTTTATATATATGATGAGTTGTATTTTAGCGCAAAAGATAACTAGACATCAAAACCTTTATTAAAGAGCATTTTTAAATTTGCAGAGAAAAAAAAGCTGTAATGAATTTATCTCTTTTTTCTTAATCGATGGGAACCGTTCGTTGTTGAACAAGAATCATTTATGCTTTGCTGTCAAGTGATTATATGCCGCATTTAAGTCAAAGACGAATGGTTTTAGTCAATAGAATTTGTTTGAAAAACTATAAATGCTTGTATTTTTTCAATCTTTTATATTGTTATTATTATGGATATGTAAATAACATTAAAGTAAACCTGGATTACCTAAATTAAAGAACTTGTAAGCAGGTGCAGATGAAGATGCCCAATGCCAATGTTTTTGGTGAGAGTATACAGGCTTAATCGTATTTTTAAGTACGTTTCTGCTTGTCAACTAAAAGGTTTTTACTGATTCCATAGTTGGTGGACACACGATAGTTACGAAGAGCAAATGCAAGCCAACGGTATTCGATTTTAGATACTTGATTCCGGTCATTGGTACTTTGCTAATTCTACTTTCCAACTTAATTTCGTATTCTACATGTTTTCGTGCGGTAATTCGCAACGCAATCATTCATTTGAATGAGGTATTTATAGAGATTAACTTAAGAAAATCTAAGGTATAATTAAAGAATGAACTATGCAGTCTCAGCAAGTTTTGCAAGGGATTCAACGTAGTAATCAGGAACAACAGGTGCATCCTTCTCAAGAATCTCTTCTTCCTTACTGACACCAGTCAATACTAACAAAGAACCCCCAAGGTTGGAATTCTTGGCAAATTGAATATCTGTGTTGAGTCGATCTCCCACAAAGCAAGCCTTCTTTCTATCAAAATTCACATTAGCTATGATGGCTTCCATCATCTCATCATAAGGCTTTCCAAGGATTTTAGGTTGACGTCCAGTTGAAAAGATTAACGGATATGAAATTGCTCCAGAACCGGGTAAAAACTTTCCGTTTGTAGGAAAAGTGGAATCTTGGTTCGTCAAAAGGAATGCGCAGTTAGGGTCTTGAAGGTATTGGAAAGCCATGCAATATTTCAAATAGGTGACATGCATATCCATACCACATAACACAGCACCTACAGAAGGATCAGGACCAATCTTCTCAACATCTTCAGAAGCTAATGCACGTCTCAACGACGGGTCCGTTCCACCAATATGAGCAACCCCTACTCTATCAAGCTCATCTTCGATACCTGCTTCTCCAAGTACAAAAACTTTCTTATCGGCAGGAAGCTTTAGCACTTTCTTTACATAAGTAGCTGATGAATAAGCACTAGGGTAGATTTCCTCAAGTTTGGCTGCAATACCGTGTTCATTGATTTTATTCATATATGTTTCTCTTGATTTCGTAGAATTGTTTGAGACAAAAATAATTTGTTTTCCTGTAAAAGAGTTAACTCAAAAGAATAAAAGGGACTTACCTAAAGAACGAAGGAGCTTCATGGTATCCGTAACTCCTGGTATAGGCTTACTGCCGCTCCAAAGTACACCTGCGTGTTAGCCTACAAATAGATTTCATATTTTTGCTAGCGCTTACCATCACAGTCGAACAAAAAAACATCGAATTTATCAATGAATTCTTTATATTCCTTGGGTGATGAAAGTTTTTTAGCCATTCTTAAAGTTGGTTAAAGTGGTAAGGTGGTAGGCGTTCGACATATCCGTTATATTTATAATCTTCGGTTAGATGTTCCTTTCTGATAGTGATGATCGACTTCATATTAAGCTTAAAACTTACATCTTCTTTACTTTACGAAACCTTATTGCGTATAATTGTATTTTAAAAAAATATGAATAAATTTACAAATATCAAAGTTATCGTTAAAATAATATATCTCTTTTTTTCACAAAATTTGCGGGCCATAATGTACATGATATTTAGGAAGAGCTTAATGCTAGACAATAGTTTCTTCGAGTAAAACTTAAGTTTTGTATAATAGTATTTTTGGTTTTAAAATTGAATAAAAGCGGGGACTGTTCGCCGTCCGATAAGTTATTCCGGTATGTCAAATCCCAAAAGTTAACATCAGTATCTGCACCTCCGGAAACCAGAATTTTGTTATCATATGAAAAAGAAAGAGAATAAACGATACTAGAGTGTTTAACGAATGAAACGTGCTGATTACTACTTCTGAGATCCCACACTTTTATTATGCCCGATTCATCAGCAGATGCCAACGATAAGCCATCAGCAGACATACACAATGCAGAAACAGGAGAATGATGGGCATTAAACACGCGAACTGTTCCACCAGTGCGAACGTCCCACATTCTAGTTGTATGATCACTAGATCCTGTAGCAAGATAAGCTGCATTCGGATGAAATGAAACACACTAAATCAAGGTTAGTTACTGCTCATAAGAATTGTTAGTTAAATAAAGTTCCTTACATCCACATCATTTTGATGTCCAACAAATACTCTCAAAGGTGCTGCATGCTCAACATCCCATAGACGTGCTGTTTGGTCGTGCGAGGCTGTTGCAAAATAATAGCCGAAAGGGGAAAACTGAACGTCCCAAATCGGCGCATTATGACCAGCATATTTGACAATAGTGGACTTAGTATCCTTGGACCACAAACGAGTAAAGCCATCCTCAGAGCATGACAGTATAAACTCTTTTTGAGGAGAGATGCTCACTCCAAAAACTGGTCTCGTATGTCCAATTAAAGAGGACTTTTGTAAAGGCTCATTTTGACTTCCCACTAATGGTTGCGGACCATTGTTAGTAGAACTGTACAAATGAATTGAAGAGTCTGCGCAACCCAGAGCGAACATAGAGGCGTCATCAGAGAATGCAGCACAATTTACAGCGGAAAGTGTATTGTGCATGGTATACATGAAAACACTAGGATCCGTAGCATTTTTTCCGAGTATTAAAGAATTCTGTTCGCTTTCCAGTAAAGAAACAAAATAGTCTATGTCCTTCATTTTGGTTGGAGGTAATGGGGGATCAGATGGTGATTCTAGAGTTGATTCGTTGATTAGATTTTCTTTTTCAGTCAGCAATTCGACAAGGTTCTTTGCAGGATGCAATATTTTATTCAGAGCTTCATTTCTTCCCTCCACGTCTTTATCTTTTACTTCTAACAAGTTTTTTAAAGTTGTGACAACTTCTTCTGACAAGGGACGTAATCCAAGTTGTATGCTTTGCTTGTTGTAATCAAGAAGCTGTTCGGAATGGCCAGGAATTCCTTCTTGCTCACTAATTATTGTCTGTTCATTTTTAGCTTCGTCCATTTCATAGACCGCTTGCACATTAGGGTCCTCCTTGCCCTCGACTTGAGGCATAGTAATTTTTATATCAATGTACTGATTCAATAAGCGAATTATTATTCCACTTCCATTGACTTCGTTTTCGAACAAAAACTGTACTAGTAAATCAAATGTAGACCTCGTGAAATTAATCCGGTATTTATTTTTGCGATAAAGCTGAGCTATTTCTATCTCCTCAACGTCTGATGCAATCTTCAACTGAGCTAATGCTCGAATGTCATAGCCATGCAACACTTCATGCTCTATACGAAATGATTCAAAGAAGTATATTGCCATTTCGGGATCATTTTTTTGCAGTAAGTCTAAGTAAGAGTGTACAAAAATTGGATAAAGGACTTTTTGTAGTTTTGGCTTATACAAATCTAATGTACCATCAATCCAATCTCTTAATAAAATATAAACTTGTACATAAGTTTCAGAAGCACCGATGTGCCAGTCTTGCTGTTCTTCAGGAATTGCGCCAACACTGGATATTTCCAACCGAAGCATAGCTTCAGTCCTGGAATAACCCTTTTTAAACAGATAGTCCAAAACAATCTTGTTTAAATCTGAAGTTGAATTACCAGAAGAGTAGGAAGATTGAGCCATTTTTAGTAGTTAGTCATGCGTTTACTTCTTTTATACGTGTGTCGACTGCCACCTAGGTATTCGAAGTGTTAAAAAATATCTTTCGGCTTATCACGTTTTCAGAAGAATGTATAATATATTTTTCTTCTATAGTTTAACAACTTTTAATAATTTTGTGGTGGTGTTGAATAGTCCATCTGGCATCCTTAGTTGGACTGTGTATCTAAACTCAAACGAAGCGTTGACTCACCATATCTAATAATTGCAGCTATCTTTCTTATTTTTTTAAGAATTGGAATTGTTGATATATATGTATGATCAAATGAACTGCTTCGCATTTTATCATCTAAAGATTAGACTAATAAGTCTACCGATTTTAGGATTTGACAACTTAATATTTCTTAATGACGCTATATGAAATTCGTTAATTCAGCAATAGTAAATCAATGGATAGGATGAAGAACAATTTTCGTTTCAATATAAACGACGTTGTTAAACATTATTATTAGTACAGCCTGATTATTGTTATGTAGTCAATTTTAATTACATTATAAATTTGTAAGTGATTTCCTCTTACCTCATATTTCATTAGCGATCAGTGAATTTTGTTTGAGCCGCAGAACAACTTTCCGTAAATAAATTACTTTGAATACTTTGCCATAGTAATCTGTTAATTATTATGCGATATCCAAATTTGTTATTCTTGGCCTTACCGATATCTGAGCACTATATCGAGGAATCTTTAAAGTATTTTAAACTAACATCTAATGATCCCATGATATTATCTGGATTTCGTGGCCCTCGTGTCTCACATCTTACTATTGGTATGATCCCGGTTAAAAACGACGAAGACGTTCTCAAGTGCATGGATTTTTTATACAACAAAGAGGATGAAATCCGAAAATCCTATGGCGAGAAAAAGATTACAATCGATTTAAAGGGAACTTCTTTCTTTGGGAAATCTCCTCAGGAAGCCAAGGTGCTGTATGCTACTCCAGTGGACAAGCATAATGGTAATGACTTACAAGCCTTTTGTGGTACGGAGTTTTTATTTTTTTTATTAATAAGCTAATTCATAGAATGGTTAAAAGTTATTTTCACTGAACACAATCTTTTTACTAAAGACGCTAGACCTCTTACTGTACGCATTATGCGATGTTAACCAAATTATAATTTTGCTAACAAAACTAGCTACACTGCACCTTGTTAAATTCCAGGTATATAAAATACCAGGGGCGACGTATCAGGTTTTTTAATTCGGAACCTTTTATGGAAAAATACGGTCAATTTCTTTGGGCTCATAATATTGAACTTGATAAACTAAGTATTATGAAAACAGGCGCTGTTGGAGAACCGGGTAATATGTATTATGAAGAGTTAGCCTCAATTCCTTTACTCGTTAATGATTGATTATAAAGGTAGTAGTTGTTGTTTACAAAAACGCTTTTGGAATCGATTGTTTACCACATGATAGTCACATGTGTAAACAAATATGAAATTGGTCATAGAAGTAATATCGGTGCAATTTATAACTCATTTTGTTTTGACGAAGCACAAATATATAATATAGCTCCTTTTACCATCATTTCTCGAAATTGATTGAAATTTTGGAAACTATTCAAATTATTTTGAGATCCTTTATTATAATTGATTTCACATATACATGCTGATAATTTGACAATGGAAGACAAAATTGAAGGTAATAAACGAACCATTCACATCTTTTAACACATCTCATAGTTTGCTTGCAAAAGGCTATTGCTGTCGACACAATGAGCATTCCGGTAATGCAGTTAAAGCATGAGCGTAAGTAGACTAATTTATGTTAAATTATTAATTATTAGTTGCGCTTAAAGCCCGAGAAGAATACCTCCGAAAAGAACTTCCTTTGAAAGTTCGAGCAAATACTTCTCGCATGAACCCCGGAGCTAAAACTTGGATTCCACAAATTAATCACCGAAAAAGTAGAAATCATTATAATCGTAAAGAAACATGCCAGTTTCCCCCTCTATACAATGTTGAAGCTAAAATAAACCATTCATATTCTGCGTTTTATCGTCCGTTTACCAAACGTGAGAATGGTTTGTGGTATGCGAATCCGTATTATATGCAGCATGGTCCAAACGGAAATTACCATCACGTTTATTATTAGTCATGTTTTCAAAATTTTGTGCCAATTTTTTCAATTTCATTCAAAAACCGCATCTTCATCATTATGGTTATAATCGACGCCGTTAAAAAACCAGGAAAAAGAATTTCATAGTCTTAATTTCTTTATTTTTTTCTTTAATCAGATGTCTACAATAATGATTTTTCCATTAATTATTTTCTTCATCCATTGCTATGGTATACAAGCACTTTAGTGAAAACCGCTGTATTACTTTAAAGTCACTGCTTTGCGTACTTCTCATAAGGAAGCAAATTCAGTTAAAGTGCTTATTGTCATATGCCCCATTGCATTAAATATTTATAATCTGTACAATTCATCAATCCATTGAAGAAGCAAATCTTTGTTGGACGGCTTGTAACAATTCTATTCTTCAGCTTATTGCACTTCAAAATGCTCAGAAAAGCGATCTCTACAGCACGAAACTTTAAATATCCTTTATTTAATTGCGAAAGGAGGTTTTCTTACTTTGATATGTTTCGTAGTAAACGAAAATTTACAAGTGGTATCCTAACGGAGCAACTAGCGTTGAAATTAGATTCTGAACTGGGTTACGTGAAACAGGTTCTTGATGAGACATTACCTAAAAAAGGATACGAAAAGGCTCTTCATTCTTTTATAATCCATGAAGATCCTTCGCTTAACTACATTTCAGCTTTAAAAGAAACGGCAAAGGAAAGGTAAGCTATTTTTCCTCAATTGTTTGTTGAATTCAACGATGTGATTTCATGTCTATGCGTTGGCTAATATACAACGTTTAAGATTATGCTTTCAGCAGAGCCTTTAAATTTCTTTCGATATAATAGTACTAACGTAGCTAGAATACGCGTTACTGTTCCCGTATATAGCTCTCGTAAAAGTTACGTCCAAACAAAGCCGATAACGCATAGTGCTGAAAATGAAAATGGTAACGAAACATCTGATGAACTAGTGTTCTTTCAGCATTCAATTCCTGCTTATGTCCAACTCACTAACGTAAGATCTTAACATGTTATTATAACTTACAATTATAGAACCATGGCACAATTTTGTGTGCTTTAATACTTTGTAAGGGCATGCTTCATTTTGATAGCATTTCTTTTCAATCACCTCAAAACTCTCAAGCGTTCTCATCTGACTTGAGGTTAATTTTACAAAAATCACAGAAGTACACTGGCAGAAAAACAAAGCACGTTCCAGCTTCTATCAAGTCAAGTTTACTTGAATTCTTGGATGAACAAGGAATTACAGTAAAATTCATGAAGGCGCTAATATCTCGCAGTTGGCGAAAAGAAAATGTCTCCTATAAGCATTGGATTCATAATATTATTGGATTTATTTTACCTTCTGAATCATCAACAACTAAAAAATCAGACTCCCAATGATGGTATAATTGTTCTTTGAATTCCTTTACTTTATGATTAATTGGAGCAATAACGCTACACCACACTACGATTCCAAATGGGACGCCCACTCTAAAAATAAGAAAATTTGGAGTATAACATATGATTATGATACATTTTTATACTTATCTTTAGCATATCATTTCAACTATTCAACAACATGGTCGTTTGTAAGTATTTCCTTCAAAATCGGTGCAGGTATGGTACCAATTGTAAAAATCAACATACGGTACCTTCTAATGGACAAAATGCATTTTCTAAGGTTAATGTCTTTCGTCCAGAGAATGGACGACCTCCAATATGGGTACAAAGGCGTTTGAAGAGAAGCGATTTAGATAATTTGCTTCCCAATAGAAGAATGAAGGATATTAACGACGATCTTAAAAACGCAAAACCACAATGGCCTTTTACAGGTTATTCAGTAGTTGAGAATCTACCATCAATTTATGAAGGCGATGTTTCGCCTGAAGAATTGCGGTGGTGGGCATATCAGGCTAAAGCGACAAACAATATGCAAGCATATGAACAACGCCAGAAACAGTTGATGGATGATGTAGAAGCAAAAGCAGCAGCCGTTAAACGGTCGCCTGCTGCTGCTTTCGATGAAATGAGAAATAAACTCGTCGGAAAGACAAATTATAAGTCAATTTTTGATAAGTCTACTAGCAATTCAACGGTTACGTCTAATCAGTTCAACAAGCCAACTCAAAATAGTCCTTTCAATTCTTTTTCAAATAACAATAATTCTTTCAATAACAATCAGCAAGCAAACGATATTTTTGGCGCCCCTACGACTTCTGCATTTACATCGCAATTAAATGCGTCTCCATTTTCTCAAAATACATCCTCAAATTCATTTACGGGAAGTAATCCAGTCCAAAACAACCCATCTTCTTTTGGTTCGTCTAGTTTTGGTTCGGCAACCTCAGGGCCATCAGCATTTGGGGGAATATCTCAGCCAAATTCGTCATTTGTTAATTCCGGACAAGGGATTCCTAACTCATCATTCTCCTCGTTTTCACAAGTTGCTTCTGGGTTTTCACAAAGTCAAAATGTGAATGATCCAAGTTCGATTTTCGGTCCTACTGTTGCCAGCGGTTTTGGAATACAGAATCAGCCTCAGCAATCAGCTTTTCAAAATTTGAATACTCAATTCTCGCTTCCTAATAATTCACAACCAGTTTTTGGTCATACATCTTTAACACAACCAGTGAACCCAAATGGTTTTACTGTTCAGCCCCCTGCTACTTTTATGCAACAACCTCAAGGCCCTTTTGTTCCGCCTAATACTACTTTTGAATCTCCATTTGCCAATGTAACCTCTAAAATATCCGCTTCAGGATTTTCTAACGATAATCCTGCTAACAAAAATATAATCCAAACTCCTATGTTTGGATCTTCTAACACAATTGACGGTAAGTTTTTTTACTTTGTATCCTTGCTAGTATACGAATATGACTAACGATCATCGACAGGTCCGATTAATCCAATAGGTGCTTCTTCTATCCAAACTTTGGATGATCAAGTAGAAATGAGTAATTCCAATCAAAATCTCGCATTTCCCCCAGAAATGATTCAGCAATTTGAAGCTCAAGATTTCATTCCCGGAAAAGTTCCAACAACAGCCCCTCCACCACAATTTTGTTAATTATTTTATTAAAATAGTTATTCAACGTAAGTTTTTTCGGGGATTTTTGATTAGTATTAAACTTTGTTCAAATTTCATATTCGATATTAGGTTGTAAATATATATATATATATATATATGTAATTTCAATTACGAGTATTAGACAAAGTGTGATGCTTTCCTACACGGCTATCTGATAAAGTTGTACCTAACTCGATTTATGTATCATTGTAAAATTCTAGAAAGAAAACAGTACTATTTTTTGTTATTAATTCATGAATCAAACTGATAGCTGATTTGATATAGAGGACAGAACTGTCCTGCACGCCTATTGGGTCTAAAGAGATGGTTGTCCCAATTCCACACACAATTCACTCCAGATTTTTGCAAGAACCCAAAACTTTTGTTTATGGCTATTTATATATAAATCTCAATTTTATTTAATTCTTTAAATGTCTGCAAATATTTCTTACCTAGTCAATCCACCTACAGAGGTCGGTTCATCAATTCCAGCTGATACTGAACATGCCATTTCAGTTACTTTACCTACATGGAAATCCAATGTTGGATATGAAGAGGGAGATCCTAATGTAACTACTAAAATGAAGTCAGGATATCCGAGGTTCTTTATAAGCGCACACGTCAAGGATTGCATTAGCATCATAAAGAAATTTCCAGAGATTGAGATTTTGAAGCTAAAGGACTACGATATGTTTTTGTATCCTTCATTATCCGTTGCTAAGCAAAGTGCAGCTTTTCTTGAAAGTAAAGGACCTATAGACTCTGCGGAAGTCATTATTTATGATGCCACGAAGGGACTGCGAAAACATCTTGATTCAATTGACCGAAATCGCAAATATACTGAAGAAATACACATACCTCAGGTTTATTCTGTATTGTTTCCATCCAAATACTTTGGGATTGCCAAGCAATTCTGGCAACATACGGGGGACGGTATTTCAAGCAGACGCGCAGCTGCTTTTCTGCATTCCTACAAAAAAATTCAGTCTATTTCCGAATTTTTGGTTGCCCAGAGGTCTATTTCTCATCTCAAAAGTAAAAGCAGAAGCCGATATGCTTCCCATCCAGATCTACAGGCTTTGAATACTTGGATGACTAACGAAGGAAACCAAGCTAATGATGAAATGGAAGACGTATCCCTATATTTGGAGGAGAGATATGGGCGTAATTTAGATTTAAGTTTGGCTACAGCAGCTAAACTTGTTCTTCGACGACGTATCGCTGGTACCTTAAAAGATGAAGTTGATTTGCAAAAGGCTTTACCCAAAGAAGGGTCTCAGTATTTACGTGAAGTTAAAGGTTTAAGTCACGACGATGTTTTTTTATTTCCTACTGGCATGAGTGCTATTTACAATACTCATCGCATATTAAGGTTGGTGCTTGATGATAGCCGTAAAAGTGTTTGTTTTGGTTTTTGTTATGTTGATACCTTAAAAATTTTACAGAAATGGGGATCTGGCTGCTACTTTTATGGACTAGGTAATGACGAGCAACTTGATGAGTTTGAGAAACGGTTAGAAAGTGGAGAGAAAGTTATGGCATTGTTTTGTGAGTTTCCATCAAATCCTCTTTTAAACTCTCCCGATTTGGTTCGTATTCGGAAATTAGCAGACAGTTATGATTTTGCTGTCGTGGTTGATGAAACAATTGGAAATTTTGTCAACGTTGAGGTTTTACCATTAGCAGATGTAGTTGTCAGCAGCCTCACAAAGATTTTTAGCGGTGATAGTAATGTAATGGGAGGTAGTATGGTTTTAAATCCGTCAAGTCGTTACTACTCTCGAATAAAAGATGCTATGAAGGCTCTTTATGAAGACTTATTATATGATGAGGATGCTTTGACATTAGAAAGAAATAGCAGAGATTTTGCTGAACGTTCACAAGTGATAAACCATAACGCGGAAACAATTTGTAATTTGCTTTATCAAAACCCTAAAATTAAAACTCTATACTATCCCAAATACAATACATCAAAAGAGCATTTTGAAGCTTGCCGGAGAGAAAATGGAGGTTATGGTGGTCTTTTGTCTGTCGTTTTCCACAATCCTGAAGATGCGCGCCAATTTTACGACAAAATCCAAGTAGCAAAAGGTCCCTCACTTGGTACAAATTTTACGTTGGCTTCTCCCTATGCAATTTTAGCTCACTACCAAGAGTTGGATTGGGCTGGTGAGAATGGCATAGATAGAAACCTTGTTCGTGTCAGCGTTGGAATGGAACCCAGCGAACACCTGAAAAATGTTTTTATAAATGCTCTTTCATAACTTGTATCTAAACTGTTTTCAAATAATAGATATTTTTTAAAAACCCAATCATATAACTATAGTTATAGATGAAACTGTCATAGTTATTCTTGAAATTGTTGTTTTTTCTTTTTGGTATTACCTTAAATATATTTAAACAAAATAGAAAATATATGCCTGATGTGATAGGAAAATGTAGTAAAGATATGTTTTTCTAGCTATTTCGAATGTGAGAAATATTTTAGGAAGTTCATTGTCTAAATGTTTACTTCGGGAACAGATGCAACGAGGTACAATACGTTCGCTTGGGGTATGCTACTTTGTTCTCAACGCTCAGTAATAAAGTGCGCGCGCTAGAAATTCTTTTGGTGCAAACCAAAATCATAATGCCCGAATCGGCTCCTTCAACTCCTCCATCTGTAAATCGGAGGCATGAACCAGAAATGCTTTCAGAGTACCCCTCGCTGATGTTTGAACACTCATATTTGGCGTCACCCTCTAGTCCGATTGATCAGGTTCATGACGAACTCAAACACTCTCAGAAACGTCCAAGATTAACTAACGACGAAGAAACAATTCCAGAAGAAGATGACAGTACTGTTCGCCTTACAGACTCAGAGCTTGAAGATCCAGTTTCAAGCAACGAGTTGATTCAAACTTCATGTCACCTGCTCACAAGCGTGTTAACTCAGCTACAGACCAACTTAGATAAACTTAAAGATAGTCATCAAAAAGCATTACTTCGGATACAAGAACTAGAAAAAAAGGTCTCTGAATTAAGCAAAAATAATAAAGATTCATGAGAAAAACCCATATGCCAATTTGAGTGGAATTGCGATCATGTTTTATCAGCCGGCTCAAAACAAAAAGCAATATGACGATCTTGCTGATATAGAAGCTCAAAATAATGTTCCTAATACCCAAGAAGTTTTAGAGGCATGGCAAGAGTCTTTAGACAGTGATGAGGACGAGTCTTCGCCACTTGAGGAATCCAACGGCTTTACAATATCTGAACATGACGATTTCGTAAAAAGCGTTCCAAGAAAGAATAATCCAACGGATTTGCTGTATTCTGGAAAGCTTCTGGACTCAGACGAGCCTCCATCTGTTCATGGAAATTCTTCAAAAGTACCCTCGAAACACCCCAGTCCTTCCTTTCCTGAAACTACTTCTCTGAGGAACCTGCAAAATGGTTCAAAGCAAAAACCAGCACTCCCCAATTTTAACGATCCCCATTTTTATAATGAAGATGTCACTCGCTCTGGACATCCTAATCGATCTATTTATACTCAGCTTCCTCGTAACGAATTTTCCAACGCTCGCGTTCTTTGGAATCGTTTAAGTGCCCGGGATCGGGTTCTTTGGAGATGGGCAAACGTAGAAAATTTGGATAGCTTTCTTCAGCAAGTTTATACTTACTACACTGGTAAAGGATTGTCTTGTATAATTGTTCACCGACTATTTCAAATTTTGACAGTTTCATTTGTTATTGGTTTTACCACATTCATAACTAGTTGCATAGATTGGCCTGCTGTGACACCCCATGGTTCACTGGCTGGTGTCACAAAGTCTCAATGCATTGCACAAATGTCGCCAATAACGTATCTTGTTTTGTGGCTTTTTTTAAGTTTTCTTTTGGCACTTTGGATATATTATCTTACTGATATTCCAAGGTTATGGCAAATGCGTGAGTTTTATATTCATGCCTTAAAAATTGCTACCGCAGATATGCCAACAGTATCTTGGCAAAGGGTTTTATATCGTTTATTGAAATTAAAGAATGTAAATGCTCTTACTGCTGAGGATGGAAGGGTAGTGTCTCTTCATAACATGAAACGCCTGGATGCTTATGCAATTGCAAATCGTATAATGAGAAAAGACAATTACTTCATTGCACTGATAAATAATGGAATAATTAATATTGAGCTTCCTCTCTTGCACAGGAGAATACTCACACATACCACGGAATGGAACATAAATTGGTGCATATTCAATTTCGTTTTCGATGAGCAAGGTCAGCTTCGTAGTGCTTTTCGAAATCCTAACTCCCGGAAAAGGCTTTCTGAAGAATTACGTCGTCGATTCATCGTCGCTGGTTTCCTCAATTGCCTTTTTGCGCCAATCGTTGCAATTTACTTAGTAATTCACAATTTCTTCCGCTATTTTAATGAATATCATAAAAATCCAGGCGCGTTGAGTACAAGAAGATACACTCCATTAGCTTTATGGACTTTTCGTGAATACAATGAGTTACAACATTTTTTTGATGAACGCATTAATGATAGCTATGCGGCCGCATCTCATTATGTATCTCAGTTCCCTGACTTTAACATGATTAGGTTATTCAAATACATATCATTTATTTTAGGAAGTTTTACTGCGATTTTAGTAATAATCACAGTTTTTGATCCTGAATTAATGGTAACTTTTGAAATAACTAAAGATCGATCTGTACTTTTTTATCTTGGTCTTTTCGGATCTCTTATAGCAGTTTCGCGCTCAATAATACCTGATGAAACTTTGGTTTTTGCTCCGGAAAAAGCTTTAAGGCGCGTAATCACTTTTACACATTACATGCCAGGATGGTGGTCTGATAACATGCATAGTAAAGCTGTTCAACAAGAGTTCTGTTCTCTATATTCATATCGCATAGTTAATCTTCTTTGGGAGATTCTTGGAATTTTGCTGACACCCGTATTGTTGTTTTTCACTTTTCCTTCCTGCAGTCAAGATATTGTGGATTTCTTCAGAGAACATACTATAAACGTTGAAGGCGTTGGGTACGTCTGTAGTTACGCTGTTTTCCAGGACAACCCGCCTTATGAGTCTGTCGCTTCTTTGGTACAATCACGTAAAATAAGCCCTCTAATTCAAAATAAACCAGAACTTTCTCGCATCAGCTTTTACGAACAATTTAATACGGAAGCACCTAGAAGGGATCTTCGTTAATGAAATTGAGAGTCAGTTCTTGAAACAACCAAGCAAGTCTCAATGGCTTAATGGTTTATTTTTCTGTCATACAAAATGAAGGACAATGTTTATAAGAAGTGTTAACAATTTGCTAGCAAGGCAATTTGAGCCACTAATGCATGTAATGATTGTATTTTTACTAATTTCTTTTAATGAATGGTGATTGTTTGTTTGGAGAGTTAGCAGTTTACGTTGAAGCTTCTTTATTTATTCAGCTGTAGACTTTATGTTTTACTATTAATGAAGTTTACATTTAATGGAATGATATTATTTTTATGAACATCCGTACAATTTCTTTGAATCAATGTAAACACTGTTTATTACAGTTATAATTACGGAGTTACGCTACAGTGACGACTAATGACAATTACTTATGGTATTAATCAGTAGAAGAAAAAAAATAAAAAAAAATAAATAGATTGGAACAACTTTAAAACTTTCACTTATACTGCGACAAGTGGAAACAAATTTTCTTAGAGCATAGAAAATGCCGCGATTTTATTTTGTAGCATTGTTTTTCAATTCGGGTACAAGATGTATCGAAATGCATCAGTGCCGTTCAAATAATAACGATAAAGACGTTTATAGCGACAAAACCCGAGTCTTTCATAAAAAGACATGGCTGCCTCATTATCCACCTCTGTTTCCAAAACAATTTCCTGGGCACCTCTATTTTTCATTACATCCAGACTAGCTTGAGTCAATTTAGTAGCGATTCCTTGTCCCCTGTATTCTTTTACTATGGCCAGCATTGCTATATAACCTCTAAGCGTCGTCCCTCTATGAACATCTTGTTTGCATATTACAGCTCCAATAAATCGATCATTATCTAAAGCAACAAAACTGAATTCTGGCCTTTAATCTGTCAGTAAACTATAATGATATTGCCGAGTTTCATAATATGCAAGAAGCAGTTTGAGAAATCAATGAAATGGGAACATACCATTGGTGCACAAAATAACGATACACATATTTACTATATGGCTCACTCAAATCTTTTTGAATAAGCTGACATATATCTTTTAAATATTGGTGACTGTATGGGACAATTGTCACCATTCTCTTCTAGATATAATTTAGGGTCTGTAACGGTTGCAGAGCTGTATATATCAACAGCTTTAAGACGAATGTCGAAATTACAGATATAGCGTTAAAACGTTATATGCGGTTCTTAAACTGAGTATTATAAACAATGAATAAACGAGTAGGCCAGTATAAATTAAGTTTATAATTTGGCTTTTTTGCTTGGATTTGTTACATCTATGTCAATGATATGACATTTATAATATTGAGTGTTATATAAAATAATTTAGTATAAAAGCTTTTTATTGCGTACATTTAAAATTAATTCAACAAACATATATCAATATACATTATTAAAATGAAATATAAAATAACTGCCATTATTGGTTTCCGACGACGAAAGGAGATATTCGATGTAGATTACGCCCAATTAGGATAATTTCGGGATGGATATCCTTTTCTAAAAATGCTCGAGGCTTCTCCGACAGCGGCATAATTTCGAATACTTCGCGAACACCCTGAAAGATGTACCAAGAGCCATCGTCTTTATTAAAAATTCCTTTACTTCGATAAATCATAAACTCCTCGTCTTCCCCTTCCTCCAAACAAGACCAAAGTGTATGACGAACCCATTGTAGAAATTGCTGAAAAACCTCTTTCGACATTAGTGGGGGCAGTTTAAAAGTATGAGTTGAGATATCAAGGCTATGCGTATCGAGAGAATGCAAATGTTGGCAATCCACGTCCAAACAAGTAGAACAATTAATATTGCTATCATTGCTCCTTTGAATCGACCACTCAAGATTAGAAGTATTTTCGTTGCCGTATGCATCCAAGTCCAAAATTTCAGAAATGTCATCCAACCGTCCATATGTTGTTTCAATAATCTTCGCTAAGCAATTGATCTTCAATATAGTTTGACGTACCACAGATAATGCTTCAGAAGAAATAAGATCTGTTTTGTTTAAGATCAAACAATCAGCATGTGAAATTTGAATAAAACCAATATCACTTTCATCCTTTAAGATATTATCTATATTTTTACAATCAATAACAGTAACGATGCCATCTAACTTGACATCGCTTTTCAACGCGTCGTCCAACCAAAATGTTTGAGCAAGAGGACCAGGATTGGCTATACCCGTTGTTTCAATTACAATGTTATCAAATCTCCCCTTTTGCCTCATAATTTTTTCCAAAGCTTTAATCCCATTGTCTTTCACAGTGCAACACATGCACCCATTTGAAAGAGCCACCCACTCTTCATAAAGTTCTTCTCCTCCAACATCCTCCATTAAGCTCCTTTCAAGGTCTCCCGAATCACCCACCTCATTCATTAATACAGCAACCCTTTTACCATTTCGATTTTCAAGAATTGACCGTAGCAAAGAAGTTTTACCGGCACCCAAAAAGCCCGTCAGTATTGTGACAGGGACTGGGTCCAAGGTAGAGTCATGATCAACTAGAAGAAAATCTGATTGCTGCTCAAATGAATCAATATCATTATTGGACGAAACCGTAGGTACGCTTAATGTTTCCGAATGCGGTTGTGTGTTAACCTCTTCAACGTCAACCAGCTGTGGAATTTCCGACTCGTTTTCAATTTCAAAGTCCATTCTTACACCTTTTTTAAATAATGGTCATATAATTAATCTTTTCGAGTTGAATACTTTGAGAAATACTTCTAAAAGCCTCAATTTAGGTCTCACAGGTAAATACTTTCGAAAAGTGTTAATAATGAATTTTTTTAGTATGAAATTAGCACAACACTGTGTTTGCACTATATGCAGTCATTTCGTATAACACTGACATGGTTTTATAGCGAAAATTGTCAGCAGCTACGAATGAATAGTGTGATAAATTACTTATACAACGAATTTTACATGAAATGACTTTATAGCAAAAGCAAGACATCAGAGCAAAATAATAATAAACATAGCAAGTAATTTATTAAAACTACATATAGGCAATAGAATCTTTAAACATATTATTGCGAAATATTAATTATGATACAATAATTTACAATTATATATGATGAAAGAAAATGTTACTTTACATAATCCATTTCGGATAACTTTACTATTTAAGGCAACCATATCGCCTTAATTAGTAAAATTGCCCCAAATGAGGGACGAACTCAAAAATGATGCATCCGGAGCTGACCTTAGCCAGTCCACAGTTATTCGTCAGGGCTCAGTGCAATGCCAAGACAAATAACTGAGTCTCCACAATTCTTGTGCTGCAGAAACTCATGCCAGGTAAGTAAAGAACCGTAAGTGTAAGCACCCATATTTATAGTAACGACGCGGAACGAAGCAGTCACGAAAGTAGTCACATTCTTACATGCAATAAAGAAGTACAGTATAATTATTTAACAAAAATGATATTTAAATCGTTAAATTTTGCTGATTAGTGAAATCGTTCAGCGATTTGTAATTATATAAATCTCCAAAATTTCATAATAGGAAATGATTTCGTTGCTTTCAAGCCATGAATAGTTAACACGATGTATTAGTTTCTTAACTGAGTATTTTCGTAATGTCTAATCAATGCTATTTTCAGATGACTTTGGCAAGTTCTTGTAAACTCTTGTATTTTATTTTATTATTTTATAGATAAAATTAGTGTAAAATGACAGGTTACCAAAGACTTAAAGAAAGTTGTGTTTAACTAATCTCATCTGAATGAATTTTTGGTATTCAAATATGTGGACAAACATCGGAAACAAATTCAGTACAGTCTGTACACAACGTACAAAAGAAATGAAAGAAGAAGTCATAATAATTAACTATTTTCCAATTTTCAGTTAGAAAAATAAAAAAAAATAGAAAAAACCGGACTTCCATAGATGCTCATTTTTGGTCCAAAACATGTGGAATGTGAATTATATGTTATCTTCAGGATACACTAAAGGAGCGACAAAATGCCTGATAATTAAACCGAATATTCCGGTAAGTAATTGCAATCCCATTATACATATTGTTAAATGGTCTTCCCTCATTGGGCCCAGATGATACAAAACAAAATTAATAATTGTAAAGTTCGTACACCTGAGCGGGCGCCCGGTGCTAGGATCGTACTCAACCCGAATCAATCGTAATTTTTCAAAAATAGAAATAGTCAGCAAAGTCTTTTTAGGTAAAGGATGCTCGTTTAGAGAGAATTCTGTGTAGGAGTTTTCCAACAATCCAGTTTTCACATTTAGTTTAGGAAGTCGATGACGGGGACATTCAACCAATCCAAAAAGCTGTGGAACGGAAAGCGCAAAATTGAAAATTTGAGGGATAAAAAAGAGCATAAGTGTCTTAGAGAAATGACCTAAAATTCCAACAACTGCCATTACCATTCCTGCAAAATAGCAAAACGTATCACCTACAAACACTCGCGAAGGCCACCAATTGTATTTTAGAAGCCCAGCAGTGACACCTATAAGAGGCAAGACTAGATAAAGGGAAAGGAGATGAGCTCTTAATGCATCCTTATTTTTGGGAGAGAGTACATAAAACAAATCATTGCAAGCAATAACAAGAGCAAGAACAAGCGATTGGCCTGCCTCAACACCATTTACTCCAGCAATAATGTTAATACTGTTTGGACAAAAAATCGCAACCGCAGCCATATAAAAGTAATAAAGAAAACCCAAGTTGATAAGAGATCTCTTTAAAAATGGTCTTACAATGCTAGGAACGGACACATAAGTAACTCCATAGTCAACGTAGTAAACAACCAACAATGGGATAGCGGCAATTGCTGGTAAAAAGAATTTATGCCTCCATCGAATATCGAATAAATCATCAAGAATTCCAAGTAAAGAAACCGACAGAATTGAAAGGAGGGCAGACAAATAAGCGCCCAAAAGATCATGTGGAAACTGGGATTTGGCAACCTCGGCGACAGATCCATCGGATGGAAGATTCGGGTTATGATTAGGTACCAAGTACTTATAAAATAGTACCGGTATAAATATAATCATACACATAAAATATACCAATGCAGAAACTGCTCCCATTGTTTCAGGTATTACATATTTCTCTACTTTATTCATGTCCTTCCCCGAAAAGCCTCGTTTAATAAAGGAGGGTCCTACTCTAGGAATGAACATTGCTGTAGCTTTGTATGCTAAGACAGAGAGACCAACATTAGAAAGTAGCGGAGATTGACCTTGGTTCATCAACAAAGCCAAACCTGTAGCCCATATTCCCACATTAAAACAGGACTCTATCATTTTGATACCTGTTAATTAAATAAATTAAAATATTAGAAACAAGAAGACTTCAGTGGATCAGGTAAGTTATGAATTTGTATTCATATGTTGAAACGGTTATGCGGTAGATGTCAACGAACATGTGTAGGAGACCGCGGCTATACTTATGCAAACACTAGGTAATTTGTCTACTCAACGCAAATATACGAGATTCAAGATCTAGGAGATGTTTTGATATATTATGTTTACGTTTTAATTTAAATTAGTTATACAATCTGTTCGTAGCAGAAGTAGTTGCAGCAACTATAAAAGTGCAGATCGTCGTAATAAGTCAGAATATTGAGAAGTAATTCGTTGCATATCTCGGTATTTTGCTGTATGAATTATAATATCTTTCAATAAATTTCTTTTATTATTACCAGCAATCGTAGGACTCCAAAGTCGATTTCCTACCTTGACTGTATCAATACCATTATGTGGTATCCTTAAAGGACCTAATAGTTCTTTGCATAATTCATCCATTTTATCTTTCATACCTTCTTCAGCAATTTTTTTGGCGTATAAAATTAAATTTTCACGAAAGTCATATTCCAAGTCTAGTTTTGCAGAACTCATTAATCGATTTTCCAGATGTCTGATACTGACCAGCATTTCATAATTGTCATAGCCTTGTCTCAGCATTAATGCTTTAACAAGCCTTTGTAAAAAGCGACCGCGACCAGCTTTAATAATTTCCTCGTCCGTGCAACGCTCAAGGAAACCAAGCGGACTTTCTTCATTGGATTCAGAGGCTAATGGACCCCAATACTGACTACCTATCATCCACCAGCCTTCACTAACACGAAGCCAGGAGCTGCTGTCTCTTATAAATGCAAAAGCATTACCATCGCTCATGATAGCAACCGGGTGACCTTGCTTAGTTACAAAAAATTGTTCAATAGAAGGACCCCGTGCAATCTTACTAACTGAAAAATTTGAATGAAACAAAGGAAGTGTACTCACAGGTGAATGTATAGCTTCAAAGTTTTTGATATTCCATATATATAGCAAACCCGTGGAAACTATGCAACACAAAAAGTCACCACAACATTCTAAGAAACAAGGAGTTGCAGCTACAACAACTGGTGGTAAAAGCAACCTCCCAGCTGGAGAATATATGTATATAGATGAATCTTCGGTTGCAACTGCCCAAAAAACGCTGGTTCCATTGGCCAGAACAATAGCATTGGGAAGATATGAAAACCAAGAACAGTCATTTCCATCTAGATTGGAAAAAGTACACTTTAACAAAGATAACTGGTTGTGATTCTTGACTATCAATGTACCAAATGACTTTGATATTACAAGTTTAGGTTTCAAATAAGGACAGCCAATTCTGATTTGGGAATAAAGGGATGTTGGGTGAGGAACAGGAGGCCTCGCAACAAACTTTTTTGGGCACTTTCGTCTCTTTGACTCTGGAGATGATGCAATAGAAGGAGGAGGTCTCAATAAAATAGATTTGGAAGGAGACTCCGGTTGCCCTTGTGTAGGTGAAGTGGTACGGTCTGCCGCAGCATTTTTATTAACATGTGCTTTTGACCGAGAACTATTAAAGTAAGATAGATCATCAGGGTAATGTATCGTATCCATTTTTTCCCCGAACTCTGATTCCTCAAATTGTAACAGCATCAAGTTACCGTCCAACGAAACACCGTACAACTCAAAACCAGATGTCGACCATTGTAAATCAACAAATGATGAGCAGGACAACTCATGAATAACAGCCATAGGTCTTGCGCATGCGGTGTTCCAGATACTTACACAGCCGTCATGAGCAGCACTTGCTATTATGGATTTCTGAAATGGATCTTCATATAGATATGGGTTAAAGGTTGCACATTCCAAGGGGCCTTGATGACCTACCAAATTAATGTCATAAGTCCAAGTGTCTCTTTGAACGATAGCTATGACATATGCTCCTTCGTTGACTGCGTTCACAGAAGCAATATGAGCGCCATCGGGAGACCATGAAAGTCGTAAAAAGCGATTCCCGGTAGGCATCTGCTCGAACGGCTTTGCAATACTTTTTTCGACCCCAAAGGTAGACAGCTTCCATACTTTAAGTGTATGATCGAAACTTTGTGATGCGAGGAATTGACCCATTGGGTCGAAAGCTAGGCCACCGACGAAAGTGTGGTGTCCTTCGATCACTTTTATTAATTTAAAACTTATTTCAGAAGACTGTGAGGTACTCTCCACTGCCTCTTTAGACTCCTCTATAGAGACTGCGGGTTGATGATTTGAATCAGCATGTTCTGTTTTCTTTACAATAGTCTCAGTACGCAATCCTTCGTCTTTAACGTAAATAGATATCTGTTTCCAGGAAGTAGCCAATATATGACCCTGCTGACTCCAACAAACTTCATATGCTGGTCCGCTTAGTACTTGAAACGCTTTATCCCACTTCTCACTATGGTATAGAAATGTTCCTGCCTCAGTTGCTACTGCCAAACAGCTTCCATCATAGGTGAACCGGATGCATGAGATTGGAGAATCAAATGATAAATGAGTGGTTTTATGACCATTAAGGGATTGGATGATACGTTTTTCAGAGGATTTTGGATAGAAAAAATCTTTTGATAATATATAGACGTTTGTTTCAGCCGATACTGCAACGAAGTCTTTTGAGGAAGAGATAGATGAAAATTGATGGTTTTCTAATAACTTAGGCACAAAAATGTGCATCGTTGTGGGGTGAGGGAACTTTTGTTTACTAACTTTTATTTTTCATTCTCCCAATTCATGAATAACGTTCACTATCGGGTTCGGCTATGGCGTTGAAGTGCGTTGAATACAGTCTCGTCTGGGAGACTTAAGATTTAGCAACCAAATTAAGCACGCATTTCCTAAGCAAATGTAATTAAATGAAAAGCGTGGATCAACTTTCGTACAATTACAATATGAATTTCATTAAATAACGTATTCTAATTTGATTTTATTTACGCTGTTTATATAAGATTACTTTCGCTACAAAAATAATAGAATAAGAAGAAAATTCACAATAATTGCGGTGATAACTCGATAATGAGGTTTCCCGAAAAAACTTTAGTTAAAAACCTAAATCTAGACACAACTAGTGGGTTTAAGGTTATTCTGAAAACACGTAAACTGCATGGGAATATAACATACTTTACAAATTTAATTCGGAATTATAGCAACAAAATAGTAAAGAATGCATTTCATTGAAAACAAACAAACGAAAAATAAACAAACTCAAAAACAATATGATAATGGATAGTCCATCCATAACGTATAACTGTAGAACGATAAACCTGATTAAACGTCAAACACGTCAAATTTGCTAGCTGAATCAAAGAAATATGTATATTTCATCGAAAAGCCGATAAAAGCATTTTAATGATTATTTTTATAAAAGAAAAGAAGAGTCCAATCACCTTTTTTAACTTCACAATTGATAAAATTTAGCAATCTTCTTCAAAACAAAGCCTGCTTGTGTCTTATTACTAGCTCCAACATAATTTCGTCGAAAAAACATGACGTCTCTGATGCAATAACACTAAACCAGGATTAAGCGTTTAGGAGATGTTAACATTTACTGCTGCTTTATTAATAAAACCTGATTATACAAGCAACAAAGTACACGGCAGCAACCTTCTTAAGACGAAATTAGAAGCTGCGAGATAGTTATTGACAACCAATGGCTAAAGCGGAAGAATTAGTTTGAGCAACTTCTGTTGAAAAGTTCGATATGGTAGCTTGAAGTTGGCGTTCTTCACAGGATTGTACACATTTCTCAACTTTCATTTGTAAATCACCCAAATCAACGACGCCATGAACGGCTAATAGGCACGCTCTCGCGATATGAATGGCGGGTGTTGGGTCAGGATTTTGAAGGATCAATTCAACCCATTGAGCTAATGATACAGGAGAGGTGAAAACGGCGTGAATCATCAGTAGAGCCAGGCGGGGTAAATCAGCCTTATCTATAGGGCAATTTTTCGACCACTTAGTAAACTCGGGCTCAAGGCCCTTTTCATGACAAAGCTTTCGTAAACCAAGGTGGAAAAGAGATTCATCGAGAACAGCAGTAGGTGTAGTTGCAGGGGGCAAATCACATTTGAGTAAAGGCAATGGATTCAAACCCGATGCTAATGGCTTCACAATTCCAGCCAATACCACTTGACGAATAAACATACGGCGCAATAAATAAGTAATAATTTCATCGCTAGGGCTAGTCATTAAAGATGCATCAAACTTGACTACTTGATCAACAGCAAAATTGAAGAGTTGGATATCGCTTTTTGGAATGTATAGTTGGGTAACTGCTAGCAAGACTAAGATGAGAAGACTGTCAGTGGTAGTAATGTTGGTAAGCGCAACACGGGCTTGACGTGCAAAAGCTACGGCATCATCCGTTAGATGACGCTTGGCGCTGGCGAAAGCATAGAGGGCTACACTAATATTGGGATTTCTTAAAGCAAGTTCAGGAACAGTTGATGACCAATATATACTTGAAAATGAAGAATATGGACTTAAAGGGGGAAAGTGACATGCATCCCAAAGACAAAGGGAAGGAGCCACCGATTGTATATAGTAAAGAAATGTGGGATGTGTAGGTTGGCCAGCTAAACCATGTGGCGCTGGCTCTGACAATAAACTGGAAACAGGGATTCTTCGAGATGCCGTAAATGTGCCAGAGGGGCGAGGGAAATGAGTATAACCCTCACATTGCCTTTTCGATTTGATACAGTTGTAGCAAATCGGTTTCCGTTCATCACACTTAATTCTTCGCTTGCGACAGGTCAAGCAACCAGTTTTAGTTCTTTTTCTAGCTTGGCGTTTAACCAACCCACTATTATTAAGAGCATTCCCTGATTGCACGGTTTTACCGGTAACAGGAGCACTATTATTTGAGCCAGTTTTTGGAGGTGAGGGAGGGACCATCTCGATGGGAGAAGGAGATGGAACGGACTGAGGAGCAGTATTTTGAAGGACATGATGCATGCTATAGGCATTCGATGGGTCATGGGGGGAAGGCACTATGGTGTATGAATTATTAGAAGGGGCAGAAGAACTCTGGGGGTAGGAGGGTGGAGTTAGAGCTGCAATGGAATGATATGTTGATGTAGGAGTAAAAGGCGGCAATGAAGCGAGAGAAGGAGAAACTACGGAGGAGGAGAGTGGGGGAAGTCGAGTTAGTATTGAGGGATGCTGAAGATGCAATGAATTTGGAGGTGCTGGCTGTTGGTAAGTGTACGTATAACCGCCTTGCTGGGATTCCATTCCAGGATTTACCTGAGGAGATTGAGAAGAAGGATGATACTCCATTGGAAAAGATTATAAAATAAGAAATTTACGGTTATAAAACAAAAAGGAGAAGCGAAAATACAAATTAGCCAGTCCGCGTAAAAACCTTTTTACAATCAGTAGAAGACAACTAACTGATTGGTAAGAGAAGAAAAGAAAAGAAGGAAAGTCGACAAGTCCTAAAATAAAGGGTGGGATACAAATTCGATTCTAAAAAAATATTTTTATAGAGAAGAGCAACACAATAAAATATTATCAGTGCGTTACCAATTAAGTTCAATCAATTGGGAGTGGAGGATTTGGCAAAATTAAACAGCAAACAAAAATGCTATAATATACGAAGAATACCAAATCAAACGGAATATAAAAATGCAAATCAGAAAAGTGGTCGAGTGAGTCTTACGAAATTTAATGAGGAATGTGAAAGGACGAAAACCACAGAATAAACTAAGTTACCAATCGACCGAAAAAAAATACAAAAATAAGTAAAAGAAAAAACAAGACCAAAATCAACCTAGTAAAGGTGCGAAGAAGAATAGAAAACAAAAACAAAAACAAAAATCACTTCTTCGTGATCAGAGAGAAATAAGCGAGGTAAAATATTATCGATGAACGTAAGCGGGATGAAATCTAAAAAAGACGTTTCGTTCGTTATTTAAAAGAAATAAAAGTATGTCCGGTTGGGGAAAATTTAAAATATAATTCCGAAGAGGAGACGAAGCTGGGGCACAACTATCCAAATCCAACTACCGAAAGCAATGGATCCAAGGTTATCAAAAAGAAAAAGCACCCCAAATTAGGCGGAGTCAGGTCGAGCGAACCGAAACGCAAACTTGACAACGAAGAGGGGGGATCACTACACACCGTCGAGTTTACTAAGAATAGCTAACGCAGCCGGCACTATTTGACAGTATGGAACGGTAGGAAGAGAAAGAATAGGTAGGGTTGTACTGACTGACTGATTCACTGGCAAAAGACTAAGTAAAGAAGAGACAGACAGATAAGAAAGGGAGGTAGGTGATGGATGGTTAATTAAGAGGCCAAAAAGAAAAATAAAAACCTCAACAAAGAAACTTTATAAGGGGGGGATAGAAATTGAAATAGAAAATTAAGTTGGCAACTAAAAATAAAAAGAGCCAAACAAACGACAAACGTACACTACAAAGAAAATGTCTTTCGACAAATGGGATAGCAGTTTGTTGGTGGTTAATGACTTTGCTATGGAAAAAAATAAAAACACAAAGCAACGAACTCAAGATGCAACAAGCAAATTGTCGATGTGTATGTGTGTGTGTTTTTTTCTTTCGTTTAGAAGATGAATAATGGTAAAGCGAGCAATTCGCCTTCAAATCTATAAGATAAGTTGATTATAAATATAGTAGGATTACTTTTCAACAATCTACTATTTATTAATAGTTGCACTGTCTAGGCATCAAGTAAGGGGAGAAATGTGGTGGAAGACAACAGTAATATATTAAAAAAAGTCAACAAGTATCTCGCGGGGCAAAGTCGATGCGAAAAAAAAATTGGCGAGGACCCGCGCTACCTTAAGCACTCAAAGTCAAATAATGACATCATAACCAGTAACCCGAATTCTTTAACAAGCTAATCAAAGGATTCCTAGCCAATAGGAGAAGGCGGTCTTTGGTCACGCAACCGAACGAAACAGGTCCATCCCACATGCACATCTAGACATAAACCTTTTCAGGGCGGCCAGGCTAAAGAGGCAAGGGGAAACTACCCTAACAGAGGTGGCACGTGTTGACGCATCTCCCCCTTCCAAAAGCATTTCTAGTCAGACAGAGAGGAGTGAAGAGCAACAATTCTGCAGTGTAATTATCTACTTGGAAAGTGAGTGGTGTGCGTGTGTGTGCGGTCAAGAGTTATAATTGCCGAACCATAGGTATTCATGCTCATGCTAAACAGCGTCATCATCCATACACACACATACATACATACATACACATAAAAAAAAAAAACATACCCATAGACACAAGCCACAATGGGTGATGAAGAGCAATCAGAATGCATCTCAGCATTTCACTATGCTCGCATTTTCAAATTGTAGAGAAAAAAAATATGTCTTCTTTACATTGGCAAAGAGCAAGGGAAAGGGAATGAATGTCGCACATTTTCCGTTCAAAAGCAAACATCCCTTTGTATAAGCTTGCTCGCTGGACAGGGTGGGTTTTCTCTTTTTTTTTTCGCTTGATTGCTTGATTGACGAATTTTTCCACCATTCACTGCTTTTACCCTCAAGCGGCAAAAAGTCGATACGCAAGCAAACTCTCAACTCTTTTTTCTTTCCCGGTACAAGGGATTGGATTGCATAACACCCTGCCCTTCCTCTTCAACCTACCTCTTAAATCTTAATGGCGGACCGTACGGAATCGGAACGACGGTGCGGCCTCAGGGTGGTGGACTGAAAAAAAGTAAATTTGCGAAATTAAACGACCTGTTTATGGTAAGGGAAGGTGATATTCGGGTAAAGTGGAAGAACAAGAGCAACGTTATTCATGCTAGTCTCGTATCTATGCGAAAGATTGAGATATCTTTTCCCTAAGGGATTTTCCACCCTTCATTCAAGGGGAATAACGCTAACGAAGCTGGTGGGATTCCATTTAGCCGGGACTGGTTTCAACCTAGTTGGCACTTTACGTAACATTTGTGGCATCCACCCATCATCGTGAACTAAACGATAAATAAAGGTTATCTAAAATGAGTAAGCAACTTTTTTCCTTTGTTGATGAGTGGGTAGATGCGACATGAAAGGAAGTGGACTTTTGAAATGGGAAGGGAAGAGAAGAGAAGAGAAATGGGAGAGAAATAATGGATATTTACACTTTTTATCTTATTCCTTTGGATTTGTTGTTATTACAAAAGAAAAATAAAATTTTTATTACCCTCATCTTTTTTTGCTCGTTTCCTTCTTATACAATCTAATCTCATTCGTTGTCTAGCACTCAACAAATAATTACGGTTGTCCGGCTACAACCACAGTAACCCGGTAGAGCCGGTTATCCTAACTAACCTCGTGACAGATCTTCGCTCGTGCGTGCCCACAATGTCTAGCCAGAATGACGAGAATTCAGCAATAAGATAGAAGAAGGTTCACCGTTTGCCTGGCAACAAATGTAAGGTGAGCTAAGTTTTACTATTTTCATAGCTCGGTTACTTATCTAGTCCTGCTCTTAAGGGCCAAATCGCCGAAATTCCTATTTAGCCGTGTCGCCATATCGGTTTGACAGCTCTCAGTATACAACCCGTTTTTCCTCTATGCTTTTTATTAATTTCACGGATTGGATTTATTTTTTTTGTGTGAAAATAGAAACAATGGTCGGCGTTGAAAGGATGTGTCGGCCTTTTCAGCAACACGATCTACTCGCTCTTTCCTTCACCCGTCTCCGTACTGCCATCTCTTGCATAGTAATGGTTTGGTGGTGGGTTTCTTGCGTTTCCCATTCCGAGTGCTAAAAACAACTACAATACTTCATACGGTGTCGTAATGAGCTCAAAAGCTCAGGGTTGCAGTTGTTTACATCAAATATAGAAGAACATGTGATTCTATACAATATTGCGTCTCTCATTACTCTCTCCCCTCCTTTTGTTATGTACGTACAAAAAACAATATTGAAACCATTGAATCTATTGTTATTGCCGATTTCACAGCGCATGTGGGATTTGAAAAAGGAAATTTTTTTTAAAGCTTATGTACGTTTGGTTACCATCGATTGCTACATCAACACATATTAACCGTTGGCGATGCTTCGCAAATGTAAAAAGTCAATCCGCTCATAGCTAGTGATTCGCTGTACGTTCATGACTCAAAATGACATATCAGCTTGGGCTAAGCCACCGCTATAACGCTTAAGCAAAAATTGTTACTCTCTCGGCTTCCTCCGGCATTTTCATTCATCTATTTTATGGACTTGTGATTGGTGAATGCAGTCGTATCTAATGTACGTTAAATGTTTTTATTTCATCTTTTTACCCGTATCGAGTGCTGACTAATTTTACTGTGTAACCTTACGTATCTCTAGCGGGATACCGTACATGACTTTAGCGGGAAAAGGTATGCCACTTCATTGCTGCATGGGGGTCTACCCGACTTTCCTTAGCGAAATTTCAATCTCCCCCACTTTGGTACTGCAAAGGGTAGATGGCTGGTAAGTACTGGAGCAGGATAGCGCAGAGTAGCGCGCATTGGCATGGCATGGCATGGCATCCTGGTGCACTTTCGACATGAGCAAGTTGATATGTGGTAGTATTATTTGCATGTGGGATAGATGGTACAGATGTGGGGGTTAGAAAACGCTCGCTGTAAACATTGCTAGTAAATGGTATGGGATTGGGATATACGAGCAAATGCTGTTACAAATGTATATACAAGCTATATAGTGTTTGCCATTATTTTTCATACCGAAATTAAAATGATACTATATTCAAAATGATTCCTTTGATATGTACCATTGCGAAAATTTTATTTTATTTTTTAATATGTATGTATACATATTTTTTTTTTGTTTTGAATAAGTAAATGCAATGTTTATGAAAATGAAAAAATCGATTTATATATTATATCGGTTGATGTGCGACTTTTAAATTTTAAAATGTTTTTACATTTTTTTCTTTATTCAGTGATAATTTATTTTTTTTTTCTTTTGTGGACATCACAGACTCCATGGATACATCAAATTGCAATCGCAGTCGTCGGCGCGCATTTCGGATTAACACTAATAAAAGTGCATGATTCTTTAAACTCGCAGAAATTCGTAAATTCGTTGTACTGTTTACAAGACAGCATATTTTGCACAAATATTCAATTCGTGCAAAATGGTGAAAACTATGTCTAAGCCGACTTCAATCGCGTTCTCAAGCTAGGTTTATTAAAAATGGGCAAGGAAAAATTCTTACTTGTTCATCTAATTATTCTTTCTTTTTATCTAATATATATTTCGTCCATCCTTAATGCTTGATTCTTTTTTTTTTCTTTCTAAATCACTAAAAATAATCTATTTAACTAGATTGAACATTACATTTCAAGATCTCTTAATTTTTTTCTCCTATAAAGAGCTCTACAGAAATCATCGCAATTGTAACGAAGTAAAACAAAGTGCTGTGAGCAACTGTCTTCCAACACTTCCATCATTCTTGTACACAAAGGATTGCTTTTAAGTCCCTTTAAACTCTGAAATTGACCAATGATACAGGTAAGCAATTTCTAATCCTTTATTTAAAATTGCTGACAATTTCAGATTTTTCTGCGTGTCAAAAAAGCACAGCCGAGTTCGGACGCTTCAAATAAATATGGATTTCTTACGGTGCTTAACGATTACGAAATTTTGCTGGAATCTCCCGAGGATTCACATGCTTACAGAGTTTCCAAATCTAAAACGTTAGAAAAGGCTTCTTTTACTAAAGTCTTTCCTCCCTCTTGCACACAGCTCGATGTCTTTTCTACTATTTGCGCTCCTTTAATAGCGGATTCCTTGGTAAACATGAACGATACCTTGTTGTTTACACTTGGTGTATCGGGAGCAGGTAAAACTTATACGCTTTTCGGTCCTTCAGATCGTCCGGGTGTTGCGTTCCTTGCATTAGACGCCTTGTTTTATGCTATCAAGGGACGAGAGGCAAGTGTAAGTACACATACCATTGACGATTTTTAAGCAAAACATGTTTCTTTCTGATGACTTTTTTTTATTTTAAATCATTGCTATTCTCGTTTTGAAATATAATATGACGAATTTAATGCTGACGATTTTAGCCCCAAACAGTCGAGTTTTTACGCTCTCAACTTGAAAAATGCAAAATTGTTGAAGCATCAAAATTTTTAAGAGGAGAAGCCCCGTTGGACATCAAGGTACCTAATACTGAATATTATGCCAGTCATTTTCCCAAAATCGAAGAGAAAAATTATCAGTATGCTATTTACTTGTCGTTTGCGGAAATCTATAATGACCGAATTTTCGATTTACTAGAGAAGGCCAGCTTTTTTGGACATCGTCATGCCTTATCGTTGAAGAAATCTTCGACATCGGATAAAAAATCAATTGCTGGAATTCAAAAAGTGTTCGTTTCAAACACCACTGAAGCTTACAAATTGATTCAAAAAGTTTTACAACTTAGAAAATCTACTTCTACAAAATCCAATTCTGTTTCTTCACGCTCACATCTAATCATGTCCATTGAGCTCTTCAAAGTTTGCACCAAAAGCAATAAATTTGAAAGTTGTCAAATAGATTTGGTGGATTTAGCCGGATCCGAGCGTACACGTTCCGCAGAAACTTCAGGTCTACTTCTTAGGGAAGGAGCAAGTATCAATCGAAGCTTATTAACTTTAGGGCAATGTTTAGAAGCCCTTCGGAGAAAGCATGAAGGAAAACAGCATATCATACCCTTTCGCCAAAGTAAACTTACAGAACTTTTGTTTCATTCTGGACATCTTTCTGGTCTGGCAGGAATTAACATGCTTGTAAATATTGATCCGTTTGGTAGCTTTGATGAAAATGCCCAAGTAATGAGGTACAGCGCCAATGCTCGTGAAATTTTACCTCCACCCCTAAATGAAAATTCAGGCTCTCAATCTCCTTCGCATTCATTATTACAGAAGTCCAAAAATACATCAAGCACAAAAGCCTTAACATCACACTTGGAACAATTGCAACAGGAAAATCAGCAATTAAGGATGCTTCTAGCTGATGCAGATTCAGAGATGATGAACTTGGAATATGAAATTCGTCAACAAATGACCCGAGAAATGGAAGAACGCGTTTCTGAGGTGGAGCGCACGTTCCTGACCAAATTGCTTGAAGAATCTGCCCAAGGTATAGAATACACTGATCAAAAGCTAGAAAAAATGGGAGGATGGATGAAAAAACTTCAAGATGAAAATTCCGAAAAAACAGAAACGATTGCGCAGTTAGAACAAATTATCGAAGAATTACATGAAGAACTTCGAAGCCTTGAAGAGGAAAGTATTAAAGAAAGTTCGGCGACACAACAAAATGAAAATCAGCATAAAAGATCATCTCGCAAACTGCTTTATGAAGATAAACAAGCTATTCAGGAAGCCCATACTATAAATACAAAACGCAAACTGTGGCCACAGTCGACATTGATCCAAGCGCCAAATAGTGATGATGAGGAAAACGTACCCAGTCCGAGTCCCAAAAAAAAAGTTGTATCTCCAATAAAACCATTAAGCCCCTCTCGACGCCCTCCGTTGACTTCTTTGTATAGTGGGACAACTGATATCGATATTAATGAATTGTAAATCCGTCGTGCATAGTGCTTATGACAACTAAACGCACTATCAATCTCTAATGACATTCCATTTATAACGTTACGTGAAATATATGATACATCTTTCGATATTTTAATAGAACAAAACAGCTATAGTACCTCCAATCAATAACGATCAAATTTAATGTGAGATTGATATCAAATAAAATGTATATCATTAAAGTTACCAAGAATGGCAAAATGTGTTCATAACTCTTATTTGAGTAATATTTAGCTCTTGCCTTCACATGTATGTAGTCTTTAAAACGAAGGCATTTCCTTAATGTAATAGCTGATCTAAAATCCCATTGATGCCGTTTGGATAGTCCTTAAGATCTTCTTGGCTCTTTATGTGTTCCCTTTGTAAAACCCGTACTATAAGCTCTGTTGAAAATCCAAATTGCTGTAGATTTGTAATAATGTTTGGATCAATTCCACCAAACTCTGTATTTTCTGCATCTAAGTCAACTCCTGCAGGTGCGGCAGCATAAGAACTTGTCCATTCGCGGGCGGTTCGGACAAATTGTTGGTAGTTTTGCAGATACACTTGAGCTACCTGAGCATCTTGAGGATTTGACGGCTCTGGAGTGCACAAAAGTGATTGTAAACTTATTAAAGCTGATTTCATTGTATAAACCGGTGACCATTGATCCTTTAATATATCTAAACAAATAGCTCCAGTTTGGGAAGAAACGTTAGGATGATAAATTTTAGTATCAAAATTCATTTTAGGGGGGCGAAATGGATAATCTTTCAAAATTAGAAAAGAACCGGATACCTATAACATACCAATCTAATTATGTTATTAGTAAAATCGTAAATAAACACTATGAAAGATAATATTAAGTAGACTTACAGGAATTTCAATATCGACGACGAAGTAGCCACCTAAAATGTTAGGACCAAATAACTAAATAATAATATGGTTTTAAACGATGCAACGGTAAATTTTTCACAAGTGATAGCTCTTAATTTGACGACCTACGTAGGATGCGTACCCTCATAAGGAGTTCCCTCAGGACCTCTAAACATTCCTTTTAAATGTGCTACAAAAAGATTAGCAATATAATAGTGTATTTAGCTGTCTTACATATATCATCGTTTATAGTCCATACTTGAATTCCTGCTTGCTTATCCTGTTGAACATCTTCTCAATTAGTACGGTTTTATTAGAGATTTTAAATTATAAATACCAGCAAGTTCTTTAGCAATTCTACGAGAACGATTGTCTGACATATTGTGTTGAGTAGTTAATATTGTGTGTTGAATACAACTTCGGGCTAAGGATGTAGCAACCGTCTTATTTTCTATACTTCATATAATGATCGATTTAATAGACTGTTGAATACGGCAAAGATCTCAAAATTTGCAGAAAACATGCATGTCTTTATTTTAATTTTTCAATTTTGTATTCATAAAACAACATTTTGATCAATAAAAAAATAAAAAATAAAAAATTGTGACATTAGTAGTGCATTTTCAAATTTGATATAGCTTTGTTATTAAGCAGCACTAAATGACGATAGATAAAGGACATCACTTTCGTGCTTTTAATATGATCATGCTGTAACTTATTGAACTTTTATTTCGTATTAATAAATTAGAAGCATCTAATAACGATGAACTTTTTGTAATTGGAATACCGAAGCACAAATATGATTATATGATGATATAATGTAAAAATAAATTACTTTAATGATATTCTTTTCTTATATTATACTATATTTTTGTATTTGAAATGAACTTGTATCTTTAAATTGATTTAAGGTGCTTTACGTGTTGCTGCAGTATACTAATACAAAAAATATACGAAAGTTGAATTCAACTTTTACAATGCCCCATAGAAACGATAGAAGAAAGTCTGCTTCAAAGGCTCCTAATGCCATTATTCATGGCCGTGTTGCGAGTAAAAAAACCATAAAGAAGCAATTAAGGAATGGAAAATATGTAAGATTAAATCACCTTTAAGCATTTTAAAGAAATACCTAACCAATAATTTAGTCGCTGAAACGTCTTGCTGAAAAGGGGATCCATTTAGATGATATTGCAATGGGTAAGAAATTTTTTTAATAGTGTGTTTTACAGGAAAGCTTCATTTCCACCGTCAATTATGTATCTAACAAACGGACATAGAGATTGATAATGCCAGCAAGAAAAACATTTCCAAAGATAAGTCTTTGAATGAAAATCTATTTGGAAAAACCGAAGCCGGGAAACAAAAGGATTTCATGAACATTGAGCCAACATGTAAAGGAACAATTTTGGGTGCTCCTCCAGCATTATAAGCTTATTTTTATTAAGCTTTATGGGTCTTTAGGGTTGATTGATAATAATATTAATACAATATGTTTTAAATATACGGTCCACACATATAGGGTTTCAACCAATGTGTTATCTATTTTGGAAAAAAAAAATTTGTATCATTGTATTAAGTCATCAAGTTGCTATGGTACTATGGCTTTTTCATATAAAAACATTTAATCAGCGTAATGTTTCAACATTCCAGAAAACAATTCCTTACATCTCACCTTGGCGCCAAGCTTGGCACACAAAAGGAAATGCCCGCTTAGTCTACGGTGTAATGAATAAGTTTCTTCTGGAGGAGGTTGAAGTCTTAAATCAAGCATAACAGGAATCTGCTGCTTAACCCTCGCAGTGATCGTTTGATCGCCAAAGTCGTAGACGTCAGGTGCATCAAATGCAAATGGCTCCGCAAGAGTGAAAATTGAATTTATATGCGCATCTATCATTTGAGCAGACTCATGATTATTTAAGTATCCTAGTTCAACAGATAATTTTTTGCACTTTTCTCGGTTACGATGAGCCGCCGCTAGTAAAAGTCGGCAATATTTCTTGATGAACTTTTCATCATATTCAATTGATGCTCCAAAATCTAGTAATTCAATTTTTTTTGTTTTTCCGTTATATAAGAAGTTAGACCAATTAGGGTCGGTTTGCATAAAATGGTATTCAGATATCTCTCTTAGACATTGTTTCGTCAGCAGATATCCTATATGGTTCCTTGTAGCTTGTGAATATTTTTGTTTTCCCAAAGCAATACCATGTAAGTACTCTAATGTAATTACGCTGGGTCCAGATGCTTCTCGAAATACCATTGGGACTTTAAAATCAGAATCATTTTTGAGCAACGATCCAAACCTTTCAGCAAAAGCGGCCTCTCTTTCATAATCGCATTCCCATTTCAGTTCTTTCCTTGCGGCTGCTAAACTGTTTTCTAAAAACAATCCTTTAGGAAGTATTCTAGAAGCTTTCAACAAATAAGCTAGGTTATTCAAATCCGAGTCAATGGAAGACATCACCCCAGGATATTGAACTTTCACCACAACTTCCATGTGATTAGATGCTAAACGAGCTCGATGAACTTGTCCAATTGAAGCTGCCGCCATTGGCTTTCTGTCAAATTCTGAATAGTGAGTCATCCAATTCTTTCCAAGGTTTTTAACCATAACTTGCTCTAGTTGCTTTTCTGGCATGGAATGTGCTCCATCACGTACACGCTCCAAAATTTGAGAAACACGTGGGTCAATCAGCTTACTATCCTGGAATGAAAGCATTTGACCCATTTTTAAAGCAGCACCACGCATTTGAGTCAGTTTGTTCACCAAAATCTCTACATTTCTTTCATTCAGTAACAAAGCTCCATCGTCTTTGCTGATTCCCCACATCCTCTTCATTTTCTCCCCTATAGCCCCAACCGACAAGGAAGTTGCAAGGCCTCCGTAATGCCATAGACGACTCCATTGGGACGAAGGAACTTTAGAAGAGGAAAGTATAACCGGAGACTTATTCTCAGTAGAGTAGCTTTCTTCAATAGAGGATTCAAAGTCTGCTGTAAAATTGGCATTCGTTGCAGGGTGTGATTTTGTTACGTCTTTAATACTAGAATCAATCGCTGAAGGTTTAGCAGGACTTATTTCATCTTTTTTATTTGGTAAAATCGGTTGCGAAATAGGATTTTTTATTTCTTTAGAAGATTGCTCCTGCAAATGTTTGACACCGGAGGCATCTTTCTGAACATCTAAAGAATTTCCCAAAAGCGTTCGTTTCGTATCTTTAGAAGATAACCCCAATTCTTTTATTTGGGAAGCATGTTTGACTTTACCGTTTCTGTATTTCTCCAATAATTGAACGTGCAGGTCACTTGTGGACCTTTTCGAACTGGTTATTTTCGATGCATCATACAGTTGTTTTGCTGTAATTGACGAAGCTTCAGCCTTTAAATATGATTTGGCAACATTTCGAACTGCGGATCCTATTGTTATAAGTTCCCAAAGCCCTGAATTAGCCATTTGTTCTGATTAAATAAGAGAAAAATAAGCCTTGGAATAAAAAGTGCTTCAATTTCGAATGGAAGGGCTTTCAAGTGAATTTATTTATTTCAAAAACCAGACATTTGATTATTTTCATTAACTAGCCACTGTTATAATGGTTTTATGAATCCAAAAATGATAAAAGTTTATGATGGTTCCTAGCGGCGGTTACTTCAGTTAAGCAATCGAACCATATGTATGTACTTGAAGGGACGCGTGTACAGTAAATTAAGGACAATCAATAATTTTTTATATTTACTTTACATACAATAACTATATAAATAAAAGACATAAGATGTTTGTTCAGAGAGATTCACGCCAGTTGGATTAAACCATAATTAAGAAAATAATTGTTGAGATCACGCTTGTAACGTACAAAGACGGATCATTCTATTTTTATATTTTTACGTTGCACAATAGACCCTTCGATTAGCAAGGATGGAGTAGGGACACTTTTGCTGACAGGTAAAATAAAAGAACCATGACGACCAACCCGGGCATAATTTGAATCAAAATCGTACCCAGTATTATCATTTTTACCTTTACTATCGTACAAACCCGCAAATGATTTATAAACATTCCTCTTAGCTAAAGCAGCTATAATTTTATCTTTAGACTGATTGCTTTGGGTTAGTCTGGAAAGTAAAGATGAGTTAAAACCAGGTGGAGGAACCGGATACCAATTCGCAGGAGCAGGTTTAGCTATCGGTGTACAAGTTTCCATAAAACATTCTACTTCACCAGACTTCTGTGTGTAAGCATTTCTTGTACGACGTGCTTCTTCTTTGACATTGCCATTTCGAATTTTAATGAAAGACTCTGGTGTGAACTTGAAAGGTAAATGTGAATGCTGCAAATGTTTGAACATATCTTCATAATTAGAAAAGCACTTTTTACAGTTAGAAACTTCACAATTAAGCCGGATGTTGTTCAAATGGCCGCGCAAATGCATTTCAAACTCTTCTGATGGCAAAACCATATCACACGAAGCCCATAGGCATTTAACCACAGAACAACTTTTCGGATGATGTAACAATAAAACGTGTTTTATAAAATTTTCCAACGAATGAAGATTGGCTAAACAACCCTCCCATTGACAACGGTATTCAGCATAACCTTTACTCAACATGTTAAAGGCTTTAAGTACTTTCTCCTCAAAGGGGTCAATTAACACAAGCGGTTTACAAGCCTTTTTACTAAGCACTGCTTCGTTCCCTGCTTGACTAAGGCTCACGTCAGCAACGCTCGTAGAAATATTCTCACGCAAATTCAAAGACTCGGAGTCAACGACATTGCTTTGATCGCTTTGAGCACCAGCATTAGTAGGTACTTCAACGGGCATTGATTTAGGAAGCTCAGTTGTAATATGAATTGAGGAAATCACATTTTTATCTCCACCGTCCTCTTTAATTTTGTCGGCAAATGGAATATTAGAACTTCTAAAATCTTTATCAATGGTATCAAAAGATCTTTTTGCTGGGATTTTAATTGAACCAGTATCATGGAAAGGTTGTTTTGAGGACGTCGATTCAATTCCAAAATACTCTTTGCGCTTAACAGTTGAAATATCCTTGGTTAAGTTGATCGACTCACAACTTGATAGTTTCCCAGAAATTAGTGGCTTCAATGCGCTTCTGCTTTGTTCTTCGCCAGAATTGTTTTTAGATACATCATTGCCAGATATCAGTTTGTCAAAATCATTAGTACCAGAATCTTTAGCCTGTTTTGTTGAAGACGCATCTTCTTTAAGAGTCTGAAGATTGCTGTCCTTTGAAGTAAAGTAATCTTTACGAGTTGAATCGATAGGAGAAATCTCGTTGTCACTATGAAGAAGAGATGAAACGCTAATGTGAGTAGAAAAACTATCCTTCGTCAATGCTTTAGAATTTGGTGCAGCATGAACAAAAGGAGACTTATCGGGTACAGCCATTCGATTGCTAGAAGCATCCCCATCGCTACTAATACTGGAGAGCTTAGAGTTAGATGGTTTAGGAAGCGAACAGTCCGTATTGTCACTTATTACATTATTTTGATCCACAGAAAACTGCTTTTTAGGAACCAATCCCGGACGTATGGTTTTTATTTCTGCAAGACAAACCTGAGATTCTGCAGAAGGACTTAAAAATGTGCTAGTCAATAATTCTTTTTCATTCGAATTTTCTATTTCACGTCCAAAAGCTCTCTTTGTAACGTCCAGCTTCTCAGGAGGTTTTTCCTGATCAGAATTATATATTCCATCGGCGGAAGCTGCTATGTTTGATACGTCAGCTGTTTGAGCTTGAGTTTCAGAATTATTATGAGATGTCGGAATTCCCTCAGGCAATAATTCCTTTTCATTTCTAGGCCCACTTGTCAAACCAGACGACTTAAAACTAGAATTCGTTTTCAAGACATTGTTAGTTGTGTCAATGTAGGAAGAAGTTGATGACGGTTTCACCAAAGTAGTTTCCGAGCTAACAGATTTTTGTTGTATTGGTTCCTTTTTGCTTTTAATCAAATAATTATCCTTATCAGTATTAAGTTTACTAATGGTGTCGACAGTTGAAGAGGAATACACTTCCGACGCCAGAGATTTAGTAACTCCTAACGAAGAGCTTGATTGAGCAGAGATTTCCGAGTGTTTATTTCTCGTAGGATAGCATACACGTCCGTTAACTGCAACACCATTTTGTTCACGAAGTTGAATGACTTTATCAGGAGATAAGTCTAGCTGTTTTATAGCTTTTTCAAGAGTTTGGCGGTTGTAAGCAATCTCTTCATTAAACCGCCTATGTTTCAAAAAAGAGCCATCCGGTCGCAGGTTAGTAATTGGCAATGAAGGGAACTTCGAGGACACTAACGAAAGATTATTCCAATCGGCCAGGTTACGCAAATCGCCTTTGAATTGTTTTTTCAATTGACCTTTATTTAGTTCGTTTTGCATTAGCTTTAGCTCCAATGATAAATTAAGTCTCGGTCTATCAGGTTTTGATCGAGAGAAAGACGCTGTAGAGTATAGGATTGAGGATGCAATATTATCAGGTGTTAAAAACGGAGAAACAGATGGACACACCTTTTCAGAGTTTAAATTATCAAAAAATGTTTTCTTAACAGTAGAGTTAAGCCCCTCTTTAAGCACTGCTGAAGAGCCTTGGAAACGCAGTCCTTCAAAAGGGTTTGCATGAGCTGCATTTTTTAAGGTTGAAGGGTTTCGCATACTTCCAAGATTATAAGAAGACGTATTACGGGAACTTGTGATATCTTTTTTTGAAGGTGAGCGGTCATAAAGAGATGCTGACGCGTTAACTTTATCGGAAGTTGTTTGCACCATACCATGCCCTGGCTGTTGGCTTCCCGAGGAAATAAGCTTTTCTGAACCATACACATCTAAAGAAGATATATTGGACTTAGTTATAGAAGACGGAATAGAAGAATGATTAGAGTTGACTGAGGAAGCAGTTTTCTTTGAATTATTTTTGACATTTGGAGATACGTGTTTAACCGGGCTAGACTTATTAGATGGGAGATTAGAAAAAGGACGAAATTGATGCTGATAAAATGTTTTTTGTTCGCAAACCAATCCAGGATTTTGTGATGAACTCTGAAAGTCGAATGGTTTAATACCAGCATATTTAGAATTTGATAAAATTGAAGTGTTAGGTTCTGTATTTACCGAAGAATTGGGTTTGAAATTACCATGAGATACATTGGAGACTTGTTGTTGTGTATTTGTTGAAGCCCGTTGATAAACTTCAGATTGAGCTTCCTGTTGCACCTGTAGCTTTGGGCGACCCAAAGTAGTTATCCGAGCTACTAATGTCTGTGAGTACGATTCGAATGGAGGGGGATTAATGAAGAACCCAGTTTTTACAATTTCCTCATACAATTGAACAATTGTAGATATATCGTTGACTGGACCCTCCCTGACTCGTAAAGCCATCAACCATGGACGCAAAATATCATACGTCGACAATAAATATGATAAAGCGCCAGGTGGAATAAGTGAATGAACCAGAGTTTTCACATTGAATGGAGCAGCATGATAAAAGCAGAAAAAATATAGGAGTCTGAGTTGTTGCAATTCTGTCAATGTCTCTGAAGAACTGATATCAGGTTCCGCCATATCTAACAACGAATTGCATGCAGTTGTGTCTTTAAATGTGACAAAAAGTATTTATTACCATTAATTAAATTCCAAAAGGTGGAATTCCTTGGGACCAGCCCTTCGAATTACTGTTCGCACTATTTATTGTGGTGCTGCTGCTATTGATGAAGTGAACTACGACGGGAAGGAAAGAATAGCCGGGGATGCACACTAAGATATCAAAAAACGGGGAAATTTGTTACAACAAAGAATAACATTAAATAAAAAAGAACTAATAATAAGTCTTGACAATGGTCAATCTATGTAATAGAAAGTTATTAACGATAACACAGCGTTGAAAATGAGCTATAATCACTGTACCCACAATGGATGTGCATTATGTTGTACTGTTTTCTTTCTTTTTCTTTTTAGATTTGATCGATTCTTTGTGAAAATTATTGATAATCTCATATAATCCTTCATTTCTTCGACAACATAAAAGCACATCCTGTGGTTGAACCGTTTTCCGTCCTGCATGTCTATTATTTTGTTAATAAGATTAAAATATTTATTTCCATCAAGAGCGTACTCTGCAAAAGCCTCAATGTCTTTAGCTAATACACGTATTTGTTCCCAAACCATTTCGGTAACTCCAACACAAAAAAGCTCATCTACAATGACATTTCTTGACTCTGATTCAGTTAATTCAGAAGCTGTACGATTACAAACTTCTTGTGTAACGTGAAAAATCTCTGCTTTGAATCTCTCCTAGAATACCAGTTAGCCAATACCTATATTAAAATGCATTATTACCTCCTCCATCATATAACTTTGATTACTTTTTATTAATTTTCGTAATAATACGTTACTAAAAGTTAAGATAAGTAGTCTCCTTATAATTAAATGGCTAAAACATGAAATAGGTGGTTTCCAAGTTTCTTCGTAGTTTGAAACATTGTTTTATTAATCTAAACTAAAATATTATTTTCGTGGGGAGCTAACCGTGCTAAATACCAAAGAGTAGGCCAAAACCAATCAGTTGGAAAGTATTTATTAATCTTAATAAAACCTTGTGCCTAAATAAAAATTTTCTCAGAAAAAAGTCCATGGTGCAAACACAATTCTTGGTAAGTTGAAAATTCTGTTGAGGATGCTAAAGCTTTTTTTCAATCAAAAAAAATTTTTTTTAAAATAAGTACCAAAGTTCCGTATGGCAATAAAACATCTTCCTAAGATTTTAATTGCCAGGAAAAACAAAGCAGAAGTTAACCATTGCGACCTTAAAAGAAGAGTTTCTATAAAAATTGTTATGATCCGTAAAAGTCTTTCCAAAATGGGATACTAATCCGAAAGATCTATGGTTTAGGAAATCCAGGATCAGCGTTCGTCAAATCGAGACACTCACTGGGGAAATTAATGGTGAGTATGTACGCTGACAGCATGGCATTTCCAAAAAATTGGCCTAGTACCAAAGAAAATCTCACCTTGGTTTTGTCCACCTCATACATGAATGATTCCGGGAAACAGTTGAAAAAGATATCTAATGATTTTGTGCGCAAAGTTTCGCCATTAGACAAAATCGTATATGTAGTTGTGCATGACGAATTGGAGTTAGATTTAGGCAAAGTCAAGCTTCGTTTGCCCGGAGGCTCTCACAGGTAAGTAATATCCAAAGCAATACTTATTAACATTGCTAGGGGACACAATGGGATTCGCTCTTGTCAAGAATTCCTAGGAAAAGAAGTAAGGTACACATTTAATTTCATTACTAATTCAAAGAGTTTTTACAGGATTGGATTGGGAATTGGACGTTGTGAGTCAAGGAATAGGGAGGACGTTTCAGATTATGTTTTGAGTAAATTCAACTCTAATGAAATGAAACTAATTGAAACTGATATATTCCATAAGTTTTGCAACATTCTTCAACAATTACAACTTTCAATTGAAACATAGGGACTAAGTTAAGCTTAACTCATTGCGGGTTGTTCCTTGTAAAATTGATTGTTGATTATAAGAACTATGAAGCTACATTGTTCATTCCGTTTAAATAAATTATCAAAACCCACAGTCCATCATATTTTCAAGGCAATATTGGATTAAAAGATCAATACCTTTTTTATTGCTATATAAAATTGATAGATAAATAAATCTAAGATACAACAATTCATGAGAACAAACAGAGATTAAAAGACTAATTTAAAAGACCCGCTTAAAGCAATAAAAATTCAAAACCCTAAAATACCAATTTTCTTTGTTTTGCTTTCGAATTAAAGAAATTAGGCGTTGGGAAGTTTGGCGTAGCGATACGCTCTAGCGTGTTTGCTCGTAAATATTTATTTGTGTACATAGCACATCGAAACTCAAGTTACCCGATTTATAACTTTATTCCTTCTTTTGATATAGTTTTCCTTTTATACCACAGAAGATATTTTATTTTCAAAAGAAAGTAATTAAAAATTGCTATGAGTCATGCAAGATTATCGGTAGGCTCGTAAGTAAATTCTCAAAAAGTAAACACCCTTCTATTAACAATCGTTACAAATTAGGGAATGTTGGGTTTCCAATAATAACGGTCATTGGGATGCTGCTCGATTAATCGAAATAAAAGATAATGGAGGAGGTAAAGTCGTAGCAACTGTTGCAAAGAGCAGCGGTGTTTTAGAAACAGTGAATTACCAACAGTTACAAAATCGAAACATCGGTCAATCAGAGTCGCCTTCTGATTTAACGAATCTTCCTTATTTAAATGAGCCATCTGTCCTTCATGCCTTACATAATCGTTACAATAACAAGCAAATTTACACATATTCGGGAATCGTGCTTGTCTCAATAAACCCTTACCAAAATCTTCCCGAGTTTTACAACGACAATCTGATAAAACATTTCCATAAAGATCCCGAAGCAGCCAAAGTTCCTCACCTATACTCTATAGCAAGTTCTTGTTACCATGCTTTAACTACAGATTCCAAGAATCAGACTATTATTGTGTCTGGAGAATCAGGTGCAGGCAAAACAGTTGCTGCTAAGTATATTATGCGTTACTTGACCTCGGTACAGGGAGTAGATCATAATGGTGTTGTTAAACGCTCTGTTGAGAATCAAGTTCTCGCTACTAATCCTATTATGGAAGCATTTGGTAACGCAAAAACTATCAGAAATGATAACTCTTCACGTTTTGGTAAATATGTTACCATAAGCTTTGATGAAAACTTGTTGATTACCGGAGCAAATGTAAACACATATTTACTTGAAAGATCCCGAGTAGTCTCTTTACTTAAAGGGGAAAGAAATTATCACATTTTTTATCAGCTAATTACTGGATGTACAGAGGAACAAAGGGATAAATGGTTTCTTGAGTCTGCGTCTTCTTTTAATTATTTATCACAAGGAAATTGTGATGAAATATCTGGCGTTGACGACAGTAATGACTTTACTATAACTTGCAGAGCTCTTTCAACTATTGGTATTTCAGAGTCAAGGCAGGAGGATGTATTTTGTCTACTTGCTGCCTTACTCCACCTTGGTAACATTGAAGTCTGTGCAACAAGAAATGAAGCACAAATACAGCCCGGTGATGGGTATCTTCAGAAAGCTGCTTTATTACTTGGTGTCGATTCATCTACGCTTGCTAAATGGATTGTTAAAAGACAACTGAAAACTAGATCCGAAACCATTATTACCTCATCAACTTTGGAACATGCTATTAGCATAAGAGACTCTGTCGCTAAATATTTATATTCCGCACTGTTTTTGTGGATTGTTCACATGATTAATGCATCACTTGACCATAACAAAGTTAAAAGAGCTGCCTACAAATATATTGGTGTTGTTGATATTTATGGCTTCGAACATTTCGAAAAAAATTCGATGGAGCAATTCTGTATTAATTATGCTAATGAAAAACTTCAACAAGAATTTAATAAGCACGTTTTTAAACTAGAACAGGAAGAATATGTTAAAGAAGGATTAGACTGGCGACTTATAGAATATTCTGACAATCAAGGTTGCATATCCTTAATCGAAGACAAATTAGGGATACTCTCGTTGTTGGATGAGGAATGTCGCTTACCTTCAGGGAACCACCAATCGTTTTTACAAAAATTAAATAATCAACTTCCTACAAAACACTCTCAGTTCTATAAAAAATCTAGATTTAATGATGGTTCATTTATGGTTAAACATTATGCTTTGGACGTTAGTTATCAAGTACACGATTTTTTAGCAAAAAATTCGGATGCCATACCTGATGAGTTTATAAGTTTACTACAAAACTCAAAAAATGAGTTTATAACTTATCTGCTAGACTTTTATATGCAGTTGGTTTCTTCTCAAAATAAAAATCCTAGAAAGACTGCTATAAGCAGGAAACCTACACTTTCATCAATGTTTAAATCTTCTTTGTCTCAATTAATGACAACTGTTTCCTCTACTAATGTTCATTACATTCGATGCATTAAGCCTAATGAAGAAAAGCTTCCTTGGACGTTCTCCCCGCCGATGGTGCTCTCACAACTCAGGGCCTGCGGTGTTTTTGAAACAATTAGGATATCCTCGTTAGGGTTTCCTGCTCGATTTTCGTATGAGGAATTTGCTCATCGATTCCGCATTTTGTTGTCTTCTAAAGAATGGGAGGAAGATAATAAAAAGTTGACTCTTAATATTGTTAACTCTGTAATTCCTCATGATAACCTAAACTTTCAAGTTGGTCGCTCCAAAATATTTTTCAGATCAAACGTTATTGGAAATTTTGAAGAAGCCCATCGAGCTACATGTAGCAAATCGACAGTTTTATTACAGTCTGCTATAAGAGGCTTCTTTACTCGGAAGGAGTATCAAAGAACTGTAAAATTTATCATTAAACTACAATCGGTTATTATGGGCTGGTTAACTCGTCAACGTTTTGAGCGAGAAAAAATTGAACGAGCAGCCATTCTTATTCAAGCTCATTGGCGATCTTATATCCAACGCAAAAGATATTTGTCCCTTATCAAATGTGCTATTGTTATTCAATCAATAGTTCGGAAGAATATCGCATATTCTCGTTATATAAATGAGTTAAGGGAAAGTTCTGCTACACTTCTTGCAAAATTTTGGCGAGCGTACAACGCAAGAAAAACTTTTAGAGGTTTGAAGAAGTCAGTTATTGCTCTGCAATGTGTGTCGCGCTCTGTATTAACCAGAAGATATCTTCGCAGATTACAAGATTCGGCGGGCAGGACTAGCATTCTTTATGAGAAGCAAAAGAACCTGCAGGCTTCTATAACCGAAGTATCCAAACAGTTGAAATCAAATAGCAAAAAAGTAACAGTTTTAAGGAATAAGCTTAATATTTTAAATAACTCACTATCGAAATGGAAGTGTTTAATTAAGAAGCCCAGTGACTTTTCTGAACCCGTTAGTATGGATTTTACTAGCAACGATGAACAGCTTGTGCAACTTTTGCAAGCCGAATCAAAGCTTCGGCAAGCATCTCAGCAACTTTATATGGCAGCCAAAAAATCGGAGTTGGGATTTGTTCAATCTCAAACTGCCCGAGAGAACTTGTCGAATTATTACCAAGCTTTACAGATGACAGTTTCTGAAAAATTTGAATATGATACTGAACAACTACCTTCCCGTGTTCTTTTTTACGCAATGGATAGATACTTCTCCATCCACAAAAAACTCAAACAGCTTCTTGAATTAGTTGGTGTTGAAAATGCATCTCTCTTACCTAATGAAGTTGTTAATAAACAAACTAAAGATTTATTGTATGAGAAAAGGGTTGTTTTTTTAAAGCAAATTAAGCAAGCTCTCACGGTTTCTTCTTTGTTTAATGCAGTTGGTTACAAAGATGGTGTTATGAGGTTGTTAGAAACGGATCAGAACTCACTACTTTTTGCTGGGGTAGTAAACTTTCTAATTTTTGCAGGTATTAGCCTTGATTTGAAGACACAAATCAGTGAGTTTTTGAGCCAATTGTGTTCCTATTTCACTAAAATCGTTGACGGTACAGTTATTGAAAATGATAAAACTCTAGATTTCTATGAAAAACCTCTACAAGCGGTTTTGTATTGGTTCGCAACGTTACACAAAATTCGTTCATTTTTAGTGCATCTTTTATCTATTAATTCACATGGAAAGCAAAGTGTGGTAGAGGATTTATGGAATCCGTTGATTTTGAAATTCTCAAAACATTTTTCTAATCTGGAAAATTCATTTCATTCCTTGGTCCAGAAACTATTAAGTTGTTGTACCGAGGGATCGATTAATGCTCTTTTAAATTCAAAATGTTTACCAGAGTTTATCGATGCGGCTGATGAGAACACAACACCTACTGGAATGAATATTTATGAGTTGATAGACAGAATGAATTTAATACACAAATTATTAATATCTTCTGCCTTGCAACCAAATTTATTGGAATTGACTATATCTCACATGCTTCAACATATAGGACAACGTGCCTTTCAAACATTAATTCATGGGTAAGGCAGCTATCAAAAAAACTATCACTAACATTCTAGCCGGTCACCGTACACTTGGAAATCTGCTTCTCAGGTTTCCTATAATGCCTCGCTGTTGATTAACTGGTGTCATCAAAAGGGTATTAGTTATGTTAACTCGTCACTATTGCCTTTAATGCAGTCTCCTTTGGTATTTTGCCTTCGTAAAAACGATGCAAACGATTTGGATGTTATTCTCTCTGTTTGTAATTTACTTTCGCCATTTGAAGTTGTATGCCTCCTAAATAGGTATCAGCCATGCGCTGGTGAAAATCCTCTACCAAAATCCTTTTCAAAAGCCGTAGAGGCATTATCTTGTAAGTATAAGCAATCTGGTTTTACAAATGGTAAAATCACAAACACTAATGGGCACGCTATTCCTATAGCTGCTTCTAAAAACCCTTTATTATCACTTGAAAATAATCATATATACGAAGAGCTTCGACTTTCAGAGTTGATAAACTTATTGGCTAAAGCTACATTATAAGCTTTTTATCAAGTATCATTAAACGTTACACCCGATCAATATTTTTAATTTATATTAGTACTCATTAATACTATATTCTTATCATTCTCTGTTAATTCAAAGCATCATATAGTAACTTCAGGAAAGCAATAAATTTAGTATTTTGGATATTTGATAAAATCGTTTGATCGATTCCGAAAATGGATGAGTAGTATAGTCGGGTGGGTTTATATTTAACTTTGGCCCTATAATGTCTTCGTTCAATCTTTTAAATAAACAAATGAAAGATTTGCATAATCCGAATTCATTGTAGTCCTCAAAAAGGTTTAACATTTTATTTTCTGAAGATTCTTTAAAAAACTTTTCACAAATTCTGAAATGATAACTCAATTGTTCTAATTCGTTCCGCTCAATGAATCCAAAAGCTGGAGAACTTTCAAGCACCCTTGCTAGTATCACCTTAATACTTGGTAAACAGGAAGTTAAGTAAGACGTTGGAGCACGCTCTGATTCAACTTCTTTAGCACAAGCAAGCGTTTGATGAAATAACCAAGAAGAAAATCGGTAATAGAAACTTCTCAGACGATCGTTACAGTTGAAATAACGACAGTGTAAAAGATTTGAAAAGGCAGATGATATGTAGTAAAGATTTTTTTTTTCATATCCTACATTTCTGATGTTCGACTGTAATAATGAATTCTCCAAATCCTTGACCATGATTGAGGGACATTTAAAAGGCTGAATTTCTTTTAACGAATGTATGCAACAGTCGGATATAATAAAAAGTAAAATCATCATGGGTGATACAAATTCAAAATGGACAGCGAAACAGCGTCTGTAAAATGCAATCAACTGTTTAAGCAAATTTAACAAAGCACTCTTGGGCGGGTCTTCAGAACATAAAGCCGATGAAAACCAATAAATAGACTCCACTATACATTCATCGGATGCCCAGACAACAGCAATTTGATTCCTATGCATTCCGTTTCCGGGTAATGTTCGATGAGCCAAATCATAAAACCCTAAAGCTCTATCATATGCGCCGCGTTTTTTGAGGCAAGTAGAAGAATATCTGGCCATATCCCCTAAATATATAAAACAATTATACACGCATTCTAATGCCTCCATATGGTTCCTTGAATACGAAGCTTCAGGAATTGATGACATTTCATCGTTTGAAATAGTCGAAGAAACAGTAGCTGATGATGTCCATTTACAAAAAAACGGTCTGTATGAATCCAATTGGAACTTAGATATTAGTTCACTTATGCAAGTCTGGTAAAAGATTGCACACGTTTTCAAGAATTTAAAGAAAACCTTTTTTGTCTTTTTTTTTTCAACAACGTGTCGAGGATGTATCTTAAAATTAATAATTGTCCCATACTTTAGTTTTTACTCACCTCTCTAAACCTACTTCTAAAATGTTGAATAATTTTATAATGGCAACATGACCATATAATATCTGGACGTTCAAAAGTATTTGTTTGAATACTTTTTAGACGATTTAACAGTTTCTTCTCAACTTCAATTTCAATTGCTATAATTTTCTCATATAAATCATGCTTAAAACCTCCTTGAGCTGCTTCACACAGCGCTTTGACGAGCTTTCCCTGCTCTTCACAAATTTCATTACTTGAAAGTTGTTGCGACATTAATTATAATATCGTCACATTTTAAGAAAAATATAAAAAATTATCAAAAACGTATTTCTGCAGCGTTGAGCGTGGAAATTAGACCACTTAAGTCACTTGACTTCTTCCTACTTGATATCTTATGCAAAAACCCTAAGCGTAATGACAATTCAGTATTAGAGAAAGAAAAATATGGTTCTATCAAATAAAATAGTAGGGAAAAAAAATATATATATGTATATATATAATATTTACATGTACGACAAATGATTGAAAACAACTTATGTGCTGTGCTCGGAGCAACCCTGTACTCAACAATTACAAAAATATCATTGTTTTGTTTAATATTCCGTATCCTTAACTAAATGCTAGCAATAAAGAGCTGAATTAGTTGCCATTTAGGCGTTTTTCAAGCGAAAAGCAATAATTTATAAGGTGCGCGCTTTAAGGTTCATCCTCAGATTCATGTCCATGCTCGAAAAGGTAATTAGCAGCAAGCTACAATTGTTAGTTGATAATTCAATAAATCAAAAAAAAAAAAAAAACACACCTCTTCATTTTTATCACAAGCTAAATAAGCCTGAATTACAATGTTTCTGTCGAAGCCAAGTTGACATAACTAAAAGCTTGTTAGATAGTTAAAACAAAAAAATAGAAATAACATACTCTATCAATACTCTCAGATTCTTCTTGAGTAATTTGAATCTGAATTCCACCAGAAGGTAAGGCAGACTCGCCTTCGGCACCCTCCGCCAATAATTGCAAAAATGCTTCAGGATTTTGCGTAATAGCTTGAGCCAATGCAGGATCTCCCTGCCCAATTTGTTGCAATATAGTTTCCAACATCTGTGGATTTTGTTGAACAATTTGTCTTAGCTGTTGAAATTGAGGAATGCTACGAAGGAAGCCTAGAGGGTCATCACCAACGGTATTAGAAGGTTGTTCTTGATTTTCATTTTCTGATAAAGCAGCTTGTTCAAAAAGATTCGCTGGCTGGCCAGTGGAAGTAGGAGCAAGGGCTTCGCTTTGCTGTTGCTGAGCAGCAAGGGCTGCAGCACTCTCTTCTCTCTGTCGATTGAGAATGTCTTCGGGAATACCAGTTAATAAGTATTCCACTGCCCGATCAGGGTTGTTAAAAGCGGCACGCATGGCTCTTTCAACTTCGCTGCGTTCGTATCCCATTTCTACCATATTTTCGACAGCAACATTTCGTTGAGCACCAACTGCCAATGTGTTGGCGTCTATTGGTGCTTCACTAGTGGCAGTAGTATCTGGGTTTGAAGGGGCAGCAGCAGCAACAGTTTGTGTAGTAGAGGTAGATTCCGCCACGGTAGAAGAAGGAGCTTCAACTTTCTTTTCAGGTACGGAAGCCGGAGGATTGGGGGCAGGACTGGCAGCTGATTTCGGAGTAGAGGTGGAAGTTTTGGGTCGTGAAACCATGCATACAATGAAATCCTGTTCTTTTATATTGTATTCGCCAACAGTTTTGTCATCAGCAAGGATTCGACCTATAAATTAGTATTTTACATATTAAAATTATGTTATATACCTGAGTAAATTAACTTTTGACGTTCGACTTCATAATTCTGTTGCGTTTGAATTTTTTCTTTTAATTCTGAAATCTGTTTACGTTAGAAAAATAATATGCCACAATTATCATACTTTGGTATCTGCAGAAACATCAGAAATAACAAATTTCTGCTGCTGTAGATTTTTGAATGTCAAATTCATTTTCAAAGCAAATTTGGCGTAGTGGGTAAATGTATAGTAATGAAAACCTCTTTGAAAAAACGTTGCATCAGAGAATAATTGTCAAGGTAGCAAACAAACACCATACACAAGTAACATTATTTGGTATCATCGCATTGTTTATCATAAAATGTGAATGAAAAATCTAAAAAGCAAAACAGTTTGGTTTATTTGAACCTAAAATTTAATGTAAGAAAATATTTCATTTGTTTGAAAGTGTTGTGAGTGAAACATTTACCTCGTTTCCAAGTCCATTAGTACTCAATACAGTGTATTAGTTTATTCTTTATTCTTTAATTTACTATATATATATATATTTTTCTGTTGGATTATTCATTCTCATTTTCTATTTATTTACAGAACGATCGCTAATAAATTTATATATATTAATTATGATTTGTTTATTTAAGTTAGCAATGACCGTTACAATAGCAGATTTTTATTTACAAGTTTGACTTTTGAATTATGTTCCGATAGTTTTTCGCTCCTCCGTGGGCAACTAACTAGTAAACAAATGCTACAATAAGGTTGTTTAACTCATGAATATAGAAGTATATGATACGTAGAGTTGTTTATTAATCAGTATCCATATATATATATTTTTTATAGAATTTTCAACTAATAATTGGGATACGATACATATGTTAAACTAATATGAATAGCGTAGACACTTTGCTTAAACGAGATATATACATTTGTTTATTTCATTGATTTTTTTTTTAGCTATTTGGACAGCTACATCAGAATTTGAAAGCAGCGCCTTTGGTTTATACAATCCATTACCTTTGTCAGAGAAAGTATAAGGAAAGCGGAGAGAAAAAAGTCAACGTATATGTAAACTTCCGGATGCTTTCTAATTTTACATATTCTTCCAAATAAAACCCCAAATACTATCCCAAACTATGATAGCCGCTAAACACATAAATATATTTCATTAAAGACTCTCATACGAAAAATGCTGTAAACATATCATTAAAATATGCTAAGCTGCAATAACGAGTCAGGCCCAACATCTCTTTGGTAGACTTCACGAAGATCCACAGTCCAACAACGAAGCTTTACCAATTTAATTTAATCTCCGTTTGCATTATTAAAATATGTCTAAAGGTCCAGGAGATTTTAAGAAGTCTTGGAATGGGTTTGCTGCTCAAACGCCACAAAATACTCCATCTTCAGATGTACATCTTAGTAAGGCCGCATTAGAAAAAGCTAGACAAACCTTGCAATCACAACTGGAGGACAAATCAGCACATGATGAAGTTAGCGGGTTATTGCGCAACAATCCGGCCATGTTATCAATGATTGAGGGACGCCTTAGCTCGTTGGTTGGAAAGTCGTCGGGATATATAGAGAGCCTTGCGCCAGCAGTCCAAAATCGTATTACAGCATTGAAAGGCCTTCAAAAAGATTGTGATGCAATTCAATATGAATTTCGTCAAAAAATGTTAGATCTGGAAACAAAATACGAGAAAAAATATCAACCTATTTTCTCTAGAAGAGCCGAAATTATCAAGGGTGTTTCTGAACCAGTGGACGACGAATTAGATCACGAGGAAGAAATATTTCAAAATAATCTTCCAGATCCTAAGGGAATTCCCGAATTTTGGCTGACTTGTCTTCATAATGTTTTCTTGGTTGGCGAAATGATAACACCAGAAGATGAAAATGTCTTGCGATCACTCAGCGACATTCGTTTTACCAACCTTTCGGGAGATGTTCATGGTTACAAACTAGAATTCGAATTTGACTCAAATGATTACTTTACAAACAAGATTTTAACGAAAACTTATTACTATAAAGATGATTTAAGTCCTTCGGGTGAGTTTTTGTATGATCATGCTGAGGGTGATAAGATTAATTGGATCAAGCCTGAAAAAAATTTAACGGTTAGAGTGGAGACAAAAAAACAACGTAACCGTAAAACAAATCAAACTAGATTGGTCCGTACTACGGTCCCTAATGACAGTTTTTTCAACTTTTTCTCACCTCCTCAGTTGGACGATGATGAATCTGATGATGGTTTGGATGACAAAACAGAGCTTTTAGAACTCGACTATCAATTGGGAGAAGTCTTTAAAGATCAAATCATACCCTTGGCAATTGACTGTTTCTTAGAAGAAGGTGACTTGAGCGATTTTAACCAAATGGATGAAGAAGACTCTGAAGACGCATATACTGATGAGGAGGATCTGTCTTCAGATGACGAAGAAATTTTGAGTAGCGAAATTAGTGATTGATATTTATATTGTGTTCGTTAGATTATGAGTAAGTTCAATGTGAGCAAAAATGAGAAATTGACGCTGAATGATAATTTCGCTTATAGTTTGGTAAGTTTATTGTGGCTTAAAAAATTAAAATGTTGATTTACGTCGTAGTATCCTATAAAATATTTAATAAGCGGATCTAAGTTAGGATTTGTCTTTAAAATTTCAATTTGTTTTCTTGTCTTTTTAAATTTTGAATTTTTTTTTCCAATGCAGGTATAAAAAATATACTAAGTAATTTTTTATCATTCTGTGAGTATATTCTACTTACATGGTTCCTTTTTTAATAGCTAGTATTAGGTTAGTACGCGCATTATTTGAAGCTGTGGTGTTATTTATTAGCATTTGCTTTTCTAAAATGATAATGCGGACAGCCAGCAAAAAGTAAGCGGCTATTACTATAACTATCTGCAATAGCTTTTTCTATTTATTTTATACGTCAAAGCTAGATCTGTTCGTACATTAATTAACAATCTTTAAGTGCATTGTTAGCTCACACCGAGTTTATATGATAAGGTATAAGAACTAGTACTAGGTTGGAAGAACTACAACTAATAACGGTTCTGACAATAAATCACTACCTCTTGTAACTCTAAGTTTAGTTACTTCGATTGTCAAAACGTAATTATTATATGAACACAAGTAGAGATGTCTATTCATTCTCTTCACCAATCTTTCAAAAGAATTATATTGAATACCTCTAATTTGTTGCTGAGACCTAAAACAATTGCTTTTCAAACAGCAGGAACCCATCTTTTGCTACATATGTTTACCTTACTAATGAGAAGTTATGAGCTGCAAATAATAACACTGCGATGCTACTAATGTCATTAAGTTAGCTTTAGCGTTGTTTACCTTCGTTAACTAGAGGTTTTACAGATTGTTTCGAACTCGTAAAAATTTTTAGCGTTGCAGAATTGTGTTCGTAGTCACACCAACTGTAATCCTCTCTGCTATCCTAAAAATTTTACAGACCCATTACCTACCACAAAAAAAAATAATGGCATATACACCAGGTTCAAGAGGTGGACGAGGTGGCTCTAGAGGAGGCCGTGGTGGTTTCAATGGTGGCCGTGGTGGTTTCGGCGGTGGCCGTGGAGGTGCCAGAGGAGGAGGACGCGGTGGTGCTCGTGGCGGTCGTGGCGGTCGTGGAGGTGCCAGAGGAGGCCGCGGTGGTTCTAGCGGTGGCCGTGGTGGAGCCAAAGGAGGTGCTAAAGTTATTATTGAGCCTCATCGTCATGCAGGTGTCTTCATTGCTCGCGGAAAAGAAGATTTGCTTGTCACCCGCAATCTGGTGCCTGGTGAATCAGTATACAATGAAAAACGTATTAGCGTTGATTCCCCAGATGGTACCAAAGTTGAATACCGTGTATGGAATCCTTTCCGTTCTAAACTTGCCGCAGGTATTTTGGGCGGTTTAGACAACATCTATATTAAACCTGGTGCACGTGTTTTATATCTTGGTGCTGCTAACGGTACATCCGTTTCTCACGTTGCTGATGTTGTTGGTCCTGAGGGTCTTGTCTACGCTGTTGAGTTTTCTCATCGTTCTGGACGTGATCTTCTTAACATGGCTAAAAAGCGCACGAATGTCATCCCCATTGTTGAGGATGCTCGCCATGTTCAAAAGTATCGTATGTTAGTCGGAATGGTTGACGTTGTTTTTGCAGACGTTGCTCAACCCGATCAGGCTCGTATCGTTGCTTTGAACGCCGCCGCCTTTTTGAAAAACGAAGGTGGAGTTGTTATCTCTGTTAAGGCTTCTTGTATTGATTCTACCGCTGATGCAGCTGTTGTTTTTGCTCGTGAGGTTAAGAAAATGCAAGAGGAAAAGATTAAACCTCAAGAACAACTTACTTTAGAGCCTTACGAACGTGATCACTGTATCATCGTAGGAAAATACTTGAGACATCAGTAAACAGAAATATATGCCATAAGTGCATGCTTTTTTAGTTTATCATATAATTTTTTTTGCTAGAAAAGCTTATGGTAAGGCCGTGAGCAATTGGAATAATAAAAATATATTTTGGGTATGCGTTTGGCAGTTTTGTCAATTATTTTCTCATTGTTTGATCCAATATGGGAATTATGGAATATATATTAATGCCGTTAGCATTCTTTTTTTTGAACTATCGTACGCACAGCTACCGAAAAAGAGTTTTAGTATGAGTATTTAAAATGGCTATCATTATTTTTAGCTGCTAAAAAGAGTTATGTGCTTTATCGCATGCTAAAACATAACAGGGTCTTTGAAATAAATCATCTTATTATAATACTGAAAAAACTTAGTAGACATAAAGAACAATATTTAATTTATGTAACCTTTGGGATTATAAATAAGGATAAGTCTTATAATTCCAAAGGGGAGTTTTACGTCTTCCTTTTGCAGCAAAAGATATCCCATTATTGTATTCTGAAGGCAACTTGAAATAGTTTTCTAAATCTTTAAAGTGATATTCATGGGATTTGCTCCATTTTGGATTTTTGGTCTTTGTAATAAGTTGAGCATTAACACCTTCAACAAAATCAGGCTGTTTAAGCATATAATAGGAAACGATATGATCATAGTAAAATGCTTCAGATATACTCCACTTAGCAGCAGACTTAATAAGTCGATTGGTAACAGCAATTGAAGTCGGAGATTTGCTATACAATGTTTTAACGGTAGATTTTGCAAATTCCGCTAAAGCACTAGTGTTTGAAGCATATTCTTTTAACGCACGAATAATATCAACGGTATCATTTTTGCAGAAGCATTTATTAATGACATCCATAACGTCTGGAGTAAAAGTGGGTGGTGAACTGCTAGCAAATTCGGCAAATTCCAGGATTGTATTATTGATTTTAGAAATATCAGACGTGTTTAACTCTGCAAGCCTGTCCTCCAAATGAGGAAACATATGCTTCGGAACGAAATGAGTTGCAATTCCAGTACGCAGGCAATCATATCCTTTTACGATTTGAGATGTCAATCCCAGATAAGTTCCAAAGTATCCTGGTAGTCTACTGAAGAAGAAACTGGCAGCCACGTCAGTAAAATAGCCAATTCCGGTTTCTGGCATAGCAAACATCGTATCTTCACACGCAATACGGAAAGGAACATGCATAGCCAAACCAGATCCACCTCCCATGGTGATGCCATTCATCAAAGCCACAACTGGTTTCTGGTATGTAGCTAACGTATGGCTTAATCGATACTCTTGAGCAAATGCATGGCGAACTTCAGGTAATTTTCCATCTTGTATTGAAAGTGCTGCAGCTTTAATGTCACCTCCCGAACTAAAAGAGCGACCATTTCCTTTAAGAATAATTACCTTGGCCAGATTTGATTCTTCTAATGAAACTAGCTTTGGTAGGATTGAATCTATCATGTCAACGTTGATAGCGTTCAATACTTTTGGCCTGTTTAAAGTAAATATCCTTGCTCCATTTTTACTCTCGTATAAAACTGTATCATTTGAGGAAGTGCTATAAAATTTTGGATTTCGAATAAACGCTCTAGACATGGTGCTACTTGCATTCAAAGAAAGGAAATTTGACACACTTGTTTTAAGTAAGGATTGCCTTAACATAAATCCAGATTTTTTCAAATCGTTAGAGATATTTAATTTCAATCCCATGAAAGCTAACCAAGTTAAATAACACCGATTATTTTTGCATAGACGGTTAACGTCTCTTCTACGTTACTTTATAACGAAGTGTGTTCTTAATTGTGAACTAATAACAAATCACAAAAGACCATTCGTAAAACAAAGTAGGTTTCCATGCATTAGCTGGGCAAATACTTGTCTCAAAAAATCTATATTTAGTATTAATTTAGTTTCTCAGGGTTTGTCGATTTTAAAAGTCTTAAACCACTTGTTGCATAGCATTGAGTACTCAAAACTGTTATTGTAATACACAGGTGCTATTTGCAACAACAATTTAAGGTGTCAGAATGAGCAAATTCCAAATATTTAATGTACGACATCACATAGTATAAATAATTATTTCTTCTATTTTAGGTAATGAATGAGATATCATTAATTTATCTAACAGTATACAGTCATAAAGTTCCTGTTGCATAAAACAACGTAATTTAATGAACTCGATACTTTACGCTTTACGATACTTTTGAATGCACAATATGTTATAATGAAATGCATTGTGATACTTAGTACATTGTGTTAGACTAATTGAAAGTAAAATACATCCATTCTTCAGGTACTAGTCGTCCATTTCACAAACTAATCAGAATGACAGCAAAAATGTTGCACTTGGTGCGATATAAATTTCCGTCGTTGGAGCCCGCGAGTCTTTTTCTTATTCCCGGAAGTTTCCTGCAAGAAAGATTTCGTCGAGATATTTTGCATCGTGCCGTTATTTATGAAGCAGATAATGACCGTCAAGGCACTGCTAGCTCAAAGCGCCGAAATGAAATTACTTGTTCCGGTCGAAAACTTTATCGACAAAAAGGTACAGGACATGCACGGGTAGGCGATGCCTCAAGTCCTATAAGAAGAGGTGGTGCTAAATCACATGGTCCTAAGCCTAGAGATTTCAGTACAAAATTACAAACCCAAGTTTATAATTTAGCAATGAGGATTGCGCTAAGTACAAGATTTATTAATAATGAACTGACCATCCTTGAAAATCCCATCAACTTAAGTCAACCAAAAACACGGATTTTGCTTGAAGTTTTGAAGCAACACAAGTTAGGACACGAGTACGGGAAGGCACTTTTTGTCCTTAACGATAATTACTTTGAAGATGAGTCCCTTAAAAATAATAATTTATTGCTTGCATCTAGACAGTTAGGCTACCATTGCTCCTTTATTCCTGTTGGTGAGTTTCAGGTTCGAGATGCACTAAAATTCGGTAAACTATTTATTGATTCTGAAGCCATGTCGTTAATTGTAGAGAAGTTTGCTCAACGAAATACACTAAGTGATATGGATCAACCTGCTTCCCTGACTGCTTATGTTGATGCAAATAGTAGTTCTTTTACGAAATCAAAACCTGAACCGTCTTTATCTCTATGATATGAAATAAACGCATATCTTTCAATTGTTTTTGAATTTCATGAATCTACATTTTCCGATTTTGGTAGTTACGGAAACATTATAATCCACAATCATTAATTCTTTTTTCAATCCTTTCTCTTGTCGTGTTTAAATTTTTTAATTTCGGCTTATTTAGTTTACTGTCTTGATTAGTTACCTCTTGGTTAACAATGGCTGGCATGTTCCGTATTCCTATTGCCGTCGTTCAGATTGCTGCATTTGTGCATCAAATTCATGAGTATCTTTTTCAAGTGCAAATGACATCGGGTCCAAGTATGATGCCAACATTAAATTCTGGGTATTGAAATAACGCTTTGTATTTATGGTTCTAACTTAAAAAGTGGTGAATTCGTTTTGTTAGATAAATTGCATGGTAGGTTTGCTCGTTCATGTTCTGTAGGAGATGTTGTTGTTTCGGCAAAACCTTCCGATTCAAAGCAACACGTGTGCAAACGAATCATTGGAATGGTGAGTATTTCACATGGAACGTTATCCTTTTTGTACTAATTTTATAGCCAGGAGATACAATTTATGTCGATCCCACCTCTTCAAATAAAAAAATAACTATACCTTTAGGTCATGTTTGGCTTGCAGGAGATAACATTGCTCACTCACTTGATAGTCGAAATTACGGACCTGTTCCAATGGGCCTTATTAAGGCTAAAGTTATAGCTCGTGTATGGCCACATCCCCACTGGATGTCTAACATTTTGAATGACATAGATGTGGAATAGGTATTATGAGCATTAAATATTATTCTACAACTCACTCTTGGCTCACCAGATGTTAATTGAAATGTATGAATTTATTAATATTTTTATGTTAGTTGGCAATTACTTGTTTGAAAAAAATGCTAATTCTAAAAACAAAAGAGAGACTTCAAAGATCGCCTCATAAACACTAATTAAAGATTAATAACTATGAAAAATTAAATTAAAGTACAAGATTAATGATAAGTAATAAAGCATGAAATAAATGTGTTTTAAATAAAGAATAAATCGTAGCAATCTCAGCTGCTGGACAATCAAATAGATGCAGCGAAACATGCTATAATCTTACCAATCACTGCAAAAACTCGAACCCAAAAATCCATCACCATCATCATAAAGACGATTTGGGGCAAACCCAAAGAGTCGCTCAACATGTGAACACGAGGACTCATGTTCCTGAAGTTTACTAATTGAAAGGAAAGGCTTCGTGCAGTAGCAACAAATGAATCGCGAGCGTGACAGTAAGGGACTACTGTGAAAAACTAAATCGGCATCATCAATATGCCTTCGTTTTGATGGGGGAGTAGAGAGCTCTGCTTTTGATGTTGATGTGTCATATTGCCTTTTACCTTTTAAAGCTTGCTTAGCTGCAATTCTGGCATCACATAATGTGCTATCACTATGACAAACACGCATAGGAATTCCACCGTAAGCAATTTCTTCATTTCCAAAATTACAGTCGGAAACATTAAGGGCCCGGCCTTCTTGTTGAAAAAATTTTGGTGTAACAGCAGGATATTGGATATCACCATTTAGGTTTGAGTAATTAAAGCCATTATTCCATGCCTGCATCCTAGTGTTTAATTGATCACAATTATTATCAGTACTCGTGACTGGACCATCGTTAGTATTCAATGCATAAACGTTGGGATCGAAAGGGAAAGCTGCTTTTATTTTTGGAGATGCTGAAGCAAAAGGTATGCTATCAAATTTGCTTGGATAATTATAGCCCGGTGCCCAAGTTGCAGACCGTTGCATTCCCAAGTCCAGATCATCACCGAAGCTAGATTGTAGTAAATTGTTACATGAGCCCTCATCCTCCGTGACACCACTATAGAACATAGTTGTCAGCGTTTCGTCTGAAAAGAGAGCGTTCTGACGGTTCGGTGCTACTTCAGGGCAACTATTGGAAATCTGATTCAAATCTTCGTACAGCAATGATGCGCAGCCGTCTCCTTCAATAACTAAAGAGATACAAACAACATTAGCTTTCGGCGGTGTTTTGAAATCAGTTTTCCAAGAGTTTAAGGGTGAACTTGTCAACGACAAGGCAGTTGATTTTTTCATTTTGACATTTTCAGAATTCAATGGTTGCAAACCATTAGCATCGGACCGATAAAGGCCTTGAAGCCTTGATTTCTGTCTATTAATTTTCCGTTTGTTCCGATTATTAATGATAAGTTTAACGGGATCGACAGAAACGGGTTCATCCCTAATCTTATCAAAGAGGAAGGGACTCTTGTTTTTGTCAGAACACATTTGGTGCGACCGAGAAAAGCCAGGATTGCTTGGTGAATCGAAAATTGAAAACGGGGTCTTTCCAACGTCATCACTCTTCGTTAACATTGAAACATTTAAATCAAATTTTGAAGGGTATCTACTTTTCAAAAAATTCTCTTTCCTTCTTAAGTTATTATCACTAGCAAAAGTAGATGAAAGCGTATTTAATGAAATTTCGTCTGTTAAACAACGATCAGAATCCATGACGTTCAAAGCTTTAATAAAGAAAATAAGGGTATAAATTCAGGAAAGTCAATTCAATATATGGTAATAGTTTGTCGTTCAGAAACAAACGTAAGGCTGTTTTATGGTTTTAAGCTCAACAGCAAGAATAATATATGAGACCTAGGAATTAAAAAGATATTATCGTATTGCCGTCAAGCTAAATTGCATAAAAGTTTAATATAATGTATAAGTTTAAATATTCTAAATTTTAAACAGTTTCAGCTTTAGCAATTAGATTTAAAACAATTCTTTTAAGTCAATTGTAGCCGACACTATGTAATAGAGAGATGCCTGGTGTATTAATACAGTGTCAAAGTAAAGTTTTGCTTTGATAACGTCAATAAATACTACTCCTTGATGTTTAAATAAGATAAAAAAGGATTAATAGCAATATACGAATTTTACTGTACTACTTCCAGCTCGAGGTAGTACATGTATATATAGTTCAAGAGTGCGGTAAAAAGCGAGTGTGGGTAAAATACGTACGCACTACTACGTATCCTTTCTTTGTTTTACTATGCTAAGATTGCGTATTGTAAACAAAGGATGTAAACAAAGAAAAATGCTTGGATTCTTTATTTAAACGTTCTATTATTTCATTTCTCTATTAAAAAATTCAATAGTAAGTCGTTAATATTAATCCTTTAATTATCTTTTAGAGAATTTTATAAAAGAAAATCAACAGAATTTTTAATCTACCAAAATTAAACATATGTAACAAGGATGTGAATACAACAAGCAAAATTTAACGACAAAAAGTGGGTAAGGGAATAGAGATTAGCAGGAGGGTTACCAAACACATTAAATTTTTGTGCGGATAAACAAAAGCATAAACATAGAGTATAAAGGTCATTAAGACAGACATTATGGAATTATGGGTGACGAAAAGGATTGAGAAAGCCCATACGCTCGAGATGCAACCAGGCCGCATTCATACCGTCACGATATTCCCAAGCAGAAGCAGAAGAAATACTTGTCATCCTTTTTTGAGTCCATGCACGAGGAAATCCGATCATGGCCCCATGCTGAAGAAACTCAATGTAGTCCTCCCAGGCTTGATTCCATCCTTTAACATATAAATCATGTTCATATGGATGATCATGTTGTTTCTGATCCCAATAATAGCAATGTCCACCAAAGTTTTGATCCCGACTTTGTTCAAGTAAGGCCGGCATGGCTTTGTTTTCGGTAGGGGGAGGAGGAGGGTAATTGATTACCTTGTCCTCTACAACAGATCTAAAATCCCAATCTCCACCTTTTCCGTGAAGGAATTTATAAGTCCAAAAGAAGCATCCTCCGCAATAATTCAAATACTGGTTCAGTTGAGCTTCACCAAAGTCACGTCTTCTTTTATCGTGGAGCTTTGTTTGGCTCCATGATTCTTGGCTTAAAGTACAACTCCATTCGCCAATAACTATATTGGAAAGTTTGGTTTTACCGTATTCTTCACCAGTATCAAGTCTTCTGGTTATAAGCTTTGGGGGTGCATGGCATAATTCGCCGCCAAAACAGAAATAGCTATGATGATCAACCACATAGAATCCTTCAGATTCATGATCATTCACCCAATTCACCCAATCTGTATCCTGTTAGCATTGAAAATGATATGACTATATGGAATTGACATACGATCTTTATCCCATCCATCACCAATATAGACAGGAAGATAGGAAGGAACAACAGAGCGAGCTTTTTGATAGAAATTAGCAAGAACATCATATTGGCCCCAGATCGGTTCATTAATTACTTGAATACCAATAACATTTTCAAACTGACCAATCTTCGACGATAAAAATTTAACGGCTTCCACTGTTCTGTCTTGATATTCTTGCTTTTCATAAAATTCTGCCTTTCCAGACGATGTACCGGAATGTCCGTCACAATTTCCTCCTCCATACACCCCATGGAAGTCTAAAAGCACACCGATCGAAAGGCTTCCTGCTTCTTGAATTTTCTCACACAAGATGTGTAGGCTATTACGATATACTTCAGCATAAGGCTCAAATGGCGTTCCTTTAACCAATTCATCATTTCCTAATGACCAATATCCAAGAGGTATTCGTACACTATTAACTAAGTGCTGTTTCATATAAGAAAAATCTTCAATACCAATCCAACTTTTCCAATGCGCCTCAAAATTCTCTCTAGCTTTGTCTATTCCATGAGCCTTAACATTACCACTTACTGCTTCAAGTTCACTGCTACCTTCACCAGTAAACAAGAAATCATTAATCCATCTTTCGGCGCAAAACCAAGCACCAAGATTAACACCGTACTGCTTCCTGTATATGTATAAATCTTGTTTATTCAATCCCATCGTAATACGCTGTTCTAAAATTATGCAAGTAAGAAGAAGGTGGAAGCAGTAGTAAATAATTCGGTAACCACGTCATCTGCAGCTTCCGCCTATATAACAAAACAAGTTCCTTCGAGTCCCTTACAAAAAGTGCATGCTAAACACTTACATACGGATACATATAACCAGCAATACACTAACTATGCGCTATTATACATTTTCAATAATCAGAATTATACAAAAGTAAACAAAAAACGCTGCTTAGCTAAGTTATTATAAATGCACTCCGGTAAGAGTAGTATGAGAAATAGTAGAACTCAAAAGCTATATAGCCATTTCATTCAAAATGAAGCGCAAATCAAAAATAAAACATAAGTAAAACATAAGTAATTTCATCACAAATGCCATATTAGCGGGCTATTTTGATGATAAAAACTTGGAAATTTTTTAGTGAAAACCCAAGGCGATGATATATCTGTAAAGTTGGTACCCGATAATAAATAAATGGAATCCACAAAATATGATACCGAAACATTAAAAAATTTTTGTAAACCAAAGGCTGGCCAACCCGCACGTCTAGTTGTAAAAGCTATAGCGCTTTCGAACAGAAAATACAAAAATATCAATCTCCCCGTTAAGGGAAATCGCTTGACAATAACCGTTAACAAGCATTAGATTACCTAGGGATTTCAAAGCTTCGACTAACAGTTCGAGACAACGACCGATGAGGAGCCTCTTCTCGAATGGTACCACTCCGTCGAACACGATTGTTCAAGATAGTGTCATCGTTAGCACGATCAGTTTCGCAATCCTGAATGCTGATTGAACTCAAAACGTCAAACAACTCATCATAATTAGGAGGAGGTGTGTTACAAGCAGGGGGACAAACATCCCCATCAAAAGGAGGTGGATTTGTAGACGGAATACGGAACAACTGAGCTGGTCGCGAAATTTGGGCTGCAGCTGGTCTACCAGCAGAAGGCGCCGAACTAGCTAAAACCGATTGTGTGGTAAAAGCTGTTACTTCAGTTGGCTCGACATGAGTCGTAGCTAGTCTACATGGACACGGAAGCAAAACTTGATTGTCGCCTTGGCTTGATGATTCGTAAGGCGGAAGCAGTGTCGAATCTTTCACACAACGACATGACAAAATTCGAACAGGAGTCTCAATATTTATTTCAAAATATTTTCGCTTTTCCGGATTTTCCGTGTTTTCAATAGACAAGACTAACAATGCCTTCAGTCTGTGTCGAACTTTGATATACTTGTAAGTAGTGTCAAAGGTAAGACGATCACGCTCCTTAACCAAACACGTAGGTAAAGCAACGTTGAAGTTGAAAACAGCGCTAGAAAGACCATCTCCTTCATCAGGCGTTTCAAACAGGTTATCCGTGTTTTGATGTTTGGCAGAGCGTTCCGCAAGAAGCACACGACGTTTGGGATCAACACGATGAAATTTGCGGCTTCGGCACCAGTATTCACTTGATTCAACGACAGAAATGGATAACTTATATAAGCGAACCTTGTCGAGTAGTAAAAATCTAAAGGTAATAGGAACTACCTCACCTAAGCGAAACGACTTGCCAGAAACCTGTAATTCATAGTGAAGACGTTCATCCCAATCACGTGAGATATTAATAAGCTCAGAGGAAGAAAGACTAGCGGGAGATGGTGTGCGGACGAGTTGGACAGGGGTACGGCCATTAAGATTACTTTTAAATGTGCCAAATCTTTCTACTGTAGCTTCCAGAAAATATCGTACCCAACCCATTTTTGCTTCTACCGATTCGGGAAAACAATTGGGTATAGCTAAATCAAAATTATAAGTATATTCACCTGGAGCAAAAACACTATAACCCCTAAGACTGGCGGCAGCAGACGAAGGAAGAGGTAATTGCTCACCAACTAGACGTGCTACATCGGCACCGTGTTGAGGAGCGTCAGCGTCTTTCATAGTTGGTTCATAGAACTTCCAATTGTGAGATATAATTACCTTATCCTCATAAGTGTCATGCCCTTTAACCGGAATGCCCTCTGGCCACTCAGTTCTTGATCGACCAGTAAAAGATAGGCTGATTCCACGAATGTTTGCAGGCTTTGCAACACGCAAAACAAGGGCACCACGTAAAAGAGCAGGGTTCTCAATTTGACATTCATTAAGATCAAACCCGGCTAGGTATAAGACGGGTTCAAGAAGAACAATGGAAAGCGACATGCCACCTCCATGAGAGGAGGCAAGAGCTTTCTTGATTACAGGAGGAACAACATCAGAGACGTTGTTTCCAATGATGGAGGTGACTTTTGACGTACCAAACAGGTTTGCAGACGAGGGACTCCAAGTAAGAGGAGGTTTGTTGCTCATGTTGCGCACCGGCGTGAGGGCTGGGTTTGGTAAGACATTGCCGCCGGTATTGGAAGAGGAATTATTTGAATTATTAATAGATGATAGAGACGGCTTGCTTAATCTAGAAGACAAGCCGGAGGATGGAAGGCCGAAGACTGAATTTCTACGATTGAGGCCCGAATTACTGGAACGGTTTTCATAAGGATTAGAATCATTATCATCTCGAGAAGAACCATTTTGGTGGTGTAAAGAAGCCGATATCGATTTCCCAAAGCGACTAAGCGCTGGAATATTCAATTCGCCCCTCATATGGAGTTTGGCGGGAGGAGGGAGAGGTGGTAGTGCACCTGAATATGACGAGTCCGGATACAGATTTGAAATTTTCAAAAGGTGATACAAAGTTGGGAAAAAAAAGAATAAAGAATTACAAAGAAAAAAAGAAAAAGTTACGACCTTGTAATTCCAACAATGGCCACACTTTTTTTTTTCTGTGTCTCGGTTTCAAAGCGGATAAATAAACAAACGGAAAACCGAGATCCGTAAATGCAGTCAACAGAAAAAAAACTTGTACAGTACAAGCAGCAAAGAGCTAGAAAATGAGAAATGTATGTATATTTTGGGAGAAGACAAACCTGAAATAACACGAAAAAACAGTTGAGCTACACGGGTTGCAACAGAGCCCACGGTTCGAATAGATAGGTACTGTCTTCCAGTTACCTTTAGGATTGGAGGGAATTTTTTTGCTATTTTAGCTAATAAGGATTTGAAAATAAGGCCACTATTTTTTTAAGTAGTTCGAAATAAGAACGTGCAAACACGACACCAAGGTAGGAATGAACGCTAGAAAATGGATCGCTGCTAAAGCGAAAGAGAAGGTAAAAATGCAAGAAATAAGTTAATATGTATATAGATATGCTCTCAAGGTCAATCGTTCGATAGTAGTCTCAAAATAGAGAAAAAAAAGCAAGGATTGGCATAAACAACAGATAGATATGAATAAGATGGCGAATCTGCTTTTTGAAACTTGGCGTTATCTAAGATAAAAAAGAAATTGTTCCAAGATGGAAGCTGTAAAGCACTCCAATGCAACAAAAATGCAACACAAAGTAATAAGCCAACTTGCTAGTTTATAAGTGAAGAGAGAGTAGAGTCCCTTCAAGAAGGTGTTGCAAAGGCAGGGTTGTGAAATTGGTGAAATTTCAATCTCATAAGGTAACGAAATCGGAGAAGGCGAGGCAGACACTTTTGTCTAATCACTAGTCCTTAAGTCTTCAATTGCTCGATTATCTACCGGGTGCAGAAGGGAATCAAATGGCTGGCCTCTTTGACATACTTGTTACCAATCGTCTGTGATTACCGAAACAAATGAGTCAGCAAGGTTAAAGAGCAATTCGCCTCTACGAAAGTAATGAAAACAGTTACTACTAGTTGTAAACAAACACACGAAAGAGTGGATTGCTATGGAAATAGAAGCAATGCTGTACTTAGTAATCCAAAAAAAAAGCATTTTCGAATATATCATATTATTCATTTACTTATCGCCCTTCTTTCCTTGCTGATCCAGTACGTTAAAAATTTTTTGTGTGGTTTATTGCATTGTTCCTGCTGGTACGTAAATAGATTAAGAAAACAATAGGTAAAACCTTTTTTGGGGGTGTCCCGGGGTTACGGCGATTGTTGACATACACAAAACTATACTTTGCTGTCATTTTCACGTAGTCCTCTTCTACGGAACGTTGCACCCTACATTTAACTTTTACTCTATTCTTTTTCTTCTTGTTTAATATTAATATCAGAAAATGTTAAAACGTTTTGCCATAAAGAATGCACGTACTATTTACTAATGTTTTAAGCTTTGCTATGTCTTCTTATCTCATCCGAGCGTGCTCGCTATTTTTTTATTGCTACCAATTTAGCGAGCATGGAGGAAACGTATGTTACTTGTGTTTACTTAGTATTTTAAAGGCGAATAAGGAGGAAGCGTAACGGGCTGGTGAGTGGTCCAATATGCGGGCCTTGGCTTCTAACTCTGCTTATTGGTGAATCTTATGTATTGTAAATCCCGCATTTTTTTAGTCGATCCTTTGTCGATCAAGCTGCACGCGAGCTCACTAAAAATCAAAATAGCAGAATGCACTGCTCTAGCATGTACAGTGTCCCAGTAGATGTAAAAAGAAAGCGTACGTAGTTATGTAATTCCAGATTGCCATAGGCATCTTAGTATAGCTAATATCATCCCTGCTTAGTATGGACTGTTTATATCATTATTTCTACAAATATTACTATGATGGTATTACTTATGATCATTACTGTTGCTGTTGTAATAAACTACTATCATGACTAAATACCATCATTGACTATTATGATGTTTTTCTCTTTTTCCCAACCTCGCTATTCAAACATGAAACATGTATAATCAACTATTGTAAACACTAACTCCAATGCTGTCTCAGCGACTGCCCAGGACTACCTAGTCTAATTGCAGTACAATGGTACCATTTGCAATCCCGACACATGCGATAAATATAGATTATTCACGATTTTCGCACTTTCAACACTTTTATCATCCTCGCTCCGACAATATTGTTTCTCGTATAGCGTCATGTCAGTCGTAAACAGGCCTGAATAATGTCATCTGTTTTTTGTTCTGGCTCTTTGAATGATTCTCGTCGTTAAAGATATGAAAAAAAAAAATTGGCTTAATAAGCTCCTCAACATACACGCCACACCTCTTATTCCTCGCAAGCACTTACTGAATCACTCTTGCTTCTACAAATATGCAGATGTTTTATTGGTGTCAATTTTCAAAAAATACCACTTTACCATACCATACCATACCAGTCGACCTTTAATCACCCTAAAACATTAACCTTTTAGGGATCCCTAGTGAACACAACGTAAAATGCTGCAGGCTAGAATGACTGGCCTTCCCAATTCTGGCTAAGTTAATAAAGGTAAAGAAATAATGTGTGTAAAGGGCAATTGCAGATGAAGGTATACATTGAAATGCTCACACAAGTTGTAATCAATCAGAAAGCAAATAAAAAAGTTGCATGTAAATTTGTCTACGGTAAAGCATTAAATGAAATATGGACAAAACACAATAGTTGGAATTTGACTATTTGCCGTATAAATTCGTGTAGCTGGTTATCTGTGCTACGGCATTGCGAAAAGTACAATATGACTTTTAACATTAAAAATGATACCAAGTATTCGAAAATTACTTGCTGAATAATGATTGTCGAGGATATTTGGCATGTTTTTATATTAGACTAACTATGTATCCGTCACTAAGCAAACTCCAAGTAATTCACTCAAATGAACAGCTATCTTAGCTGATATTTAGATTTTGCCAAGTCTCATTTAATAATTGACTATGTTATATTCTTCATCAATATATTATTTCAATGAGAAAAACGTATCCAATTACTTCAAATTTAGCATTTCTGTAATTTTTTAATTTCATTGAAAAGTATGCTTTAATTGAGTTTTTTTCTGCCCCTCACATTCTACGGACTTAAAATAGGTGTATCTATTCATGCATATTCATTCATTCACCATCGTAATCCACCAAAAGGCAAATTACTCTAATCCTCCAAAATACAGATTCGTTTCGAACAACATACCCATACTCTACTATCTTCTTGTTCTTTCAATTTATTACATATAACGGCTTGTTAAGCTGCATTCCTAGAGTTTCTTTCGCAATATGGGAAAATTTGCTCTTAACTTAAACGCTGAGTTGACTGGTGTGAAAAATTTAGCTCCCAAGGATGAAGAATCCTTCTATTATGCTTTTAAAGTCCAATGTAGTGGTTGTCGAGAGATTCACGACAATGCCATTGAAATCTCCCGCAGCGAGACTCACAGCATACCTGGCAGCAAGGGCGAGGCTAATCTCATATGGACGTGCAAAAATTGTCGCAAAACTTGCTCTTTCGTTATAGAGGGGCCATTCTCTCCTTACAATGATTCTCAAGAGACGAAAAAAGTTCTCGTATTGGAATGCAGAGGATGTGAACTAGTCGAATTCATTCCTCAGGGAGAATGGATAGCTAATGGTGCTGAAAGTAATACACTTTTTGACGAAATAGTATTAGAGGATGATTGGTATGACTATGATGAAAATGCCTCTTCAGAAGTGTCTATTACAAATTTGGAGTGGTCTATTAGTAAAGCTTAGAGTCTAATTTAACTTTTTTTTACTCATGTATTTGTATATATCACTAAAGATATCGTGTACCCGTTTATAAATGTTGTTTAATGTACAAAAAAAAATTAATATAGTAAATTGTATTCATGAAGCAGTACCATCTTTTTCAAGCTGGCTTTTGTAATATTGGATTCTTTCTTCAATGCAGGCCTTCCATATTGGATAATTTTGAAGTCGTTTTTCGTAATCTATTTGAATCATGCTTGCTATCCCACTCCAAGGTTTTATCCGTTGCTTTTGAGATTCATAACCCTCTATACCATTTAAAGGGATTTCTTTATACTGCCAACTTTCTGAGAGGACATGCATCCAATACTGAATTTGCAATGCAGAACTTGTATCCTGTAAAACACTCTGTGCCTTTCTTCTCTCGGTGTGATTTATATGAAGTTCGTCTTTTCCAAAAGCTTTTGCCGATACTAGTAAATAAGCTGCGATTATGATGCCTCTTTTGTGTTCGATGCGCATGTCGTTTGTAACAACGGCTTTCACCAATTGTTTAACATAAGGTATAGCAGTTGAGCCCCCTAGTTTGGTACAAAGATAAGTAATGGTTTCCATCAGATCATCTTTAGCTGCTAAGGATTTAGTTAATGGAGATAAGATTTCTTGAAAGTAAGTGAAAAGTTTATAGTATTTCTTTTTTGGAATTGGAGTCGCTAGTAAATTTATTTCCAAATTTAAATCATTGGATAATCTTTTTAAAGAGTCAGAACAAGTTCAAGTAGAGTAATTAAACATCAGAAGTTACTTACAGTTCACAAGCTAAGTGCGCTGCCATATAAGGACGGCATAACTCTTCTGTCGCCTTTAGATTATGTTTATATTTGGACCATTCCAAAAATGACTCTCCTAAACTAATAAGCCGTTCATTATATTCTGTACTTTCAGTGGGAATTATTCTGCGTAAAGACTCTATAATCTGTTGTCGCTCCATGAGAAAATGAATATATTTAATAAAACTTTTATCATTTAATTTTGATTATTAATTATTGAAATCATGTAATCATTCATAATATCATAATAGTGGTGAACGCTTAGTTTGTTTTATGTCAATATGGTGTTTAATACAGAGACATTTAAACGATGTTTTTAATGCTGCTAATACTACCAGCTGTTTCAAAAATATAAAATCTATCTACTTGATGCACCACTGAATTTGGTGTTTATATTCCGTACTTATTTAATATGACTCTTGCTTAATCATTCCGGTTGCTAGTTATCTTAAATAATGTCACCAAAAGCTTAGAATTTAGACCTACATTCTTCAAGATATTACTACAAAACTTTCGAAGCAGTCTTCAAATTTTTTTTTATTTAATAATGAATTACGATTGCTTTATTGGGAGGTAGTGTTTTAGGCTTGATAATTCGGTATATTACTCTCTTTTAGTAGTTTAATCAAGGCTATATGAGGCATACAGAATAAAATATGCGTGAATAGCGTGAGTTAATATTAACTACTTTCCATGTTGGTTTCATAAATTTTAAGCGAACAAACAAGTTTAGGTGGAACCGTTGAATTATTTGATGACTTTTTAAATTTTTAAAGGAAAAAATGATGAACGATCAACTGAATAGTAATAAATTAATCCTTATTGATTGAAAGGTTGGATAATGAAATCGACTTACAACGTTACTGACAGGGTTAAGCTGACGGACTCGCACTTCTCATACAATCTCGGTACTCACCACTTTAGCAATTGAGGAAGTTGAGAAAAGTACTTAACTTTAGCATTAATCATATAGCTCAATGAAAAATATTAAATATGAAAAAAGAACATCATAGCCCTTGGCCGGACTCTTTGAAAGAATTTATTGGTAGATGCATCCAAGACGCTGAGGAAAACAGCCAGCCAGAATTAGAGGATGAAGTAAAATTGCTAATTTCTCGTCAATACGAAATGGGAAACATATGGAATGTTGATTGGTCTTCTATGAATTTAGAATCCCTAAGGAAACTGACAAATGCTCAAAATACAATCATCGAAGATAAAAAAAGAAAGGTTGAGAAGCCTGTTTCTGGAAATCAATTTTCACTTTTAAGTGAAGAAGATGAAGTGGATAAGAAAGAAAAAAGAAGAAGAAGGTTTGAAAATGGTTCTCGTTCTCAAAATAACGCTAAATCTGAAGAGCTAAAAGTCAACCCGGAGAATGGTGCTATTATAGGACGGTCCACAGAATTAGAGAAAAGGTATTTGCGATTAACTTCGGCTCCTGATCCGGATACTGTTCGACCCCTTCCAGTTCTTAAGCAAACTCTCGAACTTTTAAAGAAGAAATGGAAAGAAGAGAAAAACTATGCATATATATGCGATCAATTTAAAAGTTTAAGACAGGATTTAACTGTGCAAAGGATTCAAAATGAGTTTTCTGTATTAGTTTACGAAATACATGCTCGTATAGCTCTTGAAAAGGTACGGTTAATTACTTTAAAATATCATTTCTTCTTCTAACGTTCGACTAGGGTGATGTTGGCGAGTATAACCAATGTCAAACTCAATTATTTCATCTTTACAGTTTTGGTATACCAGGGAATACTAAGGAATTTTTAGCATATCGTATTCTGTATATGCTCTTCACTAAAAATCGATCTGGTAAGTTAATTACGGCTTACTGCTTAAAAGAATATATCTTTTGAATTCAAATTATTAACAATTTATAGAAATGAATAGCCTTCTCGCCAATCTAAAAGAAGAAGACAAAACAAACGCTGCTGTTACACATGCATTAGAAGTCCGTTCGGCGATGGCTACTGGCGATTACTATAAATTTTTCCATCTATATTTAGTCGCTCCCAACATGGGAGGTTATTTGATGGATCTTTTTATTGAGAGAGAACGAGTGCAGGCGATGATAATGATGTGCAAAGCATATCGCCCTTCTCTTACAATGGAATTTTTGGCTAACACACTAGCATTTGAAGAAATGGAAGATTGTGTAAACTTTTTTAGGAGTTGTAATGCTGTATACGATTCAAAAGATCCCAATCGCATACTGATGAAAGAAAGCACGGATAGATTCGAAAAATGCATGAAAAAGCATGCTGTGGTTGATATTAAAGGCCAAATCTAATAATAAAACTACTTCATTCCGCTTTTCTTTCTTTCCTCATATGTTGAATTAGAGAATTTAATAAAAAATGAGACACGTCCTTTTGGGACATTATGCTTTATAGTTCCAGTCATTGTCTATTCTTAACGTTTTACTAGACAATTAAGTAGAAGTTAATAGTTTTATGATTCCAATTCCTTTTTTTTTATAGATATACATTGTTCGTTTGGCAAAATTCTTGTACTCAGAGTTATTTACTTGAGGTTCGATACTGTATTCAAGCACTAGTCCTGCTTGATTAAGCAAATGTTCAAACGCATCAGGTTGGATTTTGAGGTTCTCAGGTGTTTGATTAAAAACCTAGAAAAGTAAGAGTTAGAAGTATTGATAGTCGTGACTTACAGATATTTTTTTTGCAGCTTTCAAGTACGAGTCCCATCCTTGAGGTTCTAAAATAAGAACACCATTCGTTTCCAATAAAGAACTAATCTTCCCAAAGAATTTAATGATTCCTTCATCGTGGTTATTTAGATGCACCCATTTAGATACGGATAATGCTAGTATTATTTTGAATTTTCGTTTCGATTCCCAGCGCAAGAAGTCAGCGGTCTCAAATTCTATATTGTGAGGGAAATTTTGCTTATTGAGAGGTGGTTGAAGTTGCACTGGTATCCTGGAAAACTTTTTAATGCTTGAAATGGGGTAATAATTAAACTGGTCTTCTACAATGGAACCAGGATTGCGTACAGGGCCAATTCGAGAGCTCACAAACTCAAGATGTTTTCGAGCTTTTTGGATGAGAACATGATCGATATCCAATCCCAAAACAAATGATGCACCAAATATTGAGGCAATTTGAGCAGACACTGTCCCATTATTGCATCCTATATCTAAAACTGAAGCCTCATAAAAAAGGGAATCAGGCAAACATTTAAGTCTTGGATCGATAATTGAGGTTCCTCCCCTCATGCTGTAATAACTGTGATAATTTCCATGTTGAAAATTCGACATCCCAAGTCGAGGAGGTTTTTCAAATCACCCCTATTTTTTATAAAAGTATAAATTTTGCAATGGAATTTAAACGAAAACTTACGAATCGAACTATTTAAACAAAAGCGAGAAGTTTCAATTTGTTGTTGTTACTAATACATTAACGATGTTTACATATCTTGAAACTCAACGTCCGACTCGTAAAAACTAGTCTTAAAGCATCCAACAATTTAGAAAGGATCGCTAGCGGTAAAAAAAATAATATCAAAAATATATATATATATATATTATCCTTTTAGCAATTCTTCGAAAGTTATTTTACTTTTGTATGTACCTCGATTTCAACGTCTTTTTGCAAACTTATCTTCGAAGGTGTTTTTCCCTTTATGACTAAAAATTTATTGCTTACGTAGACAGGTTAAGATAGTTTAAAAAATGTTTAGTATATGCAAAATATATTTCATTCTAATTACAAGAACGATTAGGTGGGCTTTTTCTTTGAACAAGATTCCTTCATGTAAAATAGCAAGATGAGAATAGTTTTACACTTTATAAGTCAATTCAATCTAAACTCAATCAAAATCATCATCCAAATCGTCATTAACGGAAGAATCTCGTTTACCTAACTCATCTTCTGCATTTTGTGGATCCTTCAAAGCTGCAATATCACTGTCCTTTAAGGCACCGGCTCTAACCAATGCTTCAGCTACATCAACTACACTAGTGTTCATTCCTCCTAAAGTAGCTAAGGTTAGAATTTGTTGTTGTAAGTCTCCATGACCGTATATCAAAAGAGTTGGCATCATCGCTTCAGGATAATTTTCGACTGCTTGTTTTCCGGGAATTTTTACAAATTTAATTTGGGGATACATTGGTGCTAGTCTCTCTAAGATAGCAGCTAATAATTTACAGGCCGGTAGTCTTGAATTGTAGTGTGTTAGTATTGACCCATTGAAAATGCAAACAAATGAAGAACAAACGTACGAGTCTTGGAACATATGCACAACGACAAACACTTCCTTGCTTGCATCTGTGACTTCAGCTGTATATTCTGGTTTCGAAATAGGATATACTGAGCCAAATTTTGCTTTTGACATTTGATCCTTCCACTCCTGCATCCGCTTGTTTCTGTACATTTGTAAAAACTCATCATCTTCTTCGTCCTCAAGCTCTGCTAACTCATCTAGATCCTTGTTTTCCAACCGATTCTCGTGGGCAAGCTGCTTTGCATCGACCAACGCATCGTCTAAAACATCATCCACATCAGGTTCTTTTTCGGGTAAAATTCCCTTCGAACGTAAAATATCATTCCTGATTTGTTAACTTCTATTGTTACAACTATTCATCCTCCATACCATTCGGTATCTTCGTCAGGATTCATTTGGATATATTCCTTTTATTAATCCCGTTGCAAAGTGATGTGTGTATTTACCTATTATAGGAACGATTAACTAAACATGTTGCTTCAGTATTGTAGTATAACGAAGCATACTTAAATACGGTATTATCGATATCGATGGTACCGTAGGTTCGTTTGACTAGGTTGTAAACGCTTTGGGTACGTTGAATGTATCCAAAGCACGCGATTGTACAATATGGTAAAATCTACCACAGTTACTAGACTTGATGGTATGTATACCTACAAAGTGGGATTAGTTAATTTTCTGTTGCTGAAACCATAAAGACTGGTCTTCGTTGAGTAAAATGAGAGTTGTATGTTAAAATTATTTCGTGATTGCCTCAATTCTCAATTCTCATTTTTGCTTTTTTTTGCTTTCTATTTAACTAATACCCGTTCAAATGAAAATTACTTATAAATACTAACTGATGAATTTAAGGTCTTCCGCTTGCCGCTAGCGTGGATGATGAATCAACAGAAAGAAATTTGGAAAGCCATAAGAAACAAGCCAAATTGATCCTTAAAAGACTAAGTCCTACATCGGAAAAAAGGGCTTCTATTGAGTCTGGTGATTATACATTTCAGTAAGTTTAATTGTGTATACGAATAGCAAACGGAATCTCAATTTTAGATCTAACCAAACGTCTAGTTATCTCATCGACAACGGAATATGTTATTTATGTATTTGCGAACAGTCGTATCCTCGAAAATTAGCGTTTTCGTATCTGGAAGAACTTGCAGGCGAGTTTTGGAATAGTTTCGGCGAAGAAGCATTACAACCTGGATTACGTCCTTATGCATTTGTTCAATTTGGTATGCCTTTATTTATTGACTTAACTTATTTTTTTTGCGATTGAAATAACTAACAATTTCTAGACACCTTTATGCAAAAATCAAAAAGAGTTTATAATACCCCGCGTGCCAATGATAACCTTGATAAACTCAACACTGAGCTGAAAGATGTAACCCGTGTCATGACCAAGAATATTGAAGATTTACTGTATCGAGGTGATTCCTTAGAAAAAATGGCGGATCTCAGTTCAGATTTGCGTTACTCTAGTGCCAAGTACAAAAAAGCGGCTCGTCGCGTTAACTTGGAAGCACTTTGGAGGCAGTACGGCCCTGTTTCGATTATTGCCCTTTTGTTTCTGATTTTTGTCTATTGGCGTTTTTTCGCTTGATTCACGATTCTATTTACGGACGTTTAAGTTTAGGAATAAGAAATCTTTAATGACCTTTTCTTCAATATTTACAAACCAGAAACGAAATTCAATAATGGATCCCATAATTAGACATAGAAACAAAAAGTTTGCCCATCATTTGTTTTGTTTATTGTAGTAATTATTTTACCTTATTCATCTTTGCTGACATTTGTGCAACCTGCTTTGATTCACATCTGCTCTATCTATCTTGAGTCTGTTTGAACATAGCTAAATATTGTATAAACATATATGTATAGTTGAAGTGTTTGTTTTCCATCCCTTGTGCATCCTTTCCCATAACTAAGCTGGTTTATCGAATCGCACCGCTATGCCGTGTAGAGGAGAGTGTCTGAATGGCTATGGAAATATTCTAATAAACCCTCCTTAGCTTTTTATTTTTATTACTGTTTTAATTATAGCTCTATAAACGAATAAAATCAAGGTGTTGTTACCGCTATACATTATTTTTTATATTATTTCAGCCACCATACCCCAGTTTTTAAGTTTGTTTTGACGTTGTAAGCCAGCACTCAACTATTATATATAATGAACGCCTTGCTTTTCATCAACTTCTAGCAGTAATTATTGTCTCTCTTTTAACGTCGTATTCTAATTAATTCCCATTGAATCCTCGTGTACATTTATTATTCTATTTGTTAATTACGATTTTCGTGAGCAACTCCTTTTTTTGTAATTGCACAATTATTGTTAATGAAAAAAATTGTGCTATAATATAATGACAGAAAACGAAACACTTCAAAAATCCTCATGGAAACGACATTTTACATCCACCTTTCCAAATCGGGTTAAGAAAATATTCAAAATAAAACACTCTTCGTAAGTACTTAGAATCAAATTTTATTACTTTTTCTTTTCTTCCTTTATTCCCTTTGTCTTATTAGTATGTATGTTGGACATTAAAAGTTGCTGACTCCTTTCTTTAGATCGATACCTATCGTTCGTGTACAACCGCCCACACCCAGGAATTCTGCTCTCTTTACTACAGCCGATTTCATCTCATATACAACTGTATACAAAGTTTAGCATGCCATACATTAACTGAAAGACCCGACATGTAAAAGACTTTCATTCTTCCTAAATAACGAAAATTCCTAACATACTTTGTAAATCACCAGCATTGTTTACAACAACTTGCATAATTCCTTAATACTGATTGGTAGGGTAATGGCTTAAACCCGGATGATTCTCGATATTCCACATTAACGACTTTAGGGATTCAATAAATTACTTTGGTAAATGAAATGCCTGTGTTCGTAATACGGCTTATTGTAAGAGTAGCTGACATGTATTTATTAAATACCAGAATCTTGTATACAATTGCCAATTACCTATTCGTCTTGCTGAAAAGTAGTATACAAGAGGCTGGTATTGTAAGGGGGTTGCTTTATCTTGTTATTTAGATTGCCGATTTAAGTGTCACGCTCATAGACTACTAAAGCACATGGTCACAGCTTTTGTTTTCTTTCAAAATTTGTAAGCTGTGTGTTTAGTGATTTATGCCTACTTAAATTAATAATCCAGCGTTATATTTTTTTGGATTTAAGTGTTTTTTTGGTGTTTTACTGCTTTTCAAATTATGGCTGAATCTGGCGCTGGTTATCGAGTAGGTATGTGTTAATATGACACGTATATTTACGAGCATTTCAATGGATTCGCTTTAATAATTTATACATTAAATCCAATTTCTAACGATTGCAGAACTTGCAAAAACTGGCAGAGCAGAATGCAAAGGAACGGTTTGCGGAAGGTATATATAGCTATTTACCAGAATTTATGTAGTTGTCCAAATCATTATGCACAGCATTCGAAAAATAAAAGGAACTATCATCAGTTAACCATTTTTAGATCGAAAATAGGGAAAGGAGATCTAAGGTTTGGAACATTTGTCGATGTTGGTAAATTCCAAAGCTGGAAATGGAGGCATTGGGGATGTGTTACGGAACGTGTTCTTCGCAATGTAAACAAAAAATTTGAAGGAGATATTAAGAATTGTTTGGATGGATTTAATGAATTGAACGATCCTATAGTTCAAGAAAAAATCCTTCGCGCTTTTGAGCAAGGTCATGTTGATGAAGAAGATGAAGAACGATGCAGAAAAATGGCTTCCGACGCTTCTGAAGAAAAAGACAGGAAGATTGAAGAAGGAGAACTTACTTCTGAAGAGGAGAAAGAGCCCATACAAGATTTGAGAAAATCTCATAAGAGAAAAAGTGTTGAAAAGTCATCGGTCCCTAACAAAAAACATAAAGCCGAAAGGAAGCGATCTCCATCTCCAAAAATTGAAATACTTGAAGATGATGAGGAGATAGAAGATGTTGCATCTGACAAAGACGAGGAAGAAAAACCATGGTCTGGCGATGAAGAAGACGATGATGAGTTAGTCGTTAAGGATAGTGAAGATGAAACAGAAGGAGTCTCCACTATTGCTTCCCAGCGACCTAGGCGGTCTGCAAGGTATGTGAAATTATATGGCAGCACTACTAATACAAGTAAAAGGCGAAAAGTGGATTACGCAGAAAGCGGAAATGAATATTCTGACAGTGATTAAAAACATGCTTTCAATCATTTCTGCTTTATTCTTGTTTTTTTTTAACACTTCAGCAGAATCTTTATCTACATGGAATTTCCTTCGATCCTAATTAAATTGTATACTTTTATGAAATAATAAAGTCCATGTCATTTTCATTATTTTACAAATTAAACTCTATCGCCTTGGTGCAACTTTAAAAATACTCAGAATCACAACTCCGTTAATATAATTTCTAATCCTCTTATCAATTCGCACTTATTAAAGAAGTTGTTGAAATAGTGAATTATCTTACCACACAAGGTATTGATTCCATACGGCTAGACACTGTATATCATTTGTACGAATTATCTAGAGTTAACTTTAAAAAATACCCTATAACAAAAAAAGATAAAACTTCGATACATCGATTTTTTCAGAAAGAGCAGCTTTCATTGTTCGTGTTGGTATCACAAAGTACCTCAGCACACCACCCAACATTGCAGCCTGCAGTTCATAAACATCGCCAGTTGTCTTCTCATAGCTGTAAATTGTTCCTAGGAAGTTTCAAACTTAAAAAGTTTGTTTGTTCATATTTAAAATCCAATTTATACCCCTAAATATAAAAAAACTACAGAGTTCAACCTAAATTAAATAGGTTCGAATTCTGACAACCAGTGTTCACAAACATGTATGATGATATTTTCTTTTATTTAGCTTTATGGGTTATACAAAGCGTTTATGGTGCCTGGGATTGGGCAAAAAATTGGGTTTTTTGGACATGCAGTTATTTACTGAATTTTTTGTATCATCACCATTGTAGTAGAGATCTTATAAGACGCGATACGAAAAAATTAAAGAAGAAACCAAAACACATCGCCGTTATTATTGAGTGTGTAGAAGATGGAGGTATAGAGGGCCTTATTCATGATGCTTGTGAATTATCTGCTTGGTGTGTTTGTTCTAATATTCGCGAACTTACGATTTATGAACGTAAAGGTATATAATTGCAGTTGAAGTTTTGAAATTCCATTACTATTTGATTACATTTATTAACAGATTTTAGGGTTTTTAAAGCAATCTCCCGAAGCTGTTGAAAAAGCTATTTACTCTCACCTGCCATTCTATCTTGGAGGTGACAAGTGTACCGTCCATGTAACTAATCCTTGCTCTCCTGATGAAAAAAATCAAAATGACTGTGTCGATTTAAAGGTTCATCTTATAGCGAAAGAAGATGGTCGAGATGCTATCATCGATTTAACTAGAGGTTTAGCGGATTTATGTACTAAAAAAGTTATCAGTAGCACCCAAGTTACACTGGAATTGATTGATAAAGAATTGAAGGAGAGCGTAATACCTGAACCAGACTTACTAATCATATTTGCTCCTCTGCTTAAGTTGCAAGGATTTCCACCTTGGCAGCTTAGATTATGTGAAATATTTCATGATCCTATTTTATATACAACAAATTACCTAACATTCTTTAAAGCACTTGTTCATTACTCGAATGCAGAAATGCGGTTAGGGCACTGAGGTTTTATAAATTTAAATATGAAAAGCCAAAAGCTACCAAAAATTTATCAAGTTGTCTTCTTGAGGTTTTTGTTACTTCTTGTCTAAAATGCTTTTTGGATTTTGTTAATAAAATTAGGAATTCAGTATTACAGAAAAATTTAATTTACTTCAAATGCTTAGATGATAGGCATTAACAAAATTAAACAGACAGGCAGTCAGATTCATACTTTGGATATTATATGCATTACAGTTTTAAAAAAATTTAATAAACATTTTCGTTAGAAGAATATTATAAAACTTAAATTAACAACTAAACATTCACTTTCGAATACGATCTTTTAGAAAACCAGGCTTGCTACACAATAAGAATCTTCGTTAAGGTTCCTTATTCGCATACTGTCAAACCCCTGCTGAGATGTTCACCTCTTTGGATCGAAACCTTTACGTTGATAACCATATCACGTTGACGAAAATGGACTATCAAAATACGGAGACAATTGCCGAGCAGGAAAGGAATGCTAGTAGGCTACCGCAGATGTTTCAAATGTCTTCGCATCCTGTAGCTCTTTTCTTCTTTCTTTTATTTCGTACCGGTGCAATTGTGGCATACATATTGGGCATGTTCTTTACCTCAAGTTTGTAAGTTTTTAATAGCAGAAATTTAAAAGAAAAAGAAATTGAGCTAAACAAATAAAAATAGTATGTTGTTGTTTATTGTAATTTTCACTTTGCTAGCTGTTGATCTTTGGACTGTTAAAAACGTCTCTGGTCGTTTACTAGTTGGTTTGAGATGGAGAAATGAAACTGGAGTTGATGGTGAAAGCATTTGGATTTTCGAATCGGCAGATCCCAGTCGTCCCAGAAACGCCGTTGATCAGAAGACGTTTTGGTACGCTCTCTATCTATATCCATTTATTTGGATCATATTGGGGATTGTAGCTATAATTCGATTTGAATTTCTCTGGCTTGCACTCGTTGCTGTCGCAATTGGACTGACAAGTGTTAACACCGCTGCTTACAGTCGTTGTGACAAAGACGCGAAGCGTCGTTGGGCTACAGAACTTGCAGATTCCAATTCTTCTGGATTTGTTTCCAGATTTTTATCTAGGGCTTTTATCAAGAGATTTATTGGTTAAAGCTCTTTCAAATTCTGTAAATAATTTTTCGAACTACATTGCATTTTAAGCTCATTGTATATGAAAAAGCTAATTTCATGGGATTCTGGCTTAACGATTTGCTTGTTAATTAAATTGACGAAAGCGCTGGAACGATATTGTGTTTTTACTTCCCAACTTTGAAATGACAGAGCGTCAATTTGAATCCTTAAGCATCAACTGATTACGTATTTTTATAATACAAAAGCCAAAAGACTGTATGACGGATCCTGTATTTTAGTATGAGTTTATATAACCTCCCATACTGTTACTTTCAAGCATATATCTTCTTTTCTGATTGAATATTTGAATAGAGCCCAATGGTTATTTTTAGGTGCACATTACGTTCTTTTATTCATACATTCTTTTATGGTTAATACTATCACACAAAGTTTCATGAAGGCCAACTGAGATCTTTTGAAACCCACTACATTTATTTTTCCATTGATAACATTCTTAGTTAGACTTCAAATATTTACGCATGGAGTGCTTAATAAGATACCGATGAACGAAACTTCAAAGTTTGGTGCTACTTTTTATTTCGACAACTATGTTCCTGCGTGTGTTTGCTGTGAACTTAAAATTTAATACTTTCTTATTAGTGATGAACATATATTGAAACGAAGTTCTTATAACAGCATAATAAAAGCGGAAAGAATATGTAATTGTTAGTTTCTAATATACATATTTTAAATGGCAAAATATGTATTTAGATGATTCCTTTACTAAAGAGCATATCATTTTTTTAGTACATATATAAAGCATTAGCTTAAATGTCAATTATAAATTCAAGGATATGCGGTTTCTTACACGATTCGCAGAATTTCGGTTTTCATATGCTTTATGTCAACAAACCTCCCAACTATCAAATAAGGAGAACCTTTTATAACTCCTTAAAAATATTAAGGTATTGAATGTCCTAATGAACGCCCACATGTTCACTGTCTCTATTGGCAATATATAATGGAAGTCCCTGGTTTTCTATTTTGTTCAACACCACATTTTGCACCTTAAAAGATAGTTTAAGTGGAAAGGTGCACTTTATAACATTCTATAACGTCTTTTATTTTCTATTTACTTTTTTTTTTGCTTGCCTAAATAAATATTGAAATATTCAGTGGCCAGAAAACCCCGATGGAGAATGTTACATTTTCCTTACCATTAAATTTTTGATTCCTGTTTTTTTATTACCGCAGCAATCATATTTTACCATATTCCTCCTTTGTATATAATAAGTCTCCTACAAATATTTCCTTTGTCTTATTTGTTGTTTTTATTTTGAGTACTGCTTTATTTATTTAGATTCGACTTTATTGTGGTCGTTTTATTTCTTTTTTTTGGTTTTATTATTAGACCACTGAGGTACTAGTTTTTTGTATAGAATCTCCTGTTACAATTATCTGTTTTAAATGGATTCCAATACAAATGAGAATAATTCTCATGCATCATCAAACGAGAGACAATCATCTGAAGGGCATGATGACTATTTGAATCGTAATCCAAACAGTGAAGCAACTGAGGGTGAAGAAGGTACCCACCCTACCACGGGGACTCAACCAGTTGCTTTTTCAATTGGTACAATGTTTATCATAACTCCTCAAGCCAATTTCGAGGGTGGAGAAAATGATCCGTTTGCCAATCCCTTTCAACCACCCGTAAAACGCGCTGTAAAAGAAGCCTGGGATTCTTTCGAACCTTTGTCTAATGACCAACTGATGGATTTGACTTGTCCGATCTGTTACGATGATATGAATGAAAATGATGAAAAGCAGGCTACCAAGATGCCATGTGGCCACATATTCGGTAAAAATTGTTTACAAAAATGGCTTGAAAATCATTGTACATGTCCTCTTTGTAGAAAAGAGGTTCCCCACGAAACAGTAGGTTCAGCTCATCCTCCTATTTTATTTATCATTCCACACTCACATACGCTTCGTGGCAACCAAGGCAACACCGCGGTTTCTCAAGAAAATGCATCAAATGGTGTTCATTCCGACTTTCATCCATCTGAGGAGCTTAACAATGCAAACACTGATGGTCGAACCGGCGTAGACGAACCAGCTCGGCAACTGCATCGCATTGCTTTTAACCGAATACGTTTTATTCTAGCTCCAAATCGATCTGCCACCAATACCCCTGTTGAAAATACTCACCCTGAAAACCCTGACTCAAACACCTCAACACCTACTACTCGTAGTGAGCCCTTAGCAGGAGAAGGTGCCTCTATTGATGCCGAAAATGCTAGCTCTAGACAAGAGACTACTCCTTCGGATTCTCGTCCTTCGACGCTTACGTCCTTATTTAATGCTTTCTTTTCATCTATGCCTGATCGCCCTTCCTCTAATGAACCTATGACTTCGAATCTTACCTCTAATTCTGGTAGTATGACGAATAGTACTTCCACAGACTTGCCAACTAGTAACTTGCCCTCTCAAAATGCTCCAGCTAGACCAGTTGAGCCGTCACCTTCAATACAGCCTCCCAATTTGCTAAATCTTCCAACGGCTTCGCCTGAATCAACTTCATGGCTTCCTGGAAGCCAAACAAATATCCCTGCAAATACGAATCGATCTGAAAGGCCTTTTACACAGTTAATGACGTTCCATGGTCTTCCTTCATTAGCCGATTTACCAGCTGTTCTTGAGTCTATGTTCCGTCCTAGCGGTAATAATAACCTGCTTAATTTAAATGGAATTTTCCATCCCGATCACAATGCGCAGACTGAAAACGGTCAAACGTTGCCAGAGAATACTGACGACACCAACAGCAACGCTACGTCCGCAGTTCCCAATCTACAGAATTTAAATCAGCAAAATGCTGTAACTATGGGTACAAATACACCAAATAATGGTTCCTCCCCTGCTGTTCATCCAGTAATTCATATATACTTGTCGAGACCGCCTTTACAACCTGCAGTTAGCGAACAGGAAACTCCTTCTGAAGCGGTTTCAAGGGAAGGTACTAGAAGTACAGATGCTACGATGGAAGATTCAAGTAGACCTCCAAGCAATGGCTCTTTCCAAGGTCCTGGTATTACCCATCTCAGTGAAATGGGGCAGCGCATTTTGCAAAGGTTTCAGGAAGAAATGGAGAATCGAATGAATCAAACTAGAAGTGAATCGAGCACCCCTGCTCAGCAATCAGCTGCTGGAAGCAGCATTAATGTTGACACTGCCGGGCGACAACCTTCCGATGAGATAAATATTCCTGGCGAATACGAAAACTCGAGTGAAGTTGCAGGATCACGAAATCAAACTCCTACCCATTCTTCCATTGCTGTAGACACCTTGAGTAATGTTGCGGTAGACCAGCCTGCGATATCCACTCCGTCGGACGTTGTTGGTAGTGATGCCGGTGATACTAGCAAGGTTTCGTCGGGAACTAGCACTCCTCGAATGGCTGCTCCGATTGCTAGACGATCAAATCGGCATCATCCGTATAGCAGACCTAGCTCAACGCGTCCTCAGTGTCAGCTTGAGGATCAAGGCATTTGTGATCCTAATGATAGATTTGTGCACTTCGAATGCGGTCATTCAGTACATGAAAGATGCCAGCAATCTACTAGCAACTCCGAAAATCAAATGGACGAAGAAATTGGAGAATGCCCAAAATGTCGTAATGAAGAGCATAAGTAATGTTTGTGTTTTTTTACTCTTTTGTTATCTTTATCATGAAAAATATAGTTGTTTGTTTATTATGCCTTTTTAAATCTTCAATACAAATTTGGTGATGTCCCTTTAGAGTATCAATATTTCATGCTATATAGATTTTTATTGTTTTTGTATTATTTATATCTCAATACTTATCATCTATATTATTTGCTCTCCTATAAACTAAATGATTATTTGACTATTACAAAAAATCTCATTATTTTTTTCAACGTTCATTAATAGTTTTGTTTGGTACCAAGGAATTTATTATTATAAGATTAAATGACTCAATGAGTTAAAGAATTAAAATATGAAAGATAGCGGATGTTGTAAAGGTCTCCTAAATTCTAAAATGCCACCCAACATGGGATCGTCTACACCAATAAATAAACTGTCGCCAGAAGATGAGTAAGCGGTTCCGGCGATTTCTCCAAAAAAGTCAATAACTTGGGATGTATTAAATAATTTAGTATCAAAAAGTTGAACAAAATCGGCTTGTTCCGTGACAGCTAAGCTTTCACCTAATGGAGAAAAGCACAAATTCGTCACAGCACTCATTTGGCTACCTAGATTTCGAAACGACTTACCAAGGGCACGTATGTCCCAAACTTTAGCCGTTGTATCTTGTCCTCCAGTAGCCAAAATATTTCCATTTGGATGCCACGAACCAGTAAGTACAGAGTCGGAATGGGGAAGTTTGGCTGAAACGGAATTTGATCTAATATCTATTAACATGGCGTCTTTCGAATCCGTGCATACAAGCGCTAATGGAGTTTCATCAAAAAGTTGGACGCAGTTAACAGCATTTGAACACCTGTAAACAAGAATGGGGCTAGTACGCTGGACATCTTCCACATAAACAGCACCATCATTACAGCCAAGGATGAATTTTTTTTCGGAAAAAAGTTGAATATGATTAATCGAATCATCTGAAAGCTTACGAGTACTAAAACTTCCGTTTTTAAAATTGAAAATACAATATTGTCCATACAATGTTCCCAGACATCCTACGGCATTTGTAGTATCCAAACATGATATCGCTTTTTTCTGAAGGATATTATTCTTAAGGTCAATGATTTGAACAGAATTATCATGCAATGTGTTTTCCATTCTGATGCTGTTATTGCTCACATAAATGACAGAATGCTCACCAACCACCTTTACGCTTTTGCAAAGATGGTGATGATTCCGCAAGCAATTAGGATTTTTCAAAAATCTTTGAAATTCATAAAACGAGTCTTCAGCGGCGACTTGTACAGTATCTAGCGATAGCTCTTCGGGTGACCAGTCTGAATGATTGCAAGACAGGCTATAAGTGTGTAATCGATAAAGACGAAAGTTTTTCCGTTTACCAATTGCTTTATTTCCCCAGGGAATTCCTTGAAAATCCACTGTCCCACAATTATCGGTGCTTTTTGGGTTCAATTCAAAATTTGATGCAGTGGGGAATCCATAGTGGTCTAACTGAATTAAATTCCGGTTTCCTGTATACCAAGAAGTGTAAAAATAATCATCTAGATAATCTTGAAGTATAGCTCCACTTTCAGCTAGTTTTAGCATTAGCTTTCAGAGCAACCAACGGACTGCACGTTTAATTTACTTACGAAGCAAATACTGGTCTATAAATTCTCCATTGGACATATAGAAATATTTAATTTAAAATAAATATTATCTGTATGGCTGTAGAACAAAAAGGAAATCAAATAAAAAATTAGAGAAGGACAAGATCGCCTCATGGAAGAAATGAGAGAAGGACAATCGACGTTGCAAGGACCAATTGACTCTTTCGCTAACGATTTTCGGCAATTAATCTTAAAGATTTTATACGTATGAACCTAAGTGAAAACAAAATAAGCATAAAGAGGTCTTTAGCTCAAAGGTATAAAATTATCATAAACAGAGGCGTAACCAAAATTGCAAAGCCAATTTCGTTTGTCAATGGACGAAAACCTCCAATTGATCTTTCTAAGTTTTAAAAATCACCAATGTTGATCGTTTTGAATTTAAACAAATATACATACTTAAAGAGGTACGGCCAAAACATTAACCATTATGCTGAAGCATCACTGAAAAGAAAAGCTCGCTAATTATTTTGGATTTATTTAAGGTTTTTTGAAGAGAATGAAATCCTTCAGAATATAGAGAACGAAGTTGATTCACGAAGCCGAAGGTGGACGTCTCCATTGAGTAATATGTACGAGAAACACTTGCAATCTAAATCTACATTGCAACTCTATCAATTTCCAAAACGATCCTGATTTAGGGTAGATGTCTTGGTTTGCTATCGGCTGGGCTCGTTTCTCTATAGGATTTTACTTTTCTGGTTTTACCATTCTATATAAAATTAAGACTAGGATGTTAACAGACTTAATTTAATCCATACGATTAGTCTTTAAGTAATGTTACCTCAAATTAAAAGCATTCCATTCAAAATTTATATTATTGTTGCTTATTGTAAAACTAACACCCAAGAATTCGCATTTAAATTGGTCCCTTTTGGAAAAAGGATAAATAGTTTTTCATAAATCAAAAGCTTTTTGAAGCAATTACAAAGATTGCCCTCCCACAGGTCGGTAATCGTAATTTGAAATTACAGAAGAACGTTTTACTATAACCTTTTTAAATATATAAAAAAAAGCAAATAAAGTAATTCTAATAAACAATATTATGCCTACGAGCACACTAGACGAAAACAGCAGTTTCTGTCCGACCACTGTATTTGAGGTCGAAGGGTTTTACGTTAGTTCGGTACTACAGAGCTTCTTTTCCTATTAATTTCCTATCTCATAGTGACAACTATAATTTTCACTGTACTTTGTGGATTTGAAGGTTCATTGTCATCAATATTTGTCAAATCACGTTTATAGCCAACACAACACCATTAGTATCAAAAGTGGGATTTTGCAAAGCGAACAAAAAGAGCAAGATTTACAATTTTCAAAAAAAAAGTGAGAAACTCGCATTTTTGGCTAGAGTTTATTAGTGGCCTAGTATATTCACGCGTCTGTAATGTTTCAAATGGATAATAATTCATCTATAAACCAAAATCAAATCAAAACGTAAAGCAACTCCAACACAAATATTAGCATATTCTCTAAATTGATGTTTAAACAATCAATCAATATAGGACTTCTGTCTACAAATATAGTAATATATTTTGCAAGCAAAAATGCTCCAATATTGACAAAAGCATAAAGGCACAAACTCCTCCTTTCGAATGAACTTAGCAATCATTATTGAGTTGACATTATTCTTCCATCTGAGCTTAAAAGTACGCATCACTGGCCAAATCAGTCATTAGTGTAGAATGCGTAGGCTTCCAACCTAAACGTTGCTGCGTAAGAATACTTGAAGTTGGATTATCAACAGACAAAAAGCTGGAAAGAAATCCAAAATGTTCGGTGGCTTCTTCAGAAGATACGGAGATGACAGGTATATCAAGTCGTTTGCCAATCATGCCTGCGATTTCTTTGATCGGAATACCTTCTTCGGCAACAGCATGATAAATGGAACCAGCAGTTTCTTTTTCTAGAGCTAATACAAACAAATTAGCAGCATCAGTTCTATGAACGGCAGGCCAACAATTCATACCATTACCGATATAAGCAGAAACACCTTTATTTTTGGCCACGTTAATGAGCATGGGCACAAATGCGTGATCTCCTGCTCCATGAACGGTAGGTGGAAGGCGAAGGATTGAAGCACGTACTCCTTGAGATGCAAATTTAAGAGTTGTCACCTCTCCTAATTGGCGTGGAATTGGTGGTTGGGGAACTTCACTTATCTCGGTGCCTAACTTACCGTTGGAAGAAAGCACAGCGGTTACAGAAGTGGTAATCAAAGGACGCTCAGTTCCTCTAAGGACTTCGCCGATAGCTTCAATGACACGAGCGTCAAGCTTACAGGCCTCTTGATATATACTAAAGTCGTGAACGAAAGCCGTGTGAATAACGCCATCACATTGCGCTACTCCTTTTTTCAGTGTATCCAAATCTTCAAGTGTACCAATGTAAGGTGTGCCTCCAGCAGCTCTGAGTTTTGCCGCGTTTTCTTCTGAGCGCACCAGACCAACCACTTCATGTCCGGCTTCAAGAAGCTGTCTCACTATTTCAGAGCCAATAAACCCAGCTGCACCAGTTACAAATATACGCATAATTGCTTAAGAAGATACTGTTCTCGGATCACCTCCTTATGTACGAATACATACTCATTGGTATAAAGTAAATTAAACGATATATAAAGACCACAGGTAAGCGATCATGACGTAAAAGAGCGACAGTTTATTCTTCCTATATGACTAAGCTTGTTAATCAGTAACGAACAAATGGAGGATTTAAAAAAGATGCAAGCATATATTAATTAACAAAAAGAAGTGAGCATGCAGAATACTGGATTCCTTAGGTCTCCAACCATAGTATTTATGAGGCCTTGGAGCATTTAGCTGCAAATGATCGAACAGGAACTGGTGTTTCCTCGCCTAGGACGTTATGAAAAAACCTATTGTTGACGATCGGTCATTTATATTCTATTTTATTTAATCGTATAAGGTGATCATTGGAAGAAATATATGTTGTCTCACGTTTTAGCATATTACGATCTGTAATCCTTAGTAACATGGACCTGTAATAGACGGCCTCGTTCTTTCTATACTCTTCTTTGGTTTTACTGTCAGGGTCTCTTTGCTCTTTGCGATGAATACAAAGAGTACGAATCCGCTAAGAATTATAACGAACGGTGAGAATACTCGATAAAATCAGATGTGTTTGCTGGTCATTTCCACGGTCTATCTAGCACAATGAGTGCTGCTGGATTTGCTCGATATAGACTCATCCGGCGCTTGGCGATCTATGGGTATGGATGATTTTCTGTTGCCTGAAAGCCGACTGGCTGATCGCGCTAAATTTCCTGCATGAGATTTCCAGTAATATGACTATTTACTGCTAAAATTAAGTGTGCTATAATGTTTTCGTTACTTATCTCAAGCTATACATCAAGTGGGAGGTATAAGCTCTTCTGTTATATATACGTTACCATTAAAAACAGTGTTTTGGCCAGCTTTCACCAAGCGCAAAAAACATACATGTTAACGAAACAATTCAATTGTTTTTTTTTTAAACTCTATGGTTCATGAACAAATCTTGCAATCATTGATAACCTTACTGATGCTACAGAAAAACTAAATCTCGGCGAAACAATTTTTTACATTATTCAAATGACATCGTAGTAATCGTTAATTCCTTCAATAATTAAACAAGATAACTCAACACACACTATAGTTACGGAATAATAAATAGATTTTGCTAACTTAGGTGCTGTAACATTACTTTCAGTTTGCCTTGTCAACAAGTTTAAATAGCAAATTAAAAGAAACTAGTTTGTTTGAAACTATAAAACCTTTTAGCTTAAAAACGAAATGAAAAATTTTCCTAATTTTATCAATAAAGTAGTTTTTATTTTATTAAGTATTGTTAGTGAAATACAATTGCGATGCATGTCAAGAAGCTCTTAATTCACTATACATGTTTTAAAGTCGCAATACCTTTTAAAGTTAACAATAACTGTTGGAAAAATCATTCCGTTCTTTTCTATTTTATTTACGTTGTGTAATATTAACATCTAAGGGTTTTGCTTTGTGAAATCAAGTGTCATTCTAGTGTTTCCCTCTACCTCCATTTAACTGCAGACGTCCTAAAGAGTTGGTGGACTCAATTCATGGCTTGATGACTACAGACGTTAAAGAAAAAGCTACATTTAAGTTGTTAGATTTAATAGACAGTGTATGTGGATTTGAAAAGTGACATGCTAATGATAATGTGTTAAAGGTTACTGGGAAAAAAAGTTTGCTCTTGGAACGTGATCTGTCAGGAATTTTAGGTCAAATAGTTACTACCAATACTTTACAAGAACATGGAATACCTCAGGTTTATTGGTTTAATGAAAATATTCCAAATGATATTGAGAAAAAGACAATCTACTTGTGCAGACCAACTTATGAAAATGCCAAACTAGTTGCTACTCATGTTCGTCAATTTCAAAGGGATATGTTACGCATTGAGAGCACAGTAATTGTTTTGCCTACCTCAAATATCCTCTTTGAGACGGTACTGCAAGAGGAGGGTGTGTTTGGAGAATTACTTGTGACTGAATGGCCGTTACATGCCGTACCCTTGGACAAGGACCTTTTGTCATTAGAACTTGGTCCAGAGAAATTGGAAGAAAGCTTACTTCAACGAAGTACAGATGCTTTAATTGATTTTGAACGCACTCATGGACGGTTTCCTCGAGTCTCTGGGAGGGGCCCCTATGCTGCAAAAATGTTGGAATTATTAGAAAAAACATACCAGGAAGAAGCAACAATAAACTTTGGGAAGGTGGAAGGAGAGATTTCTGCTCTCTACGATAGCGTTCTTTTAGTTGATCGATCATTAGATCGTATTACACCGTTTTTGACTCAACTTACCTACTTTGGATTTTTGGACGAAATACTTGGAATTCAGCAAAGTATGATTCATATTTGTTTATTATTTATCTAACTGATTAGTGAATGTCAAACTTCCTTCATCCTTGGTTAACCGAAATGAAGCTTCAAATACTGGACCGATGAAAAAGTTTTCTTTAAGTTCTTCTTCCAGCCAAATTACCAAGGAAATTAGAGACATAAATTTTAATTGCATAGGCCCTTATTTAAGCAAAATTGCTCGAAAACTATCCAGCGATTTTGAAGGTCGACGTCAAGCCAAAACTGTAAATCAGATTAGAGACTTCGTTTCCAAACTGGGTTCCTTACAATCGGAGCATACATCATTAAATATTCGTAAGTATTTTTTTCTTTTGATTTCCATAAAAAATTTTATTAATTAGATAGACACTGGTCTCGCTGAAACTTTGGTGCAACACACAAAAAATAATTACTTTCAAAAGCTACTACAACTTCAGCATTTGCTAGTTTCTCATGCCGATTCTTTTACTCAATTCAATTTATTAGATGAAATTATCTATGCCGAAGCACCTGTTGAAGAGGTTTTTCGAGTACTTTGCCTTGCAAGTATAACTACCAATGGTTTGAGAAGAAAAGATATAGATCATTACCGTAGGGAAATCACTCAAACATATGGTTATTATCACCTTTTAACATTCCAAGCCTTGATAGATGCAGGACTATTGCGCCTCCGGCAATCCACTAATATTTCACTTCAAAAATCATTGTCTTATTCTACATGGTTAAACACTTATCCTTTGGTTAAGGACGAAGTTGATGAGCAGAATCCTGAAGATATAGCCTATACGTACAGCGGGTACGGTCCTTTGTCAGTCCACATAGCATATGACATTTTAAAAGGCAGAGACAATGAAGAAAAAATTCTTAAGTTGCAAAATATGCCTGGAACTTACGTTGACAAGTGGACATTAGACCAGGAAAAGGTCATGCCTAAAAATTTGAAGACAAACGTACCAGGTAAACGTCGTGTTTTAGTTTTTTTCATCGGTGGTTGCACGTACACAGAGCTGGCTGCATTTCGTTTATTGCAAGAAAAAGAAGATTTATATGAATTCACATTTATGACTACGGGAATGGTAACTGGAAGCTCTCTAATAAGAGCTTTTATTCCAAATATTGAATCTTTGAATGAGTGATGATCACCCAGTTTCATTAATTTGTTCAACAGCTAAAGACGATATTTAATCTCATTTTTTTTCACTAAGAGAATCCCATAATTTTAATTATTGTTTTTTTTATTAACCCACTTTATTAAGTCCTTAGTAGTTTATGAATTTGAAGTGGCATTAAAGCTTTCCCTATATGCTGTTAAGCTATTTGCTATTTACTGCCAAAATATTAGCTTACATATTAAATAATAAACCTCCAATATTTGGCAGCTAATGGCTTATTGTATCAATCAAATCACCTTTTTTTTGTTTTGGATATTCAGTGGCTTTTGGTATTGTTTACAATAAATGTAAAGTTAAAGCTTTCAAAATTATTAGAGATTACTTTTCTCGTACTGTTAATGGGTTTATTTTGAAATATGCACATTTATAGCTTTTTGCTGCAAGCTTCGTAACATTAAATTTTATTTTATTTGAAAATTCCAGTTTCTCATTTAGCTACTAATTTTTACAAACATTAATTGTCAATATTTGGTTGTCATGACAACGAGTGTACGTACTCAATATTAATCCTTCTTTTACTGTATTATAGATGTATGCAAACAATTCACAATGTCTTCGTCTGGTAAGGTTTCACGTAATTTAACAACATTTGCAAAATTTTTAACAACTGAAAAGATTCAGATTCCGTGTCTTTATCCATTAGAAGGAGGCAAAGACGCGGTTCATCTAAACGGATTAGTATGAAGGAGTCGGACGAAGAGAGTGATAGTTCTGAAGTATGTTCACAACATAATAATTAAAGATTGTTGACTAATTGTTTAGAATCATCCTCTTAGTGAATCGTTGAATAAGAAATCCAAATCCGAGAGTGATGAGGATGATATACCGATTAGAAAGAGACGTGCTTCTTCAAAGAAAAATATGTCCAATTCAAGCTCTAAAAAAAGAGCTAAAGTAATGGGAAATGGTGGTTTAAAAAACGGAAAAAAAACGGCGGTTGTAAAAGAGGAAGAGGATTTCAATGAAATTGCAAAGCCCTCACCGAAGCATAAACGTGTTTCTAAAGCGAATGGAAGTAAAAATGGCGCGAAGTCAGCTGTTAAAAAAGAGGAAAGTGACACAGATGATTCAGTTCCATTGAGAGCTGTTTCGACTGTATCTTTAACTCCTTACAAATCAGAACTGCCTTCGGGAGCTTCGACCACGCAAAATCGCTCACCAAACGATGAGGAAGATGAAGATGAGGATTACAAGTGGTGGACTTCAGAAAATATCGATGATACTCAAAAATGGACTACATTGGAGCATAATGGTGTAATTTTTGCTCCACCCTATGAACCTTTACCAAAGAACGTCAAGCTAATTTACGATGGAAACCCCGTAAATCTTCCTCCCGAAGCAGAAGAAGTTGCTGGTTTTTATGCTGCAATGCTTGAAACCGATCATGCCAAAAATCCTGTATTCCAAGATAATTTTTTCCGTGACTTCTTAAAGGTCTGTGATGAATGTAACTTTAATCACAACATTAAAGAGTTTTCTAAATGTGATTTTACCCAAATGTTTCACCATTTTGAGCAAAAGAGGGAAGAGAAGAAGAGTATGCCGAAGGAACAGAAGAAGGCAATAAAGCAGAAAAAAGATGAGGAAGAGGAAAAATATAAATGGTGCATACTTGATGGGAGAAAGGAGAAGGTTGGTAACTTTCGTATTGAACCTCCAGGGTTATTTCGTGGTCGAGGTAGTCATCCTAAAACTGGTTCTTTAAAGCGTCGAGTATATCCTGAACAAATTACCATTAATATTGGTGAAGGTGTACCCGTTCCAGAACCACTCCCTGGGCATCAATGGGCGGAGGTAAAGCATGATAATACAGTGACCTGGTTGGCAACCTGGCATGAAAATATAAATAATAATGTCAAATATGTCTTTTTAGCTGCAGGAAGTTCTCTAAAAGGACAGAGTGACTTAAAAAAATACGAAAAGTCAAGAAAGCTTAAGGATTATATTGATGATATCCGTAAAGGCTACCGGAAAGATTTGAAAAGTGAGTTAACGGTTGAGCGTCAAAGAGGAACTGCCATGTATTTAATTGATGTTTTTGCTTTAAGAGCAGGAAATGAAAAGGGTGAAGACGAGGCGGATACTGTTGGTTGTTGTTCACTGCGATATGAACATGTTACACTGAAGCCACCACGAACAGTCGTTTTCGATTTTCTTGGTAAAGATTCTATTCGTTACTACAACGAGGTTGAAGTTGATCCCCAAGTTTTTAAAAATCTAAAGATCTTTAAACGTCCTCCCAAAAAAGAGGGTGATTTAATTTTCGACCGTCTCAGTACAAACAGTCTTAACAAATATCTGACTAGCCTTATGGATGGACTTTCAGCTAAAGTATTTCGTACCTACAATGCTTCATACACCATGGCCGAGGAACTTAAGAAAATGCCTAAGAACCTCACCCTTGCAGACAAAATACTATTTTATAATAGGGCAAATAGGACTGTTGCAATTTTATGTAATCATCAACGTTCCGTAACCAAAAATCACGATGTTCAAATGGAACGGTTTGCCGAAAGGATTAAGGCATTACAATACCAGCGGATGAGACTGCGAAAAATGATGCTGAATTTAGAGCCCAAGCTTGCTAAAAGCAAGCCCGAATTGCTGGCTAAAGAAGAAGGCATTACCGATTCATGGATCGTAAAACATCACGAGACACTTTACGAACTAGAAAAAGAGAAAATAAAAAAGAAATTCGATCGTGAGAACGAAAAATTAGCTGCTGAGGATCCCAAATCAGTGCTTCCGGAATCTGAATTGGAAGTTCGATTGAAAGCGGCTGATGAGTTGAAGAAAGCGCTGGACGCTGAACTTAAAAGCAAAAAAGTCGATCCAGGTCGTTCTTCGATGGAACAACTTGAGAAAAGATTAAACAAACTCAATGAACGAATTAATGTTATGCGTACTCAGATGATCGATAAAGACGAGAATAAAACTACTGCTTTGGGTACAAGTAAGATTAACTACATAGACCCGAGGCTTACTTATTCGTTCAGCAAGCGAGAAGACGTTCCTATTGAGAAGCTGTTTAGTAAGACGATTCGTGACAAGTTCAATTGGGCTGCTGATACACCTCCGGATTGGAAGTGGTAAGTCCTCTACGATTTAAGAAAAGTATCTTTCATTGAACTTTTTAAAAAAAAATTATTTATTATCATCCTACGGCAGACAAATTGTGAAAGTGCTTCGTAATTTCGTGACTTAATGATGTCTTGAAATGAATGCTAGCGTACAACAACTTAGTGTGCTGAAAGAAGGAATTAATTACTTCTAGTTTAGTGTTTAATAAAAATTCATACAAAAAATGCAAAGCTAAGGAAGTTTTTTCAGCAAAAATATAGACAGAATAAAATTTAGCACAAAACAAATTGAACGTGACATTTCATACTATCCCCATTGCATTTGGCTTTTTTTTTCATAATTACTGTTTACTCTTGAGGTCTTTTTCTTTAATATTGGTGAAATGCCTGTTACGATCATCAAATTCAATATACAAGCAAACTTACTCTTGTAAACAATTTTTTTTTTGTTTTTTTTTTTTTACAAATAGAAAAGGAAAGAAAAGCCAAGCTGCTGCTTTTTTAATCTTTATACCAATTACTCTTCTTTGGTTGTACTAAATAGTTTTTCAAGCACTTCTATACCATCCAAATTACTTTTTTCTCTAGCGTTTACATTTGACTGCCTTTTTCGCATCTTTAAACCCGGTTTCCACTTTTTCGTTCTCTTTGTCAGATTGGCACAAGTTCCGGTATAGCAGAAATATCAGTGGAAGAGATTTTGTCTCACTATTTGCTGGAGCAATCCAATGCAACCACGAGCGGATACAATCGGGTTGGTAAAGATTAAATTACGTAAAACAAAGTATGAACACACTAGCATTTGGATCCTACCTTCTACGAGTACCTACATTTACTCAACCGGATTCCTAAATATTCATTTTTAGCAGTTTCTCAATAGGAGATAGCCTTAGTTGGAGATTTCTTTTTCTTTTATTTTTTAGAACTGTTTATAACGCAAACTCGAAGGTTTGTTCTTTGAACTCACGATAAGTTTTTTTTCTTGTGATTGTAAAGGCTTGTAGTCATCAAGGATCTTGAAACATAACAGTTGATATATTTTTCATTTTTTTTGTTTTAAAATACCCACTTTATTAGTTCATCATGTCTACCCCCTTGATACCTCCTGCTCCTCCTAAAAAGACCCTTCAGCTTTACACTCCCCAATACTACGGACTTTGTACATTGGGTGGTTTGTTGGCTTGTGGTACTACGCACAGTGCCATTACCCCTTTGGATTTAATCAAATGTCGCAAACAAGTCAATCCAAATATCTACCCTGGTAATATTGCTGGTTTCAAGACTATCCTCAGCAAGGAGGGACTTCGCGGTCTGTATACCGGTGGTATGCCCACCTTGATTGGTTATTCTCTTCAAGGCTGCGGTAAGTACGGTTTTTATGAGTTGTTCAAACACAAATACTCTACTTTGGTTGGTGCTCAAAAGGCACATGAATACCGTACAAGCATTTACTTGGCTGCTTCTGCCTCTGCTGAATTGTTGGCTGATATAATGCTTTGCCCTATGGAGGCTATCAAGGTCCGTGTTCAAACTTCCAACCCTCGTTTTGCCAACACCACTCGTGAAGCGTGGTCTAAAATTGTCACTAATGAAGGTTTCGGTACTTTATACCGTGGTCTGGCTCCTTTGTGGTTCCGCCAAATCCCTTACACCATGATGAAATTTGCTTCTTTTGAGCGCATTGTCGAAGCTTTGTACACCTACATTGGCAAGCCCAAGAACATGTATTCAAAGGCCGAAAAGATTGGTATTTCTTTTGCTGGTGGTTACATGGCCGGTGTTCTTTGCGCCATTATCAGTCATCCTGCTGATGTTATGGTTTCCAAGTTGAATTCCAACAAAAAGGCTGGTGAGGGCGCTGGCGCTGCTGCTGCTCGTATCTACAAGGAGATTGGATTTTCTGGTCTTTGGAATGGTCTTGGTGTTCGTATAGTCATGATTGGTACTTTGACTGGTGCTCAATGGCTCATCTACGATTCATTCAAGATTATGTGTGGTTTCCCTGCCACTGGTGCTTAAATGCACTATCGTATAGTAAACCTTTCATTTTATGGAACGTCGCTTTTTAAATTTCCCCCCACTTTCTCTTATAGGCTCTTAACAAGTTTTACTGTTTTATCAGTGTTTAAATTTATATGTAAATTTTGAACGTGTAGTTCCTTTTTCTGTAACTCTTAAGTGTTTTCAGGAGTATATATCAGCTTATGGAAGATGTGATTAGTATTTTAGCGTTTTCAACTAATGAAGTGAGTCATAAAAATTTGGGCTGTTGTGGGAATCGAACCCACGACCACCATCACCCTAAGATGGTATCATACCACTAGACCAAACGGCCAATTTGCATGTAAAGAGTAAGAGGAAATTATATTACAGATGATTTAGCAAGAAGTGTTTACAATATTAGATATGCAATAAGAGATTCAATTCATACAAATATTAATTGACTTCTTAATCCTGGTTCCATTAACTATTTAAATCGCAATTGACTAAATTGCGATTATACAGTTGACATAATATAATTTGTTCGACAACTCATGTGTAGTACTGTGTTAACTATTCGATGTTAAACCTTCATTGGCTTCTGTAGTGTTTTGTTTTTATCAATATTCCTCGCATTAATCGCTTTGATGTTAAATTTATTAACCTTGAATAAATACTACATTAACAAAATTTCGTATATAGCTTACAAAAAGAATAATGCATTTCGATTACCAAAACGTAAATCAGGTCTGATTGTTATATTAAATTTGGATTGTCATTGTACATTGATACTTTTCATTGTTAAAAAATTAATTCTATTATAACTTGTTATTTCAATTAGAAGAAGGGTCGATCAACTATTATTAATTATTGTTAAATCCTAAGTTCCCTAGTTTTTTAGCAAATAAACATGTAGAATTTAGGTTAAAAAAATTTTTCTCATTTTCAATTAAAAAATCTAATTTATATAAAGCTTTAAAATTGAAAATAAACACATATCCTGTTTTATCCGGAAAAGTTTACAAGATAGACTTAAATAATTATTAGATCGGAACCTCTTCATTGCTTAAGCATATAATTTAAACAATACTACAACCCTTAAAAAAAAAAAAAGTTGCCTTAAAACAATGGTTTCTATAAGGAACCAAATACTGTAACAACTTCAAGACCATTTTCAGAAAATACACTTAGCATCCAATTGTCCTGAAAATTGAACAAACTAAATTTTTTAAATTATAAAGCTGCTTTACATTAAGTCGATATGAATAAAAATAAAATGAAATAATGTATAATGAAATAAATAAAAATCTGTTAAAGAAAAGCTCTATATTGAAATATGCTATTCAAAGTATACTTAAGAAAATTGATAATATATGCATGGTAAATAGTATCTTTAAGAAAACAACAAGTAAATTTTGCAGTATCATGATTAATAATATTAACAATTCTAAGCACACTAATTACCTTAAATTCATGCTAAGACAAGGAGTAAGATAATCTTAATCGATTAATTTGTCACAACCAAAAAATTTCGAATTCGATGTATGAAGGTTGCCGTTCAAATTGGGAACAACGAGAAGAAATAGCAGATAAGCTACTTTTAGGAGTTTAAAGTCATAAATTTTCAATTATAAAAAGACATAATAGCAAAAATTGAATACCGCAACAGATAATTACGAAGACCAATCACTGTAGTACGCGTGTGTTAAAAATGAAACCTCGAGCGGTAAACAATATTATAAAAACCAGAAAAAGGCCAAAAGGTATAAACACAGAGAAATAACTGAATTCAAAGAATTAAAAAAGTGACATATGGATAAATAGAGCGCATGACTTTCAAAGTTGGCCAAAATTTCCAAATAAAGTCAAAAATATAAAGTAAAACGATGAGAGATGAAAACATTAAAAGAATTTCTCGAAAAGTGTAATAAAAAACACAAATAAGAATTCTTTACCTTTTGGAACGGCTTCTAGAGAATTGCCAAGGAAGCGTATGTGAGTGCTTCGACTCTGAATGTTCATCACTAGACTTGTGAGTATCCCTTAATGGTGAATCTTTAGGGGAGTTGCTTTGGGATGATCCAAAAAATTTACTTCTTTTTCGTGTAAGGGAAGGGAAAAACGAACGACTTTCGCGACGTACGGCTTTTGGAGAAGCATCAACAGATCTTGAATGAAATCTTTCTGCATCCAGTGATGGTTCACGATCAAAATAAGAACGGCTATTGATGTCTCTATCTAAAGTTTTATGAGAATACTGCGAAGAAAATGAAGCAACCATCGGATCCATATCAGGATATGTTATTGTCGAGTTTGATCTAGGGGTACTTGATAGATTCGAAACTTCCACGCTTTCTTGTTTAAGTTGACTTGGAATAGACATCGGCTTAATTGATTCCTTGGTGTCTACTTCACTAACATCATCATCTTCTTCATCAGCAGCAGTATAAAATAGAACATAGGCAGTAGCCTGACCAGGTTGATCACCAAAAAATCGTTGTAGGTAATTCTCGTTGACAGGAGTTACGTTCTCGTCATCAAAAAGGACCCAGCCATAAGTTTTAGTGCGAACGATAGACACATAATGACCACGATGTGGACCGCCTCCTACGTGAACAATAACAGAGGAAAGATAATACATTCTTTCAGCATTCTCTGCATCTTCGGTGGTAGTAAATAATCTCATTTCGTTGGTAAAAACAATAGTATAGAAGAGTTTATCATGGCCCTCCTGGGTTTCGTTATATTTAAAACGTTTCAAATGTAATGAGAGGATTTTCGGTAATTTTTTTATCTTCATTCTTTTTTCTGCTTCCTGCAAACTTTTGCAAACATCACAATGAAACTTATTTTTGGAGGACAACATCTCTGAAGCAGAAAAAGACCTTAAACAGGAAGTTACAGAAGTGTGATTTTCTATATCTATGCTAAGGTCTAAAAAGCTTTCATCCCTTGACGTTATGTTTTCACAAGTTAAACATTTCGTCTCGCTGGTAAGCGTTCCTTCAAACAAAGAATGAACCCATTTTGGATGCATCACGTCGGAATGATTACCGTAGTATTCATCAAGAGTTTCTGTAACAGAATTAAGAAGAAAATTAAAAAACTCGTGAGCATCTTGCTGCTGAGTACTGCGAAAAGCTTCATTGTCTCTACGTAGAACTTGGATAAAACGCTCGGGAGAACAAATACCATAACGACAATCACAGCAACTTACGGAGCAATAAAGATCCTTTAAACAAGTATATATGTTTTCTTTCATTCCATAAGCAGAACAATTGCTTTCGCCTACAACGATTTGATGCTTCGTCCCGGATTCAGAGCCGACGTTACTAATATCGACACAGCCGCAAGAATTTATACCATTGGACCCGTATAAAGAGGACTTCCTATTCTCCATGCTCTTTTTCTTACTGTGTCGTGAGGAAGATGATTCAGGATGGTTGGTTTTTGTACAAACGCTTTTAAAATTTGGAGGAGCACTCGGAAGAGGATACGAATTTAAAGAATCACGAAAGGGCTTTAAATGGTATAAAGATACTAAGACAGAACTCACGTAACTATTTCGTTAGAAATTTACAATCATAAAAGCAACGCTACAAGTATGATCGCCATACCATGTATTTCCATACTAAAAATATGTTAGAGCAGAAGAAATTATAACTAATAAAAATGCTTACATTTGTTAAACCATAGAATCGATCTGTTAGGGTTTCAGGGCGAATTGATGGCTTCGGCAACTCTGCTTCCCAAGTGCTTTTACGCCGGTCAGTGGAGCCTGGGGAATTCTATAGTTTGTCAGTCTTCAATTCATAACTAACAATTGAATTACCATTCCCATCCAACGAAGCAGCGACATGCTGAGTTGAACTAAAGGATGCTAAGTTTACAAACCAAGCACAGCGGGGAAGTGAACGCAAAGGGAAGCTTTCACGCGCTCAGAAAGGGGCGTACGTTGGTGATCATAATCTTAGGCTATTATTATATTAACAGCCAACTATCTAAAATAACGAAGTGCAATGTATTGTAAAATGAGCGATAAAACTCAGTAGATATTAAGTCAAAAAAGCTATAAATAAACCGTAACTAATTTTGGAAATGTGATCTGGTTAAACGAAGTATCAAATGTACAATAAATTAAAAGAAAGTAAACATCAGTTTGGTGAAATGGGAACAGATGAATTTCTGCAATGTATCAAAATTTACTCATTAATGCAAGTTATGTGTAATCGTAGTATTCACCATCCACTAACCTGTAGAAACCGATTTGGTGTTAGAAGATGGAGGATGATCTGCCTTTTCTGAGACTGTTTCACGTGGGATTTCCTTTGAAGGAGTGGCTTCTGCTTGCTCGTTCTGACTTGGCGTGTTTTGACGAAGAGTATGGAGCTCACGTTCAACTTTAAGAATGACTTTGTGGAGTTCGTCAAAATCCTTTTCGGTACTATCAATTTCCTCAGTCGAAGATTGGAGTTCATTCTTTTTCTTCTGTAAAACAAACTGCTTTTCCATGATTTCGTTAATACGAACGATTTCATGTTGTAAACCAAGAATCGCTTCAGCAACTTCATCTCGTCTATTCTTTTCCTTTCTACGAGCCCTCCATGTTTCAAATAAAATGGCTCCTCCAGCAACAGTACTGTAAATTGTTAGCAAGAGAAGAACATTGTGACAAGTTGGATTTCGTAGCTCCTTCACAATGTGCCGTATTAAGCATTGTGGAGAGGAAGTACGTCAAATCGTATTAATTTTCATACAATATAAAAGTTTCTGATAAAAATGTTGCACCAGCATCGACTGCTTTGGCATCGTTTAAAGGTCGTAATCGTACATTAGCTCCTCCACTTTTAGCTCTGTTAATTCCTGTTATTCTAAATTCCGCGCGATGCATCCATTGAGCAAATTCAATACATGCCTATATAGAAATTTCGTTAGTAATGCTATAAGATTCTCTTTATCATCTATTTTACTGATTTATACCTTTCGGAAAGCCTTGTGCTCTTTAGCTTGGGCTTTGATTGTATTGGCAATCGGTTTGGATAATGTTCTTACTAACAAGCTTCCGATTTTTAAGGCTAGAGAAGACATTGGATTGTAGAGAAATGTTAATGGATACCAGAACTTCAAAAATATTCGAGGGGGAATAAACCCGCAAAGGATTTCAAATTACCGACTAAAAGTACTACCACCTCAATTAAATAGAGGTATAAAAGAAAGAAATCTCCGATAAAATTAGAATGCAGATATAAGCGTGTAACAATAGCTAGGATATTTATGCAAGGTCGAAGATATACTCTTCCGTTAATCAATAGCAATATTTAAAACCGCAACACCAAGTGCGTGCTTTATTTTTTTAATCTATTAATTAGAAAAGTTATTGGAAGAGGAAAGTAAATTTGATGTTGCTGAACTTGATATGCATATTCTGTCGGTTTCTCTGATTGGTTTACTAATCCTTCTTACACCGATCCCTGTGTGTGCTTAATATTTTGCTTGTATTAGAAACTTTAGTGTCGCAGTTATCAATACTTGTCCTTAGTAGTACAGTTGTATTTTCATTTCTTAATGTAACGTACATACCATTCAACCTTTGACTTACTATTATATATTTGATTTTTAGTTAATGACTTTTGTTAGCGAACCGTATGTTATGCAAATAGTTCCAAGCAACTATAGTTTTAGGGAATACTGTAAAGTGCTAGTTAATGAGCAATACGCGTATTATACAACGTTTACAACAGTTTATCATATCACGCTACAAAATAAAGTACATAAGACTAGCAGTTTTCTACATAGCTTTGCTTAAGATTTTAAACTACCGTTGATAAAAGGGAAACGTAGCATGCATCCAAACCTACAAATAACTTTCTATAAGTATCGTAAAAACTCAGAAAGTAGATACCTAATATTAGCAGTTCACCGTCAGCGAATGAAACTCACAAAAGGAATGACAGCGAAGTACGTAAAACGTATGTATATAAAAATATATTAAAAGCGCATTCAGAGGTATAACCAACAAACATGTAGTTTAGCAGCAGTTGCTGGAACTTTGGGAAACGTTAGTGCCCTGACCAACCTTGACACTAGATTTGGCATTGGAAGAGGCAAATGTATTATTTCCCATACGTTCCTTAATTTGACGGGACATAGTTAAGAAAGCTTGCTCAACATTTGTAGAATCTTTAGCAGACGTTTCGAGGAAAGGAATATTCAAACTGTCAGCAAACTCCTTAGCAACAGAATATTCAACAACCTTCTTATCAACCATATCTGACTTGTTTCCTACAAGAAGACGATTGACTCCTTCAACGGCATATCTATCTATTTCCTGAAGCCATTGCTTAACATTGTTGAAAGAATCTAAGAAGCAAGCATTAGCCTCGGAACCGCGTCGGAAACAATGTGAAGACTAGAAAACGCCATAAAAATATCCCCCAAACGCCTTATAACGCATATACGCGCATATACAGAAAACGGAAGACAATCAAATTGGTTTTCCATACTTCACACATTACATACCTTGATCGGTAACATCGTATACGATGATAATTCCATGAGCTCCACGATAGTATGAGCTAGTAATTGTACGGAAACGTTCTTGACCAGCGGTATCCCACTATGATAAATCGTTAATAAAAAAATATCCCGGAACGCCAACGAGAAGTAAACTATCACTTACGATTTGAAGTTTAACAGTCTTTCCCTCTAATTCAAAAGTTCTGATTTTCTAAAAAAAGTTAGCAATAAATATGGTTAAGCTGCTTGAAAACGGACGTACAAAATCAACTCCGATAGTAGAGATATAGGATTCAGTATAAGTGTCATCGGCAAAACGTAGAAGAAGGCAACTCTTACCGACACCAGAGTCGCCAATAAGTAAAAGCTTAAAGAGATAGTCGTATCTATTAATATTAGCATTCATCTTCTTACGGTAAAAAAACTCATTACCTATTGATTAGCAATTATATCGCCCAATTTACAAGAATTCTTTAATTTTGGAAAGAAAATACTCTATAAATTGTTAATTTCTAGCTCCTGATGTATTGAATAGTATGCTAAATCCTTACTACTCTGGATTCATCGTATATGCACAGTAATGGCGGACGTTCTGTTGCTCGCTTCAGTCTACGCATATACCAACGCAGCGGAGTGGGGGACCCTACAGCCCAAAGAATGCTCACGGGCAAATCTTTTACTATCATGCTGCTAATTATATTAAGTATCGTTATTTCGTTTAGCGTATCTTAACTTTCCGTAGTATTTCATATGTTTTCAAAACAAATATATTATATGTGCAGACAAAGGCTTCACTCAAGTTAATTAATATAAAATTATAACTTTTTGTAGTTTTTACAGTCAATCTTAAATTGTAAATATACTTAACTAAAATCCATACTGTACAAACGAACGCCAAAATCGCGACTACAATAGTACATACTTCCTTAAAAACAGAGAAAATAATATGTCATAACGGAAAAAAAAATACTTGAAAAAGTAAGAGTAACAAAAACATGAGTCTTTTCTAGATTTTGATGACAGTTAAGTACGGAAACATGTATATTTATGTCAAGACTGTAGAGTTGCCAACATTAAAGTAAGGGGTTCAAATTAGAAGAGGTATAGATATAATAATGTACAACATAAAGAAAATTAATAAAATGAGATATAGCTCGGATTTGCGAATCGCTTTAAGATAAGGTAACCGGAACGAATTAGATTTATGACCAATCTTGAAGGGGTCGTATTCATGAAATAACAAGCAGCTAAAAGCACCAAAGAATTCTTAAAGAGTAACTAATTTGTTAAGATAAGAACTTCCAAAAGAATATATTGCACACTTACCTTTATACAGTTTCGAGATATTCGAATAAGAGCGTTAATAGATGACATGAAAAAGAACCGATTTTTTTGATACTTTTGCAAAATCAATTGTTCTGACATCGCAGTAATTTCTAGATGAATTCGCTGTAATGCTGATTCCATAGCAGCAACTCTGTTCTGTTGTTGCTTTAATATTGATAATTGTAGTTGAACGTTTTGGTTAACTGCAACGAAAATTAAATTATCTGGATTCTTCTTAACAATGGTTTGAGATTTGTTTGGTTCTATAGTTAACTGAGACGTGATAGGAGATATTTTGTTAGAACGGTCAACAGTTTGTGTACTATCAGAAACATCTGCAGGGATAAATTCCGTTGCTTCAACTTTTCCTTGTAACACTATTTCCCATAGCTGCTTAGTAGTAATAAACGAAGATTTTGGCATGATCATACTCGCCGTATTCGCAAGAACCTGATTATCCTGCATGCCTACAAAAAAAACGCATTTCAGGCTCTGACAAGTATGATGAATTACAAAAATAAAATAAGAAGCTTCTCCAAATATCTTATAAAACACAGAAACAAATGTTTTTGAAGATTTAAGAGAGTCGTGGTAGAGGAGGTATGAATTAACAAAAGAACTGTCAGTAAGTATTCAGTCAACTAAGGAATACATATCTGAAAACTTGCGCGCAATGTAAAATAGGTAAATCAATCAATATTTTTAACAATATCAGCAAGTTTAAGTGCATAAAATGGTTTTACGCCATCGTTGAACCTATATTTTAATTTTAAACAATTGTCATCATAAATTGTATTGGAAAATTTTTTTAATACTTAACTTCTTACTGAACATTTGGATATTTCTTAGATATACAATTAACTCAAGCTATTAATTCATTTAATATTAACATGAATTTTGATTACCTAGTATATATATTATATTCTATAAAATTGATAACCGATTTATAACACGAGTCAGATTAATATTGATAATATTGTGAACCTCACTAACAAAGCTTTTACTAACTATAAATATTAAGTCGTATTAGTCAAAGTAATGAGTTTAAAAAAGAATCAACTACGTGCTATTTTAAATAGCAGTTTAGGCAAACTTGCGGATCATATTATTGATTCTCAATGTAAGTATACTTAAAATATCAAGCTTAACAATTAAATGCATAAAGCAATTTCCATTTGCAAACAAGTGGTCGAATTACCCGAATGGAAAAGATGCAAAAATGTCTGTCTGTACATGAACATGCCAAAAAAAGAAGTACGAACTAGATGCCTTATAGACGTGGCTTTCAAAGAAGGTTAGTATTAAATCTTTCAATACATTACTAATCATGCAAAAATAGGCAAAAATGTTTTCATACCTAAATGTATTGGTTCGCATGTAATGGAAATGTATCAAGTTTTCGAGAAAACTGAGTCCTTGACGATTAACAAATGGGGTATTGCTGAGCCCAATGGAGAATCAAGAAAGAGTTGGTTAAAATTCTGGTAGAATTGTTCAATCTATTAATCATATTTAGTTATGGATGATGAAACAGACTGTGAACTTATAATAGTTCCGGGAGTCGCTTTTGATGAAAAATTATCTAGACTAGGGCATGGAAAGGGGTACTATGACAATTACATTTCCAAGTATCAAAGCTGGGCGTTACAAAAGGAATCACGAGCTAACATGTTCAAAGGTTCGTTTCCAATCTCGCTGTGTAATTCATATAAACAACTAACGTGACCAGTGGGAATTTGCCTTAAAGAACAAATACTTCCAAATCGAGAAATCCCAATGGATACCAGAGACCAAAAACTGGATGCCCTTGTTACGCCGGAAAAAGTAATCAGAAATATATAGTACAAAATCTTATTCTTATCTGCAAGTTGCAATTTAGATGACTACGTATTAATATTTATGGACTAATAATAAACAAATTTTAAGTCCCCTTAAATCTCTGGTAAAATATTTTCGTACGGCGGAGAAGTCAATCCAAACGACCACTAGAAGACTGTTCACGATAATCCGAAAAGCAAAACCTATTCCAAAACAGAACAAACTTAAGTTCATAATCTAAGACAAATACAAGAAATCGTCCCAAGGGTGACGATAAAGAGGTGCCCTAAGACGTTTCTGATCGAGATGATGACCAATAAGACCAATACTACGTCCCAACACGAACATACCATTCAAGATACCCAAATTGATATATTCATTAGCTTCTTCAAGAGTGAAAGCACCACAGTTACGAAGTAAATCGACAAAGCATACAGCAATACAGCCATCAACGTTCAAGATAAGGTTATCCTTCTTGGAAGTAGTGACATTCTCTACGGCCAAAGCGTAATCTAAGAGCTTAGTTGAAGGGAAATTCTTTTTAACGTAACCCTTGACCAATTCAACACGAAGATCAGGATTATTTCTACTCTTAATTCTATGTCCAATACCAGGAATCAATTTGTTGGCCTTACGGCAAGAGTCAACAAAAGCACGTGGAGATAACCCTGCGTCATAAGCTTTAGAAAACTCTTGAGCAGCTCCATCAAGCGCACCACCGAATCGGGTACCGATAGTAAGCAAACCGGCAACAAGTGAAGAAATCAAATCTTTTCCTGCTCTGGTAGTAATAATGGTATTCATAGCGCCAGACACACATGGTCCGTGATCAGCCGTCAATTGAAGGACCATTTCCAAGAACTTTGTAGCATATGAAGGTAAGCGGCGACGCAACCATAAAAGAGAAATGACACCACCAATTCCAAGTTCTTCTTCAAAAACCTTAGAGATGGGAACGTTGTTATAAGTCAACTCAGAACCACGGTCGTTGGAGATAGTGCAAATGAAGGAAGAGGGCTTACGAACCAAGCCTAATTCCTTAGCCCAAGCATAATCTAAAGGAATGTTAGGTGGTGCGACCTCAGGTTGAGGAACAATAACACCCTTTTTCACAAGACCCTCATAAACCTCTTGTAGCAACGCAGGAAGCTTTTCAAATGTTTCAGGAACATATATACCAGCTTCTCTCATAGCCTGATTCTTGGCGACAGCAGTCTCCAACTCAGAGTTGGCAAATGAACCAGCATGTCCAAATTGAACCTCGGTTTTAAACATACTAGAGCATGTACCAATAGCCCAAGCAACAATAGGCTTTTTAATTGTACCGTTCTTAACAGCTTCAATGACACGGTATTCTTCCACTCCACCTACTTCGCCTAGAAGTACCATCAGCTTGCAAGCGGGATCAGCTTCGAAGCGGATAAGATGATCAATAAAAGTAGTACCTGGATAACGGTCACCTCCAATAGCAATACCCTCATAGACGCCATCAGTGGTATGCGAAATGATATTGTTTAACTCATTAGACATACCGCCTGACTTGGAAACGTATGCAACAGATCCAGGACGATAAAGCTTGGAAGCTACAATGTTGTCCATCATACCACCAGTATTTCCGATTTTGAAACATCCTGGTTTAATACCACCAACGGTAGCAGGCCCAATAATAACCACATTCTTCTCCTTAGAGGTTACCAATATCTCACGAGCACGGCGCTCAGGGACACCTTCCGCAATAATTGCAATACAGCGAATTTGAGGAAACTCCATCAACTCCATAGTTGAGGCATAAGCACTACGGCTCGAAGCAAAATTAACAACGACGTCAACCTCAGGATGTTTGGTACATGCCTAATTATTTCAGTTAATAAATCTTTTAAGATTAGAAAATTTTTTTTATTAGTGATAATGCTAGTCGCAGCATTTCTATTTTCTGCAAAATAATCGAAATTGAATTCAAACTTAAAGAAAATAGTCTTACTGTGATTTAATCATTTCCGTCTGCGATTTGTTGTAGAAAACGAATCACTGATGTAATATCGAAAATCAGCATGAACATCTTTTGCTAAAACGCTTATTTGCAAACTAATAAGCATATTTATGCGGACAACTTACTTCTTCAATTGTACGATAAACAGGCAACAGAATTTCTTTAGTACCCCAATAAAGCTTGCTGATACTTTGACTTCCTAAGCACGCGTTAGTATTCAAATTTTTATATCAACGAAGCACATACCGAACGTATATATGATAGCAGCTACAGATGGAACAGTTCTACCACACATATAATCAAAGTCAAGCATTCCTTGAACAGCCTTTGTCTGCATGCCATACACAAAGGCTCTGGTGTCCTTGGAAAAAAGCTCATAAGAAGGTTTATCCACTGATCCCGCCATTGTTGTTCTTGTCACTGTGTTGGAGGAGGTAAGGAACGTTCGCTCATTGTTTTGCTGAACACTTTTTTACATTTAACGAGATGTTTGCGATAATTGAAATTTTGAAAATCAGATAACGCAATCAAGCGATACTTTTTATACATTCACTGATCAACGGTGCGTATGCCTTAAGAATATTTTTTTATGCTTTTATTAAGCAATAATATTATCCTTAAATAAGCATAGTAGGATATAAGAAAATACGTATTCCTAAAAGATTTTATTAACAAAATTAAAGTAACCTCTATTTTGAATTATAAAAATTCCCACCAAAATCCCTTGAATCCTCCTCCTTTTTTTACTTCGGAAGATTGATGAAGCATGTAATAAATAGATGAAGGACATGACTATATGCAGATGCAAAAATTTAACTAACGTATATTTTTCTACTTTTTCCCTCTTAGTAAACTACTAGGTGTATCACATTTCCATGAGTGATAATCGCATGGCTAGTTCAATCTGCTCTTGTTCGTTCAGTTCAGCAACATTCGCTTGTTCTTGCGGTGGCTCATGATTTGAACTTAAAGCATTTAATGACGATGTAGCTTGTTCATCGTTTTCTTTAAAATCTTCTTCTATTTTATCAACATCCATGGAGAGCTGAACCATTCTCTTAGCTTCCTCTTCTTGTGAAAGCATGGTAACATATGCTATGATTTCTTCTTCACTTAAACCAACCAAGCCCTCACCAAAATGCTGTTCAAATTTTTGCCGGGCTTCCATTTTTTCTCGTCTTTCCTGAGCAATTTGGTCCAAACCTAACATGATTTCTCTTTCGACTTCATTTTTTGAGTAGTCAGACGACTTCGACAGATTATCGTGTGTCACCGAAGGTCTCAAGGGTAAAACCTTGGACCTTTTATTAACAAAAGGTTTGGGAATTGTATAAGACCAAGATTTGACATGCTTGCTCATGGTGATCACACCTTTCAAACTTAACGGATTTGAGTCAAGCAGTATGCAATTAATTGGTTCTCTTCTAGCAGCATTCCTGGCACTCGCTATTTTTTTCAAAAAATTCCCAGTAACGGTATCGTATACTCCGCAATAGCCGCTAGCCGACCCTACTACCATTGCAACTTCATTCAAGTAAATATCGGTAATAGGAAAATTTGAGTATGCAGTAATAGTTCTAAGAATGGCCTTGTTAGGATCTTCAGTGCGAGTGTTTACAACATAAACCAAACCATTTTCATCACCAACAGCGAGCAGTCTTGCTCCTCTACCAGGAGTTGATTTTGACAACACACGATCGTTCGTATCTAAGGAGATTGAGGTTGGTTTTCCGTTGAGAGGAATTGAAGATGTTTGAACGCCGACATTATCGTTTTTCTCCAAAAATTCTTTAAATGAAACTCGACAAATACAATTTTTCGGTGCGCCCCTGGACAAGAAGGCAACACCGGCACAGCAATCTGCCGTCATCAGACAAGGAGGTTCCTCTTCATCAGTTAACACACATTTTCTGGACGATAAAAGTATAGGCTGCTCATTCTTTCGGGAGCGAGCATAGCCCGGTATTAAGTATAATTGATATGAGTTAAGTTCATAATTAAAAGTGTCAACGAGTAGCATTTTGTATTTCGGCCTGAAACACAAAGAAAGGATTTGTGAAGAACGGAATTGAAATGATTGAAGACTAACACCTGTTTTAACATCCCAGCAATGCACGGATCCATCATCTGATCCAGTAACCATACCGATTTCCCCAGTGGGGGGCAAATCACCGGTTAATGCATCAATGCATGTAACTGAATCAGCATGGGAATCCAGACAATAACGAAATTTTCGAGGAGTCTCGGCTTGACGTGACATCAAAATAACTCCAACGCGACCATCCATAAAACCAAAGCCAAAAATTTGTTTCCCCAATGTCATTGTAGATAATCCATGCGTAAAGCTGCCATCAGTACTAGCATGTAATAAAGACCTCTCAACCTTTCCAGTGGTAGGGTCGGAAACGGAGATTGTTCCAGTAAGCCAATTTCCTGAATAAAGCCTTCCTGAAGAAAAGTCGTAATAAAGGTTGGTCAATTGTCCAACGCGACAATCATACTGAACTGTTTGCCCTTTCCCTTTTTCATAAGCTCTAGTAATGGTAGAACGTAAAAGATATTCTTGCCGCCATGTTCCATTACCTAGTGGACTAAATATTTGCGACTGATCACCCGCAAAGTGATGAAAAAAAGCAGTACGCCAACTTAAATCATCGGATAATAACTTTTTCCAATATTTGCAAGTGCATTGAGCAGAAAGTAAAGAGCGAGGATCAAGAAACGAAAATATAATGATCAAAATTTCTAGAAAAAGTTAACAAAATCTCGAAAACTAAAATTGAATGTGTGAGAATTTACCTTTTGGCAGGTTTAAAACTGTTCTATTCGTATTATTTGAAGAATGATCCCGATTCATTCTCCTTAGGTTTGAGGATGTAAAATCCAAAGATGTTGGTTCCGATTTCATTGGTCTTGGCGTTTTGCCTTAGTATATAAAGTGGAACTTACTACGTGTACCAACGTATCGCTCAGAAAACGTCCTGTAATCATTAATTAACGAGCATTTTATATTCGAAAATTAATGTTTGCTTGTATCTTTTGATAGATTAATTAAAATGCTTTTATCTACATCCAAATTGAAATGAAAATTTAAAACAGTAACCAAAAAAGCTGAATATATTAACCCTATGCTAGTCCCTAACACCAGAAATACCTAATAAAATGAATAAATGATTTTACTGAACATGCAATTGTGCAATATGGTTTCATTAAAACCATCATTCCTTCTCTTCTTCTTCTTCTTCATAGTTATCAGATAAATCATCACCATTTTCTTTTCTTTTTTCTTCTTCTTGTCTATATTTTTCTAGTTCTTTAGATTGTTTCTTATTAAATCCTGAAGCCTCAATCATGATATCCAAATTATTTTCCTTTTCCATTTTCGATATGTCTTCGAAATTAGGAACATCACCTTTGTATTGATAGTTTTTTTCAAAATATTGCACAATGCACTGTACGTCTCTATCAAAATAAAATTGCGCATCAGGATGACTAGTAGATACCATTTGCGGAAAATCAATTACAACAGCTGTTCCATCTTCACGAACAATGATGTTAAATTCGTTGAAATCACCATGTATTAACCCATTCCTTGCAAATCGAACGATAATATCCATTAATGTCTGATATAGAGCAGGTGGATCACGAATGTCAGTAACAGCACGAAGAGGAAACGCATCAATCATTTCCATGATAATACAATGCCTGGAATGATCAATTGGAGCAGGTACAGGGAAACCATGCTCATGCAAGATCTTCATAAAAGCAAATTCTTTTGTGGCAGCTAATCGAGACAGATACTGCCATGATCCAGTTTTACGATTTCTCAAATAATCTCTATTGTTTTTTACACTCCGGAAAGATATACGCCCAAGCCTGTGGATTTTTAAGATATATTGCTTTCCTTTTTGGTCTCCTACGACGTAGACATCAGATTCTTTACCGACGCCTATTTGATTACCGACAGAGTAAACGGATGCTCTCTTTGACAAGGCCTTCAATGCCAAGTAATCATATCCCGCATATGTTAGTCGATAGCCCTCATAGCTGATATGCGGCACCTTTGCAATTAATTTATGCATAAACAAAACGGACAATGATTTCGTACAAGAGCCACCGCGTATTTTAGCAATTTGATTAATCATATTCGTTGGAACAACTTCATGATTACGGCTTCCCATTTCTACCTATAACTTGTTAGTTCGAATACTTATTGAAATCAAAATATAATTAATTGAATGCATCATATCGTATGTGTCAATAAGTAAGAAAATACAAAACATTGTACGATCAAAACGATTTAAGCTATATGACTGCCCAAAGATAAAATAAAGTGCTTACAGCTGTCAGAGTGCGAAAATCCTCGGCAGAAAGATATCTCATTGCTTTTATATTCAAATTTACCATCTTGACGAGCTTAACTTTTTTTCTTGCTAAAAATAAAAAAATAAGTAAGAATGCTAATCAAAGTTCAATTCCGACAATCACTAAATTGTGGTTCTCGTCAAAATGGTTGGTGTTTTGGCTAAGTGTGCTTAAAGTATTACTTGCCATCTGAGAAACATTTTTTACTTCACGCTTTAAAATTATGTAACCACAAAAATGAATACCAACTTTTTTAAAATATGAGAGCTATACACAATTTTGTCTTTAAATATCTTATTTAAGCATTTCTCAATAATTTATTAATTAGGATTACTTAAAATATACATTAAACCTTCCCTTTGATATAAATAACATAAAATTAAAATACTGACAGTAACGAAACGAATAAAAAAGGCCTACTGGTATATAATCCACCAATTTAATAACTAGTGGACAGACCAAAAAGATATAATATTGAAAACAACCAAATAAATTACAAGAAATAAATAGTCTAGTTTTTTAACAACGTTCGAAAACATTATAGAGCCGCGGTAAACTCGTGATCTGATATATGCACTTCTCTTCAAATACTTTTTTTGGGCAAATTACCCTTCGGCGAAATTCAGGAAACAAATAATCTTCTAAGCATGACTCCAAGGATCTGATGCTCTTCACATCACTTTCTTCATAAGAAAGAGGGAGAGGGACATAAAATTTTGCAATTGCTTTCATGATTCCATTTAAACATGACTTCTCATCTAACCAATCAAAAAACTTAGGAGTCAAACTACTAATTAACAAAGGAAGTTGCTCAAAAGGTGGATGATATTTAGGACTTAACATCGGTACAGCTGTCAATAATCCACCTGACGTGACACTTATAGAAAAGTAGTCCTTTAACATATCTCGTCGGGAAACTAATAAACGTGTAAATTTTTCACTTTCAGATTTGTCTTCATCACCATTGACTATTTCAAATAAATCGGAAATTGACAAAGGTGTTTCGAGTACAAATTCGCCGTAATTTCCAAATTCAGTGAGACAAATCTGATAAAACAGATGATATGAAAGCTTTCCGTAGTCGACCACATATAAACCTATGTTATGCTGAACCGCCGCAATTCTTCTTGTAGGACAAACTAAACCTACATACTTATGCTCCGTAAGAATATTAGTCGCCAGGACATGCATTGAATTTATAACTTGCTTTTGTAAAGACTTGATGCTTTCCAAATCAATAGAATTCCCTTCTTCAACAATTTCTTCAGTTTGAAGATCTTTTATGTCATTTGTTGCATTTTTATTCGAGTTGGCCGAATCAACTTTTTCAATTATTTCATTGTCATAATTATTTGATGATCGCTGCAAAAAGTTATCTGAAAGCATACTTTTAATACTTCTTTCACGCGGATCTGTACGAACCAAATAATTTTCATAGGTTCGCACTGCTTTTTGACTAGAGCTTTCAGCGTTTTTGGTATTAGAGATGCTAGGAATCATTGCTTGCAAAGGATACGACCTTTCAGTGTCCGTCCGTTCCAAAATTTCACCTAGTTTATCACAGATAGAAGTTGCAATCTCTTGGTCATACAAAAAATGAACAATCCTCTTCGAAGGATGGACATTAACATCCAATTGCTCAGGACTCATATTTAACGATAAGTAAACAAAGTAAGATGCTCCTTTATGAAGGTATTTAGCATAAGTCTCCTCAAGAGCGTGTCGCAGTTCAACCGATTCCACTAATCGATTATTAATAAATAAAATTAAATTGCTTTTTTTATCTTGAAAGTCTGCATTGCTAATAAAACCATTGGCCGAAAATCCAACAATAGACGATTGTCCTTCTCCTAAAGAAAAATCTCTCAAATGACTAGCCACTCTTGGTCCATAAATATGTCTAATTTTATCCGCTTTGGAAAGCCTAGAGCTTAAAGATAAAGAGGCAACGGTGTCACCAACCTTCTTACAGTTGAATGAAACTTGGTCATTATGAATTGCATATTTTTGAACCAAGATCATTATGCGACGAAATTCCTCTGACCCATTTTTTAAAGCTGATTTGCGACTACGTACATTGTAAAATAAATCTTCAGCCGTTATTACAGTCCCTTGCTTCCCAGCACAAGGTTGGGGAGCAGGACTCATTCCAGGGCTAATGGGCGCAAGAGCTCCATCAACATAAAAAGCCCTTAAAAGGTTAGTTTATTTATAAAAACAGGAGAAATATAAGCATACTTCCATGCGTGTATATCCGAAGAAAGCTTTGTTACTACTGTAACTTTCGCGACATGACTGATACTCGCAAGTGCTTCTCCACGAAATCCAAATGTTTGTAAATGTTGTAAATCATTAAAATTATCAATTTTAGACGTACTAAACCTCTGGCATAAATAAGGAAGATCATCATACTGTTAAAAATAGCTAGTAAACCAGAGACTAAGTAGAAACTTTATGAAAGCAACATTTCACTTACCTGTATACCAGATCCATTGTCAGTAATTTGAAGAAGCTTCAAGCCGCCATCTTTTAGCAAAACATCAATGCTTGTACTCCCAGCATCAAGTGAATTTTCAATTAACTCTTTAATAGCATTTTCAGGTCTTTCTATAATCTTAATTAGTTAGAAGTCAACAGAATAAGATTTTAGCTACGTTTAATTCATGCAATTCACGCCATTCAGTATACGGTACAGAAAGTAATCTAAATACTACAATTTCATAAATTCATAAACTAGCTTACCTCCCCTGCGGCTATTTTGTTAATAACCAATTGATCCAAAGGACGAATTTTTGCTCGTGAATTGACATCCATGCCCAGCGGTCAACGGTGTTATTCATCACCACCTAAGGTATATGCATATCGACATAGCGCAGAATGTACAAGTACCGTATACGAATTAACATCTTATACACTACGCGCGCGTTATACAGTCAAAAATTTGGTTCTCCATTGCTTTTCCAGTTTTGTTTTATTCCAAATTTGGAGTTACTTTATCATAATAAAAATGGGGAGGGCTAATGGAAAACGAAGAAACCATAGGAAAAATAGAATGAATCCCATTCAAAAAAAGGGCTTTCTGGAGCAAGAGATCCCTTTAAACAACAGTGAAGCAGCTCTACCTTTACTCAGTCGGGTATGTTTAAACTTTTAGGAATAGTTGTCATAGCATCTATGAAATGTTATCTTAAACAGCAAAGTACGCTAACTCTTCTAATTAGCTTGACAATCCAGAAATAAAAGAGCGATCTTGGGCTTGCAGTGCTATTTCAAATATCATTGCTAGTTGCACTGAAGGTCGCTTATATCTTTTGAAGAATGGTTTAGTATCTAAGCTTATTGATCGTATTAGTGACGATTCTGTAGAAGTAGTAGTTGAAGCTACAGGCGCTCTTCGCAATCTGGCTATTGAGGAAGGATACTCTATTTGTATGGATATGTACAGAAAGAATGTGCTAGCACCTCTACAAATTTGGCAAACAAAGATAGTCCAAACCCTTGACGAAGCAACTGAAGGAAAAAATGTTTTAGAAACATATGAAGATCGCAGCACGTTTAGCTGCCTATGTGCTATCGCAGAGAATATTAGTTCCTTGCTTGTAAACTTGGGAGAAACAACGTCACAAGTAATCAAAGTTCTAAACCAGAAAAACACATTGGTTTTTCTTTCTCGTCTATTAATTCCGGAAGCTAAAATTCCACAATCTGTTCAGGAAATGGCTTTGCAGGCCTTCTTCACTCTTACTGATGATAATGACGATGGCATAATTACTTGGATTCAAAATTCATCTGACTTCGCGTTAAAGACAATAAATCAGATTTATCTTTACTTTTCATATCCATCGTGTCTTGTCCGTGTCTACTCAATTGGTATTATATATAATATATACCAGTCTGGCTTTGTTAATAAAAAAATGGAAAGTGTTGTTAAAGGAATTAGTTTGTTTGACTCATTCATTCCAGAGGCACTTCCCATTTTATCTGATTTACTTCCTTCAGAAGAGAACTATAGGAACCTTGTCCGACAGGTGTATGACAAAGATACATATTTTAAGACCAAAAAGGATGATTTAACACTCTCATCGGAGCTTCTAGTTATTCCAGCTACTTTAGAGCTTATTTCTTCAATGACTTCACTTTTACAAAGTTTAGCTGACGGTACCGATGAGCTAGAAGAACAAGAAGACTCATTAATGGAGGACGAGGATTTGAGCTATATGGATGATATGTCTAACGTTGTTAATGAAGATGAAAATCTTATCATTGATGAGATTCCATCGAATACACCACAAAAGGGTAATTTTAAACTTGTCGAGTATATGTTAGATCATGTTTTACCTAAGGTAATTACTTATTGTGTTGTGGCATTCGAATTCTCTTCTGAAGAGATTCCATCAAACTTGAGTAACTACTTTCAAGAAGTCGGTGATCGAACTATTGAATGTCTAAATAACATCTCGTGGTCCTGTAATAGTGTTTTTGTTGAGTCTTCGGAAGCTTTTACTCGTTGGAAGCTTTCTGCAGGTAAAATATTACAATGGATTTTCCAAACTATCTTTTTGAGACTAGGCTTAGGAGTTTGGCCTTTTAGCTCAGAAGGTTTCACAACGGCTTGTAGTCTACTCTGGTCTGTCTCGAAGCCCTTTCCGGCTGAAATTCAAGTTCTTTCAGTAGATGATATTTCTACCTTGATTTTATTCAGCTCGACTCATGGTTCGTTGGAAGCACAATCTAGGTTGCTCGGTGCCTTTGGAAGTTTAGGACGCTGTGGCAACATACAAATAAACCAACTTCTTGGGCAGACTTTAATGTCATGTGTAATAGCTTCTGATCCAAATCCTCTACTTGCAGTGGAGGCATTGAATGCCATATTTGATGTATACGGCGATAAGTCATATCCATATGATGCTCCTGTTTTTAAGGGATCCGGATATCTTTCACAACTTTCAGAAGCCCTACCGCGATTAAAAAATATGGTGAAAAAAATTGACCGTCGTCGAGAAAAGCATTTGCGGTTCCGTGCTGAAGAAGCTTTAGAAAATTTAGAATCTTTTATAGATTACAAACATGCTGAATATGCTTCATAATACAATCTTTTTGAAAGGTTTAGCTTTTGTTTGTTTTATTTTAATTATTTTAATTAACTAGGGTGGTACATTTATTAACTTGGGTTCCTTTTTTTCTTTTAGATTGGACAAAAGAAGAAAAAAACATTTACTAAATAGTTTAAAAAAGAAAATTGACCAATCACACATCCTTCATAAAACAAGTAAACGTCGTTGACATATATGTACATAGTAATCTGAGATATGAAAAGTGATGTCGAGATGCTTGACCTTAGCAATGAGATTTAAAAGACATGTTATGACTATCGAGCCATCCAAAATTTATATTTGACCAAGAAGCATCTCACTGACATAGGGTGCAACAGCAGGATTTAAACTACTAACCTCTAAAACACGACTTTCAATTGCAGAAAACAGCATCTTACCTTGTTTGGAGCGTACAAGATTTCTTAAGACCAGAGTAGCAGTAAGTGCAATTCCAGTTGCATCGCCTTGATCATCGACAGCTGTTAGTAATAACGGGATACGGAATTCTCTTGATGGAGATAGTTTTCGTCCCTCAACCAAAGTTTCTAGTGAATCATCATGAAGGTGCGTAACGATGTGAGACAACAACTGATAATGCGACAGCTCTGAAGCAGGCGTAAGCCTTTGGATTTCATATTTACAATCGCTCCACCTGCATTTCCCTGTTTCCAATATTTGTGGGAATATATGCATTTCCTGTAAATGAGAATGTAATAATGGAGTTCCCAATAAGAGCTCCCCACACTCTTTCCCGCTATCTAAACACCACCGACACGGTTGATATCTCATTCCATTTACAGAAGTAGGAAATTTACGACGCTTGATACCATTTATAACGTATTCAACCGGCAATTGAGGGGTCGACACAGTCATCGCACGGGCGTTATAAAAGGCATGACTTGATACTTTAATAAAATCGGCAGGACTTATACCCATAACATTGGGCCCCTGAGCACGTTCCATGTCGCTGCAATACAATTGCCAAATATCTGTCTGTAAAACATAATCATCAGAACTTGGTTCAAAGCAACACCTCATCCATTTTACAGACCGTTCAGGTTCTCTCATAGCTACCAATTGCTGTAGCTCTTCCATAGGCAAAGAAATGGAAGATGTGGCTTCATGTTTTACAGCAGGGTTCGATTCACTATTTTCAATTGTCACGGTCATAAATCTTTCTTGGGCTTGATACATCATTAAACGTATTAATTGATCAACGAGCATCCACGCTTCCTGACTTGCAAGTAGATTTGATGTATTGGTTCGGTAGGTAGTATATTGATATAAAAAGTCAAGAGCAGCGGCAACAATTTCCTCATTGTCCGTTTCCACTAGAGCAATTATGTTTGCAATTACATTAGATTTTAGATCTTGTAGCAGTCGATTGTTACGATCATTAAGAGCTAAGCGCGCAAGGGTGCGAAGAGTTGCAATTAAGATTGAATAATCTGAAGAATTAAGAAACTCACAAAGCGCCAAGTAAAATACATTTTTCTCGTCCTCAACATGAAGGTATGAACTAATCATTTCTGAAATATCCAAACAATAGTGTAAAAACTCCAAATTATTAAACGTTTTTGCACATCGAATGGAAGCTTCTAAAACTGAAATGACAAGTTTGGTTTGGGCAACATGCTTAGCATTTTCAACACTAAGGACAGAATTACGGAGGACTAAAGCAATTCCGATTGCTCTATCCATACAAAGTGAAATGTCTGTTAGGTCTGAAACTTGCTTGGCTTTTGTGACTTGGAATCCTAGACTGTAAACTAAACACTCTGCAAGTGACGGTAATCTTTCCAACTTAAACTCCTGATGCCTTTCAAAGGAAATTTTGATAAGATGACCAATAGCCCAGTCAACTTCTTTGTCTTGCTGAGACTTTAGGGCCAGCGCAACACGCACTAGCAATGGAGGACCAGGGACGCCAGCACCCAAAGCCGGAGGTGTCAAATTTGAATTACGGTCAATATACTTTTGCAAACCTGAATCCACGGGTAAGGGATGGAAGGGCACTGAAGGAAAAGTTGTAGATGCAAAATTTGTAGAATTTGGAAGAGGTTGAGAAGCAGAAGAGTTCATAGCTTCATTTATTTTTTTTTCAATACCATTCTCTTCGTCCTCCTTAACAAGGCTTTTATAAAATTTTTTAAAAGAATGAGTCTTATCATTGTCTATAATGGTAATTGGATTCGTTGGCTTAGGTGGAGAACAAGAATTAAAAACCTTTACACGTTCAAGAACGTTCTGCCTGTTTTCACTTAGTTCTAACGTAGAAGGAGGAGGTAATAATAGGTGCCAATGATCATGAATTTCCCATGAAATTAAATATTTGAAATACACATTTTGCAATATGCCAGCAGATCTAGCCGGGTCGGACTGATTGAATTCTTCTGCAATATTCGTCCAACCGTCTTCAGTCGCACTGACAGCATCATAACCGCCGCGTTTAATGACCTTTTTATAAAGCTCATATAATAAAATAGGTTTTCGCCCAATTTTAGGATTGATATCTATTGGAACGCTAAAAAGGATTAGAAGTGGTACACATAGAGAATTAAAATAAGGATTACCTACCCTCTTTCTTGGGAGAAAGACTCAATTAGGCTTAAGAAAGAGTCATTTTCGTTTGTCAATGATTTATTACTATAAACCGGCTCTTCTACTGCTCCCTGAATGACTTGTGACATGAAGCGCGCGTCGTAAAGTAAGTAGGTGGTCAAAAGTAGTATAACGAAACCTTTCACAACTTTTCGAAATACTAAGTGGGGGAGACCTTGGGCAGTTGAAATGAATACATGGGGTAGGCAATTTACAACAACGAACACTACATTTCACTATACTATGCTGTATTAAATGTATTACATGTCCCCATGTTCTTCTTTGTATGAGTAACTGGTTCTACCGATACAACAAGCTTTCTTTGAATTTTGATTTTTAAATAAAATTTCATATCCATTATTTCCGTTTTATCTTTCAACTGTCTATTAAATAAACTTGTTTTTGTGACTAATCTACACTTGTTTATTCATATCATCTACTTAAGAGAATGTACTGAGTACAGAAAATGCTTATCGCAGTCTAACGATGTTTTGTAATTTTGCAAAGTGTATATGACCTTGATGGTATATATCTTTAGTCTCTAGTGGGGTAAAAGTTCTCAAACGGGGGCCAAATTGTATTATTACTTTGGAAGTAGTATCTTGCTGTACAAAAGTATAAAAAAAGTCTCACATATTACCTTTACCACCAAATATCTAGACTTGCCAAATGGAGCAATTTTCGTAAAATAATACAACAGATATAACTTGCTATTCCTTTAATTATTATTACCTTTACGTTCAAAAGACAATCCATTTGTACTGAATGGCTGATCCACTATACTCTTCGTTGAAAACTGTCAATTCAACTTCTAAAGTGACACCCGAATCCCTGGTATTTCAAACAAAAATCCTAACACCTGAAGAGGCAAAAAATGTTATAAACGAAAAAATTGCTTTCAAACCGCTTTTACTTGTCCCTTCTCTAAACTTAGAAAAACAAGGAGATCGAAAAGAGTCGGTTGCTTCAAAGAAAAGGAAAAAGTTGTCTTCAAAGGAGAAAAAAAAGCTGCAATTAAATGTTGTTCCAAAGATTGCTGACTATAGCCAATTCAAACATTTACATTCCATGTGGTGCTCTTACATATTAGAAGTGATAGCAGGATGCACAGGTGAATCTTTAATGGCCAAATTAGCAAAAGCAGAATATCAAGGTGCATATATGCAAGTTCTTCGGAGTAAAAGTACTACGCGAGTCGGACTTGAAGGTATTTGTATCCACGAAAGTAAACATATGCTCTCTTTAATTACTAAAGAAAACAGGGTTGTTCGTAAGTACCATTTTCAAAACATTGTATTTTGAAAAATATCTTTGCTGAGTAACTTTTTACTAATTCGTCTAGGTGTTCCCAAACAAGATTCTGTTATGAAAGTTATCGTTGATGTTCCCCAAAGGAAACTTGTTTTTGAATTGTATACTCAACATTTACTATTGAGAGCAGGTGATAGATCGAATAAGCGTTTTAAATCGAAAAATACAATAGATCTCTGAAAGTTGTTAATTACGTGATTCTCTTAGAGAATCGTACTTGCGATTGATTGAAATGGAATACTAGAGTGGTTTCTTTTTATTAGTGTATATATATTGGCAATTTCGTACAAATACTTAATATTGCTTACAGAGCACGCAGTGTAGACAATAACTTGTTCATACTTGGCAATATTGTATGTTTGCTGTATATTGTAGAGCTTAAACGACGCCAGTCTCTAAAATACTTTCAGAGCACAGATCTTTTTCCATTGTATTTATTGATCCAACATTTTAATACTAATTTTCGTTTACTGAATTTCTAAAGTATAAGTGATAAATCGCGCCTTTATGCAATTCTTCGCTATAAGATTATAGCCTTCGATTTTTTGATTCACGGGCAATAATATAAGATGTTACTGAAGTGTACGATAACTAAGACAAGTGAATGGAATGCATAGGATAAAACGAAGATTATGTCAAAGTCGTTTAAGAGCAAGATATGCTTTTGGGATTTTTGTTTGAAAAGGGACGTAAGTAACTTGTTACCTCTGCAATTGGACTGATTTAAGTGCTATGTAAACTACTAACATATCTTGAGTAAAAGCTTGTAGCTTTACAACAAGGTCTCATTTGCCTTCGTGATTTGAGCATCCTTGTATATTTTTTATGGATGGAGTGGGATGCTGATGATTTGCTAATAGAACCGACAACAGAAGTGGAGAATGATTATGAGGATTTATGTACTCAATGGGTGAATGAGCGAATGGCTCCGGATTTGTTGCCTTTTGCTGAAGAAATTGTAAGCAGAGTTCTTGATAGAATTGAAGCACAACGAGAAACTCTACAATTGGCCATTGGAACAAGTAGTGCAACTAGTTATAGGAGCGTACTAATGCAAACCGAACTTGAGCGAGTGAAGTTTGTTTTACGCTCGTATATGCGAACTCGAATCAATAAAATTGACAAATATGCTCAATACATTCAATCACATCCTAATTTATTGTTGTATTTGTCATCTCCAGAACGTCAATATCTTTTAAGGCACCAGCAAATAGTACATCGTCATTACATGGATTCATTTTTACGAGAAGTTCCTGCAAAAATGAATAAACTTGATGATAAGGTCGGAAATTTATCAATGGTAGCATCACCTGATATGGATACTGCCGTGTTTTGTGTGGTCAACGAGTCAGTCGAAGAAAACTTTCGAGTTTCAGAAAATGAGTATATAACTCTCGACAAGGGAGATGTTTTGATTCTTCGGTACTCTGTTATTTCTGATTACCTTCGACTTGGTGTTGTCTCACTAATATAATCCCGGCTATTAATTAATTACTACAATATTTCACAGGCTGTAGGTTGTACTGGATTGTTATTTAAAGTTGAATTTTCGCATGTAAATGTATAATTTGATCAACAATACAATATCATTATCTCTATTTTATAAGCTTCAAAAAGGTATAAATGATTTATCTAACTGATGTGATCAGTTTCAACAGTTTGGCAACCATATTTTCAATCAGGCATTCATATTAGTTAACGGTTGGAATAGAAAATGTTGTTCGCCAATGTTGAATGTAATATTTACATTTTCTAAACCATCCGGGGAATTGCGAAGGCGATCAATAACATCGTCTAAAAGAATTGCTCGTCCTACAGCAGAGCCGTCTCCAGTTTCATGGTCAACATGCAATATATGTACATGTAAGTGGTAGTAGGAAGGTAAATCTAGAGGAATGTCAGTAAACTATTTTGCTTTTAAATTATAACATACAATGGACAAACATCTTTAACTGATTTTTATCTACGGAAAATTGTTTTGGGACTTCTGTCAAGACTTTATTTCGAATGTTTTCTAAAAGAGGAATATGCTTATATTTCAAATCACGAATACTTGCAATATCCGTTGCGTGAACAATAGCCATTAAATTCAGAGCAGACATAGTTTGGCGATCCCACTTTCTAATTTTTGTTAGTAAACTTACAAAAGAACTTATATATGGTAAAACATGCACCCAAGTACCAGGGATGACTATTGCTGATAGATACAATTGGCATGCATTTAAAGGATGCAACTAATAAACCATTTTGAGTTATTCTTACAGATCAGGAATGACAATAAATCCATTCAGGGGATCCGGATCCTCAACGACAATACGCTCGGCCTCAGCTTTATGAGTAAGGATGTTTTCAACCCATTGAATTTGAGGACCTCTTTGAGTTTCAATAAACGGCTTAGTGACTTTTAGATACATTTCCGGCGTTTCACACACCATTCTCTTTTTTTGAGAAGAATATTTTCGTACATGCTACATACGGTTAATAGAGAGGAAAAATTGGTATTTTCTTACAGTCTCAGAAGCCGGCCAAATTAGTGTGGACTTCACAGAGGGCAATGTAGAACAATCTTGAAAATTAGTGCTTAGAAACCAATGAAAAACATCATTGTTTTCTACGAGTTTAGTATCTTGTAGAAATGTTGCCAGTTGGTCAAGCTTTATCGTGTTCAAATCGAAAGCTGTTTTTTCGAGCAAAAGTAATGCTACTTCGTTTCTGATTTTTCCGTACAAGGTTATTATTTTGCTTTTGGTATCATCTTTTAAAATTTTTTCGAATTTAAATTCTTTAAGCAGTTGTATTTTCGCGGCAGAACTTTCTTCCATTTTAAATTTGTCTCTTCTTGGGTATAAAATATTTAAACGTCCGTTATGTCTTACCGATAGAAGTAAAAAAATCCAAAAAGATTGAGAGGTACAACAGCTTTTGAGATGCTGAGACTAAAGAGCTTGTTGCAAGGCTTTAATAGGTTGATTCTACTACATAATATTTCACTTACAACAAAAAACTAAATAGTATTCGTAAGGTTAAAGGGAAACACGCCTTCTTATATAGTACCTAAAACAAATACAAATTATAACTATCAAATAATTTACTCTAAGTCTTAAAATCAAAATTTTTTTTTCTGTCAGACACCGCTACATAGAATCTTAATATCGTAGTGACCTAAAAAATTACAAAACAAACCGGTAATATCACATGCCTAGAGTTACTTCAAAATGTATATTGAGAATTTAAAATTGTGAAATAATTAATATATAACACAAACATTAAATCTATAAAGTAGTTATTTTCAATACTTATAAAGCTATATAAACATCTTTTCGTACGCGGTTGCTATTTATTCTAGTAAGACACAACTCGTACAACCTTTTAGACATTGACCAACCCGAATTGAAACCGAACCCTTATTCACAATTAGCATTTGTCTATACCTAATTGTTTATTTTCTCGTTTACGTTTATTATTTACAGGTGTTATATTTTTTTTAGTAAAGTTTAAAGGTTTTTTTTCCTTTTTTTAAGAATCATCTTTTCCTGTTAAATTCGCCTTTTGGGGAAGGAGGGTTAAGGTTAAAAGTTACGAATATGCAAACCCTTCTTTTCTACTTTTTTTTTATAAACTTGATTTTTGCCCACGATCTCAATGTGAAGACATACAAAGTAGGTGGTTTTGTTGCCATCAAATAATTGTTGATAACTGGGATTTTTGCATTATTTGGTTACTAACTTATGTATTAGCCTTGTACAATTCCTTCCGTATTCTCTGAACAATTTACTTCTGAAGACATCACAACCTGGCGCTCTCGATGGCGTGCTCCAGTGAACAAAGATTTGGGGGTTTGGGACTTGGTTGAAGCACCAGGCTCCCACTTAAGAGATGAATATGGTTTAATTACTTTGAAAAGTAATAAACCTCATATTCTTATAAGTAACCTAGAAAATCCTACTACTCGACAATCGTCATCAGTACCAATTGTATTATCATTTCAAGTTAAGCCAACTAAGCCGTGGACCTGTGGACACGCTTATGTTAGTTTGGTACACCAATCAAACCCAAAGAATGTTTCAAAAGAGCCTCCGTCGGTGATCAGATTTGGCGTGAAAAAGTGCGGCATGTTTGACTACATTTCATTGTCTATAATTAGCTATGATGGTAAAGTTTCCTGTCATCTGTATGATGCACCGCCTTCTGGATTGGTTGAAGGAAGAACCAGTATGTATACTCTTTTGTTGCAGAATACAACCGTAGTTATACGAAGAGATCAATCTGTTGTTTATACAGGAGATGTAGGGACGAATTTTTTCCACTCGCCAACAAAATGGATCACTCATAGTAACGTTTCGAATGGATACTATACAAGTAGAAACATCATGTCCTTTCTTCTATCAAATAACACCAACACGTCGTCATATCCATTTAGTGTTAATGGCGTAGAATTGGATGTTTGGAACGAGAACGCTGGCGTGTTTATAAACAATATATACTTCGGATTTTCTTTATCGGATGCTATGAAATTTGAGAACGAAACTTTTATCGCAAAAAAAATACTTGAAAACAGCCCTTGTCCCAATCAACCTAGTATCCAACCATTTGGGATATTAATGATGCTTGTTAGCACGATTTACGGAAATTTCAAAAACTTGTACAACTGTATCAAAAGAAATACCATTGGTTATATTTACAACTCTATTTATGACTTCTGGATCACTGAAGGTATGCTTTTCCCAATGAGGAATATGGATATTTTTAAGATCACAGCTATATCTATTGGGCTTAGTATTCCGGTTTTTCTATGGTTGTTAAAATAATTCCCATATGGAGCATTTTGTTCTACTTTCTCATATATATTTTGCAGATGTGATCCCTATGATTTTGTATGGCTATTCATTTGAATACTTTCAATGAATGTTTTCTCCTGAAAAGCCATAATGTTCGTTAATGTAATATTATTATTAGACAAGTTTATTTTATTTAATTTATCATTGTATTTTTTTTTCAAGTTAATTTTTCAATTAATGGTAATTATCTTGCTAATTTAATTACTTATTTCACAAAAAAATATATGAATACATTTATTTTCTTGTAAATCCAATGTTGATTTACTGGAATCTACTTTGTGTTTATAAATAAGTCGAGTAATTGATTGTACGTTAGTATTCAGCTACAGCTGTTCATTTTTCGATTATTGGAACTATATTCACTACCACCATTAACTAACATGGTGGCCTCATTAATTAAACGAGCAAAAGCTACATCTTTACGAAGTTTATTTCAAAAAAATGAGATGAATTTCCAAAGCATTAGATTTAATATCCATCAATTTTCTACCCAACCAGCTTTACGATCCGAAGGCTCTGAATTGATTTTTGGTGGACGATCTTTCGATTCATTGCTTTCTTCCATTAAAGAAACAATGGAAGAGAAAAAGAAAAAGAGTTCTTCTTTTGAGAAAAGGGATAAACGGCGTGTTCAGCTAAAAGAAAAATCCCCACTTCGCACTCCGCGTAACAGAACACAAATAATCGATGCCAGATCAACGAGGAAGGATACCGAGAACGAGAGTCTGAGGAAAAATAATTTTAAACGAAGAACACAGTTTGCATTTACTGGAAGAGCCACTAAGTCCAATGCTGGTGTTATGGATGTGCAATCACCATCTACAATGTCCACATCAAAGAATAATGTAAGAAATGCTGAACGTCCAGCATCAAAAAAGCCCGTATTTGGCAGCAAGAAATATTTTGACGTTATTAATGACAGCAACGTTGAAAACAAGGAAGAGACTAAGGATAGGAACTTAGATCGTGCTTTATCTAAGTTTACCCAATCCAGAGAGAAAAATGAGCAGAATCTTTCAAGTAAAGCGTCAGTTTTAAGAAACAAAAAGTCAATCTTGTTAAAGAAAAGAAATCAAGATGAAACTCAACTGACTACTGAGGAGGATTTTTCTGCCAATAATGATTCTACCGCAAAAATAGAGACCAGTATCCACGACCACAGAGATATTTCTAGAATAACACCTTTTGAACTTCCTTTTGTTAATCCAAAGCTGTTTGCTAGCTTTACTCCAATGTCGGTAGCTCTACCAGCTGGACGATTACTACTAATTAAACAGTTGCAAGAGAAATCTACCCAATCATCTTCTATGACAGGTCTCAAATAAAACCAGCTTATTGCCAAAAGTAGATAATACATTCATCTACTCATATTTTTGTCTCATACTAGCATAAAAAGTATAAATTAATTATGATTTTCAATCTTACTTTTACCATTGTATTTTAGTCACATTTGTCTGTAAGGAAAAATAGCGTTGGTGTAAAGCGAGGTAACATATTTAAATGTTACGTCGTTAATTTTTTTACGTAGGCGATGGAAGGCGTGTAAATCATTTGAGCATTGAGGAATCCGCAGTAAGTACAGGAAACTTCCACTGCATATTATTTACTCAACTTAGCTACCTGGGGAATACACATTGTTTGTTTTAAAATTTATCGATTTCAGAATTACATTGAATTAATTTTTTTTTTTTTCAATCAGGTCCGTTTCTGCTTCTGGGATTGTATATTCTATCTTCATAAAACCAACGAGGAATTCGTGTGAACTATTTATAGTGCTGCGTGTAAGCTAAAAAAGATATTATAATACTTTATAATGGCATTTCGTAAAGAAGAACTCAGTCAAACACTCTATGAGAATGAATCTGAGCAATCATCCGAAACCAAGGAACTAATGTTAAATAATGAAGAGAGTTTAAGCGATTGGCGAAATTACTTTGATGAAAAGTTAACAATTCCTGGTGAAAGTGGGGCTTTGAATGGGACTATCAATGGGTACTTAACACTTCCACAACCAGATGGTTGCTTACTTGTTTTGCAACACGGTGCTGGCTCAAGTGCCATGTCATTTGCACCGGTTACACAAGAGCTCTTGAGTAATTCAGATAATAAGGTTGGTTTTTTAGCGTTGGACCTTCGAGCTCATGGAGAAACAACGTTAGAACCCGAATCAGATATGAGCTTGGAAACATTATCTAAGGACTTTACTCACGCAGTCTCCTATGTTCAACGTATGTTTGAGCTTGATGAAAAAATCATTTTGGTCGGACATAGCTTAGGAGGTGCCATTTGTGCTTACTGTGCTTTTCAAAAAACTATTCCCAATACTTCTGGACTTGTTGTCATTGATGTGGTTGAAGGGACTGCGATGGAAGCATTGGGTTTTATGAAAACGTACCTCTCTAATCGTCCTACTAGCTTTAAATCAATTGATGATGCAATTTCTTGGCATATCAAGACTTTAGTTACTAGAAACAGATTATCGGCCTGTATTACAGTTCCTTCACTTCTCGTTCAGCAGGAAGATGGCACATTCGTTTGGCGAACCGATCTTTACAAAACATCGCCGTATTGGATGGACTGGTTTAAGGGTTTAAGTGACAAATTCCTAAGAGCACCATATGGAAGGATGCTTATTGTCGCTGGTACCGATCGTCTAGATAAAACGTTAACAATTGGACAAATGCAAGGAAAATATCAACTTGAGATTCTTCCTGAAACTGGTCATTTTGTTCATGAAGATGTTCCCGCTAAGATTTCCTCTCTACTTTTAAATTTTTGGCATCGCAATCAACCTTTGGTTTTACCTCCCAAAGTTGGTGCTACTCCTGTTCTACAGTAATCTTAATGATTTAACGAACTTTATTATACACTAAGAAAAATGCGTTATATAGTGGAGTATGTATGGTCATATAACGTTGTGCTGTGCAGGTTGCGTAGGCATCGATATCAAAGGCACCGCTTTCATAGTACCTATAAGTACGTTGCATTCGCATATATGATTGTATCTTTATTTATCATTACCCTTGATTAAAAAATAATTTATTTTATTGAAACTTCTCTTTTAAACACTCGAATTTTTGTGCCTTCATGTCTGTGATAACTCAGGCTCAGGAAATACCTACTGTAGCAGCCAATCCCGATTTCAATTATGAAGGAGATCCTATTATTATTCAATTATGCGATCGTGACACAGTATTTGAATTGAGTAGAGATCAGCTTTTAGGCCTCCCGGAATCCATCTTGATGTGTTTATTTCCTAGAGGCCTGTTGTTGGATTATGAGATTCAAGAATGCCAACTGACTCAAAGGCCATTAATATTTCAAACAGCTGACTTTGATCCTTCATTACTTCAGTACATATTAAATTATTTTCAAATGGCCGAAAATCGTACCGCTAATGATGAAATTGCATTATCACCACCTCCACCTTCTTTTCCTGGAAAATGTGGTATAATTCTGTTAAAAGAAGACATTGAGTTTTTTATCCTCCCACCCATTTCACCAACCACCAATATTGCCATTGAAGTTAGTCCGAACGATTTGCTTAAACTAAAACAACGTGTAGCCCAACGATTGCTGCAACAAAAGAAGATCTTTGATTGTTTACATCTCGAAAACTCCACCTCAGAAGGTTCCGCTGAAAAGAACCTTGTACGCATGCTTTGCTACAGCGGATTTCACGAAGATGACGAATGGAAACGGCGAATACAAGAACCACATCGCGCTTGTATTACTTCAGTCACTTTGACCAACCTAGATTTTAGTGCAGATCAGGGCCCTGTCTCTGATCCTGAATATTTTCCTGTTTATCACAAGTTGCTCCTCTTTTGGCAGAAACCAGCTCGGAAGTGTTGGTGGGATTCTTCTACCAGTATCACCTACAATGGGATCGAGTTTGCAACTTGGGTAAGAAGAGTTTGGACGTTGGAACTTGCTGTATTAGGCGCTAATACGTACGAGACTGCAGCGGTTTAAGTACAGGGTATGTTTCAAAGTTTAAAAGCATTTTTTCTCTTTTGTGTTTTTGTTGTTTTTGTTGTTTTTGTTATTCCTCTTTATTTTTAAATGAGCAAGAATTATTTTTGCGCAGCAATTACCTACTTAATCCTTGATTTGTAATTGCTTAAATTAGATTTGTACTCCTCCTACGAGTTTTATTATTTCTTGATCCTCTCTGAAATTTTTTTTATTATTTTATTGAACAACGTTCAGTATTACTTGTCACTATTTCCCTTAATACACAAAATTATTATATTAATTTACAAAATGTTTTAGTTGTCAGCAGCATACATGGGTGAAGTAGAAGACTAGATAAAAAGAAGAAAGGGAATTAGTTCAGTTTGAGTTCCGTAACCCTGGATGATTAGTAACATGATAGAATTGCTGCACACTTACCTTAAAATAGTATACGTTTGTTTATGTTTCATTACACGATCATGACGATGACGACGCTTGTGTTTTACTCGAACACTTAATGCGCTTTTAGGGAATGATAATACAACCGCTTCAATCGTAAACAATGAAGGGTCTACATACGGGTTACCAAAGAGAGTAAAATCTCTTGAGCCGAAGGAAGCGATTTTATCAAGTCGTATCGTATCACCAACCTGGACACCTTTCAAGTGAAAAGGCAATCCTAGTTGATCTCCTTTGGCTATAACAAAATGACGATTAAATATATACGCATCAGCATAGTGGTCAGGTTGTTGTTTTATTGAATCTATAACCTTTTGATTTACCACGCCAGAATGGGCCTTTTCGCGAATCAAATTAAGAGCTGAACCGGCCTTGAAAAATTCTATCTGGTCTTTACTCATTGTGTGTTTGCAAGGAATCTCTACAACTGAACCGTCTTTCTTAGTGACGACAAGGGTAATAGGCTGGTCCAAAACACCTTCTAAAAGTTGTTCAATACCACGAGTGGAAACCTTATCCTCTGCATCTATCTTTTCATAGTCGGCTTCATTGACGAAGGTTAAAGGCAAAACGCCTTGCTTCTTCAAATTAGTCTCATGAATACGGGCAAATGATTTGGTCAAAATAATACGACCATTCATGGCACGGGGTTGCAAAGCTGCATGCTCACGAGCAGAACCCTCACCATAGTTATGTTCAGCTACTACCAACCAAGGTTGTCCATCCTTCTTCCACTTCCACATCAGCTCAGGAATTGTCATGCCTTTGCCATTGTCATAGGCACGATTGACTTCTCCAGTAGCAGCATTCATTGCACCAATAAGTGTGTTGTTACAAATGTTGCTAAGATGGCCTTTGTATTTTAACCATTTACCAGCGGCAGAAATATGATCGGTAGTACACTTCCCCTTGACCTTCACTGCAACCTTAAGGTTTTCCATTTCTCCTCCTTGGTAAGGCTCAAAGGGTTCAAGGGCCTCCAAACGATCAGATTTGGGATCGATTGTAACTTCGGTTTCCGGAACAGGCTGAGGATTAGGCTCAGGAATGTAGGAAGAGTCACCAGCGATGAATCCAGCCGAAGGAAGCTCGACGCCCTGAGGGGGTCTAAACTTGAAGGCTTTACCATCGGGTGTTTGCAATGTATCATGCGTGGGATCAAATGCAAGATCAGAGGAAAAAATCTTGGCAGCCACAATTACGGGACTGGTCAAGAAGTTCATAGTCGATGGATTTCCGTCATTACGAGAGCGGAAATTACGATTGAAACTTGTAAGAATAGCATTTGGCTCGCCTGAAGCAATGTCATCGGTACGCTTCCACATACCAATGCATGGACCACATGCGTTTGCCAGCACAGTAGCGCCAGCTTCTTCCAAGCGTTCAGTAATGCCATCACGTTCAATGGTTGCGCGAATTTGCTCACTACCCGGTGTAACCAAAAATGGAACCTTTGGTTTAAGTCCAGCAGATATAGCTTGTTCAACAACATCGACAACACAAGTCATATCTTGGTAAGAAGAATTGGTACATGAACCGATAAGGCCAGCCGACAACTTTTTAGGCCATTTGTTTTTCTCAATGGCTTCACCAAATTTTGAAACAGGAGTGCTCAAATCAGGAGTGAAGGGACCATTGAGGGAAGGGGTAAGTTCCGAAAGGTTGATGTCAATTATTTGATCATATTTAGCCCCAGTATCAGCAGCAAGGTAGTTGTATTCACTATGAACCTCCGACGCAGCATCGGCGACCTCTGCACGGTGTGTGGCAATTAGATAGCGACGCATAGAATCGGTATAAGGAAAGATTGAGGTGGTTGCACCGACTTCAGCGCCCATATTACAAACAGTAGCCATACCAGTGCAAGAGAGGGACGCAACACCAGGGCCAAAGTATTCAATAATATGACCGGTACCACCACGAACGGTAAGCTTACCAGCCAAATGAAGTATAAGGTCTTTTGGAGTAGTCCAGCCAGACATAGCGCCCGTAAGGTTGACACCGATGATTTTGGGAGCTTTTAACTCCCATGGTGTATTGGTCATAGCATCGACGGCATCGGCACCACCAACGCCAATGGCAATCATACCCAAACCACCAGCGTTGGGAGTATGAGAATCTGTTCCAAGCATCATTCCACCAGGAGCGGCATAGTTTTCTAGCACGATTTGGTGAATAATGCCACTTCCTGGGCCCCAAAACTGTATGCCGTACTTTTTAGCGGCACTTTGCAAAAAATCAAAAATCTCCTTGTTATTGGCGATGCTATCGGGGATATCACTGTTGGCACCACGATGACCAACAATCAAGTGGTCACAATGAATGCTAGCGGGAATCATAGTTTTTTCAAGACCACACGTCATAAACTGAAGCAAGGCCATTTGAGCAGAGGCATCCTGCATGGCTACACGATCGGGATTCAGTTTGAGGTACAAGGAGCCACGAATGTCTGAAGGAGAGACACCACTGAAGCTCTCTTCAGGGTTAACCAAATGAGAATAAAGGACCTTTTCCGCCAAAGTGAGCTTTTGACCAGGAAGAAACTTGCGAACTTGTTGGAGTTTCCCCATCAACTTCTCATATGGCGGTGTCACATAGGAAGCCCTCGAAGCAGTGCTTTGGAATCGAGCTGCAACCAAACTAATTCCTTTGGATGGAATTGCCTGCGAAGAGCCCGAAAGGCAAAGCTTCATTCTAGCGAATGTAGCCATGTTGTTGCTTTTTTTTTGGTGGAGTGCAAAGGAGGAACGAGGAACGAATCAAAAAAAGTCTTTTTAACAAAAAACATTCATGTTAAATCACTACAAACAAATACACAAAACTTACTAAGAAAAAATTAAAGAAAATCTTTAAACTTTCCAAATGTTTGTCGCTAACAATATCATTCATCATTAGGTCGATCTCTCTTTTGTTTATTAGATGAATAGATGGGAGAACATCCTTCCATACCTCTTAGCAATACGCACGACCTCCTTTTCTTTTCCAATCTCAGAATAATTCCATCGTTCTCGTTATCACTGTTTATTAAGTAATAACGATGTCGGTAAATCTCAAAAACTAATAATAACAGATTGTAATTGAAAATAAAAATTTTTTTTTAGATTGTTTACAATATTTCGCTAAGTTACGTTCATGGTTACGTAAATTAATTAACACTATTTTCTATTGTTCGTTGCTGATTTTTCATCCTCATAGTCTGACTGCCAAAGCAAAAAAAATAAACCCTTATAAACTAGAATTCTAGAATTCCTCAAAGTTAAATTTTTAATACAAACTTACGTTTTCCAATCCAGTTTTAAGTCATTTGGGCATGTCTATAATATTAAATTATATTATATAATTCACCTTGATGTTTTCAAATATCCATTATTGGTTCTTTAATAACCGTTTGTTACCAGTAGACACGGTAAACAATAACCAATCTTCCTACCTACGACTGCATAAGAATATCTAGAACACAAGAAACCCTCAACCTCAGCCTGTCACATCCTTAAAACACTTTAAAAACAATTTACGAATTACGTAACTTATAGTAACGAAACGCACATGTCTACCGTAATCCCTAGCAGCGTGGGTTACGTAATAAATGGTTGCGAGGGAAACTGGCGACTCTTACCTCAAGCTTAACGTTTTTTAACGTCATGCTTGTAGGTGTTTTGCGAGGATTAATGAAAAGCAAGGAAGGAAAAAAAAAGGGGGGTTTACAGTGGAGGAACGTGAGTACACTGAAACTCCACTTCCAATGGAATTCCCTTCCCATAACCACAGTACTAATTAAGGTTAGCTCGTTCATACTGATCATCCCGTACTGTAGCCCGGAAGCGGGAGTGCACTAGCTAGCACTATTAATTTAGAAGGTGGTGTTGATGGTAAGGTCTAGCTCATGATCAACGTTCATTCCGTTGTGAACATTTCCGTATGCTACTTGAAAAAAGAGAAATTTAGTTCAGTAGACAGTTGAGATAAAATTGAGTTGTTTATTCATAATAGAAATTTGAGTGTAACAAACAATGTGCATACTTTGTGCATACAGAAAAAATGGGCCCACTCGTTTAAGCTAAAATTTTAGATAGTATGCTGCCCCATGTTGGTGGGACTAAATGAACACTTCGTTTCCATTTTTCTTAACTATACTATAATTTGTGAATATGACTATTGGGTCCTTACTTTCAACGTGGTGTATCTTGGAATCCAATGGAGTCTGGCTTTCAAAGGGTGCATACAGAGTAAGGGATGGGAAAGTTGAAGATGCTATTTATGTGAAAGAGAATTGTACTAGGTGAAGACATGTACTATAGGTAAACAAGGAGCGAGTATTTCAGTGAAGAATTTGATGCAGGTATATGAAATTCAGTGAAAAAATAAAAAGAAAGATTAAGTGTCGCTAGATAAACGAATGAGTGAATGAGAATTGGTGAAGAATATAACGAATGAATTATTAACAAGGCACATTGAAACCGGACTGTATACAGTAAGGAGGAGCGAGGAAGCACAGAGTACATTATAATACAAAAGAACGAAGAACGCGGACTAAAGAGTACAGTAGAACAAACAGTATACAAGTGAAATTTTTGATATAGTCAAGAATGAAAGCAAAGCTAGTTCATATTGAGTATTTTGAAAGCATTTACTCTTGCCAAACGGTATAACATGTACTCATGGATAAAGAAATGGTGTAGAGTTTTGGATTGTTAATTTTTAATAATTTTTTTAATTAATTTATTTATTTACTTTTACTTTACAGTGAAAAAAAGGTAGGCGGCCCCTTGAATATAAAATGTCATAAAGAATTTCTAAAAGTTATTTCAATTGCTAAACTTTTAAAAGAAATTAAGCAAATTTTTTTTTTACAGTGTTTATTTTGCTGATGGTGGTACTGTTTAATTCAAAAAAAAAAAAAAAAAAATTTAGAAAAAATAGAGAATTAGAAACATATTTAACAATATATATATATATACATATATATGTATAAACATTGAAAAGATTAGTTTAGTATACTTTGTTAAAATATATATATAAATAAATATATTTTTTTTTTTGTATCCGAGTTTTATTTCATATCATTTATCAATTTACAAACAATATTTGATAAAATAATTTCATTTCTTTTCAAATTAAATTTACATATCTTCATTTATTTTAATTTATTTTATTTATTTATTCATTATTTCTTTAGATGGTCACTTATATGTTTTCTCGTACTAGACCAAACCATACGTTCTACTCCTAAAAAATCTGTTAGCTAGATCATTGAATTGCTACAATTTCACAAATTTTCATTTTTCTAGCAATTGGAAATCGAAGCGTAGTTCAATACCTATTATCTTTAATTTACTAGTATCTCTCGATATTTGTCATTTACTTTACTTCAATTATTATTCTGCGATATTAAGGCGATGATGATACAAATTTTTGCAATAGGGATATATTATCATCATTAATGTTTTTAATGTAAATCTTTACATCTGCACTACCGATTCGGCTTATCTACTTGAGAGGTTTGTACATTTTTGATCCTTCAATGAGGGAGCCCTCCTCAAGTCGCTAACAATGTTTTTAAAGCAAAATTAGTGCCATTGATGGCATAGCGCAAACATCTCTACTAATAAAATCGAAAATTTTCATTGCATGAGCCCATGTCCACTTCATCTTTTTGTCGTTTGTGACTCTTTACTGCGTTTTGTAGAATCGCTGTATTTTTAACCATAACTCCTATATTGTTTTTGACCAAATCATAGAATGAGCTAGACGTGCTGAAAAGTTGTACTAAATCTTATAATTGTTATACTCTCGTTTTTCCCCGGAAACAGCCGATTCTCCTTCCTTTCTCGAAATGGACATTTTCTTTTTATTAAATACTTTAGTGGACATCCCGTTCATCTTTGTTTGTATGTTTCCCAATTAATATCTAACTTTTTGGTCAACAGAGCAATTGATTTCCAGGTTTCACAGTCTTTTTCATCATTTCAGCATACTTAGGCAAGCATTATCACATCCTTATAATTCATTCAGCTCCCTAGGTTCTTTGTTCCAATTTTCTCTTTTTTCTACGAAACCGGCAAGCAACAAAGAAAATTACTTAATTTTCCTCTTCGTTCTATCAGTGCACAAATTGTTATTTTGAAATTTCGTCCAAAAGGGTAATCCGTTATTACTCGTTAAGCTTGAATTTCAACCCGTTAAGGCACATTATTCGTAACTTGTCAGTTGGGGACTGTATAAAAACCTGTCAACAACATACCCTAACACTTGTTGCAAAGTCGTTAAAAAAGGTGATATTCCAAGTGGGAACGCGCCAATTGCCTCTTCTGGAAAAGAAAAGTTTTCCACTCACCGCTACTCCTAAAATTGATACCCTTTGTTGTTTTCTTCTTTTTTTCCCAACTTGTTTCACTCTTAGGATACGCGGTTGACCGTTTTGGAGAAGCCTTGGAACAATACTTTTTTTCCGCTTTGAACATTTAAACACTACCAGCTGGTTTAAAACAACCTACTGCTGCGTCTTGTTGCCAACACTCTGCATCACTCCTCTCTTCCCCTTCAATATTACAACAGGCTCGTCCTCACCTTTTAATTTTCTTTTTACATAATGTTTTCTGGAAAGGTTCGTGCTTTTATTGATGAGGAGCTCTTCCATTCGAACCGCAACAACAGTTCTGATGGTTTGAGCTTGGACACTCCTTTAGCCATCCACACTCCTGCTAAAGGTTTTGATGCTGACCTTTCGCCTCAATCTCTTTATGATTTACATACAGTTACCACTCCGGTAACTCCGTTAGCTCCTGATGAATGGGATTTTTCTCTAGATCAGAGCTCTGGTGTCATTCCCAGTCCTTCTTCATTCTTGTCCGACCACAACAACAATAATTTGTTTTCGGACGATACGATATCCAGACAGTATTCAAATACGGACGATATTAATCCGTCTGACTTCGGAGGGCAGTGCGCCATTTTGGATTCGCAAAATTTCACTTTATCTAATGCTTCTACTAAATCCAAATGGTCTTTTACCAAGCATGGTTCTAATACGCCCTCCGATAGTTCCTCTCCTTTATGTAATTCTTCTAAACGGGTGGTTGGCATGCTTCGACGTTTCCTCCCCTCGTCTCGTATGGTGCGTTTGTCAAAAGCCCACCAACCTTTACGCATCCCTACTACTGGGGTGTCCCTTGACTCCGCTGATTTAACACCACTGTCGGTTTCCACTAGTCATTTGAATCATCCTTCTACTTCAAATTCTCCTGATCCTCTTTATAGTGCATCGCAACCTCCTAGTATCAAGACGGATGCTTCGCCGGTCGACATCAAGAACATGGATGCTGCTGAGAAGCTAAAGAAGATCGATCTCTTGCTTGAGGAGATTCTTCAACTCGACTCTGCCTATGATGCGGCCGAGAGACGCATGATTGAGTCCGGGTGGAGTAGTGTTGATGAAATTCGTGATGTTCATAACAAACGACTAGACGCGTGGAGTGAGTGGAAGCAAAAGCTTTTACCATTAAAGAAGTGTTGTTAAACCTATTATTAGATTCCTGTTCCCATCTTTTTACTTCCCCGGTTCTGTGTGTTTCCATGTTCCTATGATTTCGTTCATTATTCGTCTAATACATTTAAAACTAATTACTACAAAAAGTCCTTTAGTTATGCCTTCCTAGATCTGCCTTTTAGGGCTTCCCCTTACCTCCATTTTGATAGGAATTTCCTTACCGACTATACGTTTGTCATTAGATGTTCGGTGCGTTTCATTTCTAGTTCATTCATTCAGTTATGTAATTTGTTTACGCCAATCAAATCTTGTATACAAATTACATTGAATATGTATTTTAATATCTTGCAACTCATTAATGTTTACAATGTTAGATTTAGCCTTTGTCTTTTAACTCTCATAGTTTATTGAAGAGGTTAAAACAAAGTTTTAACTTTTAACGGTAAATTCGACGGATGAGGAAGTTAATTTCGCTCAATTTTGTATTCAATGATACGAACAATTAACCAATTACAATTGTAAAAGTAAATCCAATGTTTCTATCAATATTATGCTAATTCTTAACATTCAACTTCCACAAATAGCTATTGTTTAAAAGTAATATCTCGAACTGCTCAGATTATCTAACAAGGTAAGGTCATTGTACAAATGATGAAGCCGACCATTAATTCATTCAATCACTACAAAGACTACCGTGTTACTCGAAAGAATAGTTTTAACACTGTTTTTTTTACATGGATATATTTAGAGGCACCTATGACCAAATGCATTACTATTCTTAAGCTCTAGGTTTTTCCTTCTTTTCATGGAAAAGGGCAGAGAGACCGACACCAGCGACCTTGACGACCTTGAAACGAACACCTGGGATATCACCCTTAGCCTTGCCCTTACGACCGAAACCAGAGAGAAGAACCTCGTCGTTCTCATCGACAAAGTTGAGACAACCGTCATGGGGGACGAAAGCTGTAACTTTCTTTCCGTTCTTGATCAATTGAACACGCACACATTTACGAATGGCAGAGTTAGGTTGCTTAGCTTCAACACCGATTTTTTCAACGACAATTCCTTTGGCGTGAGAGGAGCCACCGAAGGGAGATGACTTATAAGCAGTGCCCAACAAGCGCTTCTTGTAATGAGCGTCAGCCCAACGCTCCTCACGGCGATGGTTACGAAGTTTGCGAGCAGCGTTCAATCCAGCGGGCTTACCCATATTGATGTGTGTTAACTAACTTCTGAACCAGCAAACATTCAGCTACCAACATTATGTGACCGCTTTTTAAACGCTAGGGTAGGGTTGTTATGTGCGTGAGCCAATTTTACAGGAAGAGTAGGAAATTGGGAAAAAATTACTCGAAGGATTTATGTATATAATAGGTTATTGTTTTACTGTTAAGAACTAAAGAGATAAAAGCTAAAGTGTGTTAATAAGATTTTTTCCCTACAATTTTGAACCATGGTAGATTGGAATATTTGGGATGAATAAGATCGTCAAAGAAGGCAAGAAGCAGTATAAGTCGATTATTCATTAGTTTTTCTTTTCTTTTCTTTTTTTTTTCCGGAAATAATTTTCAAACGAAGAATTTGTGCAATTTTTTTTCTTTTGAAAATTTCTTTGTGATTTACTGATTAATCGAACCTTTAAAGGTAAAGATGTCTTAAAATTGCAAGTAAAGGTTTCAGAGGTGTAGATATAAATGAAAACATAACTCATATACTATTCAACTATTGCTTAGTGGTTAAAAATTCTGCAATGCTGCGTGCAATTAAACAGTGATCTTGAATTTGGCGTAAACCCTAGAAAGTCAGTAAGAGAAAATTAATATAGTAAGGTGTGTTATTAAAAATCTTACCGAAATGCAGAAGACACCGATTTGAATACCACTAGTAAGTTTAATAGGGAAGCCACCTCCAAATGCTCCATACTCCTCCGCTGGAACATCGTACTTGGCAGGCATAGTGGTGCCTTGCTGAGCCATCATCAAGCCCATTCGCATACTTGACATACGGAAACGCTGGACAGTCGCATATTTGCGCTTTATGAAGGCATCGTTGTCAGGACTACTTCCATCATAAGCCAAATGGAACACCTGATGTCCATTCAAAGTAATATCGATGACAATGGGAGCAGTGTAAGCCGCCTTTGCATATAGATCACGAACAATGACACCCAAGCTGTAGCAATCTGCATAAGATAGAGAGGAAAAACGAAGAGCTTCCTCCTGCTCAATGATGATATTCTCAAGTTCTTTAAGGTTGTCATTTGGATTTTTTAAGAAGCTTTCCTCCAGATGATCGGTACGCTTCAAAATCTACACAGTAATGAAAATTAGTAGCTGTCGCTTTATATTTGAGGGATTCATCGTATTTAATCAAATCTTCCAACTGTTTATCGAGTGCCGCTAACGTCGAAACGCGAACAAACATTCAGCATGTTTGAGTATCATACTGAAAACATCCTACAAGCTTAATACGCTGGGTTTGCTTACCGTCAACAAATTAGTCATAGCCATAGTTATAATTCAATGATCAATAGAAAAACAACCAAATTAAACAAATTTTCCTTAACTCCTGAGACTGAATGTAGGAAGGACGTACGTTGCTAACAAAGTTCAATTCAGCTTAGTAACAAAGTGTCTAGAAGTTAGGTAGCTTTGCATTCATCCGCCTGTTGACGCAACATCTGGTTAACGTTATTTGGCAAGCTAGCTAGCTAGCTTACTTACACATTTGTATGCTCAATAGTACCCGATATAGCACAGACTATTTGAAAATGAGATTCAAATAAACAAGTTATATAACAGTTTGCTAGCTACGCAAATTCCATTCCGTTCATCTCCGCATCTTTCCATACCTACTTTCTTTACTCTACTTGTCCTTAGCTTACCTTACCGACTAAACTATACATACATTGTTAAATGAGCCATTTAGCGTAGCGTACATATTTCTTTGTTCTCCAAATGTTATTGCACTATAAAGTATAATAAATAAGTAAACGACTATTTTCATTTACCATATTACACTCTAATTTGTTGATAGAATATTGAGAAGAGATTCATATAGTAACATAATGTAGTAGTAGCATAATGTATGTATCTTTTCAATGTTAAATTTTTTGAACGTGAACGGGCAGGAGTAAATCGAATGACTTGGAACCTTAACGATGATTAGGATTTGAGTTGTCGCTTACGATCGTCTGTCGACTGATTCTTTCACTTTGTTCACAGGCATTTAAATCATCAATGTCTCGCAACGAGGTTTCATTCATCCTTTAGAACAAGCTTATCTAGCTTAAGACTCAACTCACTATTTGCAACCGAATAGCAAGTCATTAGCTGATCCAAACAAGTTCCCACGCTAAGTGTACAATAAAGATTTCGTGCATAGCGGAACACTTGGCGTGAGATATCGCAGTGTGTAAAAGCATTCGATTTTGTGACAGTACCCACCGCCGCAATCAATTTAATTTGACGGGATTTTGTTTACAAACTTCTATCTTCCACCGACAACATATCTACTTTGCAACACCTGGTTTTTGTTGTAAAAGTTAGAAACACTGTTTGATTTGTATTACATTCTCTTTTACAAGGGTCGTTTTCTTTCTTGATACCAGGATTATACACTTCATAACTAACTTATTGTGGTTTGCTCTCTACCATCCAGCAACCCGAACTCAAACGATTTTTTAAGTTTGTCGTGTCGACAGCTTTTACTTGAAGTTTGTGTTGTTCAGTGCTTTTTTTTCCCAATAAATTTTTTTTTTTTTTTTTTTTTAAGAAAATCTTGTTCTCAGCGGAGGGTGTTTCTGTTTTGTTACCATTTTAATTCATTTTTCACTTGATTTTCTTTCGAGGTTTCGTTCTTTGTTTTTCTTAATTAATCTACTCTCTACCATTTCACCATTATGGATATTAAGGACTATTACTGCGTCGAAACAAAGGATTCTAAGCAACCCGGCGAATCCTACATATATCGCTCTATCCACTCGGCGGGAAAGCTTTTAGATACTCCAGAAGACGGTGTCAGCACCGTTTATGACTTACTGTGTACTGCGGCTAAAAACCATGGCGAGAAACAAGCTATGGGCAGTCGTAAACTCATCAAAGAGAACAGAGAGGAGCGAGAAATTATTAGGAAAGTTGACAACGAAGAGGTTGTTGAGAAAAAGTTGTGGACTACCTACGAGCTGGGTCCTTACGAATATATTTCTTTTAATAAGGTCTATGAGATTGCTCTTGCACTTGGTTCTGGTCTTGTAGCCTCGGGAATAACTTCAGAGACTACAATGCTATTTTTTGCTGCCACCAGTGCCAAATGGTTCACGACTGCTCAAGGTTGCAGTTCACAAGCCATTCCTATTGTAACTGCTTATGAAACCCTTGGTGAAGATGGTATATACACGTCCCTCGACGAGTGTAAGTCTAGGGCTATTTTCACCGATCCCAACTTAATTCCCAAATTACTTGGTCCCTTGAAACAATCAACTTGGGTAAAGCTTATTGTTTGCAGCTCTACTCCTAGTGAAGATTTAGTTGAATTGGTTAAGTCTACCGCTCCTGATGTTGAAATCATCACTTATGATAATTTACTTTCTTTAGGTAAAGAAAAACCCCAACCTCCTCATCCTCCTAAAGCCGATGACATTTGCTGTTATATGTATACATCTGGCTCAACCGGTAAACCCAAAGGTGTTGTTTTGTTACATCGCAACATCATTGCCGCATTGGGCGGTATCAATCGCATTTTGAGCCAACATATTAATGTCAAAGATTATGTCCTTGCTTATCTTCCTTTAGCCCATATTTTTGAGTTTATTTTTGAGATGTGCTGCCTTTACTGGGGCGGAGTTTTGGGTTATGCGTCTCCTCGCACCTTGACGGATGCTAGTGTTGTTAATTGCAAAGGTGACCTTACTGAATTTAGGCCTACTGTTTTAATTGGCGTTCCCGCCGTGTATGAACTTATCAAGAAGGGAATTTTAGCTAAAGTCTCTTCCATGCCTGCACATAGACAAAAGGTATTTTCTGGTTCCCTTAGCTTGAAGCAATATTTAATCGAAAGAAATCTTCCTGGTTCAGCCGCTCTTGATGCCATTGTCTTCAACAAGGTCAAGGCAGCTACTGGAGGTAGACTTCGATACTGCATTTCTGGTGGTGCTGCATTAGCAGCTAGTACACAAGCTTTTTTAAGTTCCTGCATTTGCCCTGTGCTTCCTGGTTACGGACTTACTGAAACTTGTGCTGGAAGTTTTGTACTTTCTCCAGAACAGTGGCATTTATATGCTAATACAGTTGGTTTCCCTATTCCTTCTATCGAATTTAAACTAGTAGACATTCCAGATTTAGGATACTATACCGATTCCTCCCCACCTCGTGGTGAAGTTTGGATTCGTGGACCTGCTGTTTGCAATGGATATCTCAATCGTCCTGAAGATAACAAGGCCGCATTTACTGAAGATGGATGGTTCAAGACTGGTGACGTTGGTGAAATTGCAAAAGGCAATACTCTGCGTTTGATCGATCGGAAAAAGAATATTGTGAAATCTCTCAATGGTGAATATATTGCACTTGAGAAAATCGAAGCACAATTTTTTACAAGTCCTTTAGTTTCAAATGTTTGTGCTTATGCAGATGTCAATCATGCTAAGCCAGTCGTTATTGTCAACCCCGATGAAAATGGTTTACGCACCTACCTGACTAAAAACAGTGGTTCTTCATTTAACGGCAATCCTAATGATACACTGACTAATCTCTGTAAGGACAGTGGTGTTCAACATCTTATCCTTAAGGAATTGATTAACATTGGAAAGCAACAACGTCTTGCTTCAATTGAAATTCCTGAAGGCGTTGTTCTCAGTGACTTTGAATGGACTGCGGAAAATAATTTCTTGACTGCATCTCGTAAAGTGAAACGTCAAGTTATTGTAGCACACTACTCAGACGAAATTCAGAAGGCTTATAGTAAAAAACATTGATTGCTTACAGTTGTTTTTTCGTTTTATTATCTTTGTGATATATAATTGCGCTCCTTTTTCAGTTATTTCTTCTCTTCTTTGATGATGAATTTAAAGAAGAATCTTATTTGCATCATTATATTAAATTAATCTTTATGCATTCTACGCTATCTTGTTGAATACTTTAATAATACATGTTCATATCAATGAATTCAAAGTTTTCGTCGTTTGTATGTACTTGTTCATTCGAATCTTTAGTATGTTTTGAATTTTTTAAATGCCATATTATTACAGTAAATATGTATAATTATAGAGGTTTTCTAGTCGTTAAGGAAACTATTATGAACGAACATAAACCTGTGTAAATGTTTTATTCCTATAAACCTTCGTTAATTAATTCAATCGAGAATTATTAATATCAAATCATGATGTATATGTAAAACTACGTTAACAATGAATGAACATTACCGTCAATAACACTTGGTAATAAGTTGTGTTACATACAGAGTAAATAAATATATGGTGGCCGAAGTTCCTCAAGCCTTAGCTTTGTTTGACCAGATCCTTTTTTTAACAATTCCTACACAATACAAACTTCTTCTCTTCCACATGGCTGGTAAAAGAAAAAGAGAGCTGACAACACCAAAGAATGTACCTGAAACATGAGCGTCAAAAGCAACATGAAACTTTTTTTCATAATTGAGAAGACAAAGAACATATTCTGCAATAAAATCGAGTGGCATAAATATACCAGCCTTGACGGGATACACGAAAAATAGGAAAAACTCTGTGTAGGGAAACAAACAAGCAAAAATTGCTGCGGTAGCATAAACAGCTCCAGATGCTCCAAGTAATCCAGTAGCCCAACTTTGGGGGACAAACGTAGCGGTACGAATAATAGGTCCATATTCCGGATTGCTGCCCAAGTACAAAGCAGGTCTTGAGATGGGAGGATATGGACCTTTTGGAAAAAGCAAGTCCCATACCTTAGTAGGGCCGTTAGGAAGAGTAGCAAATGGATTCTCTTCATTCATCATCCTTTGAAGTGCAACATAATTGCCAAATACGCCGGCACCGAGATACACGGATAAAGCTTTCCAGACACCAAATTTGTAAACGACAATGCTTAAAAAAGAGTAAATAGCAACACAATTTACAAGTAGATGTGCTAAATTCTGATGCGAAAAGATGCTAACTACCAATGTCCACCACCGGCCTTCATACAAATTGAATAAAGAAGCTTGCGCATGGGTCATCATAAACCGAAACCGTTTGAAGTCATGCAATCTAATAGCTTCATCCCTAGCTAAGTCCCAATGCCAAAAGACAACTCCATTAACAAGACAAACTATTACAGCAACCATAATTGCCACACGTGGACTGGATTTAAACTCACCTGGCGGTGGAGAAAGACGGTAGTGAAATTTTGGGGGTAATAGAAATCGTCTAGGTCCTTTTGGTATCGGACTCCACACTGGCAAAAGAGGGACTTGTGAATATACATTCTTGAGTGGCAAATGCTCTCGCAAAGGTAGAGAAGGCGATGAGACGTCAACGGATGACAAAGAACGATGGCTACGGGAAAAAATCACATATGGGCGAAAAATATTTAAAGAACTAGCTGTTTGGAAAGGTGGGATTAAAATTCCCACGCGATTTGAAGCATATTTGAGAGAATTGATACCACACAATAAAGAGCTGGATGATATACACATTGTAAGAGAACTAATAGTTTTGGTCAGGATAAAAACAAAATCCAGACTTTGGATTGAGGAATTGTGTACAACAGCCAAAAAAGGATTTGAAAACGAAATGATATAATTTATTTTACTCGTAGGCTTTTCAGTTTTGAGGAATTTGCAGGTTTGGAAGTAAGGATTTTTGAAACTAAAGGCAGAAGCCAAATGTTTTAAAATTATTTTACGTCAAAAAAAATAAAAGAGGGATGATGAAGTTGGATGGATGGTAATGAAAAGTCGTTAATCAAATAAATAAGTAGTAAACACAGATGTTTCCAAAGGTAACTTTTCTCAAAACAAACTCAAGCAGCACGCGCCGTTAGTGTGAAATGAAGAACTTAAAACAAAAACGTGTTTGTTACATTAACTCGTGGTTTATAACAAGTAAGATCTTTTTTATAAGAATTTGCAAAGAAGTTGGATTTCCGAGGACGTGAATATATAACAATGTGCGGATGGGATAGCTAGCTAGCTTTCCAACTGGCTTGTCACAGACCTGGGCAACTCAAGTCAGTCAGGGAGGAAGGAACCAAAGACGTCAATTTCTTCGTTTCAGGTAAGCGTAAAAAGGAAAAAAGGTATATATAATTAGTTTTTTTAAAAAAAGAAAAAAAAACGTAAAAAAAATTGAATGGTTTATTAAAGACGAAGAGGGTAAACGAAACTAGGAAGTTGAAACAGTCGCAATCTGTTGCAACCTACTTTCGACGTCATCATAAACTCAGAATTTAAGCTGCGGAAATGTTACCTCAAAATTGTGGAGGATAGGACAATACTTTACAAGGTGTTACCTCGGTTAAGAACCAAAAAACGATCAGTAAAAAGACTTCAAAATGTAAATAAGTGAGCGGATTCATTCACCTATCATGGCTTCAATAGCTACCTTAATCATAAGATCTGGAAGGAGCAGTATGGAACAAGGTATGCAAAGAAGAGGTGGCGGTAGCGTGAGACGGACTTGAAGGAGGCTCCAGGGTAGGAAGAGCTTTGACACTGCTTTTAACAGGATTAAATGTCTGATTTGGACTTATTAAGTTAGAATTAGTTATCTTTGGTAAAGCAAGGCCGTACTGTTTAGTATCGGCCCTTAGTAATGTGGAGCCGTTGGCGCAAAGTTGTGCACCAAATGAACTGCCTGGAGAAAAGTAGGAAGGGGCGGGAGGTGCGTTAACAATCTGTGGTTTACTTGACGGAAAGGTAGTAGGATACATTGGAACAAAGGATGAACTAGGAGAAACCGGAATGTTGGGCGAAACAGGGATACCACTGTCGAATGGATAAAAGGGTAAAGAAATTCCAGTAGGATGAGGATAAGCATTAGGAAGATAATATTCCATGCTTGTGTCATTAACAGTCGCTGGAGGAATGGGGACGGACGGGAAATGATTATACATCACTGAAAGAGGTAGACCTGAACGGGATGAAGTAGGAGGTTGACGAGCATCCCAAACAGACACGGGAACGGTCAAGGTACGCTGTCCATTAGTGTTTTGGAAGCGTGGTGTTGATAAAAACATAGGATTCGATTCTGTAGGATAATTCTGATTAAAATCAGGGACGTTGTTGCTAGCAATTGGTGAAAGAACGTTTTGTAAACGATTCTTTCTGTTTTCGGAAGGTGGACTTTTAGAATTGGAGGGAGAAGGAGTTGGAGCAGCAGCGCCTGCTGATTCTGAAATAGAAAACCGTCTCAAAGGATCTTGATTTTTTTTATTTAAGGAGCCGGTGGCATTGGAGGCGGAACGTCTTCTTGGTTTTTCAATTAGCTTAGATTGGGCTTGCAAGTCGGTGGGAGACAGCGAGACAGAGGTGGGTTTGGCGTAAGCAACTGAAAGAGCAAGTACAGCGGCTTGAACCGGGTCAGTAATCGAGCCATCCTTGCTTTGATTTTGACTTTTATCAGCTTCTTGACCTGTAGACTTGTCACCTTCCGGTTTCGAATCAGGGGCTTTGTGGAGGTTGACATCCAGTGTCTGCTCCGGAGTAACAAGGGCCTTTCGCAAGTGTGTTCTAACATGTCTGATCAATTCATCTCTTCTCGTGAAGCGTTTTTTGCAACTTGGATAGCTGCATTCGAAAGGCTTTTCACCTGTGTGGCTCCGAATGTGACGGACTTGGTGTTCTTGACGATGAAAAACACGCTTGCAAAAGGGGCATTCGTAACTTTTCATTTTGCGGGAGAACCAAAAAGCACTTAAATAAAGACAGAGAATTTCTTATATTCTCAAATTAAAGGAAAGGTTTACTAGAGGTAAAGATTAGTAGAGTGGAAAAGGCCGATTCCAAATTAAGCACGAATCAACGGGAATACACGCGAACCAGCGGATCAAGCAGGCAATTGTCGAGAAGGAAGTAGTAAAAAAAAAGAATTAAGATTGTGGGGGAAGTAGATAAACTTTGTATTAAGAAAGCTTTTATAGTATAACAATAAAAAAGAAAAGGCTAAAATGAAGTTGAGGCTTCATTCATCTTTTTCGACAAATCTTTATTCTTTGTATTAAAATTGAGTAATCGGGGATTACTCACACAGTTCAAAATCTAAAGTTCGTGTCTTAGCCGTAATAAAAAAAGGCGATTGTGCAGCAGATGGAAACAAGTAAACGCCCGTCGAAGTAAATATGAAAGGTTTTTAGTCGAAATCGAAGAAACCCCTTGGCAAGCAAAAAAATGAAGAGACCAGCGCTAGGAAACAACAAAACACAAGGAAAGAAAAACAAAAACAAAAATTTGAAAGTAGAAACGAAATTAGTTGCAATGGGGCAAGAGAAGAAGCAGCGAATTGCTAGCAAGGAGATGTGCTTAAACCAAGGGTGAAAGAGTGCTACGGCACGATTACAGACTGAAAATACGTCGAGGGATACAAGAAAGTTGAAATTTGATGCCAATAGAAGAAAAGGCAGAGGCTATGAAAGGCAGAACGACTCGACAGACTAGACGATTGGAAGTAATAAGGCAAGCAGCGGTCTACGAGGCTTGAAGAGTGGAAAATAGATGAGAAGGATTTTTTGTTTAATTTAATAATATTTGTGTGTCAAGAGGAAAGGAAGAAGAGCTTGAGACACGTAGAAAGAAAAAAAAAGGAGAAAAAACCGTCAACACTGACAAGGAAGAAAACAGGAGAGCTGAGAATTCTAGTAGACAAAAGGACAAGCTCAACGATATGAATTCAAGTGAGTATACAACAAGTAAGCTGCAACCACCTTCGGCCTTGAAAAAATGTGAAAATTGCTGCTTTTGGGGTAATAAGTAAAGGAAGAGAAATTTACGACTTGAAACTAGGTGATTTACCCCATTGTTTACTTACGATGCAAAAGCGGGGTAAAGTGGATTTTCTCCAGTTTCCTAATTTTATGACTCCCATATGGCCTAAGGCTTTTTCCAAGGGCAAACCCTCTCATTGGTTCATTGGGTAATCGTGACGAAATGGCATGCTTTGCACTGACGGTATAAAGTGGGGATTAACCAGGCTAATTTGGAGGTAAGGCCTCGCTCGCGAACCAGTCCTAACCAAAATCTAGCAGCGAGTTGATGCCGGTAAAGCATTTAAGGTTCAACCCCTAATTCCCCCCAAAACTACTAAACCAAGTATGTAACCTTGTTGTTAAGCATCACATACTGTTAAATCCAACAAACTTCGTTAACTAAGTTTGCAACGATCTAGAATGAGAGATGCAGAAAGTTTGTTTAAGGATGTATGGATGATTTGTAAGAAATGGATCTCTTAGCAAAGCAGATGGGGATGAAGAGGAGGAGAAGGTGAAAACGCGTGCGTTGTTTAGCCCCCCCTCTCATCTGAGAAATTCAAATTCTAATTAACCCTTCACCAACCAAAGGAAAACAAACAAAGCCAAATGTAAAGTCAATCAAATGGCTCTGAGGGTAGCGAGGTCGAACAATGGGGAGCGGGGCAAACTAGGGATTTCAGGTGTAGCGGGCTAAAGACAAGAGTACCTCCGCCAACCAAAAGCACCCCGCAGCGCACACTAGCAGTAACAGTAAGTAGGATAGACGACTGAAAAGCAGTAGCATGCGTAACGAAGTCCCGGGAAACTGCGGTAGAAATGCGATAAAAAAAAGTATCAGACTACATTATATGACAAGAAGAACGTAGCAATCTTATTTATTGTACTATCTAAAAAGTCTACAATCTTCATAGTGCCCATGTTTGTTACACTCATAGAAAGAAAGAATTCCTTTCTTGAGGGTTTATTTTTCTGTTTTTCGTTTTTTTTTTGTTTTAACAAGTGGATACGTGCCTCGGCAGGTGTTTCGGTCCGTATAGAAACGCGGGAGCCTTTGATGTGAAATTAGCCGCTTATCGTTCATTTTTTTTTTATTGCTAACTCCAACTATTCATCGATCATGACAGTCATCCGTCGAATTCATTTACCGGGCTAATAGAAAGCCTTTTTTTATTTTTATTTTTTTTTTAAAGGGTTCTCTGGTTTACCTACTTTGGTTGATATGTGCGATGGAATTGCAATGCCCTTAGACACACACACATGTATAAACTTTTTCATCCTTTGCCAAGCTAAGTAACGCGGGCACACCCACCTTCGTTAATTAAGAAACGAACTATTAATCAGTCATGCATGGATCATCGTCATCTAAGAATATCGTATTTACGAGCAACATGCTACTTTGAAACGAGTGCTGATATTGCAGCAGTACCAGCTTAACGAGCTTGTCCCTTTAACAGGACGTTTAGTATGAAATCGTTGCGGTAGGATACGTTACGTTGCGTCGCGCAATCTTGCTAGTGCAATGCGTTCCCAGATTTCAAGTAAAAAATCAAAACAAAAATAATCTTGATCGATATGTGGTAACGATATTCGATCGCTCTCATGAATCTCTTCTCCTTGAACCTTTTTCAATCCTTCTTCTTGCCTTCCCGTCTCGGATCTGACCTAATTTACTATTTACTTACTGGCAAAATATTCTACCCACTCCTCCTGTATACTATACTAAAGCCACCGAAATCGGATTTACTTTTCAGCAAAATTAGCGCCTTCAAAAATGTAGTGGGGAAACATTTATGTATATGAACGTGACATTTTCTGGAAGCGAAAATTTTTTGGGCACAATAAGACATGGGGCATCTTTCAACGAGAGAATCATCGCTATATCAATCTAATTATCGCCCCACCGATAAATAGTCTTTTGAACGAAATACAAACAATTATCCTATTATCAACAGTCTTTCCTTTCACTTATACATTCTTTTTAACTTTGTATATTGACTCGGATCGCAAGCATAGTTTTGTCTCTTAAACTCCATTACACCTTCTAAACAAAACTACTATATAACATAGTACAATTCTAATTTTCCTTCTTCTTATTTATTAATTTATTTATTAAATTATTTTGTAAACTTCTTCATTCGCTTTCCTCAATGGCTTTTGTATTTGTATATTGGTAGATTTGAAATCATTCGCTTCCTCAACCCAACATCTTTCCAGCATATCATCTTCGATGATCCCTAAACTCACTCCTTTAACTTAGCTTGTCTCTAGCTCGAATTTTAGACCTTTATCTTGCATGAGAATTGCTATGACCTCTTTCTCTTTATGATTATACTATCTCTTTTCATATACTTCTTTTAGTGCATGTTTTACCCGCCGCTTCTAATATCTCCTTTACTTCTTTCTCTACTTTATCCCCACTTTACTTTATCACCCCCTTCCTCCTACTTTACTCTATCCAGTGTCTTTCACGAAATCATTGATTCATGCTAATCGAAAAAAAGACTAAACAGCTACCAAAAAAAATTGCAATGGTAGTGTTTCCAGTCAAATACTTCGATAAATGAAGTAAAAGAAGAACTGATAGTAACTTACAACCACTTGTCTTCTTCAGGAGTCTTGTCTTTAAAGTGGTCGCCAATGAATGCGATAGGCTGTCCCTTGTTAGTTGCAATCTTTTACACTTGCTAAATCATACCTGAAGAATAGTAGTCTTAACCTTAGGAACCTGCATAGCAAAAACAAACACTTCATAGCTTATTAGTATGCATACGCACACATTTTTTTAGTCAACTTACCGCCGGCTACGGCTGCAAAGGCCCAACGGGAAAAGGCAGGAATACTAAAATTTAATGTTAATAATCATATATTGAAGTTAGATTCAGCAATCCTACGTTTTCATAGTTCTTTCAGGGGTGATGAAAGAAATGTGAGGTTGAACATGATACATGGGCTTATTGGGAAACTAATCATGTTAAAATCATCCTTTTTAACGATATAAACTTACGAAAGAAATCATTGTAACTAATTTTCAACAAAATGAGAGAGGAGGTCGATGGAGTTATTTTATTGAGTCACCCACCTGATATATATCTTCCTAGCAAACTATGATAAGTTGCGTTACATTCCGTTCTCCCCTATTGGGTATTAGAAAATATACTTCCCAAGCTGTGCTTCGAATTTAAATGGATTTTAAACAGTTAACATGATTTTACATACAAACTTCATACTTATTGCTTTAATAGTAGATGATGCGAAGTCAACAACAGTTTTTTGTTATTGAATAAATTGACAAGCCGTATATCAAGTAGACCATTGTTACTTAGCTTTATTAAGAAATAAACAAACGCATTGAAAACGTAAAAAGTTAGGCAACATTTTTCACTTGAAGCAAAGTTAGGCATAAAATCAGATATAAAATTATACAAAGTGAAAAACTGATCAATATAGGATATAAATAATCCAAGGAATATTAAATAGGCCTCATTGTAGAAACCATTTTCCGAGACTGGGTGTTGAAAATAGCAAGATGATCAGTCCATCAATGGAGTCTACCTTACCATAGAAAATTCATCATATAAACAAACAAAAATAATGGAAAACAGAAAAGGAAACAAGCCCGTTTTGGCTTTATAAGCTATGCTTTAAGGATCGTCAGGTCGAGAGGAAGGGTTGTGACATGCCCTTTTAAATTCTCATAGCTAAAAGGAAACAAGGAACATTAATAAAATATATGGGTAAATACATTCAAAATCGTTTTGGTGGAAGGAATCCGAAAAGTTTTTAAAGCAACAAAATTGTCATGATGATTGATCATGTTGATTATGGCTTGGGAGAGGACGGAGTAGATGCTGAAGCAACACCTTTAGTACGACACAGGGGGCATGAATTTTGGCTTGAAGTTAACCACTGATCTATGCATTCACGATGAAAAAAATGATTGCATTGTTTAAGACGGCGACACTCATCGTTCAACTCAAAATTTGATAGACAAACAAGGCATCTTTCATCGGTTCCCGAAAAAGGGAATACACCACCTGCCTTTTCAAGGTCTTTTTGTGAAGCCACTGGCGGCTTTTCAATACCGATAATAGAATTCAATAAAAGCATGTCCTCGTACGTTGGTGAATCAGTAAACAGTGAAGGTGCTCTCAAAACAGGATGATTTTGAGGTACAAAAGCTTCTCGAACGTATATGGCCCAGCTTCTGGGCAATTGGTGGTCCGTTTGCGAATTATTATTTCTAGTTTCAGGTGCTTGTTGAGTGGAGGATCCATTATTATCGGAAATCCCATTTACGTCTGTAGCAGTAGAAGCTTGCTCGTCTTCGGAAATATGTTCTGCCTCATTAACATTTTCATTTGGCCCCGTATTATCACTAACGGACGTTGTCTGATTTTGCGAGTTAACAAGTGAAGATATCAAATCAGAAGGATGCATTAAAGTTGGGGAATCGGCACTTGGTTGATCATCTTCATCACTTCCTGAATTTCTTAGACTTCGGATGCCAACTATTATAATCGGGATTACTTCTTGACCTTCATGATTTCGGTGTAAATTGTCAAATCTAAAAGTTCGAAAAAGGTTTATAGGACCAGATTCTTCTTCAAGATCCACAGCATTTGCAATTAGTTCTGCAGTCCTAGGATTAGTTTCTGCGTTCATCGCCTGCACCAGATTACCAGCGTGCAAAAGCGATAAAAATTCATCGAAAGCAACATTTCCAGATTCCACATTTCCAGAAATTGAAGAAGGAAATTCTAAATTGTTTGATTGATGTGCACTCGAAGAATTCATCAGTACACTAACCCAACCAGACGCTACTGAAAACACAAATCGAGAAAGCATGACTAGTTGACTTTCTTCTGGAGAAACAGATGCTTGTTGAGTATTTTCACTATTATTAATATAGTTCATTACCGCACGAGTATAGTCCTCCATATTTGAGTCCGCTAGAGAAGTGACAGATCTTACCGGCAATCTTCCAATTGCAGTTCCCGGAGATTCTAAATTATTTACAGAGCCATGATCCTGCATTTCCTGTCCACCGCTCGAACTGACGTTTTCATCTTCATGATTCGATGCCAACGTAGACTGATTGTTTTGGGTATTTAAATTGCGTAAAGCAGCAATACTAGAACGAAATCTTCTAGCAGCACGTTCAAATTCCTGTTGGTGATTTTCAAGGATTAACCTGTCTGTTTGAGGTATTGCAGATGTTTGTGATTCGCCTTCTATACGAGAGCGAGGAGTAGCTGGTGTAGCTGGTGGACTTAACGACCTTAGAGAAGGAGAATTCCTATTCAAAAGCGAACCACGGTAGCGAGAACGAAAAGCCGATCTTTCAGTAGTTCTATCACGATTACCATTTTCCGAATTGCCTTCATCGTTACGATGCCGCTTTGCTCTTCGAAGACCTAAGACTCGCTGCAAAGAGGGAAAACGATTCCACAGCCTACTAAAGCCAGAATTTTGTCGATCTGAATCATTAATGTTTTCACTTTCTGATGAAACCGCCTGCATACTTGCGTCCCTTTGAATTTGCCGACTGGGAATGGATTCACCTTGCCCCATTTGTGTAGTGAGTGCAGTACTGATTATCAAATATAGTTAAATAACAGAAAAGATAAAATATATGTTTTAAATTAAAAAGAATTTAAACAAGTTACTTGAAAGTATTAAAATACATAAACTAATAAATCTAAAATGTTAATAGCGGTAAGCTTTTTGCATACTAAGCATCATTACGTAGTTTAACGTTGCGGTAAATGTTATTAGAGTAGTCGCACTCTTTTATATCTACTATGAAGTCTTATTTCACCTTTAATGCTTTAAACGACAAACAGCTTTAATCATTTTTACACTAAACAGCAAACAGTTCGGACTGAAATGTACTGCTGAAGATTTATCTCCCTCTAGGAAATACTTTACAAGTCAATCAGTTTTTTGAATTCTAGTCTTAAATACTTGGGCTTCAGTAAACAAACAGAACGAGAAATTTACTGAAGAAATGAAAATAGAGGAACTCATCATTGATGGTTTCAAATCATATGCTGTGCGAACTGTCATTAGCAATTGGGATGACCAATTTAATGCTATAACGGGCCTCAATGGGTCTGGAAAAAGTAATATATTAGATGCAATATGCTTTGTCTTGGGAATTACGAATATGTCGACTGTCCGTGCCCAGAATTTACAGGACTTAATTTACAAACGCGGACAGGCAGGAATAACCAGAGCTAGCGTTACCATTGTGTTTAATAATCGGGATCCTGCGTCTTCACCAATTGGTTTCGAGAATCACCCGCAAGTAAGCGTTACAAGACAAATTATCATGGGCGGTACAAGCAAATATTTGATTAATGGACATAGAGCTCTGCAACAGAATGTTCAAAATTTGTTCCAGTCTGTTCAGTTAAATATTAATAATCCTAATTTTTTAATTATGCAAGGTCGAATCACCAAGGTTCTTAATATGAAGGCTACTGAAATTTTATCAATGATTGAAGAAGCCTCTGGTACTCGAATGTTTGAAGAAAGGAAAGAAAAGGCTTTTCGAACAATGCAACGAAAAGAAGCAAAGGTTGAGGAGATTAATACACTGTTAAGAGAGGAAATCGAACCCCGACTTACCAAACTTCGTACAGAAAAAAAAACTTTTCTAGAATATCAACATATTTATAATGACTTGGAACGATTAAGCCATCTTTGTACTGCTTACGACTATTATAAGTTGTCACTTAAAGTGGAGGAATTAACGGTTCAAGCATCCCAGAAGCACAGCCATATCGCCGAGATGGAATCTTCATTACAAACATCGAAACAGGAGGTTTTAATACTAAAGGAAAAGATTAAAAAAATTGAAGATGAGCGAATGAGACAAATGAGTGTTTCTTCGGATCGTACCTTGGACTCTCAGTTACAAACTGTTAATGAAAACATCACCAGAATAAGCACGTCGATAGAATTAAAGAATACAGCTTTAGAGGAAGAGCATGGGGACCTTCAACAAATTCGTGGAAAAGCTAAGGAATTAGAAACTTTGTTGCGCGGAAAAAGGAAACGACTAGATGAAGTGCTTAGTGTATACGAAAAAAGGAAAGATGAACATCAAAGTATTTCAAAGGATTTCAAGTCTCAAGAAGAGCTAATTTCATCACTTACAACTGGTCTTTCCACTACAGAAGGTCATGAAACTGGCTATTCTAGAAAACTACACGAAGCTCGAGATACGTTGAATGACTTTAAAGCTGAAAAAGAAACCAATCGATTAAAGCTTGAAGGACTCAATAAACAAATATCTTTAACTAAACCTAAGAAGGCTGAGGCTACAAAACGATGTGATCAACTCAATCGCGAAATCGATATATTACAAAACCATGTTGAGAAGCTTAAAATGTCTTTAAAAAATACAAATTCCGACATTACAGGTGAAGATGTACTCCAGCAAAAGTTGAAGCAACTTGCTAAAGATCGCGGCAATTTGTTAAATGAACTTGATGCTTTAAAAAGCAAACTTGCTTATATGGAATTTACTTATACCGACCCTACTCCTAATTTTGATCGCTCAAAGGTGAAAGGATTGGTGGCTCAATTGCTAACCTTGAATGAAGAGAATTATGACAAGCAAACTGCATTAGAAATTACAGCTGGTGGCCGCCTTTATAATCTCATTGTTGAAACCGAGAAAATTGGTGCACAATTGCTTCAAAAAGGAAACCTGAAGAGGAGAGTTACTATTATTCCCCTCAACAAAATTACCAGCTTCGTAGCTTCAGCAGAGAGAGTAGGCGCAGCCAAAAAAATTTCTAATAATAAAGCCCAACTTGCTTTGGAATTAATCGGTTATGACGATGAGCTTTTGCCTGCAATGCAGTATGTTTTTGGCTCCACATTAGTCTGTGATACCCCTGAATCGGCAAAGAAAGTTACCTTTCATCCTTCAGTTAAATTAAAAAGTGTCACGCTTGATGGTGATGTTTATGACCCATCTGGTACCCTTACTGGTGGGTCTGTGAATAAATCTGCCGGTCCTTTACTACAGATACAAAAGCTGAACAGTCTGCAGCTAAAATTGCAAGTAGTTACTTCAGAATATGAAAAGTTGGAGACTCAACTTAAAGACTTAAAGACTCAAAATGCCAATTTTCATCGACTTGAGCAAGAAATTCAACTAAAGCAACATGAATTAACACTTTTGATAGAGCAAAGAGAGACCGACTCATCTTTTCGTCTTTTATCTGATTATCAGCAGTACAAAGACGACGTTAAAGATCTCAAGCAAAGGCTTCCTGAATTAGACAGACTTATATTGCAAAGTGACCAAGCTATAAAAAAAATTGAACGAGACATGCAAGAATGGAAACATAACAAGGGATCAAAAATGGCTGAATTGGAAAAGGAGTTTAATCAATACAAGCACAAGTTAGACGAGTTTACTCCTATATTGGAAAAGTCCGAGAATGACTATAATGGCGTTAAACTCGAATGTGAACAATTAGAAGGCGAATTGCAAAACCATCAGCAATCTCTCGTACAAGGTGAATCGACCACGAGTTTAATAAAGACGGAAATTGCAGAACTTGAGCTGTCACTTGTTAATGAGGAGCATAATCGAAAGAAACTCACCGAACTAATAGAAATTGAAAGCGCCAAGTTTTCTGGACTTAACAAAGAGATAGATTCACTCAGTACCTCAATGAAAACATTCGAATCTGAAATAAACAATGGGGAGCTAACAATTCAAAAGCTGAACCACGAGTTTGACCGATTAGAGCGAGAAAAATCAGTTGCTATAACTGCTATTAATCATTTGGAAAAGGAAAATGATTGGATAGATGGACAGAAACAGCACTTTGGTAAGCAAGGAACCATTTTCGATTTTCACTCTCAAAACATGCGTCAGTGTAGAGAGCAGTTACATAATTTGAAACCGCGATTTGCTAGTATGCGTAAAGCTATTAATCCCAAGGTTATGGACATGATTGACGGTGTAGAAAAGAAAGAAGCCAAATTGCGCTCTATGATAAAGACCATTCATCGCGATAAGAAAAAGATCCAAGATACTGTCAAAAGTATTGATCGGTTTAAAAGGAGTGCCTTAGAAAAAACCTGGAGAGAAGTCAATTCTTCTTTCGGTGAAATTTTTGACGAACTACTTCCTGGTAATAGTGCAGAACTACAGCCACCAGAGAATAAAGAATTCACTGATGGATTGGAAATTCATGTAAAAATTGGGTCAATTTGGAAAGATAGTCTGGCAGAACTTAGTGGTGGACAAAGGTCTCTAGTTGCATTGGCTCTTATTATGTCTCTACTTAAATATAAGCCTGCTCCAATGTACATTTTAGATGAAATTGACGCGGCGCTCGATTTAAGTCATACCCAAAACATTGGAAGACTTATTAAAACAAAGTTTAAAGGTTCTCAGTTTATTATTGTTAGCCTTAAAGAAGGAATGTTTACCAATGCTAATCGACTATTTCATGTACGATTTATGGACGGATCATCTGTGGTACAAGCTCGCTAATTTGAACGTAAACACTTGAATTATACGCGCATGTATAGTCCTACTATTTACTATCACCGATGTCTTAATTTATTTAAAGAATATTTCTACCAATCATTAAAAACAAGACTTTTGGTTCTTTAAAGTTGTTTGTGCCGCTAATGAAACTTAGACTACGGTATGTATCATATGTATAAAATATCGTAAACTCATCATTTCCAAATTTATTATTAGCGTCGATGTCATTTGTAGCATATTCAAAAATATTTAGGGTAGGGTTTTAAAATTTTGATCGATACAGGATGTTTCTGTGGTTATGTATTTAGCCTCAACATCATATAAAATTGGTGCGACAGCCGCAATTAAGTTATTATTTGTATGCTTTTTTGCTAATAAATATCCTAAAAGTGTAACTGGAGCAACTAGCTAGTACGTGTTTTGGGAATTACACTCACAGCGCACATATAGCATTGGAAGTTCTTTGTATGACTATATTCTAAAATGTCTCCTACCCTTGTTGTTGATCAAGAGAATTCGGAAGAATTTAACACCTCCTCATTTGAAGGTCCTGAAAAATTGCTGGAACTATGGTTTTCGGCTCCTATAAAAACCAATTTAAGTGCGGGTGAAAAGGCTAACTTGGGACTAAAAGCTGTTTCTCGCAATGATTGGGATGATATGCTAGCCCAAGCCCAATGTAAAGTCCTCAGCGTTGTTAATAGTGAAGAAATAGATGCATATTTACTTTCTGAATCCTCTATGTTTGTGTTTGCCCATAAAATTATCCTTAAAACATGCGGAACCACTACACTACTGGCTAGTTTGCCTCGCCTATTAGAAATTGCTTCTAGTGTTGGCTTTGATCGTCCTCTTCGTATTTTTTACTCAAGAAAAAACTTTTTATATCCCGAACGCCAGCTTGCACCACATACGAGTTGGGAGGAAGAAGTTCGTTACTTACAACTGTTTTTTCCAAGTGGATGCTCTTATGTAGTGGGTCCGACAAACAAGAATCACTGGCATCTGTTTTCTGATCTGGCTGATGATTATTCTTTACTGGAAGATTCCCTTGATCCTGAAGATGAGACCCTAGAGGTACTCATGACTGATATGTCTCCCGAACGCTCGCTTCAGTTTTACGCTCCATCCTTGGATGTTGTTCGGAGCGCTAGAGGTGATGACTATGTTCGAGAAAAAAACAATCTCTCGGGGGGTCACATCCTTGGCAGTTATGTAGCTGATGAATCGGGTGTTAGAGACTTATGTAGTACCTCTGATAAAAAAGCAGTGCTTGATGCTTTTCAATTTGAGCCAATTGGGTTCTCGTCGAATATGATTTACAAGGACCGCTATGCCACAATCCATGTTACGCCTCAAGAACATTGTTCTTATGCTTCATTTGAAACAAATGTTTCGCAATTCCAATTCGGAAGATCCATATCTGAAACAATCGAAAAAACTGTTAAAACTTTTGGTGCAAACAAATTTTGTCTTACCCTTTTCCAGGCTAAAGGTGCGTCTCAAGAGAAGCATTTCTCGGCCAAACTTAAATCTTTTAGCTCTTATAAGCGTGAAGAATTTATAGTGTATGACTTTCCTGGATATGATCTTATATTTGCCAGCTTTACTGCAGTATAAGTTCGGAGAACAGTCAGCTAGATATTTTAAATTATCTGTTGCTATATTTATTATCATTCTTTTTTACGGTGGAGCGTGCCATGCGAATACCCCTTTTTACAATCTTTCATTATGCAAAAAGTAGTCGTCTTTTGTTTGCTTGTTTTATAAAAGGTTTCATAGTTATGAATACCAAAAAGTTTATTATGAATATCTAAATGCAATGCTTATGTATCTAGTCATCGGTTATCTTGTATTATGCTAAAGTAAACTCATTTGCTTTCTTTATTTTGAGTGTTTAGATATTTGTTGTAAGTATGCTTAAAACCTCGGATCAGGTTTATGCTCATTGAAAAATTCCAACTAAAAAACGAATATGCGCAGGTTTTGGTATCTACAAAGAGCTTTTCTTATCTGCAAAGCGTTCTACCAAATGATCGATAGAGGTATCATCTTCAGACGAATTCATTACTTCTTCGAAAGCCTTTAAATCCGTAGAACGTCGACGGCTATTAGATGGCGGTAAACGTTCATTTTGGATATCCAGCTTACGAGCATCATCGAAGGAATTGATAGCATTTTTGATACCCTCAGCTCCCAACATTAAAGTACCCGCAGGTAATCTTTGCGTACCTGACACGTTTTTCAGTTCCGAAACACTTTCCCGTTCTTCTCTAAGCACACTGAATACTCGAGAGATACGGCCAATAGCCATAATCTTGTTTTTAATAATTTGCCTACGAGCTTCAATATCAATTTCTTGGTCGGCTTTATTTTCATTCTCAGATGGAGCAGGCTGTTTATGCTGAGTCGGAGCCGATTCTTTCAAATCCGTTTCATAAAGCTCCTCCTTAGAACATATATTGAGCATTGAAATCAACATTTCAGAAACTTTTTCGCCCACAAATGGAAGACTCCAAGTAAAAACATCCATAAAGTTAGGAAGCCAGTAAGGATGAGGGGAACAATTAAATTGTCTTATATTCATTACATTATTTTCGTATTTCAAAACAGCAGCTTTATTATTGTAAACATCCAAATAGTTGGGTGCTGAAAATATGGTCATCAAAGATGGAAACCCGGTTGTTTTAGTTTTGCGATACATTCGATAGCCCACATCTTGAGCTTCATGAGCACGAATAACGGAGAGGAGATTATTGTTTTCTAAGAAGGTGCAAACAGCTTGGTAACTATAAAAGTAAGAACAGCCACGAACATTATTATGAATAAAATGCTTGTTTGATTTTTCCGATCCAAAATCTTCAAGGGGATCAGACCAGAGTAAATCACACATCAACCCATGAGTTGGAGGCTCACAAAAACGATTGATCATTCGTATATCATTCAAAGTATGTAGTTCGGGTGATAATCCACCATGTACACATAAAAATTGCTTATTCATAATAGCTGCCAAAGGAAGGGCATTAAAAGATTGTAAACAAGCTTCATAAACTTTAATATTATACTTATGAGTACATTCTAACTTGAAGGTAAAATAGTCAGTAAGATGAGCGCATTCGTGATTGCCACGAAGCAACCAAAGCGTTTTCGGATACCATATTTTCAAAGCCCACAAGTACAATAAACACTCAATTGAGAAATATCCTCGATCCACGTAATCTCCAAGGAAAAGATATTGGGTATTTGCTGGATTACCTCCAACTTCAAATAGTTTCATAAGATCATAATATTGGCCGTGAATGTCACCGCATACTAAGCTGTCAGACCGAAGAATATTGCAATACAAACAAAATATCGACCCAAATTAAAATGAAGGAAAAACATAGTCATAAATTACATTTCAAAGTTCTAATATTTTACCTTATAGTAATTAGGGCCTAAATATGAAAGGTGATAATCAACATACCAGTGACAGGTGCATCCACCTCAATCAAGTTGTCTTCTGACTTCAAAATTTCTGTAGCCTTTTTTATAATATACAACGTTTGTTCCTCAGATAAACGGCCTTCCCGAATGAAATGATTGCGAAGAAAATGCAAGTCAGGTTTATCAGGTTCATTAATATCAAAAAACTCCACGTCCGTCGGAATATAAGTTGCTGGTGCTTGAACATCTTTGATTGTTAATAAGACTAATTTCTTTCAAAAATATCCGTACTTTTCACTACTCTATCCAGTGTGCTAACACTAGAGCCATCTTCTTGAACAAATATTGTAAAATCATGAGAAGGAGCTTGATTTTTTTGGCGAATTGCTCGAACTATTGGGTCTTCTAAATTATGAGGACCCGAAGTCATATTAGTAACTTTTGCAAGCCTATATACAGCCTGGGTAAAATGCTAGATATTCTTGCAAAAAGTTTTGGTAGATTCTGGTTTGTTATACTTACATCGTCCCGGCGGTTTTGGAAAATGGTTTAACGAAAAGCAAAGAAATTCGTAATTGCTTTTCTCAATGAACCATGTGAACAAAAAACATATCTGTTTACAATTCTAAGTACTTTTTTTTTTTTTTATAATATAGATATATTTCATCATAATCTTTACTTCTGTATATTTAAAAATTTACAAACAATCGCCGCTTAGACAAACATATCTTAATAACCAATCGTGTTAGTAATAAGAAATGAACTTGTAGAAAGGGAACCCAAATACTACCTGAATTCCTTCCTAATTATATTGCCTTGCTCATTTTTGAGAGAAGCAAACTAAGTTGATTTGATGAAACTTACATTCCATGATTACCTAACTGAAATAACGATAGTTTTATTGATAAAATAAATATCCATAAAACACTTTAAGAGTTAATAATCATTTTATTTTTTGTTTAGACGGCTACGTCAAATTTTAGGTTATTGTAAATATTCTTTGATTTCTCATCGCTTTCCGTAGTAAAGAATTAGACAAAAGCGATTTTTAGAAAGAATAAGCAAAATAAATGTAAATTTGGGTATTTTATTAGAAGTAAAGGAAATAGAAAAGAGTGTTGCAAGTGTGAAGATATATGCAAAAACTAAAACATATGTAAAATTATGGGATAAAGCCAAAGGAAAGAAATGAATAATGCAACAAATGTAAAAAATTAACCATATCTTACAAACTTTTATGCTCTCAATAGGACATTGGAACACTTCTAAGAAAGAGAATTCCAAAGCACACAAAAAAGCTTAATCTTTCTTCTCGGTGGGTTTGGTAACAGAAGAGGACTTGTCATTTTGAGAATTATCAGATAGCGTAGTAGCTTTGGTAATTGTACTATTATTAGTAGGTTTTTGCTCATTGTTTGTATCGGTTTTAAGGAAACGTGTAGCATCTAGTATTTCAGAGGCTTGTGGGTATTTACCTTTTTCTTGAACCCCATGGACAATATCGGTAAATGACTTAACAAACGATTCATTTTGAGCGTTCGGTACTGGCATAGCAGATGGGACTTCTGGTAAGCCAAGTTTATGCCTTATGGTGGATGAACGCAAAAATGCCCCTTGAAATACACTGAAGACATTGCTAGGAAACCAATACATAAAAATTGCCATAGGAAAATTCATAGTGAATAGTGGACTGGCAAGGCAAAGAAATCTAAAAAATTTTTTCATTGAGGGAGACATAGCAACCTTATTACTTCCAGTTTCGCTACCAAGCTCTATATTGAGCAGCATAAGAAGGCCGTTTGCAACCGGAAATATGTGTAGAGGATCAGGCTGGGATAAATCATTAACCCACCAAAAACCACCATCAGTGAAACCCTCTACAGGTACACCCGCCATTGTCTTCAACGCGTAAAAAAAGCTAATAAACAGAATTCCCTGAAATACAGGAGCAGAAAGCAAATTCAAAGGGTTAACATTGTTAACTTTATAAAGGTTTTGGATTTGAGTGGTAGCTTGCATCATTAATTCGCTGTTTCCTTCAGCCTTTGCTTTACTCAACACACTCATGTGTTCAGCAACCTTTGGGTTAATGATAGCGAGCTTTGCGGACGTTTTCATCATCTTTAACATAATAGGAAATACTGCAATTCTCATAGCAACAGCACATGCAGCAATTGAAGCCCACCAAGGAAGGCCGCTCCAAATATGAAGCGTATTAAGGCCGTTTTGGAGGATATTATGAGGTAAGAAAGAAAAAGATGCTAAGACGGAGGACGACAATGGCAGACTAGGAGTGTAAACCACTTTCTCGGACCTAGATTTGGGGAAAGAAGTCGAAGAGTTGTGAATTTTTATTAAGGAAGAAGTACGCTGATTTCGGCCAAGCTTAGCAAAAGAGAAATTCTTAAAAAATGTATTATGTGTGTGGATCTGGCGAATCTTCGCTCCTTGTGTAGCAATCAAAAAGCATGATACCGAGTAATGAGATTTCGAAGAAAACTTTATTCCTCTTCCAATGACTGAAAACATGCTTGATTAATAGTGAAGCTCGAACTTCAAGGATATATGTTTTTACAAATCGAAGAACCAGCTAATGTTTATCCAAGATACCCAAAAATAAAATGAAGCGATTAAACCCAAAAAAACATATAAATAGATCCAAAATCCTCTAATAAAAATTTAATTGCAAGTTAAAAGTGGGTAAATTAACTGGTAAAATAACCTGAAAAGGTAGTAGAGATATTGAAATTTAGTTGTGTGCGCGTTGGCACACGGTGTAGTGTGGTATCTGTCGTTATATAAGTAAATACATACTATTTTTTGACTATTTATAATTAGATTGTTTCACACAGTTAAATCTGACACAAGCGTCAAAGTCAACAATGAAAATAAACTAGCAAAGCGATCGTTTGACCAATAATGACATTGGTTTATGTTACAAAGAAGTTAGTGATACATGTGTTTTTTGATTTAGAAGTTATGGCAAAAGCGGTTATTGATTCTAAAGAGGATATAAAGATTTAAGCGAGTTCTCTTATTTTTTTTTTTTACATTTCCTTGGTATATTGAGAAACGAGTCTTTGGTTAAACATGAATAGAATATGACTATAGTACATGTTTAGTTATAGTGAGTAATAGTGGATATTAATACTAACGAATTGCAGTGACAATACTTATGAATTGTCAATATTAATGAAAGATAACGATTTATCGTTATACTGTCAACAAATTTAGTATGTGTATTTACTGCAATAAATTGGCAATACTGTACGACATCATAGTACCGTATGTCCTACTTCCTAGCTGTGCTACTTTTGTAAAGCCAAATTGGAATTTAAGTAAAGGCTTCCATTTATAAAATTGTATTTAGGTTGTTAGCATTACCTAACATTTTGGACTATACCAGTTACTAAAGCTTTTAAAGACAATTTCCGACATCGAACAGAAAGCATATTTTGCAGAAGTTGATTGCTCTTATTTCTAAAGGCGTGTTGTGAATTAAAGCATTTCCTTTCTCAAATCTAAACTTTCATATTTAGCATTATATTGTAATCAATGGGATCCGCGGAATCCAAGTTAGTACTCGTTTTGTTCGGTATTTCGATTACTAATGCCTTTTGTTTATAGAATTTCTTTTCGTCATGCAATCCTTGCTTCTTTAAATACTAAGCCCGAGCGTGAAATTTACGAGTTTGTAAGTTGGTACACTTTGGAAATTGTTAACATAGCAGTTATTTACCTGCAACTTGACTGAAAATGATGTTTTCAGTTTTATTCTTGCTCAGGACATACGCATTTGCAGGGATAGCAACAAGTTTGACAATTTAGCCATATTGTTGCAAGTTTGTGTCCTTAACATCGTTTCAATTCAAAACAAGTTTTCAGAGCAGTATCCTTTAAAAAAGAATGCTTTACTAAATAGCTTCCTAATTCTTACACGGCTGTTACCATATCTCTATGAATCTACTAACTCCAGCAATTGGGTGCGCACGTATTTTCAAAAAGACTTCTCTCAAACCGTAGACGATTTAAAACCACTACTAAGCGAGTTGGGCTTAAATTACGAAATTGAATTACCGAACTCTTTCTCTAACTTGACTTCTCTATTGTCGTCAACTTTTCAGCTTTGCTTTCAACACGAATTTACTGTTTCAAAATATGCCTCTTCAGAGGAGAGCATATGGTTGGTCAATTTGAAATTTGAAGTATGTTCTTGCTAACTTCTTTCTTCAGGTCAGCTGGTATTGCTATCCCTGAAATTGCTCATCCACCTTCGTATGATCATCGACTGCATCAGTCCCTGCTTTCCTGCTTTCTCGTAGTTCTCCTTTCAAATACTTTATACGATTCTATCGGTATGTAGGTTTTTGTTATTAATACGGCGGGCTAATCCTTAGATGAACTTGACTTCTCAGTGCTCAATTCAATTGTTTCGCTTGATGCTAAAGATATTTACATTAGGGTTATATGCTCATTTGTTAACACTGTAAGAAAAGACAATTTTTTAAACATATTTCTAATTCTCAACTTTTCTTTAGGGGTTTATCGATTCCACAAATTGGTTCCTAAACTCATTCAATCAAAGACGCAATAGTCTCCAATTATACTCATCTTGGTTCATTATTTTGATACTATCTGATGCTCGTATAAAAGAAAATACGCATTTGTATGCTAATGGTGAAGGTCAACATATCAAAAACCATCTGTTAGAATTGTTTAAAAAACTTCATCGTACACAAGACTTTTTGATTATTGCTGAATCCATTAACAAATTTCTTTCAAACCCTTTAAAAAAAGAGCGTCAAATTATAACATTCATGGGGGATTTTAAGCGCTGCGTTGTTGAAAGCTTATGTTTCTTATTTTTATTACTTACGAATCAGCCTAGATTTACAGATGAATTGGTCAATTTTAAAAGCTCTAACGAAATGATGATGAACCTCTTATTCATTCATGTTAAGTATTCTGGTGATACTGAAAATTCTTATATGTCATCTCTTGCGGGTTACTGCTTACAGCAATTAGTATCGCATGAAAAATTGGTTAAAGCTGCCTGCCATATTGACAAATCATTAATTTCTCCTTCTCCTTCTTCCCAATTTCCAGTATTTGACACAAGCGTTGCTATTTATGTTATACAGGTACTTATTCATTATACTTCCATTACTTACAATAGGTTCTTTGCACTTTGGAAAACCCCAGCAGTATTGAGTACAATATAATATCTAACATATTATTTTCTATTCCAACGATACCATTGAAAAACGCGTCCCCAATTGTTGAACTAATATCCTATGTTATGAAACCAGAATTTTTTATGAAAAGCCAACAAAACGCAAGTGATTGTAAAAAATTGCTTTCAAGCTTCCTTTACTTTTTAATCAATAATTTTAATGGTATTTGTTCCTTTTTCTTATTTAGCTTTGTGTTGACTTTTTAGATAACCTTCATATTATCGAGCTCTTGCAAAAGGATAAAAGAAAATTTGAACCGATCATCGCATGGTCTGAAACCGAATTTAGTGAATTTTTTGTAACTTCGAATATTTCACAAAGTGCTTTGGACAATGGACTTGTCGATCAGGCCGGACTGGACGAACAAAAATGGGTACGATTTTGAGAGCATGGATGTATATCTAATTAAATAGTACGAAAAATGGTTTCATGATTTGAACATTCCGTTACTTCGTAAGTGTTTAACGCTGCGAACTGATAAGAATCCGTTCATCGAGCAGCCTGATGAACCAAACGTAACGAAAAAGATTTACAGAGTCACTTATACTGATGCACTTCAGCGTTGGAACCTTGTTAATATTTGGCGGCATATTTTCAAAGAAACCGTGACGCTGAATTCTGGAATTTCCTGTCCATGGTATGGGACCAATGTAAAGTTATTCACCGTTAGAGAAGTACGCCAACCTACAATCCTTCAGTCTAGATCTCTTGGAGAATTCCAAGGTAGACTTTTTTCGTAGCGTTTTTAATACTGATGAATTTTCACACCGCAAAAAAAGTACATAAGCATTACAAGTGCAGCAATTTTTATAAATTAATATATCTCATTAAAATAATTATACATTTAGAAAATTCTCGGTGAAAGCATCAGTTTTTTCAGAGCTGTCATCCAAAGAAAACATAGATGCAGATGTTGCCATATCCCCTAAGGGAGTAAATACGTCAGTACCAAAATACAAATGCTCACCGCAAGAAACTTTTTGTAATCGAGACACGTCCTGCGCGCTCAACGTTTTACTAACAGCAGCTTTATCAAACTTGGAATTATTCAAGGTGTATCCAGAAGAGCCTAACTTTGGGTCGGTTTCTACTTCTTTGCTAAACCCGGATATGTGGTCGGGATGCATTCCATTTCGGGGCCTTAGCTGCCAAGGATAAATGCCACCAGATTGTTCCATACAAATGGGACATGTAAATTTGCTCACACTGTCTGCAATTTCATTGTTTAAACCAACACAATCATAATGAAATCGACGCTCGCATATTGTACAGTCAATGAAAGAATCACGAGGCGAAAACTCCTCCCCGCAAAGGCAGCTTGAATTCTTCTCCTTTACTAACGTTACGAATGCAGGAGATCCCAGTTTCCAATTTTTCATCAGTGAAACATGACTTTCATTCTTATTGTTGGCATCTGAAATATTCGTACCATTTTTCTTGGGGGATTTCTCAGACTTCGATTTCGTTTCAGCCTCTACCGCTTTCACATTATTAGAGGATTTCTTTTCATTAGAAGATTTCGGAGGTGCAATTGCCGAAGCTGGTAACAAACCTTCAGCAACTTGTTTCATAATTTGGCGTTGACGCTTAGTAGGCCTCGGTTTCCTTGTTGACTTTGACTCTCCAATGATTGGTGGTGGATTTGGGGCTATAGGAACACATTCATGGAGTTTTTGTCGAAATAAGTTAGTTTCATCTACTAACAAAATTTCTGCTCCTTCCATTTTTCTCAAGTAAAACCTGGCCAAAGGTACTTCGGCCATGGTAAGGCCAAAAGGGTTATGAGCTAAAGCTTGCATTTCTTGACGAAATTTTGAAGCCAAATCCACTACTTTCCTCAGAGTCTCAGTTTCTTTTGGCTGAAAGGGTAATAATTTGACATCTTTATATAAAGATTGTAAATCTTCTAGCTTAGGCCTATTGGATAATCGAGGAATTTCAACTCTATAATCACATATAGGGCACGTGAACTTTTCATCCTGTCTCAGCTTTTTCTTTGACATTTTCAAACATTTAGCATGATACCATTCATGACAAATTTCACATTCTATCATTACGCCGCTCTCTGGAAGTCGGCAAAAACAAAAAATACATCCCTTTTTTTTCCTAATTGTTAGTCTTCCCTCTGAATCGGGACTTGTTTCCCTAGATGCTGGTTCCATAGGTGGACCAGGTCGATCGTTAAGAGAAAGCGATGCAGAATTACGCTTTTCCACATAATCTAAATGTTGGCCAAGGATCTCTAAAGGTGCGTTTGCCTTTCCAAATAATCTTTTTCCGCGTCTGATCCATTCGAGAACCACATCATACATCTTCTGTAAAGTAACAGTACTTTCAGAAAGTATTGGAAGTTTCTCAGCACTTGCCAAGGCCTCTTTTACTTCGTCTATACTTGGTCTTAATGCAAAATCTTTTTCCTGTGACCTTTCACACAATGTAGCAATTTTGTTTTTAATTTCCTCAGCATTGTTTAAAATCCCCACAACCTTACTAAATAACTCTTTATTCACACACAAATTCATGGCTTCGTCCCTCAATAAACTGAGTTTATCGTACGATATATTACTTTTTGAAAGAGTGTCATAGACTTGGTTTTCCCATATCTCGGCTCTACCTTTCATTGCTTTTGCAAATATCATATAATCATTATCTTCGGGTATGCCCGCAGATACGCCATATGTAATTAAACGTTCCAAGTCTGAATCAGTGGTACGCGTTGTTTCAAACGAGTAAAACATATCTAGCCATTCAAATTGTATTAAATATTTTTGAATGATACCCAATTCTGGGATAGTAAATCCAAGTAGTTCAGCTTCAGTCAATAGTCTTTGGCATGTGTTTTTATCCAAAGGGCCGGAAAAAGAGTTAATGAGACGATTTCTAAATTCTAATAAATCAAATGCCTTTTGTTTCATATTTTCAATCTCTTGGCAAGTAAAGGCCATAGATCTAGAAGTTTGTAGGACTTTAAATAATACTGCAGAATCTTTCAAATTGGAAGTATTATTCCAATGGTCATGAGCTTTAAAGAGAGGCGGCTTCTTATCTTTTTTTCTCTTTAATGAAGCCACCTTCAAACATTCATTAACAGAGTCAATCCAACTGTTAGCGTTTTGTACAAAATCACGCAAATTGACTGTTTCGGGGGTAGTCAGCATAGCTTTCTCAGCGTCTACTAACAGTGATTTAAGAACCTTTAACTGCGGCTTAGGGCTAGTGGATAAAACTGATCGAAGTCTGTTTGTCCACTCCTCCGGTCCCCTGATTAATGAAACAAATCTCTCGGCCAGATTAGACAACTCATGCACGTCCCACCGATAAAACAACATCCATGATGTGGCATTGAGTGAAACTTCTTTAACGCAATCTCCTAAACAAATAAATTTCTTTGGCTCATGACATTGCATAAAAGATAAAAAACAAGGTTGCTTACAATTTGAGCAGCGAATTTCTAATGGGACACTCGATTCAAGTTTCAAAGCTTGTATATTAGGAACCAACTTCATAATTTCGTTTTTAGACGCAGATTCATTAGCAATCATATCTTCAAAACATTTGATAAGCCATTCTGAAGAAAAACAAGGATTTTTAGAAAGCACCATAGAAATAATAACGGCTTCGTAAGAAACGGAGGATGGTATTCGCATAGATTTTAAAACTGAGATTGACGAATTCAGTAAACCATCTTTTATCCAATTGACAGTAGCGAAATTTACAGACTCGAAAGAACTGAAGCCTTGATGGAAACCCATATGATAACTGTTTGGTGAGACAACTAAAAACTCGTTTGGCCGTAAATCAATTGCAATTGGATGAAACCCATTCTCAATTAAAGATGAGGGAGAAACAATAACAGGTAATCCATTCGACCTGTTAAGGTCTTCCATGGTATATTGAGGGTAAGAAGATATTAAATATCGTTCAAAAGCGTCGGATTCGTCAGGTGGAAGCACATACCAAGTAACAGTATCACCAAATCGATGGTGATGTAAAAGTCCTGTAGACAAGGATGATTTCGTCCATCCATGAGTATAAAAAACCATACCTATCGAGAGACGTGTAATAGTCAAAGAAGAAAGGTCCGAAAAGGAATAATTAAATAAACAGGGGTTTTCAAATGGTAAATTGTGCAAATTCCAAGGCTCCGAAGAATACTTTTCTAGAGGAAAAACTTCCTTTGAGGGTAGGGAACTTTGAATTGTTGAGGTATAGGCCTGACTGAGACCCTCGAGCTCTAAAGGGGCAAAACCTGAGTTAGATTCAGCTAAAGATGACCAATAAAATAGCTCAATATCATCTTCCGTTAAATTTGTAAGCTTTGAGCTTGAATTCCTTTCCCCCAATGTGTTAAAAATCTCTGCTGATCGTTCCTTTAAAGATGAAAGTTTCCATTTAAACCCCTTTCGAGGATCATAATCACTGATGTTGAACTTGCAAGCGTCGCAATACCAATCCTCTTTAGGAATCGACGTTAAAGGGGGATCTAAACAGGAAGTATGATATGCCGCTTCACACCCATCACAAAGTAAAATGGTTTCCGGATTCTTGTCCAAGCCACAATACTCACATTGCTCTCCTCTTTCAATAAGAGGTCGTTTCAAACTCGTAGAGCCGTTGACCTGGATGGTTTGAACAGGAGATTGAGCAGAAGTTTCGGGTATAGGGGATTCTTGCTGAGCTGAACTACGAGTGTTTCTAATTTTCCGAGTTGAGCTCTCTGATCTTTTTGATTTGAATGATGGCGATGAATCCCTTTCAAATGGTTTGATGTATCGATCATAGCAACGAGTGAGAACCTGCCTCACTTCTTTAGTATCTTCAAGACGCAAATAGATTATGACTTTATGTAAAATTTCATTATTTAATGAAGAGCCGGAATTAGTAAACTTTGAGATTGCATTACGCAAACGCAAAAAATCAACTGGGCGATTCCCGATAATCGGTGGGTGATAAAAATATAAACCGCGACTTTCATGAAATGCTTTAAGTTTCTTAAAATAATCATAATTTTTTTCATAATTGAGACAACCTTTATTTAAACATTGGCGTTTTGACTGAAACTCAAAAGCGCCTTGATCAAGAACAACAGGTATTTGCCATCCCTCAGGTGGCAGAAGCTTAATTGCTCCATTTTTGAAAATTGTATGCCAATTATCTAACAAAAATTTAAAGGGATCAGTCATGTTCGAAGCATTCAACTGCACTGACAGTCCAGTTGAAAGTCCAAATGGCCTATTTGACGCGCGATAATTTTTGTCATTATGGTCACAATCAAATTTCAGATATGGTAATGAAAAGTTATCTCCTAGCTTTCTTATTTTCTTCTCTCTTCCTGATCCCATAGAATTATGTTCGTGCCACAAAAGCTGGCATATCATGGAAAACGGAAAAGTGCATAATCAATATACATGGAGAAATATTTAGAAATGCAACACCACCCTGTTTTAAAAATATATACCAAAAAATTTTACAACTTTTAAAAAATATTCTAATAAATTACATAAAATAAAAAACGCGTACATTGATGTATTTATCGTCGATAACACACCGTTATGGGATCGACACGACAGTATTAGGTGGAAGTAGTAGCTTAAAGCTTCAGATCGACATTAACGTAGGTACAGCTAAGCAAAACGTACTTTAATTAGTACTCCCTGTCGTGCTATGGCTGGAAGATCCACGAGAAAAAGATTTTATGCCAATTTTAAAAGTTTTTAACCTAAGGAAGTTTCCGAGTATAATCAAATCCAGTTAAAGCTTGACAATATCCTGATACATTATCCTGCGAACTAAGGCAGCACATATACTGTATAACTTGAAGCATATCGCTGTCAAGGTAGAATTTATGGTTTCTTCACAAGAAAATGAAATTTGCTGGTTCCTGCCACCAACTAGTAACACGAAGCACATCCGTTTTTATTCATAAATTTTTGCTTTGAGGAACAAAACAGTTGAAATTGCATTAAGACATCAATTAGTAGCACAGAAAAATCTATTATATGTGATTCCAGCTGCATACTTTAAAAGTTCAAGTAAAATTGAATATCATTGAGTAATAAAGACAATACAATAAAGGCTAAAACTTTGAAAAAGTTATATTTCTTTCATGCAGTCATTAATGCTGTTTGAATTGAAGAGCCAAGTGAATTTTCCATGATTAAAAAGAAGGATAGAAATTGTCGACGTAAATTTAGTGTCTTTTACTTTTTTTTTCATTAGCGATCATGCTTCCAATATAAACAAAGTAAATTGTAGGTAATGGTACTCTTTTAGCGAGATATTAGGAGTAAGGAATTTCAAACAGAAAATGTAAGGCTACACTATTGTAAAATAAGAATATTTTATACGATTACCACGACTCGTAAATTGGGATAAAGGAAATGTAAGGTAGAAACTTTCGAAGATTGGTTACAACGAATCCATCCTTTTAGTATAAACCAATATTTCGACGAAGATATAATTTTTTTAATATTTAGTATCCTTCTACATTACTAATTATTTGCCAAATCAGTTTAACACATTTTTCTTTTACAATACGTACTTCATTTGATGCAAAGTTCACCGTGCAATGATCAATCAAGGGCTTTTTATTCGTGTTAACAATTTTCAATTACTTAAAGCTAGTTTAGCTTATAAGAAAGCATCAAATATTCTCACTTTCCCTCCTATTCGTACTTCTACTAAACATGGCGGTGGTTCATCGAAAAACACAGGTGATTCTGCTGGTCGTCGTCTCGGCATAAAAAGGTCTGAAAACCAATTCGTTAGGGCTGGTGAGATCCTAATTCGACAACGTGGTACAAAATTTCATCCCGGAGATAATACCGGTCTAGGTAAAGATCACACAATATATTCTCTTGTTTCCGGATATGTTAAGTTTTTTCAAATGGATGTGTCTCTTCGCAAACGGAGGAAATACGTCGGTGTTGTTTTTGACAAAGAGACAACGTTACCAAGGCCCAAAGATGAACCTACAATTCGCCGTGTCAATAAGTATATAACTTCTGCTAATTCTGCTCAAGTTTCATGAAACCATGCGGAAACTCTCATCATCATACCTGCAATGCTCACTATTTAGAGATACTTCAAAAGGATATACTAATAATTACATGCATCAATGCCTTTGGATTTCCTTCAACTTAAGGTTGCACGAAATAACATTTTCTTCTTTTTATTATTTATTTAAACTCCCGTCACGGTCATCGTAGTTTATTACTGTCTAATGCTCAAAAATGTGAATGCATGATTAAATTTATAACTTATTTTGTTACTTTGTCTTGGGCGTATACAAGTTTGCGTATATGTCTTTCTTTTTCTACTGATTTATGCTTCTATTTTTTTCCACGCGAATAATTTGATAATTAAGCATTGTATATGTTGTTCTTAAACTTTCAAGTTTTTTCAACAAATATTTATAATTCGTTTCCAAAAAGTTAGCGTGTAAAAATCGCATTTGCCACGGTTTAAAAATCATTAAAAAAAACTGAACTTGTACCATATTATCTTTTCTGACATAGAATTCAGAAAGTTTTGACCAAACATACAGAAGGTTATTCTTTTTTTACATTTCATTTAAAAATTATTTTGGGCATTTTGAAGTTAGACTTTTAAGTATATCACCTACTATATAGTACCACACCTACTACAACGCAGTGCGTTATATTCCTTTATGTGCAAAAATTGTTGCAGTGTGCTGAGAGGTTTTATTGTTCGGAGTGCTAGCCATTACAAACTTCTAGTTTTGAATCCATTCACGCCTAAATTTTAACAATCGATTGCTAGTCAATTTGCTTACGCATGCTTAAATATAAAAACTAACGAGATAGCTTTTTTATACACTTTTTTCTTCACTTTTCTGTAGGCTAGCGGTATTGCTCTCAAACCCTTACTTTGCATACTCCTTTTCTTTGAAGTTCGTCTATTTAGTAGATAACCATATAATGCCAACCTGAATGAGCTTGAATGAAATTGCTCACGATCAACCTGTCGAAAATGGTCCTTTGTATTCTGAGAAGCAGGACCATACGGCAGTTGATTACGCGCTTCACATACTTTTCACCCAGTTTGTTCGACTCTCTGAACAAAAAATATCATTTCTTTCTCGTTATCATGCCAACGAAGGTAAGAATGCTGAACCTGTACGATTCAACGTTGGAGAGCAAGAAGCTATCCTCCTTCTTAAAAAGGGGGAAGATAATGAATTTGACAGATGTATTCAAGCTCTTGTAGCTTTAGCTAGTAGCAAACCGGTTGCCGTCATTGAATCCCTATTGTGTTGGAGAAAAGTTCGTGTTGATATTACAAGTTCAAGTGGTACTCCTCGGGTTGTTAATGAGCGGAGGAGTTCTATTTCTATCTATATACTTTGCCGTGTCTTGACTGAGATTGCTGAAACGATACCGTCAAATGCCTTAGAAGAAAGCACTGTATCTTGTTTATTAGAATGCGTTTTTCATCAGCTACTAAGCGCTAAAAATTTACCAGTTTCGTCATCCTATTTCAGTCTTGCTAATTGGGAAAGTTTTGCATTCCTTGTGGGAAGTATGTCTCGATTTAACTTCGTCATGGTATCAGATCGTTTTATTGAAGAGATTGAGCATTTGGAAAAGTCTGGCTGTGATTCCAGGCAAAAAGAAACGGTTCTTGTCCATCTCCTTAGAGCAATGCGTTATTTGCGTTTGCAGCTTTATCCAACAACTCTTTTAGAAGAGTCAATTGCTTTTTTGCAATCATTGACTTCCTTTTTCATGAAAGCCAACACAGCCTTGAAAATCGAATATGCATATCTTATGGAACAGTTGCTTCGACCATTAATCAGTCGAGCTACATTTGAGGTGAATATTCCTGCGTGGTCGCGCACCATTGAAACAATATATCCTGTAGTACTGAAAATGTGTACGAAAACTAAATACTGGAATGTTTTTTTCCCTTTTTGTTGTACACTTCTATGTCTTTCTCCCAAACAGTTCTTCCTTAAGCATTGGATATCCTCCCTTGATGCTGCTTTTTTTCGTGTTAAAGACAGACGATTAAGGAACACCGGTCTACCCCATCTTTCTCGTGTTGTATGGACTTACTCTAATCAGTATAAGGAAGAACCTTCCATAATGAATTCTAATATTTCTAATATTTTGAAATCGGGATTTTCGATTGGCAAAAAGTTTAGCGTGGTTCCATTCGCCACTTTAGAAGAATTGGATGGTTATGCACAAATTGTGCGTGTAGTCGGTGCTCATTTTCCAGAGCTTGTCATCAAAGAGATTTTAACACCTTTGTCTACTGATGCTTTTACCGAGAATATTGGCCCTGAGAAATTAATGATTGTTGTTCGGTCTGTTTATTACATTCTGCACGACATGAAGTACAAAAAATCGGATAGTACTATATTCGAATATATTGAATTTGAGTTCGTTGATTTACATGAAGTTGCCGTCGGAACTCCATTACAACAATTTGTTCATAATCTTTCGCAAAAGCTTCTATTCCTCGTTTTTCAGCTCTCCACTAATACCAACTGTTACCTTGATTCAAAAAATGCAACCAGTTTGCTTGCTTTGTACATTAATGCACTCAAAGTGTTTCCTTGTCTCATGGGAAAATTAGAACAACGTGTAATTGATGCATATGTTAAGTGTTTGAATTGTTCAAACAAAATAATCCATACTGTTTGTCATAACTCTTTGATATACTTTTCTTCTGGGCTTAAAATGTCGAAGTCAGTGATATCTTGTCTTTCTCGGAAATTGGTTAAGGGTTCAGAGTACTTGTTACGAACTTACCATGAAGTTATTAGAATTTGGATCAGTCAGCAAGAAGCAGTTATTGAAAAAAGGAATTCTGTCCTTAGTAATAAATCGTGTGCAAGTTCTGAAAGCAATACTCCTGCCTCTGTAAAACAAGATTATGATGACATTCAAAGTTGGACGATAATTGAAGAAATTCAATCACTTGGTGTACTTCATTTATCTTCACCATCAGTTGGAATCCGTAAGTTTGCAGTGGCTTTGCTTAATGATGTTAAGCAATTAAATACGGAGTATTTGATGCTTTCTTCAGATAAAGTTGAAGTTGGTGACATATATTCTGAACCGACAATTGTCGATGTTCTGAAAGATTGCGATTCTTCAATTTTGAGTGTCGAAAGTCACTTACCGACTGCTGCTGAAAGGTCACGATTGCGCAAGTTTATCAACGATGGAACCAAGGATATGCTTTTGAAACTAGCTACGTCAAACAGCGGCGTTGACATTTCAATATGGTACAATGTATTTCCTCGCTTTATAAAGGTTTGTTTTGAAAGATTTCCTACCACTATGGCATTGCTTAGAAATACTGTTTGTGAGAAACTTCCGAGTATTACTATGCAATTATTATCGCGTATTGAATCTTCGGAATTAAACTTTAACTTGAAGTCTGCTGTAAAAAATGATAATTTTCCTGAGTTTTTATTAGTTCAGTGGAAGCTGTACCTTATTGTTGCATGTTGTACAATTACATACACTTCTAACGTGGATTATTCGCACACTGACCTTAGGAGGACACTTACTGCTGTTCAATCTGGAAACCATTTACGTGGTTTACAGGAAACCATAAAGATAACTAGCGCAGAAAGTCTTTTTAGTATGGTATTGCCTCTCATTTTTACTGAATTTTCTCCTATACGTGAAGCTGTTGTTTTTGCTATTGGCTGTATAAACGTAAACGCCTTTCCACAATTAGTACGTTCTTTGAAGCCGTATATATCTGTGCTCAAACAGGATCATCAAGAGTTTATTTTTGCAGGCTTAAACTTCCCTTCTGTGAAGCGCCGTAATAAACCTGATTTGTTATTGCGATCTGAAATAGCTCACATTTTTGCAATGACATCACATCTCTTATTGCATGAGTTATTAAATGAAGACCGTGAAGCGTTGTCTGTTATATCTGAATTTTTGAAAGATTTAAAGGGATTTTTGAGTACTCCTAATGTCCAAGCAGATGAGAAGTATTTGAAATTAAGGTGCTACTTTTCTCAATTACTTGAGAAAGTATTACTGGTTCAGAATTTGCATCCGTCGTCTGAGGTTCTTCCTTTTTCGGGACGTGCTTCGTGTTGGAAATTATTGGATGAATGGACTGGATTTGGTCCTGCTCGTGCAATTACAAAAAATCGCGAAGAGCTAATGAGAGCTCATATACGCGGTAACAATAAAGATATTCGTGAGCGTGATAAGTTGTTAGCTTCATTTGAAGCTGGAAAGCAAAACCTCGAGTATTTGGCTATTAAGGCAATGATCGCGTTATGTACAGCAAAGCTACAACAGGAATTAACTGAAGGAGTGTTTTTGTTCGACATAGAGATACTGCTTAATTGGTTTACTGCTGTCTTTGGTTCTCCCTCCAAGGCTATAGTGGGGCTGGCTAGAAAAGGCCTGACCGCCTTATTATTAGAGAATAGCAGCAATGAAGTATTGCTGCAGAAGGTAATCAACCGTTGCTTTTCTAAAGAGATTTCGCAGACTATTTCTAATTACTATTTCTTGTCGCTTTCTGAAATGCTTATTCAAATAAATCCAAACAATTTGAGTAAACCAAAGCTTTTGCCCTTGTGTTTGGTAAACCTTTCCACGAATAATCTTTCGGTAAGGCTAAAAGCATTTGAGTTACTTGGAAATTTTCATCTAAATAATTTTACTATGACTGCATTGATGGAATTTAAAACATTCTTGGAATCAAGCAACCCCGCTTTATACTTGAAACCTCAATACTTATTTTCTGTACAGCTTGCTAGCGATTTTACTGAAGATTCATTCACTTTAACTTCAGAATGTTTACGTTATTTCAATTATGGTCATCAACATAGACGTGGACTGGTGACGGTTTTACTTCCGTGGCTACAAAATTTGGAGCTAAAGATGGATGTTGAAAACAAAACTTTCGATTCTTTTACGGCGGTAATTCTAATTGATTTGATTGAAGTCACTGCAAAGTTTACTAATGATTTACCTAACGAAATTGAGGCTTTATGGACCTCGTTAGCTCTTTCGCGTCACAAGTCGAACTGGACCGTAATCTTATTTTTTTTAATGCAACAGTGTTACCAAAGGAAAACTTTTTCTTTTGTTGACTGTACAAGACAGATTACTATTTATCTCGCGAAAACAGAACTTCTTTCTGATCTTTACTCTACCCTTCTGTCTTTTGTTTGTCCTGCTAATGTATCGAATGAAAACCAAGAGGTTTATAAATTTAGTCTTGAGGATTTATCTTCAACTTATGTTGCAAATTTAGAGGATTTGTTTCCCAGTGAAAAAAATCATATTTCCTACTCCCCGTGCCAGTTATCTTTACTATTATTGATGGATATTCTTCCAAATCCTTCTATAATCACAGTTACTGATGATGTGGCTACAATACTCCATGCTGCTTTTATACAATTTGATCATTATTCTCGCATAGTCCAAGAGCAATGCCAGCAGATTTTTCAGTATGTTGTACGAAAAGTTCTAGCTATGGAAGGAAGGTTAGATTATGACGACGCTTATTTTGATTTCAATGTAGAAAGCTCACTAATAACGGGCCTTCGTGGTAAAACCAAGAAGGAGGATGATTTGGTTAAATATCATAACATGATTTTGAAGACAATTGAGTTATTGAGTTCATCATATCCTGAGCTTAAACAAATATGGGGTGAGGTTGCTTTATCGTGGGCTACGACTTGTCCTTCTCGACGTTTGGCTTGTAATTCATTCCAGTTGTTTCGTTCTTTGCTTCCAGATTTTGATGCACGAATGCTTCTTGAGATTATTTCTCGTCTAGTTGGTACAATATCAGATGAAACGAGCTATTTACGTGATTATTCCGTTGAAATATTGCGAACTTTTAATTCCTATGTTTTAGTTATGAACTCCGATGATTTACTAAGTTATTCTCAAATATTATGGACAGCCATTGCGTGTTTGACTACAATCCATGAGGATGAATTTATTGAATCTGTGAAAATTGCATATGCTTACTTTCTGAGAGTGGAGGAGACGGACTCTGCTACCCAACAAATTATGGAGACATTTCCCCAAAACTGGGTTGGAGATTACCAAGGTCTTCAGATTTTAATATTAAAAGGTTTCCGTTCAACTAATTCTTTTGAAATTACCATGAATTTTTTCCTTTTGCTGATGGATTTCAAGGATAATGATTTGGTTGGCGTTGGTTATTTGAGGATACTATCCTGCTTGTTGGTGTCATTACCAGCGATGGTATATACATACGAGCATTCAGATCCTATTACTTTTGATTTAAGTGTTTTCTGTCATAAATTAGCTACTCTTGCTTCACAATTTAACGATGATGCATTGATTGAGCTTCTTGACACATATCTCAAACGTAAATTCAGGTCAATTAAGGATTTTTTAAAACATACGGTTTCATACCTATACTCCTATTATTTTGAAGATTACGAGCTAGAAATTGTTAGTACTCTTACGATGTTTCTATCAAATAATTTGACTTGGTTTAGAAAGTCTACGTTAGATGTGTTAAAAGAACTCTTTCCATTAATTGATTTCCAAAAACCTATATATTCCGAACATGGATTAGGTATTGTTTCACCGCTTCTTCGACTCTTACCTACTGGTTATGCAATGGAAGCGTTGTCTTTGCTAACCGACTCAGTGCTTCATGTATCTGCTCCCACAGATATGCAAACCTTAAAGTTATTAATGGTTGACCCTAAATTAAAAAATTCAGATGATCGTCTGGCTGGATTTTTTGAAATACCTGACGAGGATGGATGGTATGAACCAAACTCTGAATATGCAGCTGCTATAACTAAAAGCAACGTACATGCCGTATTTTATAGCTGTTCCACTACCGAGGCTTCTGTGAGTACGCCAGAGGTTAGATTTCATGCTGATGAAGTATCCAATTATCCGCGACACGTTCCTACTGACAGTCATGGTTCGCTTGACGAAAATTCACTAGGAGAGCTAGTTACAACTCTTCATAGCCTCGATGTCTTCTTCGCTGAAGATAGGGATGAAGAGTTAATTCAGCCTGATGTCGCCGTTGATCCAAAATTAGATATTACATCGGAAGATTATGACGATCGGATAGCTACGATTCTTTCAGGTAGCCTTAGACGGCAGAAACAAGGTCTTATGGCTTATGAAACAGAATCCTTCAGAGATTATTCACCGAACGAAGAAATTGATGCATCAGCAAAATTGCCGATGGACATGCCGCCGGTGAGAGTAAGAAAGTCGTCTTTTATCTCTAAATTAAAACCTCATTACTTTATGGATGCTGAATCTTATTATCCTTCTTTAAAGGCACTTGGTAATTCGGCGGAACATCGTTTATCTTTGGACGAAATACGAGGTGCAGCAGAATTGAAACAAAATAAAAATTGGAATTCCATGTTAGATCAATCTGTTTCTATGATTAATGAAGATTCAGTGGAAGACCATGAAACTCATGAAAATTATTATCATTTACGTACAATGTTTCAAGGAAGTGAAAGCAATGAATCTTTTACTGATACAACTCGATCCCGCGGTTGGCATTGAATTTGCCTATACTGGTTTAGTATACTTATACAAGCTTTTATGGTGTTCATGTGTGTAAGATGGAAAATTAGTCGGCAACGTTTATGGATGTACTATATAAAACTATTCGTTTGTTTTCATTATTTTATCATTTGCATTTTTTTGTTAATTTAAACTCGAAAATTCTTTGACCATTACAGCCTTTAATTTTAGAATTCAAAATCTTAGAGCGTGTCATGTTATTAAAAATCAAGCTATAACTATGGTAATTAGGTGTAGTGATATAAATCGGTTTCATATGTCCGTATTTAAACAAATGAAAACATAAAGAGTCAATCAATAACGAGTTATTTTACAACAATTCTTATAAGAAAAGAGGCATGAGATAATAATGTCAAGCATCGTGTAATAATGGTAATACATTGACGAACTTAAATAATAGATTATTTTTTCATTTGTACTGATCCATAAAGAAAGCATAGCGTGTTGTTAAATCTAATTAACGTGATAAATAATCAAATACGTAAACAATCGGTATACTGGTTCTGACTAGGGTGAGAGTAGTTTCAACGACAACACATTACTACTCAGTTTCAGAAAATCTTAGGAATCTAGAAAATGAGTTCTAAAGACATTAGTTCGAAGTCCCCGAGTGGTAATGATGCATTAAATGACAAAAAAGGGACAAAGACTTCAGAAACTAATGACAGAAACTCAACGAACAATACCAAAGAAAGGGATGAATTAGAGGATTTAGTAAGTTAAAGCCCTATTATTTTTCAAAATGAAAACTAACCAAATAGTCTGAAGAAGATTTACAATTAAAAAATGATTTGGAATTATTAGTTCAAGCTGTTCAAGATGCCACCCCTGAGTTGGTGGGTTCCAGTCTCACTCAGCTTAAAGAAATAATTCGTACTTCTACCTCCTCTATGACGGCCGTTCCAAAGCCTTTGAAGTTTCTTAGACCACATTATTTTACTCTCGTTAAAATCTATGATTCCTGGCCGCAAAGCCCTCAGAAGACTCAACTTGCTGATATCCTTTCAGTATTAGGAATGTCCTATAGTAATACAAGCAAACATGAATCATTAAAATATCGTCTTCAGGGCGTTACCACTGATCCTTCTTTATGGGGTCATGAGTATGTTCGCCATTTGGCTTCCGAAATAGAAGAAGAGTTTGCCAGTCGCCAGGAAGAGGAAGCGCCAACCGACGATCTTATGGAACTTGCATTGACCATTGTTCCATTCTTCCTTACTCATAATGCTGAGGCTGATGCTATTGATTTATTACAAGAATTGGGTGCTATTGAAAAAGTTGTACCCTTCGTAGAACTTGATAATGCTTCTCGCGTTTGTCTTTATATTACCAGTTGCGTTAATCTTTTGCCATTTCCTGAAGATGTCGCCATGTTAAGAACAGCGCATGCTATTTATCGGAAGTTTGACCAGCTTACACAAGCACTTAACGTTGCTATCCGCCTTGATGATATGTCTTTGATAAAAGAAGACTGTGAAGCTGCTACGGATCCCTTGTTGAAAAAGCAAATGTCTTACATGCTTGCTCGTCAGCAAATACCTATGGATATGGGAGACGAGGAGTTAAACGATGCTTTAAATAACACTCATTTATCTGATCACTTTCATTATCTAGGAAAGGAGTTGAACCTTATGGATCCTAAAGTTCCGGAAGATATCTTTAAAACACATTTAGAAGTGGCTAGGACTGGATTGGGTGCATCAGGAGTGTATTCCGCCAAACAAAATTTAGCTAACACTTTTGTCAATGCCCTTGTCAATGCCGGATACAGTAACGACAGATTAATTTTGGTCGATGACGAAAAAACGTCTTGGATTTATAAAAATAAAGAATCTGGTTTAATAAGTGCTACAGCTTCTATTGGCCTATTACAATTATGGAATGTTGACATGGGATTGTCTTTGTTGGATAAGTATTTATACTCTTCTGAGGAGAATACCAAGGCTGGTGCATTGTTGGGAATTGGTGTTACAAATGTTGCAGTAAGAAATGAAGCTGATCCAGCTATGGCAATTCTTTCTGAATACCTTGAAACTGGCTCCGTAAAGCTTCGTGCATCAGCGATTTTAGGTTTAGGACTTGCATACAGTGGAGCTAATCGCGAAGATTTACTCGACATGTTATCTCCAATTGTTACGGATACCGATTGCCCTATGCAATTATCCTGCTTAGCCGCATTATCTTTAGGTCTTATTTTTGTTGGTACTTGCAACGGCGATGTAGCTAGCACAATTTTACAAACTCTAATGGAGCGTGAAGAGTCTGCCCAAAATGATCAATGGGGCCGTTTTATGGCTCTTGGCCTTGCCCTTCTTTTTAATGGTAAACAAGACCTTGCGGATGCTACAGTCGAAACACTGAAAGCTATTGAGGGTAAAATTGCACGACAAGCTGAAATTTTGGTGGATATTTGCTCGTATGCTGGAACTGGCAACGTTCTTCACATCCAAAAATTGCTTCATATCTGTAGTGAACCTCCCAGTGATGATGCTAAGGAGAGTGAGACTACTATCCAGACATTTGCAGCACTTGGTGTTGCTACTATAGCTATGGGTGAAGATATTGGAGCAGAAATGGTTTTGAGACATTTCGATCACATGATGCATTATGGCGAACCCTCTATTCGAAAAGCTATACCACTTGCATTAGGATTGCTTTCCGCTTCCAATCCTCAAATGCGTATATTTGACACGCTTTCACGCTATAGTCACGATAATGATTTGGATGTTGCTTACAACGCAATCTTTGCAATGGGTCTTGTTGGTGCTGGTACTAGTAATGCGCGTTTGGCTCAATTACTCCGCCAACTAGCCAGTTATTATCACAAAGAATCCAACGCTCTATTCATGGTTCGTATCGCTCAAGGTTTACTTTACTTAGGAAAAGGAACAATGACGCTTAACCCTTATCATACAGAACGGCAGATTCTTGGTCAAACTGCTTTTGCTGGTCTTATGACTGTTGTATTAGCTATGCTAGATGCAAATACCTTTGTCCTTGATACCTCGCATTGGTTGCTTTATGCTATTACGTTAGCAATACGACCCCGAATGCTCATTACCCTTGGTGAGGACGGTCAATATTTACCAGTAAGCGTTCGAGTTGGTCAAGCAGTAGATGTGGTCGGTCAAGCTGGTCGTCCCAAGGTCATTACGGGTTGGGTCACACATACTACACCAGTTTTGTTGCATCACAATGAGCGAGCTGAACTAGCGACGGAAGCATATACACCTTTGACTTCGTTGGAAGGTATTGTTATTTTAAAAAAAAATACGGAGGACATTGAAATGACCGCTTAAATGACTTGAAGTTAAATGACTACAATTTTTATGTACTAATGCTTGATTTCCAGTTCTTTGCTATTAATAAAACAAACTGGATTGTTGAAATTCAGCGCCCGATACATTTATTTTTCTATTTCGATTATGTTAAATTCGTATTTTTTAGATTAGAAATGTTCTAGTATTGTTCTAAATTGAAGTAGCGGAAAGTATATATACATGATTGCAAATTTGTAATTAGGATTATAATTTCTGTTTCTTTTTTTTTGTATTTGTCGCGTTACCAAAAGGTAATAGAACGTCCACTGCAGAAACGTCTTGTTGGATAAAAATTGCCCGAACTAAGGAGCTACCATTTCTTAGTAAAAAAAATTTAGACCTGCGTTGGAGCTTAATGCAATTATCAAAGAATGAATTTTAATCATCTTCTGATAATCCGACAAAGGAGTTGACTGCTTTGCGACGCATCCCTTATGTCACGTTTCTACTACTGTTTCAATACCTAACCATTACATTAAAGGTAAAACTGCACATTAGATACTTCGCATTTAGGGAATAACGGTGAATAGCTTTATTTAATTTCAAATATTATCTTGAATTGTTATTATGTTTCATCATATGCAGTCCCAAAGTCTGCTCATCGTTAATTCATTTCCACAGGTAAGTTGTGCATTCATTTCGTTATGTGAAAAAATGGAATGACGCTCGTATTTGAATTGATAGAAATGTCATATATGACTATTAGGGGACTATTATGTGTTGATTGAACAATTTATTTTCAATGGGATCACTCACCCGTCATTTTGTCTACCGAATTGCATTTTGTAAGAATTTGTCAGTAAAAATTTGACCTATATATCGAGGTATTCGTTCTCTCGATTTGTGCTACTGAAATTGAGACATTAATCCGATTTCGCTTGCTTGCAAATAAAAGCCAGGAAAATATAATTGGTCTTTTGGAACTTGTATTTGAGGCACTCTTTAGCATTTTTTATCCTTCTATTTTTTAATTCATTAATCATTTAATAAGAAGATGCAGTTCTCTGTCCTTTGCAAATTTCTGTTGCTTGTCACAGCCGTAATGGCACAAACGGAGTATACTCCTGGTTTTACGACAGACGTTGCTACAACTGTAACGCCTACTCCTTTACCAAGTGCTAATGTTACGACTACTTCCTTTAGCAGTGCAAGTACTGAGACTTCCACCCACAGCGTAACAAGCACGAACATTACTTCGATTGTACCTCCCCCTTCGACTAGCCATAACTCTACCACTACCACTGTGCCACCTACAACTAGCATGAACACTACGACCACTGTACCTCCTACAACTAGCTTGAATACTACTACTACTACTGCACCACCAACAACTCATGTTAACAGCACTACTACTGTTGTACCACCAACAACTCATGTCAACACTACTACTGTTGTACCACCAACAACTCATGTCAACACTACTACTGTTGTACCGCCAACAACTCATGCCAACACTACTAGCTTCGTACCTACTACTACGGAGAGTTCTATACATCCTATCACTACTGGATTCTATAACACTACATTCACTACCGGCTACTTCAACACTTCAGTCACTTCGGTCGCAGTTCATAATAGTACTACTGTCTTCCCGACATCTGTTCCTATTGTAAACACTACTAGTTTCAACGTAACTACCATTCCTTCTTCTGCTGTGCATTATGCTTCTCCCAGCGGACTTCTCGCTTTGGTTGTTATGCTAATTTCTGCCTTCGCCTTTTTGGCTTAATTTATCCCATTTAATATAGGCTTACTATTTATAATATTTACAACCTAGCAGAAGTATGCAATTAATTTCTTTCGCTTAATTACTTTATCAGATTATAGTTTAATGTTGAAATTGTAATTTAATTCTATTAAGTTATTAGTACAATTATGGAAGGCTAAGTCTCTAAAGTAGCAAACAGTATGTCTGGGAAAAAATGTATTTTTAGGCCGTAGTCAATACAGATAGAATGAATGCACCATGCATTATAAATTGACCCGACAAAAAAAGAAGAAAGCGATGTTATGACTCTTCAGTTGAAGGAAGAGGGTATTTAGAGTGCAACAAATAAAATTGTCTTAAAAGCCCATGATGAAATGGTCTCAAAGACTATTGAAAAGCTGTAACTGAGTTATTGCTTTATTCTTTCATATATGAAAAAACAAAACAACCAAAACCAGTAAAGTTTGATGAATATGTAAATCAATCACAAAAAATTGAAGTTGTAATTAATACATAAACCAGCTAGAACAAACTTCGTAGGTCATACGGAATTTTAACATAACCATATTTAATGGGACGCGTCTTCTTCCTTGCAAAATTGAGCGTAACTTTCATCATTTAATAGTGATTTCAATTCGTCAGGTGATGATAACTTGATTTTGCAAATCCAACCTTCTTCCTCGGGAGACGAGCTCACCTTATCTGGTGAATCACCAAGAGATTCATTGATAGAAGTAACTGTACCAGACACTGGAGAATATACATCACTAGCCGACTTGACTGACTCAACAGCACCGATGCCATCACCTACACTCACGGTAGTCTCAGGTTCTGGCAATTCAACGAATACAACTTCACCAAGAGCATTCGCAGCATAAGAGGTAATTCCTACAGTTCCAACATCTCCATCGACTTTAACCCATTCATGTTCCTTAGTAAAGTGTTTAGTTGAGTAATATTTTACCGCGCTCCATTTCATGGATAAAGTAGGAGCTGCTGCCTTCAAACAGAAACCGGTCTTTACAGATGAGGTAAGAGAGGGAAGGAAACCAGAGCGAAGGGCAGAACGAGCTAACATGTTAGGACTTGCAAATTTTATTCGTAGCTAAAAAGGATGGTAAGTCGTTAACTTCGTAGAGCAGACAAATAATGCAATAACGAAACCGCGCGATGTATCAGTGCTTTATAGCGTCCTGCGTTGTACTCTGGCATATTTAAAATGTATACAAGTACAAATTCACTAACTTGTTTTAAGATACGTTATTTCCTATCTATCGTACTAGTAAGCTAACTCAGTTGCCAATTCTAATTAACTATAACAGTATATACGTCTCTCTATAGATGTATAAGAAAATATACCGTTATTGCTATAAGGAATTACGCTTGTATGTTGATTTTATTAATGAATCAGTTCTGTTCCTCTTAAGTAAAAGCAATATTTGCATAGGTTAATAAGTCTACTTGCTTGTTCACTTAACCTTACAATAATTATGTTTCTTCTTTCAATTTTGAAAAACGTAATTGCTTGACTTAGCTTTAGACAACTTGAACGTGCATTCAATAAATTTGCCTACCCTATAATATCTGGGAGATATATATTAACAAATATGTAAGGCAAGTAGTTGCTACATTACCGTTTTTCTTTTTGAACTAGCTGATAAAATCTTTAAAGTCCTAGAGGAAAGGTAATCCTAGTTAACCATAACTGTCAAATGTACAATGCTAAAAACAAAGTATTATTACAGACATCTGACGTTACGATCTGCAATACTGGTGTAAGCGAAACTTCTCCATCTAGTTGAAATGTACAATGATAGTACTGAAAATTTTTGATTTATAGCCTTTAACCTATGAACAGTCAGAGGAATTTAGAAAAAAAAAATTTTTTTCAGAAATGTTAACTTTTTATTCAACTTGATTTCTAGCCTAGTTTTTTGCTAAAATAATGTTATTTAAGTATGTATAATAAATAATTGCTAGACTGTAAAACTCAAAGAATCGATCGGTCTAATTTTACTTTGGACAACTCAATAACGTAAATACTGTAACTGTGCCTGCACCATTCTCACTCAGCCACCACCATTAATTGATAAAAGCTTGCTCACTATTAGAATTTCCTTATAACCAACATAGAGAAATTCTTTTTAATTTTCTACTTATACTTTTTGAGTAACATAGCAATCACTTCATTTACTGACTGGTGCTTGGACTTATATATTAGCTTTGTAGAGTTACTACTATCAAAGTAGTTACATTTAATAATTTGCATAGGATTCAATTGTTTCCTTCTCCAGTGTACTTTTAGTTCACATTCGGTTATTTATCTATTGGTTTATTGGAAGCCATATTCGAAGTACTATAGTGAAAATCAAAACTTGCAATTTCACTGGTTTTCCTTCGGCTGTTTATTTCATTTTTTTGTACTAGAAGAATAACGGTCTCTTTAAAGACTTTTTACCCGACTTACAGAATCTATAAATATAGCATTTCTATTTTTAATGCAAAATGGTTCGCTTGCCAAGAAAGTTCAAACGTGTTTTACTTTTAGTGGTATTACTTACATTGGTTGTATTTGTACGTTTCAAAAAGCAATACATCCCAACTATCAGTGTATTTGAGGGCAGTCTGATTGACAATCGAGATACTCTTTCGTATTTCAATATTTCTAATCTAGAGCCCTCAGAACGCTCCGAATGGCTTCCAAATAAACGGGTTAATGCTGCCTTTGTTACGTTGGCAAGAAATGAAGATTTGAATGATTTACTTAAATCAATCCGAAAACTTGAGAAGACTTTCAATCATAAATATCATTATGGATGGGTTTTCCTTAACAATGAGGAGTTCTCTGACGAATTTAAGGAGCATGTTATTGAAGCGGTCTCTGGCAAATGTGAATTTGGTTTGGTACCTCAGGAACAATGGAGCATTCCGGAATATATTGACCAAGACAAAATGCATGAAAATTGGAAAAAACTTCAAGAATTAGGAATTCTTTATGCTGACAAAGAATCTTATCGTCACATGTGTCGCTTTGAGTCTGGTTTCTTTTATCGTCATCCTCTTGTTCAGAAGTACGAATATTATTGGAGAGTTGAACCTAGTGTGGATTTCTTTTGCGACCTCGATTTCGATCCATTTGCTTATATGAAGGAAAATAACAAGGCGTATGCATTCACTATCACTGTAACTGAATATTCAGAAACAATTCCTTCTCTTTGGCCCTCTACCAAAGAATTCATCAAAATGCACCCTAATGCTCTTCATCCTAATAATGCTCTAAACTTCATATCTAATGATGATGGGGAAACTTATAACGGATGTCATTTTTGGACTAATTTTGAAATTGCGAAAGTTGATTTTTGGGAAAGTGAAGTTTATAGTAAATATTTTGACTACCTTGATAAAAGTGGTAATTTCTTCTATGAGCGTTGGGGTGATGCTCCAGTTCATAGCATTGCTGTTTCGTTGTTCGCTGATCGTGACAATATCCATTTTTTCAATGAGATTGGCTATTGGCATCCTGGTAGCGGTCATTGTCCTTTGGATGATGCTACACGCGCTAAATGCGACTGTGATCCTTATGAATCCATTGATTATAATGGATGGAGCTGTCTAGATAAATTCTATACCGCATTTGAAATGCCTTTCCCCGAAAACTGGTCTTTTTATAGCCATTAATTCTTTCACATGGCTTAAAATGTCAGATTTGCTTTAAAAAGCTCAGTTTGTTTTTAAGTCGCAATTTATGCTTTCCATTTATTTTTATTTACTTCGTCATTTCTCTTCTCATTTTTTTTGAAAAGCTTTCAACGGTTAATTGGTTTGCTATTACTTTATGAGCCTACTTTTTTCATTTTGTACCGTATATTTCTTTACACCTTCTGATAGACTATGTCTTCCGAAATTAACTTCGTTATCGATTTTAGTCACTTTCGTTTATACAGTTCTTGCTTTCGTACTATTGAAGCATCAACTTTTTAGCCATACTTAATTCTCCCTTCAATGAAACTATTACATTTTATCATTCTATGTTTAATTTTAAGGGCTTTAGTTCTATGTTTTCATAGCTGTCGTTGATCCTTTCTGTAGAAACTGCACGATGACGATTAGCAGGATTCACTAAATCATTATCTTCTTGGTAATATTTGGATGCAAGTAATAAATCCTTTTTTGAGATTAAGCCAACTAAATTTCCGTCTTTTTCGATAAAAATCACACTTGGACTTAAGACTTCGAATAAAACAGCGACATTTGCAATGCTCTGCGTATGTAATACAGAAATAGGGTTCACATCCATATACGCTGAAAGATCTATTCTATCTGATTCACCGAATTTAGAGGACTTACTATCGCCAACTGAATCAACCTTTCCGAAACACAACTGCTGATCAAAAGTAAATGAAGGCTCTAGTTTTGCAGCCTCAAAAGAACTCTTCAGTGATGATTTCTTAAGATAGCCTATTAAATAATTAGATCGTGAATCTAAAACAACAGGATATCCGCTAAAGTCGTAACCTTCCATCATTCCTAACAGCTTTCTCCATGTAAATCCGATACTAGGAATGGTTATTAAATTGCTAGCCATCACTTCAGTAATGGGTATATTTATGGTATTGGAGCTATTAATGGATTTTTCTGGTTCAAGTAAGGGTAATCCATTAATCTCAATGCTACGATCAGCTATACCTGTTTTTCCCAGCATATTGCCAATGGAATTTGCAAGTGCCACGACAAGTACGGTAGGTAATATGAAGTTTAAGGCACCTGTTAATTCAAACATAATAACAACGATCGTGACCGTCAAATGCATTATACCGCTGAGAGAAGCTGCTGCTCCAAGGAGCGCATAGGTACCTGGAGTGATACAGCTTTCAGAACCATGACAAGCTAAGAATAAAACTGAGTTTGGAAACCTTTGATAAATCATCTCTGCTATCAAACCAATCATATAGCCAAACGAGGCACCTACCGCCATAGAAGGAACAAAGATGCCAGCAGGAACCTTGGCTCCGTACGAGAAGGTAACAAATATTGTTCTTGCAAATGTAGCAATCAAAAGCAAAATAGTATTTTTAGTCCTTAGAGAAGGGTCACAAAGATTAATTAACTCAGGTGAGCTACTTGACTTACATTCTTGGAAAAGCAATTCCATCCCAAGGGTCATGTCCAAACGTAACCAAGGATTTAAGAAACTTACCAAGGATGTTATTACGGTGACAAAAGCAGCATCGAGAACACCCCATCGAGACAAGTATTTTTTGCGTAGTTTTTGAATTAAGAAAAATAAGCGCATTACAAATTCACCGTATAAACCTCCAAAAATTCCTAGAAAACAAAAAAAAAGAAGCTCAAAAAAATGCCAGGATCCAGAGTAGCGAACCTCAAATAAAACAACTTGCCCTGTACGAAATGGATTTAGCATATGCAAAACACCAACGGCCGATAAACAACAGAAAAATGAATATACTATCATTTTTGGGTCATAACCACCAGACATTTCCTTAAAAGAATTAGTCAAAATCTCTATAAACTTTCCTACCTCAATACCGAAAAGCACACCTCCAATAGGGGATCCAAATGCAACAGCGACTCCGGAAGCAGCAGAAGCAACACAAATATCCCTATATCTAATAGATCCTTCCCTGGCATATTTGAATATCTTAGATATATTATGCCCGATGGTAGTAGCTAAATGTACACTGGGTCCCTCCTTCCCAACGGAAAGACCACTAGCGATGGCTAATGGCAAACCAACGCATTTTACCAACATAACACGAAAAGATAAGAAACTATCTCTTAAAAAACCGCTTATGATACATTTAATCTCTGAGATTCCACTACCAGCTGCTAAAGGAGCAACATCTCTTACCATAATCGCAGCACATAACACAAAAAGTAAAGCGAAGGCCGTGTATATAAGGTAATTTAGGGAAAACTTGTAAGTCCAGGGTTTCCATGCAGTACACGAGGAACCTTGAAACGTTAGATCATTGTACAAGTCATGTTTGAACATACCCATAGTTTCGCTATACCAACAGCAGAATTTCTCATTGTAATACCAATGACTAGTACAATATCCCCTTCGTATGTCCGATAGCCAAGAGGTAACTATGTCAAGCATATAAGCCGCAAACCCAACTGTTGTTCCTATGATACTGAGAATAAACCATGAATAACCAACATTCCATATTCTCCACAACTTGGACCAACGGCTTTGATCAATTACGTTTTCTTCATTTTGCTCGTTAATTATTTCATTAACTCTGTCTTTAAAAGTTGTCAGTAAATAGTAGTCAAATGCTTTCGAAGCTTGAAAAACCATACCGTCCGTTTCAAAATTATCAATACCGGAACCTTCTCTATTAAAAAAATATTTTTTTTTCCTTTCATTTTCATCCAAAGATCGACGTTCCGCCTGATCAAAAGAACTTGAGGAATCTGCTCTCTTTTGAGAGGACATTGATGATATAATCTAATGTGGAGAATATCAGAATTGAAGAAAATGCTCTTGTTTTTCTCCTTTGTATATCAAAAATTGATCACTAGCATTTATTATTGTATGGTAGGCAAATCGCAAGCATTAATTGCACTTTTCCAAAACTTTGTCCTCAACCTTGAATATAGTATGTTAAGGGTGTAAACCGAGCGAATTTTATTACTTATGAAGTAAGAAATATTGAAGTTGGAATATAAACAATGCACATTTGTAATATCTTCATAGTAAAAGAAGATTCTATTTTCGACTCTCTTTAGTTTTCTATAGTAGTTAGTTATTCGTTAGTCGTACAAATGTTACTTTTTGCTATTTTGCTAGATAAGTTTAAAATAGGAAAATTTAATGAAACAAAACTAAAGCAAAGTACAGTAATCAATATAACTTGGAAAAATCACATTCCGCAATAAATTGGAAACAATACACTTCCCAGGACTAAAACAACTTCATATAAGTGATAAAACATTAAGATAACCAAATAGTGCACTAGAATCAATCGGAAATTAAGTTATTTCAGCCCTAAATCAATCTGAAGCAGGTCTCCAATCCCAAATCATAATCGAAAGTAAGTAAAAAGTCATCAAGTCAATTGATTTTCACATTAAACACGAAAAACTACATCAACAAATTAAAGCACATATGTCACATTAAATTCTAACATCCAGTAGTTTCAAAATGGTAAAGGGCCCTATTAAATTAAAATAGAAAAGGTAAAATTGCGCTGCGAAAGATAGTTAGTAAATGATTTTAAATCCAGGGAAAAGACCAATTATCACAATCATTGAATACTTACCCTACACCCAAACCAATAGCAATACCACCAAGTGCTCTGACTTTCCGCTTTTCATAGTAAACTTCGCTTTCCAGTTTGGTGATACGCGACCTTTTCACAGGTACCATAGCATTGTAATCCTCGTTTTCCTCAAAATCCTCTCTACTTCTCTTCTTTGACTTTGGAGAGGATCGAATGGAAGATTTCAAAGTATCCCCAATGCTCTTTTCCAAATTCTCGAACTTCTTTTCCAACTTTCCGACAGGTTTTCTTACTTGGCTTGCAACACCAGTTACACCTTTGTTAACTTGATTAGCGACACCATTCATGCCTTTGTTGACCTGGCTTGCAACACCATTCACGCCCTTGTTAACTTGACTGGCAACATCGGTCATGCCTCTGTTAACTTGACTGGCAACGTCAGTCATGCCCTTATTGACACTTGACCTAATCTTTCCAAGAAGAGAAGGCTTGATAGGTGTCTTAATCTTTCTATCTTGGATATCAGATGTTTTTTCCTCCTCCTCAGAGGGTTGATCTTTAGAGGTTGATCCTTTTGCTTTATCATCCGAAGAAGAGGGTTGACCTACTTTTTCAGTAGAACTACCGCCTTCCTGCTTCTTGATTTCTGGCTCTTTCTTCTCAGACTTAATTTCATCCTTCGTTTCATTCTCTTCGGAATGTATTTCCTTGTCTTCTTCTTTATTATCATGTTGGAGGATTGTCTTTTTGGAATTCTCCAGATGTTCAGCAAGACGCTGACGTGTGCGCCTAGCAACAGAAGTGGTAGTGGCAGATGTCGAAGATTCAGGTTCCCCCTCAGATGTCTCTGATTTCTGCGCAGTGGGGCGTGAAGGAGTCGCATAAGTTGAAGGAGTGGAGGATGCCTCTAACAAGGCGTTAATAAACGGGGTCATGCTGTAGTCTTTGGCAAGAGCCAAGGCATCTGCAGGAGGCACCCATAGTCCAGCAACACGTTTGTCTTCAATTGGGTTTAAATTATCACGAATCCATCTCATTTCCAAGTCTTCTTCTTCTTGGGTAGCCTTAGGGAAAGCTGAACGAAACCTAATCGGGTTTAGATTTTTAGAAAAAGATATGAAAAAACGCTTACATTGACGTAGCACTAATGCTTGAATCCTTTGCCATCCTCATAAGAAAGTGAGGTCTATATTTATATACATCATTAGTATTTTTCCAAAAACAACACTGCAAAAAAAAGATAATTACACTTTAGATTCCGGATTTGTACACTTGAGACGAACAAAAGTAGCTGGTCCATCAGGAAATTCTATTACCTGAGCGCGACACTTTGGGATTAATGGTGTATCTGCTATATTAGTTTCACGTAATTTCGGGAAGCGCGTACGGTCAAGTGTATCGTCTTTATAGAGAGGGTTTCTAATATCAATTAGTCGTTTTCTTTAAATATACGAACCTTTCAGCAGGTAAAGACCTGCTTTTCTCATTCTCAGTCATGGTATTCAATTAAGGGGAAAGGTAACAATTAATCGCCGTCGTCGACGTTTGTATAATTCCTCTCTTACAACGTTTATGTAATAGCTGATTGTATAGAGCAATAGTGGTGCTACCTTAAATGATAATATCGAGTGATGCTAGGACGTACTTCGTTATAAACTATGTGCAAAGCAAGAATTACTAATTCTTTAAACACCTCGAGGTCATGTATAGTCGATGCTTATGCTGAAATGTAATGTTAATATTGTTTATTTGAAGATTCAATGTGGTTCCAATTTTTTACGCTTTTCTGTTGGGATACAAACTTAAGGAAAATATTCACACGCGGGCAGCACGCTGCCAAATGTTAAATATAAGAAGCGCTGATCATTTATTTCTGCTAGAAGTTTGTTTTGTCAATCGATCAGCCAGGTCGGCAAAAACGATGCGGCAGTAAGAAGCGTTCTTCATGCTACTGGTTGTAATAGTATTTGCAGAAAAAACCAATCGTTTCGCTGATGCAGCTATCTACGGTTCTAAAGATATACTGTATTTTATCGTAAACAATTCGCTTCGTTTACTCTACCTACATTGCGATTTCGCAATGATGGCTTCTCAACCAACTCATTAATGCTGATGGTATTAAATCTATTGTGAATTACACGGTAATTGTTTGTATATTTTTAAAGATGTCCATGTCAGCAGAAAGCAGCATTAAGACGGTTCATAATACAATATAAATGACCCGAATCCGCCTACTTCTGCTTCCCATACACACATATGCTACAGATGGTAAAATAAATTGTCGCGACTCCTTGACTTGGCCAAATTTTCATTTCAAATGTTTTTTCCTATCTGCTGTTTTTTTGATTGTTCAACTGAATCTGCAATTATTAAAGAGAAAGCAACACAATCTTTTTACTTAACATTGTATTGCTAAACTAAGCTCGATTTGAGAAACCAAAATTTCCTCGTAAAAGCAGTCCTATCTACACTGAACAATAACTGTCAAAAGTTGAATCCCTTGAGCATCAGTAATCTCATGGCCTTCCAATAAAATCATAGCGAATTTTGACGTAACAATGATACAAAACCATTTTTGGTTTACTGGGAATGAAAGAAGATTTGTCTTCACACTCGTTGATTTTGACTAGTATTGAGTCTCAATCACTTCTTGTCGATATCTCTTTTCACTTACAAGATAATAGTTGTAGGGATATAAGCAAGTTTGCGAAGGGCTTATTTCCTTCTAAATAATGTCATATTGATACTAAAATCGTTTTCATTTTTTAATGCTTAGGCTATTGAAACGAAATATTCAAATCTCTAAACGCATTGTTTTCACCATATTAAAACAAAAGGCATTTAAAGGTAATCATCCTTGTGTACCGTCGGTTTGTACCATTACTTACTCTCGTTTTCATTGTTTACCCGATACCCTTAAAAGTTTACTTCCAATGAGCTCAAAAACCACACTCTCAATGTTACCGCAAGTTAATATCGGTGCGAATTCATTCTCTGCCGAAACACCAGTCGACTTAAAAAAAGAAAATGAGACTGAGTTAGCTAATATCAGTGGACCTCACAAAAAAAGTACTTCTACGTCTACACGAAAGAGGGCACGTAGCAGTAAAAAGAAAGCGACAGATTCTGTTTCCGATAAAATTGATGAGTCTGTTGCGTCCTATGATTCTTCAACTCATCTTAGGCGATCGTCGAGATCAAAAAAACCGGTCAACTACAATTCCTCGTCAGAATCCGAATCGGAGGAGCAAATTAGTAAAGCTACTAAAAAAGTTAAACAAAAAGAGGAAGAGGAGTATGTTGAAGAAGTCGACGAAAAGTCTCTTAAAAATGAAAGTAGCTCTGACGAGTTCGAACCGGTTGTGCCGGAACAGTTGGAAACTCCAATTTCTAAACGAAGACGGTCTCGTTCTTCTGCAAAAAATTTAGAAAAAGAATCTACAATGAATCTTGATGATCATGCTCCACGAGAGATGTTTGATTGTTTGGACAAACCCATACCCTGGCGAGGACGATTGGGGTATGCTTGTTTGAATACTATTTTAAGGTCAATGAAGGAGAGGGTTTTTTGTTCACGCACCTGCCGAATTACAACCATTCAACGTGATGGGCTCGAAAGTGTCAAGCAGCTAGGTACGCAAAATGTTTTAGATTTAATCAAATTGGTTGAGTGGAATCACAACTTTGGCATTCACTTCATGAGAGTGAGTTCTGATTTATTTCCTTTCGCAAGCCATGCAAAGTATGGATATACCCTTGAATTTGCACAATCTCATCTCGAGGAGGTGGGCAAGCTGGCAAATAAATATAATCATCGATTGACTATGCATCCTGGTCAGTACACCCAGATAGCCTCTCCACGAGAAGTCGTAGTTGATTCGGCAATACGTGATTTGGCTTATCATGATGAAATTCTCAGTCGTATGAAGTTGAATGAACAATTAAATAAAGACGCTGTTTTAATTATTCACCTTGGTGGTACCTTTGAAGGAAAAAAAGAAACATTGGATAGGTTTCGTAAAAATTATCAACGCTTGTCTGATTCGGTTAAAGCTCGTTTAGTTTTAGAAAACGATGATGTTTCTTGGTCAGTTCAAGATTTATTACCTTTATGCCAAGAACTTAATATTCCTCTAGTTTTGGATTGGCATCATCACAACATAGTGCCAGGAACGCTTCGTGAAGGAAGTTTAGATTTAATGCCATTAATCCCAACTATTCGAGAAACCTGGACAAGAAAGGGAATTACACAGAAGCAACATTACTCAGAATCGGCTGATCCAACGGCGATTTCTGGGATGAAACGACGTGCTCACTCTGATAGGGTGTTTGACTTTCCACCGTGTGATCCTACAATGGATCTAATGATAGAAGCTAAGGAAAAGGAACAGGCTGTATTTGAATTGTGTAGACGTTATGAGTTACAAAATCCACCATGTCCTCTTGAAATTATGGGGCCTGAATACGATCAAACTCGAGATGGATATTATCCGCCCGGAGCTGAAAAGCGTTTAACTGCAAGAAAAAGGCGTAGTAGAAAAGAAGAAGTAGAAGAGGATGAAAAATAAAAATCCGTCATACTTTTTGATTTATGGCATAATTTAGCCATCTGCATTTTCAATGCAATCATTTTTGTCTTTTTGGCTCTAGATATTTCCGAAAAAATTCACTAGAGTACTATTTATTTTCTTATTTGCTTACTGTCCATGCTAATATTTAATCTAAAAGTTATTGTTTTATTTACAATCAAATTTCAATAAAACATTTCAATTAAATATAAAATTTAAACTAGTAATTTACGATTTACACGAATTATGTAAAACTTTAAGCAATTCCGGTCATATTGGTATTGTCGTTTTCTGATCAATATTATAATTCCTTTCCACTAATCTTCGTAAGCTTGTGTAACTTAACTGCAAAAATTCTCAAGGCTTCGAAAGATTAAATGAGCTTCTCTTTATTCATATACAATGTCAAACAAAAATCAAAGGAAAACTAAGTCAAAAGATAGAGAAGTTCGTAAAACCAATGACAGCTCAATTCTTTCAAAAGCCTCAGTTGAAAAATGTGGATATCCAGGTTTTACCGTAGGACATTCTTATTATCAACCGTTTATACAGAAATCACCTAGAAGATCGCCAAGCGTAAATAGAGGTTATTGGACACGATGCATGGCTATTCGATTTGCAGTGTACCAGTTTTTGAAGAATAAAACCGGCAAAAGAAAGGCAATAGTGAATTTAGGTGCAGGATACGACCCCTTAGCCTTTCAACTTTTAAGTTCTCATGAATATAACACTGATGATGTTGTTTTTTATGATGTAGATTATCCAGAAACTATCGAAAACAGGGTACAGATGATTCGTTCTGATTCCTTTTTAAGCAGTATCGTTTTAGAAGACAAGGAATTTGATTTGGATGGTACAGAAATTCATACAAAAAACTATCACTCTTTTGGTTGCAACCTGAATCTTCTTAATCAATTGGAGTCCTGTCTTGAAAAATATGGAATTGATTATTGCAATGATGCTATTTTGTTCATATCTGAAGTTGCTGCGGTGTATATGCCACGACAAGCATCTGAAAAATTAATTAGGTGGATGTCAAAGTTCCCGGATGCTCATTCCTGTTTTTTTGAACAGATAGCTCCTGCAACTTTTGATCATCCATTTGCTAATGTAATGGTGAAGCACTTTAAAGAATGGGGAACACCGTTGCATGGGCTTTATGCATACCCTACAATTGAATCTCTCAAATCTCGATGGGTCAAGAACGGCTGGGAATATGTTGAAATCCTTGATGTCTGTACATTTTGGAATTTCTTGATGGATTCTAAACTTAAACATCTTTGCGAAATGGTTGAACCATTTGACGAGTGGGAAGAGTTCTACTTTTTTTTACAACATTATAGTATTCAGCATGCCAGTAGTAAACTAGTTGGAAAGTATGATCTTGTGGAATCCCCTGATCCATGTATGCAATATATCCGATACGTAAAAAGCGAGATTATATTTAACAACTCTCCTTTAACACTTCGAAATAGTATTTACTCGCTAAAAAGAACTGATTTACCTGCCTGTCTCAAAGAATTACCTAGCCTGCGTCTACCGGCCGTTTGTGATTTGGATGATAGTGTTATTGTTCAAGGTGGTTTGTCAACTGCTGGAAGATCGAAGGACGCGTATCTAATATCTGAAAAAGACGATGGCAGTATAATGAAGATTACCACCGATAGTTTGACCTCTTGCATGGGACAAAGTGTGGTTTCTATAGACAAAAAGACTTGTATGTTTATAGGTGGACGTGAATCTCCAAAAAAGATTTTAAGTTCATGTATTTATTTTGCAGATGGTAATTGGTCAGACTTTCCATCTTTACCTTATGCCTCTCACCGAGCTTCTTCTGTTTCCATAAAGCACAATGGTAGTTCATATGTTGTTTTGTTGGCAGGAAAGCCTTTTGGAGGGTGTCTCATATGGTCGGATTCGAAAAGGAAATGGAACACCTTAAAATGCAAAGACCCTCTTTTCTATTCCAGATGGGGGGCTTGTCTGCATTGGTCTTCAAAATTAAAAAAGGGAATATTATGCGGTGGAATGAATGAACTAAATGAACCAGTCAGGGAGGTATTAGAATGGGAAATGGTTTTGAGGGATGATGATCATTTTGAAATTGTTACTAGAGTATTGAATTTCGACGTACAAGTTGAAATTTTGCTATCGCGTATCGGTTCAAAAGTTGTTTTTTTTGGCGATGATTCGAAACCAATTATAGTAGGAGGAGCAGCGGTTTTCAGAACCATTCTGTGGGAGGAAGAATCTGTGTGTATAAATATGAATGATTATTCTGTTACAGGTGTGTGCATAGAAGAAACAGAGAAGAGACCTGTTTTTACGATGTTTGGAATTTCAGGTATGGGGAACCACCTGCAAATCTTTGGAGGAGGATGCATATGTTTTTCGTTTGGATCTTGTTTAAACGAAAATGCAACATTTTACAAACTGGTTTCAGCATAAAATTTTACTTTCTAAATTATTTATTATTTTATTCAACTATTTTTATTTAGTAATTATTTGGGAATAAGTATGATTACAAAATAGTTAATGTATGAATTTGTAAGTTGCGAAGTTTGCTACACTACAGCTCCGATGCCCCAAGTAAACTATCTGTTAAAACAAGCAGTTTAATGTATGTGAAACCAAGTTGATTTGGAATAACTTTCATAATCATTCAATTAAACAAATATTGGTGTCACTGTCATACTTCATATTGAAGCCTTTGATCATTTATCGACTTATCTAAGGTAAAAGACTGTTTGAACATGGAAGATGAGAAGTTCCCAATATCTTACGTTCATGGGAAGTTCCTTGTTTTTGACGTTCAAGCAGTAGAAGTATTTCGTAAAAATTATCATATTCTTGGTACGCTAGTTGGAACTCTGCCACAGTTGCCGCAACAAAATGTATTTCTAGGCCTTCCCATGGAATTATCTAAAGAAGAAGCTTTTTACTTAATTGAAAAAGGAATTTCTTATATAGTTGATGATACGAAGGTGCATAAGCAACTCCTTGAAAATACGACTAAAGACGATGTGAAACAGTGTTTAAAAAAACGCCAGTCATTGGCATATGATCAAATGATTGCGGCAAAAAAGAAAGAAAACGAAAAGAAAATTGAAATAATGAAAAAATTGGGTCGGACTCTACCACTTGATCCTTTGAATTATGATGAACACGATTCATTTGATTTATCCTGGATACCAGTGGACACTGTTACTACCAGAATTGCTGAGAAGTCATCAATGAATGACGACTTTCACAAAGAGGAAGATGTTTTCGAAAATTTAGATATAAATAGATACCTGATGTTTAAGTCCTTGGTTGATACAGGTTTCTACTTGAATCCTGGTTTGCGTTTTGGATGTCAATTCGTAGCTTACCCTGGTGATGCATTAAGGTATCATTCTCACTATCTAGTTAATTCTTATAAATGGGACCAGGAGATACCAGTCCTTTTCTTGATTGGTGGTGGACGTCTTGGAACAGCAGTAAAAAAAACATGGTTGATCGGAGGCAGTAATGATCGAAACATCAATATGAATGGGGAAAAGTCTAAGGAAGAACTATTACTATTACCAGTTCGTCATTTTTCCATTGAATGGGCTGGGTTTGGCTAAAAATCGATATCTTCACTTAAGTTACAACAATCAAAATAGAAAATTTTCAACAAATAGTTTGTACATTACTTTACTATTGATTATAGACGCAAATGTTTAATAGCAAATAAATTTTTTAACCCACAAGACAAATGTCGAATATAATTACAAAAGACAGGATTTTCTAAACTACACCGATGACAAGAAGTATAATAAACGACACACTTAGTAACTTCTGCCAAAAAGACCCCAGACCTTTGCTAGATTTCCACAACCAGCACATTTAGTAGTACCTTCGATAATAGCATCCTCACCAGAGGGTTGCTCCAATGGAATGCAAAGACTCTTGGCACCCATACTAGGAGCCTTTTCGTCTTCAGGTTCGTCACCGTTGACTTGACGAGCACTATTCTTCTTGATTTCCTTTTCACACTCAGTGGTGTTACACCATGGTATCATAACAATATTTTTCTTGTTCAAGGCTGGAACGAAATCTGCCCACTCTTTCACTTTAACGACATGTGCATCACGTTCAGCTTTAGCAGTTTCATACATATTAGTTTGGATCTTGGCCAACAAGTCGGAAACACCCTTCTCTAAGTTGTTCAAAGGAACAGGAATCTTTTCAAAGGTGTCACGGCGAACAGCAGTAACCTGGTTCTTCTTGGCATCATTGGGTCCATACTCAAGACGAAGAGGAACACCCTTCATTTCCCAATGAGAGAATTTATAACCAGGGGTATAGGCACGTAAATCAGCTTCGGTACGAATATCCGCAGCATTGAGTCGATCAGCTAATTTGGAGCAGAAGCCCTCAATTTCATTGCGTTCCTGATCAGTAGTTTTGTTGGTAATACCACATGGTACAACAACACTTTGAACAAGGGCAATAGCGGGAGGCAATTTCAAACCTTTGTCATCGCCGTGAACCATAACAGCGACACCAATGGTTCGAGTCGAAAGACCCCAAGAGTTTTGCCAAACAAATAGCTTGGGACGTTCACCAGTTGGACCAATTTCTGCGTTAGGATCTTCAACTACGATATTGAACATCTTTGAGAAGTTTTGGCCCAAGCAATGACTAGTAGCTCCTTGAATACCACGGCCAGTAGTAGGAATATATCCTTCGACAGTCGTTGTAAACATGCCACCAGCAAACTTCTCGTTTTCACTCTTGACACCTTTGATAACAGGAACAGCTAAAAGATCGGTATAAATACGGGCATACAAATCCAAAATTTGATGGACTTCTTCAGTTGCACCTTCCAAAGTCATGTGAGCAGTATGGCCCTCCTGCCAAAGAAACTCACGAGTTCTTAAGAAGGGTTGAGGGTTTTTAAATTCCCAGCGGACAACAGAGTTCCACTGATTAAGTTTGAGGGGAAGATCGCGATGACTGCGGATCCATTTAGCATAGTAGGGATACATAACGGTTTCAGAGGTAGGACGAATAGCAATGGGCTCATCTAACTCCGAAGTACCAGCACGAGTAACCCATGCGACTTCGGGAGCGAAACCTTCAACGTGATCTTTTTCTTTTTCTAAAACCTTGGAAGATACGAAAAGAGGAAAGTAACCGTTACGGACACCAAGCTTCTTGATTTCCTTGTCAAACCATCCTTGGATGGCTTCCCAGATGCTATAAGACCATGGTTTTAAGATATAGCAACCAGAGATATCATAGTACTCAATCATGTCACTTTTAGTAAGGACTTGTTGGTACCAATTAGGAAAGTCAGCATCCTTTCGGACAGTGATACCAATCAGAGCTGCATTCTCGATGGCAGCGTCATTCTTTGAGGGCTCAGCTTTTTTCTTTTGAGCAGCAGGCTTTGAAGGAGCAGTAGCAGAACCTGGAGCGGAAAAGTCAACAATGATAGGGTTCACACCAACAGATTTCAAGTATGTTTGAACGGCAGCTGGAGAAACAAATACTGTCTTTGCGCTACTAGAAGGATGGAAAGCTAATAAGCCATTGTGTTGAATAAGAGCGGCATCCAAAACAACGTGGACTTTTGAAGCATTCTCCTTGTTAACGGAAAAGATACCAACATCAGTTGGAGGAATGCCAAAGACTTCCTCGACCAAATCAGCGGCAGCCATACGAGCTTCCTTTGATCCGACAGCTTTTGCGGCTATTCCAGAAGGGGTAGAAGTAGTTTCCAAAGCTGCCAAAATGATGGGCACTACAGTTTGAGATTTTGCTGTCTTGGGCTTTAACACGATGGTTTTTGTTAAAGCATGAGATGGAACATCTTTGGTAGATTGCAAGGCGCTAGCCCAAGTAGCCCCATTGCTGACCTCTTGATGTTCAACAAGCTTTAAATCATCAGTTATAAGCTGCTCTAAACATGAAACTAAGCTGTCAACAGACATTTCTGTAACAAGGAAAAAGTTTTCGTTTTGCCTGAGTTTATAGAGATAGTCACAAAGTAGTGATAATGAGTAACTCCTGAAAACGTTTGGGCAGTTTAGTGTAATACCTTATTGAATAAATTGGTTTCATCACAATAGCGAGGATAGCATAGCATATCAGTATATAGAGGGCAATACAAAAGTTCGTAACATCTAACTGTGTAAAGGAAAAGCTAAGAAGACAGCATCAGATTTATAATAGCGAAAAAATAATCTGAGCATAGAAGCTTTAAATTATGTACTCCTCTCTGCGAAATTCTGTATCGACTACTCAAGGCATCAATCTCATCATACACCACAATGTCTTCAGCGATACAAAATACCCATATCTTGGATACTCATAGCTCAGTTTTGATTAATAAAATTAAAGTGGTTAAACAACATATACAAATACGAAATAATAAACGCCGATTGTTGAAAAGGTCATTTATGTAATGAAAATGTTTGAATATGCAACAATTGGTTTAATGATAAAAAAGAAGTCAAGAACATTTTATTACAAAACACACTCTCGGGTGGTGTAATTTAATCAAAGTTGAGACTAGTTAATCGGCGTCAAATATGCTAAAAACGCTCAGGAAATATTAATGCTCGTTATTGAAAAGCCAAGGAAAAAAGAATGCGAGTTGTACAATGTCTAACATAAACTTCACCAAAAAAAGTACTATATAATAAAAACCGAGGGAATTAGTTTAATTAACAGAAACAGTAAAAAGTATTAAGCTATTAAATCTCTTATGCTTGCTTTTTTATAATTTGAAGAAAGGACATTAAATATAAAAAAAGATAAGAAACGGAATAACATAGAGTTAAAAAAAAAAGGAAAGAAATTTAAAATCAGAGATTAGCAAAGGAGGAGTAATGTGAGAGAAGAAGCCTACAATTAGGAAGTGAAGTCAATTTATTAGAGCTATAATTCATGATTAAATCACCCAATGGATTGTGCATGTCTAGAGGAAAAATGCTCCAGATAAATTGACTAACACATATGAACATCAACTCTAGAAAAGAGCCGCACGCCATCCATATGAACAAACAAGGAGAGAGATTAGAAAACGCAAGAGTTCAGGCAAATGGGAGGAAAACTATGCAATTCCAAAAACGATCTAGATGTACAAAAGAACTGCTTTACCTGGCGACAATCACCCAAGCTTAGCATATCCATCGTATTTGCGAAAAGCAGCATCTGAAGTAGCTGCCGCTTCTGGATAAGCAGGAGGGGGAAACTCGGAGGATGTTTCGTAAGCTGGAACGGTAGGAGGTTCGGTGGGAGGAGGACGATAAGCTTGGGACATGGGGGGCATCGGATTATGTATTGTTGAGTTATAACGGGCTTCAGGTTCGGCTGTATAAGGGGGAGGAGCAGTGAGAGGATAAAAATTGGTGAATGGAATAGTAGCTTGTCCTTTTTTAGTACGACGACGATTAATGATACCGATGATAAAGAAAAAGAAAATCAGTGCAGCAATACAGATGATCACCACTACCCAACGACCATAGGCTGACCAGGGATATGAATTGGTTTGAACAATGGTGGTTCCACTGCTCCCGTCACTGGAATCGCCGCTGCTACTGCTGCTGCTATCGTCATTCATTATTTAACAGAAAAAGAGAATGTGGTCTAAAAATTTTGAAAACAAACTAAAAAGCGAGAACGAGAATGAAAAAACACCACTAACAATGGCAATACTGCTGTAGAAACAGGGCTTGAAAAACACCACAAAGATACAAAGTACAACAAGGAACACAACGATAATAAGGCCTCAGAACCGTTCTAACAAGATGTATGACCAACAATAATCAAAATTGCACTGATGCAAATATAGGCAAAAGAAGAGTTGGCAGTAGGGAAACACTAATCGTTTATGGCTCAAGTGGTTCTATTATTTACAAGAGGTAACGATGTAAAAAACAATCAGATGTGTTTGTATATTTGATTTTGAGAAATAAGAGGAAAGCAAAACACAAAACAGATTGGATGAAAGAAGAAAAAAAAAAATTGGTTTTCCTAAAGTTAGAATAATGCAGGTTGATGAAGATAAATAATGTGATTTACAAACTGTGCATCTGAGCCACCTTGTTGTCGCATTTTACCGAAGGCGATGGATTAAGGTGCGTAAAGTTGGGACAAGCTAACTTAGTCGACACGGCTGACCAGCTTGGCTGGGCAGGTTTGAAAATCTTTGTTCTAAACGTAAAAATGCAAAGTCATTTATCTGTTGACTTTCAGTGTTGATTTAACTTTGAATATCTGTTTCCATTGTAAATTTTTGGATCGCCTGCTTGTCTTGTTTATTGGCGCTCGAGTGTATTCATTAATTAATCACTAGCACATAATAGAAGATGTAACAAATTATCAGATGAATAAGAAATTGAAAATACTATAGTAACATTGTAGTACTATCGCAATACATTACAAACTTGAGACATCATATTGGTGAATTAAAATTAAAAGCAAATATGCAAGTTTTGTAATTGAATGTATGGACGACACACATGTTCGAAATTTACCAGTGTAAATATGATGAAATTGATATACGAATGAACTAGCTGCTATATAAATAAATAGGAAAAGGCGGACGAAGCGATGTAGTCAATTAGTGGTAATAATATTTATTAGCAAAGAACATTTTCGAAGTCATGATATTATTTCATTTTTGTGAGAACCAAAAAACTTTTGTAATTCAAAAGAAGAAAATATGAAAGGAGTATTTTATAAGTTTAAGACCCAAATTCCACGCTGTGTAAGCGTAAATAGATTTTTAGCTTTGTCTAAAGAGAGAGGTTACGAGGTTATATTTGAAATGTACATTTTAAAGTCATAGTTTTTGTTATTTGCTTGAAACGTACAGAATTGAATATTAAATTTTAAGATACAAAGATGTTTCAATATATTTTATCCCTTGTTATGGAGAGTAATTCATTTATACTTATTTGTCTAGAAAAGATAATGTTCTAGTAAGTAAATGAAAAGAGATACATGTGCGAATGGGAAAAATACAATACAGCTCAAGAAAAAGTAAATGAAAATAAATAATAAAAATAATAAATGAGAAACTACGTTAATTTGGAAAGAAAATGAGTAAACAGATATTACAACTAAAACGTAGATTTTAAAAAATAAATAAATAGAATAAGTATGAAAATTAAGTAAAATAGTAATAAATATATGAATGTATTGTAATAAAATTTATAAAATAAAGATACATATTAAGTATATGAGCAAAAAAGGAGTCGTCAAATTATAAAATAGTTATTCCTCCTTTATAATGTTTTGTTTAATGGGATTTCAAGTTTCCACTTTCATGGCGCACACAGACATCTTTGTTTCTTTTTACATATGGCTTCCAAGTAACGTTAAGAACACTATCTCAACAAGTAAACCAAAAAATTGTTGAAAAAAAATGTGTGTGTGCCTCCTTTGAACCATCTGCGATTGGAAATTTCACTAAGCCACGAAACATCTTATTAGGTAGTATTGAAGGATTTGAGAGCACTTGAAAATGATGCGTGAAACAACATCGTCCCAAAACGTAAGTGTTGCTAAGTGGCTTTGGTACTCGTTCTGTACAACGAGCGACAAATGATCTGTAAGTAGCGAAATCAAAAATTCGCAATGTTGAAAAGCCTAGACATGATGATTGATGAATGTGCGTAATATGAAAATATCCAAGTCATGTTCATTGCATATAATAGATGGACTCTATAGCAACCTTGCTTGTTAGTGTAAGCCTCTGACAGCATCAGTAGCGAAATGCCTAAAAGTTTAAAAAAAAATTCCGACATTCAGTAAATACACGCATGAGACAGTCGAAATGTGTAAGAGTCAAATGAATTTGTAATTGTAAATGTTTATGTAAAAACTAGACAGCGCAAAATAACATCGTAGTGGAACAACATGAATGAATATTTTTTTATTTTGAATGGGTTATTTTTTTTATTTCTTAATCTGTTTTTAAGGAAGTGAGGAAAATTTTCCGTTATTAGTTTATTCTTTTATATTCATTTCAAGTGGTTTCTAATTGTACCATTTTAAATCCTTTCAATTTAATTTAATTTATTGATTTATTTTTTTTTTTCAATTCAAATCTTTTTTTTTTAATTTCATATTGTTTTTATTTATTTTATTTATTTTTTTATTTATTTTTTTTTTGAGTAATAATCTCATCCGCTTGTTTTCGGTTCTAAAAGTTGCTTAAGAAGCCGTCTATTCCATAATCAACAGCGATAACCGCACCAAAATACCCATATCGTCCTCGTTTCCTCTCTCATCTTTTTCACATTTTCACATTAGAAAAGCATATGTTTGGCATTGGAATTACAAAACTTCTCCATCTCCTTGCTTTCCATTCAATTTATTGTTGATTCCTTCCTTTCCATGCAAAACGCCGACCTTGCCGCTTGCCGCATGCCACTACACTGCGCAGTACTGCACTGACGTACAAGGGACAATCCGGAATCCGGAATACAGAATACCAGCGCGCCACGCGTTACAAGGATATTGTCCAATGCACTCTAGGTTTTTTGATCCAGCACACAGAGAAAGAGAGAGTTAATGGTAATATATATCGCAATGCTGGAAACAGTTCCGTATTAGGCGCAAGCATACCCGATGCTTGAATAAAATCCTAGCAACTGATCTTCCAGTGAAACATGATCGACGACCTATAAGTTGCTCGTTAATTTCATCAATTCTCATGCAATTCCCTTTCCACATTTCCATCCTTACTCCTAATACTAAGACCCCATCAACGTTTACTATGTTTACGCCTCTTAACGAAAGGTAACGAATTGCGCCTTTCTCTCTGTCTATTGTCAGAGATCAAATTCCCTAGGCAATCGAGCCCCTAATGCGATTTTTCTAGATGGACATTATGACCAGATATGGTACTTGATAATTAGGTTGTTTATCCCCTGAGGGCCTAAGGGATCAGTTCAAATGAGACGTGATGATTGGTTCGATTAATACATCTCTATCTGGCTCTGCGCGCTTAATTACATCATTTTCAATTAGTCGGGACATCGCAATAATGTCTGGAGAGAGCGATACGGCATGGCTGTGCCTCTTCAAATTTCCTATAAATGGCAAGGGAAGCTCTCCTTGGATCCTCATAGACATATCGCTATCCATCAATTTCTTTTATAGCATTCGTTGAAGTGTTGTAGTGTTGTGTCAGATTTGATACGGTTCTTATAAATTGTAAACATCCTTTGTTTCTATCCTCTTTGTCTGTCTCCTTTTCTGTATTTTATCTCAACTCGCAAATTTTTTTAGCGAGTTGTAGAGCATTGGGTTTATTTCATTAATTCGAATACCGAGCATCGGTTGGAATCGTAAATTTCCTCGTCTAATCAAATCAATCGTATTTGAAAGATTTGTTTATTTACTTTTGGTGCATTGTAAACAAACAACTCCTTCTCAAGCCAAAGTCCTAGCTTGTCCACTGTAAATCGTTCGAAACAGCTAAAAGCATAGCAAGGTATAGAAGAAACATTTGAAAAACATTTGAACACTGCGTCAATCTTTGTTTTGCGGAATAGGGTCTTGCTTTTGTAATTTTTTATTTCAATTAGATCCATTATCTTCCTCTCAAAATACCATCTTTCCTACTTGCTTTCTTCAACAGTGATAGGAAGTAAACCTTTGTGCGTCTTTGCATCCATTCTTTTTTTTTTTTTTTTTCGCGGTTTAGTTTGATTAGCTTTGGATAGGGAAAATGACTGAAGTTACTAAAATCAATCCATCAACTGCCATTACGGAGCTTGAGCCATATGAAATGGCTCAAACTAACAAGGAAGTACCCACCACTTCGCTACTTTCGAAGGATTATTACGGTCATTCCATTGAAGAACCCGATGAGAATAATCCCACTCGTTGGCGCTATGAACGTCCTCTCGATACTGTTCGTGCTTGGCAATACTTGATTGATTGCGATGAAAATTTCAAGACTAAACCTCACCGTGAACAGAATCAATATCGTCCAACCGCCGATTCTTTCCGACCACTTTCGTTTGCCAGTATGGAAAGCAAGTTGACTCAACGTCTCTCTCGACATCTTTCCAAGACATCTTCTCGTCATTCTAGGCTTTAGACTACTATTGTTGAAGCTCCGTCTTTTTCCTTATTTTTTTTCTATCTTTCATTTCTCAAGTTTTTTTATACCGGGCTGTCAAGTGTTTTGATTCCAATTTTGTTTATTTAGTATTTTTATTGCTTCATTCTTTCCAAATTTTTTTGCTGTATTTTTAGTTTAGTTACGATCTTACTCTTACGATTTCTTTTTCATTTTTCTTCTATTTTGCATTTTTTTTTATCTTTATTTGGGGTTTACATTGTTATCAAGTGTTATACCGAGTTTCCCCCATTGTGTTTTTTTACTCCTATACCATTTTGCATGAAAATTATTTTATTTCGTATTTCTTTAATACAATTTTTCTTTTTTTTTACTTTTGTATCAGTCTACTGTCGTTCCGTTGTTCAGTTTCTTATTGTTTACTAATAGTAAATAAAAGTTGATTTGCCTCGAAACACGTACGTTAATTTGGTATTCCATAATTCCAACTTTAGGGTATAGCAAAAAAAAAAAAAATTTTATTAAAAATATGCAAATTATATATACAAAAAATAAATATATATATATAAACTATTTATGGGGTTAAACATTATTTAAATATAGCAGTCATTATATGCATTCATTTAGCCAGTGTGTCCAAGCATTTGACTGACACAATAAATAGTATTCTCGATACGCAAAGTCAGACGGTAGAACAATGAATACTCCTCGGCCTGGTTTACGGGAGCTGCCAGACCGGTATCGCAAGGCGGTGGTTCAGGAAACCCATGCAGTATAGCGGCATGGTCTTCAAGACGCTCACAAAGTTCATAAAGTAATTGATACTGTTGGTCATCAAAAATACAACCTTCATATCCACCAGTACTCTCTGATGGTGATACGTTGCGCAAGGATGAAACCGATCTCTTCCCAGAACCACCCTCCTCTCCATGGACAGATTTTGAATCACTCAATCTTGCTAACATGGGTCGCAAGCTGTTGCTTCTACTACGAACGGGAGTATAAGTCTGAGTTTCCGGGAGGGCTGTGGGTGTTCCCAAACTTCGGCTCTTTATCAATCTCTCCAGTCTTCCTTGCAATTGCACAGGATAAACCAATGAAATCATTTCAGTAGTATCCAAACCTTTTAACTTAAATTCTCCAAGGTTATGGATAATATAACCGATTTGTTTAAGAGCACGAACTTCCATTTCGTTGACATTCGTCTTCTCTGATGACATTGTTTCTGAATCAAGCTGATTCAATACAGATACCACCTCAGCAGAAACAGCAATTTGACCACCATCAGCGACTGATACAACCCTAGATGTTCTGTTTACTACAGGCCCGTAATAGTCCATACGTCTAGTGATGGGATCTAGTTCACTCACGGTTACACCATAATTGACACCAATTCGAACACTAAGCCCTCGATATAACACCTCATTTTTTGAGCCGAGTACCAACCGTCCTTGCACTGACTCAACTATTTCGTTGGGCCAATCTGCCGAAAGTAACTGTAATTGTACTGAAAAACACCAAAGTAATGCAGCAGGAACTGTTTGAAAACAAACCATAAACGCATCTCCTTCGGTTTTTACTTCATAGCCTCCAGTTGCACGGAGTTGCCGACGCATAATAGTATTATGAGTTTTGATCGCAGATCTCATTGCAATAGGATGTCTTTCCCACAATAATGTGGAATTCTTAATATCAGTAAAAACCATGGCAATACAACCTTTCGGGGGAGAGACTTCTCTATTCATTCGTGCTAAAGAAGAATCATCGGGTAAATCTTGGACAAATGACATATTATCGTTCTTTTCAGAAATTGCTAAAGTTTTTTCATCCCCCCGTAGTTGGTTGAAATTAAGGGAATTCTCTTCAAACAATCCGTTCAATTCGACGATAACTACAAGAACATTTTTTTCTGCACCATATGCAATAGCATAGTCACGTAGCTTCGTAGAGGCTAATAGAGGAGAATGTCTGTTGGCACGAACAACGTCAATTACTGTGCGTTTTGATAATACGCTCCAAAATTCCTGATTTGCTAGAATGATAAATTCGTTTAGTTCAGATAAGTACTGCACATTAACATAGGGAACTGCTTGGACGCCAGGAAATTGAGACAAACGACCAATAGCACGTGTAGTGGTCGATTTTATTTCACCAGATATGAAACCACATGAATCAACTATGCGACGAATTTCATCCCTATTGTACACATCATGCATGACACTTAAAGTTGTAGGTTCCGAATCATTTCTCGTAGACATTATAGCCATTGATGTGCCCACATTGGCAACGAAAGCTCTTGTATCCCTGACGTACACTAAGATAATGCTAACTCCTATATCCAAGCAAGAACTGTCCATAGAATAACCCTTTTCTGAAATATTCATAGTGGTAACGTAATTACTATCCACGTCTCCTTCTGAAGACTTCCTAAGGTCATAATGAATGACATTTCCTAATTTTTTGTTTAAACGAAGAAATCCTCTTCTCAAAGCGTTACAAATTTGTTCAGAAGAGGAATCTGCTGCATTAATCTCATGCGCTAGGCATGAAGCCAAATTGTCGTACACAAATTTTAAAACCCGGTTGTTTTTTCCAGCGCTGATGTCACTGTCAAGCACACAGTATAAAGATGATTGAGGATGCAAAAAGTTGTTAACAACTAATTCACATGCAGAGATGACGGGAATAGAACGAGAAAGGTATCCACATACTCCATACCTCAAAATGTTAGGTTGAGGAGAGTTGCGTTGAATAAAATGGTTTAGAACATCAGAAGGCGCATTAGAAAATTTTGTATTCAAATCCATGATGCTCAAAAACTTTAAATTCTTCAAATATGATTTTGTAAAGTTTGTATCTTCATGCTCAGAGAATCGAAACCATGTGTTACCAGATAGATTAAGGTATTCCAATTGAGGAAGTTTAGTTAAACTCTTCTTTTCAGCTTTTTCTACTGCTAAATTCTGCAGATTATTGGTACTTATGTCCAAAAATCTTAAACTTTTAGACAAAGCTTCATTTTTAGGAAAAGAGGAAAGACGATTTCCATTCGCGTACAAAGTTTCAAGTAGGACCTGCGCTGTACTGGAAATGGAAAGATTTGCAAGCTCATTTCCTGACACAAAAAGGTGTTTAAGATCAGAAAAATTTTGGAAAAACTTGCTTGGAATTTCCGTTAAATAATTGTAAGATAAATTTAAGACTTTTAAACACTTAAAGTATTCTAAAGCCGTAAAACAGTCATTGCCCAATCTGTTGTCCACCAAGTATAATTCTTCAACGGTAGGCATAACAAATTCTTGGGAGGAGAGGCTCGATACCGGATTTCCTGATAAAGTACGCATGATTTTTAATTGGCTAATTGTCCTAGTTAATTTTTTTGACGTTGCAACTGGTAACTTGATTTTCTCCAGGATATTGGAAGACAGGTTAACAACTTTTAGTGAAGAGACTTGCCATACTTCCTCAGGGAATATTTTGATATTATTTGCATGTAAATCCAGGTGAACTAAATGCTTTAATTTGCCAAGGTTTGGTGAAACATAAGACATTTCACAGTTCGTGCAAGACAAATATTTCAAATTTTGCATAGCAGAAATTGCATCGGAAATGCTAGTAAAGTGGTTGTAATTCACTTTCACTGTTTCTACATTTACTAAAGTTTCAATGACAGAATCCTTGAGCCCAATAAGCTTCGCATGTGAGATATCAAAGTAGACGAGATTGCTATAGCTAAATGCCGGATCAATTGTAGTCAGTGGACAAAACGAGAAGTCGATGAATGTAGCTGACGGATTGGAATATTCGTAAAAAGAAAGTAAATTGCAAGCTACATTGATGCTATTTAGTTTCGGACATTCAGATAAACTGGCGATGTTAGTAATCGCATTATAACTAAGGTCAATTGTTTCCAGATTTTTTAGCAAGCCTATTTCCTGTGGAAGCCGATTAGATAAATCATTAAATTGTAGATATAGATGCTTCAATTTAACAAGAGAGCCAATTTTGCTAGATATCTGTGACAATAAATTATGCGAAAAGTTAAGAGTCTCCAATTGGGACAACTCAGTAATTATTAAAGGGAAAGTCACAAAATTATTGTAGGATAAATCAAGATAGGTTAGATTCACCAAATATCTAGTAGAATGGGGAAGGAAGAACAGCTTATTATTAGCTATATTCAATTCTTTCAGAGAATTTCGACTAAGCCCAGAGAATATAAGAGGATCCAATTCATATATATCGTTACGAGACATGTTCAAAACTTCCAATTGGCGAAGAGCAGTAATCGGTTTTCCTCTTGGAGACCTTAAATTATTGGAAATGTCTAACCGCTTAAGCTTGACACAGCGCTCCATGAAATCTAAAGGCAGGTCCAGCGATAAATTGTGCGAAACATTCAACGAGATAAGTTCATGGGCATAGGGATAGATCTTTACCGGAATAACCTCCAGGTTTGACCTACTAATGTCAAGGTTCGCAGTAATTTTTTTTTCAGAGAATTTACGCAATACATCCGCTCCAATATCCATCGTAGTAAACACCAATCTAGCAACACTATAATTATCTTCTTCATTTATTTCTTCATCGGAAGTTACCTTACACCCAAACAAACTCAATAATCGTTCAAATATAATGCATGGCTGTTCATGAGGCAACAAAATACGTTCTGTATTGAATTGGATTAATAAGAGGTAAAAATTAGCAGACGAGGGAAGAAAAAATAACCTTGCTAACAGCTTAATCACTTCATGAGTTTGTATGCCAATAGGGCAAATGAATGATACGGAAGTTCGATCATCACGGTATACTCGAAGAAAGAACTCTTTCTTTCTATTGCCCAGGGAAGGACGAGCAAAAAATCTAGTAGTAAAAACCTGCTTTGGAATAGCCTCAGTGGGCAAACTAGTTCCCCAACTCTCCGGAGCTTTCCAAGAATCATCGGATAAAATGGAAGGGTACGGTAAAAACTTCTTCCAAGGGCTATCATAACTATCTCTATGATAATCGAGGTCCAGGATATGAGCCGCAGAAGCAGGGATTCCATCATCATCACTATTCCTGGGTAATTCGTGTATGCTACCTTCCAAACTAGCTGGCCAATTGTTATTAAGAGAATCACGTTGAAACTCCACACTGTCACTGTCATCAGAAATCGGTTCTGGAAAAGTTAGATTGGTAAATGACTGATTCAGGTTTTTGTCGAAAGATTCTCTGTCCTTATCAATAAGTCTTCGAAGGCCTGCTTCTTTAGAAATTGCACAATTAGACGAGTTATTTTCTTTGTATGGCTTTATCCCAGCACTACGGGTATCACGTGGCACTTCAGACTTTTCAGAGCTTTCTCTTGCAGCTAAGGCGGTATCCGATTTAGTACGTCCCGTGTCAGATAAGCTAAAGTTCTCATCCGGTTCATAAAAATGGAAAAGCACGCTTTTGCTAGGTACTGCAGGAGTGCTAGGATAGGTCTTAAAAGCTTCGACAGGTCGTCCAGAATTACCGACAGGTTGAGTGCAAGGTGAAAGAGCTTCATGGGAGTCATTACAGAGATTTGCTTCGGTTATTTCTGGTATATCATAGTTCACAGACGTCGCTGAGTCATCGTCCTTCTCGTCAAGGTCATCAAGCCAGGATATACCTGTTTTAAAATGTTCAGGCGGGTTTGGAACAGCTGACTTTAACAATCGCTTGCTTTGATCCATTAGTGGCAATTTGCATCCTTCCTAAGAATCTGTAGCACCTTCGTTTCAAAAATACCACTATACGCGAATTTTGGACAAGGAAAATTCAATAATGGTTATATCCCTATCCAAGGAAGGAATATTGAATTTATAGAACTAGTATTTGCTCTATTATCCTAGTTCCAACACCAGCGTTTCTTTGTCTGATTATATCACTTGTTAGGTTTAGAACAAGAAAGGGTTTGGGTTCCAACACCTCATGTATCTTCCTAACTCTAAACTATATTCCAGAGTGGTAATTTCCAACACTATGTGTTCTCAGTGAATTAGTGAGGAAGAAACTGTAAGGCGCGTTCGAATACTGCGTACGTCACTATTTCATCGATTTGTAAACAAATCTACTGAATATACTAGATGAAGGCGGTCTTGAATTAATTACTATGATTTTTTTATTTTTTTTTTTGAAGGCTTTCCATTACTCCTTCCATTAATTAACATTGGATTTGACTGATGAGTTAAAAAAGCTTCTTTTATCAAAGTTTCAAACTGAGTTTTAAAGTATTCATGAAACTTTCATCTAATTTTATCCTTAAATGATACTCGCCCCTTAAATATAAGGGCAATACGATTGACTGTTTGAATGAGACGAAATGTTTGTAAAGTAACCTATATTTACAGGTCAATGAATATGAATTAAATGATAAAATGTCAAGTTTTGGTATATATATCCTAATAAATAATCAAGGTGTTTGAAGCATTAAAAAAATTAGTAGCTTAGATCACGTAAACTCCCATTGTTTAGCCTAAAGTGTTTCCCAACCTCCGGTGTCTGGATTCGCATCCAGTTGTCGAGCAATATAAGAAGGAATAGATCCGTTTAGCCACATCGTTCGTACTGTTTCATCATAACGTTTTTGTGATAGATATTGAGAGCGGCCACGACGCAATCCCAAATCTGTCTCTCCATACGCATCCAAAAATGGAGCTACAGAGAAGCTTCCTACAGGTGGATTGAGGTAGAGAATAGCGCATTTTTTGACAATAAGAAAAATTCCAATGTCAGAAGCGCATTGTTGCATATGAAGATTACATTCTCCAATACCATTAAAGGAACAACAATGACTTTGGAAGCATAAGAGCTTCCCACAAAATAAACATATCGCTGGTTCCATAGGTTCAGTTAAACATTTCGAGCATCGCCTGGCCAATAGTAACTCAAAGACTTTATCCAATTCATACGGTAAAGAAACTAGTTCATAAATTCCAGGGTAATAAGCGCGAGGAAAATCGCATAGAGGACCAGTCTCTGTAAAGAAATTACACCAGTGCTTTATAAGGCTCCATTCTGTGGAAGATGCCGTAAGACAAAGATGATTAGATAATTCAATAACACCTGGAATATGCATTTTTGTTTGTAAACGTGATAATTCTGAATTTTGAAAGTTTAAATTCGGTTGCGTCTCAAATGAAACTCCATAGCGGCAATACCAAAGCAAAGCACATTTTCGAAGGAAGATTAGAGAAAACCTTTCCAATAGTTTATACAGTGTAAACAAAAGATGAGGATTATTTAGATCATCCTCCGTACAACAATCAAAATTGATTAATCCTGCTCCGTCGACACGAAGACTTTTCCAAATTTGGATAACTAAGTGCTCAAACCCCTTTAGCTGCTCATAGTCAAAGGCTTCAAATTCAACTGATTCCATACATTTCAGTAAAGAGTTTCTTTGTGACAAAAGAATCCATAAGTTTCGAACTATATCGGCAGTATAGTATAATTGCGTCAAGTAGTGAAACGATTCGTCACATGATAATAAACCAGAGACACTGGCTTCGGCGAATTCTCGAAATGTATCCTTCACAAGTAACGGCTCAACTCTATCATCAGTAATAGATTTGGTAACCGGTGAATCTAGAGAGGGCAATAGTCGCCCAAATATCCTTTTTTGTTGGCAGAAACTAATAAATTCAAACTCTTGAATTGAACCCCCAATACGCTTCTGTGAATCATGTGCACATAACAAAGTATAAGTTTTGATAGATTCAGATAAAATCCTTAAAAAAACTTGCTGATTTTTTCCAAGATTATGCACCCAAATATCCGCTGGAATACTTGAACATTTTATGTGTCCTCTAGTAGATGCTTCAACTTGGCAAAGGCTGTATGAAAAGAGTTTAACAACATTATGCAATTTACCGTTCACTGGAATAAAATCATCGGAGTATAAAGAAGAATTAAGATCTATTACATCGTCAAGCCTCCGATAAAGCTCAAATATATCATCTGAAATAGCGAGACGTTCATCGGCAGGAACTTCATTATTTACAACACTCTTAAAATGGACATGATCCAATACGCTCGATTGGAATAAGTTATCCGCATTTTCTTCAACGTTATCACTGGAATTATCAGCACCAGTATTGAGGGTATATATATCTTTCAACGAGTCTCGTAAGGTGTGTTGTAATACATCAAGCAGATTTAAATTGTACGACTGTGTGTGCTCAGAAGGGGAGGTTTCTATGTCAAGAAGTTGCTGATTTAAGTCTTTATTAAATGAAAATGTTTTAGAAACCAGCCAATTTTTCAAAGGAGCGGTAAGTACTCCAGCTTCTTGAAAATTAATCTCTTCCTTAGGCCGCCATAAGATTGGAAAAATAGTATTACATAATGCTTTGCATAGAGGGCAAAGGAATTCTTTCATGCTTAAATTATGAGGGTGATTTCTGTAAGGATTGGCTCGAGTTGCAAGTGTGACAGTAGCAATATGATTTTTAAAACAATCGATATGCATGAAATGACCACATCCAGTGGCATGCAATCCACGATCCAGCTGATCAGGGGGAAATCCATTAAAAGAGTCCTTTAACTGATGGAGTTCATTGCCCTTTTTTTCATAATAGTAATTATCATAATCGTAAGCTTCTGTAGAATCTAATACCTTTTTTCGTTTGCCAGCCAATCCAAAAGGTCTTTCTTGAATCTCATGATCCAAGCTGTCAGGAATATCCAACACTTCAGAAACGTAGTTGGCATCATCAGCAGGAAATAGTCTGAGTACCGAGCTCCTAAGAACAAATACCAAAGTACCATAGGGGCGCTTATCTTTCAGTTCTTCCTGACATAGAAGACAAGTATCAATAGGTGGGTCCAAGAATAACTTAGTGCTAACTGAACTGGTTACAGAAAATTCATCCGCTTCGTCCATTTCACAGTCCGATGCTTCAAAAAGAGCATGATTTTCTAAAAACTTATTTTGCTGCATTCGGAACTGTTCCATTATCCGTGCCTGTCGTTCCTTTGCCATGCGCACCTTAGCTAAATGTTGTTCCTGCTGTTCGGCATCCGATAACGACTGAACTATTTTCGAAGAGGATATACTCAAAGTTTCGGCATATACAGGTTCATACAATAACGGAACTTCACTTTTTAAGATTTTCATTATCAAAGAAATCTTTTCTTTGACATACACAAAGTTTCTGTGGTTTTTCATTTGACACAAAACACTGAACAACGTAACATCCGGAGAGTTGCAATATTCCTGTAATCCCTCGACAACTGGAAATCGATTCTCACATATTTTTTTGGAAAAAATAGGTTCAGATCCTTTTTCACTCATTAAAACTAGGAGACATGCATGTAATGCAGTATTAACCAAGCCTTCTAGTTTTCCTTGATCGTATGGATAAATATAAGCGTAGACGATAGTGTGCCATAAAATCCCAACAAAAGAATCGCTTTGTAATATGGGAATTGTAATGTTCGAATGCAATATCGGATGATATTCCTCATATACTACAGATTCCAAATGTTTGGAATGCTGTTTTGAATACCGTCTACGTAAAATATTCTCTGCTTCCTCACGTTGATTTCTAGAGTAATGAATATTGAATGGATCTACATAATCAAAGTATTCATCTTTTAACGTGAAGGAACCACTATCATTGATCCCCTCGGCATTCCGAAAAGTAGCGACTTTCTTGAGAGTGCTTTCAAATTGCTTGTGCTCCAATAAATGCTCACATGTCCTTTTGGTAATCTCGGAATAAGGTAAAGGACGAAAACAAAGGATATGAGCGATTCCATATTCTATTCGTCTTGTAATATCCCAATGGTCGAGGACAGCAGTATTACATACAATGGATATTAAAAGCAGCAAAAACTCCTCCATCATTATCGTGACTTGGGATACATCATAATGTTTATGAGGTACAAAAAACCGACCATACATTTGATCTTCTAATTGAAATCGAGAAATAAAAGAAGGTAAGATAGCATCAGGATCGCCATATGTTAAAGTTAATTGAAGCAACAAAACGTCTAAATCAAAAGTGTATTCATGAAAACTTAGATTTCTATAATGGTGAGCTTGATCACGTAACGTTGTACCATTCCTTATCCAAAGCTTTGCGCGCATTTGACTTAACCAAGCGCATACACGAAGTGGGTGATCCGTAACCGCAAGTAAATCTAGCTGAGTCCATAGTAATTTATAGTTGTCTCGTTCAACGTAAAATGATAAAAGGTACACTAGCAACCAGTGTAAAGGATGATGGAACGATACCGGTTGAAGAGCAATATCATACTCTATTAATTTCGAATTACCTCTTTCATCAACAGTAATTCCTGTAGTCAATGATTCAGTATTGGTCCAAGACTCATTTCTTGCCTTAGGATAAAGAATTAGGGAAATTAGGTAGTTTATAGCATTGGCTAATTTATTCGTGTTGAGCTCCATAAAGACATTTCCAACATGTCTACAGAGTTTAGCAACTTGTAAACTAACGTTCAAAACGTACATCCATGAATCATTTTCCCATTCAACATGCTGCGATACTGCTCGTGTATAGGGGCACATACCTTGAAACAGGTTAAAAAAATCGGCATATTGCTTCAAAAATTTAAGGTCTTCACGAACAATTTCAGCAACACATGGAATGCTTAACATAAATTGAATGTGATGGAAAATGTGAATATACCTACGTGAATGAAAGGCAGCCGAATCTGTTCTTATCATGGCATGCTGATCGACATAGTTCGGCGTATTAAGTTTTTTATAGGTGAAAAAAGTGTACAAAGTTGCATTAATTGTAGTCAAGAAATCATACTCTGTAACCAACAGTTTGGCAACGTCTGCCACGGTAAATATTTGCATTGAAAAAAAAATGACTGAGTGTTCAGGTTCACGGTCCAACAGAAGAAAAAGTTCTGCCAACCTTCTATAAGAAATGGCAATCCTGGCTCCCATAATTTCCTTAAATCCAGGCTGAGTGATAAAGTATCCCAAGTACAACTCCTGTAATTTGTAACGCAAGCTCTTCCAAAGTTTTAAATCGTAAAGAAAAAAATAATCAAATCTTACTCTGGAGGCATACGAAAGGACATCCGGAAGAGAATTAGAAGGATACCAATGTCTAGAATGAATAGAAGACTCGTCAGTTTCTAGCATATGACTAGAAGTGTCAGATGGACCTGACGAGTTAATGTGATCTTCATTCAAAAATATATCAGGACTGTCAATGGCCACAATTTCAGGAAGAGCAAGACTTCTAAGGGAGAGCCTAAAAGTAAGATCAGAATTATGAAGTCCGCAATTCCAAGGTCGAACAAGTTCTTTGCATATAACAGAGCTAAAATAATTTCTTTTCCCACAAATACTGCTTCCTGCTATATCAGCAAGCCATTCTAGTAAAACAGCACAAGATTCTTCTCTAAAAATGTCACGCATAGAACGAATTGAAACAGCTAGATTGATCTGGGCAAGCTTTTGACCAATTTTAAGAAGCTCTTTTATATTAGTCTCAGTAACGATGCAAGCTCTACCGATGTCATTAATAATATTTGCCATTTTCTTTCCAAAAACGTTATTCGGCAATTCTAATGCAGTAGTAATTTGTTCATAAAATTGCTTGAAGGAGTGTTTTTCATCATTCCACAGTACTAACGAATACATATTGCAAGAATCATCAATATCGCCGTATTTATTTTCACTGAGACGCGAAGTTTTCTCATCCTGCAAAATCGATTCCAAGGTGGGCATTTTTTTGAGATTTTCAGGACTACAGGAAAAAACATCCAGTACGAAGTCAAGAACACAATCAATTGTTGTTTGGATACTGTTTTCTAATTTTTCCGGAATTTCGTCTATCATATCGTTGCTAATCGTAGCATCTTCTTCATGTGAATGTATTTTGCAACTCACATCCCCAATCCATGCAGCTGCATTACCACAATCACAACAACCGCCGCTACCGGCACTAACTGTAAACGAAGTTTCATGATCCTTATGACTAGTTGCACGAAAACATTTCACGCACAGCGCTGAATTGCTATCAACACTACACGTTTTGCATCGATAGAATACTTCACCCTTTCGAAATATATGGCCACATTTTGACTCACAGGTTCCATGACGATACTCATCTCCCTCACTGTGTCCTTGAGCACGACGGAGAAGAAAGGAGGCATCGATGGTTGGTCTCTCTGGAAGCAATGTATTCCACAAGGTATGGTCATATCCGAGAAGCGCAGAAAAGACTTCATTCAGAAGGGATTTTTTAGCAGATTCTGACCATAGAAATGAATACATCAATGCATGAGACTGTAAAAATAATGAAAGCCGTCTCCGAATCAATGCGCTTCTAGGCAACGATCTGCTAGACTCGTCTTGTAACATGGCATGCTACAAATAATAACTTTTTAAATAGATAAAATAAAGAATAACATATAGAACGAGAAAGTCCTTTTAGTGTAAATACCGTAATGACAGGACTGTGTTGTTGTGAAAAGTAATTCTTAGGTAGGAATAGTATAAGTACTTCGAAAACCAAACTTGAACTTCCAGCGTGTTAGTAGAGTATATACTAATTTATGGAAACCAATGGAAGTTTTTCAGGGTATGGCTTATTAAATTTTTTATTAAGTTGACTAAAGTTTTTATTTAGAGCACGATTGGTTGATGGCAAATGGATAATTCCAGAGAGCAGGCGAAAAGATGGTAGCGTGAGGCGTGAAAGAGCTGTTAAACCAGGATATACTGCACCTGAAGATATCAAAAGATATAGACCAGGAAGAGGAAACTTCGCTTCCTTAGAGAAGCAAATGAAGAAACTGCAATTGAGTAACGATGCTTCAACTTCTAAATCGATCGATAGGCCTCCAATTTCAGAATTAGAAAAAGAAAAATTAGAAAGACCACTTTCTAACAAGAAAAAGGAGAAGAATGATCATAAAGCGGAGAGTTTAAAGCATGATTATGATAGTGTTGGCGAAAAGCGTATCTCGAAGGATTCTGTTAAACATCTGGATAAAACTTATTCTTCAATAGATTCTAAAAAAGACTTTAAGTATAATTTCCCTAAAACTCAAGCTCCAGAATGGAGAAGAGGCGCGAAACCGCTTTCTAAAACAAGTGAACCTAGTGTCTACTCAGAAAAGATGAGCAAGAGAGAAAATAAGAAATCCATAAATACCGTTGATAAAAAAACTGGATACAAGGAAAAAGAGTAACTGTCCTCTAGTGAACCACAATGATTACAGATTTGACACCCGCTGAGAAGAAACCCAAAAAATAAGCAGGAGTGCTAATGAAAAGCAAAAAAATGGAGAGCAGCTATTTTATCGTCCTTAATTAACAATCATTGAAATAATTTCATCTATTTGCTTCTGTATTCATCAGTGATATGATTTTTGTTGCGAGAACAGCATACAAAGAAGAAAATGGGCAATGATGTTTCTGCTTTATCTTTTGCAATGTGTACTCTTTGGATAATATGTAATTATTAAGGGAAAAAATAATTGCATAATGCTTTGAAAGCAATCCTTTGTTGTATTGCTGGTTAGCAGTAAGAAATGGTAGCTTAACGTTATCAAACATAATTGTGGTTTTTTTGAATGTACTATTTCAACAAATTACTTAAATAGTGATGTGAATTCTTGGAAAGGAAATTTTGTCGCTACAGTTGATTTTAAATTAAAGAAAACTTAAATTCATTAGTACTTCTAGTCTCGTATTAACTATAGAGATTGTATAACTTATTAAAAAGCTTACATATTCGGAAATATGGATGAAATGATTGTTTACAACTGGCTATTGTTTGTTTACCTAGCTAACTATAGTACATATTCGAACTGTTACTTGGGTTACCCTGACGCTGCGTGCCACTTTGTTATTAAAAAGAATAACAAATACTAATTTCGCTTCGCCAAATAACAACGAGCTAAACATCATAAACTGACATGAACTGACATCTAACCAGCATCAGAACAAAGACGATTTCTGAACTACACTTTTCAACATGTTTGAGTCTATAATAGTTGACAGAGCAAAGACAACGTTTTTGGGAGAGCTCAAAAGCTACAATTTTTCGTATGCGAAATCAGTTGCTTTAACAGCGAAATGTTACTAACTTATTGTAGTATTTATGCACAGTGGCTTGGAATTCTCTCAATTTTTCGTATGTAAAGAATTTCAATCGCGTAATTTGGTTATTCTTTTTAATGTTTGTGATATTCTCTTCTTCTTGTATTGATTGCTTTGTACTTTCTGATAGCTGTGAAGAGAGTTTATGAGCATAAAGAGTTAAGGTGTAGCAAGTGAGTGTTCAAAAGTATTTTTGGTTTGATGAGAATGTATATGTCCCTCAATTTTTTTATTTTGCAGACAATCAAGTTTATTGAATCAGATTACTTCTCATTTCACTGCACACAAATTATGGTCCATTGACATTTAACATTAAAAGGCAGATCTGCTAACCTACTACCTTCAGTTTGCATTATCCTAGGTATTGTCAACCTTTTTCACGTTACCCTTGTCGTTCTTTTCTCAGCTTTGACTATCATTGAGGGCGTTCTATTAATTTTTATTGAGCTTCCTTTCCTTTCTCGTATTTGCCCTGTATCAGACAAATTCCAGGCTTTTACAAATGCTTTTGCTAGCAATTATTACCGTGGTGTAAGTTGTTATAGTTTCTTTTAAGAAAGGCACACAGGGGAAAAAGCATGCCTCTGGATATTTTTAATTCCTTTGTTGCCTTCCTGCTGTCTTTTACATACAGTGTTTATTAACTCTTTTAGCTTGTCTATTTTATATTTTCCGTGGTAACCTTTCTCAGTTGCATCTTTATGGCTACTAGTCTTATTGCCACCGGCATTGTGCTCGCTCTTACTGGTTTATGTTACACCTTTGCCGGTATTAAAGGTCAGGCTTTTACTTCAAGTTCCACGCTTGGTGGAACAGGTATCACGACCGAAACACCTCCCAGCACTATGGTTTAGAATATGCAAAATTGATCTTTATTGATCTTTTTCCTTGTTCATTTGTTTATAGGACAAGCATGAAACTATGCCTTTTCCTTGTTGTATGTTCTTCCAGTTCCCGGTGTTGAAAAAGTTATCACGCGTATGAACTGAACTATCTTTCTAGAAACACCACCAAGTTTCAATTAGGAATGCATAAAAATATCGTTAGACAAAGAAGAACATTTCTCTTATTATACATATTAATTATATAGATAGTATAGTATATTCAAATAGTATAAACTTTCATTCAATACTAAAAATTAAATAAAGACTTGCAAGCAACTACTGAATAGCTCGGCGTAGTTAACAATATATTCAAAACTTATTTTCAAAAAATACAAAATCAGCTGGCTCCTTTCATAATTTTTGCCCATCGGTACACGAGTTTTGGGTACTGTTATGTAATTTGACACAAACGTCAAGTCATTAAAAAATAAACCAACCTTTTCACCCATATCCAAATAAAAGGTAGAATTAATTTCTTTTTTGCATTATTTTAAAATTTTTTTACAATTTAAAATTGAGAAAATGATCATAGATCGTTGACATTGAATGATCCATTAATCGTACAATATTAGGTTCGTCCATCGACTGAAACATTCAGTTCATCATCCAAAGAAAACTTTCGTCATACTAATCTCTTCTTACTCTTCAACTTGATATGTATTTTCCTCAAGGCGTCGTTCTAACTCTGCTTTCACCTGTTCTAGTCGACTTTCATTTACTAACAATCGTTCTTCATCGATCTCTTCGATAACGATACCAGGAGACTGTTCGTCCATGTTCAAAATCAATTGCTTAACGGTTGGGTCACATTCAACCAAGAGTAAGCCTTTTTGTGCGCGTGGCATTGCCTCAAATTTGGTGTCTGCCAGCAGAATCATGGCATGCTACAAGCTCCTTAAGCCACAGGTATCAAGTTACCCATGATCGTTGGATGCCGAATGTAAGAGCAAACAAGAATAAATATCATGCAAGTTTGTTGTGTTAAAGATGGTAATGAATTTGATTATTATGATTATATGCAAAAACAAATTATTTATATGAATAAAACAAGTTGAGGTATTTGAGATCAGCAAAAATTGAAAAAATGATATGACCATTTCGGAAACCTTTTGCTACCATTGCTCATTCCATCCAGCCTCATACTTTTGTCTTAACGGACATATGTATTTTTAGATTGACAATAAACATTTTCGTTTTTGTTGATTAACATGTAATCATGTGATGCGCTAGTAGCGTACACAACTAACATAGCGATGAATTGTTTGTACTTTACAGTGGGTAAAAATTTTTAAATTACAAAACCGACTTCGGTTTGAATAAAGTCTAAAGTGTGCATTGGGAGATCAACTAGTTCTCGGGATGCAGACGGAAAAACAGTAAAACAAGCTCTTCGCGGTACAAGTGAAAAAGATCAAAACGGGCGTTCATGCTTAAGTGCATCTTCATATTAAACTTAAGCTAGCGAAATGGGGGACAGTGGATGCCTCCTACCTAAATCCATCAGTAAAGTAACACCGTCCCCACAAATGCGACTCACCACCAAAGCAATAATATATAGTATAAATAAGACTTTGACATAATATCCTACAAGGAAACTGACAAAAAAAAATTCACTTAAGTTGACCAAATGAAAAAGAGATTACACAAGACTACAAAAGAAGATCATTTACAAAAGGAGACAGGCAAACTATACGTATCACAAACCAAAACGAAAAAAAGTATTTATCAAAATCATAAAATTTATTTATAAGTATTTATAAGTTCAAAAACAAACGCTCAGCCATCTCATCACTGCAACAAAATTAAAAAAAATATATGCAACAATGAATGAGAAGGAGGGTATCAAAGAACAGAGGAAATTTGTAAAAAAGTCATCCATCTATTTATTCACATAGAGTGCGCGTCCACAAAAAAAATGCGAAAATCTAAAAAAGAAAACTCCCGCACTGCAAACGACAACGACTCCTTTGTCTAACATAAAGAAAAAACGGGGAAAACAACTCCAAAAGACTTTCCTGCATTGCCTTTAAGCACCCACCCGACGTTTCTTAGCATCGGGATGATTAGCTAGTTAGTTGTCCTTGGCGGCAGTGTAGGCAACCAAGTCAACGACACGGCGGGAGTAACCCCATTCGTTATCGTACCAAGAGACGAGCTTGACGAATTGAGGAGAAAGTTGGATACCGGCAGAGGCATCGAAGATGGAGGAGTGGTTGTCACCGCAGAAGTCAGTGGAGACAACAGCGTCCTCGGTGTAACCCAACACACCCTTCATGGGGCCCTCAGAGGCAGCCTTGATGGCGGCCTTGATGTCCTCGTAGTTGGTAGGCTTGGCCAACTTGACGGTCAAGTCAACAACGGAAACATCGGGGGTAGGGACACGGAAAGCCATACCGGTAAGCTTACCGTTAAGAGCGGGAATAACCTTACCGACGGCCTTGGCGGCACCAGTGGAGGAGGGGATGATGTTGGCGCTGGCGCCACGACCACCACGCCAGTCCTTCTTGGAGGGACCGTCAACGGTCTTTTGGGTGGCAGTGGTAGCGTGGACAGTGGTCATGAGACCCTCCTCGATACCGAAGGTGTCGTTGATGACCTTGGCAAGGGGAGCCAAACAGTTGGTGGTGCAAGAAGCGTTGGAGATAACCTTCTCAGAGGGGTTGAACTTCTCCTCGTTGACACCGACAACGTACATGGGGGCGTCCTTGGAAGGAGCAGAGATGATGACACGCTTGGCACCACCCTTCAAGTGAGCAGAGGCAGTCTCTTGAGTGGTGAAGACACCGGTGGACTCGATAACGTAGTCAGCACCAGAGGTAGACCACTTGATGTCGGCGGGGTCACGCTCGTTGTGGACATCGATGGCATTGCCATCAATGACGAGCTTACCATCCTTGATCTCGACGGAGCCATCGAAGCGACCGTGGGTAGAGTCGTACTTGAACATGTAGGCCATGTATTCAAGATCGATAAAAGGATCGTTGATAGCAACGACTTGGATGGTCTTAGCGACCAAAGCGTTACGGAGGACAATACGTCCAATACGACCGAAACCGTTAATACCAACCTTAGGAATTGCCATTTTGAATCAAGTGTAAATCAATACTATGGATGAATGATCTATACAGAAGCGATGCTAGGCACCGCCTGCCTCTATTTATACCTTTCCATCCCACACAGCAGCCATCAGCCGTGGTGTGAATGGGGTAAGGGTTTCCCCCGACTATCTTTACCACAATTGCCTCGCACTCGATTCGGAACAACTAAGGAGCAAGGTGATTGGAGAAGGTGCGCGATCGTGATGTGGTGCCAACTTTCCTTGACTTTCTTTGCAAGTTGTTCCGAGATGGTCGTTGCTTCGTTGGTAATCTGCCTCGTTCCCGCTCCTGACTTTGATTGCACATTCCATGACGTCAGCCTTGTGAGGAAAGTTTTTCCGACGCCTACCTCAGCGTGATGCAAGCCTTGTCACCTGAAGTCAGGGGGAAGGAGGAATTGCTAGCACATTCCAAAGTCAAAAGGTTGACAAGGCGGTTGTCCATTGGCTACGGAAAAATCACAAGACAGGGTCCTTTCGTAGCGAGGCCAAATGCACCCTGAGTCATTTATCGCCTCTGGCCTCTTTTAATCAAGCGCCGAGCGCATTGTTACCTGCAGGAAGCCGGGTGAAAGCGGTCGAAGAGTTTCGAGAGGACGATTGCGATGGTAGGTGAGGAGGTGATGATGGCGCTTCGGTAGTAGTGGTAGAGCGGTGCGTCGTTGCTATCATGCGTACATTCAAGCAGCATCAGCAGCAGCAGTTGAGGATGACAGCGGCTGCTACTGATGCTTGAGCTACAGTCGTCAAACAGATGCAGACTGTGGGTGTGGGTGGAAAGTGGGTAGAGAGAGAAGAGATGAGTGATTGTTGGTGCGATGTCCTGAGCTTCAACGTTTGTGCATAAAAGGAATGGACGCACAGTTTGTTTATTTAGTGTGCATGCGTGCGTGTATATTTTGTTATTTGCATTTTTGTATGTATGTGTAATCGTATTTGTATGGGAGTTTACAAAAATTCAGGAATTTTGATTTTCCATACTTTACAGCGTCCAAACCTTCTCACATCTGCCAAAACATCCTTACTAATTGAATTCTCCCGTCATCTCATCAACATTCATCATCATTTCACGCTACGCCAACAGTGTGGCATATACATGCAATGCAATCCACAGGCAATTTCAACGCTAGCATTGACTTGCTCAAACATGGCATGTCGACGTACAGTGCACCACTCGTACTAATACACTGCATTGCTCCACGTAAGCTCCATGATGTGAATTGAGGAATTTACTCCACCATAGTTCTTGTCTTTTAGCGAAAAGAGACATTCGTTACGAATCTCATATTCTCCTTGTGCGTAATTTTTTGACTTGCCATTTCATTCCCAAAACCAACGAACGAGCAGGGACTCAAATGAGCATCGATTCAAACTGAGTATCGACTCGTAATAAACATTGACTCAACTCACAATCTACTTGCATTTCCAACTTTTTTTTTTCAACTTTTTTGTTTCCAACTTTCTTCTAACCTTGTACATTCCCATTTTCCATTTTCCATTATTAACACTCGGTGTTTTGCCCATTCTCTTTTTTTCCTCTTTTTTCTCTCTCGCTCCCACTCTGTTTCCTCTCTTTTCTCTACCTTCTTAACAAGGTGGCTGTTGTCAAACACTTCGTTTACATCGTCGGCATTTCGTCGTCGCTTCTATTTTTTTCTAGGCATAATGGTGCATCATAAGCAAAATTGTATCAATAACATAGTGTACGATTGTCACGTAATCGGCAAAGCGCTTCTTGGCCTTGCCTCGAAAATCCGCTCTTCTTCGTTTTGATAGGAAAGCAAAACATACACATACATATACATATACACAATACAAATAAAATATGCATTATAATGAAACAGTTTCAGGATACATCACTTGCTCCAGTCTCCAAACGTACTTGGCAATATCGCTTTACTTACAACACTCCCATTCCACCACCACCCATCTACTCTTTTACTTATTTAACCTGTATAATAGAATATCTATAATAGTATAAAGTGTAATAACCCGCTTTCCTTCCATGTCTGCTGTTTGCCTTTTTTTTTCTTCCCGCACTTTCATAACTATATACGTTCTTTTTCATCTTCTTTTTTGTAACGTTTCTTCTTTTTTCTCCTCCTTTCCATACACTTGGTTCGCAAGTACTTTTTGTTTGCGTAGATGTATTGAGTAAACTAGTCTCTACTCGCACTTTTAGTGTATACGCATCTACCCGACTTATGCGCCTTCATTTCGCCTCAGATGGTTTATTTCTTTTATTTTTTCTTATTATATTTTTCTTTTCTTTTCTTTCGATTTTTTTCTTCTCTACATACTCACTAACGCATCCTCACACTTACCTACTACTACCTACATACCCATTACCCATTGCTTTTACATCTTTAAAACCACGGTCTTTGAACACCATTCAAATTAACGTTTTAGCTTTTCTAACTCTAGCATGTTTCTTTTCCCTTAGTTTTTCCGTTTCTCGATCAATTCCTTTCTACTCTTACTCAATTTCATATCTCGATTCCGCACCGAGTAACACGTTTTTCATCAATTCCCGCTGATCCATCTTTCCACTTCAGCGAATTGTTGCAATTGCTTGCAAACAAGCATAAAAAAGTTTAAACTCTTTTTTCTAAAATGACTAGACTTTTGCCTAAAGGGCTGGTAACGCATTTTCCTCATTACTTTCCATACCCATCGTAAGACGACTCTCCAAATTCTTGACTAGCAATTGCTGGAATGTTACTTGACCGCTCCGCTGTAGTGTGTCTCTTTCCTTTTGTATGCCGCACACTCTATTGAAAATGGGTATTTGGATTGAAATTCATTCGAATGGTATAGGAATATGCATTTGTAAAAATAATTTGTATCTTAATTTTTATCGCGCGCATTCAACATTTATTTATTAATACTTTACGTTAGGACAAACGGTACTGAGCATTCCTCTTCTCATACATCATTCGGTATGCCCAACTCCATATTAAGTATCTTTTTCAACTCCTCAGATTCCTTTTCATGTAGCATAGTCATTAAGAAAATATTTATAAATGTTTTCCTTTTAAAATCTATATTCAAGTTCTCACTTGTTTTAGAAATAAACTTTTTCCGTTTAATTCCCAACCGTTCTACAAGCTAATGTTTACTTTATGATCATTTTTCCATTATGCAAACCCAATAATAAATCCCTCTATCCTACTGTCTGTCTCTCTCTCTATGCATATTTGAGTTTTAAACAATCGAGTTGGTTCATGGTAAAAATGCTTTTATTCATTTCTCCTAGTAATACAAAGTATTATTAAAAAAAAAGAAGAGAAGAAAAACCCTCAAGGGGTTTAGTAAAAAAAAATGTAATTCGTTATTGCTCATGATTTTCATGAATTCAGTGCAAATAATTCGTTAAAACGCTAGTAGTTTTTTAATTCAGCTAATAAACCTCATAAATTCAATGATAAAATATACTATCTTTAAGTAATGACAGTTGGCTCCTTACGACCAGTCAATTCCTCCAGAGCCAAGATTTCAAGAGCTGCATGAACCACTGGCTTCAATGCAACTTGAGCATCAAGATCAAACTTGCTCGAATCTGATTCGTGCTTCTCCATGTAGAGTCGTAACGTGGCTCCGCTGGATCCAGTACCGGACAAACGTGTCACAATTCTACTACCATTCTCAAATTTGATGTATAATCCTTGATGCTTGCTTTCGCTACCATCAATGGGATCATGATACTCAAAATCACCGGCTTCAGAAACGACAAAACCAGGCAAAACTGCCTCTCCAACCTTGCTCTTATCATCGGCAATGGCACGCATTCTATCCATCACCTTACCGGCAGCTTCATTTTCCAACTCTTCATAATCATAACGACTGTAGAATGTACGGCCATAAATATTGTAAAAATCTTTCTTAACATCGATCAACGTCTTGATCTTGGGGTTTTGCGCGTTCAATCCAGCAAGAATGTTCAACCAACACAAGATTCCCCAAACGCCATCCTTCTCTCGAATGTGATCACTACCGGTTCCAAAAGACTCTTCACCGCAGATGGATAAACGCTTAGCATCAAACAAGTTGCAGAAGAACTTCCAACCAGTAGGAACCTCATACACATTCTTTCCCTTATACTTGCCAACTCTGTCAATGGCGCCAGATGTGGGCATTGAACGAGCAAACCCATGAACACCTCCATCACGGAAGTATGGAATTAATTCGGCATGATGGGCAATGATGGCTACACTGTCACTAGGTGTGACGAATGCATTGGCACCATAAATCATGTTACGATCACCATCACCATCAGATGCTGCTCCCATTACAATGTTATCCCGATCAACACGAGCCACCAAACTCTTGGCGTAAGTGAGGTTAGGGTCAGGATGACCACCACCAAAGTCGGGAAGAGGTTTGCAATTCTGACAAACTGATGAAGGCATACCGAGTTCCTTACAGAAAAGAGCCTCACCGTAGGGACCAGTGATACCATGTAAAGCATCAAAGACAAATGTAAAATCGGGGTTTTTGGATAGGAAGCTGCGAATCAAATCAAAGTCAAAGATTTCTTTCATCAACTGAACATAATCCTTGACCGGGTCGATGACTTCAACCGTCAATGGGCCATATCTACGGACACCGGTCGTCGTTAAATCCAAGGGAGGAATCTTTACCATTTTGTATTCGGATATGGTTTTAGTAATGGAATAAATTTTCTCAGTAACAGATTCAGGTGCTGGTCCACCATTGCCAAGGTTATATTTAATACCGAAATCGTTCTTGGGACCACCGGCATTATGAGAAGCGGTCAAAATGATACCGCCGGTTAGCTTGTACTTCCTAATAATGTGACTAGCGGCGGGAGTAGACAGATATCCATTTGTACCAACAATGATCTTCTCAACACCATTGCCAGCAGCTATAGCAGCAATGACTTGGATGGCATGAAAGTTGAAATAACGTCCATCACCACCGACAACTAGATGGGCTCCTTTGGCAGATGGTTCAACTACATCCATCGTAGCTTGAACAAAGTTCTCAACGTAATTTGGTTGCTCAAAGACAGTAACCTTCTTGCGAAGACCTGATGTACCAGGGCGTTGGCCCTCATATGGTTTCGTTGGGATTGTTTCGATCATGTTGTGTTCCTATGAGTAAACAGCCTCGACTTATGCAAACTCTAGACTTTCAATAAAAGATAGATGATATTATTAATCGTTTCTTGTTTTGCTTCGTAAAAAGCTAAGGAGTGTTCGGATATGCCACAAAATGATTCACTAACTTTTGTGTTATTTTATATGCTCAGTATGGTAGAGGGGAGAAACACGGGTACCATGTAAATATAAGAGTTACGAATTTTTAACGAACTTCACTGTGATGTAAGTGGCTTCCTTGTTGTCATTTTGCAGTGCAAATGTAAATAAAAGTGACATTATGTAAACAAATCATCTTACCGCTCAGGTAACATAAATAAATACATTATTCATCATGCTTCATGGTGTGAAGAAAAAATGTTAGTCAAGTAGAGTCGGTTAGGCCTAATTATTACTTCAATGAACGAAACGATATTACACTATAATTTTACCCAAAGACTCCTTTCATACGCTTAGAACCAGTTTTGTTATCCATTTGTAGGATTTCAGTACCAGCTAGTAAACTTCACTATATCACCAAACCACAAATTAACTCAATGTAACAGCAATACCGTAATGTGTATAACTGTCTAAGAAGCCTAGAATAGTATTGTATATGCGGTATAAAAATACCTTTTTATTACTGGGATAAAACAATTGAATATAAAACTAGTTATTGAGAATAACAGACTATAGTTTCCAAACCAGCAAAAAATTTAGAAATCGAATAGCATTATTAACTAATCGATAAATACAACATTTCAGAATATATTCACTCTCTGAACAAAGAAAAGAAAATTGTGAAAGCCATGTAATATTAGTATAAGTCTTAAAGTAAAAGCTCAGTGGATGAAATTAGGAAATAAGTTAAACGTATAATATTTCAAAGCATGCCGTAAAAGGTTGCTAAAAAAAGTTGCAATGGCTCAGGGCAGACACGGGAGGACGATAAAAAATTAAGTTGCCAAATGGAATATGAATAGGCACAAATGGAAAGATGGGGAAATGTAATTATAGATACTCAATTAAGAAAATCGTGGTGATATTGTGGTGATATTACCATGAATGACTAACGACCAGCGTTTGTCAAAATGCATTTTCATCAAGAATAGAGAATAGGAGGTTCTGATCTACTACCAAAAGTTCAAACGAACGATTATCATGAATAAGGCAGAAGAGTATTTCGTGATTGGGCATTTATATAAACGGTATCAAACACAATTACAAAATGCGAAAAAAAGTTATCGTAATAAATTGTGCCTGTTTTCATCTTTTGTATTAGATCGTGATTTTTGTGGTGATGAATACGCAGGTAAACGCATTTGCGGTGGGGGAGCAACAAAGGAACCTGACGAGGAAGATGGAACCCTTGATTTTAACGAGAACATTTTATTCCCAATAGAATTCAGGTTTGGAGGGAGAATGCCAATTTGAGAATAGTCATTAAGGTCTACAGAGGATGTTGGGTTATCTGAACTAGAAGAAGGCGCCGAGTCAGCAAACAAGAGTTTGGGCTTAAAAGTAGATAAATCAGTTCCAGGCCTGAAGGATTTCTTGATTCTTTTCCCCCGAAAAACATAGTACAAACCATCAGAAGGAGGAGGAGTAGGCTTTCTCTTCTTTCTTGACAAAAGCTGGTTATCAGATGAACTGAGAAAAGGATTGTGTTCTCTGTCTTCTTCCATACATCTTTCTAAAGAATTACTCCGATCTTGTAGCATTAAATTTGGTAGTAATTGCTTTTTGGGAGTTTTAGCAGGTGTAGGTGGAAATGTGCTAACTTGAGGTGCTGGTAAATCGCTTTCAGGGATTTCATCTATCATAATAGAAGAATTACCTTCTAACGAAGCATCGATGACTCCTTTAAAACTCCCAGGAGACTCTGGGGTAGATGGAGTACACAACCCTCGCATAGGTGGTGTTGAAGGTTCCATAGCGAACTGACAATCCAAAAACCAGGTAAATGCAAGAAGAAATCCTTTATGTATCGAGCGGATTATCAGAAGAGCGTGTATTCAAGCTTTCCGATATGATTTAAAAAATGTATTTTTCAATGGTTTTTGGGTGTAGGAAAATTCAGCACCAGAAATGTTCACAAGTTACCTGTAGCAAACGAAAAGGTAACAATTTAATACCCACCAAGCTAGCGACTGCGCTTTGATAATTATACAATTTAAACAATATTTGTAAAATTGTTTGAAATAATATAGAAACAATTGAAATGGCTTCAATATATCAAAAGGAAGGAACAAAATGGGATTGTAGCTTGTAAGAAAGGTATTGAAATTTTCGGAGTAAACAAAAAAAAGGAATCTTTTAGAAAACGGGAATGGGAAAATGTCTATTTTAAAAAGCAAAATTTCACTTCATACCAAGAAGTAAGTGCAGCTAAAATATCAAAGAATCAACCAATCAAAAAAAGATATGTGCCAACTTTAAAATTGTAAATAGAATAATTAACAAGGAAAAATATTCTTTCTAATGTTAGAATTTAAAAACTAGTTGGTTGTTTGCTTAGACGAATTCAACTTTTTCACATAGAAATTGAATGCTCGATTTCTTATAAAGATGCTACCGTTCCTTGTAAAGAGTATAATTCAAAATTAAATTTTAAAAATAAAAAACTGATAAAAAAGCGGATTCTCTTTGACCAAATTCGTACAATTTAGTAATATATTACTGCAGCACTCAAGTAAACACACACGAATCAAGACTAAACAAGATCAATTGATTGTATATTATATATAATCCAAAACAAAAAAATTCAGTTTGCAACAACCGCTGTCAAGGAACCCAAAGCTTATGTATGTAGTAGTAGAACTGTATGTTTGACGTTCTGGTTAACTGGTTATTTGCTCATTTCGTGGTAACCATTACTATTAGATGGCTGTAACGCAGTACGCTAAATTAATTACTTTGATCAAGTACAATTTTTGCATAAATGTGTAGTTAGATTTTAAATGAGAATCGATTTTCTGTTCTCTTTAGCAAAAATCTAAAAAATTTACTAACAATTTTAAGCATCATAGAAATATTCCAGTTCGAAAATAAAAATATATGACTGCAAAACCGTAAATAAAAGTAAACTACATTTGAAGTTCTAATAAAGAAGAAACTTCGCGAGTATGGTAAATGAAATAAGTCTCTTATTGTTATTTAAAAGCAAGTACTATCAAAACTAATTCAAGGGATATTTCGTTAAGATTGTTCCTTATTAGCAAATTGATGGTATAAGCAATATTTATTACCTTAGCTCAAATGCAGGAAAAATGGATTTATGAAGAATCGACTATCTTTCAAACACCATTTTCAAATCGAAATGGGAACAGCAATATGCAAAGTAAATACACGGTTGCTACATCGCTAAGTATTTCCAAAATATATCACAATTGTTAAAAATTAAATCGTGACAATGTTTATTTATGTGTTTAAGGAATACGCTACTAACATAATTTATCAAAAAATATTATAAACATATTGGTCAATAATTAAAATATTCATAAATGAATGTTCATGTTATGACTTATTTTACGCTTCATTACCTATTGTTTACAATAAATAGTATCAATGCATTTGCCAAATGAAACAATTAAAATGATAGGTTCGTTAAATTAAAAATTAAAAATATGTTTCCTCTTCAAAAACTATTATCAAAATGTAATGCACATAACTAACTCTTTATTCAATTCATTTCTTCTTCTCTGCCTGTGTAAACACTAACCTCTGCCTCATATTTCCTATCGTTCTTATTCTAAGGGACAACTGGAGTCGCTGCAATTTTCTTTTCAAACTGTTTCATTTAATTTATTATATTTTTTGTAAAAAAAAATAAAAACAACCTTCGTCTACTCTTTGTACTGAATTTCTTTAAACAATTCGCACATCTTCAATCGAATACTTTGTTAGGCTTAAATTGCACACAAGAAATTATTTTCTATACTTGAGTTAATTATATATTTTTTAGTGATTTTTTCTTGTCTTCAGTTAATAGGATAGTCTATCTTTTTCTTTGAACATGACATCTGAATTGCAACAAGAACTACAGATTTTAAGGAGCTTTAATTACACTATAGAAAAGCTTACGGATGGTCTTTCTGCTTCTAAAGAAAAAATAAAGTCATTCGAAACCTCCATTAACAACTCGAATCGTCTAATACAATTATGGTCATCGGTTCTAAGCCAAACGGAGCATACTCAGAATCTAATACTAAATAGCGACTGGAAAGGTTTGTCTTTTGATAATGAAGAATTAGAAAGATTGCAACATCAAAAAATGCTTCAAATACAAGCCGAAGAGCAGAGAAAGATCGAATTACAACAAGAACAAGAACGACTTGAACAAGAACGAAGGCAAAAAGAGGAAGCTATAGCTCTTCAAAAACAACAGCAGCAAAGGTTATTAAGGTCTAAAGATCCAAAGGTCCGACCTGCAAGAAGAGCCGCATCTTCATATGTACCTTCTAGGCCTTCCCATGTTCCCAAGGTCTTCATCCATGAATGTGCGTTCTCGGGTTAGCATGGCTACGACTTCTAACCCAAACTCACTTAGGACTCCTTCTTCATCTTTTGCAAGTCATCGCCAATCCGCAATTCCAAAATCGGCCACCTCCTCTGCTCCTACTATACCAACATCCAACTTGCCATCCGTAGCAAGTTCGATTCCTAATAATGGTCTCAATTCTTCAAATAGAAAAAGTATAATTTCTAAAACTTCCTCTAGACTTCGTCCACCTTCACGAGTCAGTAATGTGCCCTCCGTTCCTCAGCACCCCTCAACTCGTAGCAGGACAAGCACTCGTGAAACCACTCAACCACCTTTCACCACGAATCCGTCCAATCGCTCAAAACGAACTACTTTACGATAGTTTTAGGGATTTGAAGTTTATTCTAAAATCGTTTGCATTAAAAAAGCTACACAAGTAATTGTAAACAGCTTTTTTACTCATATCATTTAAATTATATTGTTCATTCCACACTTTCAACTTTACTTTCAATACCCAATCTTTTTAATTACTAAGGCTCCTAAACTTATGAGAAAGTACTGAACTATCTTTATGTTAGAATTTGTTCAGGAAAATGCCTATATTTTAAAACCTATTTTGTTTTGAAACATTGACGTTAAGCGTTTATTTTATTTATTCTAAATTTTCTTTTTTGTATTGGAAAACCCCGAGGTTCTGCTAAATGACGGACACCGCGAAGTATGAGAAAAGCAGTGCTCGCTGCTGGATATGCTATGAGGAATACGACAAAAAACTATGCTCCCTTTCAAATGATTCTTGGAGACGTCCGTGTCGGTGTTCACTCATTGCTCATGAAAGTTGTTTGATTTCTTACATTACCAGATCTGGCAGTACTCGTTGTCCTCAATGTCTTACCGCATATAGAATTGCTAAACCGCCAAAGGAAAAGTCTTGGGCTGTAAACGTTCTTGGAATCGGTCATTCCCTTGAAGCTGGTCTAGCTCAAGTAACGTTTGGTGTAGGTTCTTGTTTAGGTATTACCAAGTTTATTTATTCAATATTCAAACAGACTGGAATATGGATATGTAAACAGGTGGCAGATGAAAGCAGCCTGATAGAAATGTTAAAAAAGCCAGTTTTCTCCTCTGTCGTATTGCCTTTATTACCATGCATGTTGGTTCGGTTCTACGAAGCTCCGCCTTATGATATAGCATTTAGTCTCTACACGCATTTTTCAATTTATAGTTGCGCGGAAAAGATTTCGAATACCTCACTTCTACTGTGCACTCTGCCTTGGGTAAGATCTTTATATAAGGAACTAATGACCCGTATATTTGACGGTATTGTAATTGGAGCGGACGGGGAATTTGAAGATTCTGAAACTGATTGGTTTCGCCAGTTTGAAGCACAAGTAGAGCATCGTAACCAAGTCGAGGATGTAAACGAAAGAGAAGATACAGAATCTGAATTTTGGATTCTTTTGTCTGTGGCACACGTTTTCCTTGATGCTTTTACTACGAAAATTCTCCGTATTGTTCGACCGATTCTACTATTCCCATTAGCAGGGAAATTTTTGGGAAGGTTTATTCCAGGGAATTTCACAAAGTTAGAGAAGAGCATTATTGGTGCCTTTGCTGCATTAGTTTTTAAGGACATTTTTGTCTATGGTTTCATTGCTTGGAGAAAGAGAAAACCCTGGAGCATTCGAATTCTCGACAATCCTCGTAGAGTTTCTGACTCATAAGCAAACAATGAAGTTGTCAAACTGTTAAGTTCCGGCAATATTTCTTTCACGCATTTACTTTTTAAAAATACTCATGAACTTAATTTAAGCCTTTTATTACGAGCAATATTCTAAAACCGTGTTATCGATTTATTCGAATCCAAAAATAAATATAAAGATGCTGATAGCATTAATAATTTTTATAACTTATAAAATTTCCAATCTGGAATTATTTTTCTTTTTTATGAAGCTTCCGTCTCCATCTCTTTATCTGTATCAGATGATTTTTTTGGCTGGGCGGCTGTCGACAGTATTTGGTCGTCCACCGTACTTTTTGATGGGGTTTCTGTGTTTAGGGAATGAAATGAGTCAGTTCTTCCTGATGAATTTTGATGTTGAGGGGTAGCTTGTGTCGAGACGGAAGCCAATGACGACGGTGTCCCAGGAGCTACGCTGGAAGCATGAGATCCGTTTTTTTGGTCGATTGGAAGGGCTTGTTTGGAAGGGTTTATCTTTTTGTATAACGAGTCGATTAGTGTCAACACTCCTGCATTGTTAGTGCTAAGGCTATAAAAAAATATATAATATACCTTTAACGTCTTCATAAGAAACTTGAGACTCTTCCATCCATACCGGAAGCCCATCAGTCGTAGTAGAGAGATTTATTTCGTTCTTTTCTAATGCAAATTGGAATGCTGCAGCAGCTATAGTTTTCGGAGAGTAAAGTAGACATGCGATACTTCTAGTGCTATCGTTAATGTATGTCCAAGCAACCTTAGTGACATTTTTATCATCAGCCACGAATTTTTTGATAAAACTTAGGACGTAAGGATATGGATGTTCAACCGTAAAGTCAAAGCATAAAGCTTCTAACAGTACTTCCTCTGTGTACAAGATAACATCTCTCCACCGCCAGTATTCTTTGGTTTGCTCGTCAACCAAAACATTGCTGTTTTTTTGAGCAACCTTTGCACAGTTAATTACAATATCGCGAAGTTTACGAACGGAATCCTCAACCTTGGTTGCCAAGAAAATGCAAGTAGCAGCAACTTCATAATAATGATAATTTTTGAGTGAGAATCGAAGATAAAATCGATGGAAATAGATGTTAGCAGTAGCAAGCGCAGTTTGAGGTCTGTTATTATTGTTAGTTTCATTAATTTACTGAACTGATACATCGTAATTAACGTACAGTTTTAATCTCAGCCCGACATTTATAATGAAATTGCATCCTTTAGATCTTTGAATTTCTTCTTGATCTAAAGGTATCCCATCTAATGCAGATGGAGTAAATACCAACTGATCTTTACTTATTATCCACTGAGAAGTGTTTTGAGAGCCCGGGGGTACAGATTTTATTACTTCACTCATGTGAAATTCATCGATTTTATATATGAGATTACCGTCGCCAAATTATTAAAAACAAACTATAATTGAGCAAGAATAAGCAAAATCAAAGAACAGTAAATCATTTAGTATATAATTAACATACCTCAACTAAAGAATGCGAAGAATGGAGGGTGGTTACTATCTTTCAGGGGGAAATCTACCACAACGATGCTTGTCCATTTACGTTGATTGAATATAGTGATTATTAGAATAATTCGTAAGTCAGTTTTAACGATTTTGACGGTCTCAACGATTGTTTAATTTTAAGTCTTTGTAAGATATTCAAAAAATCAACTGTATACTTATAAATCGTTCTGCTAATCTCTTATAAACAACTCTTTTTTAGGTTAAAGCCGATACCAAAGAGATGAAATGAACTTTTCCAAATGATTGATGTTACCTACTTCATCAACAATTGCCTAATTCTTGACAGTATATTGAATACGATGGATTAAAAGTGGTAATCATTTTGAAAGGGACCATTTATGCAATAATATCATCCTTTAATTGTAGTGAACATAAAATACTTAGTTACTATTTAGACTAGTACTTTTTTTAGAAGAGGACTTCGTTATCCATGAATTAAGAAGCTTGTTGCGCTTCAATAAGCTTATTCACTTTGGCTGTTCTTTTCCGTTTTATAAAGTGTTTCTTACACGAAATAACTACTTGTATGCATTCAATTTCTTGCTTATAAGTTTTTTGCTTGTCTTCACAATCGGTGGAACTTGAGCAAATTTTCAAGTACTTAAATAAGAATTGGCTGTTGAAGGTCAATTAATTAAGTGTTGGGTTTGCCTTGATTTCGATAAATACCATAAAACTTGTCTATATTATTTATTTTCTGTGTCAAATTTTAATGAGCCTTTCCTTCTCTATTTTTTTAATTACCAAGTCTATCATTTTCATTTAATTTTACAATGTCATCAGCGAAAGTAAGGTTCATACGAATATGCATGAGAACCTAAGCGTCAGTCACTAACCCCTTTGTTATAGTATGTAGTGGGCAGCAAACCAACGGAAAAGAGACCCAAGGATATAAAAAGCATTAAGTCTGTGCCGATATGTGAAAAACATAGGGCTAGTGTAGTAAAAGATATCTCTCGCAAGATCTCTCGAATTCAAAGTGGTACGTCCTAGATTGTTTTATTAGCAAATTTAATTAACTTGCTAAACTTGATTCCGCTTTTATCATTTCTGTGTATTCTAACCATGAATAGCAACGTTGCCTGAATATCAAATTCGAGATTTGAACGATGCAATTAATCGATTGATGCGTGAAAAACACGAATGGGAGGTACAAATTCGTGATCTGGGTGGGATTAATTATCTGTATAATAAAGCAAAGCTATTTGAGGATGAAGGAGAACAAATCAGTGATATAGACGATTATCGTTATTACGGAAGAGCTCGAGAGTTACCTGGCGTTAAGGAACTTTTTGAAGCTGATATGAGTTTTATACCGGAAAGACAGCGCAAACAGGAGATGCAGAAAAGAAGGTTAGACGCCTGGTACTTTGGTTACATACCGCCAGCACAAGAGAGTCTATTAGAAGATTTTGAGGCAAAGATTGAAGAACAACAACATAAACATCTTGAGAACCTTGGTGATGAAGTTGAACAAGATTGGAAACCTCTTGTCATTGAGCAAATACCAACTAGAGACGATGTTGAAGCCATTCTTTTAGAAAGGCGTAAAAATGCTTTGCTGAGCAGAATTTCATAGATTATGAAGTAGGACTAGGATAGGAGAATTAATTTTATATTTTAAGTCTGCTTTGACATCGTAAACTATGAAGGATTTTTTAAAGAGATAAATAATTGGGATCTTCACAAGCTTCGTATTCATTGATCAAGTCGGCAACGACGTCGCTGTCAAATACATTAGTAAATTAACTCAAAATATGAAATTATAAGACAAGATACTTACCGAGAAGAATCGAATTCGTTAAGATCATCTTCGAAAATAGCCTCCTTTTTATATTGCTCTAAAAAGGCATTTCGTTTCCGCAAACGATCATATTGATCTAGTGTTCTCTTGAATAACTACAAAGATTAGTATTAAATGTCTCAAAAAAAAATTTGCAGAAACATACAGAGGCAATACTAGTGTGATTTGCAAGCATAAGTCCACTAACACGGTGGTTCGTTTTTATATAGGGCGACTTTTTAGAAAGTGCAACTTGTATACTTGCTGGTCCCCAAGGAATGAATGAAGCGTATCGTCGTTCTCTTATGCGAAGCAAGGATTTGTGAACGTCCGCCGGATCTGCTTCTCCTTGAATGATATCCAAAATACTAATAAAGCAACTCTTTTTGCTAGGATTGACGGAAACCATCTGGTTTTTAGGCAACAACAACCTTCTCATCACATCAAGCACGGTAGTTTTCCGAATGGCCTTTGCTTCTTCCACTTGCTGATTGGTAAAAGGAGTGTATGAGGTTAGTAAAAAGTGACAGCGAGGACTTGGAATTAATGAAGCTATTATACTGACAAGATCGTTGTTCATGTAGCCAGGATATCTTAAAGTTGTTGTACTGGCAGACATAACAGTTGAAACCTAGAATAGTTAGTTGATGAAAAGACCTAATATAAATCAATTACCAATTGGTTTTGTTGATGAAACGTAGGGTTCTGAGTATGTAACCGATCAGCAGCAATATGAGCAAGTGCTGCATTGTCCAACACAACAACAGAATCAGCATTCAATGTCAGTCGCTTCAATGCAAGAAGACTGTTGTAAGGCTGAACCACAACATCTGATACGGATTGACTATTAGGGAATACTGAATAAGTTTGGATAATCTTCTTGGGATAACGATCGTTTAATCTCTCAAGCAAGAAAGAGCCCAGCCCAGAACCCGTTCCACCAGCGATAGAATGTAAAAGCGAGAAACCCTCTAGAGAATCACTTCCATCAGCTTCACGATCTATCATGTCCATTATATCTTCAAAAATCCTCTCAGCATGCGAATAACCATTAGCCCAATTATTGCCAGCACCTCCTCCATTTTTGGTAATAAGTATATTTTCGGGATTATAAAGGCTGCCGTAGGTGTCGCTTAGAATATTGTTGACCACCTAAGGTAAAGAGGACATTAGTCACTTGAATATTTCAGCAAATACTAATAAAAGGATGCGATAACATACTCTTGGTTCCAGATCAATCAAAATGGCTCTAGGAATGTATCTAGTATCATCAGACTAAAATGAGTTAACATGTTGAAACTTTAAAGTGTATCAATAAACCAACCTGGTAGAAAAAAACGTCTTTTCGATCAACACCCTCAGTTGCGAAACTTTCTAGCGTGCCATCAGGCCCAATGCCATGTTCCAAACACAACTGTTGCCAGAATTGTGAACCAACTAGACAAGTTTGTGAGTAATTAGAATTTCGATTTGATTAATAGTAGTATAGGTGAACATACTTTGATTACCACATTGACCAGCTTGTAACGTAATGATTTCTCTGCCCATGATTAAACAATGAAGGAGCAAACAATCTTTGATGTTTGCTTCTTACTTAAAAGTACAACCGCGAAAGATTTTTTGCTGAAATAGGTGGTTTTCAAAAGAAGGGTATCTTGAGGTATTTCGCTGTGCTTGGGTGAACTGTAGGTCGATAAGAGAAGGTTGGTAGTAAGAAAAGCAAACATTTTCCAGGTCAACTAGACTAGATTATTATAAATAATTACATATTTCTTGACTATAAATTTATCAACCTTGGAGCTGATTCGAGCATTGCTGCAAAATTCAATTAGGAATGACAATTTTTCTAACAGGAAATTAGAAAGCCAAAGTAAGTGAATTTAGAATGTGTCATAAAATTTAGTATTGATTACTATCGTATCTAAATATTTCTAAATCATTTAGTACATTATTTCGTAAAAAATATATGCAACTTTGAATGTAAATATTAAAATTGAAAGTAACACAATAGACACAATTTATGAGTGTTCGAATAAAAAAATAATAGTGATATAAAATTAGACAATTCATGTGGATACTCAAACACTGAAACAAATGATTTTCCAAAAACTAAAAGTATTTTTGAAGACAATTTTATCTTAATTAATACAGATTGTAGAAAATGAAAAATTAACAAATAATTATTTGGCAAAGGTCTAAATATTTTACAAATTAATAAATAAATAAATTAATTGAAAGTAAAAAAAAAAATTGAACATAAATTTTTACTGAAATTATAATTAAGCTCAATAAGGTAATACCACACAACAACAGTTTGATTTTAATATTTATTTAGCAGGTGTAACATTTTTTTTTATTAACAACAAAGTTGCGAGCTTGTAAAATTGGGTTTTAACTTAAACCAAGATTTATTAAAAAAAGAATGTAAAGAACGACGACATATTTACAATGTTTGGAATTTAAAACTTAATAATAGAAACCGAATATCAACATTTTCTATTTCAAAAAAATACTGAGCATTTCTTAATAGTTATGCATATATATATACCTTTTAGCAAATGATTCCAACTAGCTCTTGTAGCTCAGTGGTAGAGCGCTTGCCTAGTAAGCAAGAGGCCCAGTGTTCAAGTCACTGCTGGAGCATAATTTTGATCCTTTTTGCTTTTTGCCCTTCAAAGGGCAAAAAACAATACTTTTAAGATAATACATAAATAATCTATCACTGATACCTTTTTCTACATCCTACTAATTTATTTGTAGATTAAAGTAAAAAAGTAGTTATACGGTTCCTTGTTTTTGTCAAATAATTTGCCTGTGTCCTATATCTTGTTGCAGTGCATATTCTTTTGGATGGAAGAAATCCCACTCTTAAAGTTAGAAAAAGGTTTCGCTTCACTTTCAACTTTAAGATAAACAACATCGGCCATTGGCAATCTCGTCTACTATTATTTTAAACAAAAGGTAGCAAACCATTACTAGGTGTTGTAACTAACGCAAACTACTTAATCGTTTGCTGCTACAATCGCCCCATACAATGTTTAGATACCTATACTGTTTAAGTATGAGTCTCAGCCATTCTATGCATAACCTTTACAAATACGAAATTTGAAATATTTTTACTAAATAGCAGCAAAAATTTCTGTCATTTTGGTGGTATGTTGACAAAAGACAATGGCAGTATACTGCGACATATCCTTTTTTTAACTTTAAAAGCAGCAAACAAAGGAAAAAGAATGTGAGACTGATTAAATAAATAAGATTTCTTTTGATAAATGCGATCCGACTTTTCTTCCTTGGAATTTTTATTAATTTTACGTAAATTTCTCTTGTTAAAAGATCGTGTTGACCCAAACTAAGGTCTGATGTCATTATGAAATAAGGTCAGCTGGAAACATAAGTAGGACGGTCAGCCGCGCTACACCTTACTTTCAACCTACTCATTCTATTAGTATTGAGTTTTGTAAGTTAAAATGTCTCATTTCTACGACTTGGCTCCTAAGGACAAGGATGGAAATCCTTTTCCTTTCAGCAACTTGAAGGGTAAAGTGGTCCTTGTTGTCAATACAGCGAGCAAATGTGGATTCACTCCTCAATACAAAGGTCTTGAGGCGTTGTATCAGAAATACAAGGATAGAGGATTTATCATCCTTGGATTCCCTTGCAATCAATTTGGAAACCAAGAACCCGGTTCTGACGAAGAAATCGCTCAATTTTGCCAAAAGAACTATGGCGTAACCTTCCCTGTACTGGCCAAGATCAATGTTAATGGCGACAACGTCGACCCTGTTTATCAATTCTTGAAGAGCCAAAAGAAGCAACTTGGCCTTGAGCGTATTAAGTGGAATTTTGAAAAGTTCTTGGTCAATCGTCAAGGTCAAGTCATCGAACGCTATTCCAGTATTAGCAAGCCTGAACATCTCGAAAACGATATCGAGAGTGTCCTTTAAAAAAATACTGGAACAAATTTGCAGTGTAAGCGATCATTTCTTCCCGCTTTTAATTTCAGTGGCACACTAATTCTTCTGATCCTTTGGAAGTTTAATGAACTTCACGATTTACCATCCGTTTGACGCAAAAGTTATTTGCTTTAATCCAGCAAAATATACAATATTACGATATTATTTTTAATATTCCTCCTAAATAAATAACATTAATTATGTTGCGCTTCTATACAACTATGCATACTATGTACATCACGCTTTCTCATCTGTAAACACTGAATTGAATACCATGGCTGTTAAGGCTTCTGTATCTGAAAATCGTAATGTATCATCAAAGTTCTCCTTCTTCCTGCACCAAATTGTATTCGATGCCCACGACGTCTCCTGTTCGTATCACCGCTCTGTTAATAACGCCCCAATCGGTTTGTAGATTGGAAACTGCCAACTTTGACTCACTACTGTCTATCGCTCCAAATTCTGCTTTTACTTCTCGTTGATCGTGGAGGTACACAGTGATCGGGATTCGCGCAGAAGCCATTTTTTGATAAAATTTTAGTGTTCGCATCCTCTGGATGTAAGCAGTAGACTTTTTATTATTTTCTGCCATTAGTGTGAAAATTTATCAACAAAAAGTAATCTTGAATTACAAAAAGTCTTCAAAGTAAAGATTATAACATATGCAGTATGTGCATGGTTTTAAACGGTTTGCGTCGTTATCGTATGTGAGAGTAAACTTTCTAGGCACGTAATGTAATACAGTTAAAACACATAAGAAACTAAGCTAACCATTACCTATAAAATAAAAAATAAACTTTTATAGATATTATGAGTCAACTCATGTTTTAAATACAATGGAAACTTTGAATGAGATTCGTATTTCCTTAGGAATTTATGCTTAGATAATTTATATAAAAAGTAAAAGCGTATCGAACGAAAGTAAACAATGATACAAACATACTTGTAATGATGAAAGTGAAAAGAAAAATGCGTTACCCTAAAATAATCCATTTCAAGATCCTTTCGTTTTACGAGTAAAGTGTTGATATTCATAATTAATCCAAATATTAGAAACTCCTTAATTTTTTGCTATTTTTTAAAAACTTTTCCATCGGTCATTAAGAAAGCACAAGAGTGCAATTATTCTGTAGCAGCAGCTCTATACCAACGAATACTTTTATCAGCACCTGCGACGATGAACCCATTTTTATACCATGCCACAGCCCAAATAGCTCCATCCGTTTCACTTTGTGTACTAATACATTCCATGGTGTCAATATCCCAGATTTTGATTTTTCCTTCAACATCAGCCGAAAGCAACAAATCACCTACGGGATTGAAAGCTACTGCAAAAATCCATGCAGCATGACCACGAAGTTGGCCGACTTGATCCCCTGATAAAACGTCGTAGATAGTAATCATTTTAGAATCCCCGGCAGCAGCTAAAAGTGTTGAACCAGGAGAGAACGCCACTGATCGTACAGGGGAAGTGTGGCCCGATAGTACATGAAACAAGCGTCCTGTTTCTGTACTTATAAGGAAAAGCTGCCCAGTTTGATGACCAGAAACGATAAATCTTCCATTGGGAGAATAGTCTATACAAAGACCGAATTTACCTTTGGTATCTAACTCGGAAATTTTGCAATCACTTGGATTGTCCCAGACAGCAATACGCCCGTCTACAGATGTGAAAGCAATCGTTTGTCCATCAGGGCTAATGCAAGAAGACCAGCATTCGCTGGGATGTTGAGCATTATTACCTAAATCATATTCGTTAGAGAAATGCATAGCTTCTTCGTAAAGTAATTCGTACCCAAGTCTCGAAATTCATTAGTTTCAGGATTCCAAACATAAACATCCTGTCCAAATCCGCAAGAAACGACGACGTTTTCATCCAAGCTAGTTGCTAGATGATGAACGCCAAGTTTATGAGGGGTATCTATTTCTTCAACTAAGCTATGCTCAGCATCACCTATAGACCATTTTTTTATTTTGGAATCCCCAGAAGCCGACCAAAGATTGCCTGCGACTACATTGAGAGAGTAAATGTCTGCTTGATGTGCATTTTCTTCTATATGGCTAACGAGATACTCTTTCCTCATAGTATCTAATAAATAAGGAAAATAATACAACAAAATTAGTAATTAAAATGCTGGCGCTTTCCAATACTTTATAATACTTAAACCTGTGACTAGCAGGACTTAGTTTACTGTGGTTGCGTTCTCCTTAGATATACACGGTCTATGCACATACCCTAAACATGTTAGTGAAAAGATGAATTTATAAGTATGAATGAAAGAAAATAATTCTTTTCTGTAGGTAGAAATGAGAAGGTGAGATTATTAGTTGTTAACCGTGACACTGAATTAAATTGTTTAAACTTTTGGCAATAGTAGGTTTTTCAAATTTGAACAATTCGAAGTTTGATCAAATAAAGATGAGCAGATATCAAATGTTAACATCCAGGAAATAAAAAGACCTGGCGCCCATAATTGTCGATTAATTTATATGATATAGATAACAGCAATTACTAAAATTTAAGATTACTTTTTTCCCTTTATCTTACTCGTCTAGTGTAGCAAGTCAAGAGAAACGATAAATAACGCTTCGTGATTCTTGCAATAGGTAAAGTAAATTTGAATAAATTATTTTAGTAGATAACCTAATCATTTCATTATGCAATTTGGAACAACTTGTTTATTCATACCATTTTTTTCGAATGACTTAAACACACTTACAAAACGATTTTTAAAAACGCCACAATTCAGAAGGGAAGAAAGACTATCTTTAATATTGATTTTTAAAAGATACTAAATAAAAAATAAACCAATTTTTAACACTGGAATATGGATGTTTACTCAAGTTCACATAGTGTTGTATTTATAACTTCTACTCCAATGTTTACAGATTTACCGAAATATAACGCGTTACATAAATAACTTTAACACATCGGAAATGGAGTCATCTGACATTAGTAAAAAATCACGCAGTTCTGTGTACAATAACGGCTTAAGTTAAGCACAAGGCTCTTGTTTCCTTTCTTAACACGCCACCTTTCCTCTTGTATATATTCAGAAATTTCCTGATTTCTTAATAATACGTGTTCTAATAAGCACATATTGTCGCTTAGTTACAGGTAAGTTATGAATGAAATGCATTGAGGCTGTAATTGTTGCAATTGGTATTTTAATGTCTCAAAACACTTCTTTAATACTGTTATGAGCTTTTTGTCGAAAATTGCTGGTCTTCTGCTTTCGTGGAAGAAAAGAGACAGAGTCTTTATAATTCATGCTGTTAATGACATTGGCTTGGTTTAAGACCACGATGGTGCTTTTTGTTTGTTTTTATACTAATTCAGCAATTTCGTCTCTTTATCCATTTTTTTCTTAAATTCTCTTTCTTCTTAAGCTAATAAACTTTGTTAGATTATTTCTTTACATACAAATTATAAACTATTCGTTTTACTGTTCCATTTGACGGCAATAACTCCGTCCTTCTTTATCTCTTTTTAATTCCAACCTCGCAACAATGAGTGTTGAAAAGGCCCCTGAACTGCGTGTTCTCTCGTTTAATTGTTGGGGATTGCGCTTTGTTTCCAAGTACCGTACTGAACGTTTGAAAGCTGTTGGCGAAAAACTTGCGAAGTGCGATTATGACATTGTTCTTCTTCAAGAAGTATGGTCGATTTACGATTTTCAGGAAATTCGTAACTTGGTGAGCTGCAATCTTGTCTATTCTAGGTTTTTCCATAGTGCTGCTATGGGTGCTGGACTTGCCATGTTTTCGAAGTTTCCTATCATTGAATCTTCTATGAACAAGTATCCACTTAATGGTCGTCCTCAAGCTTTTTGGAGAGGTGATTGGTATGTTGGAAAGGGTGTCGCTACAGCTAGTTTACAACATCCCTCTGGAAGGATCATCTCTTTGTTCAATACTCATTTGCATGCTCCATACGGTAAGGGTGCTGATACCTACTTGTGCCACCGTCTGTCACAAGCCTGGTATATCTCGAAATTGCTCCGTGCTGCTGTTCAACGTGGTCATATCGTAATCGCTGCTGGTGACTTCAACATTCAACCCCTTAGTGTTCCTCACGAAATCATTACCTCTTATGGTTTGGTCAATGATGCTTGGCTGTCTGTCTATCCTGACCAAGTTGAGCATCCACCTAACCGTTTCAGCATGAATGATAAGGAGTTGGTTGAAATTGCTGGTACTACTTGTGATTCCCGTCTCAACACTTGGCGTGAGAACATTTCTAGTAAGGATATGGATGACTTTGTGGCTAAACGTCTCGATTACGTTTTTCACTCTCCTTCCACTTGTGAGGCTAAAAATGCTAAAGTGGTATTTCTTGAACGTGTTCCCAAATTGGATTGCAGTTATTCTGATCACTTTGCAATCGAGACTGTTTTGTCTATAAAATTGCAACCAATACCAGTTCAAGAAACTCGTGTATCTTATTCCATCATTGATGATACTTTAGGAATTACATATCAATACATGGCTCGTGAACGTCTTCATATGAGACTTCGAATTGCTCATCTACTTATTTCTATTCCCTTAATTATAGGAGTACATGTTGCCATCGCATGGTGTGATCCCGCTTGGTTAAAGGTTATCATCCTTTTCTTCACGGTAATGCTTACCATCGCAGCAGTAGTCAATGGTTTCTGTATTGGATTGCTATTTGGTAGATGGGAGTTTAATGGTTTGCTTGAATTTGTTGCTGAACTTAAGGAACAGAAATTACTTTGCAAACAGTATCTTGTGGACCATCCGTTACCCTTTGCTAAATCATAAATTTACCGATTGCTGTTAATATGCCTTCTTTATCCCGCTTTATCCCACATTGTTAATTTAAAATTTCCCATCATTTTTATCTAAGCTTTTTATCACAGCTTTGCATGCTGAGGCTAGCGACTCCTAATTGTTTTTTTTTAATTATTTTTACAAACAACCTTTGATAATTTCTGTGTTATTTTTTTAAAGTTTGGTTTTGGTAATATTTGACTCAAACCAGTTGTTTTTCATTTAGGTATACTTATAAATGGTCATTGTTTTTAAACTCGTTGTCTTTGTAAACGCGTATTTACAAAAAGCGACTTCGGATTTAGAGGGATGAAATCAATATTATTTAAAGATTCTGTTCGTTTGGTGAACAGATTACTGTAATTACAAATGATTGAGATTGTACTAGCTTCATGAAGAACGATATATGGTTCTTGTTCTTTGAATTTAAGTATTTACAATGCTGATACTAGGATTATTAGAGATGGTTAGATATAAGATGTGAAATCCTAAAACTATACTGTATTCAATTACTATGTTAAATATCGATAATGAATTGCTTTCGAAATACTACATACAATTGCACCAATGTGCATAATTGATAAAAAAAAATAGTAAATTTTTAACAAACAATTATTATTATGGATCGTGAAATATCTATTTACAAAGAAATACATAAATTATACTCTAATGTTCCGTAACCTAGTCTAAAAGGGTCCTATTTTATACGTCTTCCATCATATCCTCCAACAAAATTTCAAGGAGATTTTTGGGATATGGTACCCATAAAATCTCAGAATTTGATACATCTCTTTTTGATTCGATAATGTTATGGTCAAAAAATTCTGTGAGTTGACTTCGAAAATTGGGTTCATTACTGCAAAGGAATTCAGCGCTACATTTTTGAAAGAAAGAACGATATTCAATACCGACTTTTTCACCTTGGCGGGCATCAAAATCTTGAGTATCCATCATGCGTTCGAGTTGGTGAATTAGAAGGAACTTAAATATACCGCGAGAATTGGCGGGCAAAGAATAGAGAACGTGCTTTATAGCTTTCTCTTTATTAGACACATTCGCTCTTCCGATACCTAAAGAATTTTCATATGTAGTCTCATTATAATACCGTGCAAAGGTAGTCGCATCGTGCATGACAAAATTAAACGAAGACTCTAGAGATGTATCCCATAAAAGTGCAAAATTTACATGATCCACAGAAGCAATGAAATACACATTTTTTGAAGAAGCTATGGCCGCCAAAGCAGATTGAAATCGTTCGTCAATTAGACTTTCACCATCGATATTATGAACCAGAAACACGATTTTTCCTAACGAAAAAGAGGGAGAATTGATAATACTCAAAGATTGAATTAACATATCAGATACAGACGCAGCAGGTGTGACCTCTAAAAATTCAAGAAAGGATGAAAGAACATTTTTTAACTGTAACTGAGGGAAGTAGCCTTTTACGACAAAAATGGGGAAACAAGGAAGTTTTTTTTCAACAAAAGAAGATAGAAAATGCTCTTTAGAACCAAACCCGTAAAACAGTAAATTAAAATTATTCACAAGTTCAAAATACCATTGATGAAAATTACGAGACTGAAAATGAACTAGAGTTTGAGTGTGCTGCTCGGTTTCAGTACAGATTTCCTTTACAGTATCTAGGTATACTTGATTATCCAAAACAGGCAACTGAGATAAAGTGTTGCTCGAAGTTTTTCGCTGAGAAAATTTATCAAAGTATTCATCAAACCCCGTGCCATGACTCCTCGCTTCAAAGCCGTTTGATTGAGATAAGCCGGCTTCTCTACTTTCAGAAAACTCATGGCTTTCAAGAGATGGCGAGGCAGGTGTGGAAGAACGACTTCTGTTATCTTCTTTTCCTAGCTTCTCCACGGAAATACCTTGGGGAGATTGATTAATTCCTTCCATGCTTTCATCCTCAAGCATCACAGATGGTGAAAGAGGTTCGGCCTCTAAAGAATAGAGCGGAACATCAAGTAGTGAATTCGAACCAACATTATCATCAAATTCTCCCAATAAATGCCTTTCAATCTCAATTCTACCTCGCCGCCTTTTAGCTGAACGGTCTTTGGTATATGCACCCTTAGCTTTTATAATTCGATGTCCTGGTGTTCGAGGAGTAACAACTTCTGGTGTTAATGTAGAAGGATCTTCAAGAACTCCTTTTTTAGGCGTTGAAGATACGTTTTCAACCATTTTTAAGTCATTGCTTTCATGACTGTTAGCAAAGACAAGATGTGCGACTCTTGTAAGAGAGACACGAAGAAAATGATAGCGTTCTCGTACGTGCTCGTTTATTAGCATTTTAGGATACGTTCTACTTCGTAAAATGAATCCATACTAGCAAATAAATGAAATGGATTAAAATTCTCGAAAATATGATCAGAAAAAATGTATTATTTTTGTTCGAATGACGATTCGGGATTAAAAGTATTCCATAGCTTGGGAAACATGTCTTTTGGTGATTGTAACAAAGAGCAGAAGAAATATTATCGAAATAATACTAGCACTATCTGGTAGTCTCAGGTTAATAAATAGTTTTTATAACACTTTGAGTGTGGAAACATGTATGCCAATTGATAGATAGCTGATGAATGAAGTGTGTTTTAAGGGGAAATCTCTTCAGACATATCATCATAATCTTTAGGCTTTTCCACTAGTAGTGGTTCTTCTCCTTCTGCAAATGCATATTCAGTGTTATTAGTGATGATGGTTTTTGAAAGTGCATCATTTTCCATTGCTACCCAGTCATTTTGCTCAAAAGATCCAATTCTTAGAATCGAATCTGGAGGTAAGTTAAGCGCGCTTTTTAAAAGCTTTACTGCATCGTAAACGGACAGGCCTGGTTGAACTTCTAGCATAACAGTTAACTTTTCACGCTTAAACTTCACAAGCACCTTGAGGAACCTAGTTAATTAAATTTTTTAAAACTAAAATACGTACCATGGTAAATATCAACTATTCAAGTAAGGAAAACAGAAAAACAAATTAACTTGAAGTTGTGGAAAGGACGATGCTCATTCTCAACTTCGTTGAGCGCTTTGAGTTTTCGAAAGCTACGGAGCAAACGGACTAGGATATTGAGAAGCTAGTTCCAGATATTGTTAAAAAATCTATGAAATAATTTAAGTTATTTTGTTTAATATTCAAGATTTATTGGTTAAAATATAGAAGCTGTTTTCGCTCAAGCAAAGTATGTATGTAATTATGTAGATAAAACCTCCTTATTATAGTATTTCTAGTGTTTTAAGAATCCCATATCGGTACCGAACTCTGTTAATACGGCCTTTCCATATGCAAGTATAAGTATTCTCAGAAATTTATTTTCTCTTTAAAATAAACATAAATGACTTTATTTCTATCAATGTATCAGTGAGAACTAAACATCCAATATTTATTGTATTAGAGAGGGCTGAATTTTGAAGCTTCGCTATATTCGGTAAATAGAATAAGAAAGTGTTGTTATTGTTACTGAATATTGATTTACGAAACTCTTTTTAATCGGGTTCATCGCAGTGCTGCCTACATTGCGCAAACATATTAAAAGCAGTCACAAAGTTTCGTGCTGTCGAGAAATCGTCCACCTATGATTGTCCTACAACACAACAATGGTGAAGATTCTCAAGCCAGGAAAGGTATGATTTACTAAGTAGTACGCTTTACTAACATTTCAAAATAGGTTGCTCTTATCACAAGAGGCCGTTTTGCGGGTAAGAAGGTTGTAATCCTTCAAGCCATCGACCAAGGCTCAAAGTCCCATCCCTTTGGACACGCCGTCGTTGCTGGTGTCGAGCGCTACCCTTTAAAGGTCACCAAATCTATGGGTGCCAAGCGCATTGCTAGGCGTTCTAGAGTCAAGCCTTTTATCAAGGTTGTCAACTACAACCACTTGATGCCTACTCGTTATGCTCTTGAACTCGACAACCTTAAGGGCCTTATCACTGCTGACACCTTCAAGGAGCCCACTCAACGCTCAGCTGCTAGAAAGACTGTCAAAAAGACTTTCGAAGAGAAGTACCAATCCGGAAAGTCTGCCTGGTTCTTCACTCCTTTGAGATTCTAATTTTCGTACTCTCAAATAAAAGTTCAAGTATTCAGCATCTTCAGCTTAGTAGTTGATTCCTTAAAGTATGATATTAATTTTGTCTCTCATTTGTAAATTTATTTGTAGCGGGTGTTCAGTACAATCGATCCACTGTGTTTTGTCATGCTATGGAGAATATGCGCGGAATTTGCATGAAAACAAATAATACCGAAAAATGTACAAGAATATAGACGGAGTTACTCTACTAATGATTACAAAGTCTACAGTCTAAAAATTTAATTTGAAAAATAAACAACTACTATAATCAATTTTCACTACCCAAACAATGGTATTTTTATTTTAAAAAACTAGAGAAAACATTTATTGAGCCTCAGCGGCAGCAGTCCAGTCACTAGTTTGGGCGGCACCAGTAGTATTCCAGTCACCAGCACCTTCCCAAGTATTCTCACCGACTTGTCCAGCAGTAGCGGCAGCAAGAACATTAGGATCAACAGAGCCAGCAGCACTATCAGTGATCTCGAATTCAGCAGCAGCAACAGCCTCTTCGACTTGAGCTTCCTCGGCAGCGGCAGCAGCAGCTTTCTTAGCTTCCTCTTCACGTTCAACTTCTTCGGGATCACGGTAGAAGTAAAGATCAGGCATGACATCCCAAGGAGCGGAACGAGAAAGGGTACCACGAACACGAAGAACTTCACGAGCCAGGAGGTACCAGATCAAACCAATGGATTTACGGCCCTTGTTGTTAGTAGGGATAGCAATATCAACATGGTTCAATATAGAGTCAGTATCGCAAAGAGCAATAACTGGAATGTTGACGAAAGAAGCCTCCTTGATAGCTTGAGCATCGGCACGGGGATCAGTGACGACGATGAGACGAGGCTCACGGTAAGTACGAGTAATGTAGTTGGTGAAGTTACCAGGAGTAAAGCGGCCAGCGATGGCAGTAGCACCAGTGTGAGCAGCAAATTTCAAAACAGCACGATGTCCATAAGTACGAGTTGAAACAACGCAAACATCGGCAGGGTTTTCAATAGTTGCGATGACACGAGCAGCCAAAACCAACTTTTCCCAGGTCTTACCAAGGTTTAAAATGTGGACGCCATCACTACGACGTTTCCAGACGTAGTTATCCATGCGGACCTCCAAGTTCTTGGAGCCAATGTGGCAGTTGGCAGCGAGGAGCTGCTTGATGTCCTCATCCTAAATTCAGTGTCAGTACTTTAACTAATCATTCTGTCTATATTTCTTGACTTACAGTAGCATTCAGTATGTTGGGGCGTCCGACCTGTGCCATTGCTAAGATGAAGTATTCAAATGAGCTGTGTCGCTCATTTTCTAACCAAATTCCCAGACCTGAAACTGTGACTGCCTTCTTGCAACGCTACAAACCGGATAGATGTAGACCATCCTCGTTAAATGTATTTTGGTGAGCTGAGTTATGCTCGCAATACCAGTATATCACATTGTATCTTTTATTCGTTAAACATGGATCATTGAATTGAATATATCATTTTATTGGTACCATAATCTACGCAAAGGCAAAATGGTTTTTATCCACCATTGAATATTACAGAGTATTCAATATAAAACGAAATTAATGAATTTTATTTTAGTTTCTTCATAAGATTATTTGTCGAAAATGCAGATAATTATCGTTAAACTAGTAATTAGCGTTAAAGGTGGTTATGATAGAAAGAGTGTGTCTAGTTATAGGTTTTATGAATTGTTAGCCAACAAAATAACCGTTTCTTTGTAAACTTTTTGTAACACATCATGTCTCGGCAGAAGTGTAGGGAAAACAACATGGATTTCAGTTTCAGACTCGATAGCAATTCCCATGTAGTAACAAACGTCAAATTTTCGAAATCCCTCATTAATGAAAATATCTCGAATTGAATCCAAAGGAATAAGTTTTGAAGACGATTTCCATGGTACTATTGAATGGCAGTTTGTTTGAACACCTAAATCCCGAATTACAAAGAGCGATTCATCTAGTAAAATGTAAGTTAGCTCAATTTCTAAATAAAAAAATAAAATAAAATAAATCCAATGAAAAAATTGCTCGCATTATTTGCTGTGCAACGTAGGCATAGTTCACTATTGCCAACGATATGTGATCACTCGCAAATGCTTCTTAGAAAATACATGCGTATAAGGGGATACATACGATTTACTCCACTGATTATGTGAAAGAGGGATAGTAGAAAAGATAACTCGACTAAAGTAATAATTATTTTAGGCGATCTTCCTATAGCCAAACTTGTGGCTCCGATCACAAAAGATATAAAGCAGAGGGCAAACATTTGGGTGCCATAGCTTTTGCTCGTATGAACTGTAAATTCTATGGCGCCTGGATATCGTTTAATAGTGAGCATCTTAGGTCTCAATTGTGTGAAACATCCAAAGTCCTACCAATACTCGTCTGTAGTGCGTTGATGAGACACAACATTGATAAGATACTTGAACAACGTTGAAGGAAGTATTTTCACTATTTCAACAAGTCAATGAATATAATATTTCATAAACGAATGAAATAAATACAAATATGATTTCTGCTTAAAAAAAGGTCTCAAAGCTTTTTCTAAGTGAAATTTGTTTACCGACTAAATTTGTTTAAAAGGATGCTGCAGTTTAAAAAAATGCTTTATAAGCTTTAGTTGAATTGAATTTGTTTAGAATTTATTTTCTTTTTAAACGAAGGAAGTGAACAGTCCCCTAAATCCGCTATTCGATTGTTTCGAAACTTCCTTAGAAAATAAATAATAGAGCAAATAAAAGCGATAATTGAAGGCAATTAGGAATGGAAGAAGAATTAGCCTAAAAAAAGTCTAAGGATCTATTTTTAGTTAAAAATAGTCGTTTCCGCCTTTGTAGAGCCCTTCACGATCTTCAAATCAGGTAAACAGTCTGTACTTGAATATCAAAGAGTATTACGATGAAGTGGTGTACCTCGGTTGTAAAATTAAAGATGCACTACAGTGCGCAATAAAATTAAATACCGAGACGTAATTTCATGCTTTATTCATACATTTGATGAACTGCGCGCACTACGAAGAGAAACTTCGTGTGCTTATTCATCCTGGCCAAATGCATATTTACTGAAAAACTCTCATTCAGAGCAATTTCGAGCTCAGTTTTCCGTAGCGTTTTTATTTGCATATGAAAGTGAAATTTCCTTTTACGAATACAATACTTTTCAAAATACGAAATCATAAAGCGGCTTGAAACGTAATTCTTTAATTTCGATAGTCTATAATTGCTCATTAAGAGTGAAGTTTTACTTACATTCATTGATCGGGAATGATTCAATTCATTTTGATACAAAACCGGCATGGAAAGAATCGACTTTCTAAATACTACGTGCCATTCGATGATGATGAAAAAGTTCGATTAAAGGCTCGTATCCATCAATTGATATCTCAAAGAAACCAAAAATTTCAGGCAAATTTCCTAGAATGGGAGAACAGCAAGCTTGTATACCGTCGGTATGCTGGCCTTTATTTTTGTTTTTGTGTGGATTCAACCGATAATGATTTAGCCATTCTAGAGATGATTCATTTTTTTGTAGAAATTCTTGATTCCTTCTTTGGGAATGTCTGTGAATTAGACCTTATTTTCAATTTCTATAAAGTCAGTGCTATTCTTGACGAGATAATCCTTGGTGGCGAAATTGGAGAATCAAACAAAAAATCTGTTCTTGAAAGAATTGAAGCTTTAGAGAAACTTGAATAATCACTCTTTCACATATTCAAGTCTCTTATATTTTTTCTTGTATTTAATATATTCCCGTCACAGATGAAACAGTCCGGCTTCAATTTGTAGAATTCAACACCTTTCAGAATGGTAATACTTCATGTAATTGAACCGTTGGTAAAACATGCTTTACCATTTTGGCATTCATTTCCCTGTTTCCTCCGAATTTGAAAGGGTTAGCAAATGAAAAATTGTTTATGTTAATAGTGTAATAGATCATTGTGAATTATTTAAAATCAAAAATCGTTCTGAAAAATATTTTTTATTAAGATTTAGCAATAATTGAAAAATTAAAAAAAAGCATGCTATGTGCCAAATGAATTTAAACTTCAAAATAATTCATTAGGAATATAAACTTTTCACATTAAACCAAACACACTGTCGGTAATTTGAAAGTAAATTAAGTGATTAATAATTGAAGGGAACCAAGTATTCCCCGCTAGCAATTGTAGTCCAATTCATTACATAAAAATCTCCAATAGTTTGATTTCCATCGCCAGCTAGCACGAAATGACCGTCTCCATTGTCACTGAGATAATCTGTAATATTCACAACTGGCTGACTCCATGGATAACTAGTCGTAATGTTCTGATAGGTAGTTGAATTAGACGGGTAAGTCGTCGGAATGGAAGAGTTCGTGCTATTTGAACTAGATGTAGTATTTGTAAACACACTAGATGATAGGGAAGATGTACTGTTCCAGTAGAAATAAGTTGTGTTGGAAGACATAGAGGCGCTATTAATACTACAAGATGTTTCACTTTGAACGATGACTACAGACGATGATTTAACATCAGTCATAAAGTAGTTATTTGTGCCAATAAGGTTAGCAAAAGAACCACTTTCAGAGGAGGAGAAATGGAAAGATCCATAGACACCATAACTTGCAATTTGACGGAAAAGTGAAGAGCTAGTCGTTGCATTACATAATGCAAAGCTCCTAAGGATGGAGACTTCAGAAAGCACAGCAGCTGTGTAAAAATCTAATCCAAAAATATTTGCAACCACATCGTCTACACACTTGAAATTGGAGGAAGTCCATCCATTCGTATTGACGGTGTAGTTGGAGACTGCCGATCCATTGTTCGTGACAGAAACCGTAGACATATTAGCCCTAGGGGTACCAACAACACAAAGCCTAGAGGTAGAGTAATTAACATATTGTTGACTTAAACCGAAATAAGAAAATATTTCCGAATTTACGCTAACGACTGAACTCTGGCTACTTGAGCTACTGCTTGAGCTTGTGTTTGTAGCAGCAGAAGTTGAACTATTCCATGAAATGGAACTATTAGTGGTTGAATTGGTTGGATAGACTGATCCTCCAGAAACACTTCCGGTTGAATTCATTGTGGAAGTGGAATTGCTGGATGACTGAGTATAGTTGGAAGCATAACCTGTAACAGAATTGGCCAGGGAAGAGAAGACACCGAAAGACACGTCGTCCAAAACTAACAGTTGCGCATTGTCAATGTAATCCAAAATAGGGCTATAAAGTACTGACCCAACAGAACTCTGACCCGATGGACCGTAAATGCTTGCCCATCCTGGTGAAACAAGTGAAAATCTCTCGCGAGAGGAAATCCATTCAGTACCGTTAAATAGAACTACGTCTATAACGACATCTTGAGAAGTAGTATTATTGGCATCGACAGGAGGATAAATGGCCAAATCTTTGTCATTACTAGGAATGCCTGGTGATGGTAGAGCATTAGCTAGACCCGCGGCACCTAGGAGAGAAACAAACAAGCTACCAAAGAATTGCATCGTCACCGAGATCTAGAAAATGCAATAAAAAAACCATGCTCTTTTAAATAGAGATTTAACACAAATTATATCGATTACATAGAAATGATTTCAATTGCCTCTTAAAGATTGATAAAAAAATTAAAAGTTGATGACTTCAACAACCTAGCAGCCCTATCAAAATATGATGGAAGAAAATCGTTGCTAAACATATAGGATGCCAATGACCAACTATGTTCTGGGAATCTTTTCAACTGTCATTATTCCCAATTACGGACTTGAAAGAGGGTAATACTGTTTCTTTTTGAGCCACCAACATTCTTTCTGAAATTCACAACTTCGGCATTTGTAGACTTCCTCTGCAGGAACGCCTTCAGGCTCCCTTAAATTGTGCCAAAATTGATAAGCCTTAGTATAGGAAGCTTCTAATAATTTATTGCTAAAAGAGAATTTGTCTTTGTATACCACTTCTCCTGTTTTGTCATTCCTGTATGCCTAGTAAAAGATGTTAGTAACGATAGTTCAGACAATCATATTACGAAAAGGATTCTAATCATCGTAAAAAAAATTAAAAGTTGTAATGATAACGAAATAATTTTCGAGTTAATTGGTTGTGTCACTTACAATGGTAAGATTGTCATCAGTAAGACGTAAATGCAACTTCTTAGCTGAAGCAAATACGAGTGCATAAAGTCCATTTAGCGAGTTATGACCTGCAAAGACATCTTCAGGAATATCGGGAATTGAAAGAATTGATTGCTCTAAAAATTTCGGCCCCAAGTCCTTGGTGCCGTCCAGCGATAGTTGGCTCAAAAACATGTTCCACCAGTGACTTTGAGAATGAAGTCTGTTAGAATATGTAGGAGAAATATCCCTAAAAATGCTTTGTTGTTTTTCTCCTAGAGAGGGGAAATAATTTAAAAAGAGATGAACGTAATACATTAGTTGTACTTTGGAACTAAGAATTTGTGAAGCTCCAGGCTTTCTGGAAGAAAACCGAGTTTTATTGTCAACAAAACTTAAATCGTACATTTTGAAATTGAAGTAATTGCGGATGTCACTATTAAAATTGCTTTTTGAAGGGTTGTTTAGACTTATTTCATCAATAATGCCAAAAATTGAGGACTCTTTGTAATATCCCCAGATTGGAAACTCTCTTGTAATTCCATTTTTTTGTAATAACATAATACCTTCTAATTGCCTTAATAATCGTAATGCCCATGGTTCCTCCTTGGATGTCCGATCAAGCACTCGACGTTCTGATGGAGGGGAGGTTTCATACTCAAGTATTTGATGCAGCTTAATTCCGCGTTCCATCTTCGGGGTCTTTTTTTTAATTCTTCTCAATAAATAGTATTCATGTTGCACTTCACACCACAAAGGTAAAACAAGGTCAGTAACCTAATAATAGGTTCTGTCAGTAAATGAAAAACATGCAATTGATTAATGCTTGTAAATGATTATGCTAAGAATAGCATTGTCTCAATCCGCTATTATAAATCTGTTGACAAAACCATAAAAAATCATTCACAAACTTCAGAAAGACCTTACATTTAAATAACCTTTGTGTTTTCGAAACAGTTGGAATAATGAACTTTCTTTTAACATTTCACAAACTGAACGTTGATTATTAGCTTGTCTGGTTCATGACTTGAGTGAAATATATCGTACCTTCGTCCTCTAGTTTAGAAATTTCCCTGCTTACGAGCAATTGTGGTGGAATGCTCAAAGAATAATCCAATTGGCTAATAGTCAATCTTTGTGTTTCAAGATAGTCCATATAAGAGACTAATTCGCTCAAATCTTCCATCTCAAAATCTTCATATTCTTCCATAGACTTAATGTTTCGTTAGGATGATTTATTCAGGTGCGGGTTACGTTAGTTCACACATTTAATAGAATAATTCTTTTTTTTAAAGTAACCAACCAGACGGTAAAAAAGCTTTACACTAGTTTTATTAAAATGGTGGAACGTAAATGTCTAGTGTAACCAAAACTAGCAATGTAAACTGTGCTAAACTATTGATGATAGAAGTACTTTCACAGTTTCTTTTCGTTCAAAGAAATTAAAACTTTGAACAAGTAGATTAAGTTTCTGGCAATGTCAAACTACGTTTGTTAATGGCTAATGTTATTGCGGCACAAAAACTAATTATCAGCGATGCTTCAATGTCTAAGATGGAGGTCTATTTCATTATAATTGTTATTAGTAGATTCAAAAACCTTTAATCTAATTTAATTTTGTCATCTAACTCTATGCAAATTGTTTCATAAGATAAATTAAAGTATTTCTCTATTAATTTCCCAGTTCTTTAATATACAAAATTCATTTCAAAAATCCAGAACTCTATAAAAAACCCATGTTTTTCTTATAGTTATCAATTTCTGCTTGGGTCAAACGATCTTGAGATGACCAGTCAGCAGAAGAGCTTCTTGGTCGAAATCGAATCTTCGATCGATCCTTCGATCGGAAATACTCATCCATTTGCAGAGGTTTAATCATACCGAAAATTTTGTCTGGATCCCACTTTTGTTGTCGTTTTAATTGCTCTCGTAACTCAGGTGATTCAGCCCACGATGGTAAATTTACCTTTTTCTTATTACCTTCATCATCTGAATCATCCGAATAATCGCTATTTATTTCTGGTAATTCCACAGACGTGTTAGGCGATAGGGATCCATATCCAGGAAAATAATTCGACTTAGGCGTTTTCAGTAACGGTGATTTAGAAGAGGGCTCCTGCATAGACGAGTTCCTACCTTTAGCTGGAGCGTGCATAGAAGCTTTTTCAATAAAAGGTTTATTTGATTGTGAAGTACTAGAAGATGGAAGCTTTCCTTTCATAATACCATTCTGCTTAGTAAAAGGGTTGACGTTGTGATGCATTGTTTTGAATCCATGTTGATTCGTAAGACCGACATTACCATGTACGGGATTCTTATTTTTTTGTGCAGCTATCTTCTTTTTTCGATCTTCATTCTGACTATTAGTGGTCCCTATATCGAAGTTGTTTCTCAAACTACCAACAGAAGGCTGAGTTACAGAAGTAACTGAGTCAGGCTCCATTTTTTTTGGAATAGTTGAATGAAATGCCAATGACATGTCCTCAGCTAGCTCATTCGCAAACCTTTGAGTGGGTTTCGACGTGACGCGTGTTAACCCAGATTTTAGCATATGCCTTGAAGTTGCACCGTTGTCGGTTAACGGTTTCTTCTTTCGTAAATCTTCTTGTCTTTTTAACATATTTGAATGCCATGAAGCATTCACATTTGATGGGTTAGTAACAAGTCTTTTGGTCGTTGGTTTTTCTGATTTTTCCTCAAATGGCTTATTTGAGTGCATGCTTTTACTTGATGGTATAGCATCTGGTTCAGAACGAGGTTTATCGGAAATAGTATGTTCCATATCCCTAATGTTAGATGAATTGGCTGATGTGACAGTTTTGGTCTGACGACTTGGAAATTCGTTGTTTGATAACTCTCGTTCTTTACCATAGAACTTTTTGAAGCGATGAGTTTCGTTTTCAGAAGAGCGGCTTTCCATATTTGAAGCATTTGCTGCTCCATTTTTTGCTTTTCGCTTTTCAGTTTGCTCAAGTTCGCGTTGAGAGGCTGTGGCCACACGAATTGCAATCGGACGTGAATGCGGAGCAAAGTTGTGATCAGAATTTTGACGAGAATCATCATGCAATGGTTCAGATAACTTGTGCAGAGATTTTTCAATAAATTCCTTCTTGGAAGGCGGCAAAGAAGAGTCCGTATTTTCGTTTGCATCCGATTTCAAAGCGTTTGAGCTTGGTCTAGAATTTGAAGAATTAAAATCATTTGACGACTTTCTGGTTGAAAGCCTTGTGAATGTGCTTATCAGGGGGATCTTAGGCGCTTGAGTGATTACAGCATGACTTTTTGCAGGGCTTAAGGAAGACTCGTCGTTTTTATTATTCAGCTTCATTTTAGCAAGGTGCAAATCCTTAGCTGCAGAGTTTTTAGCAGCATCTAAAACTGCATTAATCGGTTTCTTCGTGGGCGGAGTCGAAGGAATTAATCTTTTATTAGAACTTACTTCTTGTATTTTCTGCCTTAATCGTTCGGCACGATCATAAGTTTTCAGTTCATAGTGGTTTTCATTGGAGGCAGTTAGCTCGTTCAATTTAGCAATAGAATCGGGAATTTTGGCTTCAAAAAAGTCAAACTCTTGACTTTTGGCATCACTTCCAGGTTGAGAAGATACAGGTAGTCTCTCTTCATTGGATTTTAATTTGGCCGTTAATGCCTCAGCTTCTACTGCGTTGGATTTATCGAAGGAAGTAATTTCGGGAGGGGATTCAAAAATAGTTGGATGAGGTTTAAGCATTTCATTTTCGACAGACCTTTTTCTTTCCTTGGAAGAAGAAGTAACAGTTTCAGAAGAGAAGGCGACTCCTGAACTTCTTTTACGAGTTTTGTAAGAAGTCGATAACCTAGTAGACGACGTGAGCGATTCCTTGGCTGATAAATCTGTCTTGGCGGGGATGACTGATGAAAGGAATTTTCGAAATTTAGAAGGACTAGAGGACACATTGGTATTTAACAAAGAAGAAGGAGCATCAGAAGTAGTTGAAGGTAGTGCCTTGATAGGTTCATCTAATGAAATTTCAGGATTATTCGTTAAGTTGTCTTTAGTACGCCGGCGATTTAACTGATTTATAAATGAATTAGTTGATTCCACACGACTGTGTAATGATGCAGGTCTTTTCAAAATCTCTTCACGTTTAGGTAAAGTGACAAAAGAATAAGCGGGGTGCTTTTGCTTTGGTAATTTATTAGGACTGTCAGCAGTTTCTGATGGGGAAGGCGAAGTTTCACGAAGAGGAACGTTCCATTCAGTAAAACGACGCTCTACTGAAGTAGGACTAAAAGCTGGCAAATTAGTCGGCAATCTCGTTTCTTTAATAGGAGATACACCACCTTTAGTAGATTTATTAACTATATCATCTTTGACATATTCAGAAGATAGCTTAGTAGAATCCCTATCATCATCAAATTGGGTTTCTGTATTAGTAGCAGTATGTAATTCTTTAGGTTCCTTGACTGTATTGGATTCACCCGACTTATATCCTTCAACAGCAGCTTCCTCAAGCTGATGTTGAATAGATGTTAACCGCATGCGAGGCGTTGGTAACGCACATCGATGTACAGGACTTAAACGAGGAGTGGAGTACTTCTCCTTTATCTTGGTAGGTGTTCTCACTAATTCATATATATCCCTAACCATCTAATTAGCACATATGATAAACAACAAATGCGTACGACTCTAGCTGTAACTTGGAAACTTCAAGCATGTGTTCATTCAACCAGTCCATGGTTTCAGATACAAGGAAGAAGAATTCTTTCATTTTTCCATTAGTGAGTTGTTGGGAGTATTCCAACTCCTTATTAAACCATAGTTCTGACCCATTAGAGCCCATCCTGTTTGGTTACATATAAAGAATGAGCTAGTTGCTGGAGAGTGGTCGGTGGTGGAAGCAATCAAATGTCAACAATATACAACAGTAGTTGTATACCTAAGCTTCCAACTAAATTTATAAACAATTATGCTTTCCCAATTTACAAATGATCAAAAGGTTTATTGTTTTCAAGATTTAAATGTAAATATCAAGTTCCGATGTTATAAACAATTGTTAGGAATATAGACATCGGTTAACGACGAAGAGGTTTTTAACGAAGTAACACTTTAAGCCATACATTTTTTCGAGATGCCGATGCTGATTTTATTGCAGTAATTATTGAGTGGAATAAGCAACCCAATGCATGCAACCTATCGTTCGTTTGATCAGCAGACAGAGTTAACTAGTTTGTGTTCAAATATCTTTCACCATTTGTTTATGTTTAGTATATAGCAAGCGGCACAGACATAAAAGTTTCTATTGAACGGCTACAAGCAATTTGTCATGCTTTATACGCTTGTCATTTATTGGATTTTTTTAATGATTCGATCTACAATATTCACGCATTTTCTCCATTTTTTGTTCACATACTTGCCATAGCTTTTAAAAATAATTTTTCCAATCAGACAGAGATAAATGCCAAATATCATACACTTGTCTTTAAGTTTTCAAGAATGTATTAAAACATGGGTAACCATTCTCAAAAAATTAAAAGCTTATTCAATACAAAATTCACCGTTCTCTTTTCATTTTGAGCTATTTTAACTCAATTAGACTTTTCATTCCTTACTCTGTTTTAGAGGACAATGTAAAGAGAATAGGGTAATAAATATGCTTTTATAATTGACAGTCTGTTATTATTCTTTTTAGCAATTTAAATATTTTTCTGAATTCCTAAAATTTCTTTAATTAATTAAATAAATAATATATACTTTTTTGTCTGACAGATCAAAAAAGGAAGGGTGTCCGAGTGGTTATGGAGCTAGTTTAAGGCACTAGTGCGAAAGCTCGTGGGTTCGAGTCCCACCCCTTTCAGTAATTTTTTATTGCATTTTATAGCAAAACAGGGGAGTGTGAATTTGGCAAGCTGTTAGTTTCTATAGGGAATTTATAACTGCGAACTAAGTTTTCTTACTTGCAATGGCTATATATGGGAGGCCGAATTGCTTGAAAAACATAGCTTTGCATTTGAAACAATTCGCAAAAGTTGGCACTAAGGAAGAAGTTAAGATAAAAAAAATTCAGTTACTTTGGTTTTATGATTTGCAATTAAATTACAGTGATCGCAGAAAGATAGCAGCATTACGAAGACATGTTCAACTGCTACATAACACTTGCTATTGTTAAAGTTTTCGAAATAGTTACTGCCCGTTACATGTAAAGAACAGATAAAAAATAAATTAGAATTACTGTCTTCTCAAATGCTTAAATATTACTACTATGAAATTGTTATATAAACAAAATGTAGCGTTGCAAAGTATTACAGTAAACTTCGTTGTGCTGCATTATTAGTATTGTCCGGGACTTACTGATTCCACGACCTGTAACTAAATTGCTATAATCTCAGACTGTTAGCTTGGGATTGCCTGGAAATTGACAGGATGAGTGTGAGGAAGAATTCTCCTGCAAGCCCAAAGCCAACTTCCCGTTCTAGGGAGAGTTCCAGGTCTCCGTCAGTGACTGATTTGAAAGGTAAATGGAAATTCAAAGCAAAACTTGACTGACCACCATTTTTAATAGACCATTCCAAAGCTAAACGAACATTATGTAGAAATATCTTACTTTATGGATCCTGTAAGCATTCAGAAAATGGATGTGCTTTTCGACATGATGGTGTAAGTATAGGCGTATTCTCTTAACTTCAGAGAAGCTTCTTGCTTACGATTGTTTGTAGCCTTTCATCCCTTCTTCAGAGAATTTGGAGCAATACTCAGTGTATGATTTTTTTTAAGGCTTTGTACGTATAATTAACCTCGCTAGTAAGAAAAAACTGAATGCTGCGTCGGCCTCTTTTCAACCTGTTCGCGCTTTACCAGTAAAGGCTGCTGGCGCTGCAGTATTTGTTCCTAAATCACAAGAAAAATCTCTTTTTCTATCTAGAGAGCGTACCCCTGTTGCGCTTTCACCAGGTAGTCATGTATGTCTGGCTAACAGCTTATATTTTTCTTACTAATTTTACTGTAATTTTAGGCTATTAATCCTTACAATAATGCATCTATGTTGGTCAATGAGCCTTTTCATGATGACTCTGGGGTTTATTATACTCGTCAAAACCAGTTTAAACCCGTAAGTCTAAAGCCTTATTATTGTTGTTGACAACAACAGACATTGTACAATTTATATAATCCGCAACCTTCTCCCATGCCAACTTTACTTCCTTATGAAAGAACTGTAAACGGTCTATTTATTGATGATACGACTAGAGAAAGAATCGAGAGAAAGAGCGAGGCATCCCGTCAGACAATTTCAGGTACTTAATTTGTGTCTAGCTTCCTTTATACTAATATTTTAGCGCTTCCGTCTATTATATCTTCATATACTTCTTTGGCGCCACTGAATACAAAGCTTTATCGGTATAAAGAGCAAATTGGATTCTCTTCTTGGACGTACAAATGCACTTCTTCCATCGATGGGAATGCTTACGTTTTGAAACGACTCCAAGGTAACCTTCAGATTCATAAATTGCAATTGCTAATATATTTAAAAGACTGTTCAATTAATATTGATACGTCGACTGTCGACAAGCTTAAAAATGTTTTTCATCCAAATATCGTACCATTCCATTCTGCTTTTCATACTGATACATTTCATGATTCTTGTAAGTTTATTTTACTAAACCTTACTAATTAATCAAGCGTTACTATTAATTTATGATTTTTATCCGTGTACTACAACCCTTGGTGAGCTCTACCTAAACAATTCTAAAAATTCTGTCAAGTTGGAGGAAAATAGAAAAATTCCAGAACGAGAGTTATGGAATTATTTTTTCCAGCTTACTATCGCTTTGTCATATCTACATAAATCCGGGTTTGCTTGCAACAAGCTTACTCCGTCGAGAATCCTTGTGGATCAAACTGAAAGGTATTTTTTTTTGAACATTTTTTATGTTTTGATGGAATACATTTCTTTAATTCATTAATGACTTATACTAACGTGTAAAGGATTCGTATTAGTGGTTGCGCTGACTATGAATTGGTAGTGTCAAACAAGCCTCCATTAGAGGAACGAAAGAAGCAGGATTTTGTAGATCTTGGAGTTGTGATTGCGAATTTAGCTACTGGAAGAACTGATATGGACATGTCTTCAGCCGCACGAGCAATTTATAGTACATATTCGAGGGAATTTTATAAAGCGGTTTTATACTTTGTATCGGAAGTTCCTGAGGATAAAAACTTGGAGTTGTTTTTGCAAAATCACATAGAAAGTTTTTTCCCTATAATGAGTTCACCATACGTGGAATGCGAAAAAATGGAGAGAAAAATTTCGGACGCTTTCCAACACGGTCGATTTTTTAATATTTTGTGCAAGATTATGTTTATTATTGATAATAATAGAGCTTCTCGTGAATATCCTATCGCACGAGAAAAAGAAATTTCATTAATCTACTTATTACGAGATTATCTTTTCCATCAGATAGATGAAGATGAGTGTCCTGTGATAGATTTATATCAAGTGCTGAATCGCCTGGGAAAGGTAAGTTTTTTACATTTTTCTCATTATTGCATTTATTAATTCATTAGCTTGATGCCGGTATAAATCAAGCCATCGCATTAATTTCCCGAGATGAACTTGATTGTGTTTCAGTTTCTTATGGGGAGGTAAGTATTTGCTCAAAAAGCCATAGTGGGTGCTTAGTAAATTAGACTACTTTTCCACACTATATAGCCTGTTTGTTTGCAAAATTACTAACAATAACAAATGTAGCTAAAAGCTTGGTTGGACAACGTTTACGAAATGGAAATAAATTCTTAAAATAAAACATTTTTCTTTACAGAATATTTATTTGTTTTTTTGTATCTATTACCATGGTTGTTAATTTAAGTAAATAATAGTTTTCGCTATAATAATATTAGAAGGAAGCTAAGCTTAATGTGGTTTTGAATTACCTACTGCAACACACCGTATTGAAACAAAAACGATCAGGAATAGAAGCCTGACACTTATCAGATAAAATTCATTAATACGTTTTCCTGGTTTAATTATTAATTACGGAAACTCCCATGCTTGTTAAGGTACATACAGACGGTTAATCATAAACTTCTTAGAGGAGAGAGTTTAGCAGTTGTCCTCAAAAAATGGCAAACCCTTTCGTTCGAAATCAATCTTTTAAATCAGTATTTTTTAAAAATTTAGTCGGAATTACCCTATGGGTACCCGTATTAATGTTCGTTGAACAACATGTAGTCAGCGTCGGTACAATTGAAGGTAGATCTATGAAACCAGCCTTTAACCCTGAGACAAACATGCTGCAGAGAGATAGGGTACTACTTTGGAAATGGAATAAGGATTACAAAAGAGGAGATGTAGTTATACTACGGTAAGTTCTTGGATCGTTGCAGGGTCTTTCGGTACTGAGTTTCCCTTTTTATCGTTACTAATAAGCAACAAGCTCTCCAGAAAACCCAGAGGAACTATTGGTAAAAAGAGTTCTAGGAGTAGAATACGATATCATGAAAACGAGACCTCCTAAAAAGTTGTCATTAGTACCCGTTCCCGAGGGACATGTGTGGGTCGAAGGCGATGAACAATTTCATTCTATGTAGGTTTCCAACAATTGTTTTTTTACTTTTTCGTTTTCTTCTATAGAGATATTAACTAGTTTACAGTGATAGTAACAAATTTGGCCCAGTATCGACAGGACTCATCACTGCCAAAGTGATTGCAATTTTGTTTCCCTTCTCTCGTGCAGGGCGTATTGATCATGAAGGTTTCCGAAAGAATGCAGTGTTTTTAAGTGGAAAACGTTCTGTTAAGTAAGCTGCACCACAGTGAACCTGTTTCCTTGACAGTTTAGTTCCATGCTGGTTGGTGCTTATTTACATTTCTTTTAAGGAACACGTTATCCTTAAATTTAATTTATTTCGACGCGTCGCGTTCTATATATGACGTCATTAATATGTCTATCTATTTACCTATTTGAAAAAGATGGAAGTTGGAAGCTACTTTGTATTAGAAATACCAATAAAAAAATATAATTTTTTCATACTCAACATCAAAACTTTTATTTAGGGAAAATTAGAATTGACTGAAAAATCCGTCTCTTTTGCATATCCCGAAACAGTAAAGTCGTTGAGTATAGCAAAGTTGGAAATTTTTCAACAGGGTATTTGAAATGAGAAAGAATTCCATTTCTAAGTAGCCTTTAAATAAAACCCCCAGAAGAAACGAACATTGAAGTAGTCCTTTGTTTTCCTTAGGAAGCCTCATATATCGTTACTTCGAATACGGTCTAACGCCGTACCAAATGTATACAGCTGCGTGAACCTTCCCAGAGCGAATTTGTGTATAACACGAAATCCGAAAAAATTACTTCTATTTATTTGAAAAAGAAAGGAATTCACAATCTCTTAAACAAACCAAGTGGTGAGGAGCTCGAGTCTTCTTTCATGGTCAGTTCAGCACCCTTATTTTCGAGAAAAACGTGCTGCCCTTTATAAAAAATTCGATATTTTTTCGGCATTTTTTATTTTAATATACTATAATGGCTTCAGCCAATTTTATTCGCCAGTTTGAGCTGGGGAACGATTCTTTTTCATACCAAAAACGCCCAGAGGATGAGCCATCACAACCCCTTTCAAACAGAAATATAAACAAACTAAACGATTCATCTACTTTAAAAGACTCTAGTTCAAGGATTTTTATTAACTCCCAAGTTTTACGTGATGGCCGACCCGTAGAATTGTATGCTGTCGAATGTTCAGGCATGAAATATATGGAGCTTAGCTGTGGGGATAATGTTGCTCTTCGAAGATGTCCAGATTCTTACTTTAATATCTCTCAAATACTTCGACTTGCTGGTACTTCGTCATCTGAAAACGCCAAAGAATTGGATGATATTATCGAGAGTGGGGACTATGAGAATGTTGACTCCAAACACCCTCAAATAGATGGAGTATGGGTTCCATATGATCGAGCAATTTCTATAGCAAAGCGATATGGGGTTTATGAAATTTTACAACCATTAATTTCTTTTAATCTTGATTTATTCCCCAAATTTTCAAAGCAGCAACAAATCGAAAGTTCTTCAATCTCCAAAAATTTAAATACTTCTTCTTTTAATACGCGATCCCCTTTGAGGAATCATAATTTTTCAAACCCTAGCAAGTCTTCAAAGAATGGGGTGCACACTATAAACAATATGCAGAGTTCACCTTCACCTTCTTCCTCTTTCTTACTACCTTTAACTCAAATTGATAGCCAAAATGTTAAACGCTCTAACAATTACCTCTCCACCTCTCCACCTATCCTTGAACAGCGTTTAAAACGGCATAGAATTGATGTCAGTGATGAAGACTTACATCCCTCCTCACAGTTAAATGATAATGAGGCCTCTTCATTGTTTCCAGATACGCCAAGGTTGAACCATTCACTTTCTTTTGTATCCTTGGTTTCTAGTCTTCCTCCACTTGATCAGAATATTATGCAGGATTATCATACATCAAAAGACATTTTGACCTCTATCTTTTTAGATGTAAACTTTGCTGATTCCAGCGCCTTAGAAGCAAAGCTGTCGGACTCATTAGATTTGGATGTCCCCATTGACGAACTTGGACACGCCGCTCTGCACTGGGCAGCAGCCGTTGCCAAAATGCCTTTGTTACAAGCCTTAATACATAAAGGAGCTAATCCTTTACGTGGCAACCTCACAGGAGAAACGGCATTAATGAGATCGGTTTTGGTAACCAATCATCTCAATCAGAACTCTTTTGGTGATTTACTAGACTTGCTTTACGCATCTCTTCCCTGTACAGATCGAGCTGGACGGACCGTCGTTCATCACATTTGTCTTACTGCAGGTATAAAAGGCCGAGGTTCAGCATCGAGATATTACTTAGAAACCTTATTAAATTGGGCAAAGAAACATGCAAGTGGTAACAACGGATATATGCTGAAAGACTTCATAAACTATTTAAATCATCAAGATAAAAATGGGGATACAGCTTTAAATATCGCAGCAAGAATTGGAAATAAGAACATTGTTGAAGTTTTAATGCAAGCCGGAGCTTCCGCTTATATTCCTAATCGTGCAGGGTTAAGCGTAGCAAATTTTGGAATTTTTGTTGAAAACGCATTAAAACAACCCGAAGACTCAAAACAAACAAAAGTTTCCCTTATGAGTGAAAATCTGTCCAGCAAAGAAAAGACTGCTGTCCCTCCTCGTCAAAAGAGTAGAGACATTATCGCCTCTGTGACCGATGTAATATCTTCTCTGGATAAAGATTTTCAGGATGAAATGGCTGCAAAACAGTCTATGATTGACTCAGCCTACACCCAATTGCGTGAATCTACAAAAAAGCTGTCCGATCTTCGTGAACAACTACACGTGTCCGAGACGCAAAGAACTTTGTTTCTTGAATTAAGGCAACGTTGTAAAAATCTTATGACTTCGATCGAAGAACAGAAAAGTGAATTAAGTAATCTTTATGAATCTTTTGATCCCAATGGAATACACGATTCATTATCATTGGATGCTGACGCTCCTTTTACTGTCAATGAAAACAACAACAAAAATTTATCTATTGCTGAATTGAAGTTTCAAGTTGCTGCTTATGAGAGAAATGAAGCCAGATTAAACGAATTAGCGAACAAACTTTGGCAACGAAATTCCAACATAAAATCAAAGTGCCGTCGGGTTGTTTCCCTATGCACCGGTGTCGATGAATCTCGAGTGGATTCATTATTGGAAAGTTTGTTACAAGCCGTGGAAAGTGACGGTCAACAGGGAGAAGTAGATATGGGTCGAGTTGCTGGATTCTTACGTGTTGTTAAAGAACATCAAGCATAATATTGCTTTTTGTGGTTTACCACTAAAGTGTCCTGAAATAATTAACTACTTTAATTTTTTTCTTAATATAGAATCCTACCAAATGAATAAAACGTAATTTATTATATGTTAATAATCTTGGCTATTGGAAATTAGTTAAATTTTCATTAAGCTTTTCGAAATATGTTTTTTGCTCTATAGCTAAATTTCCCGATACGCCGCTAAGAACAGTCGAAATGAGGGTATAATTATTGGACAAAAACCTACTTTGTCTCCTTTTGTCATTAACTGTTTTACACAGGTTTTGTAACATGCTCACATAATCCTGAGCTAGTCTTGAAGCACTTCGTGCAACAGGCTCGGCTTCTACGACATTAACACTTAGCATCGAAAGGCTATAAAGTAGTTCAGCTACTCGCTGCGAAAGTGGATGAGGTCGCGAAGTGATTTCTTCTGGCTTCACAGATAAGTTAGTTTTACGGAGTGACTCACAGTGCATGTCCATGACAGCTTGAAAGCGAGGCCACAGAAAAAGAATCATGGAGTTATAGTGTGGCTCAATAACAGGCACTATATTAGTTTGCGCCTGTAAAGCTAATTTTTGAGTAAAACGAATGGACTTCAAAATACCTATGCAATCGATACTGCTTGATATCAATCCTGTAATGTATTTGCGTGAAAAATGTAAAGTTTTTTCAAAGATAGCGGCAAAAACGGTAGCCTGCTGATCTTTAGAGAGGTTAAAGTACTCCAGCAAAAAAGCATATTCAGAAGAGACGTGTTCCGTCAAGACTAATTCCCATGAGCAATAAACACGTTCAATATATTGTGGGGAAGATTCAATATGATGCATTGTAGATGCTGTCAACACAGAGTTCATATCAAAATCCTGAGGGCGCAAGTTTACTGAGAGCATTTGATTCCCGTAAGATTGTTGTGCTCCTTTGGAAAGGTTGAAGAGTCCTTTCCGATCCTCTTCAACGCGAATAGTTTCTCCCTTAAGGACATGAACTTTGTCCAAAAACCTAGAGTACTGTTCGAAGTGGTATAGATAAAACCAATTCATCGTATTTATGTAAGCCCGTTGCAATTCCAATGCAAGTTTCCGATTGAATTTAAAAAGAAAGAGGTAGTAGTTTTTATTTGCAATGAGTCGATGCTTTCGGATTGGAAACACGTCGACAAACGCTTGACGAAACATCTTGATAGTAACGACTATATAGTTTCTAATACGTTCAATTGCTTTATCTCTCAACTTATCTACAAGTTTTTTCTGGTCTTTGTTAATTTGGAGAGAATTGAACATGTTACCAAGAGATGAATCATCCTCTCCGCCTTCCAAAAACGAAGTTAGTTTTTCTAATGCAGAATTCCAACTGGGATGATCCATGTCTCCTGTAGATATGGTTTTTATAAGATCAGGTGGAAGAATCGCACCATCAATCTCTGCTCCAAGTGCTGACTCCACTGCCTTCAAATTGTTTAAATTTACTTGAATTTTGTTTGAGCGCTCACTGACTTTGTAGATATCACTAGTAGCGACATCCAGATCCACCTGGAATCGCTCCAAAGAGCTCAGAACATCATTCAACACTGACTTGAGAGAATCAAGTTTGTTTAGATCATCACCACTTCCATCATAAACATCCTGGGTAGAAGCTCTCTGCATGCCGGACTTATTATACTGTACCTATAGATGTTATATCTCAACGTGACAGCTGCATCCCAGAACAAATGGAAGGTATAATCCTGCAAATAGTTAGTTTGGTAAGTTAAGGAGGGTTAAGTTTAATTTAGGTGTTGTTTATCACCCTGGTTTCGGCGCTTCCATCAGTGTTAAGCCTGAACAATTTAATGTAATCTAACGATACGTCAAATAATTATGATGAGTTACTTTACGAATTTTAACGTTGCAAAGGTATACTTCAAATAACATGTATTACGTTTTACTTCACTGCACTTAGTTTGGTTGCTTTAGGGTAGGGTTAAAGCAATCTCACATGGAAAAAGTAGTCACATTTAACAAATGGGAAAGTGATGGGCATGTTCATACAGAAAGAGCATAAACCAACAATGGCAGAAGAAGAACACGTCGATTTCGAGGGTGGTGAGGCCGGTGCCTCTTTGACCTTCCCTATGCAATGCTCTGCTTTGCGTAAGAACGGACACGTCGTCATCAAGGGCCGTCCTTGCAAGATCGTCGACATGTCCACCTCTAAGACTGGTAAGCACGGACATGCCAAGGTCCACATTGTTGCCCTTGATATCTTCAATGGTCGCAAGTACGAAGATATGTCTCCCTCTACTCATAACATGGACGTTCCTGTTGTCAAGCGTGACGAATACCAACTAGTCAACATTGATGATGGCTACTTGAACCTCATGACTACCGATGGTACTACCAAGGACGATGTTCGTCTTCCCGAAGGCGAACTCGGCAACGAAATTGAAGAGGGCTTTGAAGAGGGTAAGGATTTAATCATTACCGTTGTCTCTGCCATGGGTGAAGAGATTGCTCTCGCTTGCCGTGATGCTCCCAGCGCCTAAATATAAACCCTCTTCCCTTTAAAAATGGTCGTTTAGTAAACAAGTTTTGCTCCTCCTTTACCATATTCATTGTTTGTTTAACGATTTTTGTAAATAGAATGTTCTTTGGAATCTGTAAACGTAAGACTTCTTATATATCTGATAGTTTTAAGATAAATTAGATTATGGTTATATATTCGTACTACGGGTATGTATCAAACTGCTTGATGGCTGTTATTTTCTCTTTTAAATGTATCAGTAGCACCTTTTCTTCAGCCTATTTTAACTTTCCTCAATTTTTATCCTAGTTTCAACCTTTATGTCTCAAGGTTGGATACCCGAGGTAATATATAATCTAGAGTGGACTTGCAGTTTTTATATAATGGCTTTTCACAATAGTTAATCAATGTATGCACTATCTACCAAGCCGTTACAACTCATATGTATTAACGTGGCGCCCGTTAGATCTCAAAAACTGCCTATCGCTACTGACTGACTAACAGTCTACTGTGATACATTTGTGAAGGATTTATCCAAAACTATATAAACGGTATTTCGCAGCTGAAAGAAAATCTGTTAGGTTTTTTCAGTCGATTCATACTTTCCAAAATATTGGTAAAATGCTGGCATAGCAGTTTATAAATAACAACACCGTTAGAAACTGTGCAGATCTTTTTACAAATGCTTACCTACTTGAATACCCTTTAAGTGTTTTGTTCTCTTATTTTTCTTCGTCTATAGTTCACTGTTTGTACTTTTAAATAAGTCTGCATCTATTTGCATATCCAGTTCCTTTACAATGGAAGGCAATTGGTTTGAAGGTCCGCCTTGTTCTGTAAGAAACTGCAAAAGTACTTGGTATTTTAAAAATGCAGGTCAAACATTTTGTCGTCGTGGTCATGCTCAACATGTAAGTTGTTTTTAATAGGTTTGCGCTTTAATGAATGTTCATTAATAAAATTGTTAAATTTTAGGGAATTGAAATCGCTCAAGATGATGAACCTGGTGCAGGGACTTTTTATCAAACTCGTAAAAGAAAGGTTGTTCGCAACCATCTAGACACTGGAGATGAAGATGAGATTGTTTATGGTACCGCTGGTAGAAGCTTATATCTTCAGGCTTTTCAAATTATTCTTCAACTTCAATGTCAAGCGTTAACTACGAAACTCGGATTTGACCAAAGAATAGAAGGCATGATACGTGACCTTTGGGCGCTTTACCTTTCCCTGTCTTATGAATCATTTACTTCTAGTTTTCTTTCCCTCAACCAAAATTCAACGCAATCAGAATCATCAGATTCGGATTTTGATCTCATAGATCCTGAGAGTCAACCGGGAGCTGATCCGAGCTCAAGAAAAACGAAGGAAACTTCTCAGTCGCATTCTATATCTTATCCTCGGCTTTTATACTCTTCTGCCTTTATTTATGTCGCCTGTCTTTTACTAAGACTGCCTCTGACCATTCATAAACTCGAAGTTTTAATAAGGAAAAATATTATTCCATATTATAGAGCGTATAAACAGATACCTCTAAAAATATTTAAAAGGCTTCAAAAAAACTATGTAAGGATGCTAATTCCTTTTCATTATCCAACGTATCAACGCATACAATCCGCTGTCTTGACATTGGTTGACGTTTTAGTATCTAAATACGAACTAAAAGTTCCTCCACCTAATGAGCCATTGATACTTTTTGAGCTTATTAACAGTTTCTTTTTTCCCTTAGAAATCTTCATACCTGCTTCTCGTTTACTAAATCTCGTTCACTCGCAGATTTCACTTCAAGGTACCTCTAGCGATAATTATCAAAGCAAAATACGCAGTGCTCAATCGATACATGAAAAGTTATCTGATGCGGAGGTTATGTTACTCGCTACCATCTTAGTAGCAGCAAATGTATGTTATGGGTTTGATGATGCCCAAACTCGAAATTCCAAATACAAAGACTCGATGTTCACTGTTAAAACCAACTGGAACATGTGGTTATCCCAAGTGCAAAAAATTAATGAGAAAGAAAAAGACAAGTTCTACGAGATAGACGAGCAATCCATTTTGACGCTCAATAACTCTGAAATGGATAAATATTTTCAATGGTATGAAAAAGAGTTTGTCGAAGAAAACAACCCAAATAATATTCCAGAAGGAATTCTTAACGTATTTCCGATTCTTTCGAAAGACAGCCATTTACAAGAAAATCAACCTACAGATATACTCACCGACGAATCCGTCATTGCTGAAGATGTAAAGTTAGAACAAGTGTTCAAACCTGTAGGCATTAAAGAGTCTGATAAAATGGACTTTTCACGACGAAAGGATGCTTATATATCAATGCTTCCTTTTTCACCTAATACAGAAAATACAGCTCATCGGGTTACTATCATGGTAGCCAAATTGTATAATATCAAATTGGATTCTCTTATAGCGGCCATTCGTTATGTTGAGTCATGTTTAAAAACCGGTATACACAATCAAGATTAAATAAATAAATAAAATAATAGTGCCATCTATTTTTTGTCCTTACTATCATCAAGCAAATCCCAAAAATAATTAGAATAAAAATATGGGCTATACTTGTTGCTGATTTGTACCGTTTGCAAATCGTTTTCGGTATCTAGGAAAGTGTGAGTAGATTCGAAAAACAGTTTTAAAGTTCAATTTTAAAGCTTGAATTTTTCATATCATCAAGCTTTTTAAAGATAAAAAATTGAAAGGTAAATTCAAATTATGAGCAAATGACATACGTATTATAACCCTTTTATTCCCAGTGTTCTCAGCAGTTTCTAAATCGAAGCCTAAAGAATGATAAAAGTTCAGCTTTAACATATTCGCATTTTCCTCTGACTGACATATGTCTTCAGAAGTATTTTCGCGTTCCTCAAGTTGTAGTAGCTGTTCCTTCATTTTCTGCAATTGAGATTCTAAACTCATAATTTCGTTCTCAGTGATATTCAACAACTTGGCTATCCTAAATTTCTCCTTTTCCCTGCTTAAAATCTCCTCAGCGTGTTGTGATGACTCTGCTGTTTGTTTTAATGACTCCATAGCCTGGGTAGATATTTCTAATTTTCTTGAAAGCACTATTCACAGTTAATGCATGGTCGTTTATTTCTAGATTAAAACTAACCTTTAAATTTGGTTTGAGATCCTTCCAATTCTTTTTCTCTGAAGCTCTGTATCTGTGCGCGAATGTCTTGAATGTTTGAGATGGTTTTCACATCTGGTGCAATTTGAAAACCAGCAAGCGTGGACCGCATAAGTTCAATTGGACTGTCTGACATATTTACTTCTCTTTTATTTATGTTCTTTTGTGTTTAAAAAGTAATTTCTTTGAAAACTTTCAACGTGGTCGTAACGTACGAAAAGGTACGAATGATGCTACCGTAAATAAAGTATGGTTAGAAAATCAACCTTACTCTACTAATATATATATATATATATATATATGCATACGTAAATTAGTTAAACAAATCTACATGATGCAGGTTTTTTCTTTTTTCTATAGGAGCTAAAGTTATGTACATAAAACAGAAAGAAAAGAGATAACCTCGATTCAAGTTTTCTTCACCTTTTCAGCAAAACAGTCGATGAAACCTTTTTGATTTTTATACGATATAAAGTTTAGATGGAAGAAAACGCGAAATCAGATTAATTCAAAACACGCTAATATAATTAATTATAGATTAGAAGCAGACACAGCGTGGTATCTTTTAGATAATTTAAAAATGAATCCTAAATACTGTACAAATAAACATTAAATCGTTGCTTGTAATATAAATGTTCCAAATCGACAAGCCTATTGAAAGAAAATACTCAGCTTGCATCATCTCATCATGGTGACATTTAAAAGGCTAAGTTAATTTAAAGAGATAATTATGGTTTAGATATAAGCCATCCTTTTCAATAGCGGCACCTGCTGCTATAAAGTAATCAAGTACTTCGTTAAACTCACGGGGTTCTAATCCGGGAAATAGTAAGTTAGTCAGTTGGGATCTCAAGATTCCGGGTTTTCGAAGCAGTTGGTATACAATGGACTGCTCGATATTCATCCATATCATCTCAATAAGCTCGCATTTACCATTTAACCATAGCCGTGGCTCATGCGAAGGTGGAGTTGCCAACTTTTCAGTAACACCATAATTTTTTTTAGATTCACTTTCTTTGCCGCTGAGAACAAGAGTTACATTGATATTGTCATGTTCTAGCAAACGAGTACGATAGCCTTCAGATAGACCATACTCATTAAACTTGCTTCCGACTATAGATATTTGCAACTTTCCTTGAGATAATAAATCAAGGATACATGCGAGAGTTCCACTGTTAGATGTTTCTTCAAATAAATGATTCTTATGATTTTGAAAACCCTCCAATAAAAATTTATTAAATCGCTTGGCTTGTGACAATAAAAATGGAGGTAAAGGAGACTTGAGGGAACTTGCAAATTTCTCCGTAAACTGGAAGTTTCGACCAGGCTGCAATCTACTGTTTTCTGAATTAACTCTAGTAATTATTCTCTTATCCAATAATTCTTGATGAGCAGCGATGAGAATATCTTCTGGATACTGCATAAGACGTTCTTGCGAAAACCGAGCATCATATGTAGCGTCTGGGATGGCAACGATGCTCTTGATAGTAGACTTCGCATCAAACAACTGACCTTTCTCACAATTCTCATCCCCTTCATTATTTTGTTTGTCATTTAAGGAAAGCGGCATGGTAAAAGGCATATCACAATACGCATTCATTTTCGAGGCAACTGACAGGGAAGGATCAAATATCATTTCCCGGAAATTAGTTTCTTGTTTAACAACCTCTATATTGTAAGTTTCATAAACGTCAACGAGGTCTCTCGGTAACCTAGTAGTAGCAAGATTTGAAGAACTAATCATATAAGGTCTACAAGACGCCTTAACATATGGGGTAGGATCAAAATCATCAACAGAATCAGGATATGGCATTAAATCTTTTCTTGAGACAGCATCTTTGTACATTTGCTGCCAATTTTCTGATAAAAACTGTTGCAAGCCTTTAAATTTTGTATGTTGTCTAATGGATAAATATCTTCTAGTAAGAGCATATATGTCCCGGTTAGGAAAGCATTTCTGTACAGCCTCCCATTTGATTAATCTGTTGGTCCCACCATAATAAATTTGAGTAATAACAACCGCTCTAATCAAGGTCTCATCCTCATCTGATGTAAAATCATTTTTGAAGCGTTTAACTGAACGTTTGCTTGCATGTTCAGTTGAAGAAAAATAATCAAATTCCTCCACTGAAGCGTATCTATCTTTCCGCAACTTTTTAGGTTTTTCTACTGGGCTTTTCTGTTGGGTATTTTCGTGCAGTGCGAAATCGGGAGCCAATGATTCTAAAAGTTGTTGCGCGAGTCTCATTGGATCGTCTTTCTCCTTTTCATTTTTCTTCACCTCCTCTTTATCAACAGGTTTAGTCTCAGAAGATTCCTTGTGACGTTTTATTTCCGCTGGCATAGATTTACGCCTTGACAAAGAAGTATTCCTTTTCAAAAAATCGACATCTACATCTTTTAATATTTCTGGAGTTGATTGTTTTTCGATTTCAGGAGTTGTAATTTGAGCTCTTAACTGTTGAAACCTAGGTGAATCAGGCTTCATATCGTATTGTACCACGATATCTTTTCTAACGAGCTTCCCAAGTCCATTGTTTGTTGCAATCACTAATTTACGAACCTTTTTCTCTTGCATTAATTTTTCAAGGGTTTGCTGAAAAGTTCTCCTATCCATAACGGTCCTAGAAGTTTCCGGGTTTCGTCGCACTTTAAGGTCTGCCAAGTCTTCAAACATCTTTCGAGATATTTCAAAAGCCCCATTCTGTTCAACGAGATAGGAAAGAATTAAACCTTTACGTTGTAGGAATATAAAGTCTACAGATTCCAAACGGCGCTTTTTCGTAGGGGATGAAAAGTTAGCCATTAGACTGCCTGTCGAATGGGATAATTGTGAGTCTACTGAAACGGGATAATGAAATGAAGAGTCTAAATCAATTGAGCTTTGAGAATCAGAGACTTGTAAAGAAGATGTGTTTCCATATTTTAGGTGATCTGGCGAACTAACCGTGAAATTCTTCGAAGGAACACTTGATGACACGTTCAAAAGAGGCTCCAAATGTTCTGCTTTTTTAACATGGTCTTCATTAAATTCTGGGTTTTTTAGAGGAGCAAGGCCTCTATAAATTCGTGACGTTTTCGAGGGTGTCAAAGATCCTGCTATGCTTAGGTTGCTACTAGTGCTAGGGGTAGAAATTGTAGCATTTTGGATGAACCCTTCGGAAACTGGTGAAATAGCAAGGGAAGGTAGATTATTTTCATTTTTAGAGGGCCGAATGGGAGATGAGGTTACAGAAATATTTGCAGATTTTCTAGGTCTACCTCTTTTTCTTGGCAATAAAGTCATTCCGTCGGGAGATACTTCCGCATTAGATTCCATATTTCCCTTATGATGTAGAGAATTTAAGAAAAGGGAAGAGTCAATTGGAGAAAATTCACCAGCGAGTGAGTGAACGTGAGGTAATAGCTTCGAAATTGTTTCGGCAGGAATGCCATCTCGAATAAGGCGATTTAACTGAGACTGAAGCGTAAAGTATCTATATTGTCTCGACTTTTTAGTTTTATCTTCAAATCGAGTAATACTCATGTGTGAGAGATGGTTTGGCACACTGGAACGATGTTCCACTAAAGAACCAAGGAGCTTAAATAAAGGTTTGTTAAAACGTATTCCTGTAAGGCCACTCAAAATTTGTAAAGTGATTACCCCATGAAATCCGGCATTTCTGATTAAGACAAAACACTGGAATTCCAATGGACGAAAACGAGACCATTGGGGAAGAGTAGGTCCAACGTCGGCTAGTGGCTGCAAAAAGGAAGCATCAAATTCTTCTTTTGACGGAAGGAGTGGTTCTTCTTCCTCTAATTCATCGTCTTCTGGAATATCATCCACTTCAGTAAAATCAACGTCGTCCTCAGTTGCGTCTAAAGATGAAATGTAAGGTTTTATAAATTGTAAACAGCGAATGCAACGCTCTGGAGAGTTAGGAACAAAAGTAAGGCATTTGCGAAGGTATCCATTATTGTGTAAATATGTAACTTGTCGAGCATAATATCTTCGTTCCCAGCGACTGTGGTTTAAATTCACCATCGCACGAGCATCAACATGACGGCAAATTCCGTTACGTGAAGACTGAACAGCATCACATATATTGCTACGAATTTTTTCAGTGTTATAAATTTGCTTACCAGATACCTGAGCAACAGTTTCGTTAATTGTGCTGTTCTCTGACTCAAATCGCTTTAGAACTAGCAGAGCAGTTTGTGCTCTGCTTCGATTAATGGCAACCTTTGATATTAAAGAAGCATCTTCTAGCGCTTGAATACGACCGTAAACGCTTCGAGGCTCCTGCTTAGTCTCCTTACATAATTGGATTCTATCAACACCTTCCTGCCTATATCTAGATATGCAAGACAATAATTCAAAGGCTAAAGGTTGAATTTTTGAATCTGTCTTCGTCTTGTAAGTGAGAGTAAGCCATTGCCTGTCTTCTGAAGCGAATAAGCGTATACGAGCGCGTAACTCAATCGTGATATCTTGGTAATTCCAAGGGATTTCTTGCATTTTACTTCGTAATCCAGTGGCATCTTCATCTTCAATCCAAACCTCAATTCCATCTTCTTTTAAAATTAAAGGCCACACAAATGTTTTATAGTTATCGTCTAAATTTTGTACGATACCTTGCCGAAAAAAAAAATTTGCAGCAAATTCCCATAAACGATCTATGCTACATCCCGATGATCCATCCAAAGCAATTTCTTCTGAGCAATGCCGAATGAGTGAATCCATAAGGGCGATTCGAACGCTGGTTCTAACACTATGTACAAAAGGAAAGCGTGGTTCGAGAGGTGAAAGTTAGTGAAAATAGTGATACTTTATGAGTGTTTTTAAAATTTTGTTAAATTTTATACAGAAGAACTTAAAGACATATTTAATATACTTTAACCGATGTATTGAGTTATACGACTGCTAAATAGTATACCGACACAATAAACGACTAAATCGGTTCACATTTTAATATGCTCTTATTCAGTAAGCAGATGGTAGCTATTATGAGTATATTCTCATATGCCAACCTTGTAACCGAAATGATGGTTACATAAAGCACAGCTCTAAATGATATATACAGCTGATAAAACAAAGTAAGAAAACTTTCTCAAAACTTTTCTTTTAAATATGAATTCTGGAATATTGAAGTGAACGCTAAAGTCCGCAAAACTGAACATTTAATTAGCACTAAATTGAAAAGGGCACATGGTGGAATAGTTTACAAATTTTCTGCTACGCGCGGCAATACCCACTGCAAAAGCATAATCTTTTCTCTGACTAAAAGATTCTTTTTAGAATAACAATTGCGCAATTTGCAAACTACTCAGAGGCCAACAGAGATGAGGATTCTTTATGAAAGTATAATCTTAAAAAGGTAAAATGACTTAAACAATTATTACTAAACAAACAATACATTTTTCTGCTTGTTTGAAATTAGACTACATTAAATGAGCTAAGGACATAAAATGAGTATTCTATATTTAAGGAGCTTTTAACTAATAAAATATACTATCAATTGTGTATTAATTTTAATGTCAGGCGGTATAACAGTCGCGGAGATCTAACTAGCTTACCGTAATATAGTGTGCAGAGATTATGCAGCTAGTAAATAAGCAAACCCGTTTTATTATGTATCGTACTGCAGTAGTCCAGATATGTGACATTTCCTGATGCTCTACCATTATTAATCGTCAATTGAACTCTTTTACAAATTAATATAAATTTATAAATCCAAATCCTTCTTTTTTCTGCACTATTTTCAATAACTCATAAGACTACAGCTCAATTTGTCAACTACAAGTATTTTTGCAAAGTTTTGGGAAAAACTCCCAAGTTTTACTAAGTTTTACTATTTTAAAGCTATTTTTGAATCTTCGCATTACGAAATGGGTGGAAATAAGCGTGCATACTATGCAGTAGCGCGTGGTCGAAATACTGGTATATATAGTACATGGTAAGACTGCGTATCTCAAGAAAATGGTTTCGTTGTTAAATATAAGTTTCACGTTAAGCAAGTTTCGATACGGTCGTATGCTTTGCTTCAATTCAATCTGAATCGGTTTTTTCAAGATGATCTCTTATTAACATTTCCTTGATGGATACACCTTGTTGTTTAACAAACTCTTACTAATTTTTAGGGATGAGGCGTCGGATCAGGTGAAAGGTTATGGAGGTAATCGCTACAAGAAATTTGACAGCTATGAGGCTGCTCAGGAATTTTGCAGGACCGAAGGAAGTCGCTACTCCTCGTCTTCTGGCCCATATCGCCGCAGTACAACAAGTTATGGGTACTCTCCATATTCTTCTAGTTCCTCAAATTACTCTGCTAGACACTCCGATAAATATAGAAAGAAAATTTCTAGAAGTTATAGTACCGAAAAAGATATTGAAATATTTTCGAATGACACTCATGAAAAATCAATTGCGTGCTCGGATCGACAGGTCGTCTATGCTGACGGTTCTAGTTTGCGAAATGGGAAAAAAGGAGCTGTTGCTGGCTGTGGAGTTTTTTTCGGAAATGATGACCCAAGAAATATTTCAGTACCGTTGGCTGGGGAAGAGCAAACCAACAATCGTGCGGAATTGCAAGCCATAATCCTAGCCCTTGAAAATACATCTGGCGATTTGACCATCCGCTCTGACAGCAATTATTCCATTAAGTCACTAACCACATGGCTGCCTAAATGGAAGAAAAATGACTTTAAGACTAGCAATTCACAACCTGTAAAAAATTTGGATTTGATCAACCGCGCTTCAGATTTGATGAGTGACAGAAATGTTTCGCTAGAGTACGTGAAAGGACACAGTACCGATTACGGTAATCAACAAGCCGATATGCTTGCTCGGCGAGGAGCTTCTGAGTAAATGGTCATCTATGATGAGCGCTGTAAAAAATGGATATAGGTACATTCTTTTGAAATTTGCCGTATAATTTTCGTCTACTCTTCGCTGGTTGTATGTGCTTTTTTTGTTCTCGTTTTGCATAATGCTACATATTTTATTGTAATTAAATATCATGCTATTATAACAATTTTAAAGAGGAAATTGAAAAGTATAGATTCGGAGCTAAGATAATTTTATTATTTAACGTTGAAAATGACACTTCGCACTAGTCAACAATTCCCTTTTCAATTAAATTTGGTTCGGTGTCTTAACGGCAGTCATCGAAATCATATTGCAATGGACTTAGCAAAGAATTAATAACAATTCGCTTCGTAATGAATTTGAAAAGGCTTAAATAGTGGTTTTGAAACGAACATTCACAGTTAATAGGTAGTTATTTGACTAACGTGAAGAAAGTGTACCAAAAATACTTTGAGTTTAGACAATGGGTGTCTCTAGCTTTTACCCACCTTTGCATGTACAGCGTCGAAGGAAATTATTTAAAATACTTCAAGGAGGCTTCCCTGTGCGATCTTTGTTAGACATTGGATGTGGAGATGCTCGTTTTCTATCATATTTAGTACCTTGCAATGATCAAGTGCCTATAGAATTTCTGGCCGGTATTGATATTAACGAACAAAGTATTGAAAGAGCTACTGAGGCTTTACAGGTTAGAACCGAAGACTTTTTACAACTACGTTGGCGACCGCTACATATTGAATTATTGCTTGGTAATATTAAAGATTTTACTCATTATAAACATGTTGATGCGGTTGTAGCTTCAGAGTTTATTGAGCATTGTCAAGTTGCAGAGATTTTAGCCTTTGAAAAACTTGTTTTTGGAAACTTGAAGCCCAATGTTTGCGTAGTGTCAACTCCGAATTTTGAATTTAACACAATCTTTGAGAAACTATCAACCTTGACAAGTAGTATATCATCTCGTACTTCTACCAATTTTAGACATCCTGAACACGTTTTTGAATGGGATCGAAAAGAGTTTGCTAAATGGGCTTATAAAATTTGTAAAAGATACCCAGAGTATACTGTTGAATTTACGGGCTGTGGTTTGCTAAATGATCTAATAGATGGTGACGATTTGTTACATTTTCGCCCATCATCTACTTACGGTTTCTGCACCCAAATCGCAGTATTTCATCAATCTAAAAACAATGCTGCTTCTCATTGCTTCTTAAAAGACCAAAATTCAAGCATCCTTCTTTACAAAAAGATTACATACCCATTTATGGAGCAACTATTTCCTCCAACAGTGCAGCAATTTATGAATCTTCTGAAAAAAGCATTTTTTGATCATTTATTTGGACGTCACTGTTTACTTTTATTCCAGGTTATTGCTGGCAAGTGTGCTTTGTCAGTAAAATTACCTTTCTTGTTTATCTGGGAGTCTTCGCCTCTCATTCGACATGCCTTCCATTATGATGATTCAATTTACTTATCATATTGTCCTGAATTAAAAAAAAGCAAACATAAAGGTATAGCTTTGGCAAACTCGTTTAGTTTTCGCATTGCAAAAGTACTTAAGAAAAGTAGAATTTTTATTATAACTTTTCATCATTACGTTTGATATACACATTTAGTAATTAAAAACATCCATCTTTTTCACCAGGACATTTCATCAAATCTTTTCAGTAAGTCAACAGATTGCTGAAGTTTCTTGTGTTCTGCAATTCGCATATAAAATATGGGGCAGTCTCTACTGGTACAAATGACGTCTTGATGCATACTTCCTTGGCATCGCTGACATTGAGTCCATAAGCGAGCAAAACGAACTTCTAAATCATTCACTTGAGCAACCTGACGTTGATACAGTTCCGCCGATCTATTTAGACAATTCTCACATAAAGCAGTTTTACCTTTTTTTATGGGAGCTTTGCATCCAAGACAGGTCTCAACCTTTACTGCGAATTTCATTATTCCTCCAACACTGGGGGCTGCCATGGAAATCGTCCGAGTATGGTCACCATGAAGTAAAGAGCTAGCTTTTTCACCAAGAATAGGCTCAAAAATTCTAAGCAAAGGTTTGGAGAGTTGATTTTCCAAATAATATTTTGCATCAATAGGAATGTTATTTTCCAATACATATATAGGGTCCTCCGACCTCATATAAAATTGATCACCTTGTGCACCTTTAATAATAACGTATGCAACGCGATCTCCTATGGCTGGGGCGGAGCCAGCATCTCGTTTACGCATTCGCTCAGCCAATTCAACGTGTGCCATTTTGGCAGCATAATCAGTTTTTGATAATGCCTTTGTGATTACAAGTTGTGACATATCAATTTTGTTTTGTAACAAATCGGAAATAACTTTTTTTGTAAACAACTGTGCACCCTCTACATCCTGATCAATTAACATTTTTCTCAAAGCTGTGTCAATCACATAAGATACTAGAGGACAGTTATCTCTTCTGACAGTTTCTATTCCTTTAGAGTCCATTTTATCATAAGTATCTGTACGAGTCCAAAATAATCCTGCATAACGTTTTTTGGAAATTAAAAGATATGGAAAGTACACTTTCTCAAACTCCAGTTTAATAGGATTCGGAAACTGGTCTGAAACATAATTAGCTGCTTCCTCTCCTAATTTCATGGCTTCAGGTAACGTTTTAACGCCAAACTTAACCATAACAGAATCAGTGTCACCATAGATTACAACTGCATCGTGAGAGTATCCATTCTCAATTCTGTATCTCTTTTCTACAACATCCTTGGTTTTTTCAATCATTTGTCGACCATAAGAGGTAACAGAAGAAGAAATTGCTAAACACGGCAAACGTCCGTTGGTAGCACCAGTAAATCCATATACTGAATTAGCACTTACTTTTAAAGCTAGCTGTCTACCATCCAAAACAGCCTTTTTGAATGGGTCCGTTTCCTTTTTTAGATCTGCTTTTGCTTTCTTACGTGCATTAAGTAAATCAGCTAAGATAATAGGGAGTAGTCCTTTACGAACATGTGGTTTAACGAAATAATCTCCGTTCGGAGTCACTGAGTAGTCAACATCTTGCTTAAGTTTTAATAATTCTGCAGTATTTGAGTCAAGTAATGTCGTATAGCATAAATTATGGGCTTGCATAATCGAAGGATAAAGTGAACTAAAATCCAGTGTTGCAATAGGGGTATCATAGTATCCTTTAATCGGTTCAATGACTGTAGCACCTTCATATTGCTCATCTGTTCCATTTACACGTATATTTGGAACAACTAGGTCATGTTGAAGAGCTTTGCGAAACAATTGAGAAATAACTTTAATCTGTTGGCCTCTAGCAAGAAGAAAATTAAACGGTACACCTGTTACTCTTGCCATTTCAGTATAGTTAACAAAACACATTAATTTGTCCATTAAGCGTTGGGGTAAATATGCATCTTTCAGACAATAAATAGCTAAACGTCTTCTAGAATCGGCAGTGCCATTTTGCAAGTCAGTGATGATAGAATAGTGTACATCTTCTTTTTGCTCGCCTAGAAACTGAGAGCAGACTGCATTTAAAGAGTAAGATCGAAGCTTAAAATCACGCTGCATTACTTGTAACATATCAAGCTGCAAACGCCCAGGAATACTAGTGGTTTTGCTTTCACGAGTACCATATGCTTTACTTGAAAACGTGGTTTCCTTTGCGACAGAAAAAAAATTATGAATACGGCCAAGTAATGGGAAATTGTGAATGCGTAAGCTTTTTGCTCGATCCAAGAGGTAAGGGATATCAAAGTTGCAGATGTTGTACCCAATTAAAACATCTGGGTCAACATCACGAACAAATTTTGACCAACTTGAAAGCATTTCAGCCTGATTTTGAAATTCATATACTTGTGTTCCAACGATTTGTGAGCATGTATCAACACAAAAGACATTACGAACAAAAGGAGTGGAGTCTCCATACTGCGTTACTATACTTGCAATTTGAATTACAGGGTCAATAGAGGGATCAGGAAAAACGCCTTTGCGACCTGCGCATTCAATATCAAAGCTCATGATCCTCAGTGGGGCCATTTTAGACCACTGGCCTTCAGCTGGAAGACTGATCAAGTCTTTGTAATTAATCCAAGCTTCAATTTGACAATTAGAAACTCGATTCTGGTAACGAAATTGATATTTTGAAGCAGGAAGATGAATCCAATTCATACCAACAACATCACAGTCAATCATGAATCTAAGAAGATATTGCGTATTGCTCTCAAAAGTAGTGACACCGACACCAACAGGGAAAAGCTCTTCGAAGTTGAATTCTCCTCTTTCAAATACATTTCGTGCTCGAGATAATATACGAGGGTTAGTAGTAAAGATTTTAATGAATGGAGATTTTTCATTTCCCTGAAATCCATATAAATTTTCCTTCATCTCTATAATGCAATGATCGATCACACCCCCATTACAAGTAGCATCTAAATCTTGTGTGAAACGTTCTAGCATCTCAGGTCGAAATCCAACCGGGGCTTTAACATAAAAGTACGGAAGGAATCCCACAACATGAACAAGGATGCTGTTTCCATTGTCAGTAACACCAAACAAACGAATTGAAGGTACAGATCCTTCTGTGAACTCCTCACTATCGATTTGCTGAAAATAAATATCATCCTTCTCAGGATTTATTGCAGGTAAAGCTGGTCGTTGCCACTGCTGATCTTTTGAAGCTATCAAGGAGTCAGTATACTAATAAATGGTTAGCTATCCAAAAAACCTTACATTTTATTTCATCTTGGTCCAATTGTGAAGCGTATTCAGCCAGCTCATCCTCAAAAGATGAAGTTTTTTCTTTTGAGGATGAGCCCTTTTTATCACCATATCCATTTCTTTCGCTTAAACGTCGCCGTTTGACATCTGTAATTTCGCCATGAATTGAACCATTTCTTCGGGGAAATGGATAGTTTTCTTTATTTAACACGACGCCCTCATTTGAAGACCTATCTGTCATTCTAGTAATTAATTTTTTATTTATTATGAAAATTAGAACAGAAAATGGTAAATAAGGAAGACACCAAGCTTACATGCTCTTGGTTTTTGGTAGGAAGACGAGCAACTAAAAGGGTTTTGTAGGTAACAACAAATAGGTACTTAGGCGAATATCTTGTAGGTAAGTTCAAAGCGTACACCAATAAATTTTGGTATGAGTGTCAACTGCTGAAAAGGTAAAACCACATTAAATAGGTTAGCTGTCAAATTACGATGGAGAAAGAAATCAAATATACAAGTTTATACCAATCTCCATCAAGCTACATAAACCACTACTTAATGTATTCTTGGGCATAACAAAAGACTAATTTATTATTAATGGAAGATATTAGTAATAAAAAGGACGCAATTGTCCAAAAACAAAAAGAACTAGATTCCAAGCAATAGGAATTAAGAAAACTGAGCAGAGTCATCAGCCTACAAACCGACAATTCCGATAATTTATTCTGAGACTTTGTTTACCAACGCCTAATGAATAATACAACATCAAGGTCATGTCAGTTAAACCAATACGATAACATTAACAGTAAATACGTAAAGAGATAGATTAAAAGCTGTGTCTGAAAGACAACTAAAAGAGCGAACCCTATACGGGCTAAAACCAAAACGGGATTTTAAGAGAGGGGTAAAAAATAAGATTTAAGAAGAACGAGGTTCAAGTGAGAGTGATTTATCAAATAAATAGGACAGATCTTGGTTAACAAAGCGACACCGATGTAAAATATAGCTTTGAAGATCAGTATTAGATTGCATTTCGTAAGAGGAGGATTGGAATCGGCACACATCTGCGACGACATCGGCAAGTCGATGCCGCTTATTAAAACTTAACAGATGTGGAGATGAATCAAGAACATCGGGGTTACCTTCATCGATAAAAGTCAAGTCACTTAATATGACACCCAAAAACGGTACGCAAGGAAGTTCAGCCTTGCGAAGTAAAGCACGATAAGTACTGAAATTTTTCTTTGTTTCCACGATTTCACGTAAACCAGACAGACATATTATGTCTTCAGCTTTAACAAGTTTGTACGCTGCATGTAAACGATAAATAGGAGCAGAATTTAAGGCAGAAACAATAGACATTAGAGTGGAAAAGTTTTGGAGGGACAAGCACTTGTAGGCAGTTTGTATAAAAAAGGATATTACTGCTGTACGAGCTTTGGTATTCTTTTTCTCTAAAATACAATTGATTATCCAATAGGTGAAACAATTCGAAAAGTTTATATAATTTCGGACAGCGCTGCGAGAATCGCGACTAACCCAGCTTCTAAATATCCATTCCCTCGAAGGAATCTGCTTTAGATAATCAAACTCCAATAATGTCATCTGGGAAGCAAATTCTTCAGGAGTATAAGCATATACGTTTAAAGAAATAAAAGTAGCCATGGGAGAAGATAATAGGCGTTGGGTTAACGAATCTGGAGGCTCTTCAGTCCAGAGATTGTCAATTTCCGATAAAATTACACTGCCAATATGAAAAGATGGAACAACATGGTCACGTAAAAAGGTACGCATCTCCGAAATCAAATAAAGAGTGTTACGGGCTTTTAAATCTTCAAAAAAGTATTTTTGAACCCACAAATTCATAACGGTGCAGACGTTCTTCTTGGTAACAAAATTATCTCCCTTTTCCCAAGAACTATATGCTGTAGCATCTAATCCTGGTGGCGGTAACTCGTGAAACAGAATGACAAGAAGCGTAAACAATTCCTGGGGGGTAGTGAACGTTTTATAAGTCAAAAGAAACGAATGGCGAAAATCTTTGTTCAAGTGAACGTTCTGGACAAGGTAATGCACGAGGGCCGGTAAAGTTCCACCTTTAACATTGTTATCGCTTTGCACAACTTTATTGGTTAACAAATTATCCAGCATCAAAATTGATTGCAAAGAGTTTCTGCCAAGTGTTAAGGTATCCTTGCTCATCTCGCTAACAGCGGTAAAATCAGAACTTCTAGAAATTCTAGTAGTACCTTTGTTAGTTTGACGAGCCGGTTCGTCATCTTTTGCTGTGTTTGCATTTGAAAACTTGTTTTCAAACTCTTTTGTTGCTAATTCCTGCATCTCATCGACGAGAGCAGCACGTACTTTAAGAAAATCACAAACATTTTCAAATAAAGTTTGGAAAGCCACAGCAATGGAAGCAATCATTGTAGGCATTGTAGAAAAATCGTTTGAGTGCTCCATCATCAAGTCTTGAGATGAACAAACCAGATCAGTTAATAAATCATAACAACGTTGCTTTGTAACAAAGTAAGATTGGACTGCAAAGTTTGTAGCTTGCTCGCACTCACTTAAATCTTTATCAAAGTATATCGACATATCCCAACTTTCAAGTTTGTTGAAGATTTGTTCAGAGTGGCTAGTAATTGTGGAACAAATTTCAAAGACATACTCTTCATCGGCAAAATCAGAGAAGTTTTCAATAAATTCATCACAATTTTTCAATAAAAACCATACGCACTTGTCGAGTTCGGGTAGGCAAGGCTCAAGCAAGCGTGTTCGATATGCTGATGAAACAGCAGACAAACCATTGTTGGTCCATTTGCCCCCGAAAGGAGTATTGGGAACAAAAGAAGGGTAGTAACAAAAGCGACTAAGGTATAAACTATTATTTGCACACAGAGTAAAGAAAAATTGTAAATGGTACAGAAAATCCTCAGCGCTTTGCTGTAAGCGGGGAAAAGTGTGGTCTGGAAAAATAAAAGCACGATTCGAGAAGGTCAGTACAGTTAATCTCGAAAAGTAGGGAATTATCTTATCAAAATGTAATTTAATGGGGTTTTCAAACTCAAAGTTTTGCAAGAGATTGTGTTGGAGAAGATAAAAAGTCCCGGTCTGCTGGCAGAGATTGAAGAGTTCTTCTTGGAGAGAAAGAACGAGTGATGGAATGCTCAACGCATCTCTAGATTTTATAGCAGAAAGTAAATGAGTGAACAAATAAGAGAATTTTTCATAAAAAAGAAAGAGATTAATGACTCTGTCATTAAGGAAAAGATCATCAGAAGAAGGAAGGGGGAAAAAAGGACTATTTACGAAAGAAGAATTGGGTCGCAAGGAGGACTCGGTTTGTAGTAATGAGTTAGATGAATTTGACAAAGATGAAGAATGGTTAGTACGCACAGGACCAATCGAACATCCAGACAAGGGCAAAGAATGAACAGACGCTTGCATGTCTTCAAAGGGAGATGAGGGAGGAGTGAAATCGCTTACATAGCGAATTTCTGGAGAAGCTCGGGTATTTCCTTTTAAAGGAGTTAACGGTGAACGAGGTGAAGGTTGTCGTGTAAGGGAATGGGTTGAAGAGAAACGATCATCGAAGGAGCCCTTCAAATATGGAAAGGGAGAAGTCGATGATTTATCAGAGGAAGGAGTGGGTAAAGAACCAAAATAATCGGACTCGCCATTCTGATAAGAGGAACCGGCTGTGTAAGTAGAGGAAAGAGCGTAGGAATCAGACATAGTGGAGGGAGAAAGAACACTCTTGTCTGAAAATGTGGGAGAAAGAGAATACGTAGAATAACTAGGAGTACTGGGTTTGGAAACAGAAGTCTCAAAACCCTGCCTTGATTTGAGGCGTAAACGATCCAAATTTGGTCTTCTCATTGTAGCATTGACGGTCTATATTATCTATCTATTTATTTTACCTCGAGACTTTGATATAAACAAAGTATATATGTTTGCTTAATTTAAAGTCACTTTAGGGTAGACAACGGCGAGTGAGTCAGGGAATTTTAATGTTTCTGCGAGGCATATCCTCAATTTTAAAAAGAAAAACAAGTTAAATAGTAGCAGTATAAAACCAAAAAGACCCCACGCACCAAAACACCAAAAAAAAAGGGTTTTTTATGAGTATATAAGAAACAAAAAGATTTTAAAAAAAAAATGAAGCAAAAAACGAAACTAAAAAGAGAAAAGGGAAAAAAAATACACCAAACTAATGAGTACAGGGAAGAAGCATACGCAACAGAACTACGATGCCACACGAAGTCCAACTCAGAGCAAGCTAGGCTCCGTATAAATATAATTTTTAAATGGAAATAAGTTAAGGAAAAGTGTTTTCAATTGCTTTTTTTTCAATTCCAACCAACTTTTACTATTTCAACAGCCCCCTTGTTGTAGTAGGTAGTGGTTGTGAATACTCTACCACCGGCTCTACCACTTTTGTGACTTTGCGATTAGTGTACAAGCGAACAAGCTCTTTGTCACTTTTGAGATGGGAAATTTTTTTCGAGATAACAATTTGTCAATTTTTGAAAATGCCAATAACATCCGGCCGCTATATGTTTTTTATTGAAACGTGAAATGCACAGACGAACAGAATGCTTGAAGGCCAAACATATGGCATCACGCTTTTTGCCGCCTAGGTTCCCAGCAAGTGTAAACCTTTGTATGGAGGAAAACACAGGCTTCAGGTTGACGATTTATATGGATTGTGAAGGCACATTCAGTATACCACTTTCACCACTACATTTACTAGGTTAACAATTTGAAATTCCCTTTGGAAGAGAATTGGACAAAGCTGCAAAACTCCTATGTCTATCAGCGGGAAAATGGATAGGGCCCGAAGAAGTGTCGCATTTTGCTAAGCGAATCTCAAAATGGTCGATATTGGAGCAGACGGCACTAAACTTTTGATCATGGATTTAGAATGGCCGAATGAATTAGAAAGAGCGACGGAGTATACCATTCATTTGATGAATGTAATTTGGGAAGTTGTTAGGGGTGTTCGATGGGTAATGTTATTTTGGTAATGAATTTGATCATATATTTAGCAATAATTTTGACAATATTTTTTAAATAAATTTCATTGATTCTTGTAAACATTTTCTTCACTTTGTTATCTATTTAATTTGATTTTGAACATTTTACCTTTTCTTTTAAACGTTTACTTAACTTATTTTCCATTTTATTTTACGGCATTTCAATTTTTATTTATTTTATTTTCTTATTTTATTTTATTTTATTTAATTTAATTTTATTTGCTTTATTTTATTTATTTAAATTTTTTTTTTCTTTACCCGTCTTTATATATGTTTGCTCCCGCAAGTCTATTATTTATCCTTAATTATAATAAATATAAACAAATGTGCATCGTCAATTCAGTATTAATGGTAGGGCATTTGTTCCCTTGAATAGCTTGAGAATTTTTTTTGTTTTACTTCATTTAATGATTTTATTTGGATTACGCTAATGTTGCGAATGCAATTGCTTTTTTCCCTGAAGAGGCCTTTAGGGAAGAGTACGGTCGGGAAATGAACGAAATTTAATGTGACAGGTTATTAGATTAGGAGAAATGTATGTGAAACTAGGGCATATCTGTTATTTTTGTTAAATCGAAAAATGGGATTAAACTAACACTAACACTACCACTTAAGTCATTTTTATTTTATTTATTATTATTTTTTTATAATTTGATAAAAGCTTTTTTCTGAATTGATATTATTATTATTATTCCAACTTTAGGCACTGACCTTCTCATTCAGTACCTATATGGTTCCTACATTACTTTGCGTTTAGATAGTAAATACTGCTGTTATTCAATTATTACAACTATATCTGTTTTCCAACGAATTTCCTTATTTCTTACAACTCTTCTTCCACTATTTTATGTATAGATTTATTTTATCTTTTATTTTTTACTTTTTAAATTAGTATAAGCATTGATTGTATTCTTAATGTTACCATCATTTCAACCAACTGATTATATATAAACTCTTACTGCTGTTACAAACGTCCCTATTTCTATTTTAATTTTTTTATATTTTCTGTTTTTACCTAACATTCCATAAAGTTATTATCCCAAAAACCCATAAATGATCCAATATTTAACGTTTCAATGGAAAACCCCATCCTGACCCCATTAAGCAAAATGAACGCCAACCTGATGGAAGGCGTGCAACAGAGACAAAAACTCTGTTTGTCCACACTTAGAAGCTCGGGCATCTTGAAGATTGCATTGTTGTAAAACTCCGTCAATCAAAGATTTTACATCAAAGTCTTCCTCAACCATGCGTTCGTTTTGCGAACACCACGTGCGATAGTTATTTTCGACCATTTCGATAATTGAAGAGGTTTTAAAGCAAGCACCAATGGTTTTATTTTTCCTTAAAAACACAATCCGTAACAGACCATCCCATTCCTCAAAAGCCAATGGAGGGGGTGGATTTTTTGGTTCTATCCGAACAACACTTGATTCAACCAAAGGTGGTGGTCGAAAGTTATTCTTTCCAACTTTCATGATATGCTTGACGTGAGCCCACATTTGCACATTGGCGGATAATCGACAGTACAAAGGGTCACCAGGCCTTGCAACCAAGCGTAAAGCAAATTCTCTCTGGAACATAAGAATTGCCGCACGAGGAGCCGGTCTCTGCTGTAATAATTTAAATACCAATGGTGAGGAAATTTGATAAGGCGTATTAGACACGCATACATCAAAGTAAGGAAGGTCGGTCTTAATCACATCACCAAGTACCACCTGCAATTTCTTTTCCTTTGGTGTCCCTTGCACACGCTTGGTGATTTCTGCAGCCATTCGGGGGTCCATTTCAACAGCAATTACTTTACGCGCCTTCTCAAGCATCCTTACTGTCAAGTTACCAGTACCTGGTCCTACTTCCAAAACAGTATCGGATTGCTTCAAATCAGCCTATTTGTCTTATGTTAGAAAATAAACCTCGTTGAAAAATTATCGCAATTTTACCTACCTTATCCACAATTCCCTGAGCAACCAGTGGGTTTTTAAGGATATGCTGGCCAAAATCTTTGTTGAATTTGAAAACTGTATTCCTCACTTCTGCATCAGAAGCTGCATTGTTATTCCTAACCCGAATCTTTCCCATGGCTGTTCTCGTAACCAAAAGGATTTGGTACAGGGCAAAAACTAGTTTCGCAGGTTTGCAAACTGCTGCCGTTTAGTGAAGCAAATTCTTCTCAGTCGTAATCAAGTTAGCGAAGTAAGTTAATTTTTAAATGTTAACTACACAGTTTGGTATCGTTTTCAACGATATGTAGAAGTGCCGTAAGTTTTTCTTGTGACCTATCATATTGCAATACGCAGGCAATCTGAGTATAGGTATTGTATTATCTAGGTTTCAATGTTACCTATCACAAATATAGCTTATAATTGAACCTCGTTCCTCAGTTCAGTTGGAGCTCTATTTATAATATTTATAGACACTTGTCAACAAAAGGAATCTATTCATATAGACGGGTAGTCACCCGTGATTATCAACAAACGGATCTTAACTAGTATTCCAACATATGACATATAGTGACACGCAACGTAGTGTAGTATGCTGACACGCTAATAAAGGCAAACGACCTTCGGTACCTTAATTCTAATACAAACTGTTTATAACTGCGTTATATTGTTAGCAAAGCCACTTAACGAGAGTATCAAAAGTTTGTTTTTTGTTTATTTAGCGTTGCGTGGGAATTCAGATGATGGGAAGTAATTTCTTGCTTGCTAGTTTTTGAAATCATCTTTATGTATGTTTTAGGTATAAACACTTAATTGGGTCATCGACTCACTTAATAGGAATCTTTTAAAGCACAAATATAACTTGATCTTCTGTTTATTTACACGAAGGGTTATTTCCATGGCTTTCTGTGTGTAATACTACAACTACTTTTAACTCTAACATGGAAAGTGCAGCGACAGATTGATATGAGTTTACGTTTATAAGCGAAATAGTAACATAGCTCTATAATGAAAATGTCCACACGAATATACATATTATTAAATGATTATATATTAAAGGTTGTAATAGCAATAGTACATCAATCAATATGGCTAAAATAGATTTTAAAAGAAACAAATCAAATAGTTTCTACTGATCATGTACAGCAAACAATTGATTTTCAATAAATAGCATCGATCTTTTAAGCCGTTCAGATGTATTCGCAATATAGTTCTGCCAAGCGCCTGAAAGAACTCCAAAAAATATATCCCATACTGATTTCTCATTTGCTTCGACCAAAAGATTGTATCCTTCAGCAGGGGTTTCATAAAAAAAGCTAAACTTGTCAATCTGCCAGTCGACAAAAAGAGCAACTTTTCCAGGTTGCAGCTGATCTTCCGTTAAAATGCCACCAGCAAAACGAACAAGTCCGCACTCTAATGCGTATAATTTGGTTATAGTGTCATTAAGGATAAGGCGTTTTTTAGCTCGCGTAAGAGCAACATAAAGGATATTGATTTCCTCTTGCAAGTACCTCGAAGATCCAATTCGTGAAAAAGAAACACTATCAAATTTTGGTCGAAAATCATTACCCAATTGAACATTATCCCATTCAAGACCCTTAGATTGATGTGCTGTTGCCAAAATAATACCGTTGTCACCATCGTCTTTAGAGTCCATCAATCTTTTTTCACAATTGTCCAATCGGCTCAGAAAGCTTTCACTAAATAATTCGTCGGCCATATCATATACTAAAGCCAATTCGGCATCTTCTTCGGCTGAGTTTTTTACGTGCACTTCAAATTCTCCCCAAGAGGAAAAGTCTTTTAACTTTGGGTGCGAAGGGCGCTGCCCATGCGCTAGTTCTGAACCACTTCGCAAAAGTTGGAATGCTTTTTTCCTCATTGAGCCAAGAATAGCAATGGGTATCTCCTTAGGTAATGACACTGATAGCCGAATCGATTGTAGGATTAATTCTGTATACGTTAGCTTTTATCAATATAAACCATTGCAAACCTTTATTAGTGCGAAAAATAATCGTATGAGGAAAAAATCGAAACGCTCCACTAACATTGTTGGGATTACTTGCTGAAGACCAATACGCATGGTCATTTTGTACCCCTTTAAGCTTAACGTTCTCTCCCTTTAATGAAAGCAAAAAATTTGCATATTTTGCAACAGAGTTTCCAAACCGGAAACTCTTAGTAAGGCACAGTTGCTTTGTGGAAGGGTACAAATTTTCATTGAAAGCACATGCATTTGCACCACGAAAACCATAAATGCATTGGTGTGCATCCCCAACGATGACAATTCGGGCGTGTTTCTGACGATAAATAAGGTCGACCATACACGGAGTAAAATCTTGAGCCTCGTCAAAAAGAATGTAGTCATATTTTGAAAAAATATTAGGGAATTCATACAAATGTAATAATTTCATATATGCATCAGGTATGAGAGGAGCATGGGTATATTCAAAGTTTACAATAAGAGACCACAATTTTTTTGTATAAGCCAAAAGCTTCTCTTTAGAGAGTTTTGTAACTTCCAGGCTTCTTTTACTTATATGACGAAAACCAAGCTGCCAGTCAGTGGAGTGCATGAACCTATTTAATGTAAACATGATATGAGAAGCTACCAAGCTAGCGGATGGTGTACCCGGATTATTTTTCCGATTTGCCTTTGGAAATGCAACTTGCAAAGACAAAAGTGAAGCTATAGTAGAATTTGATAATTGCCGCTCAAGTTTAGCTTGCGGCAAATCGGCCTGTGCAAGTATAGCACCATAAGCAAGACCATGCATGGTGGAGCATTTGACATTAAATGGAAATCGTAATTCTGCGTCTTCTTTTGCGGCCTTGTTAAAAGCAACATATAAAATTTTATCTTTTGGACGAGACTTGGCAAATTCCAATAATGCTTTGGTTTTGCCAGTACCAGCGAATGCTTTAACTTTTAGAACCTCTCCTGGGTTTAATTGACATTCAACAATCATTTTTTGTTCAGAGGTAAGGCCCTTAGTGTTAGGTTCATCATAAGGGGATTCAATGACAGCTACAATGTTGTGAATCCTAGTACACGAAGTAATTAGTGTTTGTGAAAGTGGGTCACGATAATGTTCATAATCTGTGCGGACTACAGTAAAGATAGAGTCCAGAAAATAAGCAAATTCTATAGCGGACGTTGAAGATAGCATATAAAGCGTATTGAAAAAATACCACAAATCATCTTCAAATAGTATCCCTACGAACAAACTTAAAAGCAGATTGCTAGTAGTAGTCCTACTTTTTAGAGAAGATATAGCTTCTCGAGCTGCAGGGGAGAAAAAGCTTTGAACCTGCATGCATATTGAGCTTATCCATTCTAAAGGAACATCATCTATGTGAAAAAAAGATGCTTTAATAGAACTTCCAAGATGATCAACTGTATGAGTCTCACTGACAAGATGGTCAATAGCATGTCCAATTTGTTCCACTTTCATAGGACCCGGGGGAAGCCCACAAATATTTTTTATTTCATCTGATTTACTATAGTATTCTCTCTCAGCTGGTGTGGATGAAATTTGGGTGCCATTGACAAATCCATTCATCGCTGAGCTCGAAACACCAGCAGCATAAGAACCACGAAGCAATCGATTTCGACGAATTCGTAACTCATAATTTTTCTTTTTCCAAAAAAGGTCATTAGAAGAGTCTAAAATAGTTTGAAAGGATGGGAATACACGTATGAAACTTTGGATATCCTGAACAGAAAGAAACCTGCAGATCAATGGGATAATTTCAAGTGGCAGTCTATAAAATTTGCAGCTATGTAAATGTTGAGCACTCATATAACTAAGAATTTGCTGACTGGGTGCTTGACTGAAAAGAAAGAACAAATTGCATTAGAAGAATTGCTTGTTGGTTGGGTATGTGCAAATTTAAGAGTAGTAAAAATACCAGAACTAGTTTATGAATGAGCAACGAACATTAAAATAAATCCAATCTTTTAAAATAAAATACATTCCTTAACCTATATAATTATTTCTCTCCGAAGCATGCTGTCGTTACAGAAATACTTTAACCATCTGCAAATTGAAAGAATTCCCATAATTTCTTATGTAAAAGTAAGTTTCATTGAATAAATAATTAACTCAAAAAGACTCTATTACTTTTTGTGTTGAAAAAATCCTCTACTTTATTTTGTAAATTGTAATTTTTTATTAATTGATGTATCATTCTTATTCTCATGATTTAACTAATTATTTATATAATTATTTCTCATCAACGACCTCTTGGTTGGTTTTTATTATACTTTCTTTAGACACTATAAATGCCACGTTTAGCAATATCACTTTTGTTGATATTTTAATGGAAACCGGTTTCACCAAAAATAGAAGTTTAGACCAGACAACATGCGGTATTAAATTCGGCTTCGTCAACTAAATTTTTTTCTACACCTAGTCTATTTATTCATCAATGCTCTCAATTTATTAAATGAAACCGAATAGAAGGATAAATCCTCACAATTTTCTTTAATTGCGGAAAATACATTTTACGGTTGGTAATTTCTGGGCCGATAACAAAGAAAGAATTCACCAGTAGTCAATGATGTTGATCCTTAGCGAAATTCAGCAAGTCAAGCAAAATTGTTTATAGAAAGAAAAAATTAATTAAAATGTTGATGTCCAGGCTCGAATCAACACCTTTCTCAGCTATTTTTTGAACCTTGCTAATCGCCTAACTATAAATAAATTACTATTTATTAAGTAGTCAATAACCTCCACCAACTTCTGAATCTCAACTTTGGCAGATAATCCGTGAATCGGTTTTGGGAAAAAATATTTTGTACATTGATTTACATAACATTGGTATTTAATTTTTGTTCCCAGTCCTTCGAAGTATAAAAAATCTAATGCTCTCATCATAAACCATGAAATTACTGATATCTCTTCTATGGAGTATATTCTTTTCCATAGTTTATTCAGAAAAAACATTACTGGTAAAACAATCAGATTTCTTGCGTATCATTTGCTAACTGCGGCTTCTTGCTAGAATTTCAAGCATTATGAATTGTGCAATGGCATTTACTCGAAATCGGAATCTGGAGGGTCTTTAAATCCAGCAATTTATGGTATGTACATATCTTTTTTTACGCTTTTATTTAAAAAACTTACGACGTTAGTGAATTGGACTGAACCATGGGGTCAAGAAGATGAAGTTGAGGTTTTGATATTCAATTGGAAAGAAATCCGCAAGTTAGGTGCATTCCGTTCTGATGATCAATTCACTTACATTTGCGATTACGATGCGGTATACACGGATCACCTATGTGAAGCCGATCAACTGGGACTATATTTGTGGAACTCAACGTCAGCAAAATCCATTCGTTCTTATATAATTCCGACAAATGCTGACCCTCAAAACATTATATATGAAATCTCTCAGTCAGGTTATTATTGCATTTGGTCTCATTCGAAAAAAATGTTACCTTATCAAGCTCTTGTCAATTGGCAAAATGCGTATGGTGGGCTTCCCGCTTCTCAATTCCCTAGAATGCCTATATCTGGTGGAATCACAATCGCTTATAGTGTAATTCTTGCACTTTGGATGTTTTTCCGATTTCAATATAAACATTCGATTGTTACCGTTCAAAAGGCAATTATGTTCTTGCTAATCTTTTCGTGTGCTCAACAGGCTGTCACTTCTATTGTGTTGGATACAGAAAATTTGAGAAATCGGGGGAACTTCACATGGTTAGGAGAGACTCTGGTGTCAATTTTGTTTGCGTGTCAGTTAGTCTTGGACCTTGCGTTATTATTAATACTCTCTTGGGGATATACCCGTTATTCAACTAACATGCGTGATCGACTATTTACTGAAGCAAAAATTCCTTTAATAATTTGTTTCTTCGCTCTTTTTGTAGTTCGCTTCTTTGCAATTACCATTCAATCTATTCACCTCGGCCTTTGGTTTTGCTTTTTCTTCCTCACCGCTTGTATTTCAGCGCTATATATCTTGTTTGGTGCCTTTGTTGCGTTACCTTCAACTCTTCGCGCGTTGGTTGAACAACGGTACTATACGTTGCATAGCATCTATAAAATTTTCCGAATAATGGTATTGTGTGGTGTTGTTACCATTTTCTCATTTTCTCTAGTTGCATTGATATTTTGCTCAAACACTAATAATAACTCAACAAACAAACTCTGGAAAATACGCTGGTATTTCTTAGATGGATGGATTGATGGTGTGCATTTGACTTACTTAATTACATTATCTTCTTTATGGCGACCATCTCAGGAAAACCCCGATTTAGATCCTACAGGCCTTAGTTATCCGGTTTTAGATCCTCGTTTGGAAGAAGAGTTAGATTTATTAGAGGAAGATATCAGGGCGGATAAATCAAAATAGTTTTTTATGTTCAATTTCTTTCGTTGATGAGTTGATTTTATTTCAATTACTACTAATGTTAATAGTATGAATTAAATTATTTGATCCAATTCAGGTTACAATCACAAAAAATCACATAAATATTAAGGCTCGTAGGGACTTTTTGCCCTAAAGTTTGTTAATAGAATAGGAACATCAGATGCTAAAACAGCATCTTCAATACGAATTCCAATTTCGTCAGGTATGTAAATTCCAGGCTCAACAGTAAACACATTTCCCTTTTGTACAGGCGTACCTTTATTGGCAGGATTAAGGTAAGTTTGTTCATGCTCTTCTAATCCTAACCCGTGTCCCAATCTGTGTATAAAATACTCGCCATAACCAGCATCTTTAATTACTTTTCTGGCTGCTAGGTCAACTTCTGCACAACTTGTGTTCGATAAATGGGAAAGCATCTGGATGCCGGCCGTCTGGGCATCGTAAACCAAATTCCAAAGCTTCTCCATCCTCTCAGTCATCTTTTGGCCATGGGGAAGTACAGTTCGGGTGCAATCGCTATGATAGCCAAACAAAGTAGTACCAACATCCATCAAGACAAATTCGCTTTTTTTCAATCGACGATTCGATGGACCTCCATGTGGCATTGCTGCTCTTTCACCGAACAAAACTATCGGTGACTCTTGCACAGGCAATCCACCGTAAACAAAAAGCATGTTAATCACTTCCGCCAACTCTTTCTCCGTAATACCAGGTTTAATACACGGTTGGACAGATCGTATAGCTGCCACAGTTGCAATATTGACCCTTGACATAATATCTACCTCAGCTGGACTTTTTATTTCCCGTAAACTCGCAACACGGGGGGACACCCCAAATGTGGTAAATCCAGCATACTGTAAACCTTGTGCAATGAAATTTCGCACAGTACCATCTATCATTAACTTCAAAGGTCCTAACCGGTCATATAAAACTTGATAAGGGTTTTCGTCTTCATCCCAAGTGATGTATTTCGCATCAATGTTTTTGCCAACCAATTCTTTAGCACGTGGTAGCTCAAACTTAGGTACTAGAAAATATATTCTTGATGCCACGTCTCCTGGATAGGGTTCATCGTCTGAAAATATTATTCCCAAAAAAGGTCGCTCAGAAAGACCCCAGGAGCCAGTAGTGATATTTGCAAAATAATCCATTGAAACTGTAGGCTCCATAATTAGAGCATCCAACTTATCTTCACGAAGTGCAGCCGAAAGTCTCCGCCTACGATTGTTGAATTCTTCATGTTGTATTGAAATTGCTTCATTAATCATCGGTGGAACATAAATCATTGAGGGAACAGCGCATTGGTAAAGCCTTTGCACTGTATCTGGTTGTAACAGTGATAGGAATGATAATGCTAAAAGCGCAAAAATGAAGATGGAAATGCATGCGAAGAGACATTTCTTAAAATTTCTATTCAAAAAATCGGTACCTCGTTCAAAACTTGATTCAAAAGAAACCATTTTTGAGCAATTCTGCTGATTGAAGAGAGGTGGTGCTGAACTATATAGTATGTCAGATATTACTGACTATCAGATTACAGCATTGAGTTAACCGAAGATGCTACAATATCGTCGCTTTTGTATATATTTTTATTAAATTAAAAAGCTTTATTTCGTTTATTAGTTTTATAAAAAAAACCTATATGAGATTTGAAAATTTGGTGTATCAATTAGTTTCCTAACAAATGAAAAATTCCCCTGTCCTATTTCAATCAAAATCTTACTCTTTAATAGTTGGTCTTCAAGTCAAATATAAATACCTCAAAGGAATGTTAATCAACAATAATAAAGTAGTCGCTGTATAGTTCAATTCCAAAAATTTCAGTAAGCCCTAGTGTTTCACGTACTCATTTTAAGTTAACTTAAAAAGAGCTTTACATTTGAAAAGAAGCTTCATTTTTGCAATTGATCTCGCATGGTTTCATATGCTCTTGATGGTTATGTTTCTATTATTATTTTATAGTTTACTGCCTTGTTTAAGAGCTATAAATTGACCACTTTTTTAAATATTAAAAACATTCATGAATACTTTTCACAGTGTCATAGAATTAGAAATGAAGGTTTCATCTTACACCTCAAAATCACCTTGTTACTCAAAATAAGCTATGAAAGTGAACTTGTTGATTCGCATTCGGTTAATTCATCCTTCAATTTTGAGTTCCTGCAGCATAAGAGTGTTTAATCCTTCATTTTTAAAAGGTTTATGATCTTTTAGGTACTGTGATTTACAAAACAAATGTAACGAGTTACCTATATAATTGACGCGATAATTGATAGCCCATAGTATATAAGATAATAAAAAAAGTGAAAAATTTTAAAAAAAATTCAAAGGTTCTTTTCAGTCACGGTCATTATAAGAGAGTTGTTGTCGAAGTTAAGAAAACAGGTTGACATCCATGCTTAGACTCTTTGATTTTTAGCAAGAAGGGAATTATGGATATTTAACATACTGTAGTTTAAAAAAATAGTATCTATTTTAGATGTTAAGATCTATAATCAGTTTCACTTAATTTTTATTTACAAGTCAAACTGGTAACAGGGTGGAAGTTTGGGCTGAGGATGGGTAAAAAAAAAATACATAAATTTACAGGGAGAATTTTTATCCGAGATTTTTATTTAATAAATAAAAAATTTCAGACATGAAAGGCGAATATTTTCAAAGAAAAGCATAGGTGGTTCATTTCTGGTGATAACGGTCACCGTAATTCCAGCCATACTGCACCGCACACCACCAGATAAATTTCTTCTTCCACCAAAACCACTACCAAATAGAAAAACATTCGGTACGAAAGAATATAAGACATAATGGGTTTGAGTATTAGCAAATTGTTCCAAAGCCTCTTTGGCAAGAGGGAGGTAAGTGAAAACCTTTGAAAAGTTTGAAAAAGAAGGACTTTTATTAATAGTATCGTTTGTTTATGTAGATGCGTATTCTCATGGTTGGTCTTGATGCTGCTGGTAAAACTACGATTTTATATAAGCTCAAGCTTGGCGAAATTGTCACCACAATTCCTACCATTGGTTTCAACGTTGAAACTGTTGAGTATCGCAATATCTCTTTCACTGTATGGGATGTTGGTGGACAAGACAAGATTCGTCCCTTGTGGAGACACTATTTCCAAAACACGCAAGGTATTATCTTCGTTGTTGATTCTAATGATCGTGAACGTATTTCCGAAGCCCATGAGGAGTTACAACGTATGCTCAATGAAGATGAGCTTCGTGACGCGCTTTTGTTGGTCTTTGCCAACAAACAAGATTTGCCTAATGCTATGAATGCCGCTGAGATCACTGATAAGCTAGGACTTCATTCTCTTCGTCATCGTCAATGGTACATTCAAGCCACTTGTGCCACTAGCGGCGACGGTCTTTATGAAGGTCTTGAATGGCTTTCTACCAATCTTAAGAATCAGTAAATTTTATATACTTGTTACTTTTTCCCTGAGTTCAGTCGTCCACATGTTTAATAGCTATATTTTCTATTTCCCGTGAATTCCATTAACTATTTGTTCGAATACTTCACTGCTTCTAGAAAAGGAACTGTAACATTTTTTTTGGCGTATATCTTAATCATGTGTCTTAGATAGTTTCGGATGTTCATTACTGAATTCGCATTTGCATTTCCGTCCCGTTGCTATCTTCTAATTACTTTATGCATGAAGTAGGGATGAAGGTTGCATTTTTAACTCCCTAGTTCCTATCCTAAAGGTATGGGTTGCCAAAGTTGTAGTTCCCACTAGTCATTCGCTTGCCACTCATAAAAGCTTTGGGAGCTTTGGTCTTTGGTAATTACTTTGCATGCTATGTATCATAAGTTTTTATTGCATGCAGGGTGTCTTGAAAATTAACCGGTTTGACTTTTCTATAATGCACGTACAGTGCTCTGTTCAGTCATTGTTATTGTAACGCATACCTTTCATGGACTGCGAGCTTGAGAATTGGTAAATGGAATGGGATCTTGTGTATCTATTTGGGGGTTTATTAGTGATTCGGCTTGAATTTTGATTCAGCATATTTGATGGTTCTTGATTGATAGAGAAAAATGAACAGCTTGCTTTGCCACGAAGCGACCTTCATGAAGTTAGGCGTCCATGGCTGACTCCTCATGAAGTAGAGAAATCGTATGCACTTGTCAGCTGGTGATGCACGAGTGTTTTGCATTCCATAGTTAATGGAAGTTGGATATTCACCTTCTTTTCTTGCTAGATTTACTGTTTTGGTTGCGATTTTACCCTGAATGGTTATTATCTCTTCCTTACTCAGTAATGTTTGATGAACATTTTATAAATGCTTGCTATATGGGGCGATGCTCAGGAATTCATGTATTACACTCAATGTTTGTTGAAATAACATTATATTGACAAATTTTTAAATTGTAGCAGTATGTACCAGTAAGGATATGAATGATTTAAGTATACAATTTGCTAAACGTTTTGAATCTATCAAAAGAGTTACAGCTAACGACTTATAAATAGTCTATACCGCTGTTTCAATTAATCCCAAATAGTTTTTAATTAATAGCTTGCAAAAACGTATTCTTAAAATTAGCAATTACACAGCAAATCTGCCAATCATTCTAATCTTGTAGACATTAAGAAAGCTATTAGAATAGAAAATTATAAAAACAGAAATTGATAACAATACTTCGTTGAGAAAGGCCCTTTTTGAAATTTCTTATAAACGTCGCTTATTTACTTTCATTCTGTTCTTCTCAGTTGCTTCGTCCAAGAGCAATTCGTGCTACATATAATCTTTTACCTCATATTCTTTTATTTAACGCTATCATACGATGGATGCTAATGAATTGTAGATTCTTTGACCACAATATAGATATCGGTGATAAGGCTACTGAGTAAGAAAAATTGTCAGTTGCTCTTACTAATTTGATGCAGCTTGCAGTTTAAAAGAGCTCTTTTACGAAAAGCAACGCACGCGTTATTTGCCAACCTTAGTTAGCTCGTTATAAGAATTTGCTACTACCTTCCAGGTAATTCTTTAGTTAGCCGACACTTTATAGATTCATATATATATATATAAGCAGTAGGTAAGAAAATGAGAAGATTTCGCAAACCATGAATATTTTACCTAAGAGTATTCCGATACGAATACAATCGCTCCGTAGGTACCAAGGAAGTTTAAAAACTTCTCTTCGGGCATTGAGTACTCGACCCATTTTTGAAAAACGGCTGTTAGCTGAAACACCATTTTCTATAAGACCAAGTAATGCTTCTGTACTCATAGCTAAGAGATCTCCAAAGTTTGGATGGAAGCAAGTACGCTTTTATGCAGCAAATCCAAATGGAGGAAATTTTCGAATGGATTTAGGCGGCGGACGCAAACAAGGAGCCGCTTTGGAAGAATATGGCACAGACTTAACAGCCTTGGCTAAACAAGGAAAATTGGATCCTGTAATTGGGCGTGAAGAAGAGATTCAAAGAACCATCCAAATTCTCTCTCGACGCACAAAGAATAATCCTGCGTTAGTTGGTCCGGCTGGTGTAGGTAAAACAGCAATTATGGAGGGATTAGCCTCGCGAATCATTCGTGGAGAGGTCCCTGAGTCCATGAAGGATAAACGTGTTATTGTCCTAGATTTAGGCGCTCTCATTTCAGGAGCCAAATTTCGGGGAGATTTTGAGGAACGTTTAAAATCTGTACTGAGTGACCTGGAAGGAGCTGAAGGAAAGGTCATTTTGTTTGTTGATGAAATGCACCTTTTACTTGGCTTTGGTAAAGCTGAAGGCTCAATTGATGCCAGCAATCTATTAAAACCTGCTTTAGCCCGTGGTAAATTGCACTGTTGTGGTGCGACAACCTTGGAGGAATACAGAAAATACATCGAGAAAGACGCTGCTTTGGCAAGAAGATTTCAAGCAGTTATGGTAAATGAACCTTCTGTAGCTGACACCATCTCAATTCTTCGTGGTCTGAAAGAACGATACGAAGTTCATCATGGTGTACGTATCACTGACGATGCTTTGGTAACAGCAGCTACGTACAGCGCTAGATACATCACCGATCGATTTCTTCCCGATAAAGCCATTGATTTAGTCGATGAAGCCTGCTCCTCTCTTCGCTTACAACAAGAGTCTAAACCTGATGAATTGCGGCGTTTAGACCGTCAAATCATGACTATACAAATTGAATTGGAATCCCTTAGGAAGGAAACTGACACGACATCGGTTGAGCGACGTGAGAAATTGGAGTCCAAGCTCACTGATTTGAAGGAGGAACAAGATAAACTATCTGCGGCATGGGAAGAAGAGAGAAAGCTTTTGGACTCCATCAAGAAGGCTAAAACTGAACTTGAACAGGCTCGAATAGAGCTTGAGAGAACACAACGTGAAGGTAATTATGCCCGTGCTTCTGAGCTCCAATATGCGATTATTCCTGAATTGGAGCGTAGTGTTCCAAAGGAAGAGAAAACGCTTGAAGAAAAGAAGCCATCCATGGTACATGATTCGGTTACTAGCGATGATATTGCGGTTGTTGTATCAAGGGCGACAGGAATTCCTACCACTAATTTAATGCGTGGTGAAAGAGACAAGCTCCTTAATATGGAACAAACTATTGGCAAGAAGATTATTGGTCAGGACGAAGCTTTGAAAGCGATAGCCGATGCAGTTCGTTTATCACGCGCAGGTCTCCAAAACACCAACAGACCTTTGGCATCATTCCTTTTCCTTGGACCTACCGGTGTAGGTAAGACTGCACTTACCAAAGCTTTAGCAGAGTTTCTATTTGACACTGACAAGGCTATGATTCGTTTTGATATGTCCGAGTTTCAGGAGAAACATACAATTGCGCGTCTGATTGGTAGTCCTCCTGGATATATTGGTTATGAAGAATCTGGAGAGTTGACTGAAGCTGTGCGTCGCAAACCATACGCCGTACTTTTGTTTGACGAATTAGAAAAAGCGCATCATGATATTACCAACCTTCTTCTACAAGTACTAGACGAAGGATTTTTGACCGATTCACAAGGACGTAAAGTGGATTTCCGATCTACCTTGATTGTTATGACCTCGAATTTGGGAAGCGATATCTTGGTTGCTGATCCTAGTACTACTGTCACCCCCAAATCCAGGGATGCCGTTATGGATGTTGTACAGAAATATTATCCTCCTGAATTTTTGAACAGAATTGACGACCAAATTGTTTTCAACAAATTATCGGAAAAGAACCTTGAAGACATAGTAAACGTTCGTTTGGACGAAGTTCAACAACGTCTTAATGACCGTCGTATAATCCTTACAGTTACAGAAGCAGCTCGCAAATGGCTTGCTGAAAAAGGTTATTCTCCAGCGTATGGCGCTAGACCTTTGAATCGCTTAATACAGAAGCGTATTTTGAACACAATGGCGATGAAAATTATTCAGGGAGAAATTAAGTCGGACGAAAATGTTGTGATCGACGTTTTGGATGGTGAACTTGAGTTTAAAGCAAATAAGCTTGAGCCACAATCTACAAGTCATGAGGATTAATGTTATTATGAAAACCTTCTATCTGATAATTTCTTTATTATCTTAGTGATGACCATATTGAATAGCGGCTTTAAATATTTTACGCAATTATTTATTATCATTTTTATTTATTCAAACACCGATTACACAAATCTCTTATGTGCAATTGTCTGAAATTGTAGTGGTTAAGAAGCAAGTTATGCGTAATTACTAGTAAACTGCTTATTTTTCTTTCAAAAACTCTCTTCGATATATAATAGTGGAGTTAGCTAACATGTTTGATAATAATTTTTCGATGCTTGTAAATGTAACATCAAAGAATCGTTCCAATTGATGATGAATTTTCTACCTGGTTTATGTTCAGTGTTTACGACCGGAATTTACAGCTCTCAAACTCAAATATCTAATTCAGGTATAATAATAAATTCAGCACATGTGTGATAAAAATTTGCTTTTGCTTTAGAAATACTAGTTTAGCAGAGCGCCTTAAAATATATTGCATATGCCGGTGGCGATGTATATTTTTCAAGAATATTTTCAACTATTATTCGTATTGCACAAATTCTAAAATATATAGCGTTGATAAGCATAAGGAAGTATTGACGAGTTTCCGTGCTTAATTTTCTAGAAAAACATAAAAAGCTTTAAAGTAAAACATACTCTATTGCATTAGCTAAGCACAATTTAAGGATATGAGGTCGCAGTATATTTATCAATTCCTTCTTTGTCCTTCTCCAATACTCGCGGTAGTACGAGTACTACACAAATCCTTAGAATTCAATACAAAATCGTTAAAAAAATAAAATATAACCAGAATTTCTTTTAAAAAATAATTTAGTGACAGAGAAAAATATTGCAATGATTGGAATTACAAAGCTCATTTCTATTTGGAATGCCATTTGGAATTTTTTGTTGCTTCCGGAGATAATAATCTCTCAAACAGACACTAGTTCTACAGGCATTTATCAAATGCAATCCAAAGTTCGCTCATTAGTACCTGTCTTAACTGAGCGTAGTGATTACTTTTCATACTACAGAGTAAATCTCTATAGATCAAGCTGCCCTTTATGGGAAAATGACAACGCAATGTGTAGTAACCAAGGTTGCGCAGTTAAATCATTGAATGAGATTGAAATACCCAAAGTATGGAAAAAGCTCAGTGATTTTGAACCCCATTCTAAGAAAAATGATACAAAATGCAATTGGAAATATAATCCTGACTTGGATTACTGCTACCTTGATAATTCCACTTCTCCCGATGAATACGTGTATGTATCCCTTGTGCAAAACCCAGAAAGATTTACTGGATATGCTGGTGATCATTCAGCTGCGATTTGGCGAAGCATTTACGAGCAAAACTGTTTTGTGGTTGACGACGACGATAATCCATCTGAACAACCTAAAAGTAATGCTCTTTTTAGACCAAATCAAATACCTTTGAACTTGTTCACGGAGAACCATGATGACACTTCTTTATCTCCATCTGTTGCTTGCCTAGAAAAGCGTATGTTTAACAGAATAATTTCAGGATTTCATGCTAGCATATCAACTCATGTTTGTCAAAATTATTATGATGTCGAAGAGCAACGTTGGACCCAAAATTTGGATTGGTGGCGCGCCAAGGTTGGCAGTTTTCCCGATCGCATTGAAAATATTTTTTTCAATTACGCGTTGTTACATCAAGCGCTTGTTCAAATTGCAACCCAAATGAAAAACATTACTAGCGACAGTTCTTTTACCTTTTGTCCTACTGATAAAGATGTTGATTGGCGTACTCACACAGCATTTGAACAGTTGGTTTATCACGCTTACCAGGATCGTCATGTTATAAATCGCGAGCAGTTCTTTGCCGATGAAGAGGCTAAGAGATTTAAGGATAGCTTTCGCAAACATTTCCGTGATATTTCTCGCATAATGGATTGTGTTGGCTGCGACAAATGTAGACTTTGGGGAAAAGTTCAAATCACAGGTTATGGCACGGCCCTTAAATTACTTTTGGAGCCTGAAACTCAATTAAGTGACTTAAGACCAGAAGAAGTTGTGGCTCTCGTAAATACCTTTGACAGAATTTCACACTCTGTCGAAGCGACATTTTGGTTTAGTTTAAAGGCAAAAACAAATGACACCTTGGATGCTATTAAAGCACTCATTTACAAGACATATAGGTCTCCGTCCAAAGAAATCCTTGCGTTCTTTATCGACCAGACTTGGTATCTATTTTATGCTTTGTTCTTTATATGTAATGTCCCAAGAGTAATCTAATTTTTATATCCTATTTTTTTATTTTTCCATTCTTTTCTGGTACATGATCTCGACCTTAAAATTTTTTACTATAAAAAGCTGGTGCTACTACGATGAAGTTGGCCTTTCCTTATATCGAAAAGCGTTATCTCTCTACTGAAGATGCCGCATTTTTGGAAGTAAGATTATTTGTCATATACATTTTTAAAGCGAGGCATAAAAATCATAGAGAGTCCTCATTTTACTTATAGTGATAGGTATGTCAAAAAACGGTTTTTGGAAGCTATGATGACCAAAATTGGTCCGTGTTACTGAGCGGGATTAAGACCCCAGCAAACGAAGAGAAACCCAATTTTTAATTCTGATTTTTTCCTCAAAAATTTTTTTGCTTCAAATTTTGTTCCTTAATTTACTAACATCTTAGACGATAAAGCTCAAGTAGTGCTACAATTTGAAAATTAATGAATTTGTTTACAATATCTTTAATCGTCATTTGTATTGTATGTCCATTTATTCAACGAAATTTAGTTTGTATATGTAAATCGGTATAGAAAGTAAGAATCAGTTAAGTCTATTACAAGACATTGGGACGCCGTGTAAATGTTTTATCTTAATGACATGTAAGTTGATATACCCATTCTATAGGAGTTTGCTATTTCTTCGGTTTTCCGCTAACTAGTAAAAAAATAATAAGTCATAGAACGTTTTCAACAACGTAGTAGCCAGAAACCATGCTGTTTTAGTAACATAATATAAGCTTGGTATGGTCAACTTACTCCTACCAAATTTCCCAATTGAGTACAACAGATATTGAAACAGTATTCATTAGCGAAGCTCTTGAGCAGTTCTGTTTTTTTTTTTTATATATTTTAGACAATGTCTGATATCGATGATGAGGAATTTGAGCAGCTTGCAGTTAGCGCCTTAGAAGAAGTAGAGAAAAAAGCTGGTTTTGCTCAACAGCCAACTCCTCAAAAAGTGTCTAGGGTTACAGCTCACTCTATTTTGGTAAACCCTCGACAGGTAAGAAGCTGAAGACAGATCGCATGGTTTGTTATAGCAGGTTGAAAATGCATTTTTAATCTTGCTTTTTTCTTTTCTGTAGTGGGATTATCACCATTCTGATAAGGACTATATTAACTTCTTATAGAAAGGAAATCCTTTATTGGTAAGTTTCTTACTCGTGGATAAAGCTTGCTCATAAACAATAGCCTCACGTTCGAAATGTACCATGGGAATACACCGACATAGTTCCCGATTTTGTTATGGGAACAGGTATTTGCTCTTTGTTCTTAAGGTATGTTAAATTCCCCAAAGCATAATTCGTTTATTGAAGGACTGACTTACATCATGCTAGCTTGAAATACCATCACTTGCATCCTGAATACATTTATTCACGGATATCTAAACTCGGGAAATCATACAATTTAAGAATCTTACTGATTTTAGTTGATGTTGAGAATCACCAGGCTTCAATTCAAGAATTAGTCAAAACTAGTATCGTGAATCAGTATACACTTATTTTGGCCTGGTCTTCTGAAGAGGCTGCTCGATATCTAGAAACGTATAAGGCTTATGAAAACATGTCACCTGCACTTATAATGGAGAAGCCATCAACTGATTATCTTTCTCAGGTGCAATCTTTTTTGACTAGTATTCGCGGTATCAACAAGAGCGATAGCCTGTCCCTTTTATCAAAGTTTGGTTCTTTAGAGAGAGCTTTAGTGGCTTCCAGAGATGAACTAGAACAGTTAGAAGGATGGGGTCCTACCAAGGTCAATCGTTTTCTAGAAGCAGTGCAGCAGCCTTTTATGTCCCATTCTACCATTAAAAGACCTGAAGCAATAAATTTAAAACAAACTTGATTTATTTCTTATATTAACTTATTTGACTATGCCTCATTCTTTTACATTATGTTAACCGTATCTATACAAAGGATTCGCTAATAGTGTTTCGTAAATTAATTTCCCAGTTTTCTATTTGAACTGAATGATTAACCCCCAAACCAAATTATTGATTTTATTCCCTCTAAATAGAAATTAATTAAAGCATTTAAAGTTTTCTTAAACCTATTTTCCACACAAAATATAGATCATCTGTCTTCATAATGACAAAAATGAGTAGCTTAGTTTTTTCGTGAGCGTCTCTTCATCCTTTTTCTTTGGATGATACGAGCAACTTTCGCCTGCTTTTCTTTCGCTTCGTTATCCTCTACATCGGATTCAGAACGCTTCCTTTTCAGATTATCCTCATCTTCTTGTTGCTTCAATTGTTTTGCTTTTTGCCGAAACGACTTTTCCTTTTCTTGACGTCGCTTAACAACCTGAATGTTTTCAATAGCAAATTCGACAATTAGACGACGAGGACGATCATTGTAATCGATATTTGGTAGCTGCGGCTCAGGAATTTTATGCTTTCGCGCCCACTCAATTTCTGCATCTATTATTTTTTTAACAGTAATTTCCCGTCCATTCAGCCAGCGTAAAGCCATAAGTGCATATTTATGAGAAATAAATTGCATGAAACCAAAACCCTTTGATCTTCCAGCACCAGCCTTCTCAGTTTCTACCTTAGCTTGCTTAAGTACACCACCACTTTTCCCCCTTTTAAGTCTGTGTCCCTTGTCAAGATTCTCTTCCTCTTCAGTTATGTTAGCTCGTAATCCTTTCGAAACGTCGTCCATAAATCCACGAATAGCTTGTCTACCCAGCATTGCTAAAATTTTAGGATCAATGTGTCTAGAAATATTACGAATAGAGAGACGATTAAGAGAAAGATGTAAGGTGGGATTTTTCTCCAATAATTTTTTACGTTGGGCGATAGACTGACTTCTTAACGTTTTGTCAGTCTCAGATAAACTGTTAAACAAAGGATGATCGGCAGCAATTTTACCTTCATTGAGAAGAAATAGATGACGCCTATCAACACCTTTCCCCATTTTTTGCTTTCTCTCTTGTAAACTTTTTTGATTAATGTCCGAAGCCTCTTTTCGTGTAACAGCGCTCGTAACTTTCAACAAACGACCATGTAGAAGGAAACGAGAACTTACGCTGTCAGTATCAATTCCCTCATCTACTAAAACTGATGGAAGAAAACGTTTTTCAGCCTCAGTAGGCTCTTGTGTAGGTAACTGAGAAGCCATTTCAAGACAATTTTGACAATCCTTTTCATAACGGAACTTAATAAAACCCCTTCCCAATGAACGATCAGTAGCAGGATCCTTAACTAGCTTAGCGTATGCAAGCGGCCCAAATTGACGAAAGTGATTATACAATTCTTGTTCCGTACACTCAAACAAAAGGTTGCGAACAAACACAGTGTCCTCCAATCCTTCATTGTCCCGAATTTCATGATTTATAGAATTTTTGTCAGAAGATGAATCACCAGAATCCTCTACATCGTCGACATTGCTACCCTCTTCTTCACTTTCCCCCGCCAATTCTTTACCCTCCGAATGCCCATCCACTTCCTCCTCAGATTCTGAGTCCGCAGAAGCATCTTCAGTTACAATTGAGTGTCCTTCATCAGATACAAATTCTTTGTTTTCCTCCTCAGAAGATGCATCCTTTAATGTAGTAGCTTCGAATGCATCTTTACTAACTGCCCAGTCAACGGCAATAGGACGACCATCAATTTCTGTCCCATTTAGAGAATTCATGGCTTCCTCAGCAGCTTTACGATCTTTCATCCAGACAAAGGCGAAGCCGCACATACGACCTCCACCCTTTGTAGGGATTTTAATTTCACGAACTTTACCAAACTTTGAAAAATGAGGCTCCAAATGTTGTGGCTTTTTAATTGACCAAGGAAGATTTCGGATAATTAGACGAGGTCGATTATCCTGCCTAATTGTCTTCTTAACAGCCTTATTCTGGTCTGTGTCTACCTCCGATCGTTTACGGGGAGTAGCGAAATCCAATCGAAGAATTCTTCCATGTAATTTTTTATTTTTCAACTCCTTAGCTGCTCTTTGAGCATCTTCAAGCATTGAAAATGTTACAAATCCATATCCTCGATTTTCACCTGTTTCCGGATTAGTAACCACTACTGCATGCTTGATAGGTCCGACATCGGAAAAGAAGTTTGTTAAATCATCTTGCTTTGTCTGGAAGGCAAGATTTCGCACAAATAATGTGCTATTTGAGTTCATGGTACAACGACAATTTCTTTTTTCCTAAGAACATGTACTTTAGACTTTTTCGAAATTAACGAGAAGAAATCTTCAACACTCTATATTATTTAATGACACTCGGTATATTATCATTTCGTTGCAAATCCTTATACATGTTAACGGAAGCGTACTCTACTTTGCAGAAAAAGCAAAAAGAAACTTTGAACAGGAACTAAACTACCTTGTCTTTTTCCAAGATGGAGACTGGCATGAATAGGAAGAGGTCCAGGTCCAAAAGAGCCAATTCCAACGTTGGCGTAGAGAAGGATAAGGAAAAAGAAAAGTCTAAAGGAGTTTCAAATGTGCCAAATGAGGTTGAGACTGAGAGTTCTTCACATGAACCAAGTTTTAAAAAAGATGTTGATGAGGAAATTCCATCTTTGACGGCCGAGTTATCCGAGGAAGAAGAAGGGGAATATTCTTCTGAAAGTGGACGTTCTACTCCAGAGTTATCCCCGGATGATTTTGAGGATGCTGATGATGAAGAAGAATTTGAGGAAATCGATGCTGGTTATTCTTCCGATTCCTCTACAGAAGATGTCGCTCCTGGACTATATGAATCTCCTTATGATGAGAATTTGTATATAAATTATGATATAGATGGAAAAAAGATTACCCGACCTGCGACACCTGCTGCTTTGGATTCTTTAATTGCTAGCATTGATAAGGACAAAGGATGGACTGGAATAGTTGATCCTATGACGGGAAAGCCGGTTAACTTGACTACGGAAGAGCTCGGTTTGCTAAAGCGACTTGCTCAATCCGAGATTCCTGACGAAAACTTTGATCCATATCCTGATTATGATGATTTTTTTACAAACACCGTACGGGAAACTCCTCTTTCAAGCGCTCCTGAGCCCAAACGTCGATTTGCTCCCTCTAAGCATGAACAAAAGCGTATTTTACAGCTTGCTTATGCTATCCGTAAAGGAAGAATTCTCACTTCTGAACAGCGTGCTGAACGTGAACGCGAAAGTCAAAGCAATTATGCAGATCATGATCTTTGGGCGGATGATGATCAAGCAACTGTTAACCAGAGAAAGTTGGACTATGCACCTGCACCTAAGCTTCCTCCTCCATCACACGAGGAAAGCTATAACCCTCCTGAAGAATACTTAAAACAGTCTTCGGACTTTCCTAAGAAATATAAATCCTTACGTGTTGTTCCTGCTTACTCAAACCTTATAAAGGAGAAGTTTGAACGTTGCTTGGATCTTTATTTAGCTCCCCGTGTTAGACGTACCAAACTTAATATTGATCCAGAATCGTTACTTCCTAAACTTCCTACCCCCTCTGAGCTTCGTCCATTTCCGACACGCTGCACCAATGTTTTCATCGGTCATAAAGGTCGTGTTCGTTGTCTTTCGGTCCATGTTAGCGGAAATTGGCTTGCAAGTGGAGGTGATGATGGAGTTTTACGTATTTGGGAAGTAATGACTGGTCGTTGTGTTTGGAAATGCAGCTTGGACAGTTTTGGTAATGCACATAATATTGATAGCGATGAGGATGCGGTTAATGAATCTTTAAGTCACTCTACAAAGAGCTCTATAATTCAATCACTTGCTTGGGGACCTCTTTCAGATAGTCCAGTGCTTGCTGTTGCTGTTGATGAAACAGTCTATTTCATCACACCCCCGATCTTTTCTGACGAGCAGATTGAAGCTTCTAAAGAATTGTTTACTTCTGCTCCTTACCAAGAATCTAGTGCAATATGGAGAAGAGGAGCCAAACAATCTTTACAATTACATGGTGGTATAGTCCATGCTACTGTTTCTACTCCCAGTAGCATTAAGTCCTTGTCTTGGCATCGTCGCGGTGATTACCTAGCTACTTCTTCTCCTACTTCTTCTAGCCAGGCGGTTCTTATTCATCAGTTGTCAAGAGGTGCAAGTCAATCGCCATTTTCTAAGTCTAAAGGTTCTGTGCAAGCTGTTACGTTTCACCCTACTATGCCTTATCTTCTGGTTGCTACTCAACGATATGTCCGCATATACAATCTTGTTAAGCAAGAGCTTGTAAAGACCTTGTTAACTGGTGTCAAATGGGTTTCGAGTTTAAGTGTCCATTCGAGTGGGGACCATGTCATAATAGGTTCCTATGATAAAAGGCTATGTTGGTTCGACTTAGACTTTTCTTCTAAACCATATAAAAATCTTCGATATCATTCACGTGCTCTTCGCGATGTCTCATATCATCCTTCCCTTCCACTATTTTGCTCTGGCTCTGATGATGGTGATGTTCAAGTGTTCCACGGTCGTGTTTACAGTGACCTTCTGGCTAATCCCTTGATTGTTCCTCTTAAGATTTTGCGGAATCATAAAGTGGTTGATAATGTCGGTGTTTTATCCACATGCTGGCATCCAAAAGAAGCCTGGTTATTCAGTGCAGGTGCTGGTGGAGAAATTCGGATGTGGACTTGAAAAAGGTTTGAAACGTCTTAAATATTTTTGTTTTCTTCACTTGCTTTAAAATTTAGAAAAACTCTACTTTTAAAAATAATGTTTGGTAGTGTTTACTGCAAAAGATACTTTTTCAATGCTGTATTATAGTTTTGCTAACAAGTCGAAAAGATTGTTTTCGTACTTGATTTTGGATATTTAATAGGAATATAGGGGTTTTCGAAAGTTTAAAATGCATTTGTGCAAACTGAATATGTTTTTATTTTTTATTTTTTGGTAAGTTATCTAAAGTATTTAAGTATTACGTGATATCAAAAATCGTAACCGTTGAAATTCAATAGTGCTTTTTATATATCTATAGTTACCTAATCATTAATTGCTTAATTATAAAAATACAGCAAGTTTAAATGCAAGTAAACATGCTGGACTTTGTGGATTAAATGAAATGATTTAAAATCTCCAAGATTTCCAAGACAGCTTTCCTTATAAAGCTAAAATCGATGAAAGAAGTGAAAAAATAACAAAAAAAAAAGAAAAAGAAAGTGATGAGTAAGTCTGAGTTAATCCAAATTAAACTTGACTGATATCGCCTTGCAAGGACGGCAAATAGGGGTATTTTCTATCATAAAATAACCCTCATCTCCAAGTAGGGCATTACAAGCTCCGCAGGTCCAACATTGGCTATGATATTCACCATCAGACCCTTTTACACTGATCCCCAAAATGGGTTTACGGCATTTCTTGCACTTAACAGCATACTTATTATCATAACAAGTCTGACACCAGTATAGGTCGTCACGGTAAATACAGGGTATATTTACATTAAAAACTTCAGAGCAACCAGCGCAAAAATGATGATTTTCATGAAACCAATCATTGTTGATATGGACCGCTTGGTCTTCAATTGGGGTTTTGCAGTGCTTACAGCGAGGACTGAACTGTTCATGATAGTCTAGATGACAATAAAATTTTCCCTCGCGGTAATAAAATCCAACGTGCTCTAAGTTCTGGGAACAAGTATCGCATTTGAAGCATTGAGGGTGTAATTTCTTTCCTGAAGCACTAATTATTCTGCCAGCGCGTAAAGAACCGCCGCAACTATGACAGGATTTTTCAGAATTGCCTCTATAAAGAACTGGTTTTGTAGATGTATGAGAAGATACCATTGAAGGCTTAAGTGAATCTGATTGAAATAAATTATTTGAGGACAAGTTGCTAGGCAATTGTGAAGTGGGGGTGGGCAAAGGATATAAGCTATTAGCAGGAGCAGAATGAAAAGAATGCAAAGCGGGTCTACGATTGGAAAGTTTACTGGATTTCTGTAAAGGAAGAGTAGGAAGTTGTTTGGATGCGAAGGTTTTTTGTCTGTCTTCAATGCAATCATGATCAACAAGCGGCTGTAAACCGGTATGACAATCGTAAACATTTCGTACGTCTGGATAATTAACATGTGAATTCAATTCCTCCGGCGAACTAGGAAACTCATCGTCGTCACTGTATGCAAGAGATGGCAATTCAGGTAAAAGCTCCTTTTTTAAGCTATCGAAAGTAGAAGTAGAAGCAGAGGTTAGTAGTGTTTTTTCCGGCGACGAAACATTAGAACGAGAGAGCTCGTCATCAGGCAGATCAAAACGTACACGATTTTGTTTTATTGTTGGATTCCTCTTGGACAAAGGAGATTCAGGAGTCTTCAAACTTGGTTGCGGTAATGGTGTAGCTATTCGACCTCCAGTAAAGTTAAGTGCTCCATCAGATAACCGAGAACGAACTAAATTGTTTAGCGGGGAGCCATTAGTAGAGACCGGCGAAGAAGGAGCAGCACGAGGACCAGTCAATCGACGTTCAAATCTACAAAAACGAAGTTAGATACCTAATTGGGTAATAACAATAAGACAATAGATTACCTTGGTAATTCTGGAATTGGTGAATGCATTTGCTGATATGCTTCTCAACTATCAGGACACTAATCAACGGAAAGAATTCAGGATCGTTGACAACCTTAAGAAATCAGGATAGCCAAGCTCGCAGGGTATAAATCTAGCCGCAACACTTAAAAACAAGATAAAAAATAGGAAGAGAAGGATAAGGAAGGAAAAACAAAAATCAAGCTGGGATTAACTTATAGAAAATTGTTGCCAACGTAAGGATATATATCTCAAAGAGCGGAGTCCCCCAAAAAAACTAGCTGTATTAAAAAAATGCAATTGTAAGCAAGTAGTTATTATTTAGAAAGCAGTAATATTTGCTTTATCCAAAGTGTTTTAGCTAATAAGTGTTGGCTTTGTTTAAGTGTATATTCCAAAATATAAACAAACATTCGTTGTTATAGAAACCAGCCTCATAATAGGTAACATTGTACCTTTAACGAATACTTAGAGAGTACGTATTCAATGTTTGTATACCAGCAGAAAGTAAAAAAATGCGAATATATTAGTAATTAAAGTGAATTAAGCCATTCCTATGCAGAAAATGTTCCAAACGAAATCAATGTTATTTGTTGGACAATTTTATATGTTGCGATTTCATAATATGGTACAATATCTTTTTATAATTTATTTTTTTTATACTTTGGCAGTAGATTATTGTGGAGCGCGTTATTAATGCTTACTGTATTGTTACAGCTCTTTAAATGTCATTAACTACCCCATTATGCTTTGTCAGGCATACAGCATTTCGCTTATTGTTTCATAAATAGAAACCTAATTTTGGCTTTCAAGCTACAGATTGACCTAAGAAAATTCTTTACCAGTTGTAAGTATAATTGTATAAGAAAAAATATGTAGACCCGTGAGTCTGTTCAGTGTGTAGTTACTTATAAGCGTTGCAATGTGTCGCAAAATGATATTGTATATAAAATTACGATCACACTGTACCACACAAACGTCGTTAAAGGAAAAAACACTTTTTTGACTGTAGATTTGTTAGAAGCAAAAGTGTTTGAGAATAGTTTATGTGCGGAATTCTTTTCGCCTTAGCGGAAGACAGAGATAATCTTCTTGAAAGTCCATCTTTTTCAGCTTTACGAAAAAGGATTCGGGCTAGAGGACCTGATTTTTTTGGTAAGCATAAATTGAATAGCGGACCTTGGAATTTGCACTTTGAGTCAAGCGTTTTGCATTTACGTGGCCCTTCTGATCATTTAACGCCTCAACCTCATGTTGACAGTTTTGGAAACGTTTTGTGTTGGAATGGAGAAATTTGGCAAATAAACCATAGCGATCATCACAAATTTACGCTCAATCGTAATGAAAACGACGGTGCAAAACTTTTTGAACTTTTAAACAATAACCCGGGCGACATTGAAAAAATTTTGGGAAGTATTCAAGGACCTTTTGCTTTTGTTTACTACCAAGTTCGTACAAACACATTGTGGTGGGGAAGAGATCGCTTAGGAAGAAGATCCCTTTTGTATAGTTTACGAGATAGTAATTTCGTTCTCTCAAGTGTAGGAAATTCTAGTGATTTCCGAGAAGTTGAGCCTGGGTTTCATAGTGTGCAGGTGGACTTGATCCCAAAAATTAACTTCTCTAAATCATTAATGCAACTGGAAAAAACAAACCCTCTTCCTCCTGTGGATGAGTCCTTTCTCATGGGCTCAATCTCTTCAGACACTGTGGACACATTGCATACATATCTTATCAAAGCGCTTCAAGATAGAGTTTTAACAATCCCCAAACTGTGCTCTTCAAACCTTGACTGTAGTCATTATAGCCGAGTTTGCGTTCTTTACTCTGGGGGAGTGGATTGCGGTGTATTAGCACGGCTAATGCACGACATAGTTCCCAATAACGAGTCCATCGATTTAATTAATGTGGCTTTTGAAAACCCAAGATTTACAGAGACATACCGTGACAGAGAGACGGGACTTCTTCCTGACAATTTTGATGCATACGACGTATGTCCTGATAGACAAACTGGATTACAAGGCTGGCAGGAGCTTATTTCAGTTTGCCCTGCTCGAAAATGGAATTTTGTTGCTATAAACGTTCCTTATACAGAAGTATGTGAAGCACAGGAAATAGTCAAAACACTTATCTATCCGAACGATTCAGTTATGGATCTTTCTATTGGATTAGCTTTTTATTTTGCTTCACAAGGGCGTGGTGTACTTTTACAAAACGTGGATGATATCAAACTGAAACATCAATTACCTTCCTATACTATAAAAGCTAAAGTCCTCATCAGTGGCCTGGGGGCTGATGAGCAGCTCGGTGGTTATATGCGGCACCTACGAGCGTTTGAACGGAAAGGTATGGCCGGTCTTGAAGAAGAACTGCAATTGGACATTGATCGTATTCCACATCGTAACTTGGGCAGAGATGACAGGGTAATGTCTAATCAAGGGAAAGAGGTGCGTTATCCTTTTCTCGATGAGCGTCTGATGGCTTTGTTTAGCAAAATGAAAACTACTGATAAAATGCGTCTAGATTTAGTTGGAGGTGACAAACTAATTTTACGTGAATTAGGACGTCGATTAGGTTGTCCCTTAGCTAGTCAAGAAAAAAAGAGGGCTATTCAGTTTGGTTCTAAAGCAGCAAAGATGACTCCTGGAACCGGTAGAACATCAGGTCGTAAAAAGTTAGAAGTTTGTATTTAAAAATAATAATAATAATAATAAATTATACTTGAGTATTTCATAAAACTACAAATGTTAACTCATCTCCAAAAGGGAATCAATAGATGAACTAAGCCTTCCTTGTTGCGCATTTAACACAACTTCAATCACTTCACTGTCAAACGCTGGAAACATAGCTCTTAAAGCCGTAATTGCTTCAGCCTTTTCCCGAGCTTGTAGCCTTTCAGCTTCAGCTGTCTCAAGAGACGCTGTTGTTGCCTCTCGCAGGTCATCATTTTGTTGTAATCCATCATCCACTGGCTGCTCTTCATGAACGATGGGAGAATGGGTAGCAGACGAGGAATATGCACGAGATACTCGATAGGGAGGTCGATCGCTAGAACCAACATACTTGTTTGAGTTTCTGCGTGATCTTTTTCCAGAATCAGTTGTGAAAGAGCCACTATGAGAAGAGCTCTCGGCCTTGTGCTACGAGGATATTCTTTGCTTTCAGGAGTGTCTATTTGCAAGTATTTCATATTTTCAAGCTCTTCTGGTAAATTTACCAATGCAACACCAGTCGATACATCTATGGATGATGAAAGTCCTCGAGAAAGAACCGGATCCTTGTAGGTTGCATTCTCGTTTACGGCCGTTTTTGATTCAGACTTTTCGCTCAACTTTCTCTCTTCCATCTTCTTGATCGACTTCTCTATTTGTGCATTAAACTCTTCTTCCGTTATAGTTAGAGAACTACAATCCAGTGTTTCGATGAAGGACATAGCTCCCATTAGAGTAGATAAATAGTACATAACTTCTCCCGTGAGTTTTTCGGGAGAACGAAACCTTTGTATGTATTGAATATTAGATACTAAGTGGGCCGGCCTTGCTTGAAGGACTACAAAAATCAAAATGGGAACAAACATATCCGCTGACTCCTCTTTAACAACGTTTCTTAGGTAGCTAAAAATAACCTTGCAACAGTTCAAAAGACAGATAATCTTGTCCCGGGGAGCGTGGTAATCATTTATTCTTCTTAATTCATCAGCAGCAAGCTTAAAGAATTTTGAGCTAGATTTTTGCTTTTTTATATCTAAGTTCTCCTCTGTAATCCATTGAAATAGTTCCATTTTCTCAGACAAAACTCGGTCTTCCTCAACATCATCCGAATGTTCACTGCTCAAAGGTATGCCAGACTTTGCAATTTCAGGAGAAAATAAACTTGTGTATAATCTGTTTAAAACTAACTTCTCCATCCCCTCTTTAGCATTATCAATTTCAGCCTGGGAACCAGAAGCCCATGGTTCATATTGTTCGATTTTTTCATTTATAAACTTTAAAAAGTCACGAATCAATTTGACCTGGTAATTAACAGTCCATCGTCTTTTCGTGAATTCTGAAAGAAAACTTTTCAAGTACTTGGCAACTGGTTCCGCAGAACTGGAACGCAATTGTTCTAAAAACATATGAAAATCAAAAATAGGTTCATTAATTTCTTGCTGCCCGGGATTATTTTCATGAGGTATGTTATCATTTCTATTTTCTTTATCTAATGATTGTTTTTCATTCATAACTTCTTGATCACTGCTGCTGTCAGTTTGTTCATATTGATTAGCCTCGTCTTCCATATTTCTGACTTGCTGACTTGGTTGCTGATCATGATTCTTGCAATGTTCATTATAAGCATTCCTTTGTTCATCCAAACTGTCATTTAAATCAATCAACGGCTTTTCTTCATTGCTTTGGCCTTTTCGCTGTTCAGCGACGGTAGATTCGTCCTTTGTAGGGTCTTCATGAAATGATGGATAATCCATTTATAAGTATTATTAAATGAATTACTATTTAAAAGGGAAAGTAAAGAACCATTATATAACTTTCAAGGTACGAGTCTTTGCGGTGTAAACCTGGTTTAATCCTCGTATTGTGCAGTCGACAGACAACCTCAACCGATAGAAGGGGTACTTTATGTTGACGGACTAGGTAGATACATTTTATCATAAAAATATAGCTTTATTTGCTAAATAAGATTTTAAAATAGCGAGATATACAATGCTATAAGTTAGTTTCTAATGAACACAATGCCAACGCTAAGCCATTTCAAGGGGACACTTATCATGTCCATTATACATTGCTTAAAAAAAAGTATTAGTAAGAGATGTATATGTTAAATGAAAACACGGTAAAAAAGAGAATTTTTCTACTTATTATTTACGAACATTGCTGTGTTAAAAACTAAACCAATTTAAATAAACTTAACGATTTTATTAGGTGTTTTATAGATGTCAAACTAAAATTAACAAATAAATACCAAAGAAATTACCTACCCAGTTGGCAATACCAATTAGAAATTAACAGAACCGCACGAACTTCGTGAAAGGCGGTGAAAAAATAGCATCGACTAATCGCATCCTTTAACAAAAATGCGTTGAGCATTCGAGACAGATGTTAAGCGTTGAAAATTTGAAGAAACTAAACATAAATATCTGCCGAAATGCGAATTACGATTTTTATTATCTCCCATATGATTTTTAAACTTTGCTTTCCTTCGAATCAAAAATGTGGGTTTTGACTGTTGAAAGTCTGGGATTAGCGACGAACCAAACCGGAAATATCATGGCACCAGCAAAACCAGTTGCGACACTCGTCAAAATCTTTTGGACTTCACTATAAGAAAGAATGATGGCATTTCTAGCGTCAGTGCCTCTAGTATAACTTAATTGGACGGTTAAACTCTCAAAAATGGTATATGCTTGGTCTTTCAAGTCGCTTGGTAGATTCTTTTCTAAACGCTTGGGCATCACGCTGTTCCAGATTGCACCCGATATAGCACTTCCAACAGCACCACCGATGGGTGTAACGGTACTAACAAGGGCTGTGACAATAGCAAAATTCTCAGTGCTGACAACAGTTTGAACAGCGACAGTAAGTAGATTTGCAATAACACCACCACCAATACCAACGATAATTTGAGGCATAATTTGATAACCCCAATTATATTGCTCGCCTCTGTATCGAATCATTAAACCTTGGCCAAGAATGTAAACAGGAATTGAAGCAACAAAGTACCATTTGTATCTCTTAGTAAGACGAATGAGAATTCCCAAAAAGAATCCGGTTGCACAAGAAGTGAATGAGTAGGTGTATGATATGTATCCAGCAGCAGTAATAGATGTGTAATGAACGACTTGCAAGAAACTATAATAGTAGTTATCCCAACAGTAAAAGGTGATGTAGAACAGAAAAGACATAGCACAGCAAGCTCCAATAGTAGGCTCACGCATAAGACGGAATGGCAATGCAGGGAAACTGGCAACAAATATTTCATATAAAACAAAAGCAATAAGACATAAACCACCAATAATAATCATAACGATGAATTTAGCATCACTCCATTTTCCAGTATCATAACTAGCCAAACTGATGGAAAGCAGGACAAGGGCAAGGCCCGCAGTCATCAAAATTAAACCAATAATGTCGAGTTTTTTGAACAATTCAACAGGGTTAATTGTAAGCGTTCCCTTCAAAGCACCCTCCCGCCAAGCTCGGAATTGATAATATGAATAAACGGCAAGGAAAGGAATAGAGCAAGCAGGAATAAGAATGGTCCATACAGCAATACCCCAGCGCCATGTAGAATGCATATAAAATTCCTGCGCAACTCTGGGGCCGATCCAAATTGTTACGACGAATGGCAGGTAAGAAATGCCTAAAACAAGAGAGCGGTTAGCCATAGAAGAGGTATCCGCCATAAAGATTGTCATAATCAACTCAACGCCAGTGTATCCAGCATTATACAAAACACTACCACCAGCATATGTTTGAACATTCGTGGAAGCGGCCATTAAAATGAGACCGACTAGGTAAAGTAAAAGAGAGAAGAGAAAAGCTTCCAGACGTCCAAAGACATCTGAGAGACGAGCAAGAGGGGGTTTAATGGCAGCAGAAATAATATTGTTTGCAACTGCAATGGTGGAAAGCAATGAATGACCTGCAAAAGCAGAAGTAGCATAAGCAGTTAATGAATAATAACATTCTGCTTGGAAACTAATGGCGAAGAAAAGCAAAAAAATTGAAAAATAGCATATGTAAAAAGAGATCCTAGAGGAATGTTCGGTAAGGTATCTAGCTTTGACAATGCCAGAAAGTTCATCTTCGGGTTTAGGGGCGACATCGATAGAAAAGCTCTCGTCATTAAAAACCTTTTCCTCAACACCCTTTTCATCGGATTGCTTTGCATCTTGCAATGAAACTTCCTTTATGGAAGTTTCATCCTGAATGTTTTTTTCCAATTTATCCTCTTCGCTACTAGAATCGTTAAATCTTCTTCGCAATGTATCGAGAGTTGTGGAGAATGATTTCAGACGCATCTTGGGAAAACAATATAGAAATGCAGAAATTTAAAATAGCTAAATTAAAAAAGGATTAGGAGGGAATAGTATTGATTTCTTTTCTAGATCAGCCAGGGATGTTACAATGGAAATTTTAAAAGAAACCAAAGAGAATTAAGATGATGATTAGTATGGATCGGTTATCTTTAACAAAAGGGCAACCAAAAACAAAGGACGAAACAAACAGAAAAACGAAAAGAAAAGACGCTCGAAATTAAAAAGGTTCAAAATAGAAGACACAGCAGTATTGAACAATGACTGATACTTCAATTTCTTAACAATTTTCTCTTCAATAATGAGAGTGGACAAGGGGGAGGAAGAAAATAGTATACACTCGCACGCTTTTATAAAGCAAAGTTAACAAAGGCAGACCGATATATCAAAGAGAAATGGCACACACTTGCGACAATGTCAGCGGAAATATAATGAAAATCTTTTGAAAATAAAATTTAGTCGATATCTGATGATCTGATAAGTATCCAGATACGATCAATGTGGGCACGCCGCTTATTTTCCGCTAAAACGTAAAGTTAAAATAATTGTTGGTAAACTACTTTTTTTTTGGTGGAGGATATTTTTTTGAAATTTAATCAAAGGATTCAAGCACCAAATCACAGAATGCTGATCCAAGGAAAGAAGGAAGGAAAGGAAAACAAAGATTCAGAATAGGTTGAAGTCTATTTAAATTCTGTTCTTCTCTTTTCACTTTTCTTTCGATGAAAGCTATTAGACTTTGCCTTGGATGTTCAATCCACTTATGTTTGCTGAGTTTACTTAACTTCACTCAGATAAGATGGAGGTGAAGGCAACTTAACTAAGTAAGAATAGAGTGAAAAATAAGAATTATCTGATGGTCGGCAGCGTCTCATATTTAAATATTCTTCCTTGTACGGGACTGTCTTTATTGATGGAAAAATTGCGTAATTTTTGTTCAGCCAAGAACATTGACACGATCATACAGTGGGTCTGTCCAGTTTTCACAAGCTGCTAAGCTCCTGAAGTAACGTTATAACGTCGAATCTTTGATGAAAAGTGGAAGCGATCATCCCATTTTTCCCCGTTCTTCCGCTTGTCGTTCGTTCATGAAGGCAACCACTTGAGGAGATTTGGTTGACCCCACGTTTCCATTCAATATATCGGAAGTATCACCTAGTAGCATTTGTACCTCACACTACAACTTGAAATGCCACTAACCCTATATGTTTGAATTAATCCGACTTCGCAACTGCCTGTGTCTTGTGCCTCGCACATAGACTGATGTCAAGGATAAAAATTATCAGACGAAATTTTTATCTGATAGCTAGTTACTTTATTGAGCACGCTAACCTTACATACGTCAAATGTTATTTTACCTACGAAATGAAATAATATGTCTATTGCATAGAGAACATTGTATTCATGAAGAGTCTATACTATTCTTATTGTTCTTCTAATACTTAACTTACTTTTTGTGGCCCATGCACTATTTTTTCCAACTGTAACTATGACTGCAATTTTCGTGACTGTGCGCCGATCACACGGCGGGGGTACAGTGTAGTATAGGGTTATAGGATAAAACTGACAGTGTGTAACAAAAACAGAAATGTCACCAGGTTTTACTATAGCTACTTAGTAAGCCCAAGCCAAAGAAGCACGGGTACTGACCCGATACTTTCATCTCTTGATCGAGTGTATAAGGGAACACTTGGGGAGCAAAGACCCATTTTGGAACTTGTTGATTTCCTGATGATTCCTAATTTTTCTAATAATATGTTTCTTTATTAAACAGATCAACTATCGTACACACCCTGACGCTTGTCCTTGGATTACGGGAATACTCAGCTCAAAAAATAACAAAATAATGCGACGGAAGGAGAGCACAGTGTGAGATCTGATAGCACAAACTGGTAAAAGTCGGTTTATCAATTTGACCTGTACTACCCATCGCATGATCTTAAATTACGCCTTTTCATGCACAAAAATGGAAAATCTTTCAAGAAAGGAAAATTTACTCTAACAGACGATATTGTCTCACTATCCCATGTTTGTATTATGTGCAGACTAATTAACTTAACGTTCTTTTTAAACTACGTTATACTTGCTTATAGGAGACAACGTGCTTAACTGAAATGTTAACAGTTGCATACTTAGACTTATCTTGGATAGTGAGTTTGGCCCCTTTACCCTATATGCCAAAAGATGACCCAGGGGGTTAATATTAAGGCCTAAAAGGTAGGAGGAAGCAAGAAATGGTAAAATGGCACGTGCCAAGCCAAACAAGAAGAGATGATAGACACGCAGCTAAAGAACATAGCAAGCTTAAAGAACAAATAACAAAGCATTTTGGTTGGGAAATTGATCAGTTGAAGAAAGTTATTAAAGTTAATGATTATTATAGATTTACTAGTAAATACATAAAAACCAAGGAAAAGATAAGAAAATAAAATAAAATATAAATAATAATTAACGATAATTATATGTATATATAAGAGGATAATAATTTTATATATACACAGCAAATCCATCCTATATTTAACATAGTATTCCTCTATTAAGTGCGAATATTCTTTTACTTAATTCAGCCTTTGCTTATTTAATGCGAGTTGTCTCAGCCCTTAGTACAATGTCAAATCCTCTTTAAAAGATAGTTATTAAACCTTTTGTTATTCTAATGACAACTGTAACATATCCTTGACTTGTTTACTATCCCTGCTGTAATTTCCAACTCAATTTTTATTCTACATATATAAAGCATCAGTTAAAGATATTTTCGTTGCTTCTCTCCATCATTTTCACAACCAGGAAAAATGTTTATTTTAAAATTTCCCATACTATTGACCATGTAGAACCGTAATAACAATCGTAAACATTGCACTTAATGAGCTTTAAATACTCTCTCAATTCTTTCATTCAGTCTCCATATCCGAGGGATGTAGCCTTCTCCAGTCTATTCTATATCCGTCTTTGGGTGCGGCTATACTTGCGTTGTATAGATTTTCTCCGTATGCATCGTGATATGTCTCAATTTCGCGGATGAGATACGGACTTGGGATTTCGGGCAGATCGTCATACAATGTCACTAGCTTCCGCAATTCATGCGATTTGTTCATTTGCATTCTTTATTTGGCTAACCCTTGTAAAATTGGGAAAACACATTTTATATTCTCTTTGGACCCATAAACACTTAAAGTGACTTGTAACTCATCCATCCTAGTCTTGGTACAGCAAATGAATTAGGTTTGCTTACAACTTGAGGATCGTCTTATACTTTCAGTATTGCCAATAATTTACAGTTACAATGATACTTAAAGCTTGCGTTTGTTTAGAGCCGAATATATATATATATATACACGAAAGGCTTTTTAGAACCACCTCGTCATAAATGTTTCTTTACTAGGCTCGCTAATTTCCATCTGTGTTTTTTTTTCACGCTAGCAAACTATGCTATTGCAATTAGTTCATTCTTAACGTCCTAATTCATCTAGTACATGTCATTTTAACTAAAAGAATTTTTCCTGAAAGAAAATTGGTTCTTTCATTTGAATATCATTCTTTCCAAAAAAAATGTAGAAATACAAATAAGATTATAAATTGGCAAAGACGCGATTGGACTTTAATTAAATACCCATCTACAGCCAATAATTAAAAAACAATAATAATTGTAATAAAAAAAAAGAATTTTTCAAGAGTTGTTCATCACTTCATATTTTTTCTTCGAATGTTAATAGAACAGCAACTTCTATTTATAAGATTACTTATAGTTTGTTAATTATTCCTCTCTGTTAAATTGGCAGACATCAGGAGAAGAGACGCAGCAGACTCAATTTGTTATACTTTCCTTATTAACATTTTTTTATTTTTTATTTTATTTTATTTTTATTCAAAAATTCTTTCTAATTTTTTTATTCTTACTGTTCGTCTTTCGTTCTTAAGTGCCGTCATGCATGTTTCTCAATTAGAATTTCAAATCTAAATGCTTTTTTTCAAAACAAGTAATTCATTGATGAGCCTTTTATCTTTACTAATAGTTCTATAGTCTACCTAAAACAAAAAAATAACCTATTGAAAAGCCTCGATTGTACACAACCAAATTTAATAAAAATTGGATTGCAAAAAGGCTTTCTCATTACTCAAAACAATATCTTTGAATTGCAAACTTTCAATTTTACATTTCTGACTGCAAGTTATCCATCAAGTTAAAAGAGCTCGCCCACAAACCCTGGTGTAACTACAAAACCTTTAACTTACCGCTTGCACTGTACGTATATCCAGAATGGCTAAAAAGAATAAAGCTCGGTAAGACATACATGCTTAATTTAATGCGCATTTTTAACATTTATTTTTCAGTTTGCTTGTAAAATTATTGTCCACCGCTGGCACTGGATTTTTCTACGTTCGTTCACGTCCAAAAGCTGCTCCTAAGCTTGCTTTTATAAAATATGATCCCAAGTAAGTTATTATGGATTTTCTAAAGCCTCATTTAAGAAGCTAATGAATGAACCCATAGAATTCACAAAAGAGTACTTTTCGAAGAATCCAAAATGAAATAAAAACTTCTTCCATTTCAATGATAGTCTGAAAATGAAATGCTAAATTATGACCGATCAATCTACCTTTTTTCTTCAAAAACTTTATGGATGTGCATTAATTATGTATTAGCTTCCCAACCTACATCTTATACGACATAATTCTAAACAGCTGCGTGAACATAAAGACCCTTATATTATTCTGTCATATCTATAATTCCTATTTTTATTATTATTATTTAAGAGAAGGACTGAGATGTCAAATTTTCAAAGTAATAAGAATGTTCCTTTCACCTGTACCAATTGCTAGCCGAATTAGAACTATAGTAGTAACATCGTTTGTGTTTACTACTCTTGTAAGCACTGTAGCTCAGATCATTCGATTCTAAAATTCTCAAGCAATATTTTTAATACAAAATGGTTGTACTATTTAGAAATTATGCAAAACATGGCAAAGCATTGAATTGCTAAAACCAATCGTCGTTTAATGTCTTCGTAACATTTAATTATTTGTTTTCTATTAGCTTATACGATGCAATTATTTTTATTCCCTCGTTCCAATTCTTAGTGTAAATTTTTGTCTACCTACATTTTCTATGTGGAGCAAACTACTACACTTTTCAACGCTTTGATCACGATGCCAAAGAAAGCTGCATTGGACGAGCTTAAATGGAAGGAAGTCAAGCTTCCTGACCACCTAGACGACTTCGATGGGTTTATGGGCTTGGAAGAGATTGAAGGTGTGGATATCAAATATCAGCCAAAAGGTGCTATGAAAGAAGTAATTTATGAGGTATAATTGTTTATTATCTAATTTATTAACAAACAGTTACCAGAAGTTCATGAAAAAAAAGATAAAAAGCCGGAAAAGCGAAAAAAAGATCAAAAAGAAGCTAGTGAAAAAAAGAAAAAGGGAAAACGTACTTCCCCTACTATTGAAATGACTTCACTAGGATCAAAGGTGACTTCTAAAAACTATAATGAATTCTCTACATTAGAAGAAGAGGATGAACACAATTCTCATGGTGTGGACGTCTCTGCTTGGGCACACTTTTCACTTTCACCGGAAATGCTTGGCTCGTTATCTAAAGCTGGCTTTTCAAAACCGATGCCAATTCAATCATTGGTAATTCCTGAAGCTTCTATTGGATTTGATATCATTGGAAAGGCAGATACCGGTTCAGGAAAAACTTTAGCTTTTGGCATTCCCATTTTAGAGCATTGTCTTCGCAATGTAGATGCAAAATACGTACAGGCTCTAGTTGTTGCTCCTACCAGAGAACTTGCTCATCAAATTTGCCAACACTTTGAACTTATCAAGCCAAGTCCTAACATTCGTGTTATGTCTATAACCGGTGGATTAGCAGTACAGAAGCAGCAGAGGCTTCTTAACAAGCACCCTCACGTTGTGGTTGCAACTCCGGGTCGCTTGTGGTCTGTCATCAACGAGAACAACCTTACAGGAAACTTTAAGAAAATCAAGTGTTTGGTATTAGATGAAGCAGATCGTTTACTGCAAAAAAGTCATTTTGAAGAATTGAGCAAACTACTTGAAATTTTAGGAAATCCCATGCATACTCAGCGTCAGACTTTTATCTTTTCTGCAACTTTCGATGAGGGTTTACAGCAACGCCTTAAAAAGAATATGAAAGGCAATATAACTGAGAAATACAACAGCCCGATGGGTATGTTCAATTAGAAATATTTTACTTTCTCACTTACTAACGACTGCATAGAAAATATGTTGAAGGAGGTTCGTTTCTTTGGCAAACCCAAATTTTTGGATGCCAATCCTCAAAGTGCAGTGGCAAGCCGCGTATTAGAAGGGCTCATAGAGTGTGCTCCAGCTGAAAAAGACTTGTATCTTTATTATTTGATCATGCGTTATCCTGGAAAAACCATGGTTTTTGCCAATGGTATTGAGGATATTAAGAGAATCACTCCTTTTCTAAATGAGTTAAAAGTTCCATCCTATCCTCTACATGCTCAATTAGATCAGAAAAAAAGACTTCAATCTCTTGAAAAGTAAGTTATTTTTATTTATATGTTACTAACTAACAAGGTTCAAAAATAATCCTAAAGGAGTCCTTGTTTGCACTGATGTGGCCGCCCGTGGTATTGATATTCCTAGTGTTACGCACGTAATTCATTATCATGTTCCTCATACAGCTGATATGTATGTTCATAGAAGCGGTCGTACCGCTCGCGCTAACGAAGATGGCGTTTCAATTTTAATGTGTGGTCCTAAAGAACTGTCACAGCTGAAACGACTATGTTATCGGTTGAAAAAGAAAATCGAGACCTTTATTAATTTTCCTGTGGATATGTCAATATTGGACATTTTAAAAACGAGGGTCGTCTTAGCACATAAAATTGTAAATCTCACTAGAAAAGACGGAAGAGTGGGACGTGAGGAAGCTTGGTTAAAATCGATGGCTCAGGAATTGGGAGTTGAAAGTTCTGATGATGAGGATCCGGATTTGCCAAAAAAATCTGAATCTAGTAAGAATAAGAAACAGATAGCGCATCTTCGCTCAGAGCTTGCTCCCTTATTACACGAAAAAATAAGAACAGGATTTTCTGGTAGATACTTGACGAGCGGTCTTGTAAATATGGCTGAAAAATTAGCCAACGAAGAAGTTCATGATAATATTATCGGAATGGACTCAATTAGTGCTTTGGAAGTTCTGCAAAAAAGGAAGAAGTAAAAAAGGGTTTTTACTTAGCTACTTTTCATATAGCACGGGTTTTCATTTAGGTTTTTATACAATGGTTTTTTGGTATTTTATAGTTATGGGTTAATAATAATATTACTGCTAGATAAGTATCAACAAAAACGTCGTATTAGACTATATAAGTGAACGAATTACTATAAGATATATCATTAATTATAGTAGCCTTATGTATCTGGCTTAAACATAAGCGAACGAGGGTGCATTTACACGTTGACTTTACATGCCTCTGGCATCTGTTTGCTTTCACAGGCAAGAGCATTAGAGGTCTAGTTTCTCGTCTCTAAAAAAGCTCAACGTCTAATATAGTTCAACCTGAAGCGGTCTTAGTATTAAAAACCATAAACACTAATTAGGTGGTCATAACGTAAAATGAAGTGAAATAAATAATTTCAAAAAAGTATGCAGCTTTAATAGTCAATCACAATTTTAATTCGTTAAGAATACGACTAGCCAATGTCTTATATTGCCATGAGTTTCCACTAATTCGATGAAAAGAAACGCCACGAAGAGAGAGTATAGGGACTTTCACAATATATATTTCAAAGGCAAGGTTAGAGGCAGGCGACTCACCATTGTCATCTAATGGGACTGTGTCCGGCACCGATCCATAAGAATCAGTGGTAGAATTAGAGCCATAAGAAGGCTTACGTCGTGTATGAACAGAAGTCGATTTTGTAGGGGTTCGGATACCCTGAGGTTTATATAGACATGCATAACCACCCTTGATCTCTTTATACTCAATATCAAGCATGCCCATTACCCGAATAAGATCTCGTTGAATTGACTCAGTACTTTTAGTCGATGTAGTGGAAACACTGAACAAGCCTTTAAGGAAAACAGGCTTTATAGGATCCAATTTATCCGTAGATTTGGATGGGGAAGTAGAGTTCTTGTCCACCGGATTGCCCATCGTTTCATTAAGGATTTGCTTTTGGCGGTTGGTCGTAGAAGTTGACATCCGCCCATGCCCCAAGGAAGCACCACGAGGATTAAGTACACGATTATTACGAACCGACGGAGGTGCATTTGCCATATTGGATGCAGAGGGCCCTGTTGAATCCATGTTTAGTGAATCCATCTGACTGGAGATACCAGCATAGCGGCCCTCACGAACAGAGGTTGATCTTCCAATAGCAGATTGGGTAACAAGTTTATTCTTGTAAGATACTGGGGGCTTGTGAGACGGCTTGGTTCGAGGTGTTGGTGGAGATTGTGAGGTCTCAAGGGGAGCACTAATTTGAAGAGTAGATGTAGAAGACTTATTTTGTTTTCGGCGTGATGAAAACCTTCTAAAAATGCTGGATGGATTCTTTTTGATGGAGGAGGTTGCTGAAGGAGAAGGGGAGTGAGATTCCGTATCAGGCAAAGGCTTTCTGCGTGCAAGTGATGTGTTTCGAGAAACACGAGGTGATTCTTCGTCGCCTTTGTAGGCAACAACTTCCGGCATTGGCGGTAAAGTACGATTATAACTAGTTGGCTGAACTGGCGAAGAAGGAACGCTAGAAACTGGTGTTTTTGCTATCCTATTCCAATTTCCACCTTTTTCATATACACGACGTTCAGAAACTAAATAATAAATTGAAATGAGAGGATGAAACGCATCATAAATATCAGTGTTCATTGAAAGAGATGGTAATATTGGATTCTCGATATCATGCGCAGCATGCCTAATCCGGAATTCAAAGAAAGACTTTTTCTTGTCAGCTGAATTAGGCCCGGAATAAAATCCAGTTTTAGCTAAAGATTGATAAGCTTCACTGCTAATTACCTTAGTTAATTCACGAACAATTTTTTCTGGTGGTCCAAAATCAAAACCGTTCATTTCCCTAATAATTTCAGGATCTAATGGAAGAGTGATCGGAGATCTTTCCGGAGCAAACGAAGCTGGAGGTCCTTCATAATTGCGAATCATCCAAGGATGGTTCAAAACTTCTTCAAGCGTGGCTCGCTTGAGAGGATCAGTAACCAACATTCTTGATAGTAAACCTTTACAATCACTACTTAAATAACTTGGATACTCGACGGTACCTTTTTTTATTTTCGCATGCAAGGCAGACATATTTTGATCATCAAATGGCACTTTTCCGCAAACAAGAACGTAAAGTACTATTCCAAAACTCCAAACGTCTACCTCTGGACCAATGTACGGTTGAGCATTCAAAAGTTCTGGAGCAGCAAAATATAATGAACCACAAAACGTGCGCAAGCGAGACTGACGTCGATACAAATTTGAAAGACCAAAATCGATAATTTTGATGTCACCGGTCTTCGAAATTAAAATATTTTCAATTTTTAGATCTCTGTGCACCACAGAGTTTTGATGCAAATAACTCAGCGCACTTCCAATTTGACGCACAAATTTTCGAGCTTGCTTTTCTTTTAATTTTCCATGTGAAATAATATAATCCAGCATTTGACCACCGTCGACAAATTCAAAGACCATATAATAATGACTATTAGTAATATAAACATCTCTTGCCTCGCAAATATACGGATGACGGAGCAAAGTAGATAAGGCAGCTTCGCGAACAGTACGAATTTCCTTGTTTTTTTCTGATTGTGCTGCCTTAGTAGCCTCAGCAGAAGCAGCAGCTTTTGCCTTCGTTATGTCTGGATGAAGACGGGTAACTATTTTAATGGCAAACTGTTCACCTGTTTTTAAATGATGCGCAACTTTAACTTTCCCCATGCTACCAGCCCCAATGGTTTTACCTAGTACATAATTGCCTATGACTTTTCTTCTTTCACGAGGCTTCTCGTCAGCGCTATAAGAATGCCCAGATACAGGTACTCGCAGGCTATGATCCCGCGTACGAGAAGGAGATGCTGGTAGCGGTTTTCGACTTGATGGAGACCTTACGGGGCCATGATGTGGAGACTGAGAAGAAGGAGAAATATACCCAGGAGAAAAAGATAAACCCAGAGGCTCTACAGCGGATTTTGGTTGTGTAGAATAAGAAGGAGATTGCATAAAAGCATCCACCAGGTTGTGATGACGGTTGGGCGAGTCAGATATTTTAATTTTCGGCAACGCATTTAAAGCGGCAGACTTTGTCTCATTACCGACGGGTACGTTATTGGTACGGTACTCCATCAGGAAATGGGATCAACAGACAAAAAAGCAGATATAAAATTACTGCTTGAACTTTTGAGAGGCAAAAATTAGCAATCAACTCAAAATAAGCCGACTGAGTAATGTAATAAAATAATAACTTTGTGAAAATAATACAAACGTGTAAATCTTGGTTGACAAAAAATACTTTGTTATCGTAAATCGTGGCACCAGTTTCCTTGCGAACCTAAGATGACAAATATTACGAAAAAGCGTGAAATCCGAAAAATTAAAAAGAAAACAATAAAGGGACGAAGAAATTCTTGTACGAGATGAAAACAAATAAGCAAAGCGATCTAGTTACAAGAATGCTCGTGGCTTAGAAACGGATTAGTAGTCAATCAATATTGTTTGTGAAAAGAAGGATGCTCACAAGCCGATAAAGCCGTTTCTACAATCAAAACAAATAAGCAAAGCTTGAAAAGATAACAAATGAGATTATTAGAGCAGCAGGAAGATGGAAGAAGAACAGGTAAACCGGCTTAGCTTTTTCGATGAACAAGATAAACGACCAAAAAATATAGTTGTTTCGATAATTTTCGGTCGTAAAAACTCTTGTTTGAGAAATTCTAGTATAAACAGGTCTCCTGTTTCTTTTATTGAGCAACAGAAAGTCAAACGACTTTGAGATTTTCCCGCAATTTGTTTCCTGTCTAACAACCACTGCAAATCTATGCTACGTCCCCTAAGGCATTCAATATCTCTTCAATTCTTTCCTTTCAATTAAATTATTACAAAAAAAGGAAATGAAGCCAGAAACTGTAAAGGAAGGATTCCCTAACCCAAATGCACTGGCTTTGTTGTTGTACGGAATGGTTAAAGCAGCAGTGGAGATGTCATGGATGAATGCACCATGCTAAAGCATTCATTACGTTTAGTATCGATTTATATAGAGATAAGACTTCAAAATAGCCTACCAGTTACTATTTTCTTAAACTTTTATTTTTTTAATCTATTTCATGTATTTATCGACTTGTATTTTCCTTTCCCACACACCCTTTTAAAAGATCACGACTGCTATATACCGAGGCGCAAGCATGCTCCTTTATGGTTATGAGAAAAACATGGTATCTAAAAATGGATTTAGTATGCAGCAAACGACTCAATTGAAATTGTATACTTAAATCTTTTAAATATATGCGTATTCAAAAATACAATGAATAAATCACCATCACAGTTTCCTCATAAATGAACAAATACGCGTGTGTTTTTACATTATTCATACATCTGAATTATCGTGCCAAGTCAAAACTTTTTAAATTAACGAAATATTAAAGTTACTCTAGAGTTTTGTTTTAAGTATTTTTCATGTCTCTTAAGCTTATGAAATTTATTTCGATGGAACAATCAATTAATTTTCTTAACGACTAAAATTAGTCATCGACCATGACGGTACTCTTAATTCATTGATTGTTTTTTTGTTTTTTTAGTCACAATTTAAAAAAAAACAAAAACTGGTTTCTGTCTCTGATGTGGAGTAGAGAAATGGTCTTTTTTACTACATTTATTGCTTGTTATAATCATTAAATACACTTCGCATTGAAAAGTTGCATTGCACACAAACAATGCTTTCGAGCAATTAAACCAATTCATATACAATTTTACTGCAACATCCATAGTTGCTCAGAAAGCTGCCATGTTTAAATATAGGGAAGTCTAACATTACTCGTTAGGTGACTTTCGAAATATCATCCTTATTTACTACGATTGAGTTGGCGGTTGTTGTCATTTCACATTTACGGAATTTTGTAGATAAACTTTCTGACGGTAACTAATAAACCAAAAATACATCTATTTACTTTGGTTCCCGGTAACTAAAGGATTTAAGGACTGGAGTAATCTTTTTCTATAAGTAATAGAGCAAAAAGTCCCTGGTCTTAACCAAATAATCCTTTCTTTCAATTTCTGTTTCTCTCTCTTTTTTTTGGCATACTTTCACAATATTCATTTATCTATTTTTAAACGAAGTAAAGAAAAATGAAGTTTTGCTCCCTGTTTCATGTATTATCGTTTTGTTGTACATTGGCTTACGCCGTCCCTAAATCTCAGTTTTTGCAACTTCATTCACTAAGTAACGCCATTCCCGTTGAATGGAAATGGTACGGTAGTGTGGATGAAGATTCAGGTTACGTTTACTTAACCAGCAAAGACAGTAATGAAGCACGCTCTGGATCCCTTTGGTCAACTAGCGTTTTACGACAAGTTGGCTGGCAGCTATCGACTTCATTTGTAGCTCATGTATCAGAGAACGAAAACACCTTTTTTGCGATTTGGTATACAAGCGCTGTCGGTTCAGAAGGTCCAGTTTTTGGCGCCTCCGATAAGTGGGACGGCCTTCTGATTTCCCAGGAAATCGATCAAACTGGTAAAATCTTTGTTCGTGGCTATTTGAATGATAAAAGTTTTGAACTTGCTCAGTTTACTGACCCCGATCTTCCGCCCTTTGCTAAATGTACCATTGAGAGCTCTCCTGAGGCTTTGAACAATATTATTCTCAAATACGGTGACCAATCTGGATTAGAGTTATTTGTGAATGACAAGCCCTGCTTTCAAGTAAAAGATGTCATTTTGCCTCAGGGGTATTATTTTGGAGTTTCCTCTCAATCTACGTCTGCAAAAGACTTGGTGGCTTTATCGAACCTCAATATACTTCCTCCAGATACATCTAATAATGAAAATTTGAATCCTACCTCCAATACAAAGCAAAGCGTCGGTGACAATACTAGTCCTCAAACAGTTATTGACACTGAAGGTTTGAACGCAATAAAGGCTGATTTGGCAAAGCTTTTTAATCTAGTAGAATCTCAACGCCAGAAGATGGACTCTTTGCATTTTGCGTTGACTAATGCTTTGGAGCGTTTGAACGATATTTCTTCTACTTCACAGTTCCCAAGTGAAAGATTTAATGCCCTTGAAAAATTGCTACATGATTCTCTATCTGCGCAATCTTCCACTGCAGATGGTACTTCTAAACATTTAGCAGAATTTGAAAAGGAGATAAAAAAGGCAATGGGAAATGCTTACTCGCCATATAACTTGACAAACTTTATGGTTTTCTTGTTATTGGGTGCAATTGTATCCTATGGTATAATGTTGGTTCGTCGTGATCGCAGAAGACATAAATACTTATAGATTCGATTGGGGTGATTTGCCATTAATTTTCAGAAACGGTATAGGCGTGTAAAACGCGCAGTTATGAAGTGGTGTTTTTATACAAAGAATTGCTCATCTGTTTGTGTTTTGACGATTATCCTTTCTTTTGACCGTGGTTGTCCTGTCTTTTCATCATCAAAATTTTTAGTCATACGAAATGCATATTTGAATCATTACTTGCTATTATCTTAACCATCTTATAAATAATATATAATTTTCATATCTTAAGATATACACTTACCTAAAATGGGGGTCCTCTAGTTCCATAACTTAACATCACTATATCTGTTTACAAATTTCCTGTTTTTAAATGTTTTACTAATGCCAATAGGCACGAATCAATTCAATCTCCTCCTACTACACTTCTTAGCAGAAATATGCAGGGTAAAAAAATTATATATTTGTACCGAGACTAGAAAGTACATGATGCAATTTCGGAGCTCAAAAGTGAATTATTAAACTAGTTTTTAAGCTAAAGGAAGCCAATGCGGTTGGCTACATCAAGGGCATCGGCATCGGCAGAAAGCTTGACAAATGCCTTTTTGGTACCATTGGGACGAATTAAAGTGTTAATTTTAACAGCATCAACACTGTAAAGTTTCTTGACAGCATTTTTAATAGTAAACTTATTAGCCTTCAAATGCACATGAAAGACGAGAGTATTGTCATCCTCAATCTTCTTCATAGCAGATTCCGAGTTAATTGGGTTGACAATAATTTTGTATTCATCAAGACGGGAGGCATGGGGAACACTCTTACGAGCATATTTGGGCTTACGGGCAAGCTCGAGGGTTTTGGGGCTAAAACAATTAGTACGAAAAAAAATTTAACTTATTTTTTTATAATCACGTTAATATTCTATAAACTTCGGTATGCATAAGAATTGCAAGCCTATAATGAATTTTCAAGTAATCAATTGGAATAGGTTCTAATTATTCACTTTATCTTTAGAATCTCTTGCCCTAATCATTTAAAATGGTCACTATTCGGCCTGGTTTCACGCCATTCTTAACAATTCTTGGAAAGCTACAGCGAAGCATAGCAAACGATGCAAACAAGTAAACTTACCGACGGAAGGTGGTAGAAGTACGAACCTTACGAGCAACCTTATTGTGAATCCCCTTTTGAACAGTTTTTTGAGCTCCTTTTGCTTTACCAACGCTCATCTTGACTCTATAGTGTAAAAGGCTTCGCTGTGTCTGAAGTACTTCAAAGTTTCCCTAACATTTGAGGCAGTCACTAAACCTACCCTAAGGGTATCTGTTTACCGAAGGAAGCAGGTTTAATGATCTCGTACGCAGATCTCCGATCGTTATCGTTATCGCCACCATCATGTCGAATAGCGAGACAGCATATATGGAAGTTTTTTGTGTTCAGGTAATTTGTCCTTCTCCACAACATCCTGTTTACGTGCTTTTTGGCGGGTAACGATCAAAGAAATCAAATTTTCTTTGTATTTTGTTAAGTGAGATTCATCAATTGGTATTATTATCATTGCAACGGCCTATTTGAAAGACGATCTAAGATTGTTTTGATTATTTCCCTTACGAAATTTTCTATAAACGTTAAGTTTATCAATTTGACTTTTGAATAGTCCTCAAACGAATTAGTTAGTTCGTCTCATTTTGTCCAAAAATCGCTACAGTCTCCATGAAATCTACTTTTGAGGCTGCTGGCCGCGTTGCCAAAGGGATGCTCAAGGATCCCTCCAAAAAGTATAAGCCATTTAAAGGAATTCAACTACCCAACCGTCAATGGCCAAACAAGGTTTTGACGAAAGCTCCACGCTGGCTTTCTACGGACTTGCGTGATGGTAATCAGGCTTTACCCGATCCTATGAATGGGCAGGAGAAATTGAGATATTTTAAATTGCTTTGCAGTATTGGCTTCAAAGAAATTGAGGTTGGTTTCCCAAGTGCTTCTCAAACTGATTTTGCATTTGTTCGTCATCTGATTGAAACGCCAGGTTTGATTCCTGACGATGTTACTATTTCTGCCCTTACTCCTTCTCGTGAGCCTTTGATCCTACGTACGATTGAGGCTCTTCGAGGCGCTAAGAATGCCACTGTTCACTTGTATAATGCCTGTTCTCCTCTTTTCCGTGAAGTTGTCTTCCGCAACAGTAAGCAAGAAACATTGGATTTAGCCATCAAAGGCTCAAAAATCGTAACAGCTGCTACGAAAAATGCTCTTGAATCGAAGGAAACCAACTGGGGATTTGAATATTCTCCTGAAACTTTTTCAGACACCGAACCAGACTTTGCTTTGGAAGTTTGTGAAGCTGTCAAGGGTATGTGGAAACCTTCTGCTGCCCAACCTATTATCTTCAATCTTCCTGCCACTGTCGAAATGTCTACGCCCAACACATATGCTGACTTAATTGAGTACTTTTCCACTAACATTAGTGAACGTGAAAAAGTCTGTGTTTCTCTCCATCCCCATAACGACCGTGGTACTGCTGTCGCAGCAGCTGAACTTGGTCAACTTGCCGGAGGTGACCGTATTGAGGGCTGTTTGTTTGGCAATGGTGAACGTACTGGTAATGTAGACTTGGTTACTTTGGCTTTCAACTTGTATACCCAAGGTGTTTCTCCTAACCTCGATTTCTCCAAGTTGGATGAAATCATTCGTATTACTGAAGACTGTAACAAGATAAACGTTCATCCCCGTCATCCTTATGCTGGCAATCTTGTCTTTACCGCCTTTTCTGGTTCTCATCAAGATGCCATTTCTAAGGGTTTGAAGGCTTACGATGAGCGTAAAGCTGTCGATCCTGTTTGGAAAGTCCCTTACTTGCCTTTGGATCCCCATGATGTCAATTCCGAGTATGCTGCTATTATCCGCGTTAACTCTCAATCTGGCAAGGGTGGTGTCGCATATCTGTTGAAGACCAACTGTGGTCTCGATTTACCTCGTGCTTTGCAAGTTGAATTTGGTAGTATTGTTAAGGATTATAGCGACACAAAAGGAAAGGAGCTTAGCATTGGTGAGATCAGCGACCTGTTTTATACCACATATTACCTCGAATTTCCCGGCCGTTTCTCTGTAAACGACTACACTCTTTCTAGCAACGGACCTCAAAGCAAATGTATTAAATGCGTTGTTGACATCAAGGGTGAAAAGAAAGATACTCCTTCGCGGGTTGTGATCGAGGGTGTTGGAAATGGACCTTTGTCGGCATTGGTTGATGCTTTACGCCGTCAGTTCAATATTTCATTTGACATTGGTCAATACTCTGAACATGCTATTGGTTCTGGTAACGGCGTCAAAGCTGCTTCTTATGTTGAGATCATTTTCAATAACACTTCTTTCTGGGGTGTTGGTATTGATGCTGACGTTACCTCTGCCGGATTAAAGGCTGTCATGTCAGGCGTTAGTCGTGCCTCCCGCGCATTTGCTAAGTAATCTTACCTTATCCTATGTCGAAGACAATACATATTTCTTTTAAAAACTATTACTTAAAAACATGGGTTTAACGGCTTACAATAGACTGGAACATAAAATGAGTTGGACCTTTTTTTTTGGTTGAAAAATATTCTATATTTATAAATTAATAATATTTAATTCTATCATTTTTCTAATCTCTTTTTGTTATATTTGATTTATGTAATGTCTCAGTGTATATATTTGGTATGAAAGATTGTAATCTTGAATGCCTAGTAGACAGTATTTAAGGCTTTTTTTATATACTGGTTTATGGAATATTAAGGTTTGCCCATATTCGATTTTATCCAATGTTTTTGCTGCTGAAGAGGTTGGAATGCAATTGAGTCTTGACATTTATTACTATATAATTTCAACTTGTTCAATAATCATATTTAAGTATCTTGTTTTTCTTTAGACATATAATTTAGTTGTTTTAAACAATTTAGGTATGTGCGAAATTTTCAAAAATATTGCCTGATTTCCATCCCCTACCAGCAATATGCTCCTGAGGTACCAGTCTGTAGTACAAATACCATTGTTGTGCTCATGCGAGCATACCAGCACCAAACAACACCCACAACGCAGTTTGCTGGTCCGAATCAATAATGGGTAATAATACCTCGAGAAGAAGTCAATCTCAAAAATTCAAAAACGTAAGTTCAATTTGTCGTTGAAAAAGTGAGTTCTTGGTAGGATTACTTGTAAATTGAAAATTAATCAATTTCTGAGTGTTTAACATATGTATTGAGTTAAATTTCTTATTGCAAGAATTTATATTTTAGATATTTAAAGCATATAATCTTTTCAAGTTAGCTAATTGCCTTCTTCATCTAGATTCCAAGCATTTCTGCTGGGTCGTTTTCGACGATGCCAGTCCAGCATAGAGGACGACGAAGAAGGTCGAAGTCTATCGTTGGTCGTGCTGCTCAAAATGCTGTCCTTCGTAGTAAAGAGAAAACGTGGATTGTACCTCTCATTCTCTTAACTTTGCTCGTCGGCTGGTATTTTGTTAATCCTAATGGTTATATTAAGTATGGAATTTTCCTTAGTTATCCTATCCCCGGTACCAACCCCGCTCAGTATGGTAAAGGACGTTTAGACATTGCCTTTTGTCTTTTTTACGCTTTATTCTTTACTTTTTGTAGAGAATTCATAATGCAGGAAATTATTGCGAGAATTGGCAGACACTTTAATATTAGAGCTCCTGCAAAGCTTCGTCGCTTTGAAGAGCAAGCTTATACTTGTCTATACTTTACTGTAATGGGTTCTTGGGGATTGTATGTTATGAAACAAACTCCTATGTGGTTTTTTAATACAGATGCTTTTTGGGAGGAATACCCTCATTTTTACCATGTTGGCAGCTTTAAAGCATTTTATTTAATAGAAGCAGCCTATTGGATCCAACAAGCACTCGTACTAATTTTACAACTTGAGAAGCCTAGAAAGGATTTTAAAGAGCTCGTGGTACACCATATTATCACCCTGCTTTTGATCGGACTCAGCTATTATTTCCATTTTACTTGGATTGGTTTGGCTGTTTTTATTACGATGGACACCTCTGATATTTGGCTTGCTTTATCCAAATGCTTGAATTATGTAAACACTGTAATAGTTTACCCTATTTTCGTTATTTTCGTTTTCGTATGGATCTACATGCGACATTACCTAAACTTTAAGATTATGTGGGCAGTTTGGGGAACCATGCGTACTATTAACTCATTTGACCTAGATTGGGCTGCAGAGCAATACAAGTGCTGGATTTCGCGCGACGTAACACTTATCCTGCTCACAGCGTTACAACTAGTAAACATTTACTGGCTTATTTTGATTCTTCGAATTGGTTACAGAGCTTTTACAACGAACGATACTCATGACGAACGTAGTGAGGATGAGGACGAAGAAGTTTCCGATGAAAAATCGTCCGCTAAAAAGAATGATTAGTTTTTAATTTTCGGTTCGGTAAGCATATACTATAATTTCTCCTGCCATGGCACATGAGACATAAAAGTGTTAGTTTTACTTTATTAATTGAAGTTTGAAACACACTTTATATCATGTTTACTGTTCATAGTTATTTCGTTGTACTGTTTTTTTTTTCAGGCTACATAGAGCAAGCGAGAATATTGTCAGTATCCGATTACTCGATAAAACAAATGCATCTGCCGAAATAGATTTTTATGAAGAAAAATTGGATGTGAGAAAAAATTCTACAAAGGTGTAAGGTTATATCTCTTTGTAGCAAATTATTAGAAACTTCAATTCTAATTAGGTCACTCCATGAAAAGTATATATACGCATAATTCCAATCACTAACGAGTAATTTTTATGCAAGTACAATATCCAATAAATCTAAGAGGAATGTTTGCACTTTTGTATGGATCCAAATTTATAACCGAATACATACAACAAACGAGGGAGGATATGTTGAGAAGTCATGCGTATGCAACGTTGAAAAACAATCTCAGTTTTTTAATCAATTAAATACAAATTCTTAGCCTTCAGCCTTATATATCGACTTGTCATTATTAAACAGTACTCTCGCCAACCCAAAGGACATTATTGCACCTATTAAAATCACGTTAGTATAAGACAAAAACAAACTAACATGTGTTTCGAAATTGAATTATCATGTGCTATTTAATTCACGATAAAAATTTGAATTCTAACATTTAAAATTTACTAACCTGATCAAAATCTCACCTAAATCTCCTGTTTTTACACCATCGACTAACTCCTCTGCATTTAAAAGTTGCAAATTCATATAACTATCTACAGACTGCAAGGTTCCTTTATACTCTTGACCCCATTTAAGACGAACAAGGACAGGTTTCCCAATAAGACCTTGCAAAAAAGGTTTCGGGTTTACTGGAACAAAAGACATTTTCTTATGGAAATCCAAACCAAATACTTGTTAGGTTTAAGTTGATGTGCTTAGAGATGAAGATGTACGTTTCTCCTGCAAGAGGTGAATGTTCTGCATCTACTTGAGGATATAACGTATTACGGCAAAAGACGTTATCCCATCAATTCGTCAAATCCTGCGACTTGTTCTGTGTTAAAGTGTTTAGTTTTTTGAATGGCAAGAAATTTTCGAAACAAGGGCACTTCTTTGAGTAAAACTTCCCTTTTATAATGGAATGTTTAAACACGGGCACGGGCTCTAAGTCTGTTGATCGCATGTGTCATTGAACTTTCGAATAATTATTTATCTATTTTTAAAGGATAACGTGGATGATCTGATTTCACTGCAGAAATAAGGTAATATGTTCACAGCTAAAAACATATTGTCATTAAATTATTTTTCAATAATGAGATGTTAACTATGCTAGTTGGATTACTGATATCATTCGGCTTTATGTGATCTAAACCCCATATTTTAATGCAGAAAAGTTAGATATGTTTTAGCGGTGAAAGGAGCAAGCTCAAGGTTTTACTTTAAATTATAAAATCATAAAACAATAATCTATTCCAACTGGATTTAGGAAAAAAGATAAGAAAACTGAGAGCAAAGACACAACATGAATCATGATCAAAGGCCTTTTTTTCTTTATTAACATCCTGTAAAATCCGATGAGTTTATAGTTAGGTTTAAAACCGAGCACTTTTCCTTACCTTGTGACATTTGTTTTGTTTTGTTTACAATGAATAGAGCAGTATCCATAGTCAACGTAAATTCATATTGTGAGGTAATTATTTGTTCATACATAATTGTGTAGAGTAAATGCGTAGCACACTACAACAATTAAACTTGATTTCTGAATAGTTGTGGTTTTTTTAAAAATTAGAGGAAAAAACTAAGGGGCAAAGAATTTTAAACACAATGGACTCGCCTTCTCACTCACGTGAAGCACGAGTTGAAAAACTAAAAAAAATTCGTGAACAAATGGTATGTTCGTTAACTACTTAGCTATTTTGTACGGCTAACCAAAGTTTAGAGGAAATCTTCTCATGAAAATCGTAAAGAGGTAGTACAAGAGCATTCACGAATGCGCATTGATCCTGCTTTGGAGCGGCGACTCGAACGAAAACGAATGGAGGCAGAGGAAGAGCTTGCTAAAATCGAAACTGAGGAAGAAGGAGGAGACTTTGAAAGACGAAGAGCTTGGGATTGGACGATTGAAGAAAGCGAGAAGTGGGATCAGCGATTACGAAAGAAAAAGCAAACAATTCAGAATGTGGCATTCTCAGACTATCATTCTCAAGCTAGCAAAGATTACAACCGTGGCATAAGAGATCTGAAGCCGGATTATGAAAAGTATGACAAGGATAAAAAAGAAGAAAAAAGCAAGTCTCGATCCGTCGCTTTATATGACGAAGCAGAGCGTTTGGACTGGGTGTCAAATAAACCTGATAAGGAACACGTCGAACGTTTAGTGGAAAGTATTAAAAAACAAGACCAACGAAGGTTAAAAAATACCAAACGGCGTGGTACAGATGAGGAAGACCATATTACATTTATCAACGAACGTAACAGAAAGTTCAACCTCAAACTTCAGAGATTTTACTCAAAATACACGAAAGATATTAAGGAAGATCTGGAACGAGGTACGGCTCTTTAATCATCTTATGCTTTTTTTATTTGCTTTTACCAGCCTTTCTTGTTTTACCGAAACCCAACGCGCAACGTAAGAAAGTACTCTGGCGTGGCTGGCATATACTGGGTAGGTTGGTTTTACCGAAACCTGTTTATGTGGCTGGATAAAGGATGTCAAAGGTACCTGATGTACGAGAAGTATTTATATTCGAAGATTGCACATTTTCTGGGTAATGAGCAGTTTGAAGGTAAGGTAATAACGACTCTGTGACTTCCATGCCTGCATCCACGTCCATCCCCGAAACTCCTTCGAAGTTACCAGACGCATTGCTGGTTAATTCAGATCCTGCTTCTAAAGTTGATAATGTTTCTGTTAAAATTGAACAAGAAAGCCCTTTAGCTCTTGAAGGAAGTCCGTTACCTACAGTAAGCGATGTTCTTCCAGAGACTAATAATGCACATGAAGAGGTCTCTTCTAGCAGCTGGTCACTTTCGTCCTCTGATTCTATAATGAGCTATGATTCTTTGTCCGACGATGTTTCAGTTTTATCGTTTCTAGATTGTCCCCTTACAACTTTTGAGACTGCACCTTCCATAGCAAGCTTTTCGAACAGTGCAGCTGATGTTAGTTCACACTCTCGTTCTTCTAGCAGCTGGAGTGCAAAGCTCTCTCGGTTTACAAAGCATGCTTCTAAACCTTCACTCTCTTCAAACTCTTCTGATTCCTCATTTTCCAAATCTGGTTCGGAGTCAAACGCTCTTTCTTCTAGAGGAAGTTTTGAACTTGAACCTCATGGTATCCATAGACATGTTAGTCGAGCGAAGCGTTTACTTAGCAAATTTTATTCGAAATTTCACCATAAAAAGGAAGATTCTAGTTTCGATCCCTTAGCTCCTCTTGTTTTTGCGCCAAACACTTCTCGGGTTCTTCGTGTTACTAATGAAGCAAATGCTAGTGCCATCAGTCTTGAAAAGGCAACTAGCCTTTCTTCTCAGGAACAACCCGGCAGCGAAATTAAGAAAGAGCTTTCACTCTATGATCATGAATTTGATCAAATTTTGGACTTAGCTATAAAGGCTAAGAAGGATGGTAACTTGGAAAATGCAATTGAATTTTTAGAATACATAATGCCGGAGGTAGCATCTCAGCAAAATTTTGTACCCTATGAACTTGCCGAATTGTATAAACAGCGAGGAACTAGTCAAGATCTGAAGAGCATTCTTCCCTTGTACATGTTGGCTGCCTCTTTAGGGCATGACAGAAGTTCCTTCCTTGTTGGAGAAGCATTTTTCTATGGAACATATGGGGCGCGAGAGAATAAGCTACGTGCTTTGCAGTACTATCATTTGGCCAATGACAAGGGTAATGCGGACGCTATGCTTGCTTTATGTAAACTATATTTACGAGGTTTACCCGGTCATATATTTCCTAGTTCGCGTCGTGCATTTGAATATGCACACCGTGCTGCGATGCTTGGCCATGCTCCTGCTTGTTATGTCCTCGGGAAGTTTTATGAAACTGGGGTAGGTTGTGTTAAAGACCTAGCTAAATCGGAAGCGGGCTTTCGTGCCGGTCTTATCAATGATTCGCCAATTACTGATGCTGATGCCCTTCAAATTGCTAGTACCTTGGTTCTCCTCCAGTGAAAGAAGAATAAGCTCGTAAACGGAGCGTTTTCCTTTCGCAATGTATAATATATAAACCCTTTGTCTTATTATTTTCATTTAATCGTATTTGGCACCCAATTATTGATGGTTATAATTGGTTTCATTTACGGCGTCTTCCTGGAAACCTTCGCCTGCTGAATCTGTAGTTTTATCCTTGATATCAACTGCAATTCTCGACGATATATGCTCTCATTCAAAGGTTTCGAAAGTACCCATACCAGCATTTGTTTAGTATAAGGTATATCATTTATCATGCATCAGTTGCACTAGAAAGTCGCAAATTTTGTTCTTATTTTTAATACCAATTCATCTGTCATATCTCATTTATATTTAATTTTTTTAATAATGACTCTTTTTTAAAATTCCAAATGCTTATACTTCCGTGGCTGCTAAATTAGATTATATTTCAGTTACAAAATTGATGTAGCTTTGTATAACTCGTACTTTAAGCATTTACTATTATATACCTCACGACATACATTATGCAAGTAAATTTGTTGATGCAGGCGCTAACTGGGAAGGTTTCATAGAACCAAGTTATGCGTTCAATTTAGTGATCTATTACAATTTACAATATTTCTATATGTTTTGTAACTGTTTAGCGCTCATAATTTTATAAAAGTTTATACATTTCACTACGGTATACCCTTTAACTCGCATATACTTACATCGAATTTCACACGTACGTATATCTCACCTATGGTTCAAAGAGTTGTCGATAGAGATTATTATGATATTCTAAACATTTCTGTTGACGCAGATGGTGACACTATAAAAAAATCATATCGGTAAGCATACGTTTCTGTTAATTGTAAGCTAATAAACTTAGTCGGTTGGCGATCCTTTATCATCCTGATAAAAACAGGGAAAACCCTGAAGCAGCTAGAGAAAAATTTCAAAAGGTAAGAATTTATTAAACAAAATTTTGTCTTTTTTACGATTGAGTGAGTTTCTCGTGAAAAAGAGAGCGACTTGCAAATATTTCCTCAACTAGTGTTGGGCGTACTAGAACTGAAATAACAAAGTATAGTTAGCAGAAGCATATCAAGTTCTCAGTGATCCAAAGTTAAGGGAGAAGTACGACAAACTTGGAAAAGTTGGTGCGGTTCCGGATGCTGGATTTGAAGATGCTTTCGAATTTTTTAAAAATCTATTTGGTGGGGATTCTTTTCGAGATTATGTTGGCGAGTTGAATTTGTTAAAGGAATTGTGTAAGATGATTAATGAAGAACCTGAATTAAAAGCTATCGAGGATACTGAGGAGTCTAAAAAGCAACTTCAGCGAGAAGAATCGAAAGAAGCCGACCGTCTATTGCAAGAAAGAATAGACGTATTATGTAAAAATCTTTTGGATAAACTTTCTATATGGACTGAAACCGATATGTCTGATAGAGTGACTGATGCTTTCAAACAGAAAATGCAATTTGAAGCAGAATTACTAAAAGATGAGTCATTTGGGAATGAAATGCTTCATGCGATTGGTTCCACATATGTGCAACGTGCGAACATACTTATCCAATCCCAATCTTTTTTGGGTATCAGAGGTGTATGGGGAAGTCTTTGTGCAAAAGGAACTTTATTGAAAGACACTTGGAATACGGTTGTTAGTGCTGTAGATGTTCAGTCCTCTGCAGCTGCGTTAGCAAAAGCAGAAGAAGGTGAAGAGCAATGGTCCAAAGAAAAAAGAGATGAAGCTGCCCGTGAACTAACTGGTAAAGTTTTATCTGCAACATGGAAAGGAACGCGTTTTGAAGTTCAAAGTGTGATAAGAACTGTGAGCGACAAGATTCTTTATGATAAAGCTGTTCCTCTTGAGAAAAGGATAAATCGCGCTAATGCCTTGCTTATGATAGGTCAGGTATTTCTGAAAGTCGCGCCAAACGAAAAGAGTGACGCTAATTATTTTGAAGACTTAATGAACGACAGAGGTAAATAGTCATTATTGGATTTACGTAATAAAGGTTAGTGATTGTTGGAAATTGGTTCATAGTCGACTACGAAGGCTTTTGATTTGGGTATGCACCTCACATTTTTCAGCAAGTATGTAATATAGTCAATGTGTTTGTACAAGTGTCATTATTCTGGTTAAAGGAAGGAAATCTCATATATAATTCTTTCAGCCTTTTACTTATAAATTTCATATACAAAGAAAAATTTTCTGCTTTTATTTTAATTCATGTTGGGTATATCAAAATTTATTTTAAGGGCCCTCCAGGTGAATTGGGGAGTCTGGCTGTTAAAACTTCACAACCAGTCTCTGTAACTAACAGTGTATGTTCGAATTGAGCAGAACAGCGTCCAGATGCAGTTGAACTAGTCCAATCATCCGGCCAGGTAATGTCTCGGGCGGGACCTAGAGTAAGCATAGGTTCGATTGTAAAAGTCATTCCTGGGCGAGCAATTCCAGGTGCCTTGTTGTGGGAATAATGAGGAATACTAGGAGAACAGTGAAATAACTGGTTGATTCCATGTCCACAATATGTGCGGACGACAGAAATCTGCTTCTCAGTAATGCTATTTGTATGCTTTTCAATAATATTTCCGAATTCCTGAAACAATACTCCCGGTTTTACCGCAGCAATTGCTTTATCCAAAGCAATTCTCGTATTTTCTACAAGGCAAACGAGGTCAGGATTTGCTTTTGCTTTATCTCCAACATAGTAAGTCTCATTTAGGTCACCATGAAAACCGTTATGGTAAAGGGAAACATCAATGTTTACAATATCACCATCCTCAAGTGGCCTTTGATCTGGAATTCCGTGACAGATGATTTCGTTCACAGAAGTACAAACACTTTTTGGGAACGCGTAATAGTTAAGGGTGCTTGGAAAACAATCACGTTCAATGCATGCATTATGAACAATACTATCAAGTTCATCGGTAGTTGTTCCAGGACGGACGGCAGCAGCGGCAGCATCAAGTACCTCTCTACCAAGTCTACATACTTTACGCATACCTTCCTGCTCCTTGGGTGTCAATCTCTTCAGTTTGAAGCTTCGACCTTCAATTTGCTCGCTACGAGAGACTCCTGTCTTCGCATAGTCAGGTCTTTTTATATGTGGAGGAACCTTGCGTATAGGCGAAAGCGGATAAACTGGTTTCAATGAACCTGCGAAATGAAATTTTGGGAAAGGATTGTAAGTTCCATCCTCTGATGAACAAATTAGAAAAACGCTTGAAAATAAAAGCTATATACTTTTGTTGTACGTACCTCTCTTTTCTACATTCGGTGGACGATGAAGATGTTTGTGAATATTCTGGATTACCTAGTGTTAATTTACGTTACACGAAATTTTCTTGTATTACCCAGCTGTTCCTGAAGCATTCCTTTTTTTTTTTGAATTAGTAAATACGTAAACTAACAGAAAAACTAAATTACCTGTCCACAAAAGTAAGATTTAACTCCGTCATTTAGACATTTGGGACATTGCAGTCTGTCAGCTTCATTATTACAATCTATACCGCAACAAATATGTTTTGCAATTTCAGTAGCCATATAAATACTTTGTCTTAAGGGTATCACTCGCCTTAGTTTCTAGACTCGAGAATTTCTAGTCACACTAGTGCTTCGTAGCCGTGAAGTACATTAATGTCGTTGGAACCTATATAACCCAATGCCACTCTTTAAAGTTATGATTTTTGCAAAACTAAAAAAATAACTTTAATATATGCTTTTCAGTTTTTAAATAAATAATTCATTTTTCTAATTTTAATATGAATTTAAATCATTAACTTATGAAAAAATATGGAAGTTTCACAATACATTCTATGATTAGCATACTGAATGGCTCCTAGAATGTATAATTTTATCTTGTTCTCTTTCGTGTATACTGCGTATGCTGGTATTTGGATCTCGCTTTTTTCTTTGCAGTAGTTCAGGTCCAACGGTATAAACCGCTGAGGAAGCGCTAACGCGAAAATCGTTGGCCTTCGAAATATCTTGCTCGTCACGTGAAAAAGGTGGTCTTGAAGCCTCAATAGGGTTGTTTGAAGATGAACGGGTTGTTGGCAGATTTTCTGGAAGCCTCGATACGGCCATATACACTGTTAAAACGATTAGAACCGTGAGTTGAAGCATTAAAAGTCGCTTTTGAAAAGATGATTCTTGATATAGTGAAGTAATTTGACTCTGAAAGTATTCATTTTCTGCAGAAAGAAGCTCAAGTTTAGCTTGGAGAGCAAACAAAGACGGCTTAACGACACTTTTCGACAATTTCGAAATTTCTAATTGAAGGGTCGAGTTCAATTCATGTAATAGCTGCGTAAAATTCATGTTTTTGGCATTGTGCTTACCATAATTTGTTAATATTTTTTCTACAATTTCATCAAATGCCTTCTTCCGTTCTTCTAAGGTAGAAAGACGCTTATTTATGTTTTTGTAAATGCTTTCCTGATTAGAAGGAAAGGTAGATATTTGAGCGGTACTGTAAGAAGATGAAGAAGATGGAGAAATATCGTTAAAAGAGCGAGTTGATGTTGCAGGATATGATTCACTTTTTCCTGTTTCATTTCCTATAACAACAGTGCTCAAAGACTTAGATATCACAGTAGAAGAAAGTAAGGTGTCTGTACTATTCAACTCGACTGATGGATTCTTTCTCACTGGTTTGCTTTGAACATCGGTATCTTCTTCGTCCACAAAAATAGGACTTTCTTGAGGCTTCCGGATTTCATCTGCTTTAATAGCGCTTCCGTCGTTCACTTTTTGTTCTAAGAAGTCTTCATTTGCTTCTTCAAATTCTTCTATCATAGTTTTTCCATAAACCCTAAGTAGGCTTACAGGACAATAAAATTCTGACCCATAATGAGTTAAAAACTCTATTTTAAGATACTTCGCCCAAATAAGAGGGTTCTCAATATGAAAAGATTGAAGAGTCCTTAGGTTTAAGGCCGTAAATGTACCCAATTCCATCCAAGAAGACTCGTATTTTGGATATTTACCGCTTACACTGACCTTGAAATCACGAAATATACTTGAAAAAAATTCGAAGTTGGCAATTTGAACTGTATCGACATAAATATCCTCACAAAGTTCAATTACCACGAACTTGTTTTCAGCGGAACATTTGTTCAGCATATATTTGTCTTTGTTTTCGGTCAGAATCGAAGAAGATCCGACTGCTTCAGGATTTGTTTTAATGACAGCAGCAGCGCAGTCAGTTGAAGCAAAGTTGAATCTTTTTTCTTCTGAGAATGCAACAGTCTTTTCATCTATATTTGAATCAATTGTAGCTGCTGCTGAAGTAGAGGAACCATCCTCAGAAATTGGTAGAGTAACCGAAGAACTAGTAATAATATTAGTATCAATAACTTCCGTTACAGAATAGTTTTGCTCTAGCTTCTTTGAGGATGAAATTGTAGACGTCTCGTTCACCAATGGTGGGCTAATTGAATCTATAAATTCGCTAGTACTTGTTCCATTGGAATATTCATATTTTGACAAAAAATTAGAAGAAATGGTATCACTTCCATTCAAACTCGTTTTTGTGTGAAACGAAGGTTCCTGGTACTTATTTGTGGGAGTGAAATCCCATGTTGTAGGGTTGCTAGCTTCTTTTTCTTCAGATTTGGTAGCAATCACAGAAAGGTACGCATCACATACCAAATTTTCGTTATGCGTATCTGGTGACTTCAAACACAATGCCGGATATTTACACCAATGACTCGTTTGTGGAGAGCAGCAGCATAACCGAAATATAATAAAATAAATTAAAAAGGCATTTCCAAATGCAGACAATCTTCTTTTGACCATATGATTTAGGCAGCCCTATCAGTTTAATGTGGTAATTGGCTCAAGTCAAGTGCCACACACTAAAGTGTTAGCATCAATCATCGCACATGCCCTTGTTTTATCGCTTTGTTGGTAAAACATGTCTTTTATAACGATTTTAATTAAAAAAGAAGAAAAAGGGTAAAGAAAAAGGCTTGCTTTAATCACATTTCTTCGTATAATAATCAAAAATAAAGTCGTCTACAACGAAACTTCTTGACATCGCATATAATATTTTGCAATGGGGGTTTCAGGTCTTTGGGATATTTTAGAACCGGTAAAAAGGCCTGTCAAGCTAGAAACACTTGTTAACAAACGGTTGGCAATTGACGCTTCAATTTGGATTTATCAATTCTTAAAGGCCGTACGTGACAAAGAAGGAAACCAGCTGAAAAGCAGTCATGTTGTAGGATTTTTTAGAAGGATATGCAAACTATTATTTTTTGGGATTAAACCTGTATTTGTTTTTGATGGAGGAGCGCCGTCATTGAAACGCCAAACTATCCAAAAAAGACAAGCCAGAAGACTCGACAGGGAGGAAAATGCCACGGTCACGGCCAATAAACTTCTGGCTTTGCAAATGAGGCATCAGGCAATGCTTTTAGAGGAAAATAATAAAAAAGCTACTGCATTGGCAAATGCCTCGGTTCAAAATGAGAGACAAATGCCTTCATCTATGACATTGGATAATTCAGAAATTAAGCCAGTACTTAATCAAAGAAAAAATTATTTGAAGCCTGATCCATACCAACTACCTGAAATGGACGTTTCGTTTGATAAGTTAGGGTCGAGTTACGACCCTCGAATTATGTCCCAGGATGAGCTTACACAATATGTCTCTAGTTTTACTAAAATTGAAGATATAAATTTATTTGATTTTTCAAATATTGATTTTGACTCTGAATTATTTCAATCATTACCCGATACGGATAAATATAGTATTTTAAGTGCAGCAAGATTACGCTCTCGTTTACGAATGGGTTTAAGCTCTGAACAACTTTCCGAGATGTTTCCTAATAGAATGGATTTCTCTCGTTTTCAAATTGAGAGACTGAAGGAACGTAACGATTTAACTCAGAGATTAATGGACTTTACTGGAATGAATGAGTTTGGACCCTCTAGAGTAGTAAGTGAAAAAAACCGAGAATATATTTTAGTAAAAAACGAAGGTGCTGAAGGTGGATGGGCTCTCGGTGTTATCTCAGGATCTACAAACAATGAACCTATTATTATTGATGATGAGGCTACAAAACTTAGCAGCAATCTTATAGACGAAGACGAGGATGAGGCATTCTACGATGTGCCTTTACCTAGCCGATCTCATAGCATGAACCCTAGAGAATTGGTAGCCGCTAAATTAAAGGAAATAAAAGAAAATTCATTTTCGGAAAATCAGCAATCAGATGAAGCAGATTATAATGTTACTGATGATTTAATACTTCAATTAGCAACCCAGCAATCTCTAGAGGAAAACAAAAAATCAAAAGAGCTGTTTAGTCTTTCGGCTTCTGAGTTTGATAAGTTGAATAGCGAGAAAAAGACGTTTGAAATTTTGTCGACCGATATTCCTGCAGAGGATTCAATGAATTCACTTCTTAACGACGAGGAAAATTTGAAACTTGAACATGTTGGAGATGTTTCCAATGATTCATTAGCATTCGCGGAAAAAAAGCATCCTGAAAATGGGACTTCAATTTTTATGGATGCCCTTCCATCTGCGAGTAGAGAGAAAAAAACCAATGATTTAATTGATCCTTTACCTTTTCAGCCTATGGATTGGGGAAAGTCTATTTTTTTCGAGAAATTAAAGAAACCAACTGAAACATTTATGGATTCTAAAACTGATATACCAAGTGAGGCACCGGATAATTCTAAACTTGTGGAAGATACAAATTTACATACTATTAATGCAACAGTTAATATTGAATCCGATTTAGACGCTGCTAAACCTGGAATTGAAAATCCAATTATTTCACCTCTTCTTCCGGTAAAAGATGATGAAAAAGATTTAGACTTACGTGAACTCAATCCTTTGGAACCCTTTGAGAATATGAAAGAACAAGCTGATGATGGCACAGTTACCAACCCATTAAATGTTTCTAGTGATAAGGCCATGTCAGTGTATTTATTGAGCTCCGAAAATGCTAAGGATACTGGGGATATCAAATCCGAATCAATTGACGCTGTTCTTCCTACTTTAGAGACCAGCAGCCCTTCACTTAGCATTCCAACTGACTTTCAAAAAGAAGCCTCTCCAAATAAAGGAGCTGCTGCCTTGAGTTCGAAAGTAGAGCCTGAAGTGGTTGAAAAACTTTTAGATGAGGAAGAAGAGGAAATGATTATCAGGATGGCAGAAGAAGAAAAGGAATATGATCGGTTTGTTTCAGAACTCAATCAACGACATGAAACTGAAGAGTGGAATCAAGAGGCCTTTGAAAAAAGGTTGAAAGAGCTCAAAAATCAAAAAAGGTCTGAAAAACGTGATGCGGATGAGGTCACTCAAGTAATGATTAAAGAATGTCAAGAACTTCTGCGTTTATTTGGCTTACCATATATCGTTGCTCCTCAAGAAGCAGAAGCCCAGTGTTCTAAACTTTTGGAGCTAAAGCTGGTTGATGGGATTGTTACTGATGACTCAGACGTGTTTCTTTTTGGTGGAACTCGGGTATATCGAAATATGTTTAATCAGAACAAATTTGTCGAACTCTATTTAATGGATGATATGAAAAGAGAATTTAATGTGAATCAAATGGATTTAATTAAGTTGGCACATCTTTTGGGAAGTGATTATACTATGGGACTTTCTAGGGTAGGTCCAGTTCTTGCACTGGAGATTTTACATGAATTTCCTGGTGACACTGGACTTTTTGAATTTAAAAAATGGTTTCAACGTTTATCAACTGGACACGCATCAAAAAATGATGTTAATACGCCAGTAAAAAAGAGAATTAACAAGTTGGTTGGAAAAATTATTTTACCATCAGAATTTCCTAATCCGTTAGTTGATGAAGCTTATCTTCATCCGGCCGTGGATGATAGCAAGCAATCGTTTCAATGGGGCATACCCGACCTTGACGAGTTACGCCAGTTTTTGATGGCTACTGTGGGTTGGTCAAAACAACGAACTAATGAAGTTTTACTTCCGGTTATACAAGACATGCATAAAAAGCAATTCGTGGGTACACAGTCCAATTTGACTCAGTTTTTTGAAGGTGGTAATACTAATGTATATGCGCCGAGAGTTGCATACCATTTTAAGAGTAAACGGCTTGAAAATGCTCTTTCATCTTTTAAAAATCAGATTAGCAATCAAAGCCCAATGAGTGAAGAAATTCAGGCAGACGCAGATGCATTTGGTGAATCTAAAGGATCAGATGAACTACAAAGCCGTATTCTTAGAAGGAAGAAAATGATGGCAAGCAAAAATTCCTCTGATTCAGATTCAGACTCTGAAGATAACTTTTTAGCAAGTTTAACTCCGAAGACGAATTCTTCTTCAATTTCTATTGAGAATCTACCTAGAAAAACCAAGCTTAGTACTAGCTTACTAAAAAAACCCAGCAAAAGAAGAAGAAAATAAGTTTAATAAATTATTTATTTATTTGTTTACTTAACTGGTTGTTCCTATAAAAGAAGTTACTGTAATTTTTTGTTGAGTAAATTTTTTTGAGTTTTCCTGCTGTAACTGTGTTTAGACAAAGTAATTGAGCAACATAGCTTATATTTTGTGATTTATTCGTGTTTTGATTATTTACAATTTTTCTTGCTCTTTGTTACCTTACCTAATGTCACTTTCTACTACAACCTACTTAGCAGCAGTAAAGTAAAAACGGAGAAACAGAATATTTTTCGAAATGTTAAGTACAAAAATTGATGCGGAAAATGCGGAAAATGCCGCCGAGGTAAGCCTTGGTTATTATTTATTTAATAATACTTACAGATTTTAGATTGAAATGCAGGTACGTGGTTGTAGAAAGTATTTAGTTTTGGTAAAGCATGTACTGATTTAAAAAATTTTAGTTTGCAGTAAAAGCTGTTGAACAGGCTCGTAAGTTGAGCAAAATATGATGGAATAAAAAATAACAATTTAGAAATATACTGGAGTCTTTTGGAAATGCGCAAGGGAAGCGAGTTAAAGCTGACAAAGTAAGTATATATTTACATCTTTAATTTAAAGTTCAAATTGCTTACTATTGAATAGATACGATGATGAGATTTTTGAAGATTTAATAAACACCTTCCCCGAGTTTAAAGACCCTAAAACAGCTTCTTTTGTTAATGAGGATGAAATGAAGTCCGCCAAAGGAAAAGCTGCCTGGCGTCCATTTTTAATGCGCTATGAAAAGAAGGTTGACGATTACAATTTTGGTACTCTTCTTCGTATTAAGAATACTGATGAGTATGAGCAAGAAACGACTATTTTTGGTATGTACTAGGAATCAAATTTAATGGTCTAAGAAACATGGCCATTTTTTAAGTGCCATTTTTTTAAAAAAAATCGTTTATGCGATCCATGAATTTCCATATTTTAATGTTCTATTTTATTTAGCTAACAAGTCTTAGTCCCTCGTATGCAATTTTTGGCCTACGAAATCGCCCGTAATAGATACGGTTTGAACGATTGGATTAAAAAAGATTAGACCTTGTTAATAAATATTACAACTCATCCAAATTTTTCTGAAGGAAGTATTTGTACAAATGATTGCTCCGTAGTTAGATAACATATACATTGGTTTTTCCTAATGTACAATTACAATTCAGAATAAAATCAAAACAAGTGGATGAAGGTCATATTTCCTTCTCTTATAAACGTATATCAAACAAAATTCATAGTGCTTGAGTAAGAAAATGTTATTTTTTCTAAAGTTACTAATTGAGAATTGTGACAAGTAAACAACAAAACCAAAGAGACCAGATTTCCTATGCTAATCAGAGTGATGTTTACAATTAAATCCGTCCTGATTATTCGACGTTTTTTTTTTTTCTAACAAAGTGACTCACAACTTGTTTAGATTTCTAGATATTGTGTAAGGAAATAATTTTTGCTAAAAGTAAACACTTTAAAGAAATGATACTAATAATATGAAGGACTGCAAACTTTATATTTGAGTATAATAATTCTTATAATTATATGAGAACAAAGTGCATAGATTTACTTCAGTGCAAACACAGATATAAAATTGTGTCGAGCTTTATGTTTCTAACTTCTAATAGCGAATCTTTAACCCATTGAGCATTTCAATTATGTAGCACTATTTCATACGTAAGGGCTGCATACTTATTAACTATTTTTTTTCAGAAATCTCAACTTGAATTTTACTAATTCATGTATTTACAGTTAGCAAGATGCTTCTTTTTTTTCGTAATCATTTGAGATGTAAGACGCCGGTTAAGAATTTGTGGGATAAACAAAAGAAATTACGAGGACCACTTACTTAGTCTATAAGTTGATTTTGCCGACCATAGTAAAGGTAACTGCATAAAATTATTGGTATTTAATTCTACCTTACAGAATCTCGAGAATTACTATATACTTAAAAAGAATTTCATGTACTTTTTCTGCAAAATAATTACAAAATATTGATGAATTTATTACTGGTCAATAAACCACGAATCAGTATACCCACTAAAAGCAAAATTTCGGTTCGCTTGTAAAAATAACAAAAAAAAAATATTATTATTAATAATAACAATGAGTTTCGAAAGTTCAGAATTCATTTGAACGAAACAATTGCGTATTTAAATTTCACAATTAAGCAAAATACTTGAAGTTATCAACAAAGGGTCCATTCTGCGTTTCAGGTGCATTTCATATTCTTTGACTTTTTATGAAGCAAATGCGAAGTTACACAGAAGCAACTATTTTTCAAGCAAGTTTGTTTGAGCTCACACCTAATTTGAATATATAGATTAGATATAATTTGTTCATCTTGTAATTTTACTTATAGATCAGAATGCTTTGTTAAGAATATAATCATCTATTTGATTACAGATCCATTCAATGAGCAAATTAACTAAACATATGTATTTCAAAATTCAAACCCATATAAGTTAATAGTTTCAGTTAGTAAACCAAGTGATTTTATGCGACTGAAAAGGATTTCCGATAAATAAAAATTGGTAAACGCATTCATTTATTTCACCAATCTCGGCATCCTTTGCAAGTTAAGATATGCATTACAAATTTTTGATGTTTTTATTTTACAGTAGTTGGTTATCTATGAGACGTACACATCTCAAAGAATGACAATCACTTGCATATTTTTTTACTTGGAGGAGCTACATATTAAAATTTTCGAAGAGCCAATTTTTTTATATTTGACCGAGCCTTCAATGGCGCTAATAACCGACTTGAAAACGCAAGTTGGTATAATACTATAGATTTATGACGAGACTTCGGGAGCGTATCCGAGCACACTGTCCCGTATCTAACCGGACTTTGTTTACCGAAATGATAAGATAATAGATGTTAGCGAGAAGTATACAAATTTAAGTAAGGGAGGCAGTCATAACATTTACTAACAAATGCACTACCACTGAAGTTCTTTCATTTTGTACGATTTAGGATTCGCATATATTCATAAATTTCAGATTTTGTCGTCTCGAAACACTCCTTACTTATTCATGTGCATTCATCCAATTGTAGCTAATTAATCGAATGTCGAACCCAAGAACCAAATCTCCTAATACAAACAGAGGTCAAGGATTACGTTCAGAGCGCTCAGCTCTCTTGAATGACTCTCTGTCTTCATTAAATGGAAACTCATCATATGACTCTATCAAAGATTCTTCCAAAAACAACAAGGATGTTGCTGAAGTGAACGAGTACCCTCGTAGGCCAGAATCTTCAGTGTCTGTAGTTAGCAATTCGCCTCATCGCCAGGATGCAGCGACGACTAATACTGTGTCTACAGTTTCTGTTTCCAAAGTTCTTCCGGCGTTATTGTTGGGTGTTGTTTTGGCTGCTTTAGACAATACCATTGTCGCCTCTACGTATACGAAAATTGGTGCCGAATTTGGAAAGTTTAGTCAAGTTTCATGGACCGCTACAGCATACATGATATCTTGCACTGCGTTCCAACCATTGTTCGGAAAATTTTGCGATATCTATGGGAGGAAAAAGACTCTTCTGGCGGCTTACTGTGTATTTGGAATAGGCTGCTTCCTTTGTGGTACTTCTCGCTCTTTATGGCAGCTAGTAGCAGCTCGAGCTATTGCTGGAATTGGTGGAGGAGGCATGAATTCGACTGTAAGCATTTTAATGAGCGATATCGTGCCTTTAAAACAAAGAGGAACTTACCAAGGAATTATAAATGTATTTTTTGCTATCGGTTCAAGCCTTGGCGGACCAGTGGGTGGTTACTTTGCCGATCAATATACTTGGAGAATTGGTTTTTTAATTCAGGTTCCCTTAATTGCTATCGCCTTTTTGTGTGTTTACTTTACTCTTAATCTTCCCCATCACAACCACGTAAGTTTCATGACCAGATTTCGGAAAATTGATTTGAAAGGTCTGATCTTGCTAATTATTGGTGTCACAACGATGACTTGTGCTTTTACCTTAGGTGGAAATGTTAGAGAATGGAATGATCCTGTTGTTATTTCTTTGCTGATCGCTTCTTCTATTTCATATCTTTCATTTGTTTACGTAGAAGCGTTTGTGGCTTTTGAGCCGCTGGCGCCAATGGATGTTCTTACTGAGAGAACCTGCCTTTCATCATATCTTTGCAATTTCTTTCACTCCGTTGCTAACTTTGGCTGGATTTATGGAATGCCGCTTTTTTTTCAATCCATAAAAAATGAAGGTGCTGAGAAATCTGGCATTAGACTGATACCAATGATTATTGGCAGCAGTTTGGGTTCGCTTCTTGGAGGTGCGGTAATTAGTCTTACCGGAAATTACAAGAAAATAACCGTTGGTAGTTATTTTTTCGGTAGTGTTGCTGCCCTTTTCATGCTTCGTTATGGCTACTCGAACTTTAACTGGGAATATGCTGTTTATCCCTTTTCCGGTGGTTTAGGAAACGGCATTGCTGTTACTACTACTTTAGTCGCCATAATTCATGCTTCTCCGTCAGCATTTCAAGCTTCTGCTATTGCTACTTCATATTTGTTTAGGTCCAATGGTTGTGTCCTAGGCGTTTCCATATCATCCTCAATCGTGCAAACTGTTTTAGGAATTAAACTGAGAAAATCATTAGATTTTGACGTTGATGAATTGCTTCATCACTTACGTAAAGATATTTCTTATGTTCATCGTTTACCTGAAGAAATTCGCCAAACAGTACTGGATGCACTTTTGGGTAGCATTCACTATTCGTTTTTGTTTGTCTCATTCATGTTTTTCTGCGCATTTGTTTGCTCAATGTTTATCAAAAATCGTAACCTCTAGAAAAGATTATACCAAATGAATATATTGTAAAGTTTTTTCAGCATATAGATCAACTTTACTCTATATTTGTGATTTTGTATACTACTTCCTTTATTTTAATCGTTTTGAATTTATTTTCTTCATTATAGCCTTTATAGTTTTTAACTAGTTACCAATTAAATGTCAACTTACCCTTTCTTTTACTTTTTTTAAACGTATTTCACAGCTATCCAAGCAGTACATATAATTTTTGTCCGCAGCAAATGATAAAAGAACCTGAGAGTTTTCTTAACCGAGAGATGCTCATTGTTTTTACTCTTTTTTCGTTTACAGAGTATGTATATGTATCATAATTATTATCAGAATGCTACTAAAATGAGTATGTATTGGTATAATTAAATCTCTTCCATATGAATTTTCATACAGTGCTAAACCTGATAATTTACAATTGCTAAATGTAATTTATTAGACTTCATAACAATTGAAAATTGAAGAGTTTTTATAGCCGCTTTCTATTTGACTGCAGCAATACTTATATTCAATACGGCCAAAAAAGCCATAGGCACTCGAACAAAGCTAATTAGTAAATATTCATTTAACCAGTGAGCGTAGTACAAAGTAAACCCAACATCTTTTTAAATCCCTAGTGTTAAATGAATAATATATGCATATAGCGAAGTTTAGCGTAACTAAGCGCGTCATCAATTTGCGTTCATTATAGATAGTAGTGCAAATGGTGCTGCTGTAAGGTACACCACAATACGTTAAAGCTTTTGGAGTAGCAACGTCTTGAGTTCTTAGTGTTCTAACCAGTAAACACACTCCCCTCTCAATGAATCGACAGCTTAGAACTGTTAAAAGTTGCTTTTCTTTACAGAAAACGCACCAATATCGTGTATGTATTTATTCTCTGTCTTATTATATTAACAGAAAGTCGTTTTGGATCCAATCCAGCTTAAGGGCATTACCTCCTGATGTGAAGCAAAACAAGACGGAACCAATTCCGTTTGTACCAAAACCAGAGGAAGGTTCATCAAATAAATCGAATTCCTCTAAATTTCGTAAAAGATTTCTTCTTCTCTTTCTTTTAGGCATAACTGGCTATTCATGCAGCGTCGTTTATTGCTTTAAAGACCCAAATTTTTATGACTACTTTGCTGAGCATACTCCTTTTGGTAAGCAAGTGCTATATAACGTCGAGCAATCATGGATAGGATACAAATATTTAGGCGGTAACAGAATAAAAGTCGATGATTCATCCCCTAAATTGAAGCAGAACTCCAATAATATATCTAAGAAACAAAATTCTAGTAGGAACGACGATACCAAGGTGAAAAAAGATACAACTATAGAACGACCCGAGTCTTTAGTTGTGGAAATAGTGGATTTACCTTCTGAAGTGACTAAGGATACTGCAGAAGAATCTGTATGGAAAGATATTGGATTGGATCAAGAAACTGGTCTTTCAGTAACTGCCATACCCATCATTACTGAAACTTTAGATCATGCTCATGAACAAGAAATAAAGGATCAGTCATTAAGATTTGAATCTTCATTAAACGAAGCTAATGAGTTGCATGGCAAGCTTTCGAAAATTCAGCAAGAGCAAGAGCATCTTTTTGAGCAACGTCTTCGTGAGAAAGTTAGTGAAATGGAAAGTAAGTTGGAAGCTTTGCTTATAGCGAGAGACGAAAAATGGCAATCTGCCTTTGAGTCTGAGAAACTACGACTTCAAAAACTTCATGAAGCTCGTCTACAACAAGAGCTTTTCAAGCTTGCAAGTGTTTTTGAATCCAAGCTGAAAAATGAACTTACTGAGCAAGCTATCACGTTGGAGAAATTACACTTACAATCTATTAAAGCCCAGGTCGAACAAGAACGTGGTTCAAGGTTGGGACGTTTACAAGAGTTAAGAAATTCATTCCAGCAATTGCAAGAACTAGTTAGAGTTGTTTTACATGAAAACGGCCGTGTAACTAGATTAGTTGATGTTAGCAATACTCTAGATGATTTGAACAAAGACATGCGTTTCCATAAACTTTCTGAAGTTCGTCAACACGTAAATACATTAAAAGAAGCCACTAAAGATGATGAGTTGGCTGCTTTAGCATCACGTGTTATTGAGAAAATTGTGGACTCCGGGCCGATCTTAGACAAAGAAGAGCTGCAGACGAAGTTTGACACGTTATCAAAGGAAATTTACAAAACCTGTTTCCTCACTACAGAAAGTGGATTTTTTGGTCATTTGAAGAGCATCATACTGTCTCAACTTCCCGCTGCTGTATTTAAGTCTCCTGATATTGTTTCTGTGAAAAAAACGCTGGAAGACGCTCGTTCTCATCTATTAAAAGATGATCTTGATGGCTCTGTTCGTGCTCTTTTATCACTTTCACAGTGGCCTCGTGCTCTTTCTCGAGATTGGATAAATGCGTGTCGTCGCCGTATGGAACTGCAGCAAGCCATAGAGGTAAGTAATTAAACATTTCACCTATGCTAACCAATTAGATCATCAAGGCATCTGCTACTCTTTCTTCACAACTTGAAGACGCCCAACAAGCATAGACACGAAATTTGCCCCATTCTTGCAATAAAATTGATGTTTTTAACTTTGGTTTTATGCTACCATTCTCATTGATAATGAAATAACCATCTTTTTTTTTTTAATCCAAGTTCTATAAAAGAATGAATCTTTTTGCTGATGAATATTATATTACCTTTCATCAAGCGCTTAACTCGCTCAAATTGCATGTAATAGGTTAGCCGGTTACGTTAGGGACATTACAGAGTAAAGGAAAAGAGTTAAACGCTTATTATTATGTTGAATGTTTTGGAATGGATATTTCCAAACGTAAATAATGAATTTTTCAATTTGAAATTACATATCTTGAGGACGTAAAAGTAAACAGTTTGTTAGTTTGATCAAGAAAATTTGAGGACTATAAGAAACCTGCGTTTAAGAAGGCTGAAATTACTCTACGAAGCTCATTATTTGATTCTTTTCTTTTATTCACGTAAAACCAAGAAATTTTGATATCGAAAGTTATAAAACTTGTTATCAAACTAATTGCAGTCTAGTATCGGTTTTAACGATAGGAAGAAGTGCGGTAAGCTTTTTTGAGATCTAATATTACAGTACACAGGTATTATAAGTAGCAGCCTATTGTTGGTATTCTTATAATTGTAATTATCATTAAATAATCGAACTGAGGAACCAGCTCGGTGGAACTTCATTTTATGATAATTCTAAAATTTTTCATTAAAGGGTAGTTATATAAAGCATAAAAAATTTCATGCGTAATTGTTGATAAAAGGTTCTTGACTAATATTTAGAAATATGAGCATCTTGTAAACGCAGAGCAAATTGCATAGTGTAGTGCAGTAATGGTGACAGTAGTGTAAAGGACTGATACCATTTTTACGAATGTCAGCGTTGTTACAACTTTTGACGCTGAAGTAGGTAGTCATGTAAGACCTTAAGTACACTAATCTTAAGCGCAAATAAATTGATGTTAATGGAGACTTAAATAAAAGAAAACTCATTAAAATTAACAAATTATTTCATGTGCTTAAAAGGAATGGAATTGGAAGCTTATATCCAAAGTTTGGGGTTAGGAATAGAAAGCTATTCACAAAGTGCTACACAATTTCATGACGAAGCAAACCAAAGTTTTAACATACCCATCTCTACTATTATTAAATTAAAAGAAGCTTGTAGAGAATTGGAAACATCAAAAGTAGTTGCAAAATCTTTGGTAAGTGGCTATTTGTGGGATCAAGGTTTCTTACTGTATCGATGCTATATTAGTACAGATTCTAAATGAAAAAGGCCTAGTGAAGGTTGATACAGGGACATTATGAGGCAATAATCTGATACTTTAGGATATAGGTATAGTGGTTTAATTGCAAAATCTCTTTCCGTTTCAATATCTTCGTTCTTTGATGATCAATGCCCAGCATAAGTCTTATATTGAAACAGATGCTAACAGATTAGAATTGGAGCCATCTACTTAGAGTCATAAGTTTATTATGGGAAAAGGATGTTTCACTTGAATTGATGAAATTGTTAGCAAATTGCTTGAGACAGGTACCCAGTATTTCAGTACAAATTGTACACAATGAGTCCTTAAAACAACTCACTACCTCTGTTTTCGAAGTAAGAGCCCCAAAAGTTTTATCACTGATTTCAACCTTTGTATTTGTCTATAAGGCAGACAAAGAGGTTGAATTTGATTTTTTTTATATTTTCTTCCTTCTTACTCAACATTACTTTTTTAACACACGATCAGAATGACGATTTGGAGAGAAGAGTTGTTTTCATGCGTTTTTTATTCATTCTCCTATCTACACAAACCGATGATATTTGCTTAGATATGCGACAGGTTAGAACTCAGTTAATACAGGTAAGTATTATATCGACGCTTTTTTTTTATTCGAAATAACCCAGTATTGAAAGATGTTGAAGAAAATGTGGACACTAAATAGCTCGCCCTCTAATAATAGCCAAGATAACGAAATGGTTTTAACTGAAATTTTGAGGCTGCTTTTTCCAATTAGCAAACGTTCATACTTAAAGGAGGAAGACGAACAAAAGTACGTTTATTTGAAAAATTAATGAGTTCCTTTATCTCTGGTTTTGCTAATTCTTCCTTCAGAATTCTTCTACTTGTAATTGAAATTTGGGCCAGTTCTTTAAATAACAATCCTAATTCGCCGCTTCGATGGCATGCTACCAATGCTCTACTATCTTTCAATCTGCAGCTGCTCTCCCTTGACCAAGCCATTTATGTTTCTGAAATTGCTTGTCAAACTTTACAATCCATACTTATTTCCCGCGAAGTAGAATACCTAGAAAAGGGCCTAAATTTGTGCTTTGACATAGCAGCAAAGTATCAAAATACTCTGCCACCGATTTTAGCAATTCTGCTTTCTCTTCTTTCATTTTTTAACATTAAACAGAACCTTTCTATGCTATTATTTCCAACTAACGATGATCGCAAACAGAGTCTTCAAAAGGGTAAAAGCTTCCGTTGCCTTTTACTGAGACTTTTAACTATACCAATTGTTGAGCCCATTGGCACTTACTACGCGTCCCTTTTAAATGAACTATGCGACGGGGATTCACAGCAAATTGCACGAATATTTGGAGCTGGATATGCGATGGGTATCTCACAACATTCCGAAACTATGCCATTTCCTAGCCCACTTTCAAAAGCCGCTTCACCAGTATTCCAGAAAAATTCAAGGGGCCAAGAAAATACTGAAGAAAATAACCTTGCAATCGATCCTATTACTGGGAGTATGTGCACAAATAGAAATAAATCTCAAAGACTTGAGTTAAGCCAAGAAGAGAAAGAGCGAGAAGCAGAAAGATTATTCTATTTGTTTCAACGGTAAGTTTGTTTGTTTATTTATTTTTTTTTAAAAAAATACATATATATGTCTCGAGTATATTTGGCTGACGTTGGTAGCTTGGAAAAAAATAGTACTATTCAAGTTACTAATCCTATCCAACAAGCTGTAAATAGCGGCTTGTATGAGAAATTGGATGATAATGATTCTGATTAAAAAAAACTAAAGTATAGACGTTGTCTTTTGTCTTATTTTTCAAATGAGTTCGGAGAGTTTCATATATCATTGTTATCATAGTTTTGTTGGACCTATACATATTTTACTGTTAATGTTTTCCACTTTTAAATTTCATGAAATTCTTCATTTTATCAAAATTAGCAAAGCAAGTTAGTACGTCGTGTATTTTACATTGTCTAGTGAGTTGGTAAACTTCATTTGTATACCGTAAATGTCTATATTTTAACCGTCGGATATTGCAATTCGCATTATGCGGTATGTAATATGTAATGAGTTATTAAACGACATTATTTTTAGTAAGATTTTGATCATGTATTATTCGGTAGGTAAAAGACTTAAAAGAAGACGGCAGAATGGAAAGATGGAAGTAATATCATGATATTCGGCAGTCATTAGGCATAATTTGCAGTTTCCCCATCTTTTCTCATAGTTGTTTATTAGTAATTAATAATAAACTTTGTCAACAATTCAGGAAAGGGTTTGTTTATTGAAAAAAGAGCGATAGCTTCCGTCGTAAATTTTTCATTTGCTTTTCGAATGTAGTGGTTGAATCATGTTATAAACCTCAATATTTATTTTCCTTGCTAGAGAGTTAGCTACTTTTTTCTAAACTAAAGATTAAAACGACAGCTGTACGAAATTGACTTTACGATAATATAGATTTCATTGATATGCGCATGAATAGGAAAACTCATGTTGGGTAAATAATGACGTAGGTTTTTTGTTGTGAAAACTCTCCGTCTCCGCAAATCGTAAGCGACGGGATGTACCCCACAATTTTAAGGATCTTCCAATTGAGTCACTTGTGAAATTTATTGCGTAAATCAAACACTCTACCGTGAGCATTACTGCAATGATGGAAAAAACATCTAATATGAGGTGCGACGATACAGTAGAACGTCCGATTCCTTCAAATATATTTATTATTTGAATATTTAAAAAGTTAACAATCGCAGAAATTTGCGTAACTTAACCCAACAATTGTGTAAAGTAAAGGAATTAACTATTCATATTGCTATGCTTTTAACGTAGATATTGCAGAAGAACAATTTTATGACGAACAAGAGGAAGTCGCATAAGTTTTATAGATTTATGAAATGTTTTCAAGTGCATGAGCAACAATTGCGTGAATGCACAAAATACGTCTTTGCCAATAAAGCGCTCAAATCATAAGATTAGAAAGAAAAATTCTTACGTTATGGTTTATTTACAAATCTAAATGCGTCCTAAAAATTTTATTTTGGTTAGTTGACTACAAAGTAAAAAAAAAAATAAGGTAAAGGAAACGATATACAGTCAATGAAATGAGTATTTTTCTAACTCTACTAGAATGATTATTTTCTAGATCTCTCTAGAAAGATAGCACAGCCTTGCGTACCGAAGTTTATATTTGAATCTGCCTCGGTTGTGGCGCATAAGTGGCAAATTTGGACTTTTCTAGAGCAAGCACTAACGAACATCTAAGTCCACCCAATACAGAGTTTGAGTGTTAGCAAAAGACGCCGTTCCGAAAGTACAAACTCCGGCAAATTCGTGATCTTTCACAACGTTTACGAGAAAATTCGAGTCATCGTACAATATATGACATCCATCCCATTCCGTGCTTCCCAGAAAGGTATAAATAAGGGTACTCCTTCCGCTAGTCCAGCATCGAACAAATACAGATTTGAATTGAATTCATATAATTTCAAGTTACTCGCAATTGTTTAAATTTTAAAAAATGTCTTTGCAACCTTTTTTCGGCTTTCCCCCTACTGTCAACGACTTGTTCTCTGACTTTGTTAGTTACTCCCCTCGTTTGAACAACCAAATTCCTGGGGAGTTGTCTCCTTCGATTGATGTGCATGAGGGTAAAGACACTGTTAGCGTTGATGTAGAACTCCCTGGTGTTAAGAAAGAGGACGTTCAAGTCCATTATGATAGCGGAAAACTTACTATTTCTGGCGAAGTCGTCAATGAGAGAAAGAATGAAAGCACCGAGGGTAACCAACGCTGGTCAGAGCGTCGCTTTGGCTCATTCTCTCGTACCATTACTATTCCAGCCAAGATTGATGCAGATCGCATTGAGGCCAACTTCAGTAATGGCCTATTGACTGTCACCTTGCCCAAGGTCGAGAAGTCCCAAACTAAGAAACAAATTGCTATTAAGTAAAATCGTCTCTTCCGATTTTAATATGATAGTTTCGAAATGGTTATGAGACCAATCTTGTTGGATTGTGAGCATATATTATTGTTTGATTTAACAATCAATCATAACATATGCAATTAATGATCCGCTTGCCATTGGATTGATGAATTTTGATAATGAATTGAACACGGTCTTCTAAACAGTAAAAGAGCATTTAAATTCCACATCAAGCAATTTATGGCCAGCTGTCAGACAGTGTTTTAATGATCTTGACTACCACTTGTTACGATTCTCCAATGATGAGCAAGTGATCTCTAGCAATTTTTCAAAATAAATAAATAAATAAATATTTTTTTATTCCTAATTAGAAAACAAGTTGTTTCAAAATGCTCTATCGTAATATGTGTAGATTTATTTTTATTTTTTTCAAAAAAAAAGAACAGTATTATGTAGCTCCTAATGAATTAACAGGAGTTACATTAGCATATCATAAAGTTGTGTATGCTCTTTGAGTCTTAAATCACCGGGGCAATGAAATCGTCTTCCTTTTGCGGAGATCTGATAATATGCTCTTAACAATTTTTGGTTTTATTAGTGAGCCATAAGGTTTGTTTAAGCGGAAGTTTTGTGATTTCATGTTAGGGACAAGGGCTTCATAGATGTGTTCCTTTCTATTTTTATTCTTTATATTACTAGTTCATTGGTTCATGGACACGCTAACCTAAAAGTAGTTAAATCTCCTTGGCCTTGAGCGAGTGTTTCCATACTACCACTAATCCTTGGGTGATCCAATGTTTCCTATAAAAAAAAGTACACATAAATATATAGCCTAGGGTACCTTTCTTTTTCAGTAATCAACATACAGTTTAAAGTTAAGAATGTTATGGTTTTCGTGTGTGATTAAACCAAATTCTTGTTTGCTATAATATCTAGCTCTACAGTAAAGCCGAAAGCTCTTGTATTGCTATGGCTTTGTAAAACTTAAATTCGGCGAATCTCGTTAATATACACTATTCTATCAACACCAAAACCTAAAGTATTTATTATCAAACAGCTGCGTTTAACGTACATGCTTTTCGATATAACAATCATGACAATTCATAGAACTTAATTAATAGAACCAATAATTTCCGGAGATAATTTTAATCTTCGGTTTGCATTTCTGTTCAAATGTCAGAAGTCGAAACGCCTACCGCAGCCTCGCCCACTTTTCCTGTTGAAACCTCTCACCGTTTAGATACTTTGCATACATCAAGCACAGAGCAAATCATTAAAGATTCCGAGAATGTTGTCCACACTACGTTGAAATTGCCGACTAGTACGTTGTCGCGCGAATTTTGGATGAAAGATGAAAGAACAAACAACTGTTCATTATGTGAGACGGAATTTACTTTATTTCGAAGGAAACATCATTGTAGAATATGTGGGAAAATTATCTGCAAATATTGCTTAAAAGAAGCTCCTGGATTTATCTTTCGTCTCCAAGGATCGATCAAAGTGTGTCGTCCATGTGCTTCAATTTTAGTTAATAATTATTCTCGAAGCCAGCTATTCAATCATTCATTAAACGAATCCAAAAATAGAGATCTTACGGAGCAACATCCGTTTGTTACACTGGACGAACTTAATTCGAATGATCAAGTACTATCATCATTTGGAGATTTAAGTAGCACATTTGAGATGCCTAATAATATTCATCCTCCTGAAGTTGCTCCAATGATAGCTATTCCCTCTAGTCGCTCGAATTATGATTCTCCTGGTTGGGCTCACCATTCCATCTTTCTTGACTGGAGCAAAAGGAATTTAGATTCGAATGTTATAAATGTTGAAGATTCCGAAAGTGGTAAATATAATGCTTTAACCATTACAAATAGTTACGATGCTGGTCCTAGCTCTGTTTCCACAGATTATCGTCCCGTCAATTTTGGAAAAGTACCTTCATACTCAAAGTTAAGAAAGAATAAAGCGTTTTCCTCAGCGAAAGTCTCTGATATGTACTTGTCGGCTGATGAAAGAAACCGGCTCGAGGATTTTAGCAAAGGCGACAGAGGCCTTTCATTTGTTAACCTTTCTCCAAATATAAAAGCAACGTCTTACGATCGATTGAGCACAGTAATAAATGAACCCTTTATTTCAAGAAGTTCTTCCTTGACTGATGAACGGGGTTTGGCCGATTCGGGCAATTCCTATCATCATTTCTCCGACTCCGACGATGAATCACTATTCAATGATGGATTGGGCCTTTCTTTTCATGCCAATAGTGCAATTATTAAGCAACGCCAGCAAAATGTTGCATCAATTCAGCGTTACGGTAATGAAAGTTACTTATCAAATTTTTTAAAAGCTTTTCTTCCGAAAACGGTTTGCGACTATCTTTTTCCTTCTTCTACTATTCCCGATGGACTTCCCGCTTTAATTGAAAACTTCAATGCGCGAGTTGATAAGGTGAATCATCCCGGTGGAACAGAAGAGCCTCTTCCTTACCAGGGAAAGTCGCGTGCTTCTTCTGTAGTTACCTCTTCCAAAAGCACATGTATTTTACCACCTTGGATTCTCTTCTCTGATTCATTTAATCAGCTTGTATGTACTTTTCTGGGAAAATTACTCTTTCAAATGCTAAATGATGAGGGTGTGGATTCGCCTATGCAATGGGTACTTTGTCTCCCAAAAATTCTTTTAAAAATGGCTTTGGATCTAGGTCCTGATATTCGCTCTGGTGATGATATTGATGTCCGCAGCTATGTAAAAATAAAAAAGATTCCCGGGGGAAGCATTCAAGATTGTTTTCTTGTTAATGGTGTTTTGTTCTCAAAAAAAGCTTCGTCCAAATCTATGGACCGCTCGCTTCGTCGGCCTCGTATAGCTCTTTTAACTTTCAGTTTAGACTACGCTTGTGACGAACAGAGAATTTTATCCTTGGATTTAATCATCTCTCAGCAAGAAGAGTATATTATAAATCTTGTCAATAGAATCTGCATGCTTAAACCGAATCTAGTTTTTGCTCAGGGTCAAATCCCCAGTATTGCCTTGAAGTACTTTGAAGAACATGGCGTTATAGCCTTTCATGGACTTAAAGAATCAGTTTTATATGACATAGCTAGATGTTGTCGTGCAGACATAATATCGTCAATAGATAAATTGTCGCTTTGTCCTCGTCTTGGTACTTGCGGCAGGTTTCAACTCAGAACGTATGTTGTCGATGAAAACAAAGGGTTGAGGAAAACGTTTGCTATACTTGATCGCTGCTCGGAACGTTTAGGCTGCACCATAGTTCTAAGAGGAGCTGATTATAATCAGTTGAGCAAGGTCAAGAAGATTGTCGAACTTGTTGTTTTGATTGCATATCATATCAAACTTGAATGTGCCTTGTTAAGAGACAAATTTGTGAATATGCCGGAGCTTTTTGAAACAACCTATCAAAGTTTGTCTAGGAAATCGTTGCCTTCGTTTGCCTCTACTGCAGCTGATAAAGAGAAAAGCCAAAATCATGAAAAAAAATCTCTGAACAGTGATAATCAAAGTTTGCGACCTTTGGAAAATGAAAATCAAAGTGTTTCTAGCACCCAAGGTAGCAACAGCCCGCTTGAGTTGATCAATAACTTACCAGCCTCAGATGACTATTCTTCTATTACCAAGGCTTTGAAAACCAGATTTTTAACGTTTTCACCCTTTTTATCAAAGCCTCTTCCACGTTTATTAAACCAAGTTAATTATTACCAGTTTATTCGTAACAAATTACTGAAAGATGTGAAGTTACATCCATACTCACCAACTGGCTCATTCGTAATGAAGCAGTCCGAAAATGACAATGTAGAAGAAAGTTACGAAGAGTCCTATAAATTCTTTTGTATTGATGAACGTTATCATTTTTTAGAAAAGCAGTGGACACTTTATTACTCTCATTCAAAACTCATGTTTTCTCCATTTTCTTCTCAAAGGATTATTTTGTTATATTCCATTATTAACAAGGAAACTTCTGTTCCTTGTATTGGCCCTGAACGTTGTCTATTAGAATTTTATCGAGAAACTGATTGCACTCTTGGTCAGTACATAGAGGACTCATGCTTGAATACCAATGTAAGTTGTGGAGGTGAGTATTGTAAAACGAATGATATGCTGTGGCATTACAGGAGTTATGTTCATGGAAATAGTCGGATCAGCGTTTTTTTGGAATCTTTTTCGTGCCCTGTCCCTGGTTTGGAAGAAAAGATAATTATGTGGAGTTACTGCAAATTCTGTAAAAAGAATACACACATTACTGTTATGTCTGAAGAAACATGGAAATATTCGTTTGGAAAATATCTTGAATTCATGTTCTATAATTCTCAAATAAGGGATCGCTTCGAATTCTGTGACCACAGTGTTATGGCACAACATGTTCATTATTTCGGTTATTGCAACATGGCTTTACGATTTCAAAGAGACCTAATAGAGATTTTTGAACTCTTCGTTCCATCGGTCACTTTACGAAATAATCCATCATATATTAAAGAGCTGAAAGAAAAGGAGTATAAACGTTTAAAAGGTGTCATTGAAAAATGCTTGTCTTCTGTTGCTTCAAGGATAAACCAAATAAAGTGCGATTGGGTTACTGATCCTGAGAAATTTGAGTCTTGTACATCTGAAATTTCAAAATTTCGCACTTTACTTTCAAGTGACTATACTGAATTGTATTCTGAATTTGATTCAATTTATCTTAATTCCTCAACTTCTGATTATTTATCACTAAACTCAATCCTGCGCGTCCTCCAGGGTAAAATGGTAAAATGGGAACAGCGCTTTCTTGACTATCAACGGCTGTATCTTCCATCTTACAAAGAGTTAAGTAAAATAGCAGCCGCTCAAATTAAGAAAGTGTTTCTGGAACGTCCATTAAGCCAAACCCCTTTAGATTTGCCAGAGACACTTGAGAATACTCAAATTGATATATATCCCTCCTTTAAAACTGAATCCACTGATGATCAACTCGAGAAAGTTACCCAAACTAATGTTGCTTCAAACAAGCGTGTTGCTCCGTATGCAGATAGTATGGCAAATGTTGGTTCTCCAGAATCTGATTGCTTTTCAGTAGCAACATCTTCCGATATTCCTAAAGCCAACATCGATTTTACCAATGATATTTCTACTCAGAACACTTTTCCAGCTTCTCCGGTCTCAAATTCAGGTTTCAGTAGACAAACGTATCCAAATATAAGCCAAAGACAAGGCGTTAATATGCTTTCTCATAAGCGGAAAAGTGCTAGTACCAGTGACAGGCGATTTGTCAATGCATCTTCAACAAGTGGGATGAACATGCCTATTTCTTCTTCAATATCTGCAAAAATTTCCAGTATACAGAATTCTACAAAATACTCACCCAGGAAGCCCATTCCAGCAAAAGATGTGCGGGTTAGCTCTTTAGTGCGTAGATTTGAAGAGCTAAGTTTACAATTACAAGAAAAGCAAAAACGAGATGAAGAATTAATAAAGGCTCGACGCAAGCGGGCTCTTCCTGTAGTCCCATCTAAGCCGGTAGTAGAAGTATTTAATGACCTTAATGAAGCATTTGATGATGAAAATTCCGAAGATGAGAATGGCATTAATGACACAAAAGAAAATCGCGCTACCGAAAGCAATTTTTCTGGAGTTGATTCTATGAGCAAGGAGCGAGAAAATGTTTCTTCGAATGAAGACAATTCACCTGAAGCGTTTGAAGATATTTTTGGAATTCTTTTCAAAAATGAATCTGGCCTCGAAGAACAGCAAAACCTTGAACCTTCTAGTCAAATGGATAAAGAGGGATCAAAGTTGCCAACTTCTGGTCCTTTGGCTGACAAAACTTCAGTTTACAGGATTTTATCTGCATTTTGGAATGAATGGAACTCCCTCAATCCTCCACCTTTTGAATTTCCTCTACAACCTACAGAGCATATGTTTTCCGACTCAAATGTGATCATAAGGGAAGACGAACCTAGCTCCTTGATAAGTTTTACTCTTAGCTCTCCTGACTATTTATCAAAAATGGTAGAAATTGAAGATAGCATGGACGAAGCTTTAACCAATCAAGGCTTACAAGGCTCGACGCAATTCAAAATTGAAAACTTAATGCTCAAACCAACGGGGACGCATTTGAAATACCAGTTTGAAGAAGGATCAGCAAGACTATCCTGTAAGGTCTTTTTCGCGGAACAATTTAGTGCTTTGCGAAGAGCTTGTGGCTGTGAGGAGACGTTTGTGACATCTCTAGCGAGATGTTCTCTTTGGGAATCTAGCGGTGGAAAATCTGGATCAGCATTTTTAAAAACTTTCGATAAGAAATACATTCTCAAAGTTCTGTCAAGGTTGGAAAGTGACTCCTTGCTTAATTTTGCTCCAGCTTATTTTGATTACATATCTAAAGTTTTCTTTCACGAGTTGCCAACTGCATTGACTAAAATCTTTGGATTTTACCGCGTAGACATTCGAAATCCTACTACTGGTACAATCTGTAAGACTGATATAATGATTATGGAAAATGTATTTTATGATGAATGTCCGTCTAGAATATTTGATCTTAAAGGTTCCATGAGGAATCGACATGTAGAATCTACAGGGAAGGTAGATGAAGTATTGCTTGATGAAAATTTGGTTGAACTTATTTACGAATCTCCAATATTTGTTAGTGAACAACTAAAAAGTCTTTTGCATTCTTGCCTTTGGAATGATACATTGTTCCTCTCAAAACTCAATATCATGGATTACTCTTTAATTGTTGGTATTGATTATACAAAAAAAGAACTTTATGTTGGAATAATTGATTTCATACGAACATACACTTGGGACAAAAAACTTGAAAGTTGGGTAAAGGAGAAAGGCTTAGTTGGTAGAGGTCCTGAACCAACAATTGTTACTCCAAAGCAATACAAAAATAGATTCCGAAAGGCTATGGATTGCTATATTTTAGCATCTCAGGATTTTGAGACTGGGGAAGGTTTTAAGTTTTGCGAATAGAAGAAACGTTAGTTTAATGTATATATTTCGCTGTTTGGTCAAGAAATATGAACAATCTTTTTAATCCCAGTATTTGATAGACCCATCAACTATAGATGATGTAGCTACCTTGCTTGTTTCTTGAGGGTGGAACGCCATGCTTTGTACGGGTCCACTATGAGCCGGGAGTTTAGCCATTAGCTTACAGGTTTTCCAATCTAAAAATGTTAGGTGTTTTTCCAATTCCAAGCACTTACCCCAGAAACAGGCATTTCCGCTCGAATCTCCGCTAAAAACAAATCTCCCTAAAACTAGTTAGAAATTCGTAATAAAAAATGAACGCCATACCATCAGGTGAAAATCCAACTTCTAGGCTATAACCTGAACAACTGTATCCCTTAAAGACCTTCTTTTTGTTTTGTCTATATTTCTCGTATGCCGAATATACGTAAATGCAGTTATCTAGAGATTGACATGCTATCGACTTTCCATTTGGCCGTAAGGCAACCCGAGGCATTGAATGCATTGCAATGTCAGCCACAAATTTTATAGGAACTGGAGTTCCGTATTCCCAAAATCGCATTGAAGAGTCATCAGATGTGGTAACGAAGCGCTTTCCGTTTTCAAGGAATGTTATGGAATTGATTCCGCCGAGATGATGATCGTATGCTTGAACAATATCAGGACTTCTGATATCAAATTGAAGGATCCTTTTGTCAGCTGTTCCTGCTAAAAACTCGTTGGGTTTATCAGGATCTACTTGGAATTTGACGCAGTTTGTTAATCTATCTGAATTAAAGCAGTTCAAACATTTCCCTAATTCGGTATCCCAGAGTTTAATTGTTTTATCAAAACTAGTACTTAAGAATGATCGTCCATCTTGGCTAAATGATAAATCGCGGATAGGACGAGCGTGTCCTTGGAATGTACGAAGCAAAGAACGGTCATGGTAAACTTCCCAAATCTAAATATTAGTTTATCATCTTTTTGCTTACAAACATACCTTTATCTGATTATCCATTGAGCCAGAAAGAAGTAAATGGCCACTAATCGGAAAAAACCTAAGGCAGGAAATACCTTTCGTATGACCTTTCCAAGTGAATATATGCTTCTTTGGAATGTAACAAGTTTGTTCACCAGGCTCTTCCGATAAATTTATTCCGACGTCATTCGGGACATGCATATAGCTTCTATTTTGATAATCAAATAATCTATCTTTATGAAGTATAGTCTCTTCTTTAGAGCGATGAGTTTCAACTTCTGGAGTAGCTAATTGTTCCTTCAATAATTCATTTTGACCCAGGTTATTAGATTCCGTATCCTTTTCACTTTTGACATCCAGGGATTCAACCTCTTCATATTCACTGTACTCCAAAGGTGAAGAGGATTGTTCAGAACCGTATCCGGCCCATGGCCCCTTATAAGCACCATCCCCTTCAAGGATAGATGGATCGCCAGGATCCTCTCTACGTTCTTTTATTTTCTGGGACTTCCTTTTTAAATCTGTAGAAGTAGTAGCTTCGTTATCATCAAAATTTCGTTTTCCATAAATAGCATGTGTATTAGCATAATATTCTTGATTAAATACAAAATTTGGAACATATTCCCTCTCAGCATAACCGGTAATACTGTTCTTTATAGAATCCTGTTCTTTAGTGACAAATGGATTTGCAGGCCCTAAAGCAGGCTGCACCATTTCATTAACCGGGACATTACGCGCTAATTCTCTAGAGTTTCCTCCCTTTGAAACAATTAAATCATCCTTTACCTAAAATGATTAGCATGTTATAAAAAACATTTGATAAATACGTTATCAACCACAGCTGGCGCTAAATTTTCAGTATGCAGAAGAGGTTGGATGTTAGGCGATTGGGAATTCTCCTGTTCTTCTGAATCACTAGAATAGTTTGCAACCAACATAGAAATTGCAAACGGCGAATATGAAACCAGCAAATTCGTATGGTAATGGTTTAAGGAAGATTAAGCTGTAGGGAGGTTTAGCGAGGATGAGAGATTCCTGGCTAATATCAATTAGCGAAAATGAAACACTACAGCTAACTCATACTTCTGCTTATTAGGATAGGTAATAGATAATTCATTGATTAAAAAATAAAGGAATGTAGTAAAAACTAGAAATAAAGTTAGTTATTTAAAGAGGCATGGACTTTTTTAAACTGTAAAAGAAGTTATCCAGTAGTGCATATACACGACGTATGATAAATAGTATTTAATTGAAGTTTGTTTGCTCACATAAGCTCATGACTTTAAAAATTTCATTTTGGTACGATAGTTTACCCCTTTAGTAAATTCATTTTCTAGTGTACTCACAGTATTTTTTGTGTTTGCAAGGCTAGGACAGAGAACCTGTGTAAGTCTAATTTTTTGAAATTATAAATTTTTTAAGAGTTTTTGTTGATTAAACTTTTTCTTGAAGAAAGCTTTGAAAAGCAAGCTTTGTCAATTCAAATTCAAGAATTGGTTTAGTAGATTTAGCTTCTAATTTAACGAAGGGCTTTTGGACATCATAAAGGGTTACTTTGTTACTTTCAATTGTACTAAAATTAAAAGCGACGCACCTATGCATCCTCAGTTGTGAAAACAGCATTCTGGTTTCTGAATTTTTTCAATAAAAAGAATTTTATGTTGAAAAAATGTGGATAATTGAGGCTGAGGGTGACATTCTAAAAGGTATCTCTTACTAGCTATATCAATTTCATTATGGCCGTATTGTACGTACTAAACAGCAGGAAAATCACGGATACTATTTCCAGGAACTTATATTGTAGGTCGAAATGTATCTGGTAAGTTTCTTATTTTTGTTAATTTTCTAATATTGCAGACGATTCGTCCCACATTCAAGTGATTTCTAAATCAATTAGTAAACGCCATGCTCGTTTTACGATTTTGACCCCAAGTGAGAAAGACTACGTACGTATCCAATTAAATGGAAATATTGAGCTTTTCATTTTTCATTTCTATTATATGTTTATCTTTCTTATATTTTAAATCAATGCCAGCTAATATGTGCACAGTTTACCGGTGGCCCATGCGAGTTTGAAGTAAAGGACCTCGATACGAAGTTTGGAACCAAGGTTAATGAAAAAGTTGTTGGTCAAAATGGTGATTCTTACAAAGAAAAAGATCTTAAAATACAACTGGGTAAATGTCCATTCACGATAAAGTAAGTTTTATCGACTATATATGATTTACTAACTTTAAGTGCATACTGGAGAAGTATGTGTATACAATTCGATAACCCTGAAATGTTATCCCAGTGGGCTTCAAATTTAAACCTCTTAGGTACTTCGGTCTTTTTTTTTTTCACTTCTTATCAACTTTCAGGTATACCGACTGGACTACGCGATAGCGATGCTACTACCCACTTTGTTATGAACAGACAAGCTGGGTCCAGTATAACTGTTGGAACTATGTATGCTTTTCTTAAAAAAACTGTAATTATAGATGATAGCTATCTTCAGTACCTATCAACTGTTAAAGAATCCGTAATTGAAGACGCCAGCCTAATGCCAGATGCGCTTGAATGTTTTAAAAATATCATAAAGAACAACGATCAATTCCCGTCATCTCCTGAAGACTGCATAAATTCATTAGAAGGATTCAGTTGCGCCATGTTAAATACGTCGAGTGAGTCCCACCACTTATTGGAGTTATTGGGTTTGAGGATATCGACCTTTATGAGTCTTGGGGATATAGACAAGGAATTGATTTCAAAAACGGATTTCGTTGTATTAAACAACGCAGTATATGACTCTGAGAAGATTTCTTTCCCAGAAGGTATCTTTTGTTTAACTATTGAGCAGCTATGGAAGATAATCATTGAAAGGAATTCAAGGGAACTAATCTCAAAAGAAATTGAGAGGTTAAAGTATGCTACTGCTTCTAATTCAACCCCCCAAAAAATTATTCAACCCCAACGCCATATCCAAAAGAACATCGTTGATGATTTATTTTCTGTAAAAAAGCCATTGCCTTGTTCGCCAAAAAGCAAGCGAGTAAAAACGCTAGAAAACCTTTCAATTATGGATTTCGTACAACCTAAACAAATGTTTGGAAAAGAACCTGAGGGTTATTTAAGCAATCAATCAAACAATGGTTCAGCTCAAAATAAAAAATCGGGTGATAATAGTGAAAAAACTAAAAACAGTTTAAAATCCAGTTCAAAAAAATCGGCAAACACAGGCAGTGGTCAGGGGAAGACCAAGGTTGAGTATGTTTCCTATAATTCAGTGGATAAAGGAAATTCTTCTCCGTTCAAACCATTAGAACTTAATGTTGTCGGTGAGAAAAAGGCCAATGCGGAGGTAGATAGTTTACCTTCAGAGAATGTCCAAGAATCTGAAGATGATAAAGCATTTGAGGAAAATCGTCGTTTACGAAACCTTGGATCTGTCGAATATATTCGAATTATGTCATCCGAGAAATCGAATGCTAACAGTAGGCATACTTCAAAATATTATTCGGGCCGTAAAAATTTTAAAAAATTTCAAAAGGTATGTGGTATAATAAAGAAAATTTCGACTAATCTTTTTCATACAGAAAGCTTCACAAAAAGCACCTTTACAAGCTTTTCTCTCTTTATCTGAGCATAAGAAAACAGAAGTGTTTGACCAAGATGATACAGATTTAGAGCCTGTACCAAGACTCATGTCAAAAGTAGAAAGTATTCCTGCCGGAGCATCGTCTGACAAAAGCGGCAAATCATCAATTTCTAAAAAATCGAGTAATTCATTTAAAGAACTATCTCCTAAAACCAATAATGACGAAGACGATGAATTTAATGATCTCAAGTTTCACTTTTAATAAAGCTATTATTTCCAAAGAATTTTTGTAGTTTATTAACTGTCAAAAAATGCATTACTGATAGTCAGTTTTTTTGTTTATAGTAAAAAATAGAGAAGCTACACTTTTAATAATATTGTACTATTATTGACTACTTACCTGAGATATCGTATTCAGAATGAAATCCAAATATTTTATTTTTCAACTCCTAAATTAAAAAATGATTTAATTATAAAGGTTACTTTTCAATGCTGGTTTAAATATTTCGTTTGCATCTGCAATGGTATATTTCTGCGTAGCAATGTACGACCTCATATTTTCAACAAAGATGACCACTGAGAAAATTGTTGAGCAGCTATATGAAACTGGAGATTATGAAAGGTATAAAAGATAGGCTTTCTTTTTTAAAAAAAAAATTTTATAACTAAACAACAATTTAAAAAATGTAGGCTAGCAAATGAATTAGAATACAAACTTGAATCCTGCGGTTGGACAACTCAATTACGTGACTACACTCGGGGAATTGTGAATTCCGATTCTAAAATTGATTTTCAAAAGCTATATGAGAGCGCCTTGCAGTCTGCAACTGAAAGTATTCCCGATTCGGTTAAAATGGACTTGCTCAAAGACATTAAGACCTGCGTTCTAAAGTTGGCCAATCCTCCTGAGTCAGCAAATGGAGGGAATAAAATGTAACACAAAAATAAAAAATTATTGTTTTTCTAGTTTTTTGGTGTCGAAGTGATGCACCATGCATGAGGGTACTCTTTGGTTACATTGGATCATTTGAGACTGAAACAGTGAGAGGAAAAAATAATAAGGATATTACTAACAACGATTCTATAATAAAAGGTACACAATTAAAAATTGTTGGATTCATTATGTTATGATACGGTTTCGTTCCTCATTCTATATATTTGCAAATATGCTCTTATTAGCAAGTCGAAGAATTAATAGCAATTTTCAAAATCTTGGAAGAAGAGCATTTGCACATAATTATAATTTTTAAAATTTTCTACAATATTTGATAGTGCATCATTTCGCTTTGTACAAATGTAAACAAGTTTTCATGCAGATATTAACAATTGAAGGGCCGTACAGCTTTAAATCTTTGTTATGGGATAACTGATTATAAAATATGACCAAGATATAAAAGCCATCGAGTAATCTCAGGAAATCACAATAGTTCATGAAGTATAGTATAAGTTATCCATAAAGTTGCGCGTAACGATCAGTAGCATATTATTTAAAAAAAAAAAAAAAAAAAAGGAAAAAATAGTTAAATGGATAGTTAATAATCGTACTTCTCTAATTTACTTTCTTTTCTTTTTTTACTATTTAATCAAACACTGGGATTTCTTATTGTTATTGATTTCGGCCCCCACTTGGGACAATTTTCCTTGTAAGTTATAGACTGCTTGAATTGCGTTTTGACCTTTATAATAACCCCACTTAGGGTTTATTAATATCTTGACTACTATACAACTAATAACTATAACCTTATATGGGGGTCAATAACCCAATTTGTTCAGGCAAAGTATTTAATGCAATATTTGGCCATAGACATAAGTTTTGAAATAGAAGTATAGAAACAAATTGTTCCCTTTATTGAATATTAATTTTTAAAAAGAAATGAGATTAATTTCCGAAACCTGAAATGCGAGTTGTGGTAATAAAACTAGCTACGGTTTTTTTAAGGAATAAAAAAATAGTACTTTAAATCACAAACATCTTGAATAATTCATTTATTTGATTCAAAAGCATCAAAAGAAAGTTATCTAACTAATCAGAAAATGGAAAAGAAAACAGATTACTGTTTAAGATTCAAACTCTTTTAGCCTTATTTTGGGACTATACTGTTCTTTAAGCTCGAAGCGTTACTATCCAAATATATAGCAATAGGCAGAATTACGGATAGCACGTTGTTTTAAGCAAGCGAAGAATTAACCTGCGTTCCCTATCATTAAACAAATTCACAGTTACCGAAGTCACTCCGTAATAGGAGGTCTAAGAAAGTCTTACGATAATTCAAGAATGTTACCTATGGTGAGACCCGAGTCCATAAAAATGGGTGGGATGCTTTTCATTGCTACTATTGGGAGTTTGCCAACCACTAAAATTTTTACCTAATTGCACATTATATTCAGGTGAAATCTCAAATATAAAAACGGGATGGGGGATACTCAACAACCAACAGTGCTGGATAGATTTGCGCCTCATGCATTAGATACCAGTGAGGCAGAAAGACTTTCACGGGAATATCACAAAAATGGACCGTATAATCATGTTGTGATTCGTCCTCTGATCAATGATACACTTCTTCGAAATGTTCGTAAGGAACTTATGGAAAACATACATTTTACAGAGAAAGTAACTGATATTTACCGTGTTTGGCAAACTGGTGATCTAGCAAACTTGGATGGATTAGACAAGAAAGAGCAAAACATGCTTAAGTATTTGCGTCAAGTTCGTGATGCTCTTTACTCTGAGGAATTTCGCTCTCACGTTCAAAAGATTACCGGCTGTGGCCCTTTATCGGCTAGCAAAAAAGATTTGTCTGTTAATGTTTACTCAAAAGGATGCCATTTGATGAATCATGACGATGTTATTGGTACCAGGTGCATTTCCTATATCTTATACTTGGTAGAACCTGACGAAGGTTGGAAACCCGAATATGGAGGTGCACTCCGGTTGTTTCCTACATTACAACCATCCTTTCCTGCTGCTGATTTTTGTCACTCCATTCCTCCTCAATGGAATCAACTCTCTTTCTTCCGAGTTAAGCCCGGACATTCATTCCATGATGTTGAAGAAGTTTATGTAGATAAACCTCGAATGGCTATTTCCGGCTGGTTTCATTACCCTCAGCCTGGCGAACCTGGTTATGACGCTAATTACTGCGACAATACCGTTTCTACTTTGCAGTCTTTAACAATGAAACAAATGGACTTAGAACTTCCCCGGTTTTCATACTACCCAGTTGTTAAGCCAGAACCTTTATCCAAACAGGATACTGATATTTTAAGCAATTATATTAATCCACTTTACCTGACACCTGATGGCATTGAAAAACTATCAAAACGCTTTTTTCAAGATTCTGTTATTGTTTTAGTAGAGTTTTTAAATCAGGAATTTGCAAACACTCTCCTTAAGCGAATCATCGATGCTGAAAGGCAGCCCACTCCTATGCATTCTTCCGAAGTGTCATTCCCTTGGAAAACTGCCATTCCTCCTCATAAGCACAGGTACCTATATTTAGATCATGAAGAGTTTGGCCCTGATATTATTTTGCCCATGGATTTGCAGCGCCTTCCTGCGTTTCAGCGTTGGATCCAACTTGTCAGTGGCTTACCCCTTCGTTCCTTTCATCAAGTTGGTCGACGATTCCGCCCTGGTTCCGATTTTACGCTTGCTACTACGAATGACACAGCTTTACTAGAAGCTACTCTTTGCTTATCTCCGGGGACAGGCATTGCGAATACTGACAATGGTGCATATGATATTTATATGATTGGCGATGAAGATCCTGATGTAGATGCTGCTGTGTATAGGGGTGATCAGCAAGATGACAGTATTTTGCTTTCTTTGCCAGCCGCTTGGAATGTTTTTTCTTTGGTTTATAGAGATGAAGGTGTCCTTCAATTTGTCAAATATGTGTCGCGTCAAGCCGAATCTAGTCGCTGGGATATATATTCACAATGGAATCCCGTTGCTGAGTAAAGGCAACATATACTTAAAAGGGGTTACTTAATTTTTTTTTCTCTAATTTTTTGTCTTATTTTTGAAAGTTTTTCCCTTGTGTTTTTTAAAACCCACTTTCGTGTTGATAGTGTGTATTACATAAAAAGTTTTGGTTTACACTTTTACTGCTTTCTTAACTGGTATTCTTGTTGATTTAAAGTAAGTGTTCAATCGAACCTGTTTAAAAATCGTTCTTTTTTATTAAAAAGTCCGTAAATTTACAAATATCTAAAGTAAATTCGAATACCAATTTAAACATTAATTTTAAGATAAATAATAGATCCAATATGTTACAGTCATCATTTTTGTCGTAATCATAACACATTTATGGCAAGATGTAATAGTTCCTGCGGAGTTTTCCGAGAATTTTTGATATCTTTAGTAATACTGGGCCAAAAATAACCATGATGAGGATCAGCGGTTTCAAAACTTGTAAGCACTTCTTTCTGTTGGTCTTCGTTCCCAGCCTCTAAGCTATACTTATAAAACCAACACCACACATCTCCGTTATCTTGGTCAGCCTTAACAGCTTTTAAAAACCAACTACGCGCCTTATCTGCTTTTTTTTCCAGCCACAGCATCCTGGCGATGGTGCAAAGTAAATGTGCATTGCCTTCACATTTCCTTAAAGCATCTGTAGCACGAGTTTTACGCTGTGCGCGAGGTTCAAGCCATATAGCCTCCGTCCACAGCAAACCCGAAGATGGGCATTCCTGCAAGGCCTTAGCAAGGGCTGCACGAACTTGTGAAATATTCCCCGCCCGGAGTTCCATTTTTATAAGTTCAAGCCATAAAAATTCATTCTTAGGATTTTTAACCTTAGCCCTATCAAACACAACTCTCGCGCGTATAACGGACTGCTTTTCTTCAAGTTTGGCTAGCAAAAGCCACAAAGGTATGGAATAAGGACAAACTTTTGTGCCAGCCAAGTATGCGTCTCGAGCAAGCTCAATCTGCTCTTTATCTTCAAAAATTTGACCCTTCATCATGTACAACTTATCATAATGGGGATAAATTTTCAGTGCATTTTCCAAAAGTTGTAACGCCCGATCTTTTTCGTCCAAAATTCGTTCAAGCGAAATGGATTTAGTCCATATTCGTTCAGTTCCCGATTCGATACGAGCACGGGCAAGTAGCTTTCTGGCACGTTCATTTTCATTGTTCACAAATTCAATTCTGACAGCAGCAAGCCATATCTCTTCGCTATTAGAATTATATTCAAAAGCTCTCCCAAGAATATTCCGAGCACCAGCAATATCATTAACGTTTTTTCGCTCTTTAGCATAAAGCAACCATAAAATTTCGGCTTTAGGACATGATTCTACAGCTTTTTCTAAAATAGAACAAACACTTTCTGTTGTACCATACAGCTTTTCAAGTTCAACAGCTCTCAGCCAAAGTTTCTCACTTTTTGGATAGACTCTTAAAGAAAAAGCAAAAACAGCACGCGCACAATCTATACATTTACGAGCTATAAAAGATTGAGCATCATCTAACCAGGTGTCGAATTGATCTTCTTCATCCAATCCAACACCGAGGCACGTATTAATTATAGCTTGTGCAGTAATCACTGCCCCTTCAGTTTCGCATTTTTCAGCCTCGGAAAGCCACTGATCGCGTTGTAACATACCACCAGTAGCCTGTAACTCACTTACACCACGAGCCATTATTTTTTCCACCCGTGATACATTACCTTGCTGTTCTTCCAAACGAGCAGCAGCAATCCAAACCTCATGGGAAGTACGGATGGTTTGTCTGGCTTTATTGAGCACCTTTTTAGCATTCTCATAAGTTTCAAGTCGAGCAAGAGCTAACCATAAATCAATGGACATGGGTATTAATTCAACGGCACGAGCTAATAGTATCCTTGCATTATCCACTTCTTCTTCTAAATTTACAGCTTCTTTCCATAAGCTTACAGAAGTCGGGTTAAATTCTAAAGCTTTTTTTATAATCCTTTTTTTGTGCTGAGCTTGATTTTCAAGTTTTTCGGCTTCAAGCCATAACGTCACTGACTTTGGTAATTTTTTAACGGCATTTGCAATAATAACTTTTGCTTCTGCAGCCGGGTGTAGTCGTATTGCTTCTAGCCAAACATCCTCAGAGCGAGAACAATTTTCGCAACCTTTTAAAATTAAAGATTGTGCTTGAGATAATTTATTCGCGACCTCTTCAAGCCGCGCAGCAGCTACCCAGCCAGAGGCGTGCTTTGGATTCGTTTCAATAACACTTTGCAACAATTTTCTAGCTTTTCTTATATCACCCAGGTCATTGGCATTTTTTGGAACCATACTATTCAGACTAGTTAAATACCCCTTCGGATCTATAGTCGATGGTGAAGTCAAATTCGACGAAGCTTGTGCTAACTTGATACCTAAAACTTTGTCACGAGCAGCTCCAATTTCAACAAAATTTGTTTTTGTCCCATTCATATCTGGAGTTTCTGTTCCTGCTTGAGTATCCACTGCAAAATTAGAGATAGCTTGATTTTCATTGCGAGCACTTGCAAGAACAAAATCACTTGTTGCATAAAATCTTTCACGTCTCGGCTGTTTAGTCCTTTTTTTACGAGTTAGATCGCCGGGTTCTGGGATATTATTCCAGTCTTCATCTGTCAAAGTGGATAACCCACGTTTTAAGTCCGCAAATTGTGAAGAAACCTTGGGGTTTTCTTTTTCATATTTTTCTTTCTGTAGCTGTTCTTGTTTTTCACGTTGGGATTTTCTTCTTTTACTTAAATGTTCCTCTACAGATTGATATATTTTATCAGCTTCTTCGTCCTCATGATCATATGGAGCAGTAGCAAACAGCGCTACTTCATTGTCAGGATCCTGATAACGAGGATCGATATCTTCTTCTTCCTCTATTTCTGATTTCCTTTGTTCAATTGCAGCCTTTATAGATTCTTGGGATGGCAATTCTTGAGCAGGCCCAAGATCTGAACGCGTTGTAAATCCTGTTGCACCACGTCCTAAACCTGCTACATAGTTAGGAGGTGGCTGCATATTCAGAAAATCTGGATAAAAGTTTGCCATTCTAATTATCTGCAATTAAATGCAATAAGCCGAGCCTTTCGGCTTTATAAATATCTGGTAGTGGCTTTCAAATTTTAAAAGTAGGCAATACGAAGAAGAGAAATTAACTCCTAGCAGCTTTACTACAACAAAGTTAAAAAGAGCCATTAGGTAAAAGTAAATTTAGAAAAACTTAAGATAGAATATTTCTTAAACAAAATAAATTTCCTACTGTATGTAATGATTTTACAATCAAACGATATATAAATAAGCATTGTGATTGACTTGTTATACACTGAACCGCTAACACACGAGTATTTATGATTTAGCATTTGATAGCCAAATAAATTTATTAGATTTTTTGCAACAATTTTGAAAAAATGCATGAACAGTGTTTTCTTCCTTTCTTTTATTTTCCTACTTTTCTTTGAAGATGAATTTACACTTTGTAAATCAATGTCGTGTAAAGTATGCAGAACGGTTGAAATTACGAAAAATATTGTTCATCACAAGCTTTGTGAGTATTGGAATTAAACAAATCTTAATTGAATCCGAGTGATAACTGGACAGACGTTGCAGCAATATTTTTGCATGGCCACTACGTTTGTCTTTTAATGTCTCGGTATATTATACTGGTGTTTCAAATCAATGCTCATCGTATCTAGTATGAGTGTACCTGGACACATCAGTCAAATTTATTTTCGCTTGTAAATTGTCTTATTCTTTATCATAATGCCAAACCATTGTATTTAGAATTTTATTTGCAAAGTAATTTACCAAAACATATTTAACATCTTAAATAGACATGCTTGAGCTACGTTGATTAAGTGTTTTGATTATAACTGCAGGTTGTGCAAGGCTAATGTAATATCTTTTAGAAGTATATTCGTTGGATTGATAAGTTCTAAGAAATTTATACTGACTCCAGCCATAAGATGCAAGCAAGTCAGTTTCACAAAAAAGAATAAAAGATTCAGATATGTTAGATTAGAATCATCTGCAAAACACTGATATCAAAATATGATAATAATCGGCAATATATATGGCTCGTTTCATTTTTAACTTAGCTTTTCCAGGTTAATTTTGGGTATTAAAATTGTTCTATTTTATTCCATTTATAAATATAGGCATGAATTATGTATGTAGTGTGTAAATAAATTTGGTTTAAAGAAAATACGGCAGCTAATCTAGCTGTATCTTTTTCTCTTTTTTTTTTTTTTTTTTTAATATTATAAATTTCAGGAGTACCTGTGTAAATGATAATGATATATTCAGAATGATATTTTAATAAATACAGCGTATATTAACCATCTGTTTACAACTTGAGTGAGTATAGTAGAATCTGATGTGTGGATTTTCACTTATCATAAAAAAAATTCAAGAAATATTAATTAACTATTGTTATTTTAAGACTGTGTAAATAAGCTGTTTCTACAAATCTCCTGCTTGATAACATTATATATGCCAATGTTATTTACGCTGTCCACTGTTGCGTTAATACATGGATACAGCAATGAGTATTCTATTCGAATATTCAATATAAAAATGCAAGCTTACAGGAAATGATACAAATGTTGTTTTAATAAGCAATATCTAATCAGCAGTATAGGTAGACTCGACAGCATACATCTGCACTCGGAAGTCTAAATATGGTAATAGTTCATGCACAGTATTCTTGGTTTTTAATTTATTTACACAATAAAAAGAATAACCCCAGGATGTTCAATTATTGGACCTCTGGAGTTCTACAAACAAGGAAAATTGAGTTATAATGATATTACTCGTTGCAGTACTGTAACGTACTGCAATTTAGTTTATAATTAAACGAATTAATAAGAGTTTGGTATGCAGGATTAGGAGTATTAATTAAGCCCTCTGTAAAACATGATGGTATTTTAGTTGTAGCGATACGTTAATCAACAAGATGCACGTATATTATTAACTAATGTTAATATTCTGCCTACCTCATGTCCATCCATCCATAAACACCTATAGCAACCCATGTCGTGTCCGCACCTCACAGAGACAAACGTTGTAATCCCAGATAATTCTCAGGTAATATATCGTGAAGAATGCGTCCGTTGCTTTAATTCGCAGGTATGTTTTTTAAATAGCTTGTTTTAAAACATGTACTCAGAGGAGTTCAAATTCGTTAACAAACGTTAGGATGAAGAAGGTGGAATTGATTTATGCTTAACCTGTTTTCAATCTGGATGTGGGGAAACTGGGTTAAAACACTCACTTGTCCATTTTGAACAAACTTTGCACCCAATTGTGGTCACCATTGCCAGGCAACCTAAGCAAAAAATTAATGATGAGCCTCCCCAAAAAATTACGAAACTTGAGATCAGAGAAGATAGTGATGAAGATTTATATGATTATTTTTATGTCCCTAAGTGTTTGGTCTGTAATATAATATTAGATATACAGGATCCCTTACTTTCGTTATCATTAGAGGCAATGAAAAATGCTACCAAGGCATCAAACAAAAGTCAATTAACTGCATGGGAAAATGAATTAACTACTTGTGATCATATAATAAATTTACCAGAAAATGAAACTTACGTCACAAATTTGGACAATGCTACATGTTCAAAATGTGATCTTGCAGAAAATCTATGGATGTGTTTAACATGTGGCGCATTAAGCTGTGGAAGAAAACAGTACGGAGGAGGTGGTGGGAATGGGCACGCCCTTTCTCATTATGATGATACAGGACATCCGCTTGCAGTTAAACTCAAAAGCATTTCACCTGATGGTCAGGCTGATATATATTGTTATAGTTGCGATGAGGAAAGAATTGACCCAAATATAAAGACACATATGCTAAATTTCGGCATCGATATCGCCAAGTTGAACAAAACTGAAAAATCTTTGGCTGAACTACAATTAGAGCAAAATTTAAATTGGGATTTTGGTGCCTCCGAAGAGGATGACGCTTCAAAAAGATTGTTTGGACCAGGATTAACTGGTCTTAAAAATCTTGGTAATAGCTGTTATCTGGCCTCAACTATGCAGTCGTTGTTTTCTATTAAGGAATTTGCTATTCACGAATTAAACCTTTTCAACACTTATAATTCTGTTTGTCAAACCCCCACTACAGATTTGCAATGTCAACTTGGTAAACTAGCTGATGGTTTAGTAAGTGGGAAATTTTCTAAACCTAGCAAAATTGGTTTACTCAATAATCCTTCTTCATCGATTCTTCCTTACCAAGATGGTTTGAGGCCTTTTATGTTCAAAGATGTTGTGGGACAAGGGCATTCTGAATTTGGAACTTCTCAACAGCAAGATGCTTATGAGTTTTTATTGTATTTGCTGGGGAAAATACGGAAATCTAGTATTGCGAAAACTGACATTACTAAGATTTTTGACTTTGAAACGGAGCAAAAATTATCTTGTCTTTCCTGTAAACGCGTTCGCTATTCTTCTTTCTCTTCTCAGGGATTGACTTTGACAGTTCCGCGTGTTAAAATTGGTGAAATTGAGGGTGAGCAAATTTATGAAGAAGTCTCAATAGACCAATGTTTAGATGCAACTATACAACCAGACCAAATGGAGTATACTTGTGAAGCTTGTAAAAGTAAACTAGGAGCTACAACTACTACTGCCATGAAGTCGTTCCCGAAAGTCTTGATCCTACAAGCCAACCGGTTTGATTTACAGGGATATCAAGTTAAGAAATTAAGCATCCCTATAATAGTTAATGAAGACGGAATTTATAATTTCGATCGCTTAATGGCTAAGGACCACCCAAATGACGAAGATTATCTTCCTGAAAAGACAGAGACCATTGAATGGAACCAAAGTGCTATTGAACAGCTTCAAGCTATGGGATTTCCTTTAGTCAGATGCCAACGAGCATTACTCGCTACTGGAAATTCTGATACTGAAACTGCCATGAACTGGCTATTTGAACATATGGAGGACCCTGAAATTGACAAACCTATTGAAGTTTCTGAATTACTGCCCAAAGCAGACTCAAGTGTTTCAGAAGAAAATGTTCAATCATTATGTGAATTCGGCTTTACTGTTGCACAAGCACGAAAAGGATTGCTTGAATCTAACAATAATATTGAGCGCGCAGTTGATTGGATTTTAAATCATCCGGATGAAAGTTTTGAAGAACCACCACTTGAAGGATCAGATTCTTCAATAAAAAATGAAAATATGGGTAGTTGGGAATCGACAAACGTTCCAGTCAACTACAATTTAAAGGCCATAATAAGCCATAAGGGCTCAAGTGCGCATGCCGGTCATTATGTAGCATTTATACGCAAAGAGATAGATGGAAAGCAGCAATGGGTTTTGTTTAATGATGAAAAGGTGCTTCAAGTTGCCTCCTTGGAAGAAGCAAAAACTACCGGATATGTCTATCTTTTTGAAAGGCTAGATTGACATTAATTTATATCATTTTTTTTTTTTTAATAGCAATCATCGGAGCGTCTTATTGAATTTTGGGTTGAGCAGAATTTGGTAGCATACAACAACTAAATTTTTTTAACATTACATTATCAAAGAGACCCGGATTTAAGTCTTTCTTTACAAAATAGACCAACCATTCAGTTTGGCTTTAAAAACTCCTTTGACGCAAAAGTCGTTTTACAGTCATCACTCCCCGAATATTTGAAATAAATAAAAAATATCCTTAATAGCATTTTGAGTTACCTTCTGTGAACGAATTTCGTATTTTAAATTTTGAAAGAGTAGTTTTGATTGTAAGTATCCACGCACCATTCCAATTAAATGCTATATCGTCTCCACGGTCAAGAGTTTCAAAATATGTAAATTTGACCCTAAATACATAAGAGAGCTGACATTCATTTTATTTGAAAATATATCTGAAACCCAATTGTAAGCTACGCAGTTTGGTATCTGATTTAAGGATACGTAGAACTGCGGTGAGTTTTCCTTGTGATCTATTATATTACAATACACAGGTTGTATAAGTAGCAACTGAGTATAGGTATTGTATTAACTGGGTTATAATGTTACCTATCACTAATATAGCTCATAACTGAACTGAGGAACGAGGTTCAGCAGTAGCTCTATTTATAGTATTCAGATAATATTGATCTTAATAGATTATCATTAAGATCAATCTCCATATCGTATCATACATGGTACGATATATAATTAGAACATGTGACATATAGTGATACGCAACGTAGTGTAGTATTGCTGACACCAATGTAATTATAGCATATTTGCAATATTCAATATATTCTGTAATAACGCAGGTGTAAATTGGACTTGCCCTAAATAATTTCTAATTTAACGAAATTTAAAGCACAGTGATAAACAGTTCACGGCTTCAACATGTAATGACATCTATAATTTACTACACTACTTACTGTGTATACCCAGCAGTATATAGTAACTGTGTAGCAAACTAACGTTGTAGCAACGTTCAGAAATGTTTGTTGGAAAGGCATTGCAGTTTCAGTCATTCCATTCCTCCATTGATGCTACGTTTTGGCATCAATTGAGCAATTACAAAGTCGAAAAGCAAAAATTAGACGCGTCACCTTTAACTATTCATGGTAAATTTAATACATATTCAAGAGGAAATATATCAATTGTATTTGGAGAAGCGCCATCAAACAGGTAATGAGTGTACAATAATGCTTCATCTAATCTGTCCCTAGTAATATCAAAGACTGTTTAGCCGAGGGTACACTGTTAAATGCCAATACTCCTCAAGAATTTACTAACGCTGACGTGAAAAAAATTCGAGAGGAAATTGGTGAAGTTGTAAGTAGATTGATACAAAAGCTCATTAACATTATGTATAGTTATTAAATTCAATTAAAAACGGAGTTGTTTCTGAAAGGCCTAATGAATTACTTAGATTTCTTATATTTTCTTACGCCGACATAAAAGCTTACAAATACCATTATTGGTGCTTATTTCCTTCGTTTAAAGAAACTCCTCACTGGATTGTAAAAGACTTATCACCAGCTGAATCGCTAATACCTTCAGGTCCAATTTTATCTCAAATTCGTGAATTCTTGTCTACAGCTGATTACTATCAACGCCCTTTTTTCTTATTAATAAAATCAACATTAGATGAATGGACTATTGCACCTCTGAAGGAGCTTTCCCACTGTGTGGACAAGTCGCTTCAGGTATGCCATCGATTTTTAATCCAACTAACACGTAGTTTTATCTCGTTGCAGAAGATTCTGTTCAATTGGCAGAATATCCATCTTGGCCAGTCAGGAATATCCTCGCTTTTGCATTTATTAAGTTTAAATTGAAAGTGATTAATTTATTTCTATATCGCGATGGGATTAATTCTGATACGCTGTCGAAAAGCATACTAATAAAAGTTGAAGCAGATAAGGATATGATTCTTGAAGCACCCCTTTCAATCGTTGGATGGGAAAGAAATGGAAAAGGCGTTTTAGGTCCCCGGGTCGTTAATTTGTCTACGGTCCTTGATCCTTTTGTATTGTCTGAATCTGCTTCAACGTTAAACCTAAGCTTGATGAGATGGAGACTAGTGCCGCAATTAGATCTCGATCGTATTCAAAACTCAAAATGTTTACTTCTGGGGGCCGGTACTCTGGGTTGTGGAGTGGCAAGGAATTTGCTGGTAATGAAATTGAAATAAAATATTTATATGAAGCAAACGACCAAATTGCTAACGTTCTAGTCGTGGGGGGTGAGACATGTTACATTTGTGGATTACTCTACTGTCTCCTACTCAAATCCTGTCCGCCAGTCATTGTTTACATTTGAAGATTGCAAACGAAAGTTGCCAAAGGCAGAGTGTGCGGCGCAACGGCTTAAGGAGATATACCCGAATATGGTACAAAAAATTATTATGAATGCAAGCTAACAAAGAAGTTTTCAACGGGATATAACATCAGCATACCAATGCTTGGACACCCTATATATGAAGCTGGCATTGAGAAAACTATGCATGATTACGAAACTCTTGAGAACCTTATTTCCACTCACGATGCGATATTCTTGTTGACCGATACAAGGGAATCACGTTGGCTTCCGACAGTCATATCAACTGCCATGGACAAGTTGTTGATCAATTCAGCATTAGGATTTGACAGCTGGCTGGTCATGAGACATGGTAGTGTTTTACAAAAAGAGAATCGCTTAGGTTGTTATTTTTGTAATGACATATTTGCGCCTTCAAACTCACTAGTTGACCGTACACTTGATCAGACCTGCACAGTAACACGATCAGGATGTGCTAACATTGCTACAGCAATAGCAGTAGAGTTATTTGTTAGCTTGCTGCAGCACCCCAATGGGTACGGAAATTTTTTTTAGAATTATTAATTATCAATTTTAGACATGCTGCACCTGTCTTAAATGAAGATCAAACTGTGTTAGGTGAACTTCCCCATCAAATTCGAGGGTTCTTGCATAATTTTAGCCTAATGAAAATTTCAGGGATGGCTTATCCTCAGTGTTCAGCTTGCAGTGAATGTATTATAAATGAATGGAACAGAGAGAAATGGATGTTTGTTTTACGAGCCATTAATGAACCGGACTATGTTGAAGAATTATGTGGATTAAGAGAAGTACAAGCATTAGGTGAAATTGCTGGCACAATGGAAGAATGGATTAGTGATAAAGAAAGTGTGATTCTTTAATGGCGTGTGTTATGGACCAGTATACTAATGAATTAAACTATGTTTGGAAAAATCGATAATTGAAAAATCTATGAAGTGTTAGACAAAATCTATTTAATTTATTTTTTCATTGTAAATCCTTTCTTCAATTCATTTATCTCATCATTTCTTTTTTTTAACGGACTTATTGAGCGTCGTAATGTACTTTTAGTAGGTTGTATTGTCTCTAATAGAAAGCTAGATTCGCTATCTTCTTCTGTAAATTCACAGTTAGAAACAGTATCCTTCAACTTTCTTTTTTTTCTGATTGGAATCTTAGAAGGACTCAATGATGATGGGGATTGTGGTATTTTTAAGTGATCATTATGATTAATATCACTTACATTTGAAGGGATGGTATCGTCTAAGTGTTTTTTAAGATAACGAGCATTGGATGGGCTTACGGTCATGGAGTGGGGATACTTGTCACGCGAAAAAGGCTGTGAGGACTGAGCTGATGGCGATGATTGAGGCGGACTAGAAGATAGCCCTATAGAAGTAGAAGTTTTTTGAAGAAAAGGGGTAACGCTCAAGGGGGATCCTGAAGTTGCATTTGGTTGTCGAGTACCCATAATTGCCTGTTTCGAAGGGGAAAAAAGTTTTGGGGACGAAACACGAGGAGAAACAAGTAAACTCTTTCTCTCAGTACTCTTTTTTTGCATCCTCAGCTTCCTATCCTGGGTAGCCAGTTTCGACTCAAGGACTTGCAATCGAACCTTCCAGTTGGACTCTTCTGTTTCCAGTTTAATCTTAAATCTATCAAGCTCAGACTCCTTCGAAGATACATGTGATTGAAGATTTAAAACTTCAGCGTCTTTTTCTTTTAAAGCTTTTTTCAAATTTGCAATAATCAAATGAAGTCTTGTAGCTTTTTCATCTTTGTTAGCTTTGTGGGTTTTTGAAGGAGAAGAAACCGTATCTAAGGAACCTCGTAACCTATTTTGAGACACTGCATCCTCATGTTTTTCAGGGTTAGATTTTTGGATTTGCAACTGGGAATTCAAGGAGTTAATTTCCTGCACATAATCCGAGATTTTGTGCTCCAGCCGTTCGACTTTCAACCTGTAATCATTTGCTTCATTTTGTTCTTGTTCTAATAATTTCTCGTTGTTGAGTTTTTCATTTTGCAGGAATTTAATTTCGTCGAGGTTTTTATGTAGCAATTCGGAATCAGTAGCGGATTGCTTAAGTGCGTCCAAAAATGATTTTTGTAAAGAATCCGAGCGAAGTAAATGAGCTAAGTTCAGTGCTTTTGAAAGATAGAATAAAATCTGATTGCGACGACTAGTAACACTTAATCCTAAATTATCAAGTTTTGAATCAGTAGACGTGGAAATGGTACTCATTTCCTAGTATTTTGAGTATGCAAAAAGATTAAACCAAAAAAAGACAACAAGAAAATGAAAAATTTCCGTTTTACAGTTCTAGGAAGGTTTTGGTTTGGCACTATAATGTGAAAGTGTTACGCATAAATACTAATAAACAATTAACATATAATGAAAGCTTTCCAAATTTTCTTATTTAGAATTTGCAACTTTTTTACTTATACGCTGTTATCAAGGCAGTGTATATTAGGTCTGTTTCAGTCCTGAAATTCATTCAAGATACGTAAACAAACAAAATTCTGAAATATTTGGATTAACTAACCAACATACTCAAATTTATATTTATTTGTTTTTTAGGTGTTGAAATTGGTTTAATGAAGTATTATTTTAATAAATGAATATTAGCACTCGATTTAGTATGCATAATCATACGGTAAAATTAATATAAACTAAATAGGACGAATAAATAAACATTTTCTAAATATTGCTACCATTCGAAAGTATATTTTGAACAGTTTAGACTAATAATGCAAATATTGGCATCACTTCAAATACAGTTACTTTAAACAGGAAATAATTGTAAATGAAAATCACAGCTTCTCCTTTTTTGTAATTCATAAAACTTCCAAAGACTGTATATCTAAGTCGAGCATGGTCTGTACATTAAATACTGACATTGAATGTTTTTTAAAATGGTATATAACATTTTTTAACTATAACACATTTATAACTAACTAAAAGAACTTTTATTTAATCAAAGTACTACTACATTTATATACACGCAGTTTGTGTCGACACTATAATACTTGATAATGTAAATCATTAATGATCGCCCACCTTTAGCATCAAAAGAGTCCTAAATCGCGTAGCTACTAAAAATTGCTATTGATGTTTTCTTTCTTCATTACTCTGTAACAATGATCCTAACATTATCAATGACTTTTATGATTGCTTTGTGACGTCGAAGTACAAAAAACGAATAAATACAGCTCATTAGTGTAAAAACAAGCTGTCTCATTTTTACCAAGGGGCATTAAGTAGGTCCTCCTTTCTTTCTTTTTTACTTTAATATTCAATTATGGGGAAAAACAATCCTTTTGTGCACTCGAATGCAAATTTCCCGCCGCTCCAAACTCATAACTTTGAAGACATTCCAGAAAAAGGGTACACAATCGTACGTTCAAAATATAATTTTTATAAAAAATATAAATGGTTAATTAACCGATATCGTGTACTATAGTTTAGCTCCCCAAGAATTGACGTTTTTAACGAAGAACGACCGCATTCCGGCATAAATCTGAATCAATATCAACATCATGAAGACGATGCAGAACTACAATCAAATAATCCATTTTTAAATAAAGATAGTGGGGTTGACCTGCTGAAATTGCATTCTCGTAGCAATTCTAGAATATATGAAGCGAAACCAAAGAGGGTGATCAAACCAAAAATTGCAATAATAGAATGTAACGAAATGGCCGAAAATCCTCCATTTTGGAACCAGAACAAGGCATTCGAGCGAAAAGTATCTTCCAAAGAGAGTTTTAACATGCTAGGCTATGACAAAATAGACAAGCTGGACTCTTCGAATTCATACCTAGGAGATTTCGGTAAGATTGTGCAACTCAGCAGCCTTTTAACTAAACTTTAGGGGTTCACCATGATGGCCCATTTGACCCGTGTTCTAAGCATCGAAATCTTGATGCTGCCACTAGCCCAATAGCTGCATTTTCAAGTCAGAGCGAAGCAAATTCATTACCAGCATTTTTACTTCCTAATAACTCAAAGGGTGTTGAAAAATCTGAAGAAAATGAGGACGGTGTGACGGACAACGATTCTTCAAACGTAAATTCATCAACAAATGAATCTCCAAACCCTACAGACATTAATGTATGCAGCAACGATGATGCGACTGACAATACGGAAAATAATTTAAAGAAAAAAGCATCTTTTATCTATCGTTTGCGCAAGCATTTGAAGCGTAATTCCATTGAAACCGAATGATTGTTGAATTTTATAATTGTTAAGTTTGGTGGATTACGCTCATTACATAGTCTAGCGAAACTTCAAATCCATTTGCGCAATGCGATGATCGCTACCCACCTGGAAGTTATGATAAATTTACAGAACAGTATCTATGTTACTATATATATATATATATATATATGTTATATTAAAAATGTTTATGGTTTAAGGCAATTTTTAATTCTTTAATTTGAATCAACAAAGTGCATAGAAAGCACAAGTTCTTTTTATTTACAAATTGGTGGCCAAAGAACAAAGTTATAATATAAAATAGTAAAAACTGACTGTTGAACCTCGGAACATGCAAGTAGCATTCGTTTAGTGGTTGATGAATATTGAATAAGACAATATAATAAACAATACTTACAACAAGTAGTTGATTAGTAGTATATAAAATCTTTTTTTTTTTTTTTGTTAAAAATAAATCATTAAGTTCATAAAGAAGTTATCAGCGGACAAAATAAAAAGAGAGTACTCCACGTCCAAAAATAGAAGACAAATATGCTTTGGTATCTAATGCAACCGAGAAATTAAGTACGATTTAAACAAATACTGAATGCTAGTGTTACTCCAAGCTTTCAGATTTGGTATGGAAAAGGTTTAGACGCTCAATGTGTGGTAAATGAATAGAACTCGAATCAGGTGTTCTATCTGTTTCTGAGTCAGATGGTGATTGATGGTGTTTATTAGCATCAGAGAGTAATTGTTTCACACGCTCTCGAATAAAGTGAGATCGCTTGATTCCCGGATGCACAGTATCTGGCGAAGATGGTTGACGTTCTAGATCATTGCTTCCTTCATGCGATTTACGTGATCTTTGTGTTTCACAAGACTTTCGATACTGATTGATAGTTTCATGTACTTGGGGAAGTTCTTCACTTTCAACTATCCATTCATTTGAAGCCTTAGGATACTCGTCGACCTCAGTGTCAGGTAAAATCGATACTAAATTCTTTTTAGTTTCACTTTTGCGTCTCCGTGACATCTTCTCCCCACCAAACTCAAACTTTTTGAATGCTTCACCGAATTTACCAGAGAGAATTTTATTAGAAGCACCGATGGGGCGCTTCAATTTAGACACCTGACGAGGACTATTAGACTCCTTTTTGGTATTGCTCTTAACTCTTTCTAAGCTGGTTGAAATTGACTGCTGTAATCTTTGTGTATGCGATACCTGAGATGTTGAACGAGCATGAGTAGCATTCAATCCTTTCAAAAACTCGATATTCGATTGAACATTATTACTATCGATGCTTGATGATGTTGTCTGCCTTGATAATATTTTGTTTCCCGTATGATTATTAAACGATATGAGATGCTCGCTCGAGGAGGAGCTAGAGTCATTGTTATCGTCAAGAAGGAGTTGGGGACGTGCTTCTCTATCAGCCAGTATAGCTATGTTATCCTTGTTTTTCGATACAACATCTTTATTTGCAACCTCACTAGATTGGTCTTTCTTTAAACCTGATTTTGCGCTAGGAACAGCAGGTGTAAAAGGCTCTTTTCTAATATCCAGTCCAGCCATCTTAGAGGAAGAAACTTCTATTGGCGGAAGTACTCTTGGTCCTCGTACAAACTCCTTGTTAGATTTTTCATTTAAAACGCTATGATTCATTCGATTCGGACGTGATGGTAGAGGTGCATATCCCCCAGTTAAAGGCTTATTTATTTTCAATTTGCTATTATCTGTGTCATTTGTAGACTTCTGTTTTGTCGAAACATTTTGAACTGAAGGAATATCCATTGACAAGTTTTGCTTAGATCCCACAGACGAACTGAATTCGGATGGTTTAGGAGATGGTTTAGGTAAAAACCGATTCTCTAAATCTAGGAGGGCTTCAGGTTTATTCTGTAATAAATCAGTCTGTTTGTTCGCAGAAATCTTTTCAAAAGGCTTGAAAGCTAGAGGCCCACTGTTGCGAAGTGGTTTACTAACCTCAATTTTGTCAGTAATTTTATCAATTTCTTCCACGCTAGGATACCGACTAAGAACATCAATTTCAGATGCCCCGGTTTTAGCAGTTTTCACAGATGTGTCGGGTAAATGAGGAACTTTTATAATATGAGATGTGCTATCAGCCCTTCGTAAAGAAGGAGAACGGGGCGTCTGAATTGTTGCAGAGTAGCTTTTTGTTGCAGGGATTGGAGATTTTGGTTGCAACCGCGCCATCACATCATTGTTAGCAGAAGAAATAGGACTTAACTGATTTGAAAGGATGTTAGAAACAGAAGGAGATTTTGACTTTAAAGATGGGCGATTCACCGGGGGTACATTTGAAGAAGTCGTTTGCACAGTTGGAATAGGAGGAAGAGACGTATGTGCTGGACGAGAACTCAGCGGAGTAAGGCTTCCTGAAGGAGTTCGCTGAAGAGGAGCTCTTGGAGGATTGTAAGTTGAGGCATTGACCCCACCATATACATCAGGAAGTTTCAGAGGTGTACCTTGCATTTCCATAATTTCTTTCAAAGTTTGGTAAATATTTGGACGATGGGAAGGTTGTTCTTGAAGGCATGTGGCTATGAAACGCTTCATCCTATCACTATATCGTGGAAAGGGTGGAAAAGAGAAAGAAGCCTTAAGTATTGCACTATTACCAACCTGTTCAAAAGGTGTTGTATAATAGCATAGCTTATATGCAAGAACACCAATAGCCCATATATCACTTTTTTCGTCTATTCCTTGCCTTCTATTAATATCAATCATTTCAGGAGCTCGGTACTGGGGTGTAGTATAAGCAGCAATATTTTGCTCTAAAAACATTATTGTGTCGGGCGTTGTAGCTGGGGCCAATGGTTCACATGCACTTCCAAAATCACAAAGCTTGTAAGAATTCGGAGCCACCAACAAAACATTTTCAATTTTTAAATCTCTATGGATTAAAGGGGGATCTAAGTAGTGCATAGCGGCTACAGCATCACAAACGTCTGCTAGAATTTTTAATATTTCGCCTTCAGTTAACCGATGTTGCAACCGAGTATTCATAAAGTCAATCAGACCACCACCAGCACAAAACTCCATAAGCAAGTAGACTTCATAACGATTTTCTGATTTGGAATAAAGTGCACTTGAATCGATATAATTAACTATATGACGATGACCTTTTAGCCGCTTCATCGTCTCAATTTCTCCATGAACAAGTTGTAAAGCAGTTTTATCAGGGACATATATACGTTTTAAAACAAAGGGTTTCTCATTTTCCAATAAAGCAAGATAAACATGAGAAAATCCGCCTTCACTGAGGTAGCGCTGGATAATGACACTGTGTGAGCCAACTTGAATTTTAGTACCAGCTGGAATCTTACTAAACAAATCAGTCCTTACCGGAGCTGGAGATTTCGGAACTGAGTAGGCTTTATTAGAAGTTCCATTGTTTGATAATTTGACTTGGCCTACGGTAGCCGGTGCTTTCGAGTAGACTTCTGTCATATGCAATTAGAACAATAATGGAATTCCAAACAAACAATTAGGAACCTTAATTGATGCAATTAAAAATGAGAAATGAAAGGTAATTTTGTACAAAAGAAGAATATACAAATTGAAGCAACCGGTTTTCTATTAAATGAAATTTCACAAAGTACGTTTGGTTACTCTTCACAACGTTGGGTAATTAAAACCTTTATAGCTTAACTAGCGATTAATACTTTCAATTAATTGCAAAGGAGAAAGAACAAAACTCACAATGGAAGAGTAAGCCCCAACTTGACAAGTGCGTTTTGGGTCTGTCAGTAAGGGAGGCAACGGAGATAGCGACTTAACCGTGAGGTCTTGTTATGGTAAATATCAGCTTGATGCGGAAACGGTTCGGATAACGAGTAAGCGAAATGACACTAAATCGGTTCATGAAAATCTAACATACCGTGTATCGCAACTTACCGATCAATCCGTAAAACATATTATAATGAAAACATAATAGCATCAAATAGCAATTTATAAAAGTAAATTCATCAATTAAAAGTAGTTGTTTGTTAACATTAAGTTTTTAGTGGTATTACTATCATATTCAAATTTTGATTCAACATTTTTTAACTGTAAAAGTGATAGGGAACATTACGTTTTCTATACAAGTAGTATATACTTTATGTGTTTAAAGGTTAATATTTCAAGAGTTTTTTTGTTTTTACTTTTTAAACATAAAAATAAGAAAAACATTCTCACTCATTTTTGGTTTATAATAAAAAGTCTTTAAGAGTTTGCTAGACTTCCTGTGTTCAGATGCGGAATTGCAAATATTGACGTCCTCACTACATCTTTAGCTGCAATACAAAGAGTTAACCTTATGCATACTATTGGTGCCCATAGCATCCATACATTTTTTTACCGAATATGTAAACTTTTTTTTTTTGTTTTCTACTAAACAACTCTGCGTTCAAAACGATAATAGACTGCAACTATTCATTAACCCTACTCTTCTTTAGAAACACTCTTTTTCTTGTATTCACTTGTAATATTCGTAACACATCTTTCATGCGCAAAAGCTTAGCAGACGCTGGTAATTTGGACAATTGGTAAACTTCGTCGAATCACCAATTATCAGAAGCATCATTATCGTACTTGATTATTTTTATTATTTGTCAATCTGTGTAGGGTGCACAATAAGAATAATATTTACCGAAAACCATCACTATCCTTCAAAGAACGCAATTGCAATGTTCCGTTTTTAGGAACTTTAAACGGTGTTAAATCTTGTTTAAAGCGGGAATTAATTCATTTTTTAGAATACGAGAAATTTCATAAGAATTTTATTTGTTCTATACTTAATAAGCAAAATGATAAGCAAATTGATAATAATGCAAAGTAACGATGCTTAGCGCGATGCGAGAATACGTTGTTTGCTTTCTTTGAACTAATCATTCCAAGGTTGCAAAATACATAGACATAACATATGACTAGTGGGTCATAACATTTTTACAATTAAGTACACAGTATAAATGTATAAGCATGTTCATTTCAATATTTTTTGTCAAATTGCATTATAAAATTTGCAACTACTCATATAAGTAAATGTGTGGGTTAGGGTTTGCCAGCTTTTTTCACGTTTTGATGGCTTCTCAAATCGCATAAGTACCACCAGCCTCCCAGCTGACGATGGCTTTTGCAGCCATTGAAAGCGGCAAATTAGTAAACATTAAAAGAATTATGCTCTATTATTTCCACGGTTGAATTCAATAAGGGTTTTTTAGTATAGTGATAAAAAATTTGGTTACCGACGTGTTTATTGACAGGTACTACGCTCATCATCAGTCTACAGCTAGCTGTAAACAAACCTTTATTTTCAATTATAGAGATCCTGGTTTTTTATTTGAATCCTTCGTGTTATTATTATTATTTTTAAGCACTGTTTTCTTTTTTGTTTGTTTGTTAATTTTATATTTGGGAGGTGTAATTTGAGCCTCATATTAAGTGAGTAATTAAACTGATCTTTTGGGAAAAGCTTCTTTTTCTTTAATTTCACATATGACAACACGCCTCGACCGGTTGGTTGTATTGCTTGATAGCGGCTCTACTTCTGTCGTTCGAGAGACAGCTGCTAAACAAATTGGAGATATACAGAAAGTTCATCCTGATGAGCTTTACAATCTATTGGGACGAGTCGTCCCATACTTGAAATCTAAAAACTGGGATACACGTGTTGCTGCTGCCAAAGCGATCGGTGGAATAGTGGAAAATGTGCCTGTATGGAATCCAAATAGGACGTCTCCGGTAAAAAAGGAGGAAACTGAAGATTTGCCTTCTTTCAATGGTGACACTGAAGAAAAACCGTTCATAAAAACCGAGGAAGGCGCTCCAGCATCTTCACAATCCCAAGTTGTCGTCTCTTCCAACCTAACTTCTAATAGCGAAGTATCAAAACTGGAAGAGGAGAGGCTTTCTACTCGTTCACATTCACAAGAAATAAAACCGATAGTTGACTTTGGTCCTGATGAAGAAACAGCGAAAGAGTTAAATACTGAGCTTAAAGGAAAATTTGAAAATTCGTTGTTATCTTTTGAAAGTTTTGACATAGCAAATGTTCTCAAAGCTGGTAAAAAGTTATTAGGGAGTGCTAGCCGTGATTACGATGTTAATCCTGCAAATTATTCTACACATTATTTACAACAACTTTCTAATTTGAAAAGTCGTCTCGATCTTGCTGGCGAGTATCTAGATGACAGTATAATGAATGATTTAGGAGATAATGTGGGTTCCAATTCCAAGGGTTCCCCTACTACTTCAATCCCAGAACATAAAACTTCTATCAATAATAATAAACCGGAAGATACCCCGACTCCTTCCGAAAACGTTCATTTATCTGCTCGTCAGCGGAATGCATTAAAGCGTAAAGCTAGACAAATGAAAAATTCACAAAAAGTTCGTGTTATTGATGTTGCTCCAACTTTAGTACATCAGCAAAACTCAACTTCGTCTGCTGATAAAAAAACTGGTGCAGACTATAACTTTACTGCTCAAAGTCGGTCTGATCGTCTCGTTGTTGAGCATAAGGCTCCTATAGTTCCATCAGCTGCGGTAGCTGTGACTAGTGATTCCGTATGGCCTTTCGAAACTCTTGTCGAGTTATTGCTTATAGATATGTTTGACCCTTCTTGGGAAATTAGACACGGCGCATGTATGGGATTGCGTGAAATCATTAGATATGCTGGTTTCGGATATGGTCGTGTCGTTGGAAAATCTGAAGCAGAAAATGAACAACTGAATAAAAAGTACTTTGATGACTTACTTTGCCGTATAGCTTGCGTATTTGCTTTAGACAGGTTTGGTGATTATTTAGCTGATCAGGTGGTTGCTCCAATTCGTGAATCTGTGAGCCAGGTACTGGGTGTTGCACTAATATACGTTCCTAACGACTCAGTTTTTTCTATGTATAAAGTTTTACACTCACTTGTTTTTCAAAATGAGCTAGGTCTTACGAATACCGTGTGGGAAGCTGCTCATGGCGGTATGCTTGGTATCAAATATCTTGTTGCAGTTAAATACCCTTTATTCTTTTCCCATTCAGATTACCTTGACAGTTTAATAAATACCGTAATACATGGCTTGGCAAATCACGATGATGATGTCCGTGCTGTTAGTGCACTTACTCTCTTGCCAATCGCCGATAAATTGGTCCAGGAGAAATTATCGTCCTGCAAGAATTTGCTAAAAGTTTTGTGGGATTGCTTAGACGATGTTAAGGATGATCTTTCTTCTTCTACTTCTTGTGTTATGGACCTTCTGTCATCTTTATGCTCGTTTACTGAAGTAATGAACCTTATGCAAGAGACCGCAAATAGCGATCCTGAGTTTTCATTTGAAACTTTGGTTCCTAGGCTTTTTCATCTTATGCGCTATACCCTTACTGGTGTCCGTCGATCTGTTGTATACGCTTTGACAAAATTTATTTCCGTACAAACATCATGTAGTTGGATTACGGGTTTAACTCTTCGTTTATGTTTCCAAAATGTTTTACTCGAACAACAAGAGGATATCTCGAAATCCTCTTGCGAACTTGCTCAGCGTGTTATGGACATTCTGTATCGTGATGGACCGGAATCTTTCTCTAAATTATTATATTCTCATATTGAGCCTATGTTAAAGGTCTCAATCACTCCCATTGGTTCTTTTAGGAGGCCATATCCTTTGGATACTACCTTGATTGTCAAACCTTCTGGTCAACCGTATGCTCCTTCTACGTCTCGCGAACGCAATAATAATATTTCCGAGTTAAGTAATAGCCGCACCAAGCATAGGGCAAAAGATGATCCAAAAGGGTCTTTTTGTTTTTCGGTTGACGAACCTATGCTTAACGGAGACGTTGAATTCGTAGGTGAAGAGCGAATGTTAAAGGCAAGGCTTAGAGCCTCCTCTTTACTTGGTAGGATTATAGGACGTTGGAAAAGAGATGAAATTCTTTTGTTTTTCAAGCCATTCTTACAAGCTTGTTTAACATCGTCTTTTTCAACCCCTGTCGTATTAGGTTCTAGACTCATTGAATCTTTTTTTGAAGTTGAAGATAATGACCTTACTATCCAAAAAGATGAATTGTATCACTTGCTTTGTGACCAATTTGCTACTGTTCCTAGAGAAAATTACGCAAACTTAGTTTCACAATTACATGTTGTACGTGCCCAGTGTAATGCATTGCTCAACACCTTTTTGGATGTAGGGCGTCTTTCTCGTTCAAAAATTCCTTCATTAGCTGTTGTTGTCAAAGGGGATCCCGAAGCTGGCCCAATTGCCTTTGGTATAGCGGATGCTGAAAAACTCGTTGGTCCTACATATGAAAATTTATGCAAGTTGTTGTCCCCCTCTCAAAAAGCGCAATCGTCAAAAGCCCTAAACGAGATAAAATATTTAATAATTGACGAGATCTCTATTTACAAAATTGCAAAAGAAAGACAGGATATTCAGTGTAGTGCTTCAATTGCTTCCGCGATGGTTACATATGATAAGCTTCCGAAAAAGTTAAATTCAATAATTAAGGGTATTATGGAGTCCATAAAAAAGGAACAATTTTCTTGTCTTCAAATGCATTCAGCATCAGCTATGATGAAGTTAATTTCAGCATGCTATAAAGAATCTCGGCAAGTTATTTCTGAGAAAATCGTTAGAAATTTATGTGCTTATGTATGTATGGATACTACTGAAACTCCAATATTTCATGACTCAGGGAAAAATGGAATATTGTCTTTACATAGTATAGGCACAAGCGATGACAACGATGAACAGGTCTCAGGGAAGTTAGTTGATGATTCCGATGATGTAAGTAACGACAGAAAGTCTTCGCTGTCTTCAGTTTCGGATAAGGATGCTGCTGTCTTACAAAGAATGGGTGCGCAGCTAACGCTTCAACAAATGGCTCAAAATTTTGGCAGCTCCCTATTTTCTAGGGTACCCGTGTTGTCCCAGTGTCTATTTGTTCCTTTACAGCAATACGCTGAATCTGGATTTCCTAGTGAAGTTGACCAGGCCAGCTGTACAGTTGGGCAAGACTTACTGGATGCAATGTCTATATTGCGATTTTTAGTTGCGTACTTAGATTCCGGTCTTCAATCTGAAATTGTCAGTACTTTGCCTCATTTACTAGCAACTTTACAATCGAATTATTCCGCCGTACGCAATATGGCATCAAAATGCTTTGCTGCTATTACTGAATCAAATGCTGCGGGATCAAAGGCTCTTCATCTTCTTGTTGAGGATGTTGTTCCACTTTTAGGAGATGCTAGTAGCACAATCCACAGACAAGGAGCTATTGAGTGCATATATCATGTTGTTCAACGTCTAGGAGTCCGTATCCTTCCCTACATACTTTACTTAATTATTCCCTTGTTAGGTCGAATGAGTGATGCTGACCAGGATGTACGTGTGCTAGCTACGACTTCCTTTGCAACACTTGTTAAATTAGTACCACTTGAAGCTGGACTTCCTGATCCGCCAGACTTGCCTCAATATCTACTTGATAGTCGTGAAAAGGAGCGCAAATTTTTAGAACAAATGCTGAATCCTTCTAAGGTCGAAGCATTCTCAATTCCTGTCCCCATCTCTGCTGATTTAAGGAAATATCAACAGGAAGGTGTTAATTGGCTGGCTTTCTTAAATAAGTATGAACTTCATGGGATTTTATGTGATGATATGGGGTTGGGTAAGACTTTGCAAACTATTTGTATAGTCGCAAGTGATCATTATAACCGCCAAAAATTATTTGAAGAATCAGGAAGTCCCAAGTTTGCTCACGTTCCTTCGTTGATAGTGTGTCCATCTACATTAGCCGGCCATTGGCAGCAAGAACTTAGTACTTATGCACCATTTTTGAAAGTGTCTGCATATGTAGGACCTCCAGCGGAAAGAGCAAAAATAAGATCAAAAATGAAGAAGTCCGATGTTGTTGTCACGTCTTATGACATATGTCGGAATGATGTGGATGAATTAGTAAAAATTGACTGGAACTACTGTGTTCTTGACGAGGGTCATGTTATAAAAAATGCACGAGCTAAGCTCACAAAAGCGGTTAAAAGTTTAAGGTCCTATCATCGACTAATTCTGTCAGGAACACCTATTCAAAACAATGTGCTAGAGCTTTGGTCTCTTTTTGATTTTCTAATGCCTGGGTTTTTGGGAACTGAAAAGACATTTCAAGAACGATTTGTTCGTCCTATCGCTGCTAGTCGTGATGCAAAAAGCTCATCGAAAGAGCGGGAAAGAGGCACTTTGGCACTCGAGGCTATCCATAAGCAAGTGCTTCCGTTTATGCTTAGGCGATTAAAAGAAGATGTTTTAGCAGATTTGCCCCCAAAGATAATACAAGATTATTATTGTGATATGAGCGATCTGCAAAGAAAGCTTCTTAATGATTTTGTATCTCAGTTGAACATCAATGAAGAGCTCGAAGATGATGAAACGGAAAAAACTCAAGGTACAAGAAAGAAGAAATCCCAGAAAGCTCATATTTTCCAGGCTTTGCAATACATGCGTAAACTTTGCAATCATCCTGCTTTGATTTTGACAGAGAAGCATCCAAAACGAAATGCCATTGTTAAGCAATTAGCTAAAGAAAATAGTGGTTTACATGACTTAAAGCATGCTCCAAAATTGACTGCACTTGGTCAATTGCTTCGAGATTGTGGCTTGGGTAATTCTTCAGTAAACTCGAATGGTATTGATAGTGCATTAACGAATGCAGTTAGTGAACATCGTGTGTTGATTTTCTGCCAGCTCAAAGACATGTTAGATATGGTTGAGAAAGATCTGTTGCAAGCTACTATGCCCGATGTTACTTACATGCGCCTTGATGGGTCAGTTGAGCCAACCAAGCGTCAAGAGGCTGTTACCAAATTCAATAATGATCCTTCAATAGATGTTCTTCTGTTAACGACTCATGTTGGTGGTCTTGGTCTTAATCTTACTGGTGCTGATACCGTTATTTTTGTTGAGCATGACTGGAATCCCATGCGAGATTTGCAGGCAATGGACAGAGCTCATCGTATTGGACAAAAAAAGGTGGTGAATGTGTATCGTTTAATCACTCGAGGATGTCTTGAGGAAAAAATAATGGGCCTTCAGAGGTTTAAAATGAACGTGGCATCAACGGTTGTTAATCAGCAAAATGCTGGTCTTTCTTCAATTGGAACCGATCAGATTTTAGACCTTTTTAACACTACTGCTGATGAACAACAAACTGTACAAAATATTGACAAAGAAGAATCGGAAGATGCGGCAGGTCGCGGTCTAAGTGGTACTTCTAAAAAGGCTCTTGAAGGGCTTCCAGAAATGTGGGATGAATCCCAATATGATGAATTTAATTTGGATGGTTTCATATCTACTTTACCCAAGGATGCTTCTTGAACAGGAGTTAGTATGGAACCCCCATAAAAAAAATTAATTATTAACTAATGTGAATGGTAATGCAATATGAAAGGTGTACAATAAAATAGGTTTTCTTTTAAGAAACTATGTTTAACTTATCTTTTGTAAGAGTGAGAGGTTTTTTTGATAATATGTAATAAATCTACTTTTTTGTACTTGTAAATATATAGCTACCATCTGCTGATTAGTTCAATCAAAAAAAAAAAAAAAAAAAAAAAAAAAAAAAAAAAAAAACCTTGCGGAGTAAATAACGTTTTTTATAAAATGTTTTATTATTGAATAGTTAAGGACAAGCACGCCATCATGTCAATTGAAGCCTTAAATGAAACTGTGAAAAGTTTGATTTCTATATTCTATTACGAATAAATTCTCGAAACAAATCAATCTCGACCTTAGTGAACGCACAGCTGTATATTAGTTAGTGACTATTAAGAGGTCAAAACCACAGACTTACAATACCGGGACTTGGGACGGGTTTATTCCATCTGGAATTGGACGGGAAAAAGATCGCAATTCTGTGCATAATATAGAGTTAATTCCAGTAACGCTAAGATGCTTTAACGTTTTACAGTTATACATCAAATAACTAACCGACTAATTTGGTTAGAAAAGATAGCATATTTTACATACCTTTGCGGTTAGTCCAATGCAATAAGAAAGATGTACTCGTTCAAGGTTTCTGGAAAAAGACCCACTTAGTAAGATTACAGAAAGGTCAGTAAGGCAAATGCATTTGACCAAACCTACTCTTTGAAGATATGGCAACTTAGCAATAGCACTTACTGCTATATCACTCAAACGAAGGCAACCACCGAAGTCAATGTAAGTTATATTTTTACATGACTTTAGAAGACATTGAACACCAATATCGGTTATCTCATAGCAATGTCCCAAATGAAGAGTCGTTAAAGATTGAGAAAGCTTTGTTAAGCTTAAAAGTGACGAATCAGTCAATCCAATGCATTTGGAAAGAAATAGAGAGTTTAATTTTGAGAACTTACAAGTTATCAATTCTATGTCACTGTCTTTCAAATCTGGTAAATTGTTAAGACTTAATGCCCTCATTGCATCTAATTCACAGTTTAAGTTTAAAAAAGTGATGAAATGTGACAATTCTGTGCAACCATCCATAGATAATTCTTTCAAACCTCGATTTCTGGAGACCAACCTAGACAGCGTATCCGCATTATGAAAGCCTTCACATCCACTAATATCTAATTCAATCAGGTCTTCTTTTTCAGAAAGTATTTGTAATGAGACGTCAGTCAGCTTTCGACAATTCGGTATAATGAGCCGATTTAAGTACGGACAACGTTTTATTATCTGAACCATACCGGTATCTTCTACTAACCCACAATTCCCAATATTCAAAGCTTTTAAATTAGGGCAATTATCAGAAATATATTCAAGTATATTCGCCGGTAAAGAGAAAATATTACTGAAGTTTATAGTAACCAAGTTCAAATTCTGATACAACAGTTTACCAATAAGAGGCTCGGAAATGCGAGTACATCCAGACAAATTCAGACGAGAAATCCCTGTTGCTAATGTCATTAACATTAAATGTTTATCGGTAAGAAATTTCCTAACACGAGAGCAATTCAGCTTGCGCAAATACCTGAAATAGTACGAAACATCCTTGGAGTATTGTAAAGTATCAAAAAAGTTATTTAATTGAGCTTCGTTTTGAAATACTACTTTTTCCCATAAAGTGGGTATAATAAAATTCCTCCATGAAGTACAAACTGTCGATTTGCACCTTAGCTCATCGGCTTCCAAATATGATAATATATTAAAACAAACTTCATTAGGCACCCGCATTGGTAAAGGTAAATTTTTTTTCTATAGGGAATAAATGAAAAATATGTGAGTTGGTAATAAAGCGTAAATTCTTAAAATGATAAATGGATGTAAACAAACAATTTTCATTTCAACTAAATTACGCAGCATAACGTACGCATGTTCCAAATTATCATAGTTAAATCCAGAGACAAACAAATTAATTGACATTAAGAAATCTCAAATACACGATAGATATACTCTAAACATTAAAATTCCGCACGCTTTAGCTTAGCGAACAAAAAAAATTAAAGCTTTATTTTTTTTGCTCTTTTTTAAAATAGACAATAAAGAAATCAATGTTCAACCGTTTTGCGAATAATTTATCAAACGCATTAAATATTACATGTCATAAAGCAAGTATTAATCATAAATTGGCAAGTTAGAGAACTATTCGTATTAGCGACCGCTTTTCTCTAAAATTTCCATATAGGACTTTCTCGTTTTGTCCTTAAGGCGCTTGTTTTTTGAACGAACTCGTTTTCGATCAGGTCGAACAACAATTACGGGAATGGGGCTTTTTTGTAAACAAAATTTGGAAACGCTTCCGCTAGAAAGAAGAGACTGAAAGCTATTTAAGGCTTTGCCACGAGTACCGACAATAAGACTATCAGGTGAATAAACGTGTATAGTACGAAGGATCATATCTTGAGGTTTACCAACCACGAGTTCAACTATTATAGAAACAGCTTTATCATCATCAACTTTCTTGAGTATGCCTGCCATGATATGTTCAGCTAAAGATCTGTAAGATTGTTCATCCGATAAATCCTCCGCTAGCTTGGAAGAAGGATCAATTACTCTTAATACTACTGCTTCATCGTTGTCGGCTAAAAGTGTTTCGAATAACCAATCGACTGCAACTTCAGAATACGAATTGCCATCCATGCCACACAAAAAAGTGCGAGACGTTCTTGTCCACTTGTAAGCTTGATGTTGTGTTTTCAGAGTCAGGGAAAAATCTGTAGCCGCTTTATTATTAAACGTATCGAACGAAATCCTTTTTAGAAAATGTGGACTCGGAGGTGGTGAAACAAGACTATGGGAACGTCCATGATGATATTCCTCAAATTGTGGAGGACAGAATCCAGCCGCCCGAGCAGGTGCCACTGTTACGGAATTTTTTGCAACAGGACGAAACGTTGGCTGTTCCATTGAGCTCCTGGCACTCCGAACCGGCGTAACAGGAGCAGAATGAGATGGTTTTTTAACATCGGTAGAAATGGATAACTTCTGCTGGTCTTTAGAAGTTCGTGGCTCAGGACGAGGGAGATTACCGAATGAAACTCCCTCCTTCGAACCAGCGGGTGCAGATTCACTCATCTAAACTTCTCACTTGATTAAATTTTGGGACTTTTAAACAATCAATTTCTCTGCACAATTTTGCAGACCCTGTACATGAAACAAGGTACTATATTCAACTCTAATTCGGAGTAAATGTTAAAAAATTGAAAGTGGTGCCTTAATTAAACTTGGGAAATTCGTTTATTATTTTCAAATGATATATTAGAAAACTTCTTTTTTCAAAACAAAATGCTTTTATTTGTATAAATATTTAAAAGTTACGATATTTCCTACAACGAAGAGTGAGCTGCCGGAAGTATGTATGTGGTGGACAAATAAGTGAAGTCATGTGTAACGGCCGCGTCAACCCTCCATTCTATTGTGCTAAGCTAATGCCCAAGATCTTAAAACTAACATTATGAGGAAACCAGTGGTGCTTGTTATACTAAATTTTAAACTGAATCAACGTAATTAAATTCTAGTTACTTGATTCTTTCGGTTACCAAATATGTAAGATATTTCCCAATTTATGGTTTGTAGCAGCTGATGAATGTGTATCGGTAATTAAGCTAAAACGTGAAAAAGGTGTTAATAAACATAGCCAGGTTTTTTGTGTAAGTTGTAAGCAATTATTTCTAATTGATAGATGGCTCTTCCTATAACTGCCTTTTCTAGTATTGCTCTGGCTCTGTGCACCGTCTATAATGCCACACAGTATTACCAAATTCCAAAACAATAAAAAAAAAACAATTTTTCAGTGAAAGCATACAATAGTCATGAACGAAATTGGGGCATTGACCATTTAAACCAGTTTGCATCGGTATTATTTGTTATATTAATAAAAAATAGTTACAATTTCTTCATTTTACTACTTTCATAAAGAAATTTTAAAAAATGTTTGGAATCTTAGCTTGCTCAAATGAAGTGTATGTGTAAAATCCAAATTTGTCATGTTGTAAAAATCTGTTAATTTTAAACTTGTTGCTACTAAAAACAACGTCTATGTAGACTAATGTTTGAATTGTCAAATGCGCGTACCTCTCGCCTCTTGAATACCTGAACGAGACCTTTAATTCGAATTTTTACCTACAAAATAGAAGCAACATTGCATAACGACTAGTTTAATATCAAGCAGTGAGCACTTTAACTTTTAAACATTTGGTGATGACCAATCTAATCCTCATATGATATTCAATCAACAATAAATTTATTTAGCCCCATAGACGCCTTCTATTACATGTTTTTGATACATCAATTCTTCAAACAATATAGACACATTCATTGGTTGAAGTTTTGCTAACTATACACCTCTTATCTTCACTAATTTGATTTGTATTATTTACTGTATATAATCCCATTGATTTTGGAAAGATACATATATAAGCATATTTGGCGCGTAACTTAACTACCCTATTTGTTGTTGGATTAAGAAAAGAAATTTGCTACCATCAGCACTACTCGAAAGAAAATTTTATTTCTCAGTAAGCTGCGTTTTTTATCGCTAGCCTAACTAAATTATTTTTAAAAATTAAGTCTATAATATCTTGGTCTGTTAGATCTTGTGCTGGCTTGAAATTTTCACTTCGTTCAAATATCCCACTTCTCAAAGTTCCTCGTCGCCAGATCTCACTGTTAAATAAGTTTGAAACGAAAATGGCAACTTCTGTTGATCAAATTTCCAAAAGTTTAAGTACTCTTGGTTTGCAAGATCTTCCTGTTTTCAGGGAAGCAGATATTCATCATAATCCTGTTGATGTTTATCGCAGCTACATTTCCTCGGAGTTGTCAAAAATCAATGGGGTTGATGTTTCTCTAATCTATCCAGCTCTCGAAACTTCAATCAGCAAAGATTCTGCTGATCTCAATTTGCCAGTTCCCCGTCTGCGTGTGAAAGGGAAACCTCAGGAATTGGCTCAGAAGTGGGCTGAGGCATTCCCTAAGGATCTAGTGGAAGTTACAGCTAACGGGATTTTCTTGAGATTTAATTTTAATGGTCCCTCACTTACAAAATTAATCTTACCTATTATCTGGGAGCAACGCGAAAATTATGGCCGTAATGAATCCGGAAGCGGGAAAGTCGCCGTAATTGAATTTAGCAGTCCTAATATTGCTAAACCTTTTCATGCTGGGCATCTTCGTAGTACGATTATAGGATCTTTTCTTGCAAATTTGCACGAATCTCAAGGTTGGAAAGTACACCGTGTTAATTACTTGGGGGATTGGGGTAAACAATTTGGTTTGCTTGCGATCGGGTATAAAAAGTATGGTGATGAGGATCAATTAAAATCTAATCCTATTCGCCATTTGTATGATGTTTACGTTAAAGTAAATGCTGATGCCACGGAGGAAGATGAAAAAATCCAAAAAGACAAGGCCGAAGCTGAATCCAAGGGTCTTCCTTACACACCTCCTCTTTCCCTTCATGACAAAGCTCGTGAATTTTTTAAGAGAATGGAGGACGGCGATGAAGAGTCTCTCAAAGTGTGGGCGCGTTTCCGTGACCTTAGTATTACCAAACTCAAGGATACTTATGACCGGTTGAATATTCATTATGATGAGTACGATGGTGAGTCGCAAGTATCTCTTGAACTGATGAATAAGATGGTAGATGAGCTCAGAAGCTTGAATCTCATTGAGGAAGATGGTGGTGCTTTGCTCATTGATCTTTCAAAGCATGATAAAAAGCTTGGTAAAGCTATTGTTCAAAAGCGTGATGGTACCACTTTGTATTTGACTCGTGATATTGGCACTGCTTATAAGCGTTACGAGAAGTACAAATTTGATAAGTCCATCTATGTTGTATCATCTCAACAAGATATGTATTTCTCTCAGCTTTTTAAGATTTTTGAGCTAATGGGATTCGATTGGGCCAAAAAGTGTGTACATATCAACTATGGTTTAGTGCAAGGTATGAGTACCAGAAAGGGAAAGGCAGTATTCCTAGATGATATAATGGAGGTCGCTAAAGAAGAGATGCATAAGGTAATGCAAAAGAATGAGGAGAAATATGCTCAAGTCGAAAATCCTGAAGAGGTTGCGGACATCGTAGGAAAAACAGCAATTCGAATCCAAGATTCCACTGGCAAACGTATTAATAATTACGCTTTCGATTGGTCTCGTATGACTTCTTTTGAAGGTGATACCGGCCCATACCTTCAATACGCTCATTCTCGTCTCTCTTCTGTTCGACGCAATGTAAATTACACCGATGAAGAAATAATGGGTGCTAACTTGGAGTTGCTTACTGAACCTGATGCTTATGATTTGGTTCGTCTCCTTGGACAGTATCCTGATGTGTTGAAGAATGCTTTTCGCTTTCAAGAGACATCTACTGTGGTAACTTATCTTTTCAAGCTAACTCATGCTGTCAGTAAGTTATACGATATTCTTTGGGTCCGTGGTCGTGAGAGAGATATACAACTTGCACGTTTGGCTCTTTTTGGTGCTGCTAAACAGGTTTTGAATAATGGCATGACTCTGCTTGGTCTTACGCCTTTAGAAAGAATGTAAATCATGCTAAGGTGGTATTTAGATTTTCTGTAATATTTTAGTTAGTTTAACTTAGCCACGTTTATTTCTAATATCATAATGGGTGAGTTATTTTGAAATTCTTTATTTTATAAATATCTATTAAAAATTCAAGGGTTATTTTGAAAAGAGTGTAAAAAATTGTATTATTTATAAACTGGTAAAATTAGGAATGCAATATCTTGTGAAAGTAGATATTTTAATGGAAATGAAAGCAAAGCATTAGGATTGATTTAATTAATCAAATATAATGATGAGTCTATTCATGCGAAATAGATCATATTATATGTAAGCAACTGAGATCTCAGTTTAACTTAACAAAAAAAATAATTAGAACGGCAGAATTATTAAAAAAAAAAAAAATCAAAAATCAAAAATTTAGTTGGACAAAAAGATAGCATTATATATGAATTTATTTAATTATGCTGACATGTGCACAAAATAATCACGAACATTCCCCAATTACTGGCTGTTGTTCAATAGTAGCCAAAGCCAAGGCAGAAGTAGTACTGATTAAGACAGGAGATGAAATTGATCGTACCTTTTTAACCGACCTTATCCGTTGCTTACGGAGCCTTAGAATACCAAAGAAAAGTGTATCAAATAGTTTGAAGGAGCGAGAACGCTTGACAGAAGTATGTTTCTTAATACCAGAACGGGAACGATTATGCATAGGGGTATTTAATTTTTCACTCGATATACATAACTTAGAGGGATCTTCAATGTTGACAGAAGTAGGAAGTTGCGATGGACTGCGCATATCATTTGCCTGCGCATCATTAGTGCCTTGACGGGTATAACTGGAATTTTGATGTGGAAGCATGGTAATAAATTTTAAGAAAAAGAGAAAATAAAAGTAAAATGGAAACAAATCACAATCAAAGGTGAAGTGATGGGATTAAAGGTTTTAATGAGAAAATAATTCGACAAATATGTAACAAAGGGAAACTTTTTTTTTGAATTACACGAAATGTTTTCAAACTTGAATTATGCACAAAATTAGAGAAACCTGAGAATAATAAATAAGCTTGATAATCCAAATAGCCAAGGGATTAATGGGATATAGGGTTGTAGTGATATTTCGGGTGTTTAATTTATTTAGAAATGGGTATAAAGTCCAGACTGTAAACAGAAAATAATCAGTAAACGAAATCTTTAGTGTTCCGTCCGAAAGAAGTTACCCTAACGAGATATGAAATTATGCGAACAGACGAAGTTTTAGAAGCCGACAATTGAATAAATAAAGGATCAAACTTGCTTAGTTTTATCGAAGGAAGCAAAGCAAGAGAACCGTGAGTAGGAAATAGAAAGTGAACAGTAATAAAAAAAAGTAAAACAGTAGGGAACGTTTTCTTAGAGCTTATTACAATTACGAAAAATAAAGCTTATCCCAATTGAGATAGTTAAAAAAAAAGGAACGAAATAAAACGATATGAAAGACAACAAAGGATGGAAAAACAAAAACAAACCGCTGAATGAATTAATCAAAAGAAAGCGGAAAAATTAATAAATACTCATCAATAGAGTAGCACAAGATGAAGCGAAGGGAGTAGGACAAGGCGTTAAGCCTGCGTTTAGTCTGAACAATAGATATAGACTAAAAAGTGAAAGACGGAATTTCAAAGTCTTAATTGGGGTATTCTATGTATATATACGTCCATATCTGGTAACATTTGCAAACCGTCTTTGATGTCAATTTAATAAGGAACCGAAGGTAACTTGCACACCTTGAGCAGTGACTGGGAGTAACACTCTCCTTGACATTCCCTCGGTACATAGGAGACGAATGAACCGAATGAACAAATAAACTAGATAGTTGCCCAAAAATGCACACAAAGCATTATCACTTTTATTAATTCAAATAACGACATACCAAAGTCGTAAAAGTTGGTAACAAACTCTTCAAATGATATTTCTACTATAACATTTTTCGTAGTACTTACCACTACGGGAGATTTGTAGAATCGGTATGATGCTGTGGAAGAAGAGTTATAGCGGGTTTCCTCAATGTGTACATGTTATTCTCATTGTACACTTGCATCTTAATTTTCACATTGCTCTCTCCCATCAATGATTTGCTTTGGAAAAACAACGGGAACAGAAATCTGGGAGGGAACGGAAAAGTATATTCATAGCAATCACAATTTAACGATAATTATTATGGTCAAATGAATACATATATTGAAAAGAATCGGTCAGCTGGATAGAAAATATGTAAACAGTGCAGCACTTATGAAGGTAATTTTATTTGTTTGCATCAGGTAGCAAGAGTTTTACGGGGATTAATAGAATTCGTTATATATACACTAACAATATAGGACGTAGTTTGTTATTGCTACCTAGTGTTGGGCGATACCAGCTAACGGTGTAGTGTATTTGGCTTTCTCTTTTGTGCATTCAGGGTTGTTGATTGCGAGTCTTATTCAATTTTATTCTGCCAATGCCGGGTTCACCAAGCCAAGAGCCTTTGGCAGAGGCCGAGTCTAATATGCTTCAAAGACTGGAGCAACTACAAATGCAAACATCGAATATTCTCAAGGAACTGCATTCTACGTCGATTTTCACGGATTCTACCACCTCACAACTTCATAATGGAGGTGAGAACTCTGTAATGGATACTGAGGAATCCTCGGCTATTGATAAATTAAGTGCCTCTTTACAGCAAGTAAACATTTCTTCACCATCAGTTCCTACCTCTCAATCTCGGGTTACCCAAGGCCAGTCATTAGGAAATACCCAAATATCTAATCCTACTTCAAAGACTAATAATGTACGAGCCAAAGCTCGGAATATTCGTAATCCCTCTCAACGTCTTCGACCCTCGACTAGTTTGGCCAGGTTATCAAATAACGCACCTCGCATTCCCAAAGAGGCATCACTACATGAGAATTCAATTTCTTCCAAGGAATCTCCTTCTGTAACGACCTCTAAACATGTCGCTACTATTACAAAACCTTCAACGTCGTCTATCGCCCGAATGTCCTCAAATGCTAGAATTGCTGCTATTCCGAGAGCGAAATCTTCAATGGCAGTTCGTTCACCATCACGCCTTGGTAATGGCCCGAATGTGCGCTCACCAAAGGTCGGCTTCAATGCAAAGTCGGATGATAGCCCCGTCGTCAAATCTCCTGGCTCTAACGACAAGCCTTCAGCTTCTCCTCGAATTTCTGTTCGTTCTCTCGGAAATTCTTCTGTCGTTCGTCCACCCACAAGGACTTCCACCACCCGTCCATTATCTAGAGTTAACGTAACAAATGCTTCCGGAAGTATCTCAAAGAATTCTACTAGTCCTTCCAAAGTAAAAGTCAACGCATCGACCAAGATCGTGCGTCCTGTAAGTGCAGCTCAGACTGTCCGACCGGGATCCAGAATCTTCAGAGAAAACTCTGCGTCCAATACTCAAAGACCCAACGTCTCTGCCACTTCTAACTCAACTGTTCGGGTAGCTTCTTCATTAGCTGTACGACCTGTTTCACGTAACGCGCAGGCGCGTACTCCCTCAAGATTAGAACAGAGAGAAGTTAATGTGAAAAATTCATCAGCTAAAATCGTTCGTCCAGGTACTTCTTTAGGTGTTCGTTCACCTTCTCGCATTCAATCCACTCTCTCTTCGAGGACAACTACAGGCAATGTTCGTACTAAAGCGGCTAATATCGTTCGTCCTTCTTCATCAATCAACCGTCGCCCTCCTTCGTCAATAAATCAACGCCCTCCTTCAAACTTGCGCATTTTGGCTCCATCTCGCTCGCGTGCAACAATTCATGAGAGACCAAGCAGTTCAATTTTACACAGGCATGCCCATTCACTAACTTCTTCATCCTTTTCCACTAAAACATTGGCTACAACCAAAGAAATTCAGAATTCGCCTACTTTGGTAGAGTCTTCGACAGTCGTTCATCATGATCCTTCTTATCTTCAAAACCAAACTTCCGAAATTAACGATACTAATCACTCTTCTCATTCGTCACCTTTGGACCTTAACAGAATGATATAAAAGTTGAGTGAGCTGCTGTAATTTGATGGCTTCTGTTCCATTTACACTTATTATTCTGCATAATTTATATCACATGTAGATGTTTTATCATAAGGATATTATTATTAAAAATAAGACAAACCATACGGGAAGAATTGGATGTTACGATTTGATATATTACTTTGTATTACTTAAGATCAGCTAATTAATAGCTTTTAAGCTGAAATTATGTTGCATAGGTTTATTCAGTTGAAAGCTTCACGACTGACTTGATGATAGTCGAGAAGTTTAGAGGGATGCGCTCTGTGTTAAAATTCAGCATGCAGCAACATCAGCATACAACCGATATGTAATAAATTAACATTAACAAACTGGCATTGTTTTCGTGCTCTATCAACTATCAGCAGTAAGTAATTGAAGACATTATGAAGTAAATGAGATTGCTGCATTACTAATTCATTTAGCAAAAAATTAAGTAAATAGAAGGGTTAATTTGTGCAACTTGTACGGTATATTTTGGATAGCGCAATTACGTTACGATTCATAACTGCAAGAATATCGAGCTACTCCAGTGCGCTTTCCTTAGGAAACCAAAACAATATTTTAGTACCTTTTTTTTAAATATTACTGACGAGTTTCATTCTGATTTCTTTTTATTACTCCTAACGGATGTGGCTTTAATACAATCATGTCAATGAACAGCTCAACGGAAATTTCTCAAGAGCCCTCTATAATGAAACCGGTATCTTCAGTAAGTATTTTTGCTATTTGAACTTCTGCGTACCTTGAGTCTCAGTTCTTGTATGAACTTTACTCTCAAATTAATGGTTGTTTGCGTAGTTAATTATTTTGGATTTATTGTTAAATCGTTCATGTTTTGTTTAACGATTTCCAAACAAAAAAAGTCTGAATATTTTACCTCTCCTTCAAAGAGTTTGTCTAACCCTAGCTAGATTTCAAGTTTCGTATTTAATGCAGGATTTTTACAGGGAACTTTCTCTGACACTACTCTCATTATAAAAGGTGAAACATATCATTTGCATGCCCTTTTTCTTGGCAGATCACCTGTTCTTCTACAAAAGCTTATTGAAAATAATCCCAAAGGTGATGTACATTATACCATAGAAGTAGAGACAGAGGATCCCTATGTTACTAAGGAATCCTGTTTGTTTGTGCTTTCTACATTGTATTGCGATTCCCCAAGAATCCCTGCTGAGGTGAATGTTTGTTCTGTTTTAGCGGTTAGTGATCTTCTTGGGTTAGACACGTTGGCTTTCGAAGCATCCTCACTCATAGAAAAGTCGATTAGGCCAGAAACTATGGAATCTGTGATAAGATTTCTTGACCCTAACTTTGAAGGTCTTGAGCGTCTTAAGATGGGCATGTATCCAAGATTCACTTCTGGACTTTTCAACAAGGCTATTCAGGTAATGTATAATACTCTCGTAAGCAATTGGAATACTGAATACGCTCGTTTACTCTGTAATCTTCCTTTTGAAGTTATAAAGGATTTGCTTGAAAGTGACAAGTTAACAGTGGGCGCTAGCAGTATGGCCAGGTACAAACTTGCAAATGAAATTGTTAAGATGCGAGCTTCATTTCGAAAACAAAATCACATCGAAGGAAAAGGCGATGAAAGTGTTGTATTAGCTTTTGATGAAGGAAGTCGCGGTATTCAACTTGTTCACATAGCTCCAGGTGCTGAATCAAGACGAAAAATATGGAAGGCGACTTCTGTTAGATAAAAAACTGTTATGCGTTGAGCTTCCCTTATTCAAAAAATAAAAAAAGCGAAAACACTCAAATTGATATATGAACAATAAATGTTCTTTTAATTTTAATTACTGTAATAAGAATAAAAGAATAAGCTTGAGTTGCAATTGTACTGTAACGTATTTGTTGTTTATTATATATAGCTTGAAAGCCTAAAAACTACGGAGTTTGAACAAATTAGAATTCTTGTAAATAAGTTACTACTCGCATTCCAACAATGCAACCAAGCATACCAAGAAGCATGAAGGAACGATAGCAAACTAAATATATTCTGCAAAAACAAATATTATTTTCCAATACTAAACCAATCCAATATAAACCCGGTACTCGTTCTAATCCCTTTTACGCTTTTTAGAGGACTCTTCAGGAGGAATAAAAGCCTTCATTCTTTCTTTCTCTTTCTCTTTCTTCTTTTCTTTCTGTTGTTCCTTTTTTTCCGCACGTTTTTTCCTTTCCTTTTCCTCCTTCTTCAAGAAATATTCACCACTTTCAATCTCAAGGTCAAGTTTACTAGGAGGTTGAGCAGGAGGAAAGGGAGTGTACTCTTTAGTCTCCCTGATTTTCGCAGGTTTACGACGAGCAACATTACGCTTCTTAAATTGAGGTAAAAATCTATCCCAGGATTCGTTAGCCAGAGTTGGATCTTTCGCCAACTCTCGCTTTATCATCAATTCTTTAATATGATAAATGGGATGAATATTATGCATACAATCTTCGACGATTCGACGAACTTCTTTTAAACCTTTGTATCCTCCCATAACGGCGACAGTTGTTCCTTGCACCAAAATGTAGCATTGTGTTAATAATTCCAATGCCTTCAAAGTTTGACCGTTAGTACCGATTAACCGTTGGCGACGTTTGACAAACCGTTCTTTATTGCGAAGAATATTTCCTATTTTAATAATGTCACATGCAACGCCGTCCTGCATAATCTTGACTGCCTGAGGAAATGGAACGCTTCTCGCAAGCAACTTAATTAAATCCCTAGCATCTAAAATGGAATATGGATCAAATGTTTTTCTTGTAGTTTTTACAGTCATACTTCCTTCAACCAAATCGAGAACACATGTAATGCCAAACTTATCCAATGCTCTAGTGACATGTGGCCAAACTTCACGCAAATATTTTTCTCTATACTTTGGAAACAAAGTAGCGAAGCTTGATTCTTCTAAAAATGATTCTTTACTATCATCTTTAGTAAAGGGTTCAATTTTCCAATGGTCGATATCATCAGTATCCCATGGCTTGTCCCGTCTATATCGCTTATTTTTATTCACAATAACATTATTTTCAGTAGAACTTTCTACTTCAGTCATTTTTTGATGAAATATTTAATTACTGGGACTGAATTAAAGAAGTTCTTAATTTTTAATGTGAGTTGAAGTGGGAAACTTTTTTAAACACTACCACCTAAGAATACTTGTCTCAACAAAATGACTTAACTTTTTTTATTTCACCTAAAAAGCTTATGAGATTATAACCATTAATTTTGGATAGCTTAAAGATTTTTAAAACTAAAACATTCACCAGCTATAGCGGCAAACCGATAATTCCATGGCCTTTGTAGCAAGACAAACATTTGAATATCAGATGCCTTCAACTTGGTATCCTGGTCATATGAATAAGACTCTTAAGAGATTAAAAAACTTAACATCTTCAAATGATATATTTGTTGAAGTGAGAGACGCGAGAATTCCTTTAACATCAAGAAATTACGTTATGGAAGACTTTCTTAATAAAAAGAACAGGATAATTGTCTACAACAAATGTGATTTAGCTGACACATTTCATACCAAGGCAAAAGTATCAAAACACCGAATTCAGAATCTTGCACAACAATTTCAAAATGTTGAATGTTGGTTCAAAGAAACTTCAACGCCAGAAAAATCTGCTTTTATCACTCCTTACGTTTCCAAAGCCCCCTATTTTGCTAAGGAACTCCTAAGACTAATTCGGACGTTGGTTGATCAAGCGTCCGCTAACGGGAGAGTCTATGTCTATTTTGTAGGTATGCCTAATACTGGCAAAAGTAGCATATTAAACTCTTTAAGAAATGTAGCTTTACGGAAATCGAAATCTGCTATAGTTGGGAATTATCCTGGTGTTACAAAGCGAATAAGCGAAATTGTCCGATTGTTTAATGATATGGATGTTTATATGTTGGATACTCCAGGTAAATGCTATTGAGTTTGAGTTTAATTTTCAATTTTTTACAAGTTTGAAAGGCTTTTAATATTATCGAAAGTATCTACTAACTGCTTTAGGAATTATGACACCTTCTATAACTAAGCCGGAAGATATGTTAAAGCTATCTTTAGTAGGATGTGTCAAAGAAGGAATTGTGCATCCTGTGACAGTTGTTGACTACTTGCTTTTTCATTTAAATAGAATTGACCCTAGTCTTTATTCCAAGTGGTCATTACCGACAAATGATGTGGATGAATTTTTACAAAACACTGCCTACAAAGCTCGTAAACTAACTAAGGGTGGCTTCGACGAGAATTTTGTTTCTAACTATGTAATTCAACAATATCGCATTGGGAGACTTGGTCGTTTCCAGTTGGATACTATTGATAAAAATGAATTGCTAATACGTTTACATAATGAGCAAAATAAGAAGAACGCCAAATAATTCTGCAACAATAATAAAAATCAAATAAAATTGATAACGCTAAATCAAATACTAAACCAAATAATTATGATGCATCAAGAACTAGTAAAGCTTTCATCAATAATTTAAATAATCGGAACCCAAACCCATTTCGGTTTAAACAAACCAACCAAAAATAATAGAATTACACACATACAGTAGATTCACATCGCCTCTGATTGCCTAACTACTTTCTGTAAAAATATAAGCTCACTTCCAAAACAATCAGTTTTTTTAAAAAAAAAAGGTTTTGAATATCTTTTCTAAGACAAGCATTAAACCAAAAATATATTTAAAAATTCATGACTTCTCAAATAATTTAGAAATTAGGGGCATTAAAAAAAGAAACAAGTAAACGACAACAAAAACTTCAACTGCCTTTTGACTAAAACTAATAAGTCATAACACTTAATGACCTCTTTCGAGTTCATTGCTTTTAAGCTGATGCTCATAAACAGAAGGAAATGAGCTTTGCGTTTTGTTTGTAGCCGTAACACCATCATCACTGACACTGAGAGCCGGAGAGCAAATGTGCGCATTCAAATCGACCGTTTCAGAGCGAGCGAACTGGTCAGCTAAAAAAGGGTTCGTCGAGGCAATGGGGCTATGGATAAGCTCATCTAGGTCTTGCTGCTCGATATATTCATCAACATTATGAACCCGAGTCTCGTCAGCAGCAACAGATGGCGAAGACTCTTGAAAATTGGTTTGTGTCATGGTTTGGTGAACAAACTGCGGTAGAGAATCACTATTCACTTCTTGTGTCTCGTTTTCGTTACCGGTATCAATAGATGATGATGCAGTAATAGCAGATTCAACAGAATCTGGACGATTTATTTCCTCAACTAAAGCAACGTTTGTAGTGTGAGTGGGTTGTGGTTGAACAATTTCTTGCTCATTTGATATATTGGTTGAATCTGGTTGTGATACTTCAGTTGAAGGAAGTGAATTAGTTGAGTCGTTGGATTGGGCATCCAACAAACTCTGTCTAATAGCTTCTGCAAGCATAAGTTGCTCAACATTAGCAAGATAATGTTGACGACGACTGGATAAAGTACGTCTCGGACCACCATGAGACGTGGGATCATGAGATAGATCAGTATTATGATTTGCATTTGCATTTGCCGGACCTGTTTCCAGCAAATGGGAATTAAGTAAAGTAGCATTAGCAGCTCTTCGCAAGGCACGACGGCGGGCCCTCTCTAACTTGTATTGCCAGTCCGGATGAATGAAATCAGTGCTGACAACATTTTTATCATCATGCGCGAATTTAATATGTTGATTAGGAGGCCACGGAATGTGATGTAGAGGCAGAGAAGACTTCGACAAAGTACCCATCGGAGCTATATTACTAGGTAGAGTATCTGGGTTATTATTAAATGAAAAGGGGGTTAACTTGGGGTTTGGCTTGTATATGACTCCAAACCGCTCAGTCATGCAATATGGGCATTTAGCAGGTTCCGAAATCAGATCAAACTCGTTAGGAGTAGGCTCGTTAGCATGTACAGTAGGTAAATGTGGTTCTGCTCGTCGAATTTCAACAAAGCATTCAGAACAGATGGGTTGAGCACAACAGCGAGTATAGTTAAAATTACTAGGATAATACAAAAAACAAATGGGACATTCCATAGCATTAGCATAGATAGTCGTTATAGCTGTAGTGCGATAATCAGCGGAAATACTACCAGGAGTAGAATTGGATCTATTCCGGGTGAGGAGGTGGTCAGATGAGCCTCGAGAATCACGCTTAAGGGATCTGGTATTTCCAACAGAAAGACTGCGAGATTGACGGATTGCGCAATGAAGGAGTGCCGATTTATGAGGACCAAGGGCTTTTTCGACAACTTCCACGACTTTGTCAGCAGGCCAATCTTTGCTATAGGAGTCCAATCCTTTATAGAAAGGCATAAGCCGACGTTCCAACTAAAACATGTTAGCAAAGAAAACACAAAAACTTTTCAAACAAAACTGAAATAAATTAAGATTTACTAGCATGTAACTTCGATAGTTCATTAGAAAATACAAAATCCAAAAAAAAAAATTTTACTTTTGAAAAAAATGGTTGATTAGAAACAAAAGTAAACACATTTTTTAGAAATTGCATCTTATAGTTCAAAACGTTGATTAAAAACGATTCAAACACTAATTAACTAATGTTCGTTTTCTGCAGTAAAAAAGAAAAAAGGATGAAAAAGATCATACCATTAGCTTTCTGACAATGTTGGTTTTATAAGCCGGAGCGGAGGAATAGACACCTTGGGGGTCAAGAAAGCCTCCATCAACCAGTTGAACCAAATGCTGAATCAATTCTTCATCATTTTCTTGCCTTTCTTTCCCAATTGTATTTCCCATATTGGAAAGGGTAAAAATCAATGATTATTTGGCTAAGAGAAAGTTACTCTGCGAGACTGCAAATTTACAACTAGAGTAAAATACCCGCCACGTCAGACGAGCTTTGCGTAATTATGTACGGCGTCCTGGGATAGTCGCTGTTTGTTAAAAAAAAGGTGATTCGCAACTGATGTATGCAGATGGCGATGAGAAAGTAGAGAGAGGTAGTGAAAAAAGATAATGAAATATAGAGAACTACGTAACGCTCCACAATAGAACAAATACCGTGCACTAAAGTTTCAAGAAATTTCCGCTTCAATAGGAAAGAATAAACAAATTAGAATGGTTTGTTGGTACGGGAGAAAGCCGATTACGAACAGTCAAGGCAATGATTTTGATTGATATGATCAACCAATTTTGATTTTACTAATTCAAAATGAAATCCTATTAATTTCAATCGATAGCTCGCCCCTTTTACTTACAATTTTTTGAAAGATGTTGTTGGGGGATGAAAAGAGGAGAAATCGAAAGCAAACAACTGGCACAATATAGCCGCGAAAAAAAATTTTTTTAATGTAAATATACCGCGTTACTTGACCTTCCTTTATAAGTAAATTTTTAGTCCTGTGATCTTCCGAGGCAGCATGTGCCGTTTGCATAATTTATGACCAAATCCGTTACCCACATATATCATTTGTTTGCCTTGAGCACCCCGGATAAAAGGTTGAAGAGTTGGTTTCCCGATATATGGTCCTTACACTAAAGTAAAGGATGCTCAGTAAGCTTCTCCCGTCTAGACTGGAAATAGCGCAAAAATCATTTGGTATGTATAATCAAATATTACGGAACGGAGTACGACTTAAATTAATTCTATTAACAAATTGAAAGCGCATAGCTCTTTCAGATATGAAAGTGAAGCAGAAGGTGAGCATTATTCGCACTTAGCAACAGAAAATTTGTAACTGACGACCTTGCAAAGGCTTGTAAGGTGAGCTAAGTTCCGCTTCCGTCTACGGTTCTTACCGTTCTTCTCCTCGTTTCCGTGCGATGCGGTACCGTGTAAAGGCATACCCCGTCTTTTTCTATAACTATTTTAACGAAACTTGTTGAAGCTTAATCCTCACGAGTTTTCCGTTTGGGTATTTCGTGTGGTTTCGGATGTTTCAAAAGTTTGGGGTAATCGACATTTGTCCGTTCCCCAGATTTCTGAAGATAATGTTAAGGCTTACCGAATCAATAACCTGACGTGTTCATTCGTACATGTGCCATTGTTGTTGACAAAGAATTAACCCCATTTACAAGTATGGTGCGGACAACCAATTACTATATTTTTACCAAGGTGGTCCTCCAACAAACGAATCCGTTCAACGACTTGGGTCACCTTATATAGGTTGATTTGCAAGAAGTTTTGCTTATTCCATCTTTGGACGGTTGTAGCACATAAGATGTCCATGTTAGTACCCAAATAAAGTATTTTGTTTTAGTTTAGATAATTATATAAAATTAAAACTAACTTATCCAACTTAAGCGTGTCAGCATGCAATCAAGAACTGCTATTATTTATTTACACCTTGACGAGTACACCACTTGTCATTCATTTTCGTAACTTTCGGGAGCTACTTTGAGGTTGTTCCTTTCATTCTTTTTTTTTTATAAATTTAGTTCCTTTGTTATATTTTATTTTATTGTAATCTAACTTCTGCATCTTCTATCAAAGGGATATTTCCCATTGTGCTGAGTACACAATGGGCCTTTGTTAGGTACTCTCCATTGTTGTCCACCATACAAAATGAAGGGCTTGTCCTCTCTTCAGACACCATTCGGTGCGGTTTCTTTGGCAAAGAATCACTCTTTGGATTTTGTTTTTTAATGCACATTCATTCAGATTTATCACTCCCTCAGTTTGAACACGCATCCATTGACCCTCCTTCCTATTCACCACAAAAATCTTCGTTTGAAGAAAAGAAACACAACTTTAGTATCACCAATAAATCTTTAGAAACACTTCGAAGTCAAGAATCTCCTTGTTCGACTACATTTCCTGTTTCAGATCGTAAAGATGCATTGTTGAATATTCCTACTGTTGTTGATGATGAATTTCAACATACCGAGGAGCTTGCAGGCGTCTCTTCGTGGTCTGATTTTTTTTATTTATTTCATTTTTCTGATATTCCTTTAATTTTTGGCACTCTCATCTTTACTTGTCTTTCTGCTGCCTTAGAGCCTTTGATGACTTGGACGACCGGCAAGGTGTTTGACGCTCTCTCACAGTATGCAACCTCGCAAATTACACTGGGCAAAATGATCTCTCTTATTAACTTTAATTCTCTATTAATCACGATATTTGGTCTTGCTTCTTGCGTATTTAGTTTTGGTGTTCGCTTTCTATGGCAATATTTGAGTGCTATTGCTGGAAAGAGAGCTCGATCATTATGTTTTCACGTTTTATCAAGCAAATCCTCAACTTTCTACTCTTTAACGGAAAGCAAAAGTGGGCTAGTCAATTCAGTCGATCGATGCATACAATTTTACGAAAAGTCAATTAGTCTTCCCATGTTTCATATTGCGGAAAACCTAGCTATTTCTTTATCTTGTCTTATCATTTCTTTTCGCTATAGCTGGTCTCTTACATTGGTTGTTTTAGCATCCTATCCTATCATTATTCTAGTAGTTGGATTCATCAATTCTTTTTTATCCTCAGCTTATGAAAAAGACAGGAAGTCTTCAGAAAAGGCTGCTTCCATCTTAGAAAAATCTATATCTGCGATCCAAACAGTTATCTTTCACTCTATGCAGGACACTGAGTATAGATACTTTGCAGATGCCTGCAGTACTAGTAGTAAATCTTTTTTGAGATTCTCTTTCTTAGATGCATTTCAAGGAGGAGTTTCACAATTTTTTCTTTACTCTGTCTTTTTTCAAGGTCTTTGGTTTGGCAATCATTTGGCCACAACGAAAAGGGTAAATGTGGGGCAAGTCGTTACTGTTTTTGGCTCTTGTTTATCAGTGGCTTCCTCATTACAGCAAATTTTACCAGCTATACCAGATTTGATTAAAGGAAAATTTAGCTCTCATTTTATTAAAACATTATGTGAAAGCCATGATCCTATAGAGGCTGCGAAGCGTTCAGCGGCTAAAATAAAAAGCATATCGTTTGAACGAGGTTTTCGCTTTGATAATGTCTCCTTTGCATATCCTTCTCGAGATGAGAACTTGTTTAGTTTAATTAACGTGTCTGTGTTCATACCTTTTGGAGAGTTGGTACATATTATTGGTCCAAGTGGCTCTGGTAAGAGTACCTTTATCAGTCTTTTGTTGCGTTACTTTTCTCCAACTTACGGAAATATATATTTGGATGACTTTCCTTTGGAAGAAATAGATGAACATGTCCTTGGCTCTACTATTACACTGGTGTGTCAGCAACCTGTCATTTTTGACATGACTATACGTGAGAACATTATTATGAGGAATGAAAATGCTAGCGAGTCAGATTTTGAAGAAGTTTGCAGATTGGCACTTGTTGACGAATTTGCTCTTACATTTGATCAAAGCTATGATACACCTTGTAAGGAAGCTTCGCTTAGTGGAGGTCAACAGCAAAGAATCGCATTAGCTAGAGCTTTGCTTCGTGACACGGAGATTTTAATACTTGATGAGCCAACTAGCGCTCTTGATCCAATCACTAAAAATCTCGTCATGGATGCTATTCGAGCTCATCGCAAGGGAAAAACTACATTAGTAATTACTCACGATATGTCTCAAATTAACAACGATGAATTGGTTTTGGTGATAGATAAGGGTCATTTAATACAGAGATGCGCTAGGAAGGAATTGGTGTTGTTTGAGGATTTTGAAAACAATGTATCAATCGATGAAAAGGTTTTGAAGGAAGAAGCTGATAATCCGTTTATTTTACCAAATGAGGAATCACTGCTTGAAAAGTATTGGATTAATTACAATGAAAGTTTTTCGCAGTTATCCAGAGAGTCATTATTCACCAGTTTAGAATCTCCATTCACCGATATAGAATCTCCTACAATTGTGTCGCGAAGAAAAATTGTTGAGCAAAGGAAGTTGCGTATGGAAAAAGAATCCTTTCAAGAAACGAATGTAGACCAAACTTTCCATTTATTTGATGACAAAGAGCATGCATGTTCGTTAACATTAATCTTTAAGAGTATTTGGAAAGTCAAAAAGCTAAGGTGGTTTTTTCTTCTTGGTTTGCTCACGTCTTTGATACAAGGTGCTAGTGTTCCTATATTTGCTTACGTTATTTCAAAGTGCTTAAATTTGTTTATGCAAATTGATCCATCGATTGGAGTAGCATTTTGGTCTTCAATGGTTTTGGTCGTTGCTGCTGGATCGGGGGCTTCCTATTTTTTTAGTCATTATATTTTTTCAATATCTGCTAAAATTTGGTGTGATCACTACCGGTTATTAGCTGTTAAAGTACTTTTCACTCAGGATCAAGCTTGGTTCGATCAAATCGAAAATTATCCACTCGTGTTATCTAAAATACTTGTTAACAATATCAGTGATATGCGAAACATGATTAGTTCTCTCATTGAGGAGGTTTTTATTGCATTTACTATGGCGATTATTGGAATAGCATGGTCTTTCGCAACTGGCTGGAGATTGGCTGCTGTACTGGTTGCAGTAAGCCCAATTTTATGTCTGACTTCCAGAATGTTTTCATATATATATGTCAGCACTGAGCGGATGTGTCAAGATGTTGTAATATCGACTACCTCTATCCTTCATAAAACGATCGTCAATTTGGATACAATTAAAGGATATTCGGTGCTATCTTTTTTTCGAGAAAATCATAAAAATTCTTTGCGCAAAAGCTGGGAAGCTTTCAAAAGGCGAGCCTTTTGGACTAGTCTTGGGTTTGCTATTAACAACTCTCTTTTGTATTTTGTCAGAGCTCTTCTCTTTTATTGTTCTTCCATATTTATATCCAAAGAATTTTATACTGTTGAACAAATGGTCCAGGTGCTGTCTTTGGCTACTTTTACATTGTTGATGGCTTCTACTTGCATCATGTCTTTGCCCAATGTATCAGCTAGCCGAATCGCGACTAGTAGAGTTCTGAAACTCAGTTCATTGAAGCCAGGAAATCTTCATAAAAGTGGATATCTAAAATTTCCTCTTGTAGGAAAAATAGAATTCGATGGAGTATCGTTTGCATACCCAGACTCCGAGCGTAACCACTTAGCGCTGAATAATGTATCATTGTCTATTGAAGCTAGAGAAAAGGTTGCAATTGTTGGAATTTCTGGATCTGGAAAATCTACTTTGGTAGAACTATTGAGAAAGACTTACCCTTCAGAGGATATTTACATTGATGGGTATCCGCTAACTAACATCGATACTAATTGGTTGCTTAAAAAGGTTGCCATTGTAGATCAAAAACCTCATCTTCTAGGTTCTACAATTTTGGAGAGTTTGCTATATGGTGTTGACAGAGATATTAATTCTGTTATGGATGCACTTGACAAAACTTACATGACTGAGGTAATACAAAACCTTCCTAACGGCTTAGATACTCCTTTGCTTGAATTTAGCAAAAATTTTTCCGGTGGTCAGATCCAACGCCTTGCGTTTGCAAGAGCTCTTCTACGGAACCCCAGACTTTTAATATTGGATGAATGTACGTCTGCTTTAGATAGCAAGTCAAGCCTTCTTCTAGAAAAAACAATTCAAAACTTGAGTTGTACAGTTTTGATAATTACACACCAACCCTCATTAATGAAATTGGCAGACAGGATCATTGTAATGGATTCTGGAATTGTCAAGGAATCTGGCAGTTTCGATGAACTAATGAATCGACATACACATTTTTGGAAATTAATACACCGCGGTGAATGGATTGAGTGATGATGAATTTTAAGTTAATAATTTATTTAATGAAATAATAATAGTATTCTGTCTAATAGTTTTGAAGTGCATAATTTCATCGACTTTAACATAATTCTTTAACAATGCCAGCAGCTACCGTATCACCACTTCTTCTTAGAATAAATCTTCCCAAAGCAGGGCATTCTTCTGCTAGACATAAAGGAAATAATCCATCCAAAAAACTTATACGAACTAATGCGCGCTTCCTGCTTGCTATATGCCTCGAACGTTTATTGTTAACTGTAACAATTTTTAAAGATACCGAAGTCACAGTCCTACCTAAATGAAGGACAAGGGTAGAACCTGATAAAATTGGACCGTGAATATCAAATGTCTGGATTTCAGCAACAAATGATCTTACCCTACGAACAGGATTTTCATAGTTTGATAGTATATCCCCAGGACGAAGTTGATTAACTTCAATGTCAGCCAACTGTAATGTAACTGTATCACCAGCAACAGCCCAAGTCGAAGAAGGATCACTATTACGAATCACATTTTTTACATATGCGTCTTCCTGAGAAGAAACATCATACAAAACTTGATTGACCTGAACATTACCTGCTTCGACCCTCCCGGTAACTGTAACACTACGTGGAGAACGATAAACATCATCGATACTTAGTCTCAACGGTTTCCGATATGGCTTTTCAGGGGGAACCAGCTGATCTAAGGCGCTCAAAAGAGTGGGACCCTTATACCATTTGTAAAGATCAGATGAGTCTTTTTGGATAAGGTTAGTTCCCGAAATCGCAGATATAGGTACAAAATGTACATTACTGGTTTTAAATCCAACCATTTTGATCAAAAAATCAGAAACTATGTTTTTTATTTCTTGGAAACGGTCCTCCGACCAAGACATAAGGTCCAATTTGTTGACACTAACAACTATTTCCGAGATTCCAAGGGCTCGCAACAGATAGGCGTGCTCCCTTGTTTGTCCATTTTCCAAAAAACCACGCTCAAAATTGTTTTGAGAGGAGTCGACAACTAACACAGCAAAATCAGCTGAAGATGCGCCGGCTATCATCCCTGAAATGAAATCCCGGTGACCTGGCGCATCACCAATTTCATAAATTTTTTTATCACTCTCGAAAGTGGTGGAAGCAACATCCATTGTAACACCTCGTGCTCGTTCTTCCTCGGTTGTATCCAACAACCAAGCATACGAAAAGCTACCTTTTCCTGAATTGGCAGCCTCGTTGTGCAACTTTTGCATTGACCGACTATTGATTTCTCCTAACTCAAACATTATTCTCCCAAGCATAGTACTCTTTCCCGAATCAACATGTCCTGTAACAACTAAGTGAACCACGGGTTTAGGATTGGATTGTTCAAATATTTCGGGAACAGATACTAGATCCGTCGGGTTTTGCTTTTTAATTTTCTTTTTCTCCGGTTGGTTATCGCTTTCGGAGGAATTTTTCATCTTTACTTCACCGTTCGTCTGAAATGCTGGTTCATCATTTTTGTTTAGGCTTAAATTTTTAATACCATTAGAAGATTCATCCAATGGATCTTTGGCATCCGCTAAAGCTTCTTTCGATTTGTTCTGTTTTTTTTCTTTTTGGGAATCAGTATTCTGTTTTTCTTTAGCTCCAGCTTTGGAACTAGCCTTTTGCAAAAGATAGTTGACTGATTTCTCTACGTCAAAGTAATAGTACCAAACTGTATCGGCAATTTCTTTTTCTGAAATAGGAACACCTAATAATGTCTCCCTTACTGTGGCTACAGCAGACCTGAATTCCTCTAGATATTGTTCGTTAATATTTTTAAGAAATCATTTACTAACCTTCCTGCTCTTCAGTCAATTCTTCCTCTCCTGGCTCCTCGTCGAGTTCATAATCTAGAAAGACGTTAAAAAAAAATACAAACTATTACAATATCAAATGGTACGAACCATCAAGATCAAGATTTTTTACATCACGATGCCTCGACATATTTTGAATTTGTTATTTTTGCCAAAAGTCAGAAACCAATAAATACTTCTTGTTTTAAAAAAAATGGTTTCTATTGATAAATAATAAATATATGTATAATATTTAAGTTGGCATTTGACACTTTGCTCTAGAGTAAATTCTTGGAAATATTCATACATCATCAGCAGCTTTAGCGAATTTTAGCAATGTCGCTATACTGAATTGAGTGCTGCAACAAGAGTTGTTAAAAATTCTCAACTGTAACAACTGAGTGTTTTAGGGTGGATGCCTTTTATTAAGCCGGACCGGACCCATTCTATTCATTATATAGTAAATTTCTCTCATTGTCTTCAAATGTTTTATGAACTATTGAATTCGGATGAGTAAGAGTAGGGAAAACATAAGTCTGTTTGTAGTGTCAAGTATCAAAAGTTGTTAAACATTAAATTCAAAAATTTTGGCGTTCATGTAACAAAATGAAATATTTAACTTTTTAATGACTAAAAAATGATTTACTTAAGTTTTCTAAACTATGCCAATATTAAAGTTAACAGAATCGTCAAATTTTCAGGAAATTTTAGTATGCCATACTCTCGTTAGATATGTTTGCAGCAATATTTAATTAATTATTTTCCTTTTTTTTATCTTTAAATACTGCTCATAGATATTAACAAAAAATGTTTATTTACAAATATGCTAGAATTTGTAAATAGAAAAAAAAGCTAAAATAGCTAATAATTTTAAAAAATTATTTAGTAGTTCGATTTTCAAAGAATTCTTTCATTAATTATTTGTTTTTACTTCTTAACTGCTCATGAGCATGTATATCGACAGAACACTCAACAATCTTGTTATATTCATCCTTTTAACTATTTAAAATTTATATTAATTCTGTAATAAATTTGTATGTTTGAATAAGCGATTGAAACTTCTACTCATTATAATTTTTCAATTGTAAACAATATTTCATGGATTTGTCTTAAAGCTACTGCGCTAAAACTTCACTGGCCTCGCTAAGTCGTTTAACACGCTTTTCATTAGATCGTTAACTCGCCATGAATGGTCTGGTATGCAACATAATCTTCGTATTCATATTTTTACGCGACCTGGCAAAGAAAGCTGGGCTTGCAGTTAAATTACTTTTTTGAAAGGTTCCTTTTGATTTATGCAAAGTTGTTGACCAAAAGGTTAAGAAATATTTTTAAATTGGATTGTGATCCACTGTTGTATTTCTAATTATTTATCGTTCTATTCAAGTTAAAGATTTTTTCTACAAGGTGGTAAAAACTACGAGTAATAGCCGTTTTATTATTTATGTTTCTCTTGAGTCGGTTTTCAGACATTATAAGCATCCATCCATCCAATTTTTGGAAGCCTACAAAGGAAGCACTGGCTGAAGAAATCCATAAAAAGTATGCTAACAAAGTGATACAAAACATTGGACTGGCTATTTGCGTTTATGATTTTTTGAAAATTGGGGAAGGAATAATTAAATACGGAGATGGCTCTTCATACATGAATGGTAAGTATAAGTCTGCTCACTTTATTTCATATGCCAATTCGCATTATCAATACGAAAGGCTGTCAGGATAGTGATTCAGTGGAAAAGAAAAACTTAAATGGTTCTAATTAGATTAGTGGTTTTCCGCCTTATAATCTTTCGTCCTTTTCGAGGTGAAGTAATGCTGGGAAAAATAAAATCGTGCAGTGAAGAAGGTATTCGGGGTATGTTAAATGTGTTTGTTTAAATGCTTGTTGTTAATGTTTTTCTCCCAGTAACTATTAGCTTTTTTGACGATATTTTCATTCCGAAAGATATGCTTTTCGATCCATGTGTCTTTCGTCCGGATGAGCGTGCCTGGGTATGGAAAATTGAAGGGGAGGACGGCTCAGAGGGAACCGAATTGTATTTTGACATTGATGAAGAAATACGCTTTCAAATAGAATCTGAGGACTTTGTTGATATTTCACCTAAGAGGAATAAAAATGCAACCGCGATTACAGGCACAGAAGCATTGGAATCGGTATCCCCATATACATTGATTGTAAGTTTTTTTTTTTATGTTTAGGGCGAAACTTGTGTCATTATTTATGAAGGGTGCACCATCTATTTGCTAGTATACAAGAAAATATTTTCTGCTTCTCTCAAATCGATAGAATTTACTAACTATATATTTAGGCTTCCTGTTCTCGTGATGGACTGGGCATTCCTGCTTGGTGGAAATGAGCTATTGGATTCGAATCAAAGTCAAACAAAATTTAAAAGCATCAATTAATCATTTACTCCAAATTGTATAAGTAGACTTTCATTCATGTTCTATTTTTCTTCATCTAATGCATCACCAAAATTTCCCAAAAATCACGTGGTCTAGAAAATGGTTGCAATTCTATTCTGTACATTCATCCCGTCTTATAAATTTCATTGCCGAAGGTTTTTGCACAAACCTTTTGGGGTTTTATTATTTCGTTGGAGATACCTGTGTTGTTTTTAGACATGTCCTACTTAAAGGTTGCTTTTAGTGAAAAAGGGTTATTTATAAATCAACTACTTCTTTTTTTTTTTTTTTTTTTAGCTTTTCTCTATTTAAAGGTATATTATTGTATCGAAAAATCAGTTTGTTTACATCTTTGCACAGCAACACATAATGGTTATGAAAACGGCGTTCTTCAAAATTTACCTTCTTGGATGATCATGGTATTTGCTAACAGGGGGCTACTTTAATAAAGGTACTTTCATGTCAAGCTTAAATTTAATCTGGTTAAAAGAGTCATATGTTCTAAAACTTTATATTCAATCTAACAACTGAAGATTCCGCACTGCGTAAAGGAATTTTTCAATGTTAAACAAACGATCCATGCTATGTATGATTTGATTGATTTTGGTATTGTGTATACTAATGTTTAGTAGTATTACCGAATATGGAAAATTTAATTAATTACACAAAAGAGCCGATTCATTTTATAGCATAATAGAATATCAGTCTACTTTTTATGAACAATGTTTGCTTCTTCAGCAAAGAATGTCCATCGCCAACCCACGTTACTCTTTAGTACAGCCGATTTTCGTTATATGTCAGAAAATAGCAACCTTAACATTTCAGCGCCTTGCTATTTGCTATTTGAAAATGACCAACAGCAATTTGACAAACTTCTAATTTTGTTGTATTTGTGCACAAATGCATGGACGTTATAAAGGATTCTTTCGGCTACTGTACTACTTTAGGGATAAACGAATATTTTTGCAAAATTAAAAATACACATACCCACAAAATCATTCACTTTCTTACTTCTAGTACTATTATTAATTTACGGAAACATGCATTAAGCAGCTTTTATGAGTTCCTTAAGCCTCGATAGCTTTTGCTTTACAAACTTTAATGAAACTTAGCAAATCCACGTGATTTGCCCCTAAAATGAATAAAGTTATGCCACATATTTCGGAATCACAAGCAAAGCGCAAGCACTTGACAAAATTGCGTAACCGATTACGCCTTCGGAGCTGACGTGAGTTATCGACTGAATATAAACACCTTATGCTGCTAATTCTGATTAGTCGACTGTATTTGCAAATATTTTCTACATAGGCTTGTCTTCCGTTAATTCTATTTTGTACACTACACCATTCTTTTTAGACGACAGCCGGTAGACTAAATTGTGCTTGTTTCTTGAACAATTAAAGTACATTGAAGAGTGCATATAAAAGAAATAAAAAATTTTTTTTTTTCTTTTACTTCGCTTGAGTCAAAACAGACTAGCACTTATTCTAGTACACTTGAAAGGTGGTGCTTGTTTGACTACATTCTTTGATATTGTAATCAAAAATTTTTTTTTTAAAAATTCCTTTTCTCCTGATTTACTTATTGAGGTGTTAAATTCTTGAAATTTTAAACGCGTTTTTTCCGCTCAACCTCTGTTTTCTTGTGTTTTATTAGGCTACTTTTTGCCTCCTTTTTTTTTCCTTTACCTTTAAAAAAACACTTCTCTTTTGCATTTTTGCAACTAAAAATGTTGACCTTAAACTCAACAATCAAGTCGGTCACCGGCTCATTTCAGTCCGCTTCCATGTTGGCTCGATTCGCCTCTACCCATCACAAGGTTTTAGTAGTTGGTGGTGGATCCGCTGGTATATCCGTCGCCCATCAAATTTACAACAAGTTTTCTAAATACCGCTTTGCCAATGACCAAGGCAAAGATACATCCCTCAAACCCGGTGAAATTGGTATTGTGGATGGTGCCAAGTATCATTATTACCAACCTGGTTGGACTTTGACTGGTGCTGGATTGAGTTCTGTTGCTAAGACCAGACGAGAATTGGCTAGCCTGGTTCCTGCTGACAAATTTAAACTCCATCCTGAATTTGTTAAATCCTTACATCCTCGTGAAAACAAAATAGTTACTCAAAGTGGTCAAGAAATTAGCTATGATTATTTGGTTATGGCAGCTGGTATTTATACTGACTTTGGCAGAATCAAGGGTTTAACTGAGGCTTTGGATGACCCCAACACCCCTGTAGTTACTATCTATTCAGAAAAATATGCTGACGCTGTTTATCCTTGGATTGAAAAAACCAAGTCTGGAAATGCCATTTTTACTCAACCCAGCGGTGTCTTGAAGTGTGCCGGCGCTCCACAAAAGATTATGTGGATGGCTGAAGATTATTGGCGTCGTCATAAAGTTCGTTCCAATATTGATGTATCCTTCTACACTGGTATGCCTACTCTTTTCTCGGTTAAGCGCTATTCTGATGCCCTTCTTCGCCAAAATGAGCAATTACATCGCAATGTCAAGATTAATTATAAAGATGAGCTTGTTGAAGTTAAGGGATCTGAACGTAAAGCCGTATTTAAGAATTTAAACGATGGCTCTCTCTTCGAGCGTCCTTTTGATCTTTTGCATGCCGTCCCCTCTATGCGTTCTCATGAGTTTATCGCAAAGAGTGATTTGGCTGATAAATCTGGTTTTGTTGCTGTTGATCAATCTACTACACAATCGACCAAGTTCCCCAATGTTTTCGCTATCGGTGATTGCAGTGGTTTGCCAACTAGTAAGACTTACGCTGCCATTACTGCACAAGCTCCTGTTATGGTCCACAATCTTTGGAGTTTCGTTAATGGAAAGAATTTAACTGCATCATACAATGGTTACACTTCATGCCCGCTACTCACTGGCTATGGTAAGCTTATCTTGGCCGAATTCTTGTACAAACAAGAACCTAAAGAATCTTTCGGTCGCTTTTCTCGTTTCCTTGACCAAACTGTACCTCGTCGCATGTTTTATCACCTTAAGAAGGACTTCTTTCCTTTTGTTTACTGGAATTTCGCCGTCCGCAATGGTAAGTGGTATGGCAGCAGAGGTTTGATTCCTCCTCACTTTCCTGTTAATTAAAGATTCAATCATCTTTCTTGCGTAAAATAATGCAATCTGCTAGGCATGATTTAGTAGCAACCCTTATATAATTGAATGTTACCCCCTTTCCTTACCATACCTTTACTAGGTTTATCTTTGATTAGAAAAACAGTGTTGATTATTAAGTACTCTAAAGTTATGTACGTCTGTGAATGTTTGAATAAAGTTATTAAATAAATATCAACTTTTTACTTCTAATTTTAAATATGAATAAAAATAGTTTGTAATACATCAACTATAAACGCCAGTAAACTGCACTTACATTGACTAAAGTAGATGCAAAATTATTGTAATACTCTACTCACAATTCCAACTATATCGTCGAATATCATATATACAAAAATATATATATTTATGCATTCATATTTTGCTCACATTTATAGACTTACATTCAAATAAAGACAAAACACAATTCACTCATAACTACTTCCTTCCGCACGAATTGAATTCTAAGCCAGCAAATCAATCCTAAAAGAATCTAGAGAAAAAATGCTACTAAATTAGAAAGCACGGCGGACAGGGGAACGAATATAAGGGATATCCTTGTAAGCATCAACAGTCTTTTTGGCACGTTGAGCAACACCAGAGGTGGTGAAATGGAATTTCTCGTATAATTTGGGAGCAGGGCCAGAGTCACCAAAAGTGTGCATACCAAAGGCCTCGTGAACGTAACGTCTCCAACCATTGGTAGCCCAAACCTCGACGGACATAGCAGGAATACCGTCAGGAATGACAGAAAGACGGTAGCTTTCTGGTTGTTGTTCGAAAACTTCCCAGCAAGGCAATGAAACGACACGAGCCTTCAAGTTGTACTCGGTCTCAAGGGTCTTGACAGTGTCAATGCAAAGAGAGACTTCAGAACCAGTACCGACAAGAGTAATATCGGCCTCCTTGTTCTCCAACATGACATAACCACCCTTAAGAGCATTTTCAATAGTAGAGTTCTCAAGTTGAGGAAGGTTTTGACGAGTCAAAGCCAAAATAGAAGGAGTGCTATCACTAGTCAAAGCACTGTAGTAAGCAGCGGAAGTTTCATTACCGTCAGCGGGACGCCAGCAGTTAATGTTGGGCATAGCACGGAAATGAGCAAAAGTCTCAATAGGTTGATGGGTAGGACCGTCCTCACCCAAACCAATAGAATCATGGGTAGCAACATAAATGACACGGCTGTTGTTCAAGGCAGCCATACGAACGGCACCGGCAGCATAAGAAACAAAGTTCAAGAAAGTACCACCGTAAGGGATGATAGGACCATAGACGGCCAAACCGTTCATGATACCAGCCATACCATGCTCACGAATACCGTAACGAATGTAACGACCGGCATAGGTACCGAGCTTGCTAGAAGGAGGTTGGAAATCAGCAGCGCCTTCCCAACGAGTCAAGTTAGAAGGAGTTAAATCAGCGGAACCACCAACAAGTTCAGGCAAGACAGGGCAAAGAGCATCGAGAACAATTTCTGAAAGCTTACGAGTAGCGACAGCTTTGTCACCGGGCTTGTAAACAGGAAGATGCTTCTCCCAACCCTCGGGGAATTTACGGCTCAAGATACGCTCAAGCTGATTGGAAAGATCAGGGTAAGATTGCTTGTAAGAAGCATACATTTTTTTGTACTCTTCTTCAGCAGAGGAAGCGATGGCGACACGCTCCTTGTAGTAGGCATAAACCTCGGGAGGAACTTGGAAAGTCTTGGTGGGGTCGAAACCAAAGAGTTTCTTGACATGAACACAGTCTTCAGGCTTAAGAGGACTGCCGTGAACACTGTGAGTACCTTGAAGTTCAGAACCGTAACCAATGGTGGTCTTGAGGTTAATCAAAGTAGGCTTGTCAGTGCAAGACATGGCTTCACGGAAACCCTTTTCAATACCATCAAGATCAGTATCACCGTTGGCAACACGAACGATGTTCCAGCCATAGGCCTCGAAACGCTTTTCAACGTCTTCATCAAAGGACATAGAGGTAGCACCGTCAATGGTAATCTTGTTGTTATCCCAAACAGCAATCAAGTTGCTAAGCTTCAAGTGACCAGCCAAGGAACAGGCCTCGGAAGAGACACCCTCTTGAAGACAACCATCACCCAAGAAGCAAAAGGTGTAGTTGGAGAAAAGGTCAAAACCAGGCTTGTTGTAAACAGCAGCAGAATGAGCTTTGCCAATGGCAAGACCAACAGCACTAGCAATACCTTGACCCAAAGGACCAGCACCAGTCTCAATGTTGAGGTCAGGGTTATGAGTTTCGGGATGACCAGGAGTCTTACTGCCGACTTGACGGAATTGCTTCAAGTCTTCAATGGTCAATTTGTAACCAAGCAAGTGGCACATGATGTACTGTAAGACACAAGCGTGACCATTAGAGAGAATGAAGCGATCACGGTTCAACCACTTGGGGTGAGCAGGGTTGAACTTCATGATACGACTGAAAAGAACGTGAGCGGCAGGAGCCAAACCCATGGGGGCACCGGGATGACCAGACTTGGCATGTGCGGTGGTATCAACAGCCAACGTACGGATGGTGTTGATAGCAAGGGTATCGATATCAGTATATGAGGAAGAAGTCATATTGAAGATTTTATGAGTTTGAGTATCCAACTAAAGGGATCTAATGTAAAATATGAAGAAAGCGATTGAAGAGATCGACTGGAAAATAAATCCTTACGACAAAAACTCGCTAGCCCTATTTCCAGTATTTGGGTGCGGTGTGATCGTGGGAGTAGCGGGGCCCCTAGCTATATATACCTTGACCAAAAAAAATTCCGCTGTTAGTATGACTCGAACCATTGTTACCTAACAAACTCAGCGTCACCACGCAGGTGAGTAGGAATGTCACATTGTCCGCAATCAATGATTGCACTCACTAATTCCAGACACAATTTTAAAGTTTCCGAGGAAAAGCATGCTTCATGCAAAACTAAAATTAGAGTGTGCAGTTTTTGTTGATTTTCTGCTGAACAACGTCGTTTCTCCATGAAAATCCGACTCTTCTGAAAAGAGAAAAAAATAATGCTTTCCTCTCGTAAAATGGCTTGCAAAACAATGAAAACCCATCTTTCTTTCTCTTAGCTCCAAGATCGGAAATCGGGCCTTCCACTCAATTTTACCGTTGGTTCGTACAACTGAGTTTTGTAAACCAGGTTAAAAGGTCCCACAACGTTCTGCTATGTTCCATCAGGTTGCCATGAGACAAAAGAAGTAAATGGGATAAAATGACCTAAGTGGGGTAACTAGATAAACAAAGATGAACTAAGATATAGACAAGGAAGGAATCATAGAGTATAGTAAGATAATGTGTTGTGCTAAATAGATGGATGGGATGAACGGTCATTAGGATGCATAGTACATGTATACTAGTGAGAGGATAGAAAATCGTTTTGGGGTGTACAATTTCAATGGTATATCAACTCACTAGTAATTTAAAAAAACTCTGCGTATTTTCTACCTTTAGGGAATGCTAAGTATTATGGATTACAAACTACTGTAAAACGTTGATTGAAAGCATTTTATAAGCAAAAAATTTCATACTGCCGTATGAAGAATAAATCGTTGTTCAAACTTCATGCGGGATTGATTGATTGTTCATGTTTGGCTATGAAACTTGTAATTAACAAGTCGCTGTATTTATATGATGAGCTTTTCCAAAAACGGATACTGTGATCCGAAATAGAATGGAAAGTTGAACTAGGAATGTTTGGGATCACGGATGCTGGCTATGAAACACTGTGTATCAGAGAGTGTGTGTCTTAAGCTAATACCATTATAACTACTATTTACCTAGATGTTATTTCTATCACCCTCACCTAGCTATTGACAAAGTGGGAGCCGCGGTCCTGAGTGGGATACCCATCTACTTATAAGTCATAAGACTTAGTCCCCAGATTTTCAAGTGGGAGAATTCCTCCTATGTGGGGGAGTAGTAAGAAAGTTTTAAACTTTCAAACTTAGACTGAGGTTGTATCATTCTATGACAACAATTCTAGCGGGGCTTTCTGTACCATCGTGCATGCCTGACCGTTAGGGTTTCATATGAGTTCAACAATGTCAGTCTACGTGCATGAAAAGACTTTTGCTGGTTTGAGCGAACAACCCTATTCAGTGTATTAAGGTTGCCCTCAAGCAGCAGTTTCCAAGTGCAACAAAGGAGGTTGAACCAAGATAACTAGGTATAGCAGACGATGGTATGCTGTGCTTTGATGGTTTTGAAGCATGTCCACATAGAATCACATTAGTAGAATTTAATACTCCCGATCAATACATTAAAACAATTGTGTGTATTTTAGTTGCGATTAATAATGTTAATTCTGTAAACCATGTTATTGCCTCTTTCTCTTGCTAATTTTCGTAGAGTTAGCTGAGTGGGGATTTGTCTTCAGTGAATCAAACCCGTCTAAGTTTACGAAAAATGAGCCTTGCTTCGTAGAACATCTGTAGTAAAAACTGTCCGTTGCTAGAGAAAAATTTAAAATATTTGTAAGAGGAGATAGAAGATAGGAGTGCATCAACTGGATAATGGATCCTCATGGATCCCAACATGAAGCAGTGCTCTTTGCACACAAGAATTTTTGCTTAGGAAAACGATATTTCTACCAATCCATCTTTGGACTATTTATTGCTTTAACCTAAGCAAAAAAATTTTTGGCCTGTGTTATTGCGTTTTCATGCTCATAAAAAATCTATTACTCCATATCTAAAAAAGCACATTTACAATTTCTTTTATTTTCCCTACATTGTACAGTGTGCTTATTGTCATTCCTTCTTTTCACCTAAGAGCTAATTAGCTGGGACGTCTAGTCTTGATGGACCTGATCTCCTCATGCTCCTTGACCAAGACTTCCACCACTTTTGACAACATGCTTCGAAGCAGGGTTCCTGCTAACATTCGGGCCTTCGATGCGTTCCCAAAATTTTCTAAGGAATATAGGAGACAATCATCTTCGAGAGGAGGCTTCTTTACAATCCTACTTAGCGTTCTCATCGTGGTACTTGTCTTCTCGCAATGCGTGCAGTATATCCGCGGAATTCGTGAGCAAGAGTTGTTTATATATGATTCAGTGTCCGAATTAATGGACCTTAATATTGACATTACAATTGCCATGCCTTGTTCAAATTTACGAATAGACGTAGTCGACCGGACAAAGGATTTGGTCTTAGCGACTGAAGCTCTTACTCTCGAAGAAGCCTTTATCAAAGATATGCCTACAAGCTCAACCATATATAAGAATGATCGATATGCTGGCTTACGATGGGCAAGAACTGAAAAGTTCAGGAAGAAAAATAACGCTGAACCTGGAAGTGGTACAGCTTGTCGAATTTACGGCCAATTGGTCGTAAATCGGGTTAATGGACAACTTCATATTACAGCTCCTGGATGGGGTTATGGAAGATCGAATATCCCCTTTCACTCTTTAAACTTCACTCACTATATTGAAGAGCTGTCTTTTGGTGAGTATTATCCTGCGTTAGTAAACGCTCTTGATGGTCACTATGGTCATGCAAATGATCATCCGTTTGCATTTCAATATTACCTTTCGGTTCTGCCAACTAGTTACAAATCTTCCTTCCGCTCATTTGAGACAAATCAATACTCTTTAACTGAAAATTCCGTCGTTCGTCAGCTAGGATTCGGTTCTCTTCCCCCAGGAATATTTATCGATTACGATTTAGAACCTTTAGCAGTTCGTGTTGTTGACAAACACCCGAATGTTGCCAGCACACTCCTTCGTATTTTGGCAATTTCTGGTGGCTTGATAACTGTCGCCAGCTGGATTGAGAGAGTTTACAGTAGTAGAGCTCACCGCTCTACATCTGAGGCTGATATGCTCGGGTTGTTAGGGAAATCTGAAACTGAATGAGCACTTCTACTTTTTAAAAGGTCGTTTGTCTACTTGGGTATTCTCTCGTTTTTCTTTTTCGATATCATCCCATGTGCATCTTTACATACGCCATTAAACTTTTAATGACCTGCTTTAATAGTTCTACGTCTCGAATTCATGTAAAAGAAACAAAATTTGTATATTAAGACAGTTCCAATCTTTTAATTAATTAAATATAAACAAAATAACCAACATTTCGAATTCACACCCGTTTCCCAAAATCCTTAACTTTTGAAGTAAGACAAAGTTTACTCGGCACATGCCGGTATTTGTGATTGAAGTTTTTTAGTTTTACGATCACTTCCCAAACCGAGACCAGTAATCCCTTTATTAAGTCCTTCAAGTAGCATACATGCTTTGCAAATTCGATTGCTAGATATAAACCCGCAACGCTCACATGTAGTCTGTTGTGGAAGTTGCTCCTGCACAGAAGATGCCAATTGCATCGACTCACCGGAATAAATAATATCAAGAATAGAACTAGGGCGAATATTTTCCAACTGTTTAATCATTGCTCTAGCAGTACCACGGAAAGCCTCCGGAGAGTAGGTACATTCAGTAGAGAAATAGTCGAGTTTTTTATAATGAGCGTAAAGGACAATTTCTTTCTCATATGAGTATTTAAATGGTTTTGAACGTTTAGTTGGAGAAGAGTCTGACTGAGTAGTAATTTCCGTACTTCGAGGAAGACGCGCGACATCTCCTCTCAAAAGGTTCATCAAAATTGTTTCTGCTATATCATCAGCATTGTGTCCTGTAACCAAATGATGGATATCGAGGGATAGTGCTGCTCTATCCAGAGCCTGACGTCTAAAAACTCCGCAGTAAGTGCAATTGTTTTTCGTTCCAATACGAGCCACCACATTGTCCATGGTCCATCCATCGTACAGATCAGCATAGCTGACTATTTTCATAGGTAAACCGTATTGCTGCTGATTTCTTTTAACAGTATCAAGTGAATCGTCCCGATATCCACGAATTCCTTCATCCACACTAATTAAATACAACTCGAGACCATAGTCGTATCTCTCATTTAACAATTTCATCACGTACGCTAATACAGTGCTGTCTTTTCCTCCACTTGCACCTATACCAACTCGCTCTCCACGGACAAATAATTTGTTTTCAATGATTACATTGTGAATCTCGGTTTCGAAAACATAGTAGAAACATTCTTTACAAATTTTCTGCCCTGTTTTAGGCCTAACTAATGCTGGTCGTCTCTCGTTACAAAGCTGGCAAAGCTTGTTTGACATCTTTAATATAGATGAAATTGTTAAAAACTTGAAATTTCATTAGAGGAATTTTTTAAGCTCCTTGACAAATTCTATTGAAATACCACATTTTTCGCTAAAGCAGTTAACGTAATGTGTTACTATACATTATATGATAAATCGTAGCTTATTGGGAAGATTGATAGGGTAAACCCCCATTCATAGTCAAATATATTAGATGATACAGTAAACGGAGATAGAATTTCTAGAAAATCATCTTTTTATAAGCCTTAATATGAACATAAATGCAGAAAAACTCCAAGTTAGCAATTCGTAAATATTTAAACTACTGAGAAGTATAACAATAACAATAATAATAATAATAAACAGTGCAATGATGGTTGAACAGGATATACGCCCTGGAGTTTTCGTGTAAGTAAACATTCATGAATCTTTGGATACTTAGTGTTAAGTTCAATTCACTACATCATCTAAAAATAACAAACTATCCTATTAGAAATTTGTTAATGATGATAAAGCGAACGTATACAATTCTTGTATAAAACAAAAAATTTCAACTTAATAAAATAAAGACTTTTTGAAGTAGCGAGTTGTTATATTATATATTAAACGGTAACAAACACAAATTGATTATTTCAATTATTGATTTTGCTGATGATATAAGCAGTGGCATCAAGCTCCTTCTCCCAAAATATTTGTTTGTGAATCAAATCTTCGAGAAACTCCTAGTTAAAACAAATGTAAAAAGTAAAATGATAAATGTACAAATAATAAAAACTTATAAATGGGGTTGTATGAAACATTGTCATCTCTTGCTTGTGAAATTGTTGTTGGCGCTGCTTTTTTAATATTCTGAGAAATTAATTTTGCTCTCAAAATTGCTTATTTAATATTGGCTATCATAAATAATTTTATTATTTATTTATTTTATTTTTTATTTTTTTTACATATTTGTTGTCTGTATACCCATGCTCAATTGTGTCAAATACCCTAATAGGTGCGATTTTTGATGAACAATTGAAGACTTTGTTTTATTTCCCACTATAGAAAATTAACACCCGGTAGTTTTGAAGGCTTTACTTATTTTAGCGACTGTGTGCTCTAATTAATTACAAGCTCGATTCGTGAAAACTTCCTTTTTGCCACGCAGACTTTTAATTCCGAAATTTACACAGCCGAGAAGCTGCCTACAGTAAACGAAGTAATAATAAATGGGCATTGCTAAAGAATTTTGATGTTTTTGAGAAGTCGCATTCTACAATTTAAATTTTGGTAGAAAATATATTACAGAAAACAGTACCAAGTCAGCTAACTTTTAAGCCGTAACGCGTATTCCCTTTGGTGTTTGTGGTCTGCTAGTTTCTTAATCCAGCATTCAAAAACAAGGTAATTTAAGGTCTAGAAACATTATTTGTGACTTACAGATCCGACATTTAAAATGGCAAAACAGTATCTCGACTAGTTGGTTAAACAAATTTTAGCCTCAAGAATGTAGGACCCTTCTTATAATTTTGTTAAAGGAAAAATTCAAAAAACATTCATGTTGTCGTGATAGTGTATTCCATGAATAAAAATCACGATTATTTACAGAAAAAAAAAATATTGACATTGTATTTTAACTATACAGTTATTTAATAATATAATTGTAGCCAACCGTAGTAATTGGTGTTATACTTTCACTCCTGCTGATCCTATTTTCCTCGAATTTTCCTAGTGGACGATGATATATTGTGCTTTAAGAACCGCAACGAACTCGTAATTTTAGTTTTACTTTCGGTAGTTTGAAATTCCTTATTCTAATCATATATAATGCATTCTCCCTTGCGGGCAAGCAAGTTCACAACTTTTCGGGTACCTCTGACCCTTGTACAGTCTGTGAATAGCAGTCATTTGCTATTCAAAACGAATATTGTTAGAACAAGAGCTGAATTTCCTCTTTTCATAGACTAGAAGAAGTTTACTTTAACCGGTAGGTAGAGAAATTTTTCCCCTTTGAATTGTCTTTCGTTCTGAGTCATTATCATTGTGAAATAAGACCGATTTTAGAAACAATTATTTTCGTTTTCTTCTTTAATTCTTCGTTTTTCACTCGTTCCTTAAAAACCACTTTGGTGTGAGGAACTTCAATTATTTAGATTGCCTTTAGCTTAAAGCAGGTTTATGGTCTCATTGAATATTCTAGTATTCTATACTATTGTTGATTTGTTGAGAAGTACGGACTTGTTTCGATTCCGAAATCTACATCCGTAATTCGAGATTTCTAACCAAGCCTGTTGTTCGGAATCCGTTATAGCTGTTGGTTTGAAACCATTCCAAAAAACAACACATTCTATTTTCTGAATTTCCTTTATTCATACTCTAGAGATTCTGTTAATTAAAAACTGATATACTCCTAGTTGTTTTATTATCGTTTCGTTTTTTCTGATACGATAATTTAACGGCTATCCTTTTTGATTATCCAAGAGCATCAAAACAGAGGCTTTGCATCCTTTTGTTTGTTCTGTTTTTTTTTTTTTTTTGCTCTTATATTTTTGCAACCGAACTTCAAGGGTTACAAATTTTAACCTGAAGAAGGATTTTCTATTTTGCATCTTCAATCGTTTAATCGGCTGACCTATTTATTCTAAATTCCTTACAAAAATCCTTTTTACCTTGAATGTCACACCTTTAAATATTGAAAAGATTACGGAGTTGTTTTTATTATTATTATTATTATTATCATCATTTTCGTTGTTAATTTTAATCTTTTCCTTCGATATTCTGTTTTTGGCTTTTTTATTTTACCTTTACTTACCTACGCCTATTTTATCCTATTTCACTTAATTTCCCTGTTTCAGGAGGTTTTTTTATTCGAAAATTATTTCAAAGAGTGCGTCTATCCTTTAATCCTTCCACAATGTCGCGAAAAAACCTCATAAAACTTAATCATGATCCTACTGTCACTTACAGTACCAAAGATGATGCTGATGAATTATTTGATGATCTCTCTTCTTCTCCTCTTCATGAAAATGTTAGTTGGATATCTTGGTTCTGCTCAAGACCAGGTCGTGAATACTTTGTCGAGGTGAAGGAAGATTTTATCGAAGATCTTTTCAATTTAACCGGTCTTAATTTGGCTGTCCCTTTCTATAATGAGGCTTTGGACCTAATTCTCGATCGGACAGCTCCTGACACATTGGAGAATTTTGATATGGACGTAATTGAAACGAGTGCTCAAATATTGTATGGTTTGATCCATCAACGTTATATTATTACCCGGACAGGATTACATCAAATGGCGGAAAAATACAGCATGGGTATTTTTGGTTGCTGTCCTCGTGTAAATTGCTGCTATACTCATGTTTTGCCTGCAGGACTTTCTGATATAGTTGGAAAAATGCCTGTAATGTTATTTTGCCCTAATTGTCTTGATTTGTACGCTCCTTCTAGTTCTCGATACAAAAACATAGATGGCTCTTTTTTTGGTGCTACTTTTCCTCATCTGTTTTTTGAAAGCTATCCTGAACTGAATCCTAAGCGCTCAATCCCTTGTGGTAAAATTTATCAGCCTAGAATTTATGGCTTTAAAGTCAGCGAATTAAGTAAAACAGGACCTCGAATGCAATGGCTTCGTATGTACTTGGAAGATAGTGGTAGCGATTCGGAGTCTGAAAGTGATTAAAAACGATGCTTCATCTTATTTATGCCATAACCTAATGGTTCGTTCCTCTAAGCCTTAATAATACTTTTATTCCTATAAAATATCCTTGAAGTTTCTTTTCCGTCAAATTCAATTATCTAGTTGATGTCTCATTGCTTTGCATATAAGAAAAAACAGAATTTGGTATTTTTTAATATAATGTCCGCGAGGCATTTGAATTAGTAAATTCACACTAAAGAGCTTGATGAACTTCCAAAGGATTTAATATTGGTTACCTTTAAAAGTTGGGTAAAAAAAAGTTCCTTATTTCTTGTTGATTGATAATATACTTTGTTCATCAATTGAAGTAGCAGACTAATCATACATGTAAATTAATACAAGACCAAAAAATAAGGGTGCGCAAGTGTAACCAAAGGTGTGCTTCCTCAATGAATCCGATAATTCTTAACCATTGCATACATACCTTACAACTTAAATACATTTAATTGACAATAATGAAAAAAATTAAATAAAAAAACAAACAAACAAAACTGCTTTTGTATTAGAGAGAAAAATAGATGTTAAGAGAAATCGAAGTTTAGCTAAATACATTTTACATCTTCTTTGCGCGTCTTCTCATTTTGCGTTGACGTTCCCTCTCCATGCGCTTTTTTTGATCAGACTCAGAAAGCTTAGAAATATCGCCAGAGGATTTAACTTTTTTCTTGGCGGCCTTAGCGGCTGAAGCATGAACAACTTGCTCAAAGGCGAGTTTACGGGCAGAGGTAAGTTTCTTCGAAACTTCTGGTCGCCATTGGAATTTTGGACAACTATCAGCTACCAGCAACAAGGAATTAAACAATGCACTTCCCGTAGCATTGCTCAAACCAGAAAGGGATGTGATTTTTTTAATTCTGATTGAAGCTTCGATACGAGGCTTCGTAACATAATCCTTTTCGGTAGCAGGAGGGACTGAAGGTTGATCAGTAACGATGAAATACTCAAGGTTTTCAATACACTCGTTAATTGAAGACATAAACTCGGGAATTTCGAAAATAGCTTGACTACACTCATTGTTCTCAGACATTAAAACATGAGTTTCCGGTAAGTAAGGAGAGGAAGAAATGCGGGTAAAGCTTAAGTCGTAACGTATTTCACGAAGAATGCGCATACAGTCTTTATGAACAATGGCGAAAACAAAACGCTCAGCCTTCAAGTTCTGGTCTGCAAGAGTTAAATCGAATTGAAAACGGTCAGCAACAGGTAAAACAGAAGACATAACGTTTCCCAGGAGGATTTCAACGATTTGATTAAGAGAGTAGGCTAACAAATCTTGACGAGGAAAAAGCTGAAGTGTTGTATACACATTCTTCACGTTGAGACGTCCAGTAAGATAGGAGCTAAACTCGGTAGGAGAGTCATAAATGATTGGAGAACTGTTAGGACCTGGTCCATATTGTGCAAACTGTTGGCGAAAGCTAGACTGTAAGGAACCATACCAGCGAGAAGCGATTTTTTGGTTTTTCTTCTTTTGCGTGATAAAAGAAAAAACATAAAGGAAAAAACAAGCAAGAATAACAAATTCAAGACGGAAATCTCTCCAATCGACATGCTTGAACATTCCTGGATTCTCCAACTCGGGATTCATATTGTAATCCTCTTCGTATTCATCTTCCTCATCAGCCAGTACTCCTTTAGCTAGTGCAAAAACTAGAAACAAAAGCTTTTTATTAATCATGGTTCCTCCGCTTGTAAATTTACTGACTTTCGTGAAAGAAAAAAGGGCACTGGTTGTACGAAGTGAGATTGAACGTGGTGAAATAAGTAACGAACGAGACAAGCCGGTTCCTAGAGTGGGAAGATTAACTAGTGTATATAGATAGTTTAAAATAAGTCGGTAACCAGAACATGTCGCGATGGTGTAGTTGGGAGCATGACAGACTGAAGATCTGTTGGTCATCGGTTCGATCCCGGTTCGTGACACTTTTTTTGACGTGGAGAAAACACTTTGTACTAGTTATATCCAACATAATTTTGAGGTTTTTTCTTTTTACTTATTTTTATTTTTCTAGTTGCTATATGTGAAGCAAAATTAGATAGCTAACGGATGCTCAAGAATATTGTACTGGCACTTCAGCTTGTTATTGCAAAAGTTACAAAAACAGTCTGCAAAGACAAACAAGCATAGAAGCTCAGTTGGTCTAAATGTATATTACTAGATCGGTTCTGTAATTATTGGTGTTTTATTAGCAATGAATGGTGCTTTCAACTGAATATATCCGACAGAGAAACTATATGGCGTTACAATTTTCAAAGGTAGTAGTTTATCTATTTGGTAAATGATAGTTGTACGAACTGCTACGCATTTACTCAAAATCTTAGTTACATTCATGCGTTCTATATAAAAGAAAGTCATTTTGTACTTGCTTGTTTACGTATACGATCGGTTAATCTCAACAAAGCAAATAAAAGGAAGCTAGTCACCCTGTTGTACTTTATACCTAGGACATATTTTTTTTTTCAAACATGTAACATACCGTTACTGAAGAATGTCATAAGCTTAACGCTAGCTAAATTAAGCTTGTATCAAAGTTGCGAGGGATATTGAGATCTATCGTTATTAGATCATTATAGATAAAAAGATATAAATGAGAAATCCTCCATACCTCAACAATAATTGTTTATTGGTAAAAAAATATTATTCCTATCCACTTTTTGGTTAAGCAGAAAATCTGGCAGAATTTTGTACATGCCGCTTTGCCTATCATTGGCTGCTAAATAAATTCCTTGAGCTCGTTTGTTCGATTATTTACTACTACCACACGATACCCTAACGTGAGATTTTCTCTACTAGCGATATCAAAACTTTCGCAAACTTTTTCCAACTCCCCTCAACACACGATTTTTATTATATAGATTTATTTATCAAGATGTCGGTGAAATACTTTGAACCTGAGGAGATTGTGGAGCACAATAATTCCAAAGACATGTACATGGTCATTAATGGAAAAGTTTACGACGTTAGTAACTTTGCTGATGATCATCCTGGAGGCTTAGATATAATGTTGGACTATGCAGGTAAATAATTCGACAAAACTTTTGTAGAAGTAAACACCATATTATGTTGGAGACTGCTATGCTCAAAAGCGATAGTATACTTTTAATCGCTATCGTTTCATTCATCAGTTCTTCACTTGTGTGCCTTCTTGATTAAAACATTGTATACGGCTTTTTAAACATGTCCACTAACTATTTGTTTTAGGCCAGGACGCCACTAAGGCCTATCAGGACATTGGACACTCTATTGCTGCAGATGAGTTACTAGAAGAGATGTATATTGGTGATTTAAAACCCGGAACTGAGGAGAGACTCAAAGAATTAAAGAAACCTCGTTCATTTGATAATGATACGCCTCCGTAAGAAAATGATTTGTGTACGATGGTTGTTTCATGCTAACAGAACAGATTGCCTCTATTAATCGCATTAATTGTCCTGCCAGCCATAGCAGTAATTGTGTTTGTTAAGCTTAACAAATAAACTTCGAAGGCTTGCCTATTTATTTTCCTAATCTTTATACCTTCTTTTGTTTTTCGCGATGTTAGTATCACTCAATATTATTATGGATAGCAATTGTTTTCAAGGCTTCTAAAGAAACAAAATAAACGTTAACTTAGAAAAATATATTTCTTAAATGTCTTCCTTCAGTAAGAGAGCTCTTAAAAACAATGAGTTCAGCTCGTAACATGTAATTAACTCATGGAGATATTAAACAAACCAAAAAAGTATAACAAAAAGATTTAGCTAATAGTAAAGAGGGAAGTATGTAATCAGAAGTGGAATATAACTAATGGAAAAATTAGTTCTATTGGGCTTATGAAGGACTTCCAGTAATATTCGGTTGGACTTTAGATAAATTGATTACCATCTTTCCTTTGATTTCTTTATCACTCAGCTTAATGTTGTTAATATCATCAATCAAAACACCTAGTTTCCTTATTATAAACTCGGTTTCCTGCTCGGTAGGTTTAGCAACATCGTATTTTGGATCTAAATTCAATGAGTCGATTTGATCTAATACCTCCCTATCGCAATCATTATGTTAATATAGTTTCTACTGTATAAAAAGAATTTATCAAAAGCTTACTCATAAATGTTGTCCCGAGGGTCTCGCTGAGGTGCTTCGGTTCTCAATCGTAAAGAAAAGACGTCAATGAATTTATTTCTATTTTCAGTTAACAAAGAAACAGATACCAAAGGCTTCATACTTTGCGACATCGTAAACCTTAGACTCCCATTCTTCCTCTTCTTCACGTTTTCGTAAACTCATGTCTGCTTCGGCAGAAGGAGGAGTCCTTTGAATTCTACGGTCCCGTTAGAAAATCCATTGAAAGAGAAACAACTAATTAGTTTTACCCATCATTATTTAATAATGGTGTTTGTTCATCAATCTATCAACTGTTAAAATCAGTAAAATATCTTTGTACGAACATCATCGGAGTTATTAAATAAAAAAGAACAACAATTCCCCATTATAAAGTAAGCCTGACTGTAGAAAGAAAAACTACTTTCAAATATATCAGCAGTTTCGATAAAAGTAGTAATCTGTTGACGTTACCTTACCGTCAACTGGCCGCGTTTTGTTAGTAACGCAAAATTCGATTCGCTTCATAAAGTCTGAATATGAAAATGGGTGCACTATATAAACTAGGAAGGCTAAGTAAGAATTCGAATTTTTGAAATTTTACAACTAAGGTTAATCAGTAGCTATTACTTCTCTTTTACTTTACTAGATAACACAATAAGTATCGTCACCCGGTTCTCTATAGGTAGTAATAATAGAAGTAGTAGTATCGAATAAAACACGCGTTTACAGCTTCGTTATCATGGGCAAATTAAAAGATAATTTAAGTCGTAATTTATAATTAGAAGTAAACATTTTAAAATTCAAGAGGTAAGGTAAGGAAAGTTTTTATACTTTGTTCAATCGGTAAATTGCCTATTTCATCCAAAAAGTATAGCTTTTATGCTATCCCAGCAAGTTCCGAATCTCCACGAAATGCCAATTTAATCTCATCATCTGCAATTGCTAGCCGTACTCTTGCATTCCTACTACTTTTATTTTCAAGGTAGAGAACACCATTCTCGCTTAGACTTGATAAAACATATCCAAACTCTGGTCTTCTCAATATTAACTCGCCAAATTTTGCTTCAGCATCAGGAGTAGTCATGACTCGCAACAACCGTTCAGCTTCTTCAAGTACTTCATAAACATACGACTCTGCAAATCCAGACCGGCGCATACGATTGACTATAGCACATAAAAATACTTTCTGCATGAATGAGAGATTTCGTAATACTTTTTGAAGCGGTGAAGCTGTCATTTCGGAAATTGCTTGATGAATTAATCCAGGTGTAACTTTGCCGTTTTTGTTTTCAGCAAGCTCTGACGCACGACGACATATATCAAGGGCTCTTCTAGCATCACCGCTAACCGCAGCTACTTTTCGAGCTGCAAACCGAATTGCATCTGAAGAAAAAACATCGTCATCCCGAACAGCCTCCAAACGGGCAGCGATTATTATTTCTAGCTGAGTATGCGTATAAGGCTCAAACGGAACTCTGGACAAACCTAAACGTGATGAAATGCGATTTGATAAAATACGTTCAGGTAAGTCCATCGTATTAGCAACTGCAACAACGATTAACCGTGAATGTGGTAGAGACGGCCAATTGAAAAAATTGTATAAAACTTTTTGATTATGGGTGACTAGTTGATCGAGCTCATCCATAAGAACAACACAACTACTGCGGTTTGGAGAAGCATGAGTAAATCGGTTATCAAGAAGGTCCATTGCATGGATTGGAGTAACTCTTTCACCCGTCAAAGATTCCCAGAGAATAGAATATGCCTGGTTTGCACTGGTTACACGCATTCCATTAATTTCGCAGAATGAAAATTCAGGAAGTTGTCCTTCTCGAGATAATTCCTGAAGATTCCAAATTACTTCGTGAACAGTAGCAGTTTTTCCTGTTCCCGGCGTACCAGATATATAGAGACAAGCCCCTGTCTCTTCTTCAATGGCACTTTCTAAGTTCGAAAATATGGTAGAAAATTCGTTATCGCGACATTGTAATGTGCTTGGAACTGAAGCAACATGAAGCATAGCCCTAGCTTTTCTATGAGGAGAACCCTGAAACTCCTCAAGGGACAGCATACGAATAGGTAGCGGAGTAATTTGTAATGGTTGTTTGTAGCCACTAAATCAACGTTAGTATACGAAAAAAAAACTTAGAATATAAAATAACTTACTTTCTTTTTGGAGTAGAAGCCAAATTTGATGAATTGTGTCTTGATCTTTTATGACGGCGCCTTGGTGTCTGAGGTTGTATAGTCAAATTATCTTCTGAAGATTCACTATCATCTTGTAAATCAAAATTTTCATCCTTAGAGTTAACTTTGGAACTGCTTTCTTTGCTTTCGACATTTGGTAAAGGATATTTACGAGGGCGACCACGACCTCTAGAACCAGATTTCTTTTTAGTTGGTCGCAAATTTTCTTCCATCTCAACCAAAAGATCTTCTATCCTTTCAAGATTATGAGCATAATAAGACCAATCGAGAGGTTCTGTGTATTTGTTCACTTTCAAGTGTACACCGCGTCGGATAAAGAAGTTACAAGGAAACAAATCTTTTCGTTTTGTAGGAATTCCAGCGGGAAATTTTGAAAAAAACTCTGCTTCAGAGTAGACATTACAATGCTCTATTATACATGAAGTCAGGTTTTCATCCCGGCCACAAGAAACGTACACCTCATTTATATGCCGGTCTGGCAACAAATATTCAGGTTTAATTTCCATTCTCTTAGCATAAGCTCGACTATACCAAATTGCTTCAACATATTTCTTTCCAGAATGCTTATCAATTGCTTTTTCGTACAATTTACAAATTACCCCCAGATAAAAGCTTGAGTCTCCATCATGTACAGTAATATCATCTCCAACGCGATATATTACATCGTTTTTCTTTAAAGATCTGTAATAAGAACGTCCAGCCTCTTTTTGAAAGGGCTCTTCAGTCCAAACACCGTAAACTTCCTCTTCGTCAATATCAGAACTGTCAGCGCTGTCATCAGATAGCAGACTTTTATCAATGCCGTTAATTAATAGTTGACTCCTCAATGACTTTCTTCTAGGCATATTAAGAGAAGTTCAACACTAGTTTATCAACATTGCAATGGTCAAAGTTATCCTGAGTTGTAGTGCTGGACTAACAAGACTCGTATACTATAGAGGCTACTGTCATGCTATGTACAACAGCCAACAAATAATATACCACAATTTTAAGATATAATAATTAGATAAATTTGGTAAGTAGTTAATTAATTTTAATTATTTATCCGCTAGCATTATCATTCATTAATCTAAGAAAAGTGTTATACTATACTATTTAAATGTTATTACATAGTCAATTATTTTGACAACTTCAACAAAGGGTTTAATTCCCAAATTCAACGTTTTAAAAATTTTAAGTTTAACATGTGAAAAGTTTCAAATGGCATCGGTGCTTTTTAGGTTTAAAGAGACACTAATTTCAGAGTATGGTTTATCCTGTTTAACTAAAAATGCAGACTTAGTTGCTAGTGCTATTGTTTTGTTAGTTCGTGGTTTGATTGTGATACTTACACAGTAAATGGCTAAATGCCTGGGCCACTACAGGTCGTTTTAAATCATTGGGTAATAAGCTTGAAAATGTTATGCGCCCATTATTTTCATAGATAGCCGTTTTTGCATACTCATAAAAGTTTGCGCATTCTTTTTCCATGCTCAACATTAAATGTGCATTTTCTTCTTGAGTATTTTTGTATAGTACGAAGTCATCAGAGAGTTGTAATGAAAGTTCTGAGTTCAGAGTTTCATGAAATTGACTTGATTCTAAGGCAGGAAGAAATTCTACCCTACTCGGCATCGATGGGCTATGCGGCAAGCGCTTCCTATATTTAGTGTCAAGCAAGGGGGTGGAATGCTCACTACCAGTTTGAGAATGGCTTTTAGAATTTATGGCACTGTTTGATCGAGATGAAGTATTCCAAGGTATGTTTAAACCTAATTCACCCTGAACATCCCGTCCAACTTCAACTTCAGAAGTATCAATGTTCCTCAATACATCGTCAATTTCAGAGGGAGTATTGTTTGATGGTTTGAGCTTTTCAATCCATGGTTTTAAAAGAGGATGGAAAGATTCCCAATCAAAGAATTTGTTCAATTCTTTCTTCTTTGCCGAAGAAGCTCCTCTACGACGAACATACTTTGTTGCTTCCAAAGCAATCATTCGTTCAACATAATTCTTTCTCCATTGGGACAAAGTTCGAGTAGACAGTTCTATGTTTTCATCTGGCTCCAGCAGTTTTTGGACCTTTCTTCTTTTTAAAGCTCGCGGTTCATTTTCATTATGCTCTGAATCCATAACAGATTGCAATGGAACGGGTAACGGTAAAACGTCCTCATCGATTTCGAACATGTGAATCCTTGATTCTTGTTCTTCACTATTGTATTCTCTTTGAACGGAACCAAGATTGCTATGTTGTGAAGCAGCTTGTAGCGACGGATCCGAATTTATAGTGCCCTTGGTCAATTCCTGGATATCCCCGTTTTCATCAAACTCAAAGTCAAGGGGCTCTTCTGTAGAGAAAGCTCTGGAGTCCTCGTAAACAAAGCTCGAAACATTGTTTCGTAAACTATAATTTTGGCTGGTATTGATCAAATAAGAAGTAGAATCTGGAAGAGTTTCAAGAACTGAAATATTGGGATTTTCCTTGGGTTGAGTGAAAGAACTCATGTCAACATGTAGATCCACAGAAGGTAGATTAAATGCATCGTAGAGACTAACTTCAGGGATAAATGCAGGATCTTCTGCGAGTAGTAACTGCTTTGGGCTAAAAGGTTAGCAATTTGAATATCTGTCATATTATCCAATAGTACTCGTACTTCGTTTGTTCATTCTGAATATCGATATTCTTAAACGGTTTTGAAGTGAAATGGTCCAATTCTTTTCGAACACGTAAATGAAGAGTTGAAACTTGGGCTAAGCATAATTAGTAAGAAAATTGCCAGCCTAAACTACTGTCATCACATACAATGGAAAAATGAGTATTGATGGGCCCATACACGCGTTACACCAATCATTAAATTACTACTTAATCGTAGTGCCAACGGTTCTGGAGAAAAGGCAACAAAATCGCAAGCTTCATCGATATCTACCGACATAATGTCTTTCTTGTGAAGCTTGCGTAATGAATGTTTTGAACCCAATGTAGCAGCGAGCCTATAATTATTAGCTTTATTATTATCTTGTAGTAAATCTATACCAAATTACTCCCATTCCTCCCTTTTCCTTTGTAAGAACATCTTGATTGTAAAACATGGTGAAAGACAGGAACGCGTTAGTTCACCAGATAGCTTATTAAACGCGTCAAAATTATATTTGAAGTTCAAGCATAGAAATACCGCATTGTTAAACCATATGAGCTAATCTCACATAAAATCGTTATTAACGAATACTTAACAGCTCGGCACATGTTATCCAACGTATACTGCAGTGAAGTCTCCATTGCTAATATATATTGTCTTATTAAAATCTAAGTAAGGATTGAATATTTAAATATCATTACTTTGATTGAGTCAAAACACAATGTAATGGAAGCTAATGATTAATAATTGAGCTAAGATATGTGATTTTAGTGCCCTTTCAATCTTGAGCTCTCCTACCAAGGTATCCATAGTTAATATTGTACAAGCAATTTCATTATTGTGCCACTAGATCGAATAGAGATTATACGAATATAACAAAACTTAACGTAAGTTGACATAGCTTATTAAAAGATCGTGGAAATTTTTAACGCACTATTATGCTGTGAACGATGTTTGTATAATAGGTTAAATAAAGTCATTCAAGTTGTACTAAGAAGTTTGAAACTCAATAAAAGAATTTTAATAATAATGGTTAAACATTTCAACATACTGCTTGAAACCATTCATAAATACCGAAATTTTATCTATCTTTCAACTGACATTTATTTGTATTGATAACACATATGATTGCTAGTTATAAAATGTTTCATTAATGGAGCAAACTACATAATACTCAAATCACCAAACTTTTCACGGTAGCCTGGGATGACCCATTTGCCCTTGGTAACCATTGTTTCAACAATCTTCTCAATTTCGGGAACTGCTTGTTTCATATCCTCAATGGTAATTTCTTCAGTAGGCCTAGCTTGTTCAATGTTCTTCAATGTAGCACTCAAATTCTGTAATTCAGCTTTGACAAGTTCGACATTCTTCTTAGCACCCTCGCTAGCTTTTGCTTCAAATGCATTGATCGCTTTGAGTTGCGAATTTAAATCAATCTTCACAGGTTTAAAAGATTTCATAGAAGACTCAATACGATTTACAATCTCCTTGTTGGCTAAAACACTACGATAGGTAGCAAAGTCGACTGTGGTAGCCTGCTCTCGCAATGTACCCAATTTGGCAACTGCCTGAGCATGACGAGAGCGAAAATTAGCAATAGCAGAAGCAGTTGCGGCATCAAGCTTCAGCTTGCTAGCTACACTAGCCCAATCAATCGCCTTTCCAGCAGCGCTAGCAACTTTCGACATTTGCGTAAATAAAGAAGAAAAAATTCAAAATTCAATAAAATAACAGTTATATTGTTAAACAATTTAACTGTCTTATAAATATTTCCTGCTTTTGGTTATGTGTTGAAGAGATGGGGGTAGTTGGGGAACGGATGATTTAGCATTGCCAGAGCCATATTGCCAGGTGGTTTGGCTTTCAGCAGTAGGCTTCCTTAATGGTTCAAAAAATATCATATAATTGGGTAAATGAAAGCAACAAGTACAAAATTACTACAAAAAAAAAAATTAAGCGGTTAGAATAGAACTTGTGCCCTACAATTAGTATACGCTCCACTCATTCTTGTGCTAATAGAAATTCAAAGTTAGCTGTAAATTTTGATTTACCGGTGTATCACCAAATCACTTTGTACTTCTCATGTTTAATTTAAGATTTCATTTTTGAATGTCGAGAAAAATTATTTAGTAATTGGTTTATTGATAATTTATAAATAATATAAAAGAATTACCATAGTAAAAAGGAAAAAGAAAAGTTCTAAACATATTGCCATAACTATAGTTACTCGCGTAAACGTGCTTCCAATTCTGCTTTACGAGCTTTACGAAGCTGTTCAACCTCATCTTGACTAGTGTTATAGCTCACATTCATCTGAAATTGTTAGTAAAAATGATATTTACAATGGTTTTCCTGTTTAGGGTTTATACATGATATGGTCATCATCAAAAAGAGTATGCATGTACCCTTATCGCTTCTTACCTTATTGAAAGGATTGTCCGGATGTTTCTGAAATTCTTTATACATTATGTCTTCATATTGGTTTAAACGGAGGCCCGGTTGTTCTTTGCGTAGTTCAGGCAAACGAGATTGTTTGTATTCTGTCAAAGCTGCTTTAAACCGACGTTCAGGATGACGATCAATTTTATCTTTGGACGATGAATTGTTTAAACTTAACAAATCCAAAGCATCATCAATATTGCGGGCACTATATGAAGCTGTCTGAGGGGTTTCGTTGAGGAAAGCGTCTAAAGATGAATTCTTCTTTGCAGCCTTCTTTGACCCCTTTCCTCCTTTAGATGGAAGACTCTCCATTTCTTCTTTTTCTAAACGTTCACGTTCAGCTTTCCTCTCCAACGCAGCTTTTCGTTTTTCAGCTTCTTGCTCCTTTTTATTAGTTTTGACGCCCTTGGACCATTTTTCGTCTTCTTCAGCGTCTTTTTTTTTCTTTTCCTCGTCTTGTTTTCTAGATTTTGCCGCTTCGGCCTTTTCTGCTCTCTTTTTTGGATTCCCCATATCAAGGCTATTAATGGTATGTGAGATTTGAATGACTTGAACAACAGGTGATTTCTATATGCCGCCTCGTTATAAGAAAGGCGACGAAGGATGGATTAATAATCTGATCTGATAATTTTTATAAGTGAATGTCTCGTTATATCTCCCTATTTTTATCAGTGTATTTACAAAGGTGTATTGATAACACTGAACAAACGGCGTCAAACGTTGGTATGTAACTGAATTTTTATCACTAAAATAGAAAATAAAAGTTCTTAATTGGAAATCTGCTACTATTTATTTCCTTAAATGCCTTGATGCAGGCTAAGGGTATATTGAATGGTATAGACACTGCATAATACACCATAAATCCTTTTTATGACATGATGGCATTCTTAACAGTGATAACTCATTAAAAAGAGAAACAAAGTCAACCGATGTAAATTGATCATACTCTTCAATTACAATATTATATCATGACAATTGTTATGGACTTCGATGTGTATTTCATGAAGTTTGAAAAAGTAAAATATATCATCAAATTAAATGCTTATTCTTGCCAAATTATTCAACAATATCGTACAGTGAACAATTGCTTTCAAGTATTGATTAGTTTATTGTAATCTATATAAGTATTAAACTTCATCTTCGATACAAATAACGTACAAACTAACATTCCGATCATCTTAATTGTTAAAGGAATTAATGAATCTATAATTCTAAATTATTTTTTTTAGCACTTAAATTTACTCATCCTATTATTTACATTTACAGTATACGGTTTCTTAACGAGTATACGCTATTATTATGCCGAAACATGAATGCATATCAATTTTGGTTCTACCAGCACTGTTCCTCTATTTTGAAGGGTTTATAAGTTAAAGTCAAGTAAGCATTACCTCTGATTATTATTTCATTTTATATCAAGTTCTTAATCAACGTTCTTATTTTTTTAATTCGTGTCTCTATATTTTGACAATTACTTGAAAACTTGTCATACGACAAAGGTAAAGAAGGAATTGCTAGCATTTATAGCTTTAAAACGATGTATATTTTCTATTAGGGATATATTGTTATATTTTTGACTCTCAACGAATACTTCGTACTCGGTTCCTTCGATTGCTGTTTATCCTATCTGATATAAATTTGAAAATTTGAATTAGACCCTATGCTAACATATTCTTAGTTACATGTATATATAGAATTTTTTTTCGTTTAATTTTATTTTTGAAAATTAAACTTTTTGATCACCTTTCGTAAAAGTTCCTTTCGATGAGCTTTCTGAATTCTTGGAGAGCTGTTAAATATACAAATAAGCCTAAGGAAGAAGACATCAAACTCCCAAATTCTGCATCAAATCTTCCAACTACTGTACAAGCATGTGTGATACAGTTTATCTCTTCTCTAGTTAGTCCGGTTCACCCTCAATTGCTTTCGCCTGAAGAACTAGCAAAAGCATTTCAAAACTTTTACAAGCATACCGATGAGTTTATTGCTTCAACCCTTATCCCTCAACCCTCTTCAAAAGATCAAAATGTGCCTCTTTTGTTTCCTGAGGAAATAGATGCTCAGAAAAAGGCGAGACAACACTTGCTGAACCAAAAAGATGAATGGATGGACCAAATTGAAGATATAGTTTGCGAATATTTGTATGATCGGTATGTGATTACTTCGCCTACAATAACTGTTTACTAATATTGTGTTAGGATTTTCTGTTTATCTACAAGTACGGATGCTGCCAAAGATGACTTGTTAAAAAAATTTATTGCTTCTGAAGAAAAGAAAGAACTTATCAATTGCATTCCAATACCTGATGATGAAAAACTTACAAACCGGTTACATGAAGTCTCTGAAGCATTTTTTGCTCTCGATGAGCAACACACACCTAGATCGAAAATAAACACTTTTATGACCGTTAATTCAAGTATATTGAATGCCTCTCAACTTCCTCAAGAAGAATTGAATGCTGATTCTTTATTAAATTTGACCATATATTGCATTCTCTGTTATCCCGGATTTCATTTAATATCGCACCTGAATTTTGTGTTACGCTTTCGAAATGCAGATTTTTTAAGCGGAGAGCAAAGATACTGTCTCACAACTTTTGAGGCAGCCCTTACTTTTATTCTTCGAGCTTGTCCAAATCTTTTAACTCAATCGTCAATTCAACCCTCTGATGATCCTCTTTCACTTGAGGTAGCTAATAGCGAAACAGTTTCGACCTCTAACTCGCTTCATGATCCGAGTGCAGAACCCTACCCTGTGAATCGCTCATCTTTATCTAATTTAAGAAATCTGGGACTAGCACTTGAGAAATCTTATGCCTCTCTACTTAGTAAAGTAGCCAATCACACTGCCAAAAGTTCAGAAGATTCTTCCAATTCTGTAGAATTCGTGGGCGACCCACCTTTGGAACGCTTTTTGACTGTTTCTGATGCTAGCGATCTTAAAATCGGTGAAATTGAACTTCTTCTTTCTGACTATAAGCGCCTCGCACGTTTGCTTTTTGAGAAAAATGGTAATCAGTAATTTTGACTGAATATTTTCTTTAAAAATTTCACATCCAGTTGGTTTTCGGCTTTGTTTATGGTTATTTGATTCATTTGAGAGACAAAGTCATATAGAAAAGTTATATGATTGATCAATATTTTTTTTTTCTTTGTTGCAGGTCAATTCGTGAACAGCTTAAAAGTTTAAAAGAAAATTTTTATTCAAAACAAGGATTGATTATTCCTTGACGTCTATTTTATTAATGTATGAATATCACAAAGAACTAGCAAAAATGATTTAAGCTTGTATGTTGACGCAAAGATTGCATGCGAATTAAATCCTTACAAAGGAAATATATGAAACGAATATATCATGTTACTGCAAAATTTTTAAATATACTGAATAAAATGAACTGTGATTCTTTGCTCAGTGAAGAAAATAGTCATATTTGAAACTAGGAATTAAACACACAATCACAAACTTCGGATTATAATGGGTAAGAAAGTTTTTTAAGTTGTCACATTATATATAGTAATGTTTAAAATATATTTCGGATAATCATATATATCTTAATTACAATAAAGAAGCGTGATTTTGGTACATGAATTTATATACACTTTCAAAATATACGTTCATTTTTTTATTTAAAATTTCTCTTAAGGCTATTTTATTTCAATGCGATAATCGAGTGCTGTGTGGACATCAAATGATTGGTTGCACTAAATGTTTATAGTGAATAGTGTAATTTACTTCCTTAGAAACCTAGATTTTGAAAAATTGCAGTCGCGCTTTAATAAGTCTACTTCGAGAGTGAGAATGCAGCATTAGCTTGTGGTTATGGAAAATGACGAGGCTTTTGATAGATTAATAAGAAAAATTCAGGAAAATCAAAAACACCCATCTTTCGAAGGGTCCAATAAAGTTTTGCATTTGGCGCTTTCATACCTAAATACTAACAGACAAAACCCTCATTGGGTTTGTGATCCTAAATTACAAGTAGCAGTTCGTGAATGTCTTTTTCTATTTTCTTTTCAAAATGATAACGAGTATCTGGTATGGTTCAAAAAACATTTGAACGAACGCCTTCAGTTATGCCCCAAATGTATAGTTAAATATCACCAATCTTTAGATGATTTCAAAAGTCTATGTTTAAACATTTTTCACTTTGACCCAAATACTCTTGAGATTGTAATGGAGAAAATTTATAGTTGGGACATTTTTCGGTTACAGGAAGTTCTCAAAACAGTGCCTAAAATCGACACGTCCTCGGCCTCTAAACCTATACTATGCGCCTTCTACGAAATCTTATACTCTCCTCGTATTTTACATAATAAAGAAATCTTTCCCTTGTTCCGAAACAGATTTCTTGAGTCCGGTTTTCTTCGGCTCTCGAAAAACCTAGTGCCAGGTGTCATAAGTCTTCTCTTCTCGAGAGATGATGAGCTCCGAAGATGGGCTTGCAGTATTTTAAGTGATGTAAAAACAATCTCCGATAATGAATTTAAAATCCTTGAGGGTCCCCTTCTTCAGGAAATTCGTTCTTTAGACCAGAAGAAAGAAAATGAGAACGAGATGCAAATTTTTCTGAAAGGTTTATCGTTGCTGTTAAAGCATGTTGATCATCTTTATTTTAGGGGACTTACAGGAAAAAATTTCAATGTCGCCGATTTTATTCTTTCGGGATTGCAAAGCGACCATACTAATTTATGTCCGTCTTTCCTTGTATGTTTACATTCTTTGTTATACTGCTATGGACGTAATTTTTGGACGCCAGAAATTTCTCCCAGTGAAGTAATAGATAAAATTTTTAATGGTAATGCTTATAAGAGGTGGACAGAAGAAAATACATCCAATTTTTCAAACGACCAAAAGGCAGAGAATCCGTTTGAATGGGCTACCTCTCTTTTGAAGACAATTTCAATCATTGATGAAGTTGAATTAATTAACAAAATTTTGATTAATTACACCATGCAATATAAAAAGGAACTGGAAGTCGGTTTCAAAAATGTTCAGTTACTTCAATCACTTGCTGACATATTTTCAGTTTTGTTTTCCGAATATTTTATGATTTTCCCCCATAGTGATCAAAGTTTACAAAACAAAGTATTTGAATTACATTCCACTTTAGCGATTAAGTTTGACGAGCTGTTTCGTTTGCTAAACTTGGAAAATGAAGAGTCTGTTGAATGGAGGCTTATTAAGAAAGTTTTTGAATACCGATTGAATTTAGATCTTTATATTTTGAAGCAATTCTATTGCCATTATTTGGACAGAAATAGAAAGCCACCCTTGAATATCAAATCGGTAAGTGAGTCTTTTAAAAATTTTTGGGTATATTTGCAAAACGTATTTCGAGAGGAGAAGTTCTTTATGGTTCGTATTGTTTTTCGTGCTTGCTCTACAGTTTGCTTGATTGATAAGTTGCCGCCTAAGAAAGTTGACATTCCGTTCAAAAGTGATTTCGAAAATGCACTAAACGGATTTGTTGCAACATTTTCTGAAATGCTTATTCAGACTCAATGTTGGCATTTGTCGGCACAAACCCAATTGGTTTCAAATCCTTTAACTTTTCGTGGAATCTTTTCACTCGTTTTTTCTCCAATTCTTGAGATCTCAACAGGAAGTATCTCAATTATTAAATCTATTTCGCTTTCTGACAGCGTTGTTGATACTATAGGAGAGCTATTGAGAAGCCAGTTTTCAAATACACTAAATTCTTCATGTTATGTTCTTCTGCAGTGGCTTAAAGTCAGAAACTTTGGAGGAGCCAAGCACATTGTTTATTTTAATAAATTAATTATAAACACTATTTTTGACTCTGTTGATGGCTTAACTTCTAAGGATGCGACTTTTGCAAAACAAGTGGAAAAGAAAGAATCCCTTAAGAATTTCTGGGAATCGTTATGGAAATTCTTTACTCATTTTTTCATTGTTCTTCCTACTTGGCCAGTTCATGATAAGGACAATTTAGTTGATTTAATGCGGGATACCCTTGATTTTTGCGATATGCTCATTAATATTTTTGAGGAAGTTAACGGATTCATTTTTGGATTATCGGATAACGATATTAAAATTGTTTCGGCTAATGATAAGGGCAGTGCTTTAGCTATGTGTATAGCTGATTCTTTGGTTACTGTATCTTATTGGCTTAAGTTAACTGATTCTTCACTTCTAACATCCGTTGTGAAAGTGATTTGTAAAATGCTTAAAATTTGTAAAAAGTTGGAGTGTCCAATTAGTCAAAATGTGATTGATATTATCCATAGGGCATCAATTACCAGTGATGAACAAACAATTCTTACATTCACTGAGAGAGAGGATCTTTTTATATCGCTCACACCATACCTTTCAGAAGACGTTCTTAATCACTCTCCTTTCAATGATACCAATACGCTTGAAACTAAGTTACAGAGTGATGATCGGGGTTTGCTTTCTAAAGACCAGACTATTGGGATTGCGAAAAAATTACCTGAGTCAAACATTAGTACTTCAAATCATTTTTTGCTTCCTCCGAAGGCTATTTCTGCTTCTAAAGCCATCAATAGAAATGCTCAAAAATCTCAAAATTTAAATTTTTTGAAATCTAAACAAGAGACAACACAGCGAATTCGCGAATCCGCGAAAGTTCCAAGAACCAGTGCGGGGAACCATCTTTCTGAGAAACTTAATTCGGATAATCATATACCAAAAGCTTTGCAAAAGCTCGATTCTGCTGACCCAATTCGCAAGCCTTCACTTTTGCACACTTCTAAAAGTTATTCTAATCCAGATGACAAAAATACTTCAACTTCCGATGAAGATACCTCGGAGTCCGAAGAAGAGTCTAGTAACGGTCTATTCTCGCTTGCACGTGAAGCTAATTCTCATGCCTCTAAATCTCTTCCACAAAGAAGGCAGATTCAGTTCTTGGACTTTGATTCCCTTAAAACAAAAAATGTAGTTCATCCTACTCAATTGCGCCGTAATACTCAACAAAGTGCACAACTTGCTCGACTCCGGCTAAACCCTGATGTTCAAGAGTTTTACAAAGTAATTTTGGGTTGGAACCCATTAGCTGATTCTTTTTCGGCGTCTAATGTTGAGATGCAGTGCGTCCAAGCTAAATTCACGTATAATGATTCAAACGCTTATGAGAAAGTTTTCAAACCAATGTTGTTTCATGAATGTTGGGCTCAAGTGAAAAGTGCCGTTGAAGAAAAGCAATACCCTCCCATAGATTTAATCCTCAACACCCGCAGTACAGTTGATAACTTTGTCGATATTTACTTTACGTCCTGTTCACCTACCGAAGTCTCTTTTTTAAGTGATACAGATATTTGCTTACTGTCAAAATCACAAAGTTCGGGCGATACTAATAACCCAAAATCTTTTCAGTTGTGCAAAATTCAATCCATTTCTCGTAAAAAAGAATCACTTGAACTCTGTCTGCGGATGAATATTGAATCAATTGATCTACAGGAGTATGCACCGAACATTAGGTTCACAGCACAAAAATTATTTAATGCTACTACTAGCTTACGTGAATTTGCTGCTTTAAAATCTCTTCGCCATTTACCATTGTCTCAGAGAATTCTGGATGCCAATGTAACGCGTCTACCTTCAAATTTTACAGATGACAAAAAGCAAAAAATAATGAAGTCTTATGGTGTAAATGAACCCCAGGCATATGCGATTTATGCATCTTCTGTAAATGATGGTTTTACGCTCATTCAAGGGCCTCCTGGAACTGGAAAAACTAAAACCATTCTAGGCATGATTGGAGCTGTACTTACTTCTTCTAGTCAAGGGTTGCAATTTAATGTCCCAGGACAGACGCGAAAAACCTCAAAGAATAAGATTTTAATATGCGCTCCTAGTAATGCAGCCATAGATGAAATTCTCCTTCGTATCAAAGCCGGTGTTTACGATCATGAGGGTATCAAATTTTTTCCAAAAGTTATTCGTGTTGGATTTGGTGACTCCATAAGCGTTCACGCTAAAGAATTTACTTTGGAAGAGCAAATGATAAAGCAAATGGAACTTACGAACCTAAAGAAAGATCAAGAAGCAAACAATTCCAGTGATACTCGGAAAAAATATGACTCAATTATTAAAAAAAGGGACTCTTTACGCGAAGATCTAGAAAAGTTTCGTAGTACTGGAAAAAATAGTTCAATATTGGAAGCACAGCTTCGTGAGATTACCAAACAGAAAAACATGCTTGAACAGAGCCTTGATGATATGAGAGAACGTCAACGCTCAACTAATCGTAATCTGGATGTTTTGAAAAAACAAATACAAAATCAACTACTTCAGGAAGCTGATATTGTATGTGCTACCTTATCTGCGAGTGGTCATGAACTACTTTTAAATGCGGGTTTGACTTTTCGAACTGTCATAATTGATGAAGCTGCACAAGCCGTTGAATTAAGTTCAATCATACCTCTTAAGTATGGCTGTGAGAGCTGTGTAATGGTTGGTGATCCGAATCAGCTTCCTCCTACTGTGCTATCAAAAACCTCTGCAAAGTTTGGATATTCACAATCTCTATATGTCAGAATGTTCAAACAGCATAATGAGAGCGCTTGTCTTCTTAGCATACAGTATAGAATGAATCCTGAAATTAGCCGATTTCCCAGCAAGTTTTTCTATAATTCAAAACTACTTGACGGTCCCAATATGTCAGCAGTGACATCTCGACCTTGGCACGAGGATCCGCAGCTAGGTATTTATCGATTTTTTAATGTTCACGGGACGGAAGCTTTTTCCAACTCAAAGTCTCTGTACAATGTGGAAGAGGCTTCGTTTATTTTATTATTATATGAGAGGCTAATTCAATGTTATCTAAACATTGATTTTGAGGGGAAAATTGGAGTTGTTACCCCTTATAGAAGTCAAGTACAACAGCTTCGATCACAATTTCAAAGAAAGTATGGTTCCATTATATTCAAGCATCTTGATATTCATACCGTCGATGGGTTTCAGGGACAGGAAAAGGACATTATAATTTTTTCTTGCGTTAGGAGTTCGATGAGCGGTGGAATCGGTTTCCTTCAAGATCTTCGTCGGCTTAATGTAGCTTTAACAAGAGCTAAATCATCTTTGTATATCGTAGGCAATTCTAAACCGCTAATGCAAGAGGATATTTTTTATAGCTTGATTGAAGACGCAAAAACTCGTGGTGTTTGGAGAGACTTGAGTGCTAATCAATTTAAGAACTCAAAAAGTATATCAAACGTTTCGACACACCTCGCATCTAACAATTTAAATTTAGCCTCACGGGATACCCCAATTAAGTCGCCGTCGGTTGGTATCTGTGAGGAAAAACAAGAAGCACATAAAGTCAAAAAACGGCACAATATAGATAGTGCTAATTTGTCAAGAGGAACTGAGAGAGATGAAGATATACCGAATAAGCGCGCTAAGAACAAAGTTTCCACTGATCAGACTGCTGCTGATAATAAGGTCACGAAACCACGCCTTGATGAATCATCCAGTTCCAAGCAAGATGTGTTAAACAAAATAGACGAATCTGAAATTGAACAAGCGTCTTCCAAAAAGCCGGGTTATGTGGAAAAAAATAAAGATAAAGGCCATATGAAAAAATCAAAAAAGCCCAAATCGAAACTTGCTCTGGCGGCGATGGCCCACGGTTTTGCACCTCCAAAAGTTGAGCATTTCAAAAGGAAGTAGCCGATTTAGGTTTTAGTATGAGTATTTTACAGTATTACTTTTTTAATAACACGAGTAGCGGGACGTTTTCAATCATTTGAATCTTAGACATAGTTTATTTATTAATATTTCTCCTATCTAAAAATGATTTTGCTTACAACAACACTATATTAATTTTTACTCAATGGTATATATAAACAGGACAAATGCACCAGTATATTCTATATGTTTGTGTTAGGATTATATCAAACTTGTATTAGCTCATACTCACAATTTCATTATTAATTAGCTTCCAAAATATGCTATAAATTAGCATATTATCAGTGCATGTTCAATTGAGTTCTACAAAATACATTGAATCTATAGATGGAGATACATGGCAAAAACTTTTTAGAGACATTAAAAGAATTGGAGAAACACGTAGATTCAGCACACTATGTTTCCATTGATTGTGAATTTTCCGGATTATTAAGAGACTTCAACCTTAACAACAAAAATACTTTACAAGACAGATATGAGTTACTGAGAAAAAGTAGTATACGATACACAATTTTACAAATTGGTATAACCTTTATTTATTTGCAAAACAATGGAAAATCTTCGTGTATTCCCGTAAATATTAACGTAAGTCCTCTAGTTAAAGATGAATTGCACCTTAAGAGAGACTTCTGCTCGGAGGCTAGCAGTATTAAGTTTCTGATACAACAAGGTTTTGATTTTAATAAACAACTGACAGAGGGTGTACCATACTTATCACGGATTGAAGAAAGAAATTTGATCGACAAGGTTAATGAAAGATCAACTGACGACTTGACCAGCTCAATTTTAGATGCTTGCGATGAAGAAATTCTTGTTGACGCAAGAAATCAAATTAAGAATTGGTTATCGAGCGAGTTGTCACATTCCACTTCAAAATACTTGAACATTACTACCTCTAATCGTTTTATAAGAAAAGCAATACAATCCCTGGTTAAAATTGAATTTCCAACTTTAAAGAGTTACCCCAAAAGAACATTTCTGCAGGTTCGGAAGGCTATTGAAAATTCGACAACTCAATGCTCTGCCACTTCAAAAAGCGAACTCAAAGAAGATATTGCGAGCGACCAATTAATACTTAACAATCTAAATTTGATCAAACAGAATGTTGGGTTGCGACATTTATGGGACTATATACTTAAGAAAAAAAAGTCAGTAGTTTGTCACAATGGCATGGCAGATTTGGTGTATTTGTTTTCCCTTTTTGAAGGAAAAGTCCCGGAAACGATATTAGAGTTTTCTGAGCTTTGTTTATCATCTTTCAAATCTATATATGACACTAAACTTCTCTACTTGAAATCCGATGATCTTCAACATGTATCAGATGGGATACCAACGGACTTACTTTCCTTAGTTTCAAAGATATCTCTACCGCCAGTACCTTCTAACTCCTCATCTCAAAGGTCAAATGTTTCTTTAAATTCGCTGATTGAATGTCCATATAAGTCAATGATGAGCAGAAAACGCCCACATGAAGCAGGAAAAGATTCATACGACACTGCTCTACTATTTGTTTACTACGTTATGAGAACAAAACACTCGGATATACAGCGATGGCAAAATGTTCTTCCAATTCACGGTAGTTTTCTTGACCTAAATAAATATTGCAGTTGATTGAATTGAAGCGAATAATCTTCTAAAATATTCAAAGGTTATATAAACCCTATGGAGATTACAATAGTACAGGTGGCTGATTACAAACTCATGGATTATATGCAAGAATGGTATGTGACTAATAAAATTGTCAAAGGATGTTATTGGAAAAATGTTAGATAAGTTTCAATGAGGCTCAATTTTGAGGTTTAAAATTATTTGAGAAATGAAAAAATTGAATAAGGATTAATGAGGAAATTATGCCTTAAGCTCACCAACACCACCCCAGCTACAAGAATCGGCACCATGATCCTGAGTGTAAGCGTTAAGAGCAATGCTAAGTTGTTGGACACCAGTGCAACCAGTGTAGTTACCATAGGTACCCTCATAAGGATCGCTGCTAATAGAAGAACAGGCCTTGTTATCGTAGTAGCAAAGTTCGCTCAAGACCTGAGAGATCTTGCTACCGGAAGGAGTTCCATTTGCTGAACACTTGAGATTCTTAACGGCATTGGAGCAAATCGTAGTGTTGGGAGTTACTGGGAAAGCATTAGCACTGACAGCCCAGCTGGTCTTGTTTCTGGATGGACATTCAGGAATAGTACCGTTGGGATTGTAGGAGTGCTTATAGGTAATGTTGGGGCTAATGGAAGCCCATTGCTTCTTCAAGTTGTTATAGTCAGTAGTCAAGACACGCTCACCAGTGGAAGAAACGTTAACAAGACCATAGTCGTTAACCTCTTGAGAATATTCGTAGACAATACCACCGCTCCAAACATTGGTCATGTTATCAGAATAGATGGCTTGGACTTCAGTGAAAACACGAGGAGTGACCTTGTTGCAACCAAACTCGGAAAGGAAGATAGGAATAGTAAAGTTCTCAAGCTCTTGAGTACGGGCAGCATAACCAGAAGTGTAGAAGTCAGAATGACCGCACCACTCGTACATGTTGTAACCCAAGAAATCGGTCTCAGAGTTGGTGTCATTGTTCAGCTTGGTAGCATTGCAAGACAAATAAGCGGCGAGTTCAGTACGAACGACGGGAATATCGGCACCAGCATAACCGACAGGGATCGTACGATACTTCTTAGATTTAATGTAGTTCTTGGAATCACGAACGGCAGCACGAACGTAAGCGACAGCGGGAGCATTCGAGGCATTGTTGACAACTTCGTTACCGGCAAAGAAGGCACCAGTGTTGTTGTACTTTTGGAAAGTATCAATAACAGATTGATAGGATGAGAATTGATCGGTGTTCCATGTAGGGGTATCACGATCGATACCGGTCTTGGGGTTGGCAAGATCCAAAAAGACGTAGATGCTTTCGTTACGGAAAGCCTCCATACATTTGTCATGGTTCAAGCTAGCGTTGACGGCATAGACACGAATAACGTTAGCGCCCAAGTTGGAAATGATCTTAGCATCTTCGGTACAGTTCTTGTAATTGACCTCGGCTAAGGGATCAACGATGGTGCTGGTTTCTTCAGCATCAACGGCGGGTTGATAAGCAACACCCTTGATGTAAAATTGGGTATCGTTCTTGAAGAACTTTCTACCCTTGATAGTCAAAGGCTCGAAATAAGCAAAAGCGGCAGAAGCCGACAACAGCTGCAAAGTAAATTTGGTAAAGGAGACCATGTTAATAAAGAGTGGCGACTGGTATTTATAAAGACTCTCTTTTTTTAAAGATTGAGAAATGTACTATTTATATATAGGATAGACACAAAAAGGAATGTGTTGGGCAAGAGAGAAATGAATCAAAAATTTGCGGGTATGAACAAAAATGATATTTCACTTTACCAAATGACTGTGATGAGGAATTGGCGACTGTATAAAAGAAAGTTTCTTGATAGCTCAAAGCAATTGTGGCTAATCAACAAGTCTCGAGTAGTACGCCGAACGTGTCTAAAACACAACTTGTCTTCATTCCCTCCCTTTATATAGTAAAAATTATAGGCGCCGAATCTCGGAAGTTGCACTAAGTGATCGACCGTTCCGTCGATGTGTAAATCCTCTTAACGCATCTTAACGATTTTTACCAGATCGTGGCTTATTCGATTCTTTTGGAATGGGAAAGAACTGCGCTGAGTCCAACGTAATACAGTATGACGAATGAGAGAATTCCAGGTCTTTCGTGATGTCAGGGATAACGAGATGTGGAGAAGCGGAGAATGCGTTGAAACGACAAATCTACACAGCAGCAACAACAAGAACTTCACTAAATTGTTTATCACCGTGTATGATAGTTCCTAATAGAGATGAGTTTTCGGGTCTATTCAAGTTATTGTTGATCATTTGTCTACATGGAAAGCTTTTGTGGGATCATTATAATTGCCAAATATCGTAACTGTATTATTACTATTTTAGTCGTTGACGTATCAACACCGTCTCGTCTTTGCCTGAACGCGAAGTGTGGCTATGAGTGCTGTAGTGTCAGTAGCGAAATTTAATACATAATGTTAGACTTAATGCCATCGTATATTTTACTGAATGATTAGAGGTAGAGATAATGACAGGAATAACGGTTTTGGCGTAGTAAACTTGCTACACGGGATGTAAAAAGAAAGGAGTTTCTGCGCGCAATTTATGTAGAAAAGTAGACGTAGACAAAAGAGAGGCATTGAAGCCACTTAATCCGAATTGTTCTTGCAGTTTCTAAATGGCATGTAATAAAAATATTATTTACTAAATAAAAAAAAATTTGTCCCCTAATAATTGAATTAGTAGTAGATATTGATAGATACATTTAGTAAATCCACTTGGGTTTAAAAATAAATAATAAAATAAAAATAAATATATATACTTATACTTATATAAATACATATAGTAATAGAAAAGAAATTGAAATAAATTATAAAAAAAATATTACACAGTAAATGATTGAAGTGTATAAAATTGTAAAAATATTTGAACTTAGGGCATAAAGAATTATAAAAAATGTCAATTGGTGAAAATAATTACAACGATAGTATTTTAGGAAAACAAAATTAAAAAAAAAAAAAAAAAAAAAACTAAAAAAAAAGTTTTAAAAGACCTACTTTTGCGAAAACAGATTAAATAAAAAACATAATTGATACAATTAATCCATTTCAAATCACATTTATAGTATATTATTACTCAGAGGTTCCTCGACCTCAAGACATCAGAATTTTTTACAAAAAGCAACTAAATTATTTTTATTCTACCAACAAACTCTAAAAGAAAAAGAAAGATAGATTCGTTCTTAATAAACGCGCATTAAATGTTAGAAGATGATGTCGAATCCTGAGGGTAGCGACAGTACTTGTCTTGAACACTCAATACAGTATAGACACCTTCAACAGAGCTTAGAACTTTGTACTCATATTCGTTAATTCCCGTCACCGTGTGTGTTTCTAACACCTTCCCTGGTCTCTTCTTTCCTAATGCTCTCCGAGCATAAGAAAATGAAAACGGAGGTGTTCCGGTAAAATGAAAAGATATTTCCGCCTGATCTCCCTCATGTATATTTTCAATAACATCTTTTCCATTGCTAATTCGAACGGTTGGTATGTCATGGACTATCTGCTCAATTGGTGGATTGATGTATGATTTACAGTGGCTACCGTGGTCGGATATAGATTTCATCGCTACAACGCCAGGTAGCTCTATGAGCCTTGTCAAAATATGACTATCGCTGGTTGCATGCTGCGTTACCCCATTGAATTCGTACTCCACATCAAACGGAGGCAAACCTTGCAGAGCAAAAGAAAGTCGATCTCCCACACAATAGTACTGTCGAGATCCCAGTGGAGCCAACGAAGCCATCTCTACCACACTTACTTTGGCGGCTGGTTGTGTTTTGGTAATGCTAGCGGCGCAGCCATTGGCATCTCTAACCTGTAGCAAGCGAACAACATGCTTTCCAAGAGTCAGCTGCTCTTGGGGGAACGCAAACTTGTATACCGATTCATGAATGTCGTTCAATGTATACTTACTGACTGACCCCGTTAACTCATTTTTAATGCCAATCACCAAAGAAAATGGGCTGGCTCCTTGTAACTGGATAGCTATCAGCTGTGCATTAGATTGAGTGACATCTGTATTTATGCAGAATGTATAAAGTTTTTCCACATTCATGAAAGAGGCCTTCGGCAAACTATTAACACGCTGCAAAACAACAGCTTGATAGGATTGATTATTAACAATAGTCACAGCATCAGAATCACTATACAATGAATCAGATAACTTAGTAAACTCGTAATGATACACGCCAGGAACCGCTGTGTCAGCTTTAACGAGAACAGTGTTTTGAACAGTGGACAATTCTGACTTTTGTTTTGGATACGTCTTGCTTTTTTCATCTACAAGTATCTTATCGTGCTTCAAAAGAAAAGGACCCGACCCAGATAATTGAACCTCAAAAGCACTACTGTCCCCAGCACAGACAGCGTTTTGTTCGTAATACCTCGTTTTTCCTTTAACCGAGCTTTCCAAAGATGGTATAGAAAGGAAAGGTCTTGGAAGCCATTCAACTTGATATTTTTGCTCAACGTTTTGTATGGTTCCAGGGCAGGAGCTATCACTAACGGATAAAAGAGTATAGGTACCGGATTTCCGGACAGTTAAATAACTGTTTGGGTCATTCAAAACTTCCTTGTGATGAGATACTTTATTCAACCCCGATGTGTGACTGTATTCAACATACCATGGTTTTTCTCCAGCCAGCCTCAAAGGAATTTTCATCAAAGCTCCCTCAACTGATTTTAGAGTGTAAGTGTTGTCAGAAGAATAAAAGGTAGCAGTCGGTCGTTGTCTTCTAACCTTAATAACCGTATCCGCTGTATTCAAAGAGCGCTTGCATCCATTAGAGTCTTTTACACTAACCAAAGTAATTGTGTACTGAGAACCATGCACGAGCATAGGAACTTCAAGTATATAACGTGGATCTTTAGACTCAACAACATGACTCTCTTCTCGTTTGTTATTACGGAATATTTCGTACTCTAGTGTCCAAGGCGCAGAACCAGTAAGAAGAACAGGTAGTGACATTGTGTCCCCTATACAAGAGGTTTTCACAACCGTGCTTAGATCTCCGTTCCTTCGCTCTTCAAAACTTGCATCGGCTAAGGGGAAAACGGTTTGGTCCTTATAGAAACTTGATCCTGAAAGTTCTCTGTAACCATAATTTGCATCCTGTATCCCAAGAATGATGTATCGATATTTACCAGCCTTTTTAGGAGTAAAGTTCAACTGGTAACGAGTGCGGTCTGTTGTTACGTACTGTATTCGTGAAGCCTCATTGTCTTTTGTCATGCGATAAGCGATCGTAAATGGCGGTGTTCCCTCAAGTTCAAGGTCTGCTCGAGCGCCAATTGAACCAGCACATTGATCAGATATTTCCTCAAAACTAACAGATACTTTGGCTTCTGGCGGTGTAACTACTAAACAAGTGTTAGGCTCAAGGACTTCACCTGAACAGTATTGACTTGAAACGCTGGAAAGAACGTAAATTCCGGGCTTCTTAACATTGATGTTGGCTGAAGATCTGGGAGATATTTGATAAGTCTTATGAGACAAAGGTGGTACTGTAATGTTTTGAGGGTCGAGGCCTAATTCATAACGATCAACGCCAACCTCCAGAGAATTATATTCACTAAAAGAAGAATATAGAGACAATGATGTTTCTTTGTTAGGAAAAAGGTTTGCTGGTGATTCAATCGAGCATCCACGAAACTGAATATCAGGTCTCTGATGTACAAACACCGAATACACATTTTCCGGTAAAGAATGGGATTCCCCATCTGCTTCCGTATAACCGTGTGCAAATCTCAGAAGAAATTGATCATTTGAAGGAAATTGCTGGGAATTTCCGAGAGCATCAGTGACCTGCGTTACTGCATATATCCACTGACCAGGAGCTTTTAATAATGTGTTTATCGGTACGAATATCTCAGAGCTTCGAGCCCACTGAATATCAATCCCTTTGTAAAAAACAATGTCCTTAGGATTACTTGATAAGACAACAGCAGGAGGATGAAAATCATCAGGAATAGTAGAATCAATTATGTGTGTATTAAAGTGTTTTCCGTCCCAGTTGCGATAAGTAACTTGCAGTGGTGCAACACCTGTAACCTTCAATTCAGCATTGTCCGTGTCACCGACACACCTTTCACGTAAACGTCCACCGGATTGACGGGAAGCGAATGTTGCTGTAGGACAACTTACTACAACCGCTTCAGAACGAAAAATTCGTACGTCTAATTTAGATTTGTCGACAACATGCTTTAATGTATACAACCCTCGCTTGTTAGTTTTTAAATAAATAGTTTGTAATCGAGGTTCTTTAGGGTTTTTTGAAGAAGACGACAATAGTTTTCGTAAACTCCTTCCAGAAACTTCAACTAGCGTTTCTTCCTTCGTTTCCAAGTCCACGTGAGAATATTGAATGTATTTCGGTATGGTGGAATTGAATTGAATGGCCAAGTCTACGTACTGATCTTTTCTTAAAGAATTCAAACAATAATTTTCATGCAAGGGATTGATTTTAGCAGTCCCTTCCGGAAGAACTTGAAGGGTGTATTGACCTAAAATTCGCGATGAATTATGAATGACATTATTTGGATTAATCTTATGTTCTGATATAGAAAGTTCCTTTTTTTTAAAGTAGGGAAGAAGGATACTGCCAATAGATATCCATTTTAAACTAGAAAGAGAGCTCAAAAGCAAATTAATAGCTGCAAAAATAGCAATTTGAAGTAAAGTCGCAGCTGGCTGAAATGAAAGCCAAGGTATACGAAATTTTGGTAAGAGGCGTAAATAGATGGCATCTATAATAATCCATTTTACGAGAAACCCCGATTTTGGAACATCGGAGATGCTACTTGTTTCCAATTTCAAAAGGTCATAAATCTTGTAGGCCTGTAGAGCCACGAAAACACCAATGGCATACAACCTTTGAGTAGGAGCATCTACAATCGATTCTGGTACTAAAGGCCTTGGTCGTTCACTGGAAGCGACGCGGGTGACCATAGCATGTCCTGGTGTAGGAAATATGGTAATGTGCAAGATTAGTTTCTACCGAAGAAAAATCACTCCCTCGCAAACTCCAAACTTCTTTTGTACAAAACTGTTCAATATTAATAGCGAATATGTTAAAAATGGAAGATGATCAATTTGAAAGATTTGTTGGCCTGTTTAGCATGAAGGATGAGGACTTTCCTTACAATTCCCAAGTCACTAATGAGATTCAAACTTTTCGTAAACAGCAAGTAGATTCACAGCTTTTTTTTGACGTTCTTTTATCATTTATAGAGGGTATCGAGGATCCTTCTTCCTTGTATCCCCCAAAGAGCATCGATGACCTGCAATCGTTGTTTATGATTATTGAAAACTCCAACATAGACGAATTAAAACAACAGTGCTTTTATTACTATTTATTGAAGGACTGGGAAAAGAGTGAAACATACTCTGAACAGGTTTCTTTACCAAAAAATTATCAGCATTTGATGGATGGCTATTATTACTTGGATCGACTAAAATTCGAAGTAAGTTGTCTTTAAAATGAAACTAAAAGAAAATATAATTTATTATGATTTTTATTTATTCATTAATTTATTATCATTCCATGAATCTTGATTGTTAACTCTGTTAGGAAGCCATTAACCACTTGTTGCTGCCTGATGTGTTGCCGAATTTTCCTGACAAAATAATCGAGACTTTATATTCTAATGAAAAATATAAATTTTTAATTCGATTCGTATCATTTGTCGGACCTCCTTTAGATACATTTCGAAAAGAAGAATGCTACGCTTTATCACTCGTCCGTTATAGCTTCCTAGCCTCTTATCATTATATGGTATGTAATTTTTAATTTAATTTCATTTATGAGTATTGCTTGTACTAATAAGATAGAAAAAATGCACCAAACCTTTGGTGCTTTGGGAAGAAATGATTCAACTAATCCTGGAAAGCAATGACACTCAGTCGTGCAAGTTAATTGTGTCTCTACCACTTTCTCAAGAAGAATGCGAAGTTTTATTTAGCCTATTAAGATCGAAAAAGGAGCCGTTATACCTGAACACTTTGTTGGCGTTACTTGTTGAAAGTAATAATATTCAAGAAGCCTTAGAACTTTCTTCAAATTCCACTCACCTTCAAAAATCGGCGGTCAACACATACCTGCATAAGTTAAATTCTTTGTCAAGCTAACTTTATCTTTTTGCGAGTATAATGATGGATTGTGGCCCTTAATTAACGATAGTTTATATTAAGTAACACAAGATTGGTGATTTTGTGAGAGTTCTAACTAGTCCGATGTCATATTTGTTATCATAGATCGTGATTCAGTGTAATTAATAAAATATATAAAAGGCTTTTTGTTTGCAACATAAATCGTAATTACTTAAAACCGCACCGTTCATAAAGTAATTAACCCAGTTGGTGATATAATGAGAAAGGTGCTAACGAAATTTATATTGCTGAAGTGATAGGATTCCTTTAGGTCTAGGATTCATAGATATTGGGGTTGAGGGACTAGACGGTGGCTTATACACAATCCGACGAGACGGAAGAGAGGCATGATTTTTGCGGTTTAACGCATCATGACCAATTTTAGCAAGTGCTGAAATTGGGAGTGTATGAGATAGTGAAGAAAACGGGGGTGAAGCAGAATTCGGTGTTTGGTAAGAGAATGAAGAAAACCAATTTTGGGGTGAAGCAGAATCTGATTTAGCAGATGTTGGAGTTGTATTGTTGGATTGACTAGGTACTTGCTCATCAATTTCTTTTTCAGTATTTTTTTGAAGTTTAAAATATTTACTAACACCTGTTCTCGGAGGAAGGAAAGGGACATTTTCATTCTTTGTCGCTGAATTAGAGATATCGGAAAGTGATTTTCCAAAACCTGGTTTTAAAGAATTTGATTTTGGAGTAACATATGCTTTTTCATTCGCAGATTTGATTGATTGTTTTTCGGATGAAATATCATTTGCTAAATGAGTTCGTTGCACTTTGACGTTGGTAACATCAATAAGGCTCGTGCTTTTGGTAGGACGTTTAGAAGGAGGAATAGATTTCATAAAAAAGTTGGAAATATCCGTCTTTGATATACCCTTTCGTTTACTAATAGTAATTGTAGTTTTGGTAAATGATTGCATAGACGAATCCTTGATATCAAAAGCACATTTCGTAATTGGATTAGATCTTCCCTCTGCTATATCAATAGCCAACTGATTATCAAAAAATGAGCCTATAAATGCATCCTCATGTACAGAAAGTTCCCTTTCAGGAGGACTCAGATGAACTAGAGTTTTGTCTTTCGGACAATATACACGTTGATGTCGAAAGGCTAGGTCAGCAAGTGCAAACTCCTTTTCAAAAGATACTGGAACTTTAAGGCTTTTATCAAGTCTCATTGCACGAATAGCTGCCCGAGGTTCAGGATATTTCTGCAAATAACGTAAAGCAGTTTTTAATCCCATTCCAGCTACACCATCTGTGTAATCACATCCGGAAAATATTGCCATATGTCGAAGTTTTTCAATCGGAAGACGGAGATTCAAGTCTTGTGCGTTTGCTATGTCATTACGTCTAATAGTTATGCAATTCCCAAATCCATCCATCTTAAATAGTACCGTTTGAGCGCCAAAAACTAGCATATCAGAGTCTTCCGTAATAATGCCATCAATGATATTTTCCTTCTCCAAATATACGAGTTGAGCATCTGCTTCATACGGAGCAACGATTGATTCAATCCCATGTTCTCTCAAAGCGATTATTAACTTCCAAGCCATTTCTGGGGTCACATCAACACAGCGTGAGAATTGCATTATTGCTTGACTTTTCTTACCTTCATCCCACAATTTCTTACCAAGTTCAAATGCCTCTTGGCGACGTTCTTTTCTTTTTTGCTCAGTTGATGCTTTACAGGGAAGAGGTCCTCCATCGAATACTATTAAAGGTTTTACACCATAATATTGTAGCATTAACGCCTGATGAATAGCATACTTTAGGTATTTATCGGTTTCCTTGTTAAATGCTAATTCATGAGCACATGTAAACACTGCCTTGTGCAACCAAACATATCCATCAACTCCCAAAGTCTTGCCAGAAAACTCCTCGACATGAGAGCTTTTCTGCATAGGCTTCAAAAGTCCCAAAAGACCTTTAATTCCCATGTTTAAAGCATTCGTCAAGCACCAAAAGAATGCAGGTGCGTTATCGAGATGTTGGTTCTGTAACAGTTTTAACGTAGTACCCTTGGAAGTGTGTTGTGTATCTGATCAACAAATATATTCTTGCAGTCGATAGGCCCAAAACGAACAAGTATAAAATTTACTTTATCATTAAGAAAGGATAAATATAAAAGGCTTTGTTATTGTTTATGTGTGAAATAATTTAAGGAGCCGGCTATCATTGTTTGAGTATGCTGGTGTACTTCTTTTCTAAACATCTATTCAATCGAAATCATTAAAATCATGATAATACTATAAGTAAGTTTTTTTCTTTAAAGTTCTTTGTTTGAAATCTATCGTGATTGTTAACTAAGACTACGGTGAATCAATCAACCATTACCAAATCATTGAATTTAGCTGTATGAGGAAAACTCAAGCGCAAAATTAATATTTTAAAGTTCTATAAGCTGCGGTTTTAAAAATGTAGTGCGGTTAGCATCTAGTTGGGTTTAAACATATTTTAAACTATTCGTCGCTAATAAAACGTTTATTCTTAAAAGTATTCTTGCTAGTTTGTGACTGCAAATACTGTTAAACTAAAAAGGAAAATGCAATAGTTAGTTTCCGGAGAAAGCCTTCTAGAATAGTAGAGACTTCTCAAAATTGTATGCAGCCAAATTCATTAGTTAACAAACAGTCAAGGGGTGAGCCGAATCGTCTAAGCGTAACTGCGTTACTGGAATTATATTGAAAACATTAACCTCACTTAAACCCAACTTCCTTGAAACTAGGGATTAAACATAAACGTAGCTGACAATTGTGACTTATAATTAATGTTTCTATCATTAGCCCAGTCAATTCAGAGACAAAATCAATTAAGGACATAAAGAAAAAGCGTTGTAAATTAAAAAAGTCCTTGATCAATTATAGAAGGAAACTTAAAACAATTAAAATTAAATTCGTTAGAAATAAATAAATTACGCAAATATATATTTGCCATCCCTATTAAACATAAAGTATTCTTAGAATATATTAACACAGACATTAAGCAGCATATCACAGGTTAATATTATCATTTACTCCACATAACCTTCCAACTGTTTTTCGTTAGTATTTTAAAATTAAGAAAAAGTAATCCCTTACGTTGATTGATAATGTTCGTGAAGAATTCTCCTGTTGATCTCTATAAATACCCACTAAAGCTTCTGATTTACTGAACAACTGATTTTTCAAGGAAATGACAACAAATTGAAAACCGCTGGATGCATGCTGTCTAATATAGTTGGCAATCTTGGTAACGTTGGTTTGATCCAAAGCTGCATCAATTTCATCCAATACAAAAAATGGGGATGGCTGATAAGAGTGGATAGCAAATAGCAGAGCCAAAGCAGCCATGGTCTTTTCTCCTCCAGAAAGTTGATCCATATCTCTAAATCTCTTCATAGGTGGCATTGCATGGAACTTGATTCCTCCAAGATATGGCTCATCGAGGTCATCCAAAGTCAAATACGCTGTTCCACCAAGAGGAAAAGCAGGACTTTTGGTAAGTTCCTTATATATTGGATCGATTTGTTCCGAGATATGCGAAAAGGCAGCTTGAAATTTTTGCAATCTCTTTTGCTTAACGGCATTGAAGCGTTCTTTTGCGTTTTTGGCTGCTTTACGAGCAGCAGCAAATTCTTCATCTAACTTCGCCAAGCGAGTTTCTACTGTTTCAAGTCTCTCAATAGCCCTTAAATTAGGAGACATCTGATCCAGCTCTTCCGAATACTCTCTCAATTTTTCTTGAAGAACAGAAGCCATACTCTCAGAACCGTCATTGCGTAACTCTTCATCCAGTTCATCGTAATCCACTTCTACTCCAAATTTCTCAAAATTTATTACTGGTTCAGACGGCTCTTCGCCCATGGTGATATCACCGCTGTTTGAGACATCATCTATAGGTATGCTCGTCAAAGATCCTTCGCGTAACGGAACATCTATATCTTCTAGTTTGCATTTTCGTAAAATTGCGTGCCATTCAGATACATAGCGGTCAATCTCCGATTCTAAAAGAGTAATGTTTCCTGATAACTTTGTTAACTCAGACACTAATCGTTTGCCCACTAGCTTTTTCTCGGATGCAGCTAATAAAATTTTTTCAGTTTTAGAGTTCTCACTTGCAAAATCCTCCTTTAATAATTCAAGCTCAGCCTCGGCAGTTGCAACTTCTGATTCAAGTGCTTCCCGATTTTGCTCGTAATTATCAATAGATTCCTGATCTTTTTCAATGAATTTATGCATACGCTCTAATCGTAACCTGGTATCTGAAACACGTTGTTTTTCAAAACTAATACGATTTTCAAGTAATGATTTTTGCTTGGTGAATTCGAGTTGTTTTTGTGTAAAACTTTGAGTAAAAGTGCGATGTATCTCATCGTAAGTATGTATATCACTTATCCCAATTCGTTTGCAAAACCCGGAGAATATCTTTTCCTCAACCTTTTCTACTTGAATTTGAAGCTCATCTCTACTTTTAACAAAGTTGCGAAGTTCCATTTCCAATTCTGACAAGTGAGGCTGTTTTTCTTTGATTAAAGATTCGTAATGTCCAATTTCCTTTTTTTTGTCTTCCACGGATCTAGAAACTACTGTATATTTGTCTTTGAGTAGAGATATCTCAGATTCAAGACTATGCAACTTGACAGTATCACTTTCTGTAATCACACAAGATGACTTTTGATATTCTATTTCACCAATTTGATGCATAAGTCTATCTTTTGTTTGAGTAAGCAGATCAAAATCATGGTCATCCCAGTGTTTCGCCGACCGGTTGTTTGAAGATCCACCAGTAATCAACCCTGTTTTATGTATAACCGTTCCCTCTAAAGTAACTGTCTTGGCATTGAGACGTTTGTTATAGGAAAGGTCTCGAGCAACAGTCATTGAATCACAAATGAGTGTATTTCCAACTGCACTAATCATTACACGTTCATATTCAGACTCAAAATTCAAAACGTCAATTGCAAGTCGGGCGCCTTTGTGTGTTCCACGAAATTTTTGATTAACGGGACTGGCTGCTATGGTGTCCATTGGAAAAAAGGTCATAATACCTATGCGTTGCTCTTTTATATAGTCAATACACTCTTTAGCAACTGCCTGCGTTTCGACGACAATTGCGTCAAAATTTTTGCCTAAAGCAGCAGCGATTGCGCTTTCATATTTCTTTTGAGTAGGAGTACATAAGTCAATGATTCTTCCTTTGACTTCAGGATATATCCTTTTCAAAGCATACAATGCTTCTCTTTTTTTAGCATCCTGTTTGGATTCATTGCGGTCGGCACTTGCCTCTAAAATTTTCTGTAAACAAGATTGAAGCTCTTCATTTAATTCTTGTGTTTTATGAAAAAGCTCAGAATAAGTCAACCTCTTCTTCTGCTGATCATGCTTTTCAAGTTCCAAACTTTCAATCTTTTCATTTATTTTAGCAAGCAAATCCGCTCGCTCGGTATCAAGAGAAGAAACACTTTCATGAAGGCTTTTAATCTTCGACTCTAAGTCTCCAACGATGCTCGTTAATGAATCCTTTGATTGAGAAGTAACTTTAATATTCCTATTTAACGTCTGCAATTTGAACAATAGATTTGAGTTTAATTTGTCCGCCTCACTTCGAAGTCCTTCATACTCCTCTTTATCCTCTGGTAACAATCGCAACCCTTTGAGTTGCTCTTTTTCCTGCATGTCTTTTAAAAACTCTTTTTCAGCAGCTGAGAGTGAAGTCAATTGATTTTCTAATACTTGTAACGTACTAGCTTGGTCAGAATAATCTTTTTCTATTTCCGCAGCTTTTCTTTGAATTTTTCGGAGATTTGACTTAGACTCTAGGGCTTTCTCGGCAATTGAAATGAGCTCTGGACGTTTCGAAGCAATCAACTTTTCTTGTTTTCGAACTTTTCTATCGAATGCAAGAAGGTTTCTTCGTATACTGCCCTCTTTTTCTTTCAACTTTTCTATCTCTTTAGTGTTCTCATCTCGCCTTTCGATAAGTTGAATGGAATCTGCCTTTAATCGAGTAACCTCTGCCATATTAGAACTAATACTTTTCTCTAGATGAAAGAGTTTCCATAAAAGGTAAACTAACTGCGCAGAGTCTCGTTTTTCTTTTTGACTTTGATAACGCTCGGCTTCAGTTTTCTGTTCTTGATATTGGCGTAACTCAGCGTTGATACCACGTTTCTTGTTAAACGAATGAGCAGATAAATTTACAGCCTTGTCCTGCTCGTCTTTAGATTTATCGTACTCAGATTTATATTCCAGAGAGCCACTTATTTGTTCAACAAGCTTTGAAAGTTCTAAAGGAGATTGCGAAGCAATGGTTTCAACATCACCTTGAAAAACTAAGAAATTTCGAGCTCGAACAAGAATATTCTCCTTTTGGAGAGATCCGCAGTATTCAGAAAACGTAACTATTTCTTCATCAATTTTGTATTCAGTAGCACCAGAAGGAGTGATTGCGCGTTTATACTCTCTTTGCTCCCCATTATCCAACTCATACATAAGTTTCACATATGCTGTAGTAGGATTACTAGAATCAGTGAAATCTGTATTATCTCTTTGCAGTATTTTCCCCCGATAGATCAGTTCTTTAACATTAGTTGATCGTAAATGAGAAGACTTGACCCCTAAAACAAAAGAAATGGCATCCATTAAATTCGATTTTCCGGCTCCATTAGGACCGATAATCGAGGTAAAGTCCTCAAAAGGACCTATAATTTGATGTCCTCGATAAGACTTAAAGTTTTCAACTTCCAGTCTTAGTAAACGTCCCATTAGGAAAACTTGGTAAAAGGAATGTACAAGGTGTGTATGAAACTCGCGTACGCGTCTTTACTTGATTAGATATTGTTACCTACTCATTACGATTACATCTCATAAAGTTTCAGAAATCCACGATATAATATATAGTGCAACTTGATATTCACTGTAACAAGAACCTCGTTATTATGATATTATCCTTCCAGCGAATTACTATTCTAAGCTGCATAGCCCCTGCCTATATATGTACGATGCATCGTTATTGAAAGAAGTTTGCTGCATATAAATAGGAAGAAAATTGATGATAACAACATCCGTTTGTTTCATTATTAATGAATTTGTGGTACTCCAATCACCAGTTAAAAAATATGGCAAATAATTTCAAAGAAAATTCTCGTCAACTGATATTAACTCAATCATAATATAGATGAGCCATAAAATATTAACATTAATATCGTAATGCAATGTAGCAGTAATATTATATAATCGTAGTCAGGTAAAATATATAACAAATCACCATATTAACCCATTCGCAAAAAACTTTGATGTTTAAGCTACTCAGATCAATCAGTACATATCTTGTTAGAACTAAGGAATTAAATTATTCAATTATATAAGCGTTAAGATGGATGAATAATAGATTGGTGAGACAGATTTGGGATAGTGATGTATATAATAGAATATTAACATATAATTTACGAACTCTCCTTTATCCTCTTTATTCGATCAGAGCGTCCGTTAAAACAACTTACGCACGGTTTTTAGCCTCCCTTAGGCTTGTTATTGATATTCGCAGCATTGTCTATGAATAGTGAAAGTGTTGATTCAGATGTCGCGGCCTCTACTAGTAATAAGGGAAATGAGTTATGTAGCTCTTCCACTGACATTACGTCTTTATCAGTGAGTTCCCCGAATGAATCGGTTATTCATTCCAGTCACTCTGCAAGTGAAGCTGATGAGTACGTTTGCAAATTAAGTTATGAGGGTAATAGAAAGAAAAGAATTTATAATGGCTCTGCTGAAGCGGGTAAAGAAAAGAAGCTTCAAAAACAGCGGGCCCAAGAGGAAAGGATTCGACAAAAAGAAGCAGAGCGTTTAAAACGTGAAAAGGAACGTCAACAACGAGAGCAAGAGAAAAAGCTAAGAGAACAGGAAAAAATCGCCGCTAAGAAAATGAAAGAATTAGAGAAATTAGAGAAGGAGCGGATTCGATTGCAGGAACAACAAAGGCGGAAGGAGGAGAGGGATCAAAAGCTTCGTGAGAAAGAAGAAGCACAGCGCCTTCGTCAAGAACAAATCCTTAATAAGGAAAGACAACAATTGAAGTTAAACAACTTTTTCACCAAAGGAGTTGAGAAACGAATCGCGCCAAACGAAAATTTTGTAGCTGACAAAACGGATGAACTGAATGAGTTTGAGAAAGAGTTTCGCCCTTTTTTTATAAAGCATCAGATGTCCCTTTCCAAATATCCATCTCCGAACGAATCTGATTCTTTTTTGGATGAAGTCCTCTCAACCTCTAAATCTTATCCTTTAAAGCTAAACGACATTTTTACACCATCAGATGCTGTAAGCTCCGCAAACAGTTTAGGTGTTAGTAATAGAAATTCCGAAAACGAGGTTCGACAATTAATGAGCGCATATCAAGATCCATCTGTTTCAAAACCTCAAGAAATTTTATCTTGTTTATCACAGATTCCTATTAAATTCATTTTCTTTTATCAGGATGTTCGCCCTCCATATTTTGGATCTTACACGAAAACCCATTCCCATGGTTCTAACGTTTTATTGAATCCCTGGCTTGAAGATGAAGACATAGACTACACATATGATTCAGAAGCAGAATGGGTAGCTGATGAGGAAGATGATGGAGAAGATTTAGAAAGTGAAGATGAAGAGGTAGATAATTCCGATGATATTGTAGAGGATGGTGATAATGCTTTTGTGGATGATGAGGATGATGACAAGGATAGTGTCAATGCTTCTAATACCCATCGTTCCTCCGGCCCATTAGAGGTAATCGTAGAAGGTCCGGTTTGGGATTCAAAGTTTCTTCCTGACTTTAATTGCTTATCTTTAATTGAACCCATTAGTTCATTTTCAGCATCTACATATCTCCAAATTGATCCTAAAGAGGATTTATGGGCTTCTCAAGATACTGCTCCAGCGTCTAGTGGAATGACAATTGGACCTACCAGTTCACTTTCTGATGATTTACAAGTAAGGTTTCCTTCTGAAGATATACCCAAATTTATAGAATATGTCCGTAACTCTCATGACAACAAAGTATTCCTGATCGAGAATTTGAGGCACATGTTTCCTTACGTAACCAAAAATATTATCAGCGAAACTCTTGGAAAAGTCGCTGTGCGTAAAGGAAAATCAGTATCTGATGGTTGGATAATCAAGGAGAATTTTGCATCCCTTTTATCCTCTTAATTCACAGTGTGCAATTATCTTGAACACTCAAGGACTATTTATACCTCTCTCTTTTTATACGATTAAGCAAATATGTATAATATCATTCATTAATACTGTAGTGGTTTGACCTTTGTTATATAACCTGATAATAAATAAAAGAAAAAACATAGAAAGAAAGCTTTGGCCCTTAATTGTAAGCTTTGTCTAACAGGTTTTATGTTGGTTTAAGTTTGAGTATGTGATAAGTGTTTGAAAAGATTTCGATATTAGAGTTTGATGTTCAAGTAAATGCTGGAAAGATGTTTAAATTTAATTAGCAGCAGAAGTAGCGGGATGGGCATGATATGGCGTAGTACTTCTGCTGTTTTCATAGTTTGAGGGATAAACGGAATAAGAGGGATACATACTTTGCCAACCGTAAGTATCATAAGTGGGTGAATGTTGATAGACTGTGTTCGACTCCAATGGCACATACATTCCAACTTTAGAGGGCATAGAGTTATTTGCGAACTCCTCAACTTTGGAAAAAGCATTATTAGCTGTCATTCCCTTAGTTAAAACACTGTATTCACGAGCACGCCATAATCTTCTTTTCTGAGTCTGACCTTTAAACTTCTTCTGATCAGTGGAATCAGCAAAACGGATTTGTAATGGGGGTAAAGCAGGATCCAAGACAAAGTTATTAAATTTATTAATTATGTCTTCAGCCGTTTTACGATCTTGCATACGAGCAAACCCAACACCTCGAGATTGTTCCTTAGAGTCACGAAGTACGCGGTTTGATATGATTTTGCTGGGTTTAAACAATGTGGAAATATCACTTTCATTCCAATGAAGAGGAAGATTAGAAATATACAGATTGGTGCTTTCTGTGTCTTGTAGACTTTGAAGACGTGCACTGAAACTTTCTTTTGCAAATGAACACTGATATCCACATAAAGTCATGGCTGAAATGCAAATCAATGCAGATTTCTCTTCTTCAAAGCATGCAAACCCATATCCTTTACATAAATTCGTTTCCATATCAATTATTGCTTTGCTGCTACTAACTTTACCAAAACGATTGGTGTAAAGCAACAAATTTTCATCCGAAGTGTTGGGAGGTAAACCACGAATGTAAACATTCCGAGTACGAGAAGTGCTTTCCATGTTACTTTTTTTATTATCATGAGACATGGGAAACATGCTGGGAATGGCAGGAGGAATTGCAGGATGCAATCCAACCAGTTGAGAAAGGTAATTTGTATTCTCCTTTGTTGTACCGACACTCATTTCTTGATTAATGGCAGCGGGAATATTTTTTTGCCCTTGGGAAAAAGAAGGCATCGAGAGAGAAACTGAATTCGTAGGCACAGTCGCTGAAGGAACTGGCGCGAGATATGTTGGTTGATTGACAATATGAAGTCCCGGCTGATTTAAAGAGGGCATTTGAGGATATACTAAAAGACGAAAAGTTTGGTAAGTATTAGTTTTTTCATAAGCTGTGTATCATACCATTCTGAACATATGGTTTTAAATACTGATGAGTATTGTTAACATGATAAGGGTGAACAGACTGATGAGTCTGCCATTGTGAACCATAGCAAGGAGCTACAGAATTGAATGCAGGACGGAATCCAGAGACACCCGGTCGATTGTTGGAAATGGCTTGTGACTGTGCATAGTATGACGGATAATAAGAGTTGGCATAGTAGGCGTTTTGTTGTGGCAGTGTTCCATTATTAATATTGTTATTTGCATATGAAATAGGATCGGTTGTCATAACGGTTGATTGATCAGCAGCACGCCTATTTAAATACGCGGCCTGTGCTGCTGTAGAATAAGTATTGTTTTTTATACTATATTCCTAGTTAGTATTACATTACACATCTGTAATAGCCCTTTACCTGTTTGGCTTCTTGGAAAGCCCTAACTCGCTAGAACCAGGCGTTGCGTTTGGGCTTGTTCCTGGTGTTAATAGTATAATTGTAGAGTCCAATCCTTCACTTTTTTTCGTGTCATTGACATCCACAGTTGTTTGACTTGTTGGAGTAGACAATTCGGTAGTGGATAATGGATCACGAGAAGGAGAAGACATTAATTGTTTTTGTTTTTGAGGCGTAATTATTCCATTCATCGCTCTTATATGCTTTAAGTAAATAATTTTTAAATTATGTATACTTTAATGTTTGAATATATGTTAAAGGTAAGTTTTTGAGCGCGCGAAATCTGTTAATAAACAAATCAAGGATAGCATTGTGTTGCATTAGATTTGATAACGTAGAAAAAAAATACACTTAAAGGCTCAGTTTTATTATACAGTTAGGATACATGTATTAATTATGCTTGTACTTTTGGAAACTTAACTTTTCCGCATATTACTCAATGTTTTGCGTTGACAAGTACACATTGACCGAGGATTTAACTTATAGCATCCTGTACTCTAACTTGATGCGTGTATTTTTAAAGCAAAAAAAGAATTATCAAATACTTTCTATTGTATGTAAATTGATCAAACATTCGCAATCGCCTTAATTATTGAAGTGCAATGAAGTCGACTGCCAGTGTTTACTTTGTTACCCAGCTTTAAGTCGGTTTAGGTTTTTCAATCATGACAAACACAGCACTTTGTGTAGATTCGCATTTTCGGTAGACATTTTTGAGCAGTAAGAAATTCAAGTTGGCAGTTTATTTTTGATATTATAACGTTACAGAGTACTGTTCGTTAGTTGCTACAAAAACTATGTTTTCTATAGATAAAAATACCGAGTGGAATAATGATTGTATTAAACTATTTCTAAGATGAAAAGGCATCATTAAGTCTTGAAGTAATCGCAAAGTCTGGATAAATTCCAAACTTACCAGGTATCTTCAAAAAATCTATTGTCATCTCGAAGAGCTTTAACGGCTTTCATACCGTCAACATCAACAGTGGTCAGAATAGAAGCCAATGCATTCACAACATCTTTAGCCATATGATCAGCATCACCGCAGATATAAAAAGCAGCCCCTTCTTCTACAAGTTTAGCAATGGTATCACTGTGCTCTAAAAGACGGTGCTGAACATAGATTTTATGATCTTGCTCACGGGAAAATGCGGTAATCAGTTCAAAAGAGTCTTTCAAGACATCTTTGTATTGTTGCCATTCTTCCTTATATAAAAAATCCTTGTCAGAATATTGGCAACCATAAAATAAAAGTGTTTTTGCTACTTTAACTCCTTTAGAAGCTAAATTAGCCCGTTCCATCACAAAACCGCGGAATGGGGCTACACCAGTACCCGGGCCTACCATTATTATGGGGACATCGGGAGGAGCCAATCGAAAAGTAGATTTCTTTACAAACATCGGAATTTTTCCGGTCCAGTTTTTACGAGGACCCTCAAGGGTATATTCCAAACCATTTGGATGTGGAATTTTTTCACCGTGCATATGACGACAATGTGCCAACAAATAATTAGTAGTTAGTCCATAAAAGATATGATTCTTATCAGTCCATTCTTTCTTGTCAACTACCGCTGTAACGTGAACTTTGTCAGGATGCACTACACTGCTCGAGGAAATCGAATAGTAACGCGGTTTCATGTGTGCCATATTTTCCAATAGCATTGAGAATGGAAGTTTTGTAAATGGAGCGTCAGGAGAAACACGACGAAGGACTTGAGCAAGGTTTAGGTGCAAGTCTACAACGTTCTTCTTAAAGTAGTCATAATCGTTGCCTAATTTCTCGAGTTCTTGCTTAGATTCTGGTGTAGGAGCGAAAGGAGCAATAAAAGAAAGCAGTTGCCTGGAGACGATACCACATATTTCATAGTAGTAGCGAAAAACAGTGTCATAGGTAGTAGGACTTAAAACAGGAGCCTTATCGAGAGTATCGATAGGTTTAACAATTATTACAGTATCCCTCTTCTCTTTGAGACCGAGAACTTCGAGAAGATCATCAACAGCTTGACTAGGATTCATAGGACAAATAGAAGCGTAATCACCTGTTTGATATCGCATACCAGAGTCTGCGATATCCAACTCTAAATGTAAGCAATTACGACTTCCAGATTTGAATAGCTCAAGAGATCTGACAGGAGAAGAGAAAAATGGATTAGCTTGAGAACGTGGAGCTTTCGATGCAACATTTCCTTTCAATTGCTGACGACTTGGTTCTCCCAAAAAGACAGTAGAACTAGTGTTGGAAATTTCAGGCTTCTCAATAACTTCAAACATAGGATTGTATTCCTTGTGGACTTCTTGCAAATGGAACAGCTTACCTATCTCAGGTAAAGTATCATCCTTCCATTGTAAATAGTCCTCTTCAAGCATACCAGCGGCATCGTCGCCCAAACCTAGATTGCCCACACGAGTAGCGCCTAAACGAGTCATTGCAGCATCTACCTTTTTAGCCATTGCGTTATAATACTCATAGGTATGATTTCCAAGGCCAAAAATTGCATAACGAATTCCTTCGAAGGGAGTATCTTCAATGCCTTTTCCACTTGAAAAAACGGTATCATCGCCCTCAAGAAGTTGCAAAAAGGCCTCCGCATTGTCCGTAGGTTCACCTTCACCGTAAGTTGCGAGAAAGAATACCAATAGTTTTGATCTATCAAAGTTGTCCAAGTCGGTTAAATCATAGTTCTCAAGATCGAAAACCATATTGGTAAGATTGAAGTTTGCCTTTGCTTCCGTTGAAAAACGGTAGGCAAAGTCCTCAGCGGTACCAGTTTGAGATCCAAAGAAAACCGCGGCAGTGAGCTTTTCGGCCTCCATCAACTCGACAATACTGTCGGTAGCCACGACTCGCCTCTCAGGAGCCTTTGGCTTGTTGAGAAAATTGTTATAAATAAAGTAACACAAGCTAAGGATCAAAATAATGACCAGCAATACATATTCATAAGTCTTCATAATGCAAAAAATATAATAACCAAATTTTACGAGTGTTCAACTTCGGGATTTAATCCGCCTTTTATTCCAAGGGTAAATGTGCGTGTAAAAAACGAGTGAGTCAACAGAATTGTCTGATGATAGGCAGATGCGAAATAAAGAGCGAAACAGTACTATGCTTTTTTAGCTTGAACCACTTTGAAGCAGATACACTAAAGCGCGAGACAATAAAAATGAAGAAACTCAAACAAGGGTTTCTATAGCCTCTTAAACAAAAAGTCAAGTATTTATCCAAATACTCTAAAGAATCTATAAAAATCAAGATGAAGTATGTAGGCTAAGATACTTAATTAATGAAACAACTGCGCTTTATATGATGAGCACAATAACCATGCCAATTGAACAATCAAATAGATGCTAGAAAGCTTCTAAAGTAATTGACTTCAAAAAGCAATCCTTTCGGGAGAAAAGCTAATTGTTTTGGCAAACGCTAATACCTGGTCGCTGGTAACTCCTGCACCTATATACTGCTATAATATAAAAAAAAAAAATATAGTTCGATTTTTCAATGATTACTTTTTGAAAATTTCTATTAATTAATAAAAAACTATTTAATAAATTCATGTATTAATTTTGGTTAATTAGCATGTTCAACGAAGTTAAAGTTTGACAGATATAGATATCCAACATATGTAGTAAGTATGGATGGAGAGATAAAAATGGGAATGGGAATGAGAGTATTTTTAGATAGAAATAGTGTGACGGCAATCGTACAATAGTTAATTTATTGTGGCAAGCCATCGCAATAACAAAATACCTCGGGAAGAGAATTAAGCGCAATACGAAATTATGGTAAATCGGCGATTCTACTAGTAGGTGTTTATTGTTTTACTAATTATAATGACGATCAGTAAAAAGTAGGTGAGCTTTGAAAAAACCGTTGCTATACACTTTAGGATTTATTTTGACGAACCAATTAATATGGCTACCGTAGTACGGTACATTTTGAACCATTCAGTAAGCTAGTAGATAGGAATAAGCTATCGTCTTTCTGGTCAACATTGGAATGCAAAAAGAAATAATCTCACTCTGTTTATCGGTTTTAGGTTTCTACCGAAAGCCCATTCAAAGACCGTAAAACACTATCGGCAAAAGCTGTTTGTAAACGAACGATAAAAGAATAAATTTGCTAAACAAGCGGTCTTTACGGTTGCTCGTTTTTTGACATACACAAATTTGATACTCAACCATACTAAACACAAACGAAAATGACTTAAAATAGAATTCAAATTTTATTTATTAATGTACAAAAGAAAACCATGTGTCTCTTTGCCTCTTTATTTTCTCTTGCAGTTTTTCTTTTTTCTTCAAATTCTTCTCCAGACAAAGAAAAAACTCAGACGCATAAAAATCAAGTAGAAAACTTTTTTAAGTGAAACCTTCATTACACATACACTATATAGTTCATTCAAAAAAGTATGCAGCTTCATGTTCCAGATAACAGGATGTATGCCACTTTCCTTATATAGGTTTAAACCGTAGTCCACACACTTTTTAGACACTATTCAGTAGTGAATAATAAAAAAATGATGAAAAATAATAATAATAAAATAATAATAATAATAATAGCCGAAAGAAAAAGGAAAGAACGTCATGTATGGACTAAGCAAGAGCAAATTGTTGTTTTTTCATAGTACGTTGTTGAAGCGAATCCAAATAAGTGGTTCGTAATTTACGATTAGTAACACCGCCAATACCAAAAGCCGGAAGAATCCTAACCATACGGGCGAATGTGCTTTTTAGTAAATGCTTACGAACTTGCATAACGCGGTTGGCTGCTGATATGTTAGGTCCACCTCTGTTATAAATGTCAAGGGACAGGAGATGAAGAGGTGTGCTAATAAACTGTACGGCACAGGGGGTGAGCAATTGAGCGGTGATTAAACCACCGGGGAGTAATGGAGCAATCATAGGAGGTATGTTGAAGGAAAAGGCGATGGTGAGTGCATCACGAAGTCCATAAAGACCGTAACAAGACCAAGGGAGAGGACGAGGAGAACCGGTGCCCCAAAATTTGGTAAAGAAACTATCCTTCAAGATGGATAAACCGCTGTTTGCAGCGGTGACAGAACAGAATTTAAACCAGCCGGAAGTTTCCGCCTTGAAGACGGGATTCTTGTGACGAATGTTATCCAGTGTGTCTATGGAATTGGCCGTCATATATGTGCCCGAGTATAATGTAAAGACCAGGGCAAAGGGAGCGCTAAAAAAGAAGGCGCCTGGCTTTGATAAAACATATTTGATGGAGCGACTAACAGAGCGTAATAAAGTAGAACGGCCACTAGTATTTTCGACGATTGAGCGGTCGATCGTCAAGATAAAGGGAGAAATCATGGCACTGGCGGCTGTAGCGGCAAATGCATCGATGCCGATCCGCTTCCAGGTATTGGAGGGAACGGGTTTGGGGGACAAAGGGGGTTGACTATTAAGAGCCATGTTAAAGTCAAAGAGTTTAAAAAAAAGATTAGAAAAGATAAAAAATAAGAATAAAAAAACCAGAAAAGATAAAAAAAATATTAAAAACTTTTTTGTGAAAATAATAAAACAAGCCAAGCAAAAGGTCTTTAGGTATCTATTTTTCTCTCTTTTTAAAGGTTTAATCTAATTTATACAACGTTAAAGCTGAAAAGAAAGAGACGATTGCGAAAAAAAAGCAAAGCCAAAAATAATTTTTCTTCAAATAAACTGCACTTCAACAAATGCAATGAAGGAAAAAATTTAAAACGTTAAACACGAATAGTATAGGCTAACGGGGCAGATAGTACAGGTGAGAGGAAATGTCACCAAAAAAAGACAATTAAAAAGATGCTGAGTAAAAATGAAAGACCGAGAAACGACGACAAGACCAATTGAACAACAAAAGTAGTAGTAGTAGTAGTAGCAACAAAAACAAGTAAAGAGAGGGAAACCAAGTAATTCACACTTTGGAAATGTATATATTCCTTTCTTTTCTTTTTCTAAGTAAAAAGATATATATTATATCAACAAAAAAAGGTAAACCCGAAATCCTAAAATTATTATAAATACAAAAAACCAATAATAACCACAAAGTCCAAGTTAAAGCAAAACCACTTGGATTGTAAGAAGGAAGATTGATGGTGGTTTAAAAAAAAATAAGACGATGATTGGGATTGTGAATAAAAAAATTCAATTCAATTTGATTCGTATCGTTAAAACTGCTTCGCTCAATCAAAACTAACAGTAACGTGAAGTAGGCGATATAGGGAAAAGACAGAACGATTTCCAAAATAAGAACGACAAGTGACTAAGCCGTTTCTATAGCAAACAAAGGCTAAGTTTACAAGGGTTGATCAATCAACGGGTGGAAATGAGGTATATCGATGCAATGATAAGACAACCTTGTCCAACAATCCAACTAGCCAATGAGAAAACAAAAGTCAGACAGCCCACCAAATAGCAGGTGAACGAGTAAAAAACAATTAAAACAAAGGGTTTGATTCCACGCTTTGAGAGAATTATCCCGTACGTTTGAGATGGGGAAAGGATGCGTAAAAAAAGCGGTGGTGGTACTGTGGTGGTTGTAGTAGCGGTAGGAATGGCAATATCAACAACACTCTTCAGTAACAAATAGTACTGGGCAAGCAGCAGTATGAGTATGGGATAGCAGTGAGTAAACAAGAGTGTCTAAGGACTTTAAAAGATATTGCTCGTAATAGTTGCTAGTTGTTCCCAGTTACGCTGGTTCCTATCCTTCTTCTCGTGTCGTAATTGGATCAAGTGCTTGAAGAGGCGAGCTGGAAGAGAAAAAAGAGCGAACGAAGCACGTTTTATATCAAGTTGGCATCAATTTTTAGTCTTAAAGATTCTGTGTTATCTTGCGTTAAACGGGTCAAGATAGGGTGATGATCCCCTTAATTAGCAAGACCGAACAACTTGGGACAACTTGGGATAACGGACTTTTGCAAGAAAATTAGGTGACCCAACCTGGTATCGAGGTAACAGCATCCGAGGTAAAACCGAATATGAGAACAAGTACCGACGAGCTTGAAGGGCGGCAGCGGGGCAAGCAAAAAGACAAGGTGGAAGATGCTGTGTTGAAGTATAGGAGGAAGTGAGATGAAGATTTTGTATTGAGATGTGTTGACGCTGTCTAATAAAGGAAGGTTGCTGACAAATAAGGCATGCTCTTGATTGTTTTATTTTTATTTTTTATTTATTTTTTTTTGTGGTTAATTGTTTTTTTTCTAACTCACTTACTCATCTAATCATTTTTTCTCTGGTCCTTTTTCTCTAGTTCCTTTTTTCCTCTAGTCCCTTTTCTCCTCTAGTCCTTCTTCTCTAGTGGTCTTCTCATCTTTCTAGTCTGGTATTTACTGTTTCACATGCAATAGTTCTAGTAGCGATGCAGCTATTCATTGCAAGCGACTATTCCTACAATGTAAACAGTGTAAACATTGTAGAGAGTCGCTGCTCAAAATCTTAGAAACGGCTAATACTCTTTTCTACTCTTGCTTTTTTGTTGATTTCTTTTCTATTGTTTTCTTTACTTTACTTTCTCTACTTTGCTTGTCATTGCTAGGTCTAGTCTTGTCGGGCGAAACAACCCAACAAGAGTAAATTTTCAGATGGTGACGTTGAAGACTGAGATCCTCGACATCAAGATTTGGGTGTGATAAACGAACGGACCCTTAGATGGATAGCGTATTCACACCCTAAACCCGAAACATAGGGTAGCGTTTTTAAGGCTGCCGAAAGGCGAGTCTACTATGGCCCCTACGGTGGATAAGATGGATAGTGAGTAAATCCAAAGGGTATTTGTCAAGCAAAAAAATAAATAAATAAAGCAATCAATAGGTGGTGTTGCATTCGCTAGTTTGCTTCATTTATTAATTATTACATTCATTAGTTTTTTATGTTCGTTAGATATTAAAAGATCATCAAACTCATCCTTCCTCTTATAACGTCTCTTTTTCTTTTTTGTTTACTCTTCACACTCTTGCATACTTTCATAATTTTTCCAACAAAACTTATCTTGTCAAAGCTCACCAAATTTTATCTACGAAATAATCTTTCTCTCTCTCTCTTCATTATCAGTTAGCTACATTCCATTTTCCTTCTGTCTCCCTACTTTCTCCCACCCCGATCATCCACCTATCCATCATCCTTCATCTACTACTGCTTACTATCCGTAATCTATAAGAAGTGTTGGCACTCACTAATCCTCTGAATTTACGGATACTGCTCTTGAACTCGTTATCGCTATGTTTCGAACGGCGACTCTCTTCCTAAACACTTTCTAGCAGGTGGTTTCGCGATCCCAATTGCTAAAACACTTTATTTCATTTTCCGTCCCCTGCTGCCAAGGAGAATTTCGGATCTAAATCGACGAGGAAGAAGAGGACGGTATTGCAAAATTTGAGAGATATTTACGTTTGTATGAAGTTTGAAGAAAAAAAAAAAAAAAAAGAGGATGAAAATTTTTCTAACATACAATCTTTCATCAAATCCTTAAACTTGTTTTAGTAGTACGCTTACTAGAAATCCTTTTTTAAATTTTTTTTTATTAATTACCTAGTATTTAGCTTTTTTTGTTTTGCTATTTTGGTTCTCATATTTTTTATCTTTAGTTCTATTTCTATTCTATTTGTTCTCTTCTATCCTTTCTCATCATTAGTCAGATAAAATAAAAATCTCTCAATTCAAATATTTCGATTTCAATACATTCGGCTTAAAATGTTTCATTCGGTTCGAAATGCTCTTTTATATTCCGTTCCTTGTTATCTTCCCCTTTATTTCATCTTAACTTACTTATCGTGTCCATTTGTAATCTGTAAAGTATATTTGCTAGTTTCTAATTATTTCTTTCTCCCTCTCTCTGTTTCTCTTGTTTCCTCTTACATGGTGGGGGATTGATAATTTTGGGCAATCCACTGTGAGATAAGTTTTCGTTTTTCTTACTCCTTGATGCGATAATTCTAAAGTCATATGATTCCTTTGCCTCACACCCAGCTATCGCCCCCATACTTAATCATACAATCTGTACTCACTTTTCATAGTAACTCTATCCTTTCGTAATAACCATCCTACACTAATCTAAATTGACGTTTTCCTTCGATATTACAATTTTTGTATGCGCTTTACTAGCTTACCTGTTCCTTTGTTTACGCATCCATTAAACTTTTAACTGCAAAATACAATTACTAGAAATTCATTACGAGTGCACACAAATGAATAGTTTTGCGTATACAATACTATAACCACCTAAATTAAACCTTGGTTTGGTTTTTATATACATACATCATCATCATTACTGTCGTAGCAACTGTACTTCTTCACATAACAAAGTTCATTACTATAGCTGTCTATGGTACAAACGTTAGCATACATTGTATCACTTCAAAATCAATCGATAGCTCTTTAGACTAGGAACAAATGCTTAGCCTCTCTCTTCGTTCTTCCTCAATCACGCGGCATACTGCCGACTTGCCTTAAATTTAGCGACATAGCTAATAAAAAATTAGCGATCAAAAATCCAAGTTACCATTCCTCAGGCATTATCAGCAAACCCTGTTTCAGACATTTTAAAAAATCGATTATTTTTTATATAACACAAGTGTTGGCATATTAAACGCTCGCCATGCCTTTCTCCATAATCATTCTTAAATTCATGGCCAATGGCAGTCGTCTTTTTGTCAATTTTTAACCGAATAGTGCAGTACGCTTTTAGTGTGACAACTGGCCAAAAAAAAGTCCAAACTACTGAAAATGGACCAATGTATACTGCGGATAAGCAATGCTTGTTTATGAAGATAATTGGCCATTCCGCAAGATCCTCACTCCAAGTCATTTCTTTATTAACGAGTACAAGCAACAAGATGTCAAAGATAAGGTTATCCAAAAACCGACTATATAAATATCCATAAAAGTTTTTCTCCCAATTTCCATTGCTGTTTGTCAGATGTTTCTTCATATCTCAATAAAACAATAGTAACGTTGTTCCATTTGTAGTTTTTCTACCTTGCCTTGTTTTATCTTGTCTCTTCTTAGTTATCCCGTCAATTTCATTACTAAACTTAAAAGAGCCGCCGTCTCAGTACTTGCAAAGTAGTTACAAGCATTCACTAAGGATTTTAAATGACGACTAAAACTGTCTTCGTACCGGCGTAAAATTTCTTCCATCTTATCCATTCTTCCTTCATCAAAGCTTTCTTCGGAATTCTCAAGCAAATATAAGGATCGGGTAAACGTGGAAGTATAAGAGGCAAACATAGCACAAGTATTAAGTAATTTAGATTGTACTTTAAGTAATCGCGAGTTAGTAAGCATGCATTCTTTTAGACACGTATCCAAAAAATCGATATGCTCCTGCATTAAATTATCCACAGTTCGGGCGTTCTCAAGTTCTCCCATAAATTTCCCCCAATGTGTTTCAATCACCTCACTTGTAGTATAGTAGATTATTTTTTGAACAAAACTAAGCATTCGTGTCCTTAATAACCAGCTGTTCCTTTTCCATTGTTCGATTTTCGCATTGGAGGAATTGAGACGCCAAGCACTATTCTTGCTGTGCTGCACCCAACTATTCTCAAGTTGCATTTCAACGTGACGAAGTAAAAGAAAATATCTGAACAAAAGTTGATATCGAATAATAGCTTTGCGGGATAAAATAAGTGAAAGGGGAAATGGAACTTTATAGCATAGTTGCATCGTTTCAAATCCATTAATATCTTTATCGCTACCAACTTTTGAAGTCCCCTGTGTGCTCCGATTGTGTTCACTCTCAAAATTTCGAGTTTCATTGCCCACATCCGCTTGCTTCGTGATTGATTCATTCCAAACTTCGTTTCCCTGAGATGATGTTCCTTCTTCCAAACCACTGATACTTACAATATGCATGAGCCAGTCTATTAATGATGTTTGATTCACTTCTACAGTCACGTATTCTTTATGTGGATCAGTCGCAGTTATCGTACCAGGCTGACGAAGGGCTAAATCTAATTGCGACTGCAACTTCGTGATAGATATATACTTTGCAGGTTTTCGTAGCTCGTGTTGAGCATTGTCAAGAAATGTTGTAAAAAAGTCAGATTGATCAAGGAAAAAATAATGTTTGAGCGAGTACAGATGAGCGTAAAGAGACTGTGAAGACTGGAGTAATTGCAAGAGAGATTCATTTGCATAAACATAGGCATTCATGATATTTAAAGTAAAGTTATCATCATCGAAGGTTGAAGGCCAGAGCAACTGGTTTTGAGTATCGTCTTTTGCATTTAACGAAGCCAGGTTATTAACTCCCTTCCTACACTCTAAAACGACGTTCAAATACTTGCCTGCAAAGAGTACCTTGTTTTGTAAATCAAGCAATTGTGGAGGAACTTGATCCTCTCGAATCACGTATCGTTTTTCCCAATATTCATCTGTGTAGTCTTCATCAAGTTGCATAGATGTGATTCCTTTGTGTATTTTTATCATAAATTCATCATATGGGTCATTTACGAGCCCGAGATGGATCCACTCATTCAACATTTTTGTATAAGGGCGTGAAGCTTCGCGCAATAAATAGGTTAGGATTTTTCGTGCCACAGGATCACCCGCATATTTCGTAAGACTTTCGGTCAAAAAAGAAATGACTTGCCCACCTTTACAAACCTTTTTCTTAGACCTAGTGGCATTAACAACATGTGAAATGTCATTTCCTTCATTAAGTTGCTCTAAAAGATCGTCGATGTTACTAAGACCTAAATCATCGCTGCTGGAAGCATTCTTTTCCATAGACAAAAGCAGGTCACGTAGAATTAAATACACTTGTCGTAATGAACGCGATGTGGGAAGAGTATAAAGGCGAAGAGTTTGAAGAGAAAAATTTGGATCAATTCGGCTCTGATTTTCACACTGCATGATAAGTACCACGTAGTCCATCACAAACTTTCGCAAAGCAGCGCACAATGCGTGGTTAACAAATCCGTATTCAAAATGGCTTCTCGATTCTATAAAAGCTGTGATACTTAAATAATGAGACCCCATCTCTAACATCTCAGAAGCAATATCCTTTATACCTAAATCAAATCCAGGAAGAATATAAAACGATGGCGGCATAATAATGGTTTCAAACTCAGAGGATGCTTTCATGTCTTGGAGATGTACAAATACACCCTCCATGCCCATAAATGCATTTAAGAGTTCGTTTATGAGACATGCTTCCTGCTGATGGATATTTAAGTTCGAAGGATCGCTAAAAGTCTTCCCATCGTAAAGATAATTTAATTGAATCCTATCAGAAAATGGAGAAACACCTTCACTCTTCAAAGAGACATGATAAACGCTCCCTTCCTCGAGAGCTGGAATTGGACTCCCATTCTCGCTTTCTTCTTTAGCAAGCACCGAACTAATCGATCTCACCATTTAAAGAGTCTTTTTTTATATAATCTACAAAAGTGTGAACATTTATTTAATATTTAGTGCTCTTTGTAATTATTATTCGGATATGCTTGTTTACCAGCAGGCCAGTTTTAAGATGTAGGTTGGTAAGTATGCGCCAGCTAACAATCAACGCAATTTCAAAGCAAACCAACTCAGGTCCGTGTAGCATTAAAAAATGCAAAAAAGTATAAAAAAAATTAGTCAAAAAATACATAACTAGAAGACTGCAGCATTTTCTATTGTAAGACTACCGTAAACTCAAAGGACCCCAAATACTCATTCGAGTATATATGGATAGCAGTAGACAGTGACAAATTCTATATGCTAGAGTTTATTTTGAATGGATAAAAATTTTAGATCCTAAGCTTGAGGGATTTATTCCCTTCATCTTTTTTTTTTTTTTTTTTTTTTTTTTTTTGTTGTGTTTAAATTTTTTATTCTAATGCAGACTACTTCGCTTTATTTACTAGCCAGTAGGTAATATTTGCATAATAAAAGCAATAAATTTAGCTCGGTTTTATGTTAATTATACATTTACTTGTTATTTCTTTAACAAAATAAATTTTTTCAAAAATACATATAAGCATCAATGATTTATTTACAGATAAAATGCTTTTCTAGGGAAGCAAGGATTTTGTAGTCGCATGAAGCTGGTGGTGAAATCACAAACATTACATCTATCAAAGTGTATATTGGTTGTAAAATCTCGAGTTCATCTTTTAAAAAAATAAATACAAAAAAAAAATTTATTGGTAAATGCACATACATTAAATTACTACCTCAATGCTTTATGAACATGAAAAATCCATACACCTAATCACAGGCATTCATCTGCTATACACTTATTCCGACGACCTCTTTGTTACTATATAATATTATGATTAGGAATTTTTTAGCGATATATCAATAAAATGGTTTAGCGAGATATACAAGCACTTTTCACTTTTAGCTTAAGCTTCATTGTGGCTTTTGCTCGTTTTACATCATGTCAGGTTACAGGAGGTAACGACCTGCATTGATACCTTGAGCATGTAGGAAACTGAATATCCAACAAAGAAAGAGCATAATAGCTACAGTCTTGAGCCCACCCCTTTAATATCAAATTATAACGTGTAAAATGGTATGAATAACTTTTTTAATTAATCAAAAGCATTCTTTTGTATGAAAATACTAATTATGATTCATAGACTGGTGTTCATGAAGGGACTGTGTTGGTTACTGGCGGCGCTGGTTATATAGGTTCTCATACGGTACGTAGAGAGCTTGAAGATACAGAAGAGGATTAGTAATGTACATGTAAATGTTTTAAGCACGCATCTTTTGTGAATATAGCTTGCTGCTCTTTACTTTTATACAATTTCGTCCATATTCTATAAAGCTCTTTTTTGAGATATTTTGCTAACCACAATCTGCAATAGTGCGTTGTTTTGTTAGAAAAAGGATATGATGTTGTAATTGTCGATAATTTATGCAATTCTCGCGTTGAAGCCGTGCACCGCATTGAAAAACTCACTGGGAAAAAAGTCATATTCCACCAGGTGGATTTGCTTGATGAGCCAGCTTTGGACAAGGTCTTCGCAAATCAAAACATATCTGCTGTCATTCATTTTGCTGGTCTCAAAGCAGTTGGTGAATCTGTACAGGTTCCTTTGAGTTATTACAAAAATAACATTTCCGGTACCATTAATTTAATAGAGTGCATGAAGAAGTATAATGTACGTGACTTCGTCTTTTCTTCATCTGCTACCGTGTATGGCGATCCTACTAGACCTGGTGGTACCATTCCTATTCCAGAGTCATGCCCTCGTGAAGGTACAAGCCCATATGGTCGCACAAAGCTTTTCATTGAAAATATCATTGAGGATGAGACCAAGGTGAACAAATCGCTTAATGCAGCTTTATTACGCTATTTTAATCCCGGAGGTGCTCATCCCTCTGGTGAACTCGGTGAAGATCCTCTTGGCATCCCTAATAACTTGCTTCCTTATATCGCGCAAGTTGCTGTAGGAAGATTGGATCATTTGAATGTATTTGGCGACGATTATCCCACATCTGACGGTACTCCAATTCGTGACTACATTCACGTATGCGATTTGGCAGAGGCTCATGTTGCTGCTCTCGATTACCTGCGCCAACATTTTGTTAGTTGCCGCCCTTGGAATTTGGGATCAGGAACTGGTAGTACTGTTTTTCAGGTGCTCAATGCGTTTTCGAAAGCTGTTGGAAGAGATCTTCCTTATAAGGTCACCCCTAGAAGAGCAGGGGACGTTGTTAACCTAACCGCCAACCCCACTCGCGCTAACGAGGAGTTAAAATGGAAAACCAGTCGTAGCATTTATGAAATTTGCGTTGACACTTGGAGATGGCAACAGAAGTATCCCTATGGCTTTGACCTGACCCATACCAAGACATATAAGTAAACCATACTCTTCCTTTTCGGATTAAGTGGGTTTTAAATAATTTCCTTCTCTTTCTTGATTCAAATTTGCATAATATGTTTTAGGACTTATGGATTCAAAGACATTATAATGTATTGTTTGATGAACCCTTTTCCCTTTCCTGTACCTTAATTGTTTATTGTAAGTGCGCTCGAGCTATCGATTAGGTCGCTAATAATACCGGTTTGCGAATAACTTATGTTTTAAAAGGGATTTAACAATGAAGCTTATTTCAAAACAATCACTTTCGGTTTACATTTTTATTTCTTTCTTTTGCATACGCATTTTCGTCAAGTTGACATTTTTTCTAATATTGAAGTTTCTTTATATTTCACCTTTTAATTGTATTTTTTTATTCAAAGGTTCTACTTTGTCAATCATTTTCAATTCCTATTTCGATATAGCTTAGATTTTACAATAATACTTGTTATAATACTGTCTATAACTTTTACGTTAGCCGAAGATTAGAAGTCAAGCACCGTATTGAAATCAAAATTATTAATAATGAGTAAGTGAATATATACCAAGGTTGAATGTTTTTTAACTTTTTAAATAGACAGTTATGAGATTTGCACTTCATGACATGCTAGATTAGCGTTTTTTTTCAAATGAATTTAAATTATTCGCAGCTGTTCAATGAATGTAATCGTATAATTAAATCTTAAATCTTTAAACAGCTGTGTGTTTGATTGAATCCACATTCGTCCTCATGTACTCATAGCTAGGTGAAATATATTAGGCTTTCAGTGATTCGGGATTCCAAACTACACTTAATACCCCCAACATCAAAAATTACGAAAATACGATTAAGCAAATAATATTTAAGTGGATATAATGACCAGCAAAATGGAAAATAATAAAGATGAAAGCATTTCTACCAAAAATGCGTTAGAAGAAAAATCGAACGAAACAAAAGACGAAACTTCAAAGCGAAAGCACGATCCGGCAGAAGAAGAATCAGCGGTTTCCACTAAAGTCTCGAAGAGTGAACCGCTGGAAGATAAAGGGAATGCTGAAGTTAAGGAATTTAAAGAGACTACGAAGAGCAATGGCGTAAAACCGGAGGTTGAGATTACTGAGTCTACTAAAATCCAAAAGGAATCAAACACGGAGCCATGTATCTCAACTGGAGGTAAGGTAGAAGAAAAAGAATTGAAGGTGAATAAGGATGTTGATGAAAATGAGGGACACGTAGCTGTAGAGACAGGCAAAAAAGAATCGGCTGCTAAGCCTGCCGCGAGTGTTTCTCCCTTTTCACAATTTGCTTCATTCTCTAATGCCTCGTCTCCATTCTCCAATGTTTCAACCGCCTCCTCTGAACCAAAAGAAGAGAAATCAGCATTTGGTGCTTTCGCTTCTTCAAAGTCAGCGTTCACAATGAAGAGCGTTAAGGATAGCCCATTTAAAAAGTTTGCTGCAGGAACAGCAGTTGAAACAGAAAGTGGTTCTGGCAAAGAAAAAGAAAATGATAAAAAGAGTTCAGAGAACTTTGACGAGTTACTTGCGAATACGTCAGCCAAAGCATTCGAGAATCAGAAAGGTTCAGCTGGTGAAACCAAATCGGAACCTAAGGAGGCTGACAAGGGTAGTGGAGACTCAACAAAGTCTACTATGCATCAGTTGAGTGATTCAGAAATCATCACTGGGGAGGAAGAGGAGGAATCAATATTCAGTGTTCGCGCAAGACTTTATGTTGTTGCTGATGAAAAAAAGACTTGGAAGGAACGTGGGCAGGGAATTTTGAAAGTAAATGTTCCCAAGCAAAGGGGATCAGGCTCAGGCCGCCTTTTGATGAGAAATGATGCCGTGCATCGAGTTATAATGAACGTGCCTCTTTTCCAAGGCATGTCGAAAAAGTCATTACAAATTGCATCAGCATCTAGTGGTGGTTCTGCTAATTACTTAAAGATCTTCGTTATTGAAAATGGAAAATCTGTGTTATATGCTGTTCGTGTCAAAGATAACAGTTTGGCAGAACAACTACGCAATCACGTTTTGGAAGCCATTCCTAAGGGTGGAAGAGAAGATGCATGAGCGAGATAGAAGATCCACTCGTAAAATAGTAAGTACTTTTCGATTCTTTTTTAGCTCTTCACTATGGTTCTTATTCATTCGAAAGTCCAAAAATATTATATCTATATGCAAAATATGTCACGCTATAGGACGGGTTAAAGTTATACATGATTTAAATGAGCCGATCCTATTGACTTTTAATAATTGATTTTCCGGGTCAGTCTATTTCTATACACTCGTCTTATCATTGGGAGGCATACCTCTATAACTACAGTTTTTCAAAATTACTAACAATGTGTACATCACAGTACGTATTTTATTTCCTCCATTTTTACCTAATTTAATCTTCATATTGCTCAGTACGCCATCTTGAAGGAGCAGAGAGTAGTAAGTTTTGCGATCGTTTGTCCTTTCAAAATTGTGATTTTATCCACCATACAACCAGATCATCGCACTTCGAGATTTTTATCTCTCTATGTATATTTTTTTCATTTTCAAATCATGAACTATGGCCGATTGCTGCTAGCATCAATGTGATTTTACACAGCAAATACATCTAGCAGCACTCTAACATATAATCAAAATTTAAGATTGCTATAATACTTTAAATACGATATCAATCACCAAATATAATTTTATTCAAGAGTATCTTAAGTCAGATTGTGCGCTATCGTTAATTTCCTTTAATCCCTAGTTACTGATAGTTAAACTCATGATGTATTGTCTCCCCTTCAATTCGTTCTAACGACGTTTCTTAGGACTTCTAACTAACGAACCTTTCCTCATTAATTTCGAGGGAGTTTACGTCAGTTAGATTATCTGATGCAATGCCTTTTTTTAGCGTATATATAACATGCTATTGCCTCTGGGAATTCCTCGCTTTCCAAGTAAGCTACCTATAGTAATTACTAAATTTTCTCTGTTTCTTTTTTAACTTGGAGGTTATTGTCTCTATAATCCTTGATTAGGATTGTTTTGTTTCTTCACTTGTGCTCTTTGTATTCCATTTTAGGTAAAACTTTGGTCTAATACATACTGTGGTAGTATTTAGAACTCTGGTTTATTTGAAATTTGTGTTAAATAGGATTCTTTAAAGTGGGTTATTTTCATCTTCCGACATACCTTTCTCATTATCCCTTAGTTTAGTGATTCAAAGTTCAACTTACCGTTTAGTAGGGTTTACTTTTTTAGTTCCCTCAATTTTATTTCAAGAGGAATAATTTATATTTTTTATTTTCCTTCTTATCTATCTTCTTTTTGTGATATTTATTTATTTTGATTTGTAAAAATGCGTTCTCGATCAGTGGCATCTTTAGGCGTCTTGCTTGCCATCGTCTTTTATATCTTTACGTATGGGTTCTCTACCTATCGAAAAAACGACACCTCCGCTGTAAAGACTTGGTTAGAGGAGCACTCAATCCCATATGGATCAAGAAGCTCTCCTTCTGACTTTCAGCAATTTATCTCCGAATCTTATGATTCCTTGGTCCCTAACCTTGACAAATGGAGCGGCCATAATTTAAATTCTTGGTTGGGAAAAAAAACCGAATCTTCATATCTTGATGCTATAAGCAACAAAATTCGTAAGACGGGTCGTAAACTTAGTGGCTCTGTCGAGGATGCTCGGGATGCCACTCAAGAAGCCTGGGAGTCACAAAAGGCTTCGCTTTTCGAATCTTGGTCTGATTCACAATTGCGAGCCTTTTTAGCTAGACACAGTCCCCAATTTGCTGCTAAAGAGAAGAAAGGCATTCTGGAGAAGTTGAGTCCTGCTTCACTTCGCGAAACAGCTGCAAAGGAATATGATGCCCTCACTTCTAAATTAGGCAATACTGGAGATTGGATTTATGATACCTGGTCCGATAACGAATTGCGCACCTGGCTGCATGATGTAGGTGTTCCCATTTCTTCCCATGAAAGTACTCGTTCTCACTTGCTTAGAAAGCTGAAGAACTATATTTCTACTAAAGCTGACGAAGCCCAACCTTCTGTTGAAGCTGTAAAGGGCAAGGCTTCCGAGAAGGCAAAGCAAGCTGGAGAATTTGTTTCTGACAAAGCTGGCGATGCTAAAGAATTGGTTAACGAGAAATCTAGTGAAGCTGGTCAATATGCAGGACAAAAGATGGAAGAAGGTGGTGAACTTCTACAAGAAATTTCGAAAAGAAGGGGCAGATTTGGTAATTGGTGGGCCAATTCTGGACTAAAAGCATATTTTGACGCTCATGGTATTCCTGCTTATCAACCATCTCCAATTGATCAATTTTACGCTCACCTTCGTCGTCAGTATTACTTAAAAACAAACGGTTATCAGGCTCTAAAGTCAAAGGCCTATGAGGAAGCTTCCAACGTGGCTGACTCTGCTTCTTCTATTGCCTCTAATGTTGCAAGTGGTGCTACAGAAGCCTATCAAGGCGCTGCTTCTGGAGCCTCTCGTTTTACAGAGGGTGCGAAAACCGCCGCAGAATCGGTAACATCTGCATTTGAACATAATAAGGATACTGCCACTTCAAAAGCCAAGCAAATGAAAGGTAAGGCTGCCAGCCTTGGCTCTACTGCCTCAGAGAAGGTAGGCGAAGCTGCTGACTATGCTGCTGAAACCGCTAGTAAGGTTGCCAGTAAGGCGGCATCTAAAGTACGTGAAACAATAGATGAGACCATCATCGAGCGCTGGCAAGACTCTAAATTGAAGGAATTTTTGTTCCTTCGTGGAGTTCCGGTTCCTCAGCGTTCTACTAAGGATCAATTACTGGACCTTGTTCGTAAGCATTTCAATAAAGGCGCTGTTCCTAATTGGGCTGCTTATTTTGATACTTTGAGCTCCAAAGAGCTTTCTGCCTGGATTAAGGAATACAAAAAACATTACCATGGAAAACTTCACCCATCCAAAGATCGTGAACATCTTTTCCAAAATGCCTGTAATATTTATCGCGCTATTGCTGAAAAGGCTGACAAATCTGTTCTTCAATCGATTCAATCAAAGTTTCCTAAGGCAACTGTTCCCGGTTATGACTCTTGGTCTAATGAAGATCTAAAGTCTGCACTCAAGGAATATGGTGACAGTATTGGTAAGGTGTTTAATCGTAAAGATGCTATTGAACGCTTAAAGCGTCATGATATTTTATTCTATGGTCCTGTTGTTGCCGACAAGGCTAAATCAGGAGTCTCTGGCTTCCTTCGACGTGTTGCTTCTTTTATGGGATTTGGCACTCGCGACGTAGCTGAAATTAAGCTAGGAGAAAACATTCAAAAGGTAAAAGATACTGCCTCTAAAGCCTCATCTGCTGTATCTTCAGCAGGCGACTATGTCGAAACTAATGTAAAGAAAGCCCAAAGGGTTTTGTAAATTGTTCATGAACGTTCTTAATGTCTATTTATATTATTTAAAAAGAAGGAGATTACGTCTAAAACGAGTTCTCGTTTAATATATGACTTTTAATGAAATATCTATGTTCATATTCGCTACTTAACCTTCCTTGGCAAGTAATCCATCCTATTGTTAACATTAATATAATCCATCAAGATACTTTTTTATTAATTTAAGTTTTTCAGAATTAGATGTTGGTGCACCTCCTCCAAATCTAGAGCTGTGGAAAGAATTGGTAAAATCTTATCGCGATGTTCGTGATTCTCTAAAAATTGCAGTAAAACATTTCTAGCATATTCTTTGTTAATCAATTCTTTAGAAATATTGCTTATAACAGGTGGCTCGAATGAACCTGCTGAATCACTTGAAGCTTTGGGCAATATTTCACTGCTCATAACACTGGACAGCTCGCTCTCGTGAGATTTGACACTTTCCTTTTGAACCTTTTGCTTTTCAATGAGTTCTTTTATTTCATCCCTTGACTCCACTAACTCGTTTCCAACATTCCTGAGCATATCTTGAAGATTTTCGTTTTCTTCCTTTAGTTTGCAGACCGTTTCATCAGATTTCTCTAATCTTTTTTTTATATCAAGGTGCTCTTGCTTCGTATTTAGAGCATCCCTGTTGTAGATTTCTGCCTTCTGTTCGGCTTCGTCGCGTTGAATTTGGATCCTACGAACCAAGTCACTCAAGGTTTTGTTTGCATTCTCCAACTCCTTTACCTTTTCATCTAGAGGTTTTTCTTTATCTTTTGAATCGATCGAGCCGGAGCGTTGTTCCTCTAAATCATTATTACCCACAAATTGTTCTGAAGGACCATTATTCTTCTTCTTTTTTCTGTTTTTACGCTTCTTTTTTGAAGCAGGCGGTTTGGTTATTGCGGCTTCATCTAGAAATACTGTTTCTGATTTCTCTTTTAGAAAATTTTCGTTTTCTAAACTGTTTTTTGCTGAAACAGTGGTTTCCATAACTGGCTCCTTGTTTGGAATGGTTATGCCTGCATCGATAAACGTCTTGCACACCACAAGGTAGAATTTAGTAAATTAGATTATAAATTTATAGCATTTAAAACCAATTTTAACTGAGTATGATTTCTGAATTTTTTTAATATGAGCTTTGCGAATTTGGAAAGCTAAATTTGCTTTACTTTATGATACTTTTTCTACGATTTTCACAAACTTACGTTGTTCAATAAAAAATGAATATTCACACATCAAGGATTCTTTTATTTAGTCTCTAAAATAAAAATTATGAAAAGAAATTTTTTTTGTCAGGTCATTATTTGTTTAAAAAAGAAAAGAAAGATTAGATGAAAATATGTTTCCCAATAGAAAGCTAAATTAAGAATTTATGTTTCCTAAAGAATGCTCTTTAATATACTCGGGCCCTTTTTCCAGATATTCTTCACGAGTAACTTTAGCAGCTTTAAACTTTTCAGTAACACTCCACTCTGATGCACCCTTCCATGCATCAAGAAGAGGATTAGAAGCTCGAAATACATTAATTGAGGAACCCACAGGCATAATACTGGTTAGCTCTCGCTTTATGCGAGTCTCCATTCCAGGAAGGGAACCAAGTCCACCAGTAATTAGTACGTTACTAACGAGCTTTTGCTGTTCTTCTAAACTATGTCTTTGCAAAATTGAACGCATAATCTCTAGTATTCCTGCTTGATCAATACCTACTATGCTTGGAGAGAATATAACTTCCGGAACACGTATTTGTTCAACATTAAGATGTAGTTGAAAAGCTTGCGCAACATCGTTAACGTCAAAGTCACTCACGCCACGAGTAAATGCGTACAAGAGCGTAGCTCGCGGATCATTTAATGTGTCATAAGTATTTGCCTGCGTAAATTGTGAATCATATTCCAAAAGTTGTTTTTCGAGAGAATATATTTGGTCGAGAAGTTTCTTACGTTCCTCTTCAAGTTGTTCAGCAGTTAAAACGTCGTGATACACTTTCCAATCTTCATCTCGAGCGCCGAAATTATCTTCAGATTGATCTTTGCGTTTTCGTTTTTGAATGGGCTGTTCGCTAGCAAGAGTAGCAAGACTTTTCATTCTCATTTGTGAGGCATGTGATTTTCTGTCATTCAATTCAAATTTGAGCCTTTTATTTTTTGATATTTTTTCCAGCAAAATTTTATGAGTTTCTCTCTTTTCGTTGACCCAAGTTGAGAAATTTTCAAGTCGCAAGCGTTCATCAGCTTCAGCTCGTTCAGCTTCAGCTGCTTCTTCTATAGCCTTTTCAGCCTTCGCACGAACTCGGGCATCGTAATTTGCTTTCATTAACCGCTGGTGCCGTTTTTGACGTAGCCCAGCTTCGTCAAGTTCTGCATCGGGGACGTTCAATAGAGGAAAAGCTTGTTCGACATCAATTTCTGTAACATCTAAAGATCCCTCCGACTCCTCTTGACGTTGTTGATCTCTTTGGGCTCTTCGAATTTTAGCCTGAACATTTTTAACTTGAGCATTGAGTTGAGATTCATCCTCAAAGCCAGCTTCTTCCAATGCTCTTTGAAAAGCACGACGAGATAAAACTAAACTCTGCTGTTGAAGTTCCGTTAAAGTAGCAAGCTCACGATCACGCTCAGCTGCTTTTTCTTTTCGCTTTATAGCAGCTTGAGCCTGAAGGCGTCTACCACTTTCACGCTTGCGCTCAGCTATTAATTCCAACTCTTCCTGACTTTTCTCCTGAGCAGCTGCCTCCGTATATGGAAATTGTAATACGATTTCATCGCGTTCTAAAATATCACGATCAAGGGCGTGCGCTATATCATGTGTATAATCAGAAGAAACATGGCAATGATCGTGCATAAGCAATTCAGCTTGAGAAGGAAGCATTTTTATAGGAAAAGAAGGGTATTTAATTTGGAATAATTTCAGTAGATACGAAGAGGATTGCGATCCACCCCAAGAAATACGCTTAGCCTCTGACAAAATTCTTTCACCGTTTAATACGGGTATTACATGAGAAGCAGCATTTCCCAAGTTCAAAACGATTCCACTAGAAGATGGCTTTGTATTATGGTAGAATGAAAAAAGACCGTCAATGCCATAAGCAACCGATGGTGCATTGTACAATTCAAACAAAAGTTCGGTCATCGTGGAACGAACATACGTTGGATTTGCTAATGGCTCGGTCATACAGATGGGATGTTCCATTCTATCAATCCCAAGTTTTAGAAATGTGTAATCAAGAACTTGCTCCATTAAATCCCAATTACTGATGACATTTCGTTCAAACGGTGAGCGAGCAATTGACCTTGAGCCCACCTCAATTAGAGTATCGTTTCCCACAAGTGTAGAGGTACGTGAAAGCTTACGATCACGGTATCGAGAAACTAAATTGTCAAAAACTAATTTTGGATCTTTTTCACCACCCCATCCAGCTCTTAACTGCCAAGATCCTATACAGTATATTCATTAGTAACCATTTTAAAAAAATTGTTCGTATTATAATACCATTATCAATTACTAAAGGAATATCATTTGAGACATTTTGGAATGAAGGTGTAGGTCCTGAAAACACAGGTTCTCTAACAGCATATATTTTCATTATTGTGATATTCGTAAAACGACAAAAATATACTTTATTTCATTGCAAAAAAGATTTGTGTAGTGAGAACGGTGTGTTGTACAAAAAAATGAGGAATGTGCTATCCAGACGTAGGAGGTAGTACTAAGCACCATGGTGTTTTTTGCCTACTGATATAAACCATTCAGAAAATAGCAACCAATATGTATCTAATAGAATGAATATAAAGGTGGATTCACTCTTCACATTCTGGTAGAGATATGAACCAATCATGAAATTTACTTTTTAACGGCTAAAGGCATAGAAATAATGTGTAGAGTCTGTACGAGTGTTCAACGATAGTTAAAAAAAATACTTCTTTCATTTAGAAAACAAGAAATTAAGATGAGTTGCTTGGGCATCCAGAAAAAAAGTCCTTGGAATCGCTTGGAAAAAAAACTTACCTGCGAATTTCTGGGTTTCTTAAAGTAAACCTACAAAAAGAAAAATAGAGCATGAAAAACAACTTTTCCTTAATTATTGTTGCAATTGTATATATGAAGTGAACGTATTGGAGGCCACCGAGAATTTTAGATTTTCACAAATTTATCATTTGGAAATTTAAAGGTTTTTAGCGACTACTGAAAAATATGCTAGCTACGTCAACAATAAGCATTGAAATACTCATGGTAAGCTTCCAATATATTAACTTTCGAAATAAATCATGTTTGTGTTAATCCATCAAAATTGAAGCTTAACGCATCCTCCACCCTCGAATCATTGTATATTCTACCAACTCCTTTAGATTACAGTCGTTTGCCATTTCTGCAAAATATAATCAATCACTGGTTTTATTAGAAAGAAAGCTTGCGGAATACATTATTTTTGTGTTTGGCTTCAATTGGAATTAATCTGTGGCCATTATAGAGTTTCTTCCTTTAGAGGATAAGGAAGCTGTCCTATATTCGATTCTATAAAATTCAAAGTTTTTCTTAATTTAATTGTGACAATGGGTCGTGCAGAAGCAGGCACACCAAAGGCGATTTCAAATGCTTTGAAAAGTAAAGGTTTACAACGTTTACGTTGGTATTGTTCGGCTTGTCAGAAGCAAATGCGTGATGAAAACGGATTTAAATGCCATACGCAAAGTGAAGGTCATATTCGACAGATGAATGTAATTGCTATGAACCCAGGCAAACGTATACAAGATTTTTCCAACCAATTTTTACGAGATTTTATAAGTCTTCTAAGGACTGCTCACGGTGAGAAAAAGATTCATTTTAACCAATTTTATCAAGAATATATCCGCGATAAAAACCATGTTCATATGAATGCTACTCGATGGCATACACTTAGCGAGTTTTGCAAATTTCTGGGTCGTCAAGGAATGTGTCGCGTGGAAGAAAATGAAAAGGGTTTTTTTATTTCTTATATTGATAAAAACCCTGCTAATATCTTAAGAAATGAGGCTAACAAGAAACGAGAACGTCAAGAAAAATCTGATGAAGAACAACGTCTTCGCTTGCTTGATGAACAGATTAAGCGTGCTTATGAATCAGCACAGAATAACGAGGACAATAAGGATGGAAGTTCAAGGGAGCAACCTGTACTACATGAGATTGATCTTTCAAAAAAAGGAAACCCGATTCAACTTAATTTATCCTCATCTTCAGATTCTCACTCTGCTCAAAATGAATTTTTTCAAACAAGAAATACACCCACATTTTCTTTTTCTAGTTCATCCTCCCAGACCTCCTTGAAGCACAAACCAAAAAATGTTTTTGCAGAGCTGAATAAAAGCCGTAAAAAGAACAATAAGGATTCTTTAGATCAAGGGCAGAATGTAAAAAGGCCACGGTCAGCTGTTGAAGACATTATTGCTCAAGAAACAATGAGAGAGAAAAGACGCAATATAAAGCTCTAACCGGAGAATTGACGTTTTTAAAAGGCTTCAAAAGTGAGAATTTATTTATTGGTTTATTATTTATAAAAAAAATACGCTTGTACTTGTACTTTTACTTTTAATGTAGCTTATTTAACCGTATATGTGTTATTTAGTAGCCTTTCTGCTAGCTTAGTCTACTTGATTTGAAGGTGCTGTAAAATACATGAAAGCTCCAAATTTCATATAATTTTGCTTTCACTTGATCTAAGTTAGAGATTTAATAACTTATATTTTACTATAGTACATATATATGAAAATGTTCGATACGTTAGTAATTGTAGCACAATTCCGTATACAACCTTGCCTGAACAAACATAATCAGTTAAGACATGGCTTCGGAATTTTCCGGTCAAATACAAGAATTGCTGTCTAGAATACCTCCTGTAACAAGGTATATTCTGCTTGGAACAGCAGCTACCACAATTTTAACTTTATGTCAACTTCTTTCACCTTCGATGCTAGTTCTGCATTATCCGTTAGTCGTTCGTCAGAAACAATGGTATCGTTTATTTACTAATTATCTCTATGCTGGAACTGGATTTGATTTTATCATGAACATTTATTTTTGTACGTAAATCCATTAAAACCTGTATTTAAATTCTAACGTTTTGTCAATAGTTTACCAATATAGCACATACCTGGAAAACTTTGTCTTTGCTAGGAATGCAAAAAAATACATTATTTATTTAGTTAAAGTTGCTCTTTTAATTGATGTAAGGAGTATTTGAAGGTCTAAAGTATGCTTATTAACGTTTCTCTTTAGGCATTTTCCTTGATCTCAGGACTTGGAAGCGCGTTAAATCAATCGCTTGCCGCTGCCATTGCTTATAATTGGTCTTTGTTTAACTCATTTTCCAAAATCCAGTTTTTGTTTGGTTTTCATGTTCAAGGCAAATATTTGCCATATGTTCTTCTTGGCTTCAGCTTTCTAACCGGAGGTCTTCCATCTCTAGTAGTATTGGGTTTTGGTATTATCTCTGCAATGATCGTCAATTTTTTTGATTCGATTCACACTCCTGTTGTCCATCGCTCCAACTCTCCCAAATTGAATTCCCAAAAGGTGTCTGGAACATTCATTGGGAAGGGCAAAAAGTTAGGCACTTAATTTTTCATATTGATGATTTCATTAAGTGCGTTAAAAACAGTCGATACGTGTTCGAAATTTTTATCAATATTTCTTACTCCATTCATCACCTGTCGAGTCTGGTAGGCAAACTTTCACAATTTTCAATAATGCATCAATGAGTTCCACTATTTCAAATTTTTGATGAATAATATTTCACTTCTTTCCTGTACGAACACGACGGCTTTCTCATTCATATGCTGATAGCTAAAAATCCGAACTACACTAATTTGTTGAAATGTAGCCCTTTATTATAATGTTCTTATCTAAATTTCTTTTTTTATCCTTCACCAATAGACTAAAGTAAACATATGTACAAATTGACGTGCGAGGCATATGCACTTAGAAATCTTTTATTTTACGTTCATAAAGTAAAGTGGGCCTATACCACGTAGAGTACACAGATCAACTACCAGCCAGTGTACGGTGAAGCAGGCATGGAGAATTCAAAATGGGGAGGTTTTCTTAAGAAAGCAATGTCAAATGTTGAAACCAGTATTGACAAAGTCTTAGACGGTAATCAGATTGAGGAGATGTCACGAGGAAATGCAAAATCAAAAGATGAGATTATCGCAAAGCTTCTTACGGAAGGACAGGCGCTTTCAAAAAATGAGTTAAAGTTAAACAATACAATTAAGCAACTTAAAAAGAGTTTAAGTGAAGCTGAAACAAAGTTGAAGCGCCTAGACGAGAAACAAGCGACTCCGGAATTACAGGTATCTGACTCAAAGGAGATGGAGGAACAATTGGAACTACAAAAGTCTCAATTTGAAAAGAGGATATCAATTTTAGAGAAAGAAAAGGAGGATCTTCAAAGAAAAATGGAAGAACTTACAGTAGAAAGCATGGAGGTTGTTCGTCTTACGCGTCAAGTAGAGACCCTCTCAACCCAGTATTCGATTCAAAGGAGTCAATGGGTACGTGAAGATGAAAAGAAGAAAAAGGAAATTCAAGACCTGAAAGAACTTTATGAGAAATCCGAGCATGGTGCAAAGAATTGGGAAAGGGAACGTGAGACTTTCCAGAATCAAGTATCTCAAATGTCTAAACAGTTAGATTCATTGGAGAAACTTTGTGAAAGGAAAGATGAAGAAATAAGGAGTTCTCAGGCTTTTAATATGACATTGAGAGAGGAAAATGATACTTTAGCAGCCCAAAATTTGGACTTACAAACACAACTAGACCGATTACAAAGGGAGCTTGACACTAATATAAGAAGTAATGTTAAATCTAAGCCTAAAAAAATTGTCACTACAGGAGGAATTCCTGAAAATAATGATTATACGGTTGGAAAGGTAGATACGCTTAAAGTCACCAAAGAAGATGAAGATCCCACTACCCCTACTAATGCTATTCCGATACCTTCATCTATGAGCAAGCGTGATGAAGCTTTAGAAAATGACAAAGATAATTATTTTGACGACCTACATCCCTTAAATATTTCAACAAGTCCGCAACCATCTCCTTTGAGTTTTTCAGAAATCCCACAAAGCGATACACGGAATGCTTTAGAAAACTTTTTGGATAATCTTCCTTCCCCTTCAGAAGAGAGATCCAGAATTTCCAGATCAGCATCAGAAGCGCGAAAGTTGGGTATAAACGCTCAGTCAAGGTATGCTTCCATAAGCAGTGCAGTTCTTTCTCCTCCTTCGGAAGCTTCAAGAAAATTTAGCCTATACGAATCTGAGGCAATATCACCAACATCAGGGACACCCAGCAATCTTGAAAAAGGTGCCGGGAATGTTCCTGATGTTAGTCTTTTGGAGCAACTTGCTACCACAATTCGCCGATTAGAAGCCGAACTACAAACAACTAAGCAGCAAGTAGCGCAACTTATAATCCAAAGAGATCAGGCCCGTCAAGAAATTGTTGATGCCTATGTAAATAATGATGCAAATGAAGATTCAAAAAAGCAAGTGGAAGAGCTTAGACTACAATTACAGAACCTCGAAAAAGAGCATGCCAGTACGTTGGTAACACTTAAGCAGAAAAGTGACAAAGTGTTTGAATTAGAGCTGGACATTAAGGATATGCGTGAACTTTATGTCAGTCAAATTGATATATTGGCAGGCAGGCAATAACGTTTGGAAAAACTTGTATTAAAAAAAAATAATTTTAATATAAATCATTTTATTTAATTTCATTGATTCTTTCAAATATTTTGAGCGACGATGCTGGAGATGATAAACGTATTGGCAAAATCAAAATATTAGTTTTGAGTATATGAAACAGCTTAAAAATACTTGTACTCTAAAGGCATAGATGGGTGCAACCACCTAACTGTTCTAAGACAGCCTCAATTTGATCGCCATCTTCCATATCAAGCTAAATGTATAGTTAGTACCGGCTTTTGTTGTAAAAGTTTAAAACTTACCTCAGCAGGTGTTTGATCTGGACGAATACGTTCCCCATCAACAAGGAAACGTAAGCTGTTCATACTTTTTCCTTGTCGTGCACAATAAATCTTCATTAACTTGCTGAACTCAGTGGTCTTTTTAATTTTGAAAAATACTTCGTTGTTATCCTACATCAAGTTAGCTTCACGATTCGTGCATTAAAGACTTTTGAAAGCAAAAGATGACAGGAATAGCATGAAAGTCTCTTGCTGTAGCACACACCTGTCCGACAACTTTCAAATTGATATGCTCTGTGGATGGTTTGACATCTTGTTGCGAAGTGTCACCTGTGGTAGGAGTGATAGCACTTTTGTCAGCATCAGAAATGTTTGCTGATGGTGATTCAGACATTTTTTCTCAGATACTATATAAAATCGAATATACAGGTACAGGGGGGTACAATCAAATTCTCATAGATCAGGAATGACTGTTGTGATTGTTTGAAGCAAGAATAGCGTAATGTGGTATATAATATAACGTGTATAAATCTACTCCACTATTTTGTTTAGTTGTGTCTTAAAGCTACGTTAATTATTTGCTTACTACGTTTACTCTGCTTATAACAATGGTTAGAAAACCGTAAACTGCAAATCTACAAGAATTTTTGAAACGCTAGCAAATATTTGTCGAACTATAAAAATAAAGCCGTCGATAAATAAGCCGGTTTATATCGTTTTGTTATAAAAGACAATTTTGTTGATTTCATCGGTGTTAAACCTTTACTTGAATCTTTTTAATATTTTCGAATTAATTGGCATAATAATCAAGCATTAATATTCTTATTTATTTACCTTAAAAATGTCTTATATGAATAATACTTTTCAATCTAATTATGATTATTCTAAGGACAAAAACTTTATGTCAACAGACATTGGACCTTCGATGCGTGAAATGAAGGCACAGAAGCGTCGTAGTCGTCCTATGGATAATCCAGATGCTGATAATCCCTATATTCCTAAATTCATTTCAACCGCTCCTTGGTATGCTCAGGATGATGATGCGGTCGAAAGATTAGCCCATCAAAGGATAGGCAAGAAAGAGACACCAAGTGGTGGTCGTTCCTCCATTGAAGGCTCTTGGTACGTTAGAGGGAAAAAATTAGGACCTGCTGCTACAAAATATCGAAAGGGTGCTTGTGAGAATTGTGGAGCCATGTCCCATAAAGTTAAAGATTGCATGGAGCGACCAAGAAAGCGGGGTGCTCGTTGGACAGGAGAAGATATTCAAGCAGACGAAGTTATTCAAGATATCAACGTTTCATGGGATGCGAAACGTGATCGTTGGAATGGCTATGATGCCACGGATTATAAGAAAGTTATTGAGAGATATGAAAAATTGGACGAATTACAAAATAAGGGGGAAGAGAATAGGGATGCGTCAGAAAATTCTGCTGTTAAAGCATCAAGAAATTCCACCGTTTCTGGTTCCGAAGATTCTGCATCCATAACTACACCAAGCCTTAGAATGCGAGAAGATGTGGTGGCGTATTTGCGAGCTGACAATAAAAACTTACAATATGAACCCAAATCCAGATCAATGAGAGACGAAACTGGATATCATATGGTGGATGATTCTTCTGGAGGTGCTGGCTTTGTCAAAGCATCTGGTGGTGAAAAAGAAGACTTCGAAAAACTACAAATGTTTGCCTGGGAAGCTGAGCGTTCTGGAACTCGTGTCCATGTTGTAGCCAATCCAACAGCTGGTGAGCTGGAATTTCGAAAAAACAAGGCATCTCGTATGACTACCCAGAAACATATTGATCAAAGCATATTAGATCGTTATGGGGATGGTACCTCTAAAGTGAAAGACAAAAAAGCAAAAAATAACGAAAAAGAAGTTCCGGATTTAGCTATTCTTGATAAATCTGAAAAAAGCAAAGGAGAGTCGAACACAGATGAAGAATCCGAAAACTTAGTTATTGTTGAAGGGGACTTATGATTTTATTTATATATCTAATAATATCTAATAATGACTGAATGTACTGCAATGACATTTTTCTAAATATAACACTAATTAACTTGTTATTATTTCTTTAAATTTTATCTTACTTCGTTGAACAAGAGACTTCTGATATTGTCTAGCGATGGTGCAATTGTACTTTCCAGATTTGTTTAACGAAGTTTTAAGAAACTTTGTTATGTATACATTCTGTCAGAAGGGTAAACATCGTTAAAATATTCTTGCCTATGGATAGAGGAACTTTTGTACTGAACACCTTCAATTCTCCATTATCAAATTTTTATTTAATGTCTTCGAAACTATCGAAAAAGAAATTAAAATCTTTGGAATACCGCTCCAAAAAATTTGATAAAAAGTCGCAAAGTTTGGAAGAGCATGAGAAGAAAGTACAGCAAAAGAATGAGGAATTAGAAAAGAAAGCCGCTGACAAAATATCGAGAGATGAACTACCAGAAAAGCAACTAGCACAATCAAATGATAAAGATAAACATAGCGTTTCAAATCCCCCTCATAAAACTTTGAAAAGCAAACGACAGAAAGGGAAAAATAATGACAGAAAGGTCATTTTGTTTGTTGGTAATTTGCCTAAGGATTCTTCTGTTGAAACTCTACAACTTCATTTCAAACGCGCAGGTCAAGTTCCTTCGGTTCGTATTCCTACCGATAAAACTAGTGGTCGTCAGAAAGGATATGCATTCGTTGAGTTTATAAATCCCAAGACCGATGTTATTTCAAAAGCTTTAAAGTTTCATCATACTATTTATAAGGAAAGGAAAATCAATATTGAATTAACTGCCGGAGGAGGCGGCAAAACAGAAGCCCGCATGAATAAAATTAAGGAAAAAAATCGCAAATGGAAAGAAGAAATGAGACAACGGGTTGCTAGCGAGGAACAGCAGGCAGGCGAGGAAAAGATGGCCAGGAAAGCTGTTGCAGATGAGGGATTGGAATCTGGAATTCACCCTGATCGATTGAGATTATTGCAATAAATCAAATTCCTTGGAAAATTTAAGCGCTTGAGGTTTTTTTGTTTTTTTTTTTTTGTTTTAAATCACATTAGTGTGTCATAGAAATTTACGGGAACGTATTATATCAGCATAGTTGAAGTTTCTAAAAAGTTATGCAATCCGATGGATTAATTAGGTTTGGGAATTGAGTTACTAATTTTATTTAAACTTTTATAATTAATGTAAAGAAAATTAGAGATGTTTAAAGCAGTATATACTGTGAATAGTCATATTTACGTAACGGGAGACTTTTAACATATACGAACTTGATCTATCCCGAAGCTAACTATAGTTGTGTTTAACAAACATAACTTTTCGTTATTTAGTTACAAGTGTTAAAATAATCAATGTCTAAAAATTGAGCAGCATACCAAATACTATTTAATATAATATTTTATTATTTTAGCAAGGCATTGCAACGTATTTTAAGAGTCAGTCTAGTTGTGTGACTGTTTTTTTGAAACGCAAACAATTTGCTAGACATGCCAAAACTCCTACAACCTACAGTTCCCTTTCACAGGACCCAACATGCCTCATTCCTATGGTATTAGAGCTCGTACCCGCTACACTTTTCAGCGTGGTTTCAGGGAGCATGGTCAGATCCGTTTGTCCACTTACTTGAAAACTTACAAAGTTGGTGATATTGTCGACATTAAGGTCAATGGTGCTGTCCAGAAGGGTATGCCTCACAAGTATTACCATGGTAAGACTGGTGTCGTTTACAACGTTACTCAATCATCCGTTGGTGTCTTGATCTACAAGGTTGTTGGTAACCGTTACATGGAAAAGCGTGTCAATGTTCGTATTGAGCACGTTAAGCATTCCAAGTGCCGTCAAGACTTCTTGGACCGTGTCAAGGCCAACGAGGCTAAGCGTAAGGAGGCCAAGGCTCAGGGTAAGACTGTTCAACTTCGTCGTCAACCCGCTCCTCCCGCCAAGGCTCATTTTGTTTCCACTGAGAACAACGAGCCTGTCACTCTTCACCCCGTTGCCTATGATACTACCATTTAAGAGGTTTGTGTTTGATAGGAAAATGGCTAAAAACATTTTTGTATGCTAATATCCTTTTTAATTGGCTTTGTAATCTGTATTTAAACATATATAAGACATTTAGTGGTTGTTTATTGGTTTTGTATAGTATCGTTTTCATGTTAACCTGTAGATTCTTAGATGCATTGAAAACATGAGTAGTTATCGTTTTTCTGTTGCTAAGTATTTAGTATGCATTTTGATGTACACTAGTGTGATAACATGGTGTATTAAAATCGTATATTATGTTTGCAAGTCAATAAAGGTACTCTGGCTCCCTTGTAGTGTCTGGAGATGGGAAAGTAGAACACAATTTCGCTTGTATACGATCAATTGAATTTCCGAAAATGAATAATATATTCCTCAGCTGAGCCGATTTAACATTTATTTATCATCAATTTGTGGACATATGCTAGCGACTTCAATGAAAAGGTTTTATAACAAAGTAAAGAATCAACTGCAACACACAATTTATAATTTTAATAAAAAAGTTTCATAATATATATACATACTATACAGAAAGTTATTTGCAATGTATTTTGTCTTGGGGAAATTCCCTTATGGGTAGATTTTCATATGCTATAGCTATCGTACTACAACATCATCGAACTGCTATGAAAGGTAGTAGTTTCTAATGGTCGTAAAGATATATATACCTAATTACTTATATCCTTATTAATATTTATGTTTCATATACTAAACAAGGGGTCAAGCAAATCTTGCATTTACACAAGACCATGTTTGAAAAGGTTCTACCATCAACATTATGAACATACCGGCAAACTGAGTCGAACGTTCTTCTCTCCTACACACATAAAGTACAATAGGTTATCTACGCTTGATACAAGCACGAGCACCGCCAATGCTGCACCGGACCCTCAAGTGCTAACGTTTTTAAGTAAACGCATGCAGGCAGCTCCATTATATCCGAAACCTTCAGCGTTTTTGGAACTAGGAAAGCCCAGGTTAACTGTATTGGTAGTGCTTTCGACTATGTCGTCTTATGCTTTGGCACCATATCCTGGCCTCTCTTTCAATACATTAGCATGGCTTACCATGGGAACTGCACTATGCAGTATCAGTGCTAATGCATTTAATCAAAGTATGGAACCTATGCTAGACTGTCAAATGGCTAGAACACGCTCTCGTCCAATTCCCCGAGGCGCTATTCGGCCTGAATATGCTTGGCTTTTTGCTACTCTAACTGGCATTGCCGGTACTTCTATGTCTTTTCTCGTTAATCCGACGGTTGGCTGGTTAGGACTTGGAAACATTGTGCTCTATATGGGAATATATACGCCCTTAAAAAGAATTTCGATTGTCAATACATGGGTTGGCTCTTTAGTAGGAGCTATACCTCCTTTAATGGGATGGGCTGCGTGTTCTGGGGGTGACCTGCTGTCTCATCCTGGAGGGCTCATCACAGCAGCTATGTTATTTGCTTGGCAGTTTCCTCATTTCAATGCTTTTTCTACCATGGTGAAAGATGACTATAAAAAATGTGGTTATCAAATGATGGCATGGAAAAATCCAGCGCTAAATGCCCGAGTATCATTAAGATATGCCTTAGCCTTTTTACCTTTAAGTTACGCTTATATTTCAACTGGGCTTGTGGGGCCATGGTACGCGGTTCCTGCAACCGGTACAAATATGTTTTTAATTGCACGGGCTTGGAAATTCTATCGAAATCGAAATTATCAAAATGCAAGGTCTTTATTTTTTGCAAGCTTACTTCATCTACCACTTCTTTTTACTTTGACTTTGGCGTGCCACATGATTAAAGTATGGAATGATTCAGATTCAAAAAATCCTGTTCTCGGCTCAGAGGAGGATACATTGAAATATTAAAAATCAAACCGATCTAAAAGCTTATAAAAATTTTTATCATATGACTCTTATTTAATGATTATGAGAATGAATCTAATAAACCCCACTATGCAAATAAACAGATAACTATTATATCTAGCGAATAAGCACCTTTTTTATTTTATTTTCTACACGATAAAGAAAGCTCGTAATAGTAATATAAATTTAGCATTCCATTTATATTTAATCTGTAAATATATGCTAAGGAAACGGAGAATGCCAAGGTATTTATTGGTCATATAGGAGTAAAAGTATTTTCGAAATATACACAGATTGCAGTTCTATATACGCAGTGTATCCGGGTAATTCACTGAAAATGTATGGTCATGAATAACAAATGATTGGGAAATCAGAATACGAAATTTGAAAATTCAGAAAAATTGTAGATGTAATAAAAAGGGTTGTAGGAAATGAGAGTAAATCGGGTAAGGTAATAAATAAAACCAATAGAATTGGTTTTATAAGCCTTCGAAGCAGGATCTTATGCCTTAGACCAATCGACATGACCATTTGCGTCAATTAAGCCAAGACGTTGATAGATATTAGGAGGACGTAGAGCCACTCCTTTACGCCAGAGCTTTTTGCATTCATATTTGAAAGCTTTTCTTTTTTCTTCGATTTCAGCTTCTTGAGGCTTACCAGCTGCATAAATCCACTCACGAGTAAGCCTAATGAATTCTTTTGCGGCGTCTACATATTCCTTGTCTAACTCCTCATAGTTCTCTGGCTTTCCAATACCAGCAGTTTCAGGTGGAGCACGTTCGTAAAGCTTTGTTTCATCAAACTGGCCATGCATGGATAATGGAATATATTTAGAATCGACATATCCCGACACTTGAGCCGGTTTACAAAAAGTCACCTTGGATCGGACTTCAGGATCCAAGAAATACTTACCAATACTCCAAACACCTTCAAAAAGAGCCATGCGGAAACCGGAACCAACAATTAAAGCTTGACCAAGAATTTCGGGATAGTAATTTTGAAATGTCTCGGCAAAGACACGGGCAAAATCAAGATCGATATTTTTGCGAGAGAAATAGGTTAAATCTACTAGACCCAACACACCTTTAGCAGCGTTTTGTTCAGAATCTAAAAACAGGCGAGCATTCTCCATTGCATAAAGAATCAACGCCTTTAATTCTTCCATGTCTTTCGTATTTTTGGGAGGAATAAAGTTGTGTAAATTTAAAAAAACAATGGCGCGTCCCTTTTTGTCCTGACCCCAAATAAAGTACATGGACGCCTTAACAAAGTTTTGATTTAAACCGTTCTCACCGCGTACCATGATGCTTCGTAAATTCGCTTGTTGACGCCAAACAATAGCGTTAGCAAGCATGTCGCTTGAATCTGTAACAACAAATTTTCTAGCTTTGAGAAAACGTAATAACGTTAGATCAAAGTCGTCAAACGCACATTGCTCAAAGAAGCTGACATATAAACTCTCTTGCGAAGGAAATTTTTGGATATACGAAGGTTGTTCAATGTCCGAAAAAAGACGAGACCATCCTTCCTGAACTATTTTCTTACGATCGGCGGGAATATCTGCCATAATGGTGTTGGAGGTGGTAAGTATGTAAGTGTTTACGGAAGTTGGTATTGTGTGTATATTTATAACGTAGCCGCAAACTCAACTTTCTAAAGCAAGCGTTTGTCCGATTATCGCTTTTTTTTATTCTTTTGATCCCTTGAATCCCTGATAAACAAGTGCTTAACTTATAAAATGCTACTTGCTTAAAATCTATCTGCCTTTTTCTAGGAAACTGCAAAAAATTGCGTTGCCGAATGCTGATGCTCTAAAGTAATAGAATAAGGAATTCGTTGATTTCCGTTTAGCAAAATATAGGTAGTTGGTATGTCAAACAATATGGTGTGATGCATATGCACCCACGAGCACTTGCTAGTGCAACTATTTACGCCTAGAAGTCACCTCCATAGAAAATTAAAAATGGACTGAAAAGGTGAAACGGATTAAAATAAAAATCATAATAAAATCAGTTTGAAATATAATCCTTCAGTCAACTTTGATTTGTTTTCCATAATGGGCAACGTCAGCATTATTTACAATTCGGTTCAACAAGCGTGAGAAATTAACAAAAATGAGGTTTTTTAGCAGGAAATATGACAGTTTTTTTGCATTGAGTTTAATTTTTCATTCTAACTCTTTTGAAGGAAGTATCAGAAAGTGAACCTTGAATTTTGGTAATTAATGCTAACAACTTTATCCCACTGATTTGCATACCCTGTATAACCTTACTCTTTATAATGATATGTATTGCATTAAAGAACATGTTAGATTTGTAAATGAAGTCGACCATTTTGTTTTATAGGCAATTTCCTAGCAAACTTGTTTCTTAAGTAAAATTAAATTTTGGAATCATTTGAGAAAACGATGTAAAATTTGCTGTGCTAACAGCACATTATTGCGTACTATTCAAAGGTCCCTTATAACCAAGTTCTAAGTATAGTGAATGTAAACAGAGGTGTTTATGGGTAAAAGAATACTAGATCTACCAGTTGCCCGAAAACCAATGATAATAGTTAGTGATTTACTTCTTTAGTAACTGTAAAATTTGAATCGCCATTGGAAATAATGAAGTATCTTTTATAATATAAAGGACCCCGATCGATGTTTTAAATATAATAAAATGAAAGTCTTCTCAACATGGTGGTTCAAAACGCTTTTTGTACGTTTATAAATTGTACGCTTATCTGAATTTTTCTTTTATTTCTAAAATGTAATAAATCACCGCACGAGAACTTACTTTAAATAACTAACTATTTTGATGTGTCGAATTACTGGATTAGCTAGTAAGTGAACGCTTCATTCGGCATTTTTGGAATTATTTCTGTGTTCAACAAATACAAATGTTTTTTACACGAATGTAAATTCCTTCTCTTTTCTATTCTTTTCGGACTTTTTTAAGATTTCTTTAAATGCACCCAAACATCAAAAGAAGTTTCGCTGATCTCTTCACATTTTTTTGGAATTAAGAGGACGGTTGCATCTCAAAAATTTACAATTTAATCCGTTAACTTGATACCAACCTAATCAATTTTGTTTAAATTAAAATAAACAAAAAAGTAACTCAAATCAGATATGCCACTAAAAGAGATGTTATACTATTTATAAGGATTGATAATATCTAATACAAAAATTATTACTTTAAGGGGTATACTACAATGTGAATTTTATATCTGCTACTCCGTTTATGTGTTTTAAATACTTAACTTTTTTCTTTTTTTTCTTTGACGGCAAAAACATACCGTTAAAATCTCTATCTTATTATTAAATTTTTTTAAAATTATATTTCGTGAGATATAAACACAGCCTTAAAAGTACACAAAATTAAATTAAATTTAACCTGTGATTACTCAGATTGGTAAAGGCCTCTCTTAACTCATTATCCCTAGCATAATTTAGTATTTAGCACTTCCTCACATGCTTATTGTACATATATGTACACCTACAAATTGTTTTAAAATACCGTCGACATCCTTAAAAGTCATTTACTCGTAGAAAATTATAAGTCTTCCCAGCAAGCAATACCAGCTGTGGGCAACGTCATATACTTAACTAGCAAGTGTAACGGTCAAAAGCTACATTGCTATAAGTCCTGTTGAAACACTTCATCATTGCTTAATACAAACACCACGGAGTACTCAAATTAGTCATTATTAATACTCCTAAAAAGGTTTTGTTTCTCTATCCACACTTGAAATAGATTACTTCATTTGTGATTTTAGCCACATTTCAGTACTAATAAGGGACACCGAACTTTCAAACTCACCGATTTAAAATTTGTTCTTTATTTAATCCTACAATTTTAAACTATAAGCGTAAGCGTATTAAGAAAAAAGAATAAAAAGTTTTTCTCAAATGTCATTCCATCCTGCTTTGATTATTGTAGATGTACAGAATGACTTTGTACATCCAGTTTATATAAGTTCTGGAGAATCTGCCCTAGAAGTGGTTCCAGTCATCAACCGTTTATTAGAAAATGATTATAAATGGGATACTGTCATTGCTACAAAAGATGTTCATCCAAAGGATCACCTTTCTTTCACTACATCTCATAGCAGTACACCAAAACCTTCTGGTACCGTTGTGAATATAGAGGCTTATGGTCATGTATACAAGCAAACATTATGGAATAGTCATTGTGTCGAAAACACTCCGGGGTGTGAATTCCCAGATTCCTTGAATGGGGATCGTATTGAATTCGTTATTCCCAAGGGCTCTGACCGACTGGTTGAGTCTTATTCAGGATTTTACGATGCTATTGGAAGAGACAACGGACTAAAAGCCATCCTTGACAAAAAGGGGATTACGGATGTATTCATCGCAGGAGTGGCCACGGATATATGTGTCAAGGAAACTGCCTTGCATGCAAGACATTGGTATAATACCTATATTATATCAGAGGCTGTGAAAGGATCTTCGACTGAGAGTCACAATCAAGCAATAAAAGATTTTAGAGATGCCAAAATTGAAGTAATAAGCGAAAAGGATCCCATTTTACAATCTGTGAGGAAAGTATAGCCTTCTTTTCTTTATTCTTTCCCTTTATGTTCACGAAAAGTTATATTTAATTTATGTCCTTATGTTGCTCTATTTATGGAATATTGAGTGATATTAAATAACATTTTGTATCTCAATAAAGGTATTTCTTGAGATACTTTTCTGTACGCGGTAAGTTTAAATGGATGCTTCAAAAAAACTATGTAATGTTCAATCATTCATTTGCCTTTGGATTTATCAACTTCATTTCTGCTTCAGGAATATAAAAAATAACGAGTATTTCTCATACGCCTAGCCGCTGACAATGCGTCATATGATAAACTATTTCCTAATCGCACAGATATAGGAAGCCCATGTGGTGAGGCTTTATTCGTTAGTTTTTCTAGATTTAAAAATACATTCTCTTGCTCTAACGAAAGGGAATTGGCCGAAATAATTTTGAACGGTATTTCTACTCGATTAAGTGTCCTTGAAGTATTAGTATATATCTTAATTAAATTTTAATCCTTACCATAATTTATTCCCGACAGAAATTTTCAAGAAATGGTCAACTTCAAAATTTGAGCCGACGGTTATTGTTGCCTCTTTATCAGGTATTTGAATATGACATTCAGTTGTATACGTTTCTAGAGCAGCTATTCCATTCCAATTATAGCAGTTACTCTTTTTATTACATCTGATTGTTTCTTTTTGCAAACATTTGCATGTTTTGGAGACTTCTGAATTCTTTCGGCTTAAATTTAAATGGCTCATCATTTGCTGTGTCTTCCAACTTGGTGGATCGAAGCCAATAATACGTCTGTACAAACAAAGTTTTAAGGTTTTAATTGAGGATTTGCTATGGTTTTCGATTTTAATTTTCGAAACCACTGACTCACCGGCAAGCCAGTCTGTTCGGGGCAAACTCACAGTAATTCTTGTGGCCGATTTACGTTGACGGTCCTTTTTTAAGTCTGGTTGTTTACTTACGCACATAATGGAGGGAGAGTCTAAAAACGAGGATGGTGATATGCTGGGTAGTACATTTATTTCTTGGCATTCTCTCCGACTTCTCAATTTGTCTGCGCTTTGGTAAATTATATTGCTTAACTGTTAGCTTGCGTGTATCATTGTCACTTTTACTTACGCGTATGCAAAATACTGTACCTTTACCCTTGAATGGATTTGTCGGCCAGGTCCTACTTCGACGTGTTTAGGAAAATTGACTTGAAATGGAATGTCAACTGTTGAATGATTGGGAATACTGATTATCCGGTTTTTCCCCCTTTTTTTAGCATAATCTAAGAGTTCTTCTGGTACAATGTATTGCCCTTCCATGATGTGAGTTCCTAAACACAGGAAGACTGTTGACGAATGAAACTTGTGTTTACATATTCCAATTATAAAGACTTCGATACTGATCAGCTGAATTTCGTTTACTTTTGACTTATTAGTTAGTGTTAGCAGCCCGTCTATTCCTGCTTTTCGGTGGAAAATTGGTGCATCAAAATCCAAAGTAAGATTGACATCTTTAGTTTCCATTTGCGGGTTGGCAATTAAATCAAATATAATTTCTTTACCAGCATAACTAGTATTAATACATGTAATTACTGGTTCTTTACTAAATCGAAAGAAGCGCTTTCCTTTCTTCCACAAATCCATGTTATCTAGTTGGGTATTTGTTTGTTTACTTGTTCTGATTATTTAACCACGATTGGAATAACGAGCTTTGACAACATAAAACTCTGCGCTGAAAATAAATAATAACTTGTCAATAACTAAAGCTTTTACAATAATCCAAAAAATGGAATTTATATTGAAAAACTGATATTAGAATTTTGGCTACTATGTATCCGAGTTATGTATAGGGAACTCCAATTCCTGGAGAACTAGTGAACAACGATAGATACAGAGAATAACATGAGTAAAAATTCCAAAGACTTGAAGCACAGGCCGTGACATCAAGCGGTACATATCAAAAAATCATCCATCTAAAACTCTTCAAAGGCAACACCGAATTTGCATGAAGGATTTATATATATAATAAGGAAATAAATCATTGCAAAAAAATATAATTAGTTTAAAGTCGGTAAAGTCTGGTTGATAACTCAAATATTAACGTTCTTTTCTGCATTCGAATTGGGTTCCTCGTAATCAACAATTCCCGGATATTTTTGCTCAAATAACGTGTCGTTTAATTCCTCTGGAAAATTTGCAGGTCTATCACTTACGCTTCTGGAGGTTTCTGCACTTTGAATAGAAGCTACAGGCCTCAAATCGTTATTAAAAGACGTCTCTTGAATTTCTGTGTCTGTTAAATCTGGATTATGGAAACTTGAACTTGAGCGGTTAGCATAACTTCGTACACGCTCTCTTAATTCACTTTCACCTTCCAATCCTTCGTCAACATACTTGCTTGGAGAAAATTTAAAGTACGGATTTTTGTCATGAAAAGAAGGACGCTTCTTGTCAAGACTTGCCCGCTCACTATGTAAACTCACGGTTCTTTGTAAACCATTAAAAGTTCCAAAGTCGTCAACATCGGAGGCAATAGTGTTGGCAACAGAAGACGCGGTCGAAGTAGGATAAAGAATAGAGTTGGTTGAATCGGCAACAACGTCAGAAGCATTAATATCAGTACTAAGGTTTGACATATCTTGGGGTTCGATATTTGTCAAAGGATTGGCAGACTGTTGTGTGCGTTGAACGATATAGTCACCTCTAGTATTAGATGTTGTACGATAGAGCATAGTAGGACTGGAGGGGAGCCCCTCTTTAGATGTGTTTCTGGAAGTTTTGTTCGAATCTTTATGAGAAGGTGAATAATATTTGGAAAATGATTTGGCATGTCTAAGAGAATTATTAGAACCAAAATTAGTATTACTCAAATCATCAAGGTTAAAGGAGTGTTGCTCATAAGCCATAGAACGCGCATTGGGGCTCGAAGGTCCAGTAATTTTAACAGACGACCTAGAAGTGCTTGAAGGTCGTCTAGATACTGGACGATCAGGGAAATCAAAAGAAGACCTTACGCTACCAACCCCTTCCGAAAAATTTGTATCAAAGGCAGATATATCCTGAGTACCAGTGGTATGAGTACTATTTGCGGTTGAAGTACCAGCTGTCTGACGGAAACTAGCGAATGCATCATCAGCCAATTTTGCTATCTCTTGTTCCCTAGGGTTATGATGAGAACTAGTCGTAATATTAGTATGACTAGTAAGCTGTGACTCCAACTCATTTAGATCAGGATAACGCTGGTTAACAACTTCCTCAACGTCAACGTTATCGGCATCGAGTCCGGCGTTTGGTGAACCATTATCTTCTGTAACCTCGCTAGCAGAAAATTTTGAAGATGTTCCCGTGACTCCCTGAGATATTGGGAAGGGATTCTTACTTTGAGGTGTGTAGACTTTGCGACCACTAGCTCCTGAGCCAGTTACAGAACTTGATGAAACAACCTTCGGAGACGAAACACTCTGTCTGTTCACATCTTGAGTGTTGTTAAATGTTGCGGATTGGCTGTGGATAGAAGGATGTGCACTAGCTTGAGAAGTGCCAGAGAAAGTAGGTTGCAAAAATGGATTAGGGGAAACGGTTGGTACAGTCGGCACATTTGGTACGTTATAGATAGGAGCTGGCATAGGAGGAGGAGGGGGAGGTCTTGAGCCCTGAACCTGTGGAGTCGGCATGACTTGGTTTCCAGCAAACGGTGTTGTTGTTGTTTGTCGAAGCAAAGACATTATTTTCCGGTTATGCAAATCATAAAAAGACGACTCTCTTCCACTGTATATATCCCTAAAAGGTAAAGCCGTCCCTCTAAGACGACATATCTCACACATCAACTGAAAAATATTTGGACGAAGACAAGGATTCGGCTGAAGTAAAGCGATGATGACATTTTTAAGAGAATGTGAATAAGGAGGAAATGGGGGGAAGGAATATGAAGCTGTTAATATAGCGTTAGGACCTTGTGTTTCAAAAGGAGTTGTATAGTAACAGAGTTTGTATAACAAGACTCCTAAAGCCCACATGTCACTTTTCTCATCAATTCCTAAGCCTGAATACAAATTAATCATCTCAGGGGCACGATATTGGTAGGTAGTAAATGTGTTGATACTTTTTTCTAATGCTTGAATTTCGCTAGAGTTTTCAGCAGCATGCATTGGCTCAGTCACACTTCCAAAATCGCACAATTTAAAAGTATTAAAGCTTAGCAAAACATTTTCTACTTTCAGATCGCGATGAATGAGAGGAGGTCTCAGATAGTGTAAGGAAGCAACACCCTGTACAATATCTGAAATAATTTTTAAGACTTCATGCTCTGACAACCGAGTTTGTAACCTTTGATTCATAAAATCTATCAATCCACCCCCAGCGCAGTATTCCATCAAAAGCAGGATTTCAAATCCAGTGTTGACACCCGCTTTCTCGAGAGGAAATATGCAGGAGTCGATATACGAAACCACGTGGGGATTGGATTTGAGTAGTTCCTAATAAGTTAGACAAAAAAATCAATAACGTTAACATACCATCGTTTCGATTTCAGTTTTCACGAAACGCAGGGCATTCTCGTCTGGAGAATACATGCGTTTCAAAACAGCAGTTATCGGTGATCCATCAGTTTTGGAATTTGTTTGAACAAGATATACATGAGAAAAGCCGCCTAATGAAAAATGTTAGTAAAATAAATCTTTCATTGTAATACTCCTCGATCCATCCAACCCAAAAATTATACCTTCGGCTATGTACTTTTCGATAGTAACATTGTATTTTCCAATTACAAACTTGGATCCTGCTAGAAGCTTTTCGCCCGTGAGAAAGGATGCAACAGACATCCTAGAGAGGTTTTTTGTTCAATACTGGCTGAAGTCGCGAGGTTATTGTTTACACTCTCGCAATTCAATGGGACAGCATCCGAAGCCCTATCTACGTTAGTTGTAAATTTATTATAATAACTTACTCTTTGAAAAGGCTGTATTTACACAGTTTTGATCAAGATGAGCAAGGGATGCCAATTCTGCTGTTGGCAAGGTACTGAGCCAGTCACCAAACACCACAAGTCCCTTCTATAGGGTTAACCTTTGAGCCATTACCGATAGATAAAACCGCCCCCCACAAGACAACTTGCCGTATTTTGAAAATTTCAACTACAACTTTTAATAATTTGAGCTGATTAAGAAGAGAAATTAATTTTACAGTATACTCAAGTTCACAGGCAAACTTGTAGAATCAAGTTGAGTAACATCGTTACCCAAATTTATGACATGGCAAATTCACAGACATATAAATCCAGAAAAGAATAAAGAAAACAGAAACTGCTAACGACTATGTTCATTGTAACTAAATATTAAATCATGAGGGAAAAAAGTATATGGTCCTCATAAAAATAATTTATGAAGAGATTAAAATCGCGTTGCTTGAGTTCGTATTCTCGCATACGATCTTGCTGAACGATGGACACTCCGAGTCTTACTGTAACTTCTTATGACTAATGAGCTTTTTTTTTAAATTTGATCTTTGTTTAGCTATACATGAAACCGCTTTCTCAGATAAGAAGAGGTCTCAAATTTTCAACATTCGACGTGATTAAACGAATTTATATAAATCAAATGAAGTTAAAAAAAAAGAAAGGATTTCATAAAAATTCGTAGCTCACCTTACACACATTTGAACAAATACAAGCTGGGAACTTTTACTGAAGTCAATAACTTATTTTGCTAAACGAAGCTTATGTTGTAATTAACGAATGCTTAATTACAAGCTGCACATAACAACGATTCGCAGTATACTGAATAGTGAGAATCCGTATACAGAACGACTTGTTCGAGTTTTGAAAACAACGTCTCTGCGAAAACAAAAACGACATAAATCGTTGTTTTTTGTCTTTTGTAATATTTTAAACCCAAGCTATAGTAAGTGGTACCAAAAAGTAAATGTAATTCTTGGATTTGCGTCTGGTGATGGTTGCATGGAATACGCGATGACATCTTGTTCTTTTTTAAATTACAAATCGATTGTTAGTAGCAAAGCTAACCCTTCCAGCTAAAACTCATAATGACTTCTAATAGAAGTACTAGAAGCTCAACTAAAAGAGAGGAGGTCTCAAAAAATGGGGTTGAAAAAAGAGAATTAGATGAATCAGATGTGATGAAAAATGGCAAAAAGCCGGTTAAACGTGCAAAGGTCAGCTCTCTACCCAAACCCGTTCGTGTCCCAGGAAGCGCAAAGCGAATTAATAAGATACCTGAACTACCTACGGAACGATTGAACGTTTACGTCTTTGGAAGCGGTTCCATGAACGAGCTAGGTATGGGCGAAGAAGAAATGGATGTCGTTTATCGTCCTCGTTTGAATCCTATTTTATCTACAGATAAAGTAGGAGTAGTCGATTTGGCTGTTGGCGGCATGCATTCTGCAGCCCTTTCTCATGACGGTCGCGTATACACCTGGGGAGTTAATGATGACTATGCCCTTGGTCGTCTTACTAAGGATCAAAAGGATGAGAATGGAGACAAAGTTGACAATGATTTACTAGAGGGAACTCCTTCTAAGGTCGAAGGTGCTTTATCTCATCTACGCGTTACAAAAGTTATATGTAGCGACAATCTCACTGCAGCAATAACGGACAATGGCTGCTGCTTTACTTGGGGTACTTTCCGTGTAAGTAATTTGTTTTGGCCGTGAAAAATTATCATTTGATCTTTGATTCCAAATTCAGGTGCTGTTATCGTTGCAGTGTTGTTTATAGTCTATTGACTCATTGTATCATTTCCCTTCGCCCTTTTGGAACAAATGGCTTTATAAATTTATCATTTTTCGTTTGCTAACATACTAGTGTTCCGATGGTGTATTAGGGTATAGCGATTCTCAAAAACGTACAGCTGAACCGACGCAGATGCGACTTCCCGAAATTTGTCAATTAGCTACAGGGACGGACCATATTATTGCCTTGACTACCACAGGAAAAGTATATACATGGGGTAATGGTCAACAGTTTCAACTGGGTAGACGTATGTTAGAACGTCGTCGACTTCAAGGCTTGACTCCTCAACCGTTAGCTTTAAAAAATATTATTTCAGTTGGAGCAGGATCGTATCATTCTTTTGCGATTGACAACAAAGGACGCGTTTATGCTTGGGGCTTAAATATAACCAGACAATGTGGAATAGAGGTAGAAGATGAAGAAGAAGGCGCCGTTATTACAAAGCCTACACTCGTTGATGCTTTAGAAGGATATAATGTTAAGTCTATTACAGGTGGTGAACATCATACCCTAGCCTTACTTGAAGATGGGAGAGTGTTAGCCTGGGGTCGAGATGATCGTCATCAATTAGGAATTCCGGATAATGCACTTCCAGAAACAGTAGTTAAAGATGAAAAGGGAAACAATTACTACTTGTCAACCCCTACTATAATCCCAGGACTTACTAATGTTATACAGGTCGTGTGTGGTACCCATCACAACTTGGCTGTTACCTCAGATGGTAAGGTTTATTCATGGGGATCTGCTGAAAACTACGAGGTTGGTCAAGGTGATAATGATGAAGATGTAGCTGTTCCTACATTAGTTCGTTCCAAGGCAATCAAGGAAGTGGCGATCCGTGTAGCGGGTGCAGGTGGTCAATTTTCCATCATTGCTGGTATTCCCAACGCTTCCGAAGAGCCAGTTGCAAATGGCATAAAAAGCGAACCCGAAAATGAAAAAAAATTAAAAACCGAAGAAACTTCCAAAACGGATGACTCTCCCGTTACTGATGCAAAGCCCGATGTCACCTCTAACGGCGAACCATCTACCGCTACATCTGAATCTAAGGATTCTGTTCTCGAACCCAGCTCCACCACTGCTTAGTACTTAATTTCTCAATTTCTTTTAACTATTTTTGGGCTAGATAAATTATTTTGAATATCAATGTGTTTGATGCATACAAAATTCATGAGTTTTCCAAATGGATAAAAAAATCGCAGATTTGCTTCAAGAGCTTCAAAGCTCCTCCAACGTAACGAGTAATCAGCTTGAAAATGTAGACAAATCATCCATCCCTCTATCGAAGGCTCGGAAACCCTCTGATTTTGAGTTGAACAATTCTATAGAGGACGCAGAAAAAATTAAAACCTATCCCGCTGCCTTGAGGTACATCTTTGCCCTAAATTCCCGCCATCCCGAAAAGTTACAAAAATTAAGAAAGATGAAGGCTATGCAGGAACGTCAAGAGCGCAACTGGTCTCTGGAACGGCAGCGGCTAGTTCAACATTTTGAGTCGAAAACTAAGCTTCAAGAAATACTGAAACCGCTTTCCTCCGACCCTAAATTGAAACAACCGTCCAATTGTCTTAATGACCAGACCAACAATGATTCCGCTCAAACTTTAGATGACAATAGGGCTTTACAAGAATTTGATGAACAAGTGGTACAATTGACAAACAGGATGTACAAAGAACAGCTTGCAATCCTTGCAGACCTGAAGATACCATTGTTTTTGTCAGTGAATAATGATGAAGAGTTATCTGAAGATCAGAAGCGCCTCTTACAATTGTTACAGGATCTCCTTGGAGCCTAATAAAGTATAGATTGATAAATCCTTTCTGGTTACAATGTCGTTGTTGTTTTCATAAAAGTTTCTTTGTACAGATATATGGACACCAAATTAATAAAAATTTAAAATTACGAAAGTAGCTGAAAGCTGTCAGATAAATTTACTATGTAGATAAATATATTGATCTACCAAAACAAAAAACAATTACAAAAAACAATAACGAATTGGATAATTTGTTCTTACTATGGTTAAGTAGAACTTCTAAAATGAAAATGGCTGAATACAAAGAAAAAAACATAAAACGACAGTAGCGGTATCCAGCCTAAATGCAAATCCCAATAAAACTAAAAGAGCGGACGGTAACAACTAAGTATATATGTACAAAAAGATTCTTCGCCATACAACCAAGGACAAAGACAATTAAACTAGATAAACAGAGAAAAACAATTAAAAGTATTACATACGATTTTCCCTCCGGCGATCAAGTGTATGGAAAAGCTTCATAGATGAGCTTCTAGACAATGAATACGAACGAGATTTGATTCTTGGGGGTGAACCAGGATCCACCTCGGAGCTTTTCATGTTTGAAAAATTTGAACTCGGACTATTGGAATAAGTGGCACTAGAATGACGACTAAAAGAGCGCCAACGCTTAATGGATCCATTTCTTGGATTAAAAGAATTAATCCTAATGGATGTCGAGGCTATAGGAGTAGGTGCAGCAGATTGCGTAATTAAAGTAGAAGAAGTATTTGGAGAAGTAGGCGCAGCTACCAGAGGAGGTAGTGAAGACAAAGGAATGGTTTTGATAAAGCTTCCTTGATGATTGATAAGGAACAAAAGAGCCGTTTGCGATATTTGATAATCTTTTGAGTAAACCTCGTGATCAGGATGAGATAGAATTCCAGGTTGGAAAATAGCAGCCAAATTATCAGCAGTCATCAGGTTCTTCGACGAGTTCATCGCAAAAACGGAAAGTAAGTCCAGTAAATAAAGTAAAAGCTGGCGATTTGGAATCGGTAATTCATCAATGCGTCGACGATACATTTCCACTCGCTCATTGTCTGTAAGATTGGGAATTGTCATGGGTTCACGAAACCTTTCATAATACTCCAAAGGAATCACATGCTCTGGCATTAGATTGATGAATCTCCGAAAAACATTGGCAGCATCATGAACTGTGTATCCTTCCCAATCAAAACTTCGGCCATAATCCGGGCCTGTACTGAAAGCTTTTTGGAGAATTTGGATTCGTTTGGAAGAACCATTAACGCGAAAAATTCCCTTTACTTGGGTAGCATTTTGTTTAAGAAAAAACCCGCACTTAGCAACGACAGCGGGAATGTAGCCATAAAATACTTTCTCACCGTCTCGGCGTGTCAGAAAGATAGCGACCTTCGATACTTCCAAAGCCCTTGTAAGGCTCAGACCAAACAATTTATTGTCATCTGACTTTTTAACCCGCAATTGCTTCCACCAGCTAGCGAATGATGACTTTTTCCCCATATCGTCAATCTGTAGGACTCCTACGACAACAGTCATGAACAATGGCTATTGTAATAAAAATTGAAAAACTTAACAAATGAAAACAATAAAAAAAAGAATTCAATGAGGAAAATGAGATAACAGACAAAAGATTTAAACCCAAATACAATGAAAGAATTGTAGATGTGTAAAAAAAAAGTAACCGATAAATTGACACTCTTTAAAATTGAATAACAATTCTGTTCAACTCAAATAACACTGTTCTCCACTAGATGGGTAAACTTAACTTAATAAATTGCGCTTTTAGAATTATTTGTTGTATTGTGTACAAAGCAGGTTCACACTACGGGGTTGGTAAGTACTAGTTAGCTATTGCAAGGTGGGTGTCGCAGTTTCACAGCCGGTACTTCCGAGGATGCTCGGGGAAGGCAAATCCTCTAATAAAATACCAAACTACTCGCTTGGTTACTAATTTAAAGGAATTTATAAGTCGTTCAAGCGAGCAACTCGTAAAGAGAGAGGCTTAGCATTGTCCTGTACGCATTAGCGTGCCAATATCGTATACTGACCTTTGGATGATGGAATGATTTTACCATACGATTCGATACATTCCTTAACACTTCGGAGAAAACAAACATTCTGCTTGCGATAGCGAAGATTTTGCAATTTTACGATCATGGCACATTAGCGTTAGTGTCAGTAGGAAGTGTGCTGATACCACCCATCCCAGATTAGCAGTGCAAAGTGGGCTCATTAAAGGACGAGTTGAAAGTCATGTTCCTAGGAAATATTTGAATTGCGAATTCTTACAAGTCAAACTGACGAGTTTTGACAATGAAGAATGCCCTCCCCTTGGTTGTTGGTATACTGTTTTTATTGATAAATAAAAGTACCATGTCTCTCTGTACATACAACTACGATTTTCGATATACAGGAATGTTTAGATAATTAATCTTTTAAGAGAAATTCTTTTAGTAATGCAAATTTCTATGATTGTATAATATGCTTGAAACTGTGATTTGTCTGGGGTTTTCTTTTTTGTTATATTTTTATTATGTACAACGACTCTTGTTCACCCAGGTCGAAGAGCTAAGGGTCGCTCATTTCTATATTTCTTTCAAGTTTCCTTTTTTTGCTTAATACATTATCATTTGATTGTTGCGATTGATTGTTACAATCGATCGCTCGCACCGATAATCTCAATTAAGCTCAGCGTGTTGACTTACTTTATCTAACCTTTAAAATAGGTCATCGCTACAAAAATTAGTAAACGAAAGAATAAAGAAAATACAAATCCTTCAATTGATTTCTCGTTTTACTCCCTTTTTACTCGGCAATGTAATAATAAATTAATAATATACATTACATTATTTTTATTTACTACACTTTTAAAATAGCGATGTGGGTATTGGACGCATCAAATCAATTCATTGAATTGAAAGTCTGTAAATACCGGGATTTGTCATCCCATCAAACAAAACTAAGCTGCCCTCAAGAAATTGTACAAAAATTTAAAATTTCTTTGACTAGCTCCTATTATGCGATTGTTTCGTCGAATATTTTATATGATCGGTTCGAAACGATAGCCATGCAAGATGAGCAGCAACAGTAATGCTCGTTAAATTAACTAAAAAGCAACTTATTACAAACCAATTGGTAATTTCATAAAAAAAATGAAATGGTTTGGAGAACAGTGTACAAGCTAATGGATAGCATACTAAACGTAACACACCAGACAACCATGCATACTCGGATTTACATAATCAACTTAGTATCTTTATCTTAAGATACAAATTAGTATTTTACGCAAATTCTCAAAAATCGACCGAGTAAATAAGTAATGTCATCTCATTTTATTATTTACTACGAAAATCAGCATATTTGTAAGGTGAGAAGCTTTCAGCTCTTAAGCTTAGATAGTGGAAATTTTGCAATCCGTAAAATGTAGATTGTGAGAAGGATCTTATATGATTGTATGCATTATGTAAAGTTGGTTTACGAATATGGGCTTTAAATATCCTTGGATATAAACAAGACATTGGGTACTACTATAACTGTATAAATTGTTTACAATTTGAACTGAGGAACAAAAATTCGGTCGATTTATTTTAAAGGATTTTAGTCTTAAAGATAATTACTCTCAAAGAACGGATATATATCCGCTGCGGAACGGAAATATAAATAACTACAGATTATATACTGATTAACGACATAGCGTAGTAGAAAAATACAGATAAGATATCGTTAGTTTTACGTTACGCTAAACTCGATAAGATATTCTCATTTCTCCTGCTAAATTTGCTGTATTTTTCCTCGCAAAGCTTCGGTATTGAAAAAAAATAGTATAATAAGTTGTTTGTTATTTAGGGATTGCACAAATTGAGTATTATAGTAAACAGTTTTTCAATATATATCTACTCAATTCCTTCGTACCCGCTACCACCAGCAGTATAGAAAAAGTGAAAGGGAATTGAAGGAGTTTGAATTGAACCTGTTCAATTAAAATTCTTCATGTATCTGCTAAGCAGCTAAAGTTATTAGAAATGGAAAATAACACTGCTTCTTCGCCGTACACAAAATTAGAATTGGTGGGACGCGGTTCGTACGGCGCAGTCTATAGAGGGTATGAATATTATTCGAGTGATTCTTTTCTACATTTTCTAACATTCTAAAGAATTTGCAATTTAACGAAAGAGACTGTTGCCATCAAGATTCTTAATTTGGATACCGATGAGGATGAAGTCTCTGATATTCAGAAAGAAGTCGCTGTTCTTAGTGAATTGAAACAGTCCGATGTCGAAAACATTATAAAGTATCATGGCTCTTATTTGGTAGGTACTAATTTATGGATTATAATGGATTATTGTCATGGAGGTAGCGTGCGTACTTTGATGGAGGCTGGTCCCATTAGTGAACCATGCATATCTTTGATCCTTAGAGAGACCTTACAGGCATTAAAATTTATTCATCATGCAGGTATCATCCATCGTGATATAAAAGCTGCCAACATCCTAGTTTCCATGTCTGGAAATGTCAAGCTATGTGACTTTGGCGTTGCTGCCGAACTAAACATCAATCGCCGAAAGCGAATCACGTTTATTGGAACGCCTTATTGGATGGCACCAGAAGTTATTCGAGATGGTCAGGAATATAATGTTATGGTATGTTTCGTTGCTGATTACTTATAGCCCTTTACCTATTCCACAAAATTATTAACAAAGTTTAGGCTGACATTTGGTCGCTCGGAATCACTGCATATGAAATTGCTACTGGATCTCCACCTCATGCCAAAGAGGATCCTTTTCGTGCCGTTTACCTAATCGCTCACACCGCACCCCCTAGACTCAATGGAAATTTTAGTGCTCTTTTAAAAGAATTCATTGCCTCTTGTTTGCAGGATGTCCCTCAGAGGAGATTAGATTCTTCCGAACTTTTGAAATCAAAATTTATCAAACAATATTCTCGCATGTCTATTTCTGAACTTACCAATGTTGTAAAACGCTATGACACTTGGCAGGCTGCTGGCGGCATACCCCAAACGCTACTCTTGGGTGAAGAAGCCGATGATGGAAGCGACCCTGATCAGGAAACCTCCGACACCGCTGCTTCTGATGATGGTTGGGAATTTGGCACTATTAAACAAGGTCAAAGTAACGTTTCATCCATCACTGGCACTTCCACCTCCACTACTACCGCTGCTACTTCCTCCACTACTGTAACTGGAACTGTAATTCCAAAATCTTCCACAGTGCATGAACCCCCTTCATCTAATGATTCCCATCCGTTATTACAACTTTTTAAGGATTCAAAGATTTCGGATGATGATTCTCCCAGTAACGCTGAAGGAGCTTCTACTGAGGATTCCAAAGGTGAAGTATCTTATTCTCAAATCGAATTACCTAGCTTAGATTCCTCAAATCTATCCTCCAAAAAATCAACCATTCAATCGAAACACACTAAGCAAGCTGAAGATTACGATTTGTTTGTAGGTCGCACACGCTCAAATTCCAAAACCTCATCGGATCAAAGTATCAAACGACCCCTGCCTCGAGTTGTGCAACGTCAAAAAACTTCTCTTGGAAAACGAGGAATATCCATGTCACCAATGAAGCCGGGTCTTCGTATGCCATCCTCATTCGACCTCCAATCTAGAAGTATATCGATGGGCGCATTTGAACAACTATCTACACCATTAGAAGCGCCAGCGCATAAACATTCGGCAGTGCTACAGCCATTAGAGGTTAATAGGTCAATTAGTATACCTCCTCCGAAATCGATTTCTCCCTCTATTTTGCATAAACCTAGTCTTGAATCCGCTAGTTCTACTCCTAAAATTTCCTCCTGTTCGTCCACTCCTAAGCCATTTAATTCGAAATTAAGAGCTCATTTACCCCCTTTATCCATTGGCTCACCGGCCGTTCAACCATTAGCAAATGATAATTACGATTCTCTGGGGGTTCGAGGTCTAAATATGGAATTATTTAATGATTATCCAGGTAATATGCACAATATAAAGTCTGTATTGAGCTTAGAAATAGACATCGTTTTGGGAGAAATGGACGCTTGTCTAAAGAGCTTGGAATGTAATCTTTTAAACAGAAAAGCATATAATGAATAACTGTTTATGATGCTTTTAGTCCTTTCATAATATAATCTTTAATTTATTTAATGTTTTAACTTCTCTTTTTTTGCTAATATATTCGTTCATCTTTTATGAAAATCTAAATTGTTGAGATAATGATGCCAAATACAGAACATTTAAATTAAAATAGTGCCCACGGTTAAGGAATAGAGTCGTAAATTTATTGTCGTGATAATAACTAAAGAACAAGATGAGGGATAATTTAATTTATATGAGTTACAATTTGAACGAAAATTACAATGATTTAATTTACCTTACTAAATACCCAAACAGTAGAAATCTTAATATTGTATTTAAATAACCATCCAAATGAACCATTTTTATTACCAAAGCATCAACCCGTCGAGGAAAACTTTAACTTGCTACAAATCGAGTGTAGTCTATCGTAAAACCGTAACTTTTGTTCTGTATTCACAAAATTTATTGCCTGTATCATCGCATATTCCTGCATAGTTTCAGTCCCATGAAGAAGTAAAACCATCAATAACTTTTCGGAGGGAAAATGTTGGGAAAAGCAGAGCGATAGGAAAATCTTTTGAGCTGTTTCAAATTTTCGTTTTCGTAAGAACCACTCTAAAAGAGTTGTTTTCAATTCATAAGAAGCAGGAAGAGCCAATAACTCCATATGTTTTAATAAATAAAAACTAGTCCTAAGCCTATTTTTTTGAAGTAGAAAGTAACGAATAGTTAAAGTGAACATCCTCGATCTAAGAAAAGGATCATACTTCCTTCCAAAAAAAATCAGACGAACACAATTTTCCTTCATCTCTGCTGACACATTTGGCGCGTTTATAAGATCGTGTAAAAAAGCATTAAGTTTAGAAGAGCTATTGAGATGAAGTAAGCGTATTCTGTCTTTTAGATCATTTGTGTCTTTAACATTTTGAAGCTCATTTAGTAGCTTTAAATGTGATTCTCGATATTGTGAAAATCGAGACTTAAAATCTGAAAAATTACTCATGGAAGACATGATTTTATAGGGTATCGGTTCAGCTTTACATGGAGAAAGAGCTTCACTGGTATTTAAATCACGAAATTGTTTTGTGCTATACTGTCGAAAGTAGCAACATGAACAACCAACATTATGATTGCTTACAATCGTAGCTGTCATGCGCCGTGCTTTTAGTAAAGGGGAAAATGCATTCACAGAATAAAACTTTTTTGGTGTGTTTGGTAAGGGAATAAAAAAATGAATATTTGCAAAGTTTTTGACATCGAAGGACCGTGATTTTCTTAAAGAATGAGAAGAAATCAAGCTTAGACGAAGTAACCTGTATGTCACATTGTACATAGCAAGAAAAAAAAAAAATCAATAATGTTCCATAGAAATAAACCCTTAAACGTACTTCCTTCTTTTGTCTATTAAACAAATCCGAAAACCTATCGAGTTATGTAGTCAAAAGAGTGTAAAAACCCAAATATATATATATATATTTTTTTTCAAATTATATTTATAAATTTATTTCCTTTTTTTTAAAGAATAATCTTCTTCCTTGCGAACAACCAAAACAAATTAAAACCAAATGCGATGTTGTATGAGATTTACTTGTGAGCAGAAATATGCCCAAACTCCACGATATGTTAAGCAAATACACTTTCGTTTAGTTATATAGGATTTGCTAATTTACTATAACATGAGGCTGCCGTTCGTTGCATACGTTGTATGTGGAAGTTGAGCATAACTTGCTAAGCATGGGTATTACATATAAGTACACCTTTGTGGTACGCAATTTTTATATTGATAATAACAGCGTACAAAGTAAAAATTAGCACGAAAAGATGAAAGGCAATATATTCTTGTTCATATTACTATCGTATGGAGGCCAGGGGCTAAGCAGGCCTACCTAAACTACACAAATTCAAAAAAATATCCGCAAGTATCAGACATGTCTTATAAATATTAGATTAATAATTTAAACATCCAAAAACAATTATAAACTCATTACTAACCCTAGCGCAATCACCTTTTATGTAAACACTAGTCTAACTTAGTAAATAAACTTATGAAAAGAAACAAAGAGGGAAGGTCAAAGAATAAGCAGAAAACTAAAGATCAAACTTATTGAATAACAGAAGAAAAACGATAATAAGAAATCATAAAAATCATTAATTTACAAAAATTTTAGAAAAGTGAAGGTTCGGAAATTTGGAGTTCATGCGGAAATTGACAAATTATTCGGCCTGGACGGGGATTCATTTAAGTCCTGTGAGGTTGAGGAAGACAATAAAACCGAGTAAGGAAATAATTCAAATACAAATTGTTGAATCTGAACACGGTAATGGAATTTTCCCAGAATGGTCATACAAGCTTTCACCAAACGTTTAGAGGAGAAAACTTTAGCATTTTTCGAACGAATCTTTGTTAGTTGCCGTGCTGACTCGTTTGTTAAAACATGGTTTGACAAATTGGAAACGAGCCTAATTACCTCTCTCTCTGAGTTAGTTAAAGAGCTAAGTAATGAAGAAAACTCAGGAGTTGGCACGCGCTCATTTACAAACTCAACATTTCTCCTTGGAGTTGATAATACTTGTCCAGCATGTCTCGGAATGCAAATTCCTTGTGAAGTGCCCATTAAAGACATAAGGCTATACCAATGCAGTGATTCGAGTATCTCAACGCCTTTAGAAGTCCTGGAAATCAAGCCTAATACAAAATAAGCAGTTCCTCGAACAGTAGGAATCAATGAATTTTCGGCATATTTGACAATCAACGGTATCGTATCATGGTTAATTAAAAACGTAATACCCTGATCGGTTTTTCCAATGTTTCCTATAGCCCAAAGAGCACTCTTTAACTGCCTGATGGCTTCATTTCCTAACGGTTTATCGTAAAATTCCACCAAGGTACCCATAAAAGATTCAAAATGCCCAGAAGACTCGAGAACCTCACAACCTTGTGGAGATTTGACTAATTCGCCATAAAAGTGTAGGGGAAGTATATTTTCATCTGGTTCATTGTTTTTCTTGTCAATAATTTTGAGATTTGAAACAAAAGAAAGGAAAAAATTTTGCTCCAATAAATCCACGTAATCTATATTTCGATGATGGTACCAATTATCGAGTTCATGTTCAATAAAATTAATTTCAGAAAGGTAATGAAATCCGACAGTTGTAGCAAGAAAACGTAAAAGTAAAGGTGAGCCAATTTCACCCAAATGGGCCAATGAAGGTTGAAGCTGAACAACTTGAGCCAGCAAGTTTTCATTTCGAGCACAAACTTCATTCAACACCTTCACTGCTGTTTTACATACTTCCAAGCAAGGATCGTACAGTTGAAATATCAATAGAGAAATTGCCCAGTGATTTAAGTTGTCATTGGCAGACTCAGAATTGATTAAAGCCGCAAGATGCTTGGTTGCAGTTAAGCGTACAGCCTGTTGCCCGGTATTAAGCGCCTTAGAAAATATAATTCGTGTGTGCCCCTCTAGCCGATAATCAAGATTAGTCAGAAAAATAATTATGAGATCGTCTCTGTTCCTCAATTCTGTCAAATGGTAAAGTGTAGTAAAAATCCTCCATCGTTCCATAATTGCATGACCTTCCTTTTGGCTTGACAATACTTTTAACATAGGAAAGTAACCGTGGGTGAGGGTTTTCTGAAGCCTACTGTTCGAGAAAATCGGCTCAGAAACCTGTTCTGAATATCCGTCTATCTGGCTAAGAGATTCTGCTATTTGTTTAATCACTTTGCTTTCAGAAAGATATTTAACGCCTTCCGGATTGGCTAGTAAAGTCCTGAAAACAAGACAACCAACCTTTATAAATTTTTGATTTGGTTTAGTGTTTTGTATGGAAGAAAATCTGTTGGAAAAGGGTTTATAAAATGCTAAAAGCCGTCTCATAAATTTTGTGGTTCGCAAAGTTTCATCAATACGTTTCGGACTTAGCAATGGACCCTCCATAATTTGGACAAGTGTATCCCATCGCCATTTTTGATAGTTTTTTGTAGCTAACACGTTGGTTTCAGCTAGCATACTACGAAAATGTGAATCATCAATCTGCATGCCCATTTTCAATTTAACATGCTCAACCTGTCTTTGCCCCCGAAAAGATCCATCAGTTTTTTGCTCCTTAAAAAGAAGAGAGGTTGTCTGCGAGAAAGGTTGTGTTGCAGAATGGAATTTAACTCTATTCAAACTTTCAATGGATTGAAGAACAGAAGTGGCAACAAACCTGTCTTCGGCAGTAAATTGAGAAGCCATATTAAATAAAGATGGCAAGGATTGTATTTTGGCTCCTAAATGAATCGGCAGTAGCTCATCAGACAGCCTCAATACCTCTCCTAGAAGATATGTAGCTTTACGTGAGGCTGATGGGTCATCGCTGGCCCTAATCATACATACAATAGATTCAACCAAACCGAGCTCCAAAAATATAAATAATAAGACGGCTGTAAAATGTTGGCGTAGCGACATGTACTTTTTGTTGGAACCATCCGGTATATTAACCATGTTTATGTTATCATCATTAGATACAGCCTGATTTTTAACGACTGTTAATCGTTTTCCGGCCAAAAAAGACTCTGACCAACTTGAATACTCAACTTGGAAAATTAAAAAGAAAAGATCAATTACATCGCTTCGTGGAGCAAAGGATGGAACCCGAAGTGTATCAACAATCGACCGAAGAGCCTGAAAATCATTGGTAGACAAAGCCAATAATCCAGACCATGAATTAAGCAAAACAGAGGCAACTTTGGCGGAAGATTTCATGGCTTTTGCAGCTTGTTCAGACTGTTCCTCAGAGGAATTAAATGTATCTCGCGAAGAAGAACTAGTAAAAGGTGAAAGTAAAATGCCAATATCGTAGGGTAAATTTACGTAACAAGCGCTTTCAGGATCATCCAAAAGATATACTAATGCAAGTGCAGCACTAGCTGCTAAATTCTCAGAAATACTTCCATCGATTAGGGAGATCATTAAAACCCTTAAACCATTAGCTTTAAATAAAATTTTTGGTCGAATAATCATTAACTCGATAAGAGTTTCAACAGCAATTCCACGACTAACATCTGATACATGCTCACAAATTGAAATGATAGTCCTCGTAATACCTGAAAGATAATCCTCATGTCCTTCAGTTGATGAAAGAAAATAAAGAGTTCGGATTAGTCGGAATGCTTGCTCTCGTTCAATTTGATATGCATCGGTACCAGAAAGTAGAGACTTTGACAAGATCCAAGGTAAATTCAACATTTGACAACAAGAGAATGCTGTTGCGTCAAGAAACAAATGCCTTAGTAGTCTATAAACAGAAGCCGTAACTTCAGAGACATTCAACTCGAGCATTGAAAGTATGGTCGGAGTAATCAAGGAGAAGTTTTTTGCATAAGCGGGATCAGAATGTTCATGTAAGTATTCACATAAATTATTTGAGGAATCGATTACATCCTTCATACTGCCTTCAAGACAAGCCTTATATATATTATCAAGCCAAGGATTTAATGGAAATTGTGAGAAATTCGATTGCAAACTAGAAGGACGTTTTCCGTTAGGTTGAGTATCTTCAGAAGAAGAATTATTTTTTTCGTTGACATTTTCAAAGTCAATTCTTTGAATGACGGTAGGAGTTAAATTGCTATGCGCATTTCTGGTAGGACCTATTAATTCACCAGTCCCACTGACTGTAACACTGCAACTATCGCTACATCCTGCTTTGTAAGAAAATCTCGTACTATACTTTTCCTGCAATGAGCTCTTTCGACTGACAGTCGCAGAAGCAGACCTCGTGAGACTGGTTGAGCCAGTTTTTGCTTCACCATTTTCTCCTTGGAAAGATTCAATGCTAGAAACTAATTCCTCTATCTTTTTTTTAGATGATTCGAGCTCATCGGTACATTTCTTTTTTAACATTTCTTTACGTTCTTTTGTTTCTTTTTTAAAATTGGTGTCGAAGACTTGCAGCAACGTTTCAGCGCCATCCCGTATTTTGCACTCAACTTCGAGCTTTCCCTTCAAATCCTCAAGTAACTTGAGCCTTTTTGAATCAGTGGTATTCATTTTTTTGATAAAGTCACCATTAGTTTTGGCATGGGAACTTATATCCAAAGCAGTATCGGTTTGTCCCCTTCGCACAGGTTTCATGAGCACTGATCATTAAAAGCAGGAATAAAAAAGCTATCTCCTTCCATAAGCGCCTTCATGAAATAGCCTTATAAAGGGATAGTATGTTTTCGTACTAATACTTATTGCGTGCAACACGCGATTGCTTACTGGGCTAGTCAAACTCTCAATTTTTAAGCAATCTAGTAAAATTAAAGATATTAACACTTAAATAATAACTTAAGATTGTGAAGAGTCCTAAAATGATAATGCTTGCGAACTATGCTCGTATGCTCATGGATACCCCAACGGCTGAACTTAATCGGAGTTCTGTTACCGGCGTTAACGATTGTACGACATGGAGTGATGTTTCGCTATTAATGGGCAAAACAAATTTCCTTAGAATTCGCTAATAAATAATTAGATACTAGGTACTGGTTCACTAAAGAATCGAATCCTTAATGTTTACTTTACAGTCTCAAGATTGCTAGTTAACAGTATACGAAAACATGAAGGATAAATCAAAGCAAGAGAATAAGATGAGTAAATTATATTACTACAATCAACTATTAAAATTTGTTTATATTTTTATTTATGGAAACAAAAGGCTAAACAAAAAATGTTTTAACAGATATGCCCAAGCCAATATAGAATTAAAATGCCATTTTGAGATACAAATATTGCTTTCGAAACATTTCAAAAAAGATTTTTTTAAAACGAAACGATAATAAAAAAGACAGAAAAGAATCGAAAATAATGTGAAAAGATAGTAAACAAAAAAAAAATTTTAACGAAAAAATAAATATTGGTAACGTGGATAAACAACTTCATTCATTTACCAAATCTCCTTTATGTATTTAAGGTTAAGTGGACTTTGCCAAAGAGCAAGTTGTTGGGTAGCTTCCAGCCTGCTCATTTTTCCGTATTGAACGCAAACATCAATCAAGGCATTTTCAACACCATCTAAAAATCCCTTTTTACCACCACAAAGATAAACCTTCCCATGAGGATGACTAAGAACACTCCATACAATGTCACCACGGTGTCGAATCTCGTCCTGTACATAGGCATGTTGGTGAGAACGTGATTCAACAACAAGATGGTTGGGGCCACTAGTACCGTCTTTTTTAACTTCGAAGGAATCCATTTCAGTTTCGGTTTGTTGGCTGACTGTAGAAGATGCATCATCGTCTGAAGACTTTTGAAGCGGGTTTTCCCACTCACCATGATAGAGCTCATCCAATTCTTGGTCGCGGCATCCATGGAAAACCCAAACTTTACCAGCACAAGTGGCATTTGTAAGACGTCGTTGCACAAAACCTCTAAAGGGAGCAACACCTACACCGGCACCGATTAGGCACATAGGGCCATCAGAAGCAAAATGTGTGGCAAATGCGTTTTTGTGCAGACCGCGGTACATTGGAAGGACGAGATCTCGTTCACCATTTAAAAATCTCAATGCCAATCTTTTCAAAAAACCAGAACCAATACCAGAACGAGTGCCTCCTTCAACTTTATTGATTTCAACAACTGTAACCGCAAATTCCAATACATTATTACTGACCTTGGGATCGTTTGACAAAGAATACCATCTAGGCATAAGCTGGGGAAGCACGGTTAAAAGGTGATCAAGAGGAAGTTGAACACTAGGGAAAGCCTTTAGCAGAGTGATAAGTGTAACGTTGTGGTCCCTTAAATCACAGAAAGCACGTTGTCCCAAACGACTGACCAAAAACAACAAAACTTGCCGCTCGGTATCATCCTTGGCGTATTCGGCAAGTAACCGAATAAGCTGCTTTTTTGGGGCGACAGACATAAACTCCACGGTCCATTTAAGAAGCTCACGCCTGGTTGTAACGAGTTCTCTAGGTGTGTCTTCTGCCCAGATGGTGGGCCAACGACCTCCATCGGTTTTTAAAAGGACAGGGGCATCTGCCTGGTCGGGATTGATATGAAGTAATTGTAAAAGCTCATCCACATCCTCTTCGTTGTTGGGAGCCATTACACCAAACGACCCTCCAACCATCCACTCTTCGCCTTCAGGAAGGGGATAGTTGGAAACGTCTAGTTCAAAATGGAACACACGTTTGACAGCACCTGGTTTAGTGAGCTCACGAACGTCTAGTATAGGGGCGGGAAAGACACTGAACGGAGGGTGTGGTTGAACATAGTGAGGAGGCATTCTAGAAGGAGTTGAATGAATTTGAAAGTTGGGGTCTTCTTTGGCACGAGCCTCATCGATATCAATCAAAGAGACATGATTCTCGGGAACTTTGGGAATTCTGTCAAGAGTAATATTTTCATGTAGAAGACCTAGATCCATGTTCAAAGCCTGGAAGGTAGGGTTTAATGAAAGTTTGGAGAAGGTTTTGGAAAGTTTATTTACCGACTCATCGACATTGGCCGATTCATGAGGTTCCGAAGGCGAGCAACGACAGTTTATACAACCATTCTCGTTGGAAACACACGTTTTAAAGTTCGAAGAGGGAGATGAGGTACGCGGAGATGGTAGGATCTCTGCCTTAAGTGAGGTTGCAACAGAAGGTGCCATCTTGAGAAAAAATAAAGTAGAAGTGGATAGAGAAAAGTATTAAAAATAGTAAGGGGAAAAAGGCAAACAAGCTGCCGGATGAAAAGGAATTACAAATGGAAACTAACAAGACAGTGAAGACTTTTAAATAAACAAAATGACAATCGTAAGGAAGAAAGTCAAGGATGTAAAAAGTAGAAAACAAAACAAAACAAAAGAAAAAAAAAGAATAAAATTTTAGAGAAGGGGAAGAAAACGAGTAAACGGATTAAAAATAAGATAGATACACAAGACACAACGATTCCAAACCAATGGGTGGGGTAACCCGAATCCTAGAAAGATAATTTTAAATAAAAAGAAGGAGAAGACGTAAAAGGATAAACCGATTAGTACGATGTTCAAAGAAATTTTTGGAATCTACAGGCGTGGTAAAAGTAGAGTTAAAACCAGACGATCTGAAGGAAAAAGCAAAGGCGATAAAAAGGGCTGGCAAATGAGAACGAGTGAAGCAAACAAACAAATGTGGAAGAATAATTTGTATTGTATTTGTTTTGTATCAGATATGAAGCAAAGTCGCCTCTCTTGGGTGGTGTATGTGTACGAAGATACAAGTAGGTGGTAGTAGGACAGGTGAAGATGCTAGCTACCTTGTTAACAGGAATGAGATGTACGGTACCTTAAGCCACCAGGGCAAAACAAAGTGTCTGTTAATAAACTCACCCAACAGATGACTAAAAAGGTGCTCAAGCTTGCGCAACTTGAGTAGAAGGGCCAATAAAAAAAAATGATCTGATAAAAAATTTTTAGTCAAATTAAAATCACACGTTATGTTCCTCCGACAGCCCGTAACGAAGAGCGATCAAATAGGAATGCCACGGCTCAATAATGACGCAAAGATCGACGATTCAGATTGAAAACGAGATTTACCACTGACGAAGGTTGGAATGACAAGCTTGGACTAGGATTGCTGATGAGAAAATGGATGTTGGGAGTAGAGTATGCAAAAGTTATTGTAGAAGGGCTAAAAAGAAAGTTGCTATTTCTAAGTTTCAATAAAAAATTCAAGAATAGAGAAAACTCTTGCAGAATTTGGTATATACCTCTAAGCAAATTTGTAAGTGTAAGCAAGTTTTTCTTTTTTCTTTTTTTTACTATATCTCTCTATTTATGTACTCGTACTTTGTATTGTGTTTGTTGCGTTGTAAAAAATCCTACAAGTCGAGATACTTTGCATAAATATATATGAATACATACATATATATATATAAATGTTGTGTGAGATGTGTCAATGGGTAGATACAAGCGCTAGCGAATTGAGACCTTTGAACGTATCAGGTTACGGAAAGTGTAAACTTGTAACTAGGGAAGTAGAATGCCGTGGCAGGAATGAGTAACGATGGTTGCAAGTGATAGCGTATGTTGAATGTTTTATGGGAACAAGACAAAATTAAAAAAGAAGCAGAGAATATTTATGAGAAAGAAACACTTTTTTATTCCCGTTTGAAACGGAATTCTTCTCTCAAGTTGTCAGTACTTGAAGCGATACATCCTATTATATATACAAAAACATCTTGATCACATTGATTAAAAAAGTATGGAGGAGCTACAATATAATTTCAAGAAGCGTCGCAAAACGCACAATGGAATCTCTCGTTTCCAAAGATCTGCGTTGCCACTAACGATTGTCTATACTATCTGGAGTACTTTTGGATCACCATGCAGTGGAGACCAAAGAGTCACATTGTCGATCACGTCGATCTTGAGAAAGGTTCAGGATCGACGAGAAAGCGAAAAGAAAGTAAAAGGTAAAGGAAGAGAAGAATATAGACGATATTATTTTTTCCTCCTCTTCTATGTATCTTTTCCCCACATTTTCTTAGGTTTATTTTTCTTTATCGATAAAAAGATTCTTCCTTTCCAATCCGTGTGATATATATTTTTTGTCCAAAACCTTTTGATAGCTTTGTCGGATTCACAACAATTCAGACATTTATAACGGGCATCTGATGAGCAAGTTGCATTGCTTTCTCTAAATTACCTTACCTAATGTCAAACTATCAAAAGGACACAACTTGTCGTCACACAAATCTCTTGAAAGGGATACAGGGATACAAAATTTCATCGTAGAGAAATACGGCTTTCATAACTTTCACTCTTCTAAAATATCAAACAGCAATCACAATTTTAAAAAAAGAAAAACTCGTCTTTTACTTTCTTTGCACTATCCAATCTACTACGTGTCGTGATGATTGATTGATCTTCCTCCATGAAGCAAATGGAGCTCCTCTAGCTTCTTCTTTCCTAGGTGTCTTTTGAATCCACGGAGTCCGAGTCATCTTTGCAGTGTACTACGCTATACTTCACTTTGCCATTACTTATGAAATTACATATTGGGGGTGGGTAATCAAGACACCAGACACTCCCTAGCGGTGGCGTTCCTTAACAGGTTTAAAAATAAAACTCGTTCTGGTTTCCCCATTCTCATTATTTAAATTTAGCATGATATTTTGTAACAAACACACTATTTTAAAAAACTGCACGGATACACTATTCTAAAAATTACACATCGTTACAATCTTTACGGTATTTTTCATTCCATTGCATTAGTGTTACATTACGGTAGTATATCTTATTTAACTTTATGTATTATCCTTAGACATTACCGAACTTCGCTACTTTGCCTTATTCGTTCTCTTCGATTCTTCTTTCTATTCATTGCCTCAATATTACATAAATTGAACGTAAGTAGGGTCCAAATTTTCCAAATGGCTATTGCTAGCGAAATCAGCACGTTGAAAAAATTTTCTCCTTTTTATGTTTTTACTCTCTCTACGCTGTAATTATCTAGGTTAACTTATCCTTGCAAAATACACTTCCTTGTTTTGCCGGATCTGTAAAGATCGTTGCTTAAATTTTGTAAAGTGAAATCTTAAATGGCATGTTAAAAATGGCTCGGTCGAGATGTCAAAATTTCGTTCTTTTGTCGCTCCTAGAACTACTAGTTTTACTTTTATATCCTTGAACTCTTTCATCTCCGTCCATCTTATACAGTACATAGCTAAAGTGAGAACGTTCCTTAATATTCGGTTTGTTGTATTTGTTTATTTACAACATGCAAGTTAATCCGAATACGTAATGGTTTGGAAGAGCTCCTTACGTTAGCGCTAAAAGAAAATATATAAGCGTAGGAAATATCATATTTTATAAACCTGTCTTTTACCCATACCATACGATAAGTTCAATTAGGAAAAAAAAAACAAAGAATCCTCAATTTGGAATTCTCATAGCTGTTTTCCTTTTTCCTTTTACTCATTCATTTTCTCGTATTCATTGTTGATCAACTCGGTCTTTTTGCACAACCATTCACATAGGTTGAGCCTGTTGTTTATCTTTGTTATTTTCTGAACTTGTTTTTATATTGCTTTGTTTGATTCAATGACTGCTCTATCAACCAACTCTTCTTCTGGTGGGATCTTCAAGATCGCTATTGTTGGCGCCGGTGGCATTAACTTTGGTACCCCCGAGGGACCTTGGAACAATGCCCAGAGAGTTGAAAAGGTGTTAGGAAAATCACTTCGAGTAACTGCTCTCATCAACCCCTTAATTAACGAAAGCGAGCGTGTTTTGAAGTCTAAATGTGCATCTGACGTTGCTTTCGCTTATGAAAACACCAAGACGTATGTCTCTGTAACTGAGTACTTGGAATACTTGGATTCCCATCCTGAGGATGTCCCTTCTGCTTATCTCATTGGCATTCCTCCTGATTTCCATGGCTGCACAACTCCGGGTATGGACATGGAGTTGGAAATTTTAAGAAAATACCCCAATGCTGCTCTATTTATCGAGAAGCCTATTACTAGTGCTCCTGTCCAAGGTGCTTTTAACCTCGTACATGAATTGGAGAAATACCATGCTATCATTTCAATTGGTTATATGTTCCGTTATTTAAAGATCGTTCAAGCCGCCAAGAAATACGTTGCCGATAATAACTTGAACATCGCTTGTACCATTGCAAGATATAACTCTGCTTACGAACATAATAACAAACTTTTCTGGTGGTACATGTCAAAGTCTGGTGGTCCCGTCGTTGAGCAAGCTACACATTTCTGTGATTTGTCCATCTATTTCGGTGGTGATGTCGATACTTCTACCGTCAAGGTAAACCGTGTAAACTGGTACGACCCTTGTGGAAAATTAGCTAAGGTTCCTGTTGACGAGGAGTCCATTCCCAAAGAGGAGCGCATCCCCCGTTTCACCGCTGCATCATGGAAATATAAGTCGGGTGCAGTTGGTATTCTCGCTCATAGTATCATTTTACAAGGAACGAATTATGACACTTGTCTAGAGCTTCAAGCAGATGGTCATTATGTTCGTATGGTTGACTTTTACGGTCAACCCAGACTTTACATTCGTTCTCCTGAGGCTGATAGCGAACGCATTATTAATTTCCCCGAAGATGATCCCTATTATAATGAATTTGATGCTTTCTTGGGTGTTGTCCAGGGCAGATATCCTCCTAGCCGCATTTTGTCCAAGTTTGACGACGGCGCTAAGACATACGAGTTGACGAAGATCATTACGAATAATTAAAGTATAGAAGAATTGAACACACAACTTTTTTTTCCTTATATTTTCACCATTTTGGCTTTTTTCTCTTTTTCGTTACCTTTCATGAAAGTTTTCCCTTCGTTATCGGGAATGTTTTTAGACTTAGTTCCAATATCACATGTCGTTTATATGTTTGTTTCAATTTGCAGATTACTTTTGAAAATGTACGATGACATATCACATCCTTCGATTCCTCTCTGTTGTAATGACAATGTGTTTGTATGTATTCGTTAAAAAATTGTTGATCAATTTTCTCGTAACGCGAAACTGTATTCTTCAGTAAACATAAATTTTGGTTACTAACGAAAAAAATATAGCATAGTTCAATTTAAAAAATTTTCCTTAGGCATAGCATTTAGTATAGTTATTATAAATATCTAAAATTCAAAAAAAAAAAGATCAATCTAGCAAAAAAATACTTTGGTGTATCGACCAACTACATTGTAGTGGATAAAAAATCGTAAGTTATTATTGACAATTTGCTTTTCGTAATACATAAAGAAGGTAAAATTTATCAACAATGAAGTAGATAATATTCATATAGATATTTCAATGGTTTATACATCTGTAACATAACTAAGACATATGTTAGTTTTTGTGCAAAGAAATGGAGAAATGAATAAAAAAAAAAAACAAAGACTTACTTAGCTGGGAATTGACCGGTCACTCCATTAAGTATCCCTTCAGACCATCCGTTTCCAGCGTTTCGATTTGTGACCTGAATTATATCACCCTCTTGGATTGATAATTCCATATCGGATTGAGCTGTGTATGCATATAACGCCTTAACATAAGAAGAATCTCCATCAAGTGTCACACTCGTATTTAATTCATCATTCAATTTAACATAAGAAGCTGGAATCAAGCCATCAGTTCCATCGATTTTTACTCGAACCCAACCAGAGCCATCTATATTGATCTATTAGAATGGGATTTTTCAAGCTTTACTTACCATCTGGTTCAAGTAGCGTAAATTCCTGTCCTTCAGAAGCTGTGATTACCCCTTCATGTTCCCCGGTAAAATCGTAAAGAACTACACCGTCAACCTTTGACGCTGGTTCAGCAGGCGTTGTTTCTTCTGTTTTCACGTTGCTTAAGGAAGTTTGATAAATACTACTTGAATCCATATCATCTGTGTATGTGTTACGATAGGATTCATAGGCATTTGAAGACGACGCAGAAGCATCAAAATCATCAGTGGCAGTAACACTGGTATCTACAGCATCATCGTCGGCCACTTCGGGCTCACCATTTTTGCAGTTGGCGGGAACAAGAAGTTCACACCTTGCATGGCATTTGAAGCCACAATCTACACGTGTTTTGTTAGTTAACGAAAGAAAGCAAATATTTCGTACTTTTGCAAACACATCCACGCTTCGATAACCCCCAAATAATTTCACGACAGTAACTGCAACTTGTCGGAAGTTTAAAACTAACATGTTTGAAATCATGAAAACGACCTCCTTCTTCTAAATTATTCGCAACTGACGTGATCTTGTTGATACGAACCTCTAAATCTTCTATTCTGGCCTTTACCATGAGCTCTTTCCCTTCTAGATTTATCGAAGCCTTTTTAGATTCAAATGACTGGTTAGCACTATTTGGATCATCGACGCGTAAACCTTCCAATTGTGAATCTAACGATACAAGCTCGCCTTTCTGTTTTCCAAGGTCATTTTTGGAGTGGACCAGTAAATTTCGGAGGTAGTTTTTACATGAACCATCCACCACCAGTGCATCCGTGTCATGCCAGATAGGACTAGGTTCAAAATGCAAGTCAGCAGGAAGTGCCCAATTCTTTGAATTGTGCCTTCCGAACATGGCAGAATCAAGGACTGGTTCATTTTTTGCAATTTCTGATTGAATTTCAACGGTTCTTTGGGATAAGGTATCATGGAGAGACTTTTCAATTGAAAAGCTGTTACACCATATTTCATTTAAATTCGAAACCCTGTATTCGTTCAATACTTGCATATGATTAAGGAGCGTTGGTAGAGTTTCATTATAAAACTTTTGCTTGTGGGCGTTGTATACAAGCATACGAAGTAGGTATTTATTTTTCTTATCGAGCATATCACTTTCAGATAATTTTAAATTTCTTTGAGTTTTTTGCTCTCGATATTTATCGTTTTTTTGCCTTGCGCTTTCTAAATCATCGCAGGCCTCATGGTAACTGACCTTGGCTCTCTTCACACTGTTTAACAATGTCTCCTTTTCGGATGAGAATTTTTTATATAAATCATCATAAACTTTTCTTAAAGCCTCTATATGAGACTCTAGTTTCTTCAGTTTTTCAGCAATGTCCAATGAATAGTCATCGGATAGCTTTTGATGAGTTTTTGATGAGCGCGTTAACTCATCCAAAATTTTAGACCATGTTGTTAAAGAAGCACTATAAAATTAGCCTGTGAACAGGAATTCAATATCCATCTAACTTCAATTGCTTGACAGGTTCCAATATTTTACATACCATTCTAAAGAGCCAGCAGACATTGCCGGAGTATCTCCGACTGAAAGGGCTGATGATTTTCTGGATTTCTTCTCCCCATATTTATTCGAAAGACTGGCTAATTTCTGAGCATATTCTTTTTCTAGCAACAAAGTTAGTCATTGAAATTTAACCATTGTCGTTTCTTATTTACCAATAGAACTTCTTTCTTTGTAGTACAATTGAATATCTTCAAGCCATTTCGCGCCATTATTAATCTTTGTTACAATGTGTTAATTGTTGAACTGTCTTCATTTTCATTCTTGGCATACCCAACTGTCGACAACTTTAAAATCGTCCTTTTATATATTAGTAAATATGCCAAATAACTAAAACACCTTACGTGAAGTTCATCACTAAATTTGTATGTTTCCAGGCTCATTATCCAGTATTATCTACACGTTTGATATCGCTGCAATAAAAATTTGTACCGGATATAAAACAATTAAAAAGAAAGTTTGACGGAAGAAATTGTGACAATTTTTGGCTTTACGTTACGAATGTTGATGAAAAGGAAGTACGGTGGTGAATCGAAACCTATATTGTTCAACTTTCACTTAAGGAGTAACTTAGCAATCACCAACTACATTGCCCACCAGAAATTGTCATCCAGTTTGCTAAGTCATCCTTGCTGAGTTTGGATATCTGAACTATAAATTTGATTTTTTTTATTTTTTTTACTAAAAAACATCCAAAATGTCAACTACACTGGGACAGGAAAGCAAAACTGACTGGGCTAGTTTGGACTCTGATGAAGAGGTTCAAAGAATTAGTGATAAAGTCAATCAGTTAAATACTTCAGAAAATAAAAATGAAGATCAAAAAGCAACAAATTTAAGTGACAGATTAGGTCCAAAAATCACTGAGAATGTTGATGCAAAATCTGAGCAAGACAAAGCGACCAACACGATTGCAGAGGACGCCAATACGAAGCAATCTGAAAATGATGAATCTAATTTAATACCAAATAAAAACGAGGTTCGTGTAAAATTAGCAGATCTACAGGCTGATCCAAACTCACCTCTTTTTTCTGTTAAAAGTTTTGAAGAGTTGGAGCTCAAGCCCGAATTATTAAAGGGAATTTATTCAATGAAATTCCAAAAACCCTCAAAAATTCAAGAGAAGGCGCTTCCACTTTTACTCTCAAATCCTCCTCGCAATATGATCGGACAATCACAATCCGGAACTGGTAAAACCGCTGCATTTGCATTAACGATGCTTTCTCGTGTTGATGCTTCTGTTCCCAAACCTCAAGCTATCTGCCTCGCTCCTTCTCGTGAATTGGCCCGTCAGATTATGGATGTCGTGACGGAGATGGGCAAATATACTGAAGTAAAAACAGCTTTTGGTATTAAAGACTCCGTCCCTAAAGGTGCAAAAATCGATGCTCAAATTGTAATCGGAACGCCTGGCACTGTGATGGATTTGATGAAGAGAAGACAGCTTGACGCTCGCGATATTAAAGTATTCGTGTTAGATGAGGCAGACAACATGTTAGATCAGCAAGGATTAGGAGATCAATCTATGCGTATCAAGCACCTTCTTCCTAGAAACACTCAGATTGTTCTTTTCAGTGCTACCTTTTCGGAACGCGTTGAAAAGTACGCTGAACGTTTTGCTCCCAATGCTAATGAAATTCGTCTGAAGACTGAGGAGCTTTCTGTTGAGGGAATCAAGCAGTTGTATATGGATTGCCAAAGTGAAGAACATAAATATAATGTTTTAGTGGAATTATATGGGTTATTGACTATTGGTCAATCAATTATATTTTGTAAGAAAAAGGATACCGCTGAAGAAATTGCTAGGCGTATGACTGCAGATGGACACACTGTTGCTTGTCTTACCGGTAATCTGGAAGGTGCACAACGTGACGCTATTATGGATTCATTCCGAGTAGGTACTTCAAAGGTTTTGGTTACTACGAATGTAATTGCTCGGGGTATCGACGTATCGCAAGTCAACTTGGTTGTAAACTATGATATGCCTTTAGATCAAGCAGGAAGACCCGATCCACAAACATATCTTCACCGTATAGGTCGTACCGGTAGGTTCGGCCGTGTTGGAGTAAGTATCAATTTTGTTCACGATAAAAAGAGTTGGGAAGAAATGAACGCCATTCAAGAATACTTCCAACGTCCCATCACGCGAGTGCCTACAGATGACTACGAAGAGCTTGAAAAAGTTGTCAAGAATGCACTTAAAATGTAAAGCATGTTGATTTTTAGAGATTATTTAATACATAGGTTTCTTGGTACCAATTACTAAAGGAATATTATTTACTTATGCTGGTATTTCACTGGTTTTTTTGCATATCAACTACCGAAAGAGAACGTAATCTCACTTACAAAAAGTAGAGAGCAGAAGTGTGAAAACAAAGAAAAAAGAGTATACATTTTGACTTAAGATTGCATTGATTAAGACGTATGAAACTTTAGCCAAAAAAAATAAAAATGTTTGCTTAAGAGGAGGTAGCCTTGTCAACGACATCACGAGCAAAGGTAGGAAGAACAAAGGAAGCAGCATGAATTTCACTGTTATAGTACTTACAAAGCTTATTCTCTTCTTCGGGAGACCACTTGCGAAGAGGCTTGCTAAGGTCGATGGAAGCATCCTTGGAGGCTACAACGAAGCCGATAGATCCAGAGGGATAGGTGGGGATAGTAGTGTATGCGTAACGAACATTGGGGAAAACTGTTTTAACGGCAGTCAAGACATTGCTGATGACACCCAAATGAATCCACATACACTCAGCTTGAGTAGTAATGACACCGCCTCCACGAAGAGCATCGGAAAGAAGTTGAAAGTAAGGTTTTTGGAACAAGGCTTCGGCAGGACCGTCAGGATCGGAAGAGTCTGTAATAATCACATCAAAAGTATTTTGATAATCTTGCAAAAATTTAAAACCGTCACCAATGTGTACCTTAACCTTGGGATGATTGAAACCTGCGGACATCTCAGGAAGGTATTGCTTGGAGACTTTAATGACATCTTCATCAATATCGCACAAGATAGCCTCTTCGACACATTCGTGTTTGACCACCTCACGAAGTACACCGCCATCACCACCACCAATAACGAGAACTTTCTTTGGGTTGGGGTGACTGTTTAGAGCAAGATGAGCAATCATTTCTTGGTAAGAAAACTCGTCGCGCTCAGTGGCTTGAATAGCACCATCCAAAACCAAAACATGTCCATAAGTTTCACTCTCAAAGACCAAAACATCTTGATACTTTGATTTTCCTGCATATAAAACCTTTTTAACCTTCAAGGTCATGGCTTGACCAGGCCACATGTTGTTGATCTCACGAAACCAACCATCTTTAATAAGAGGATGAGAAAGTTCTTGAACAGACATTTTCACTTCTAAATAACAATAAAGACACACAAAAGCAAGTAAGTAAGGTTGTAGTACCAAGCAAATACAAACGTTGCAAACTTTGCTTTTAGGAAAATTTTGTCATGTCGCATATTTAAGCGTGACCGTTTTAGCGCAGCGCTTGAGTTAAAAGTAGCATGTTAAGATACGTTACTTTTTTTAAAAAATGAGCTTAATTGATATACTTTCGGTTGTTGCTTACATTATTATCAGCGATGCTTGGCAATGAAAAGTAGACTTCTATTGTTGGGAGTGGATTTGGAACAACAATCATATTTGACGAAGCTAAAACTGATCGAGGAAACATTTGAATTAGTAAACAAATGTGTTTATACAATATTCCTTAGTTAATACGATGTCGTTTAATAAATCAAGAATTGATCAACGTAGAGGTTATATCAGCATTGTGCATCAGTATAGAGAAAAGTAGCAGGGTAAAAGAATAGTATGATAGATCTTTTGGTTAAGATTTGGAGACGAAATTATAACTACCATATGAGAATACAGGAAAGTGATATAGTATCGATGAATAATGTATAAGAAAAAAGCGCAACAATGACTTGAAGCGCTTATGCACAGTACGCATATAGTACACTTTCATAAGTTTGGCTCGTTAAAAATTAAAATCACGAGACTGGTGTGGTATAAATTGATGTAAATTCGACTTAAATCTCAAATGTATCTGGAGAAAAAGTGTTTGTATAATAACAATACGAATGATGGGAAAGTGTTTCTTCCAAAAGAAAAATAAAACATAAAGCGTTGAAGGATTTTGTCAAATTTTCAATCACTTCTCAATCCCACCAGTGCTGTTGTTGTTTTGCTATCCTATATCGAAAATTTTAATTTCAAGTTACATGATCAATTCACCTATTTACAAGCAGATTGTTGATCAATCTTAATGCCAAAAGTTAGCAATATTGTAGATCTTAAATTCATTACGATGATTTGTAAATGAATCGCTTTAGATAAACCATGTAAGACAGGTGATTGAAAAGTTATATTCTCAACAAAAAAGCCAGAGTGGAACCAAACATAAAACCAAGCTTACAATTATTGAGGCAGATGAGTATGCATTGAATCTCAAACTTACTCATTTCTTGAACACTTCTTTTTTACTCAGAAGAATATTCGTGGCACGCAAAATTTACACAAGATTTCTCTCTACGGTATTTCTATTTTAAAGCTAAATTCTACTACTTTCTCTGGCTAAAAGAATTGATAAATCAAAGGACAAGAAGATCGAAATTCTGACATAGTCCATTTAGTGGCACATATTCCCAGTACTATTCACTGTATCCTTTTAAACGACATCCAATCCTCCTACAAAGATAATTTTACTAACGCCTTTTATTGTATAATAATAAAACGAATGTGGCATACGTGTTCCTTATAACGCACTCCTTATAAGCCATACCAAGATTTTGGTTTTCTACCAATGATACCTACATAGTAAATCCCATACTCACTTACTTACCCTTTACCGTCCTCATCGTCCCAAAACTTGGTTGATCGTAGTTGTGAGTAAATCAAGTTGGTTGATTGAAATATAAATAAAAATTTATTAAAAAATTGCATTCCCATAATCCAAATTGTGCGTGTATCTTATAGGCATAGTTGGCAGCATTCCTGCTTCATTTATTTCAAATATCCCCGTCTCTTCTTTATTCAAGCTATATTGATATGGAACAACTTATTCCATTGGTGAATCAACTTCAAGACCTTGTCTACAACACAATTGGGTCAGATTTTTTGGATTTACCATCCATAGTGGTCGTTGGGTCCCAATCTTGTGGAAAATCTTCTGTATTGGAAAATATTGGTAAGTACTGTTTATTAAAATTAATTTAGATAAAGAATCAACAGCTAAAAAATTATCAGAGGTGTTTTTTCCTCTGGATAAATTTTTCGTAATTTTGACAGTACATTGTTATTAACTCATTCGTATTTTAGTTGGTAAAGATTTTTTACCTCGTGGTACCGGAATTGTCACTAGAAGACCCTTGATACTACAACTCATCAACTTGAAGCGCAAGACCAAAAATAACCATGATGAGGAAAGTACTTCTGACAACAATTCAGAAGAAACAAGTGCTGCTGGGGAAACAGGCAGTCTTGAAGGAATTGAAGAAGATTCTGATGAAATTGAAGATTATGCTGAATTTTTGCATATCCCCGATACCAAATTTACCGACATGAACAAAGTTCGCGCAGAGATTGAGAATGAGACTCTACGGGTTGCTGGTGCAAACAAAGGAATTAACAAATTGCCAATCAATCTAAAAATTTATTCTACTCGCGTTTTGAACTTAACTTTAATTGATTTGCCTGGGCTTACAAAAATTCCCGTTGGAGATCAGCCTACTGATATTGAGGCTCAAACACGCTCTCTTATTATGGAATACATCAGCCGTCCCAATTCCATTATACTTGCTGTATCTCCTGCCAACTTTGACATTGTCAACAGTGAGGGCCTAAAACTAGCGAGGTCTGTTGATCCCAAGGGTAAGCGCACTATTGGTGTTCTTACCAAGCTTGACCTTATGGATCAAGGTACCAATGCAATGGACATATTAAGCGGTCGCGTTTATCCCCTTAAGCTGGGTTTCGTAGCAACTGTTAACCGTTCCCAGTCTGATATTGTATCTCACAAATCCATGAGAGATGCTTTGCAATCTGAGCGCTCTTTTTTTGAACATCATCCGGCATATCGTACCATTAAAGATCGTTGTGGAACACCCTATCTTGCCAAGACATTGAGTAATCTATTGGTATCACATATCCGTGAGCGCCTTCCCGATATCAAAGCCCGCCTTAGCACTCTAATATCTCAAACTCAACAACAACTAAACAATTACGGTGACTTTAAACTTTCTGATCAGAGTCAACGTGGAATTATTTTATTGCAGGCGATGAATCGCTTTGCCAACACGTTCATTGCTAGTATAGATGGAAATTCTTCAAATATTCCCACAAAAGAACTTTCAGGTGGTGCTCGTCTTTACTCCATTTTCAATAATGTATTTACTACTGCATTGAATTCAATCGATCCTTTACAAAACTTATCGACAGTCGACATACGTACAGCTATATTGAATAGCACAGGCTCTAGGGCTACCTTGTTCCTTTCGGAAATGGCTTTCGATATATTGGTGAAGCCGCAATTAAACCTTTTAGCGGCACCCTGTCATCAATGTGTCGAGCTTGTTTACGAAGAATTAATGAAAATATGTCATTATTCTGGTGACTCAGACATATCGCATTTTCCCAAGTTGCAAACTGCTCTCGTAGAAACCGTTAGCGATTTACTACGAGAAAATTTAACTCCTACTTATTCTTTTGTAGAAAGCTTGATTGCTATTCAAAGTGCATATATTAATACGAATCATCCGGATTTCTTAGGGGTGCAGGGTGCAATGGCTGTAGTATTGTCAAGAAAAGAACAGAATCGCTTAATGCTTTCCCAAGAAAATGATGAACCCATTTCTTCTGCTTTGGACACTGTGAAGCCTGACGGAATTGAGTTGTATTCTTCGGATCCCGACACTTCTGTTAAGAGTATTACCAATAAAGCGACGAACGAGATTACAACTTTGAAGAGCGATGATTCAGCAAAAATGCAGCCTTTGGATGTTTTGGCTTCTAAACGGTATAATAATGCCTTTAGCACTGAAACTGCGGAAAGAAAAACATTTCTTAGCTATGTCTTTGGTGCCAATAATGCGACTAGGAAAGCAATGAGCATTGATAAGTCTTCTAGCTATCCTTTAAATGATTCTCTTTCTGGAGGAGATACAAATCACAAAAACAACCATCCTTTAAAGATGACAGATTTATCAAATGAAGTTGAAACAATGGCGTTGGAGGACATGAGTGAAAGGGAAGAAGTTGAAGTTGATCTTATTAAAGAGCTAATTACTTCTTATTTCAACTTAACTAGGAAGATTATAATTGATCAGGTACCAAAGGTAATTATGCATTTGCTCGTGAACGCCTCTAAAGATGCCATTCAAAATCGTTTGGTTAGTAAATTATACCGAGAGGATTTCTTTGACACCCTCCTTATTGAAGATGAGAACGTCAAAAGTGAAAGAGAAAAATGTGAGCGTCTTTTATCTGTTTACAACCAAGCAAACAAAATTATTTCAACGGTTTTTTAATGAACACGAATTATCACGTTACGTCTGAAGATTAAGATATTCTGGAAAAATTTACTTTTATTTTCTAATATTTATGCTTCTAGCTATCAGAAGCGATATTAACAAATCACATATAATAGGTTGAATGATAAAACGTTAGGATACTAAAGTACAATGTAATAGCGGTAAAATGTAAATAACACTGTGAAACGGTTTCTTTGTTTTCAACCCGTCTAGTCTCATTCTAATAAATTGTGAACATAGAATGAAATGTGTCAAATGAAGGTTTTCTAGAAGGGACAAGTCTTTCTTATGTAATGCAAATTTCTAAAGAAAAAATAATTGTAATGTTACATTTCTCCACAACCACGCCTCTCATGAAAATAATCATAAGCTATGCATACGCCGTGAAAATGACAAAAAGCAGCAATGATCACACAAACATGGAACCACTGATGACTACTACCAAAAACATCATATTTTCCTGGACTCCATTTTTCTGGAATCCTTAAGGCGTATATGACAGCTCCAACTATATAGAAAAGACCTTGTAGTAAAAGCCAGACAAGGCCCATTCGCACCAAAATTTCGGAAAAGCTAAAAATTTTTAATGCATGTATTACTGGAAATATTCCAAAAAGACCCATGAGAACAAATATCAAAGCTCGATATGGTCTCCATTCTGGTTGTCGAAATCGATCAAGAAGACAAGTGGACGCTACAATAACGCCAATGCCAATAATAGTACCTATGTACAATGTGCGAAAATTTGCATGGCAAGCAAAAGCGTAATGTAAACAAGGAATAAAAGAGCCGACAATCATGACGACGATGCCCAAATAATCGAGTTTGTTTCCAAACTTTGAAACATCATCCGAATGATTCGAAATGGTATGGTAAAACGTTGAGCATCCAAGCATAGTGAATGCACTAAATAAAAATACCGTTATAACATAAACATCTTCAGCAGTTGTAGTATCTCTCTTTAAAATCAATTCGGACTTGAAAATAAAAAACAAAAAAACTATCGCACCAAAAAGATGAGTCCATATATTAACGCTCTCATTATGAACATGGAAAATAGATTTAACGCATAAATAAAATGAAAATGAAGGAGGTCGATATCCGGATATGATATATTGATTGTCCTGCTGCCAAGGTTCCAATTGATCCCAAGTAAGTAATCCTTTTCGGTTTCTAAGTGGTATATCAGAGCTAGAGACGGCTATCTTTCCTGTTTTTATAGTAATTCCCTTATCCGCATGAGTTGCAGCATCCCACTTGTGATCTTGCTGCTTTTCTAATAACTGCTCTGATTCTGACATAGTAATGTTCAACGGTCGATATAAGAGAAAAATATAAATTGCGTGGATAGACTAGATGTTGATGCAATTATTTACATGAAAATGGGGAATGCTGAGCAGAATAAGTGTAAACTGAACTCGGGTTCTTATGGAAAATTCGGTCTGTTGTAAATTCCGTTCCAAGAACTTTATACCATTGAACGTAGAATGACCTATAGTTTAATGATTGAAGAAGAAAAATGTAAAGACGGAATAATAAACGTAGTGTAAACAATAGGTGTGCTGCAATATCTCAAATAGTAATTATATCACCAAAACTCTTGCTTAGCTATTAATTGATATATACTAGTATTCAGAAAAGAAAACCAATTAGCTTTCTAAATCTAAGCGTGTTTTTTATGAGTAAGGGAATTGCATGCTATTCATATACGTTGAAAAGTTGGGTACTTTTGCTAAAAATCAAACGACTTTCGTCCACACCCATAAAGACGGAGCGCGGATTACGCTAGCCGCGACCAAACTTCATATTACCGCTTTGCTTGGTAGAGATCAAGAAAAACTCTCAGCAAAAATTGATTCTTTACTATTAAAATACAATTGAAGCACTATTCACTGTGGTAATTTGAGATTGTTCGAAACAAAAAAAATATTTATTATAATAAATTCCTTGTTACGCCAAAGATTATTTATTGAAACAAAATATATAGGTACAGCAGATTCATAGATTATAAAGAGAATAACAGAAATGATAACAAAACAGAGATAGATGTCCTTTAAATTTGATAATTACGTAGAAAATTAAGTAAAATGGTAATGCCGAAAATGCTTAGAGAAGAAAACAAAAACTTTTGGGGGTATTAGCTGCAATACTAACAATGGCTTGCAAGAACAGATTAGGGAATTGGGGAGTTATGCACAAACTAAGATGGGAGCAAGAAATGATATAAATGATATCGAGGAAAACAGAAATGGATAAATCTACAGATCATCCTTGGAAGGCTCTTCTTCCATCGTGTTGTCGGCGTCCAGCGTCTCTTCAGTTTGATCGTCCATATCAGTTTTATCGTCCTCATTATCAGCATCATTCTCTGCCGTTTGTTTTACACTTGTAAACACTGGTGATGGGGATTTCTTTTCAGAAGATCTCTCGGGGCGATGACTTGAAGTCTCAAAGTCAGGAGCTGTAGACTTCGCTACGTCGTGATCATCTTCAACGTCTGAAGCATGTTTTGCAACGGGAGACATGCTGCCTTCCCGATTTTTCTCCTCATCCTCAATGGATTCTTTTTCTTTTTCTTTTTCGGAAAGATTGATCTTATTTGAGCTGTCATCGTTATTACGCCCATTGCGAGCTTTCAAATTAGTCTTGTTTCCTCTTGTTACAGAAGATTTTCCATTTACTTTCGGTGGCAGCCCTTTGTCTAGTTTCTTTCCGTTCCCAGATTCATTAAGCAAATTTTTCCCCTTTTTACCTATGCTTTCAACACCTGCGTTTTCAGAAAACCGCTCAGCCTTGCCGGAGCGAAGAGTGGATTCATTGAATAAGCTTTCTATGGTACAAGGCTTGATACGTCTTACCTTATCTTTGGAGAGACCTTGTGTCCAGCCTTCATCACTATTAAGCCATTCACGCCATTTTGATTGCCGGTAATCACGAATTTTATCATAAGGACCATTATACACTTGCTCAGAATTTCTAGCAAATACATCTTCGGTCCCATTTTCATATCTGATTTTAACGGTATTAATTGGTATTGTCAAGGCTAGTCCTGATTCCAAGAAACTAGTAATAATAGCATTTGCACTTTTTACCACGGAACTAGACTCGTCATCCTCATTTCCTTCATCTGAGGGCAAGCATTTTCGAAGGAATGGTATTCGAACATGCTCAGGTAATATGCCTTCAGTCGGACTCGACATTATGTAACTTCCAATGTAATAGCACCACTTTTCTGCATCCGACTTGAGAGTTCCCATTGTTAGATCTTCGCGTCCCATTAGCCTTATGGCTGATTGTCGAGTTTGTGAATTCCAATCAATGCAACATAAATTTTCATCTGGTCCAAACGCAGTCTCTGTTTGTATCCGATACATGATTTGTTGACGAGGACTAGTACGTCTTTGTACTCGATCTTTCTCGTAATACATGAAAACTTGAGCCAAGCGACGGTTGGTTGTAACGGAATGTAGTTGTTTAATAATAGAAGTGACCAATTTTTCAACGGTGTATAATCTAAAAGCATGAATACCGTAAAGACAACGTAAAGCATCTTCAAACCCATTTTGATCAATTTCACCTTCCATCAAGCGTTCGCACAACTGAATCGCTTGCTCGTAAACAGTGTCAGCTGTAGGTAAAGCAAAGCCAAGACGTTCAGAAGGATGGCGAACTAATCCGAGCTCAACTGCGACAGGATTGGATTTGACATCATGTTGCTTACTATAAGCCATTTGCTCAAGATTTTTAATCTCTTCTAACCTTGAATATAAAGTGTGGAACAAACGAAAAAAACAATACAGGCTCATGTTTCCAAATAAATTATACACAGAACGATCAGACAATTTTGTTCCATCGTCAAGGAGACTACCATCAGTATCGGTAAATTTACAATTCACCCAAACTTCGCCAGTTGAAAAAACTGATGAAGACTCATCGTCATTTTCCTCATGCTCACTAATATGTTCATCAATTTCACTGGCGTCAGGTGTCCTCTCAGTACTTTCTGATACATAATCTTCCTTAACTGAACTTCTATTTTCACGAGCTCCTCTATAAGTCTTCTTTAATACATCCTTCAAAAGCCTTAGGCCATTGTTGTTAGCATGGTGAATGGGCGAACTGGAAGCTCTCGGTTTTTCTATGAGACTAGATGACAAAGAATCAATATCAGATTCCTCTTCGTTAAAATGAGTGGGAAGATAAGGAATAAACGAGTCATAGGGAACATCGAAAAAAAGTGAAAGAAACGACCGAAGAAAATTAGACATCTTCTCGTTATCCTCAGCAGAGTGAGTTGAACCATGAATCAGAAAAACCCCAAACAAACGAGCAATATCAGTAATAATATTGGGGTCCTTGTAAGAAAATAAAAATTGGTGAGAGGGTGTGACTTTCCCTTCTGATAGTTCAACTTTCTGCTGCTGGGCTAAATTACGAAGCTCAGAAATAAGGAATTTGGGAGTGGTACTTTTCTTGTCAACACTTTTAAATGATACTCCCTGATGGTCCAAACTTCGATAAAAGTTTTTCTCTTCTATATCATGCCAAAGTTCATTCCAATGGTTTTGAAGCGATCTCCATTCTCTATCTTTTTTCTTCAAACGTTCCAAAACAATTGGTATGGTTACCGAAGGGTTTTTCTGCAGATTCTCGATAATTTGCTGTGCATGTTCTTTTCCGTAAACTTTTTTAATGACCTTATGATAAATCGAGACAGACTTGCCTCCTAGATTAGATGGAAGAGTCCAGTTTGCCTTTTCAACTTCACTCATTTTTAACATTTTGTCAGCATGAATTTGTAAAAGTTCTATAAAACGCATGTTAGCACCAATATGACGATCATATTCATATCTTTCCTCCTCTAGTTTATGTAAATTTTCCTCAAATTGATTTTTCCTGTGTGCAATAAATCCAGAATCCTCTGAAGCCAAAGTTGGGAAACTAACCCATGCATCATTCAAAATTGTCCAGCATAAATCATCCCTACCCGAGCAAGGAAGCAAAAGCTCGATTTTTGGCAATAAGCGGTAACTTGGTCCACAGCTTTTGCATTGTGTAAGATCTACTCTAGGTCTAGGTACAGGGATCGGGTTTGCAGGATTATATTTGACCAAGTCCTTTAACCAGTTCATTAAGTGCTCATTACTACCGAAAAAAACATAGCACCTCTCAACGAGTGCGTTTTTATCAAAAACCTCTTGAGAATAAAGTTCCAAGAGTTTAATAAATTCATTGTACTTTGATTCATTGGCAAGATATTGGCGTGCATGCTCCAAAAACTCAAGTTCTGAGGGATTTTTGTTTTGTGCTATAGGTACGTTAAATGCACGTGGTGTAGTCTCCTCAACGGAAGAAGTAGCAGTCCTAGTTCTTTTGGAATGATTTCTAGTCTGCACAGCAGGTTCTCCTCTACGCTTTTCAGGTGCAGGTTGGGCTTTGGCAGTAGTGGGTGGAGCAAATTTACCAATAGGGGGGAGTGCACTCGTAGGAGTGGCTGATGGAGATCGTTTTGGAGTGGCAGTAGCTGATTCTTGAGGCACTACTGTAGACTTGTCCTGAGTTTCGGCGGGAGCATTAACTGATACGTCAGGTAAAAAACGCTTGAACTCCTCTAATAAGTCAGGAGCTTCCGCAAATAACTGAGATACTTGAAAATAGACAAGTTGTATAGGTCGTTGATCGTGTTGGTATGATTTTAGGATGTCTAAAAACGAGTTATAGGCTTCAGGTTTATGGGAAAACCGATTTTTAACATTATTAACAAAATTAATGGCTTGGTCGAGATCGGCAGCCTGTTTCACAGATGCATCAACTGGAGGATATGATGGAGCAGCTGGAGAAGGAGAGGGGTTAAATTGCAATGTAGATGGAGCCGGAGGTTGCAAAACAGGATGAGAGGCTGACGATTGTTTCATATTCATGGAAGTATAAGAGGCAGCCGCAGGAAGAGGTGTAGTTGAACCATGTGGAGGCGGAGGAGCAGTGGTTTTACCTAAATCATTGATCATTAGAGGACCTTGAGGCGTAGTGATATGGATTCCTGCCAAAGATCCAGGATCTGCACTGCTTATTTCAATGCTGTATCCAGGAGGTAAAAATGTATTAAAACCCTGAATCAGATTTGGGTATCCAGCAAATAATTTTGAAACTCTGGTAATGACTTCTGGTGTTTCAATCGCCTGCGATTTGAACTCTTTCATGATATCTAAAAACTCATTATAAATTTCGGGTTCTTGATGAAACTGCAATTTAACAAGATCCAGGTATGATAAAGCATCTGTGACATTCAACTGTCGGTACTCTTGAGGAGGTGGAGGTGGAGCAGAAGGATTTTGATTAGGAACAAAAGGAGAAGCAGAAGATTTTACAGTGCCTGGTCTAGGAATATTAGAATCAGTAGAAGAAAGTATGGTCGGTTGTTGCTCAATGGCGCGAGCGGGACTTGCTGAGATCACAGTAACATTAGGGTGCGACTGGGGTTGTGGTGGGGGAGGAAGCTGCGAAGGCGGCCCACCATAAACAGCAGCATACCCATTTGCAGGATTCGGTATGGCTGTATGAGACACTTGTGTATTTACATTACGGTAAAGTAAACGCCCCGTTGCCGGATCGTATACTGGACTGATAGAGTTGAATAAAGGGAATGGAGGTGGTCCTTGTGGGTTGGTGTGAGGAGGGGCCTGAGTAAATAAAGGTGCTAATCAAATAATTAGTATTTTTATACAAATATATTTTGTAATTAGTAGTTTCAAGTAAAACAAATCCTACTGTTTACAATAAAATCAATATTGTTTTACATGTCAAAACCATAACAAGTTAGAGCAAATTACATACCATTACCGGGATGATAGGCCATCGTCCCAGAAGGAGTCAAGTAAGGTCCTGTATAATTTATTGCGACATTGGAATAATCTTCAAGCCTGTGGCATTGGCCTAAACGTGCATCTTGCCAGTCTTTTGCCATCCCAAAAGTTGTTGGTATAGAGCATGTCGGTCCTGGCCACGTAACATGGTTGACATACTCTAGCGATTTAAGCGGGATACGCGATCCATAAACGAGAGATTTTTCAAACGCGATTGGAAGAAAAGGATTTACCGAGGTAATATTTCGAGTAACATTTTTTCAAGTAACAAAAAAGAAGTAAACAACCCAAAACCGAAACGGCCGTCTTGGATATGAAAGTGAGTGCTAGAGGACTATGACCTGGTATGCGGTTTCTAATATTTTGGCAGCAAGTACTTTTAGCTGAAAATTCAATCCCCGAAATTTTCTGATTGATGTGTAAAGGAGAAACATCAGGCCAAACTGGATCAAGCAATATGAGGATTTTATTAAAAGTTTTCAAGATTAAGCGCTGAATCAGCAGATTGATAGTTTATTACAAACATGGTAGAAGAATTAGATAAAAAAATTTTATTATTACTTTTTTTTCTTCTGAAATCGACTAATTTATAATGCTTGAATGAGAAAGTCATTAAATTGATGAAATTGTTCTAACGTTTTCCAATAGTATAGTGAAGGCGTACATTGTCATTGAAATGTCCTGGTCAACCCTGATATTTAATAGAAAAATATTATTTATTTTTCAGTCTGCTGTTTTGTGTATGAAAAATTAGTTCATTATTTAAGGAGAAAACACACAAAATAGTCTGGATAATCTTAAGGAAAATACAATAAAAAAACAATAAAGTAGTAAGGTTTAATAATATCCCAAATTCTTTTATGATTAAGAAACAACCGAAAATTTTTTTAATCAATTGTTTTGAATACTTAGGGTGAACCAAAAGACCCTTCATCAATTTACACCACCTCAATTTAACATGTTCATCGTAACTTTCTTGTCTTGGCCATTAAATTACATTCAATAGAATTTTTGCAACCGTTATGCAAGAATGTTTACATCTCCATTTTTAAGTGTTATTTATACTTTATCAATTGCAAAGTTCTGCAGAAAGCTGCCTTTAGAAATTTATGAGTCTAAACCTTTGATTAAATTAGACTCTCGTTTATATTGCTTCTCACCATCAAAGTCCTCTATACAGTGATGACAAAGCGGCTGACGGATTGTATATATTTATGCACAGATCCTTAAGCCCCACCACCTTCACTGAACGACCACCAACTCTTCCTTAGTATTGGAAAAGTCGATTTTACTTATCAATGTGGTAAGCTATTTGTTTGTTTTATATCTATTTAAATATTTGATCGTCCTTTTATGCTAATACGAAGCTAGTGGTATCTTTGGATATATTAATTATTTGGTTGAACGAGACCGTGGATATATCCTCAAAACACTCGTTAAAGGTAAATTAAAATCGTTTATATTGTTTTTAATATGTCAATTTCTGAAATGCTTAAGTTGTGGATTGCTTTCGATCACAGTGATTACGCTTTGTTTGTGATGTGTTCTCTCTCATGACATTTAATCTATCTGCTACTTCAATTTTCTGTTTACTTATTAAACAAAAGTATAAACAAATTAAAACTCATTTTACTAATTCAGGTTTAGGTCTCAAACGTCTGGAATATCGGGGTTATGATTCTTCAGGATGTGCTGTCGATGGAGATGAAGGTGAAGACTTCATCATGTTCAAAGAAGTTGGCAATGTTAGTAAATTAGAGGCATCTATAAAAGGATCGAACGTGAATAAATCCACTAAATTTATCAACCATTGCGCCATTAGTCACACCCGTTGGGCAACTCATGGCATCCCTTCTCCCATTAATTGTCATCCCCAGCGGTCTGACCCTCATAGTGAATTCATAGTCGTTCATAACGGTATTTTAACCAACTATCGTGAGCTACGCACCGTTCTTGAATCGAGAGGCATGGTTTTTGAAAGCGAAACCGATACTGAATGTGTGGCTAAGCTCGCTAAATTTATTTACGACACTACTCCAGGAGTTGACTTCACATCACTCGCTAAACTCGTCTTTCGTGAACTTGAAGGTGCCTACGCTTTACTCATTAAAAGCAGTCACTACCCTGGTGAAGTGGTCGCAACTCGTCGTGGTTCTCCATTAATAGTTGGTGTCAAAAGTGAGCAAAAGCTCAAAGTTGACTTTGTCGATGTAGAATTTCCCGAGCCTGCAGAAGGTCTACCTGGAACTCCTAAACCCACCAGCTTGCATCCAGTTTTTTCCAACCCAGCTACCAATGGTATGCTTCGTGGTGACAAACCCGACTTGTTACATCGCGCTCAAAGTCGTGCTTTTGTATCGGGTGAAGGAGTTCCGGGTCCCATAGAGTATTTTTTCGCATCTGATGCTACTCCCATCATTGAGTACACTAAGCGTGTGATGTTTCTAGAAGATGATGATATAGCACACGTTCGCGATGGTGAATTACATGTTCATAGGTTGCGTCGTGAAGGCGGTGGTAGTACGACTCGTACCATTGAAACTTTGGAGATGGAGATTGCCAGTGTTATGAAAGGAAACTATGACCATTACATGATTAAAGAAATTTGTGAACAGCCAGATAGCCTGTTAAATACCATGCGGGGACGTGTTAATTTTGTAAACAGGCTTGTTACATTGGGTGGTTTGGAAAGTTATTATGACATTATTCGCAAAAGTCGTCGCCTAATTTTCGTGGCTTGTGGAACCTCCTACCATTCATGTGTAGCCGTTCGTCCTTTGTTCGAAGAACTCACTAATATCCCTGTAGTGGTGGAGTTAGCGTCTGATTTTGTGGACCGTTGTCCATCAGTTTTCCGTGATGACACTTTCATTTTTGTCTCCCAGTCTGGTGAGACTGCTGATTCTTTGCTGGCTCTGCAGTATACCTTAGAAAACGGTGCTTTGGCTATTGGCGTAGTCAATTGTGTTGGTTCAAGTATTTCTCGTAAGACGCACTGTGGTGTCCATATTAATGCTGGCCCTGAGATATGTGTCGCATCCACTAAAGCCTATACATCGCAGTATGTTGCATTAGTGCTCATGGCATTATATCTATCCAGAGATTCCGTTTCACGGTTGGAACGCCGTAATGAAATTATCGACGGACTTGCCGAAATCGGAGAAAAAGTGCAAGAAACTTTACATCTTAACGCCGCCATAAAACAAACTGCCATTGAGCAGTTAATTAACAAGGACAAAATGTTAATTATTGGACGAGGTTATCATTATGCCACTGCCTTGGAAGGTGCATTAAAGGTTAAAGAAATTTCTTATACACATGCTGAAGGTGTCTTAGCCGGCGAACTAAAGCATGGTGTGTTAGCACTTGTCGATAATGATATGCCAATAGTTATGCTTTTACCAGACGACTACAACTTTCCGAAGGCTTGGAACGCATTTGAACAAGTTAGAGCACGTGGTGGTAAACCCATAATTATTACAGATAAAAAACTAGACAATTTAGAAGGCTTTACCATAATTAAAGTTCCTAAAACTGTGGATTGTTTGCAAGGAATTTTGAATGTCATTCCTTTTCAACTTCTAAGCTATTGGTTAGCTGTTAAACGTGGCCACAATGTTGATCAGCCACGCAATTTGGCTAAATCAGTTACGGTGGAATAAATTTGATTATCCCTCATTGTTTATTATTATGTGGTTTTTACGCTTCACGTCGCTTGTCATGTTTTTGGCATCCTTTAAGGGGCACAAGCCAATCTTTTTGTCGTTCATTAAATTAATAGAAAAGGATGGGTTGCCGGTTCACGAGGATGTACATGTGTTTATTTCATGGAAGATATTCTTTTTATATGCATTTTTAATTTAATCTGATTTAGTTTGCAATGAAGGCATAGTTGCTTAGTTTTGCAGTGTATCAGATTTTTTGTTTTGGTTTAATGTTATCTCTTGGAAACTAATGATGGTCATTTAACGAAAACAATGCTGCATAATTGGGAGTTCTCATATTGAATATCAATTCATGATTATGCTCTTTTAAGTTGATTTTGAATGTGGAAGTTTTGTAACTATATCGTAATAATTTCTGTGCTTCTATTAAATTACGTTTCTGCAACTGCAAATGGAATATTTGAAAACTTATTCTAATATTCCTATATTGCTACTTCATCATGAAGTTGTTGCTATAAAAATTACTCTAGTTTGAGGGAGGGAACCCAAATCGTGGTTTCTTCCTATAGAATGAGTGTACAATTACAATAGTGATGTACTAAACGTAATTTCCTACAAAAAAATGAGTAAGTTCTCTTCTTTTACTTTGTTATTTTATTACCCGTTACAAAGATATTAGGGTTGATTCTATTTCAATTCCTGTCCGAACTGAAGGTAATGGATATCGAAAATCACTAAATGAAAAAAAGGAGAATATAGATACTTAAATTTCATAGCGAAAATAATATATTTCTACCTCAAAAAAAAAACATGTACTAAAAATTCTCCCCACACCACTTTCAAACATAATCAACGTTTCTAAAAAGACAAGGCGTCACTGTTTACTTCTGTTCAATGACCTCAACCCAGTAATTATCAGGGTCCAGTAAGAAAGCAATATCCTTCATTCTGCCATCGGTCAATTTCTTCTTGAATGGTAGCCCCTCAGCTTCAAATTTAGAGCAAGCTGCATTAATATTGTCAACGGAAATACAAACATGACCATAACCCTTTTCATCGCCGTCATTGCCATTATGGTAAACGGGTCCTGACTCCTTTTCAGTACCCCAGTTATGAGTCAATTCAAGTAATCCCTCACGATCATGTCTGGGCAAGTCGCTAGGATAGGCCAAGAAATAATTGGTGAACTTACCATTGGGATGATCCGCTTTGTCAATTACCTTCATTCCAAGTTTCTCATAAAAGGCGATACTAGGTTCGGGATCCTTAACACGGACCATTGTATGATTAAAACGAAAGTTAGAAATATTAGCTTTGGGCTTAGTTTCAGATTGAGAAACAAGCTCAATCCAGTAATTGTCAGGATCCAAGGCAAAAGCGATGTGTTTCATCTTACCATCGGAAAGCTTTTTCTTAAAAGAAACCCCCTTGGATTCCAAATATGCGCAAGCAGATTCAATGTTATCAACAGTAAAGCAGATGTGTCCAAATCCTCTCTTAGGCTCGGTATTACCATTGATATAAACAGGGCCTTCCTTCTTCTCAGTGCCAAAGTTATAAGTCAGTTCCAATATACCTTCACGCTTACTACGTTCCACTCCGTGATTTAGAGCTCCAGGTCCATCGAAAGCTAAAAACGACAAAGAGAATTCATTTTCCTCGAAAACCCATTGATCAATGAGTTTCATACCAAACACCTCGGTATAAAATTTGAGACTCTTGTCGAGGTCTTTCACACGAATCATAGTGTGATTTAGTTTGTAAGTACTCATGTCAGTAGTAGAAGCCATATTCGTAAAGAAGATACCCGTTAAGTTGTAAATTTATATATATAAACTTATAGCAACGTTGTTGACGAGGATGAATCAAAAAACTGAATATAAACAGCAAAAAGATTGATGTGTATTGAAGCAGAAACACAAAGAAATTTCAAGTTTAAAAAATTACCGAAGTAAGTTTATATCAATGATGTGGAAGATGCTAACCAGTAGATTTCTAAAGAATTGATGTCATGTACGAGTCCATTGGCTTTCGTTATAGAACTTATAGATTTATATCACAATATCGTTATTAAGATTTACGTGCTAATGGGGTATGTGATAATAATGAATCTTCAAATTGCTAAGTATATAGCTTTCATTGTAAATAAAGAAGAAATTAGTATACAAAGAGAATATCAGCGTTCTGATTAGTCAATTTTACATTAAAATATTATGAAGAGAAATAATTTAATTAAAAAGAGAGAAACAAACCTATCTGTAGCTAAACAATCGTTTGTAATCCAATCTGTTATCATAATTAAGTCTCAAAGTGTGCTCTCTCTGATGCTAGTGTAAAGAAGGATACACAACTTCCTCAAAGCAAAAAATAAAATAAAATAAAATATTTAGCGAATCCGTTTAAATATGATAGTGGTGGAACCTGAAGAACAATATGACTCATCACCATCATGGAACTCAAAAGTATATAACATAAACTTGTAAATAAAATCTAAATGTAAACAAAAATCTGATATGACTTATCTACCAATATGTAGAAAATCAGAATCCCCTTAGGATATAATTTATGAACGATCAACAGAGGTATGTAAATAAAACTGTTTGATCCTCAGCGAGCACCAGAATCCAGCAAAAGCTATAATTGCAACTAAGGCAAAAGTCCATGTGAAAGCAGTGGCATACGACTTTATGACTAGCTTTTGGATATCTTTGGGGAGATTTGGAATGATGCTTATACTTTCTCGAAGACGTCGAATCAAATCATCTTTATCCGGATCGTCCTTTAAGTTGGAGGCTAACTGCTTCATAAGGATTGAAAGAGTTGTTGTTTGGGAAAGACTGATACCAATGACGCTACCTGTTGCACGGAAAAGATAGGAAAGGCCTGTAGCAACAGCTTGTTCTTCTGGGGCTAAAGAACTGATAATAGCAATAAGGGTAGAAGTTAGGTTCATTCCATAAGAACATCCGGTCATTGCCAAACAGAGAGAAATTAATATTAAGGGTGTTCTGTGACCGAAAGAAGTAAGAACAGCAAAGGAAACAATACCCATCAACATGAAAAAAAATCCAGCAATAACCAAATTTCTATACCTGCCAGTTTTCTTCATGTATAAGCCTGAACAAAGAGATCCAACAGATGTGGAGATAACGTAAGGAAAGATACGAACACCGGCCTCAGACGATGGCATTAATAGCGTCGTTTCGAAAAATAAGGGTAATTCGTAGACAATGACAAAACTGCAAAACGCATTGAAAAAGTTACCCAAACAGACATTCAAGGGAGTAGGCTGAGATAGGATCTCCACAGGCGCAATTGGTTCAACAGCAATATTCTTTTCGACCCAGTAAAATGCGAACAAAATAAGGACAGAAGATACAAGCAAAGTAATGATAACTGGAGAAACCCAAGGAAATGCGTCCCCGCCCATGTTAAAGGTAACTACCAGTGCCGTAATGCCCGTTACAAGAAGAAAACTGCCTAAGTAATCAATGCGTGAAAGCAACGATGCATTGGAATTTCGAACGGTAGGTTTAACGCGGACACGCCAAGCAACTAGTATGGTGGATAATATTCCCATAGGGACTTGAAAATGAAACGCTGTTCTCCAACCCCATCTTTGAGCAATTAACCCACCCAATGGTCCTCCCAAACTACCTCCGATACCCCAAACAATGTTAGTTATACCTTGCCAGGTACCACGTTCACGCAATGAAACGATGTCACTCGAAATGATGGAAGACATGGTACCAAGACCTCCACCGCCAATGCCGGCGAGAGCGCGAGCCATACACAATTCCGGAAGACTTCTCGATATACCACACCAAAAAGTTCCAAGCGTGAAAGCAGCATTTGCAAATACAACGGTAGGGCGTCGTCCAAAGATGTCACTAAGTCTACCATATAAAGGTTGGAAAGCGGTGTTTGTAATTAAATAGGCGGTAACAATGTAGGAAGCATTATTCATTAACTTGAATTCACTACCAATTACAGGGTATAAACTTGCAACAATTGTCATATCCAAAGCAGACAAGAAGCCACCAACCCATAAAGCAGGTAGAATAGTCCATTTATTTACACTCAACTCTTCCTTTTTGCGAGACACTTCAGGATATAGCAAGGAAGTTTGCTCTGTCGCCAAATTTACCTGATCGACCATCTTTGGAGTTTCTCACCGATATGCGTAGTGTGATAAAGACACTTGAATGCAACTTGAAAAAATTTTAAAATAAAAAACTTCCTTTAAGTAAATAACTATTAATTGATTATAAAATATATAAGGAAATTGTTCCCTGATACAAACAGTAATTAAAGAAGGCAGCGGTTGACTGTTAAAAAAGGAAATCAAGAATCGAAGCTTTTCTACTTCAGAAGAAATGTTTGAAAAGATTAAATATAAATGAAATAAAATTTTTATTTAACTTATCCCTGTAAATCACATTCTTAAGTATTACCGATTTCACGGTATTAGATGAACATCTACAGTGAAGAAATGCAAGATTACAATTGTTTTGTTATCAAAATAAAATAGGCAAAGCAGGCTAAAAAAAGTAACTCATACAATTCATACCTACATTCTTCGCCAAAGCGTTTTTTTTTTTTTTTTTTTTTTTTAATTATTTAATGTGGAACCACAAACTACTTCAATTGAATGTAAACAGCTAGCTGCCTAATCAATAATTATATAAAATAGAGATGATATCTATAATAATATTCTCGTTTATTTCTATACAAACGGTAAAGTGCTTGAAGCAGTAAAAAATAATTTGAAAAAGCAATTTTATTCTGATTTCATGTTATTGATTCAGAAAATTAGTAATCGAGACTACAAGGCTTGTTACATTCTAAATTTGGAATGCAAGAGGTTTCATTAACAATATATTGCAAGTATTAGCAGTTAATAAAACTCGCTATTATTTATTAATGACTCATAAGCCTTTTAGGTTTAAATAGCTTTCTTAATTGTATTTTGATTTTCGTAACTCTTCGCAGAAACCTTCAGTAAGTGTTTTCCTTTTTGAATATTGTAAAGATTGATATGTTGCTTTTGCTAACGTTCATGTCAGTGTTATTGCTAACAATAGTTGAGCTAATAATTTTTCATATCGGTACTTTTTGCGACGCAATGTTTACAAACATTTGATAGACTCTTTTTTTGATGATTTGTATCTCAATTATACAGTTTTCTTCTTAATTTCCTTGCCTTTAGTGTACGAAAATTTACATTGTTAAAAGTTAAAAAAGATCTTAAATAAATTTCCACTTTTAAGCACAGTAAAAAAAAAAAAAAAAAAAAAAAAAAAAAAAAAAAATAGCTATAGAGTATTGGAGCAAAATAAGTAAATCACAAAAAAATTAAAAAAAACTCAAAATTGTATTGATTTAAATGCATGTAACTAATTGCGTTAGTTTTGTTTCAAACCAAAAAAAAATCATGTCCAATTACTACTTATGTAATTGAACTAATAAGTGATATTAGAATTTTCAATACATATATTTACCACGTATCAAGCTCAAAGCAGGTAGTAAATACTATATAAACAACTGAAGCAGTAAATACATTTAATAGATTTAGATTTAGTTACATTTCCACAATTAATTCAAAATTTTTTTACTAAAATCCGGTTAAGGATATAATATATATATTTTACTAAATACTAAACTCAATGTCTACGGCCACACCTAGGCGAAAACACCAGTTCCCGTCCGATCACTGCAGTTAAGCGTCTGAGGGCCTCGTTAGTACTATGGTTGGAGACAACATGGGAATCCGGGGTGCTGTAGGCTTTTTGCTTTTTTGTATCGCTAAATATTTCAACAAAAATAGCTAGATTCACTTTATCATTATATTAAGAAGTTTACGTGAAATTTTTAATAAATAAAAAGCATCGTACCTATAATTAATGAAAAGATGGTATAACCTTTAAAAACTGGTTTGCATTAATTAACTACGCACAAATATTGAGTATTGTTTACCAAAAACGAACTGTCTTATAGTAGGTTAACAAATTGCAAAATCATTTTTTGTCTTGATCCAGCTTGAAATTGAATTGGGTTGTTCACTTCTACCAACCAACATCTTTTCAAATATGTCGAGTTCAATAACTATAATCAGTAAAGGAAATAAATAGTATGTGTTTATTTCAATTCGCTGGTTTTTTGGAGTTTTAAAACCTTAACCAATCATTCTTTAGTTTTATAGTTATTATTTGGTTCCCTGCTTAATAAAGGCATAAGTACTTGTAAAACTTCTATATCAACAGTTAAGTCCATGTTTCTGAAGCATGGGCTGAGCGTGCTCTAATTATTGCTCGGCTTGGGCGTGAATTTCATATTCCTAGTCTAGATAAAAATTCATTGAATCGGTTGGTGCACGAGTGGGAGTAATGAAACTTATAATCAATTTGATACTTATCGTCTGGTGAATTCTTTTGTTCAGTAAAAAAAACAGTGTATATCATGGTTTAAGCTACCAAAGCAGTGCAAACGGAGCCAAAATACTTTAATTACGCTGCTACAGTAACAATAAGAAGAGTTTTTGCGTAGGTTGTTTGAAATGTCACATTTAGGTGATTCACATGAGCCATTTCATTAAACTACCACGTTCTCTCAACCTTTCAACGTTATTTATACTCGACAGCATTTGAAATTATCTATTGCCCCTATGAGAAAAAAGCAATTTCCCACTTCATGCTACCATATATAAAATCCAACCACGAACGTGTCAATGTCGTGAGTAAAATTATTCATTTAATTTTAGAGCCAAGAAATATAGCTAATATTGAATAGAAATTGATCTAGAAGAAATAAAATTCATGGTACCACAATGTGAGGCATGAGATTTGGAGACGCCATATATACAGTAATAAATATACTCAGCAACCAAAAAACGATTGGAAAAACAAAGTGGTTGAATCAGACATATTTAAAATGTGGATACAACAACTTTTACTAAGTATATAAAATTTTAATATTCAGCACGCATTTTTCACAAATATAAAAAACGACAAAAAAAGAAAGGATCAATCAGGCCTATCCCGTGTATATATCTACCATTAAATGAAAGTATGTTTTCATAGTTTGGTCAACAGATTCGCATCATTAGATGCTCCAAACTTTTGAATCTTGTATTTTGTATTAGATTGTTCAAAATAACAATCTATAACTTTTGTATAGCACATTGCTCGGAAATCTAAACATCTTAAGTTCAGCACTTTAGCATAAATAGCCTTGTTCTCAATGCACATCTGATTCAAATCAGAAATGATTATCGAAGTTTAGACGAATAAACTCAGACGTAGAAAATTTGTATCATGTAGATTACAAAAATTTCGATAAAAGAGTTTTTTTTTACTATTGCTTTCCTTGCATAATGCGCTGAATGTAACTATCCGCTTTAGAGGAATCGGCGGGCGCTCCCATCCCACCAGAAGGTTGATTCATTGGTTGTACGTATGAACCGGTACCAGTATAGGATGCATCAGGAGGCATCATCACGTTGCCATATCCTTGTTGATAGTAGCCATTATCTGCAGGGACATTGGTATCATATCCCATAGAGTTCGAATAATTCATAGTCGCGGGCTGCATGCCATTCCCTTGCTGAGACATACCATTATAATCAACCCAAGTATTTTCCATAGGCATTTGGTAACCAGTTGATTGCATGCTCATTGGCATTTGCATTGACATATTAGGTTGTGGAGGGGCAATTCCCGTAGCTTGCATCTGCATAGTAGATGGTTGTGCAGAATAATTCGAACCATATACACCATTAGACATGCTGTATGGATCTTGATTAGATTGACCATACATATTTGTGCTATCTAAAGTAGGCATACTTGTGTTCATGTATTGTGAGTTGGAATTTGATGGGGCGGCAGGTTGTTCATTTAAGGAAAGTTTACTCATATCGGGAAGTTGATAATTATCAGACATAGACGTACCAACGCCCTGATAAGAATTTTCATAGTAAACGTTATTTGCTGATGAAGGATAGCCAGTGGACCCCATCAAAGATGCATTCTGGGTTGATGAACCGACATCAAAAAAAGGATTAGTAACCGAAGGAGAAGAAACAGAGTAATTAGTGGTGTAATTATAATTGATGGCAGCAGGACCTGTCCGTGCCGGCTGCAAAGGATTTTGCACAATTGATGATGAATTGGAATTTGTATACAAGTTGGAATCTATTCCATAAGTTGAAGGCATATTAAGGGTAGCCTCGGAGCCCATTGAAGAAGGGACAGGACCTGTCATAGACGGCCGCAGAGGTTGTAAAGGCTGATTGGGTTCGACAGGTGCAGTGAAAAAGGGACTTGAGGTTGTTTCAACACCTGGTGACACAGACATTCCTTGGTTTGTCATAGCCATCATTTGCTCAAATGGGTTTAAAGTGGGCGAAGCAGCACGAGTATCGCCAGTAACCTCATAGGCGTCCCCTGGTTTGGTGCCATCTTCAAAATGTACACTTAAATTTTTATTTCTTTTTTTAAGGCGAGCCGATACTAGCTTTATAGTCGACTTGGTGGAGGTTAAAGTTGAAGGTTTTTGCGGTTTAGAAGAGCCATGCTGAACAATTTTTTCAATTGCTCTAGTGACATCTCCATTAGTTTCTTCAAGAGCATGGGTATTGACACTGTCATCGCTAAATCCCATGTCATGTAAAGTACTAAGCGAATCCGCATATCGGCTCTTTGAAGTGGAAGTAGAAGCCATTGGGCTTGATTGACTACTACTTTTCGTACGTGGAGGCAAAGATGGTGGTTTACTGTTTGTACTATGATTTTCGTCTAAAAAAAGCTTCCGTTCATATTTATCCCGGATGTACTTTTCCATAACACTAAATAGAAAAAACTCGTTAATATCCAAGGAAAACCATTTAAAAAACAAACGAAATTTGCCTCTATATTACAAAAACTGATGGGAAGCACTTACTGTTCATCACTGAGAGCGTTGGTGGGTAACGGATGACTTAGGGGATTCGGGTTCCAATACCGATTAGCGTTAATGTTTCCCCAATGTTTCATTTTCTATACTCGTTAGTAAAAAAAAAAATTATTAAAAATTGAAAGGAAAAATATTAATTAAAAAAAAATTACCTCAATTTGATCATTAGACCATTCATCAAGAGAAATCGACTTGACTTTTGAAACGTGAGTACCGAGTTTACGATGAATGGTGGCACATCGAAGACACAGAAAGATTCCTAAACAGTCAGCAAAAGAATTATTCCGTAGAAAAGGACATACCAAGGTTCCAACTGGCCCATTGAACGCCTCGAGTGCTACAATCGGCACAAAGATTGTTTCCTGAGACAGATTGAACGAGTTCTCTTATTGCAGTCTCATTTCTCCGTCCAGACATAACAAAGATTTGTAAATCCGGTTGGTCTGTATTAAATTAAATTAAAAAATGAATAATGCTTTCCTATCCTTTCAATTCTAATGCTCAATATATGGTGACGGAAACTTCTTTCATTCAGATAAAAGAAATCAAGTTTAGGTACTTTAGTGGCCTCCCTATTTTTTTTACGAGACTAAAAACATTCGCTATTTCACGATAAAAAATGAGAATAACGTAATAGTGTTCATATTCGGTATTTTAATAATGATTGATGTTCATTAGGAAATGATAAAATCAGCTTTGCATTCATTGCTAGACTTAGCTGTTAATAATATTTAAAATCTCATAAATATTTGCTTTCAATCCTCGTTGCGAGGTATTTCTATTAATTGAGCACACCATGGGACCAAGCTACATAATACATAATGAATGTTTACCATATTAATTCCTCTCTAACTAGCACCAAATAAGACTATCAATATACTATAAAATATAAATAAGAGACGAATATTTTATTAAGTAATAATTAATATATATATATATAATAAATATATATTTGTATTATAGATACGCGAACATTAATTATGAGACAAAGGGTGATGAGATGAACTAATTTTGAATTAAAAAGAACGTCCTGCAACTTTTCAGTAGAAATAAAGCCTAATATTCCAAAGCTCTAAGAACAACATTAGCCGCTCGTTCATTCTCCACATTGTTTAGATAATAGGGCTTGTAAAGTGTCAAATTTGTGGTTATTCCTATCCTTCCATCCGTAAGAGTTAGTAACTCCATAGGATACAGAGCATCGTTTAATGGGTATTTGAACTGGAGTTGTCCATCGTTGTCTTTATATATTTCAAAAGAATAGCCTTCAGTATCGTCCTGGTCCAACCTGTAAATAGGTTTGACTCCACAACAAGACACTATGCGCTTGATATCAGAATCGTATATAAATACGTTCTCACCATCTGAATCACCACGAGCAGCAGCAATGGCATAATTATTGCTGTCTAAATGAACGTAAGATGGATATATATCATCATTTATCACTTGTATACGGAAAGAATTCTCATTGGTACACTGAGTGTTACAACTTGGAAAAGGGGAGGATGAAGCTGTAGGAGTGGGTACATCTATTAGGACAGTACCAGCAGTTGTTCCAACAGGAGTAGCAATGGTGGTGGTGAATCCGACTGATCCCGATGTTACAGTTTCAGTTACCCAAGATGGAGTAGGAATGTCAACAAGTACGGTACCAGCGGTGGTTCCAATGGGTGTAGCAATGGTTGTGGTGAATCCGACTGATCCAGATGTTACAGTTTCAGTTACCCAGGATGGAGTAGGAATGTCAACAACAACAGTTCCAGCAGTTGTTCCAACGGGAGTAGCAATGGTGGTGGTGAATTCAACTGATCCAGATGTTACAGTTTCAGTTACCCAGGATGGAGTAGGAATGTCAACAAGTACGGTACCAGCAGTGGATCCAACGGGAGTAGCAATGGTGGTGGTGAATCCGACTGATCCAGATGTTACAGTTTCAGTTACCCAGGATGGAGTAGGAATGTCAACAACAACAGTTCCAGCAGTGGATCCAACGGGAGTAGCAATAGTGGTGGTGAATCCAACTGATCCAGAAGTCGTCGTTTCCGTCACATAACTCGAGGAGTATTGTAAGCTAGACGATACGGATGAGATGAAGACACTAGAGCTGCTGTTAATGGAAGAAACAATGGTTGAGCTAGATAAAGCTGAACTACTACCGGATGAAACAATAGATGAGGAAATGTGTGTTAGAGCGCTACTATTTGAGGAGGATAGAGAGCTAGATTGTGCATTAGTCGTTGTGACGTTAGAAGATAAGGAGGAATATTGGAAACTGCTCGACACTATTGTCGTGGGAAAGGAAGACAACGAGGTTGAAATTGTAATAGGAGTAGTGAAATTAGAAGAGGTAGAATAAGATTGGGTGCTGCTCGGCACTGATACGGTGAATTGGGAAGACTGCGAAGATTGAACTGAAGAATGCAAAGTCGTGTTTGATAAGTATGAACTTGGTGTTATAGGCAAGGATGATGCAGAAGAATGGGAAATACTAGAAAAATTATTGGACGTCAAAGGAACAGAGCTCACCTTAAAAGGCTCAGAATGCTCATATGAACTAGTAAAGGTGCTAATAATGAGAAACGATGACTGGGTATTATTAGAAACAGAAGGGGTAGTAGTCGTAATCATCTTAGATGAAGTGGGAAGTGTTGTAGAAGGAATTTTTTTAGTAGAAGAGGTCAACGAAGGAAACGAAGTGGGGTTTATAGGTTTGAAACCGTCGGGAAATGAAGAGCCAGAAATTGGAGTACTAAAGTTATAAATTATTGAAGAAATTTCAGATGAGGTTATGGTTTCCGTTTCATATAAAGTTTCGACACCAGTCGAATAAGTGACAATGCTTGAGGTATCCGTTATTGTTTTGGTAAAATACTCAACTTCTACTTCTGTGGACAAACTACTAGGATAAGTGGTAGGGAGTGCGGACGAAAGGCTCGGAGCAGAAGTTGTAATTGGTGAGGAAGTAGTTGGCTGCAAGGTACTGGTAGCGATTGTTGAAGGAGTCGAATCAATCGTAGTACTATCTTGGGAGCTTCCTGATGATGATGTAGAAGAAGACGTTAAAGATACAGGTGTAGAACTCGTGAATGACGATGAATCAATTGTTTGTGTTGGAACAGAGCTAGTCGAAGATTTCGTTTCATAAAATGTGGATTCAGTTGGTGACACGGTGTTAGTCAAGGATGATGATTCAAGCGTACTAGCACCGATGTAGTTGATAACTGAAGTAGTAGTAGAGTCTACATTAGTAATAACAAATGAAGACAAAGACGAAGAAGTTATAACATCTACGGTATACTCATTATCTGAATTAGATGAGGTGGTTGGTGAAGCAATTGGAGTATGGTATGTCAGTGTAGAGGAAACGGATGTATCGGTAGAACCAGTACCAATGATAGATGTTGAAGGACTAGAAGATGTAATCGTAGTTGCAGAACTATCACTAGCTGAATACGTTGGAGCAATTGAGGTTGAAGTTGCGCTATCTCCACGAGGAATGGGGTTAGGAGCATCGCTAGTAGCATAGGGGAAACAGGCGACGCTAGAAGTATAAGGAACGTAAACAGTTCCAGTAACGGATGTACTAACTAAAGACCAATAAGACGATACAGTTACGGTTTCCTTAGCAGAGTACAACACGACACTGGAAGATAAGAGGCTTGCAGAAGGAATGCAAGAAGCAGCATTATCCGTTTGAGAGATTGCGATGGTTTGAACGGATGCTGAAGTGGTATTGGAATCAAGTAAAGATAGTAAACCATTTCGAGAAAGATCACTAAAGGAAGTATCGGAATCGACGAATGAGGAATTATTGAAAGGAGAATAAAGGGAATTGGCATTGGCCAATGTAAGCAACCTTTCGAATGAAAAGAAAAGAGACAATAAAATTGCGTATGAATTCATAATTATTAATATTAATATTAATGAATGACAAATGGAATATGCAGATAAAAAAAAATCAAAGTATGCACAAAATAGAGTAATTTATCCTGGTAAGAAAAAAAAGGTCAAAAGGAAAAGTGCGTTCAAAAGACGGAAGCGAAAAAAATTACAAAAGGAAATATAAGCAGCGAATTGACGTGAGAGTGTATATTTCAGTGTCTAAAAATTAATTACAAAAAGACATAAAAGCTTTTTTCATAAAAATTTCATCAAAAGAGGGAAGGATTAGCTTGGGTGTCCTGTCCTGTTCCAAATCTGTATGCTCTTTGTAAACAAACCGTGCGTAAACAAATGCTTGATACAAACCCTAACGAGGAAAATAAGGTGGCAGCTAAGCGAATTTACTTAACCTTTATGCAATTAAAAAAGAAACAAAGGAATGAATGAAAACCAATTTATGCTAGCAAAATAACGATCGTTAGAATTATGCTCGGGTTTGGCTTGAGTTGCCTTGTTTGGAACAATGCTCTATTGTCTAAAATCCTAGACATTATATATAAATTCAGCAACAAAGAACATTGAGTCGAAAGAATTTCACAAATGCATACTCATCCATTTTGAAATACCAGAAGCATAGACAGCTCAAAACGGTGGTGGACGTTTAGCAGTTGGCTAAGTAACATTCAGATGAAAACATAAAGAAAAAGGCGGCAATATCAACAGCATATAGCCCAAAGAAAATAAAGCTGCTGAGAAAATAATAATAATAATATATAATTAGTAAAGATGCTTTTTCTTTAAATATGAAGAAAATTAAGCACTTTGAGGCTTTTCCTTAATACTTTGGTGGACACACGTCTAAACTTCATAAGCATCCATTTTTGGTAGCAGATGTAAGTGCTTTGTTTTCCAATCACAAAGAAAAAAGACTGCTTATTATACCAAAAAGGAAAGAAAAACAAACTGACATAACCTAAAATCGACGTATTATTCAAAAATAGGTATGTATATCGTAGGAAAAATATAAAACAATGGACATTAGCAAGCAAATATGATGATCATTGCGACGAAAGCCGATCAATGATACGACATATTTTTTTATAGATTATACTTCTTTTGTGCTTTAACACGAATGAACTAAACACATAAGCTCATTTGCATGTCGATGAAGTAAAAGTGTGCTAACGGATATAGGTTCATGGGTATTACTTTATTATAATTCTTTTTTTAAAAACTATTCTTTCAATATATATACTTAATAAAATTTTACTTTACAACCACGTGCGCGGTAGGAGAGTGGAACTCCGACGGGCTCATAACCCGTAGGTCCCAGGATCGAAACCTGGCCGCGCAAGTATTTTTTACCTTTCTATGGAAAAGTAAATTTTTGTATCAGAATATCTTATAACCATTGAATTTTAACATAAATGTAAATTATTGAGTGCTATAGAATCTACTTTTTTTTTAAACCATGTCAATTTGATTTTTGAAAGAATAACATTGTAAATCAAGTCGTCGGCAATCAATTACGATATATCAACAATTGAAAAAATCTGCCAAAGTTTCATCACAATCAATTAATTTCACAAGTCTTATTAAAAAAGTTTTCAAGCTTGTGTAAAAAAAAATTTTACTTAAGGTAATGATTAGTTAGTTAGTTGCTCTCGTAAATGTCTATCTCTTTGTTAGGATCTCAAACGACAATTCCGCAACTGTCTGAAATATAATATAAATAGTTAAATAGAGGAATAACCAAACAACATCATAGAAATGCCAATAAGTATAATATTACTAATTGTTCATACGTTTTACACAAGGTAGCATTTAAATGCAACTTTTTGGTTTCGACATCATTTATTTCCTCTGGTTTTCATTGAATTTTAATATTGGTAATATGCCAACAGGCAATTCAAGACTAAAAATAATATCATGTATTTTACTTAAAAAATGGTTCTTCTTAGCTGGAATAAGTCACCATGTTCGCAATATAATAGCATGTAAATTAAAAAAAATTCTTTTACATAGGGTCACTACCGTTTTTTCTATACGTTTTCTTCCATTAAGAAGCCATTGCTATAGACGCATCATGAAAGTCAAGTATCTTTTCCACCATATTTCATAGGCAACGCAAATTAATTGCTGCGTCGCTATTTTGCATCCGCATTTCCTTCGCTATGCATCCACATTTAGATGTGAATAATCAAAAACAGTGTGCCGATTTAATCAGGGCTTTAGAAGAATGTCATAAAAGTTTTGGGAAGTTTTTTGGAGAATGCAACACCATTAAGTATGAGTTAAAGGCTTGCTTGACGAAAGATGTAAGTGATTTGGTAAAATAAACATTTGTTTTGGTTTTAACGAAATTATGAAATAAAGAGAAACGATAAAGCAAGACTGAACAGAGAAAATGCGCGAATGCGTAAGAAAGTAATTGAGGAAAATCGAAAAAAGGAAGAGATTGAAGAGCGAATTCTCACGGACCGTATTTTACAGCAAGAACGAAAGAAATCTCATGCTAATGAAGGTGCAGGTGATAATAACAATTAATTGATAAAATTAGATTAATTCCCGCTTTTTTGTTTAATTACAATATCGTATTAGTATAGTATGGTGTGAAAACCGGCCATCTATCTATTGCTTGTTCCACAGGTTCAGCCTACTATTAGAAATCAGCTTTGTAAACGACTTCTTTTTGCTAGAACTTGTCGTTTTATCGCTCCTTTCGTCTTCTTTACTCGATGCTTGACTTTCACAGATTGCAGATTCGTTGTTCTCATCCGTTTTGTTAAGCTCCATCATACGAACATTGTAACACTCGAGCTGTTTCTGAATTTGATCAACGCTAGCCTTTCCAAAAGATTGGTAAACTCCTAGCCAATGCTTCTTATTTTTTGCTTTACCCAAAGTCTGCACTTTATTGCCCAACTCGAGAAACTTTTCTGACGAATCATAAAAGTAATTAACAATAACATCTACTTGTTCAATCGCCGTTGAGAGGTTATGTTCACTGCCAGAAACCTGACCGACAATTGTTGCATGGGTGATATGATTGTTTGTCACCTTCAAGCTCTCAAGTGCGGGTTCAAGAAGCTTCGCAAAATGATAAAGCTTTTCATTTTGCATCTCTTGTTGAGCGTATTTGAAGTTAAAAATTGTAATTTCATGACTATAATCTCTTTTGCTTATTGATTCTTTAGTGATCTTTCCTTGTTGTACTAGAAAATCGTGGATTGAATCAAGGAGCATCACACATATAGAGGAAAGCAAAACGCTTGTATCTTTACACCACTCTATTTTGATTTTGATGGCTTGCAATTCTTTTGCATCCTCATTCTCATCTTGACCTTGAGTATAGATATTGCAAAGTTTATCTAAACAACTTTGCAGGTTAGTATATTCTCTCTAGTAATTAAAGTTTGCAATGCTTACAGAGATGTGGATTGAATGTTTAGGTAGTTTTTTAAATTCCACCCATCATCTATTCCTTGCATAAACGGTTGTTCCACGTTGCTCATTTTACTGTTATTAATGTGCGTTGTTCTAGTAGGATTCGTCTTGAATAAAAGTTTAAAACAAACCAGGTGTAGTTGTTGTGTCATAACAAATGATATCGGTTTTTTACTAGCTGTTTATTCTTATAGCTCCTAGCAAGTAAACACTCGAATCATTGCGTACACTAATCTACCAAACACAAACAATAACAAAAACCTTGTTATACTATAAGTTTCTTTAAATATCTTAAATAACTTACATTTTTTAAATCAGTTATATGGAATTTTATTGAGAAATTATTTGTTTACTTCAGTCGTTATTAAAGTTCTCATTTTCACATTCTATTCAAGCAATGGACATTTAAATTTTCGACTTTAGCTACAATAAAACTCAAATCAGGTAATCGACTTTGCATACAAACAAACACTAAACTCGTATAAACTTTTAACGATCAAAACAAAACAGACACATTCATTCACTAGTAACTAAATAACACTAAACTTCATTATAATGTATCATAAAAAAAAAGAACCAAAGATATCACACCATTAAAATACCAATTTTTTTTTAAAGTGCCTAAACAAATGTAAAGCTGCTGCGGCACAGTGGACAGCGGCTTGAATTTGAAGATTTGAACCATTTGTATAAACATGATGCGTGGAATTTGTGCCTACATGTTCCACATCGTTTATTTGGCAAAGTACGCTCCACAGACAAGACAGAATAGCAAATAGCACATTCTTCAACGCCTTCAAAGTGCATGGATATATTCTTCTTCAAAACTAGTAACGCATCAGTGATAGAGCCATTTTGCGATGATAAGATACTTTGAGAAGCCAAAATCCATGAGCGCCATTGTCGTTCGTTAACACCGACTCTTTCTATTCCTTCTACTTGAACATTTTGTAGGGGATATACAGAGGGAATTTTGATGGCCATTTCCAGTTTGTGCTCATCAACATTATAGATGAAAGATATCTCTCTGGTGTTTCTGTTAACTTTCACATTAACATCACCAACAGATTGAAAATCTTCGGATTCAATTGATCTCTCCACATCGTCTAAGGAAGCAGAAATCAACAGCGGGGAAACATTGTACCCTGTAAACGATTCAACAGTAGAAGTGAAGGCTCTATTCTTAACTTCAGACCAATAACTTCTAACAGAAGAAGAAAGATGTCTAAGACATTGATAATAGATATGAATTGCAAGACATCGAATACGATCTGTAGCAGAGGAATAATCCATAAGGTTGTAATCAATTTTGGGATACTTATCAACGTTAATTGGCCTGTCATATGATAAATTAAGAATTTCAACTAAAGTATTAAGCAAAGGACGTAATAAATCCATAGCATGAAGTTGGTTAATAATTGACAGCTTTATATTGTAAGTGGTTTCCTCAAAATGATAAAAGATAAGATCCCAAACTAAAAGATACACACGCAACGCATGTTCATATTTCTCCATTTTGCTTACCATTACAAACGGATCTCCAGGAAAATCAATAGCGAGAGATAGAAGTTCTGGGCATAATGAAACATCAGGTTCGTAATCACTTTCAACCATGTAGTAAACAGTAAGTTCCTTAAGCTCATGACTTAATTTTTCGCGTAAAAATTTCATACAAACAGACTCCATTTGCAAATCATTCGAGTTACACAACGATGGAAAAAACTCTTGATATTGAAAACTGCGAACAACCTTCCCTGGACAGTTTTCTAAAAGCTTCACCAAATATTGGTTACACATACGTGCGGTTACCGAGTTTCTCAGGGTAGATTCGTGAGTAAAGAGAAATCGTTTCAACAAAAGATAATTCATGGATTCATTAGACTCAACAATACAATCTTTAATATCAGAGTTCATTTCATAGTTCTTGGATAAAGCATTATAAAGTCGAAGAGCAAATAGTTCAAACGATTTTACTATTGGGGCATCCACTACAGACATCTTCATAGCATATTTAATATAATCGAAAATGCTATTCCAATAAGAACCAGATAACGAAAAAACAGTGGGTAAAAAATAGTACATGAAACGAAGAAAGCAACAAACAGGTAATAGCTCTAAAGATTTAATTCCACTTTCAGAACACCAATTGGTAATATTTTCCAAAAAAAGTCTGCATCTTGTGATAGGAAGAAGGGGCTTCTCAGTAATCTGTTGAGTGGTAGCCGCATTCAAAATCAACAGAGACTTAGAAACTTCATTAGCAGAGTGAAGTTTACCTGTTAGATCGTTTACTGCTTTAAAACGAATTCGTTGAATAATTTCAGAATCTACTTCTAATGGCTTCAATCCTTCTAAAATAGAAGATACGAAAATAGGGGATTTTGAAGAGCTCAAGCCCAGCTTTCCTAAAACAACATCAACGTGTTTCTCATCCATTTCTAACAAATTTGAGACAACAATCAAAAAATCTGTTAACCCTTGAGCGGCAAATATAGAAAAAGAAGTAGTATTCTCTGCAGATGACAAATTTTTAAATCTTTTAAACAATACAGGCATTTTCCCATCTATATCATCAATTAAAAGCTCATTTAATACTGTCAAAGCATCCTTATCGCGCATAAATTTAACCACTTCACCTTTGAAGTAGCATTCAAAAGATTCCACAAATATTCCAGCATCTCGGATGGGAACATCAATTATGCTTTGTATGCCATTTTGTAAATAAATTCGTATTAACAAATAAGCAAACGTAAGGTTAAATAAAGCATCACCGTCGCATCCGGTAGTTTCAACATAATATAAAGTGTATAAGGAGGCATGGAATATATGCACAAATTGAGTACCTACGTCTGTCATATCAACATTTATGGGCTCTGAGGCAACTAAATCTAGAAATCCGAGAATAAAATCTTGGTCAATGAACAACTTGTTAGAGAAAAAAGGAATGCAAGAGGATATTTTTGCATCCCAAAAAGAGGCAGGAAACGTAAAGAAGTTTGAAGGGAGTTTTCCAAACGAATTGAAAACAAGAACACACTTATCAGCAGCTAACTTTTCATTTATAGAACCATTCAAAACCTTATTCAATGACCATTCCTGCACTTCTGAACATAGTTTAAGAGAAAAACCGGAATCTTCTAATGCTTTCTCTTTCAATAGGGAGAAGATACTTTCAAAATGAGCTGCAACATGGCCATCATCTTCTGGTTTACTGAAAAGGATCACAGGAAGCAAAGAATACAAGGATTTATTTTCATCAAATATTGTTGGAAGATGAGCTTTCAGAGAATGCAATGATGCGCACAAAATAATCAAATGATTATCAACCCAATCATTCGTAAGAAAATACTCCAAGGTCGTAAACAAAATATTTTTAATCGTTTCTTCTGGAACAAGGATTTCCTTAGACCCAATGCACGCTCTTATCATATCCCAATCGTTTCCTGGGTTTTGCATAATAGCAAATACTGCTGTATCATAGTATTCTACTAATGTTTTTACCAAGGAAATTTTCCCCCTTAGTTTTCCATCAGCAAACAAAGAGGGAAGACTATTTAAAACCCTAATATTTTCCAGTTCATCAAAGGACACTGTGAATTGATTAGCAACATTTTCCCAAGGCTCAGAGAGATCCGCGTAATCTTTAAGAAGTAAAAGAATATCACGAAGCAAAGTAAAGGCTGGAGATTGAGGCCCAAGCTTTAAAATCGAAGAAGGCAAATCATTCACCAAATATTTTTGAAAAAGTTCCTTAACGGGTTTAATCAATGTAGTATCACTGAATATGTGACAAACAGTTATTAACTGGGATGCCGATAAACATGCAATACGTTCATTTTTGTGGGTAGACAATTTCATTAAAAATGACAAACAAGGTCCCAGAATCGACATGACTTCATTTCCAGTTTGAAAATTTCTATTTTTAAGATATAAAACTGTTTGAACGGTTAAGCTTAAGTTACGTGATAAAGAATCAAATGGGATAGTTTCAATGTCCATAGATTCATCATTAAAGAAACCAAATAACACTTCGTTCCAGAGCGAGGCGAAATCTGAATTTTTATCGAATACACTTTGCAAGCAATGATCGAAATCAGACGTTGAACAGCGTAGAACAAATTCACCTTTAAAATACCTGGTAAATATAGTCCTTAAACGGTCACGGACATGATCCTTAATTTGAGGATCGGAAGAATCGGTATAAACAAATGACAAGAAATTGAGTAAACAGTCATAAACTTCAGTAGATAGGAAACGTTGTTCTTGATTTGCAGTTTCTAAGAATGCATCACACAATTCGTCTACACTTTCAATGGAAGGAACGAGCTGCATAGCGCCTATACTTTTAAACAAATTCAGCAAGGATGTGTAAAACCCAGAATTAGGAAGGCTGATTCGCTTGGTGATCAAATTTGAGAACAACTTTGAAAGAGGACGTTTTGAATCATTTGCAAATTGGTGAACCTCGTTGGGGAAATTAGAAATCATGTTACTAAGAAGCCTAAGCATAGGGACGCAGGTCAAACTAGTTAGTCGTGAAATCATTCGTGAAACACGTTTAAAATATTTCTCTTTATATTGGGTAACAAAAGGTTTATCATACTTCAAGATAATGAGCAATAAATCGCTCAGGCTCACTGTGACACCATCCTGAGGTGAGGAAACCAAAGACCAAAATTCGTCAGACTTGAAAAGTGTAGACAAGTTCTCGTAAAGAGATGACTTAAAGGTTTGCTTATCTATCTTCTTATCTGTCTCTAGATTTTCTAAATCGGCAGTCTGTTTGAAAAGAAAAGAAAGGGTCAGAAGACAGCTAGATTTAACTCTGGTAACTTTCGATTCAGCTTCTTCATTTGAAAAAAAACGCAAATCCGTTAACGATTCTTTGTCTTCATGTAAAAAAACATCAGTGACTATAGGTGCGATAGTAGATCCAAACTTCAGCCAAACATGGGGCCACTTTTCTTCGGAGAGTAAATTTTTAAAAGAGTCTTTTGCTGATACAGAGACTGCACGATCTGAATCAAAAAAACCCATAACCCAAGGTGTGATATAGAATTTGAGCCATGGTGCAAGTTTTTTTTGAAGCGCAGAAGATAGAACAGACATGAAGACAAAGATTTTTAACCGCACATGTCGTTCCACTTCTATAGATAGTCGAGGAAATAAAACTGCCAAAGCATTTAGAAACTGTTCATTGTCAAACTGTGATGGGTCATTCCACTGAATTAAATCTTGTAAAGCTCGACATTTCGTTACGATGTCACGCTTTTGCAAATTCTTCACAATAACAATCATTTCTGCGTCTAAACCAGACAAGTCTGGAGGCTCATATATCGTACTAAAATTTGAGCTGGACTCATCCAACGCAATTTGCAAGGATGAAAACGATCCTGACATCGATTGCATCCCGGGATTTTTACGGCTATAAAGAGATTAGCATTTCGGCACATACATAAAGAAAAAAGAATCGTTGTATTTTTAAACAAACTTCCCCAAAATATGGAAAAGTATGGATTTGTAATAACATAGGTGTTCTGCATATATCCAATGAGAAAGACCCTATTTTGTGTGCAAACCCATTTTGTTACCATCTTCTCACATCTTTACTTACCCGTATAAATCCGTAGATTTTTTTTTCATCTTTTTTTTTAGTTTACAATGCAATGGAATGCAGCGGATCAATTTGGCACAAAGAATGAAAAATTACAAAGGAAATCAGATATCAGTCTGTCCGACGTTATCATAGGTTATTGATAACGTTGTTTTAAGCAATTCATTGTGGTATGCAATGCTTTATAAACTGATACTTTAAAGCTTAACTATTTGTGATGACGGAAAAGGAATTAAGTAGCTTGCTAAACTGTATATCATGTCAGCAATACTACACTACGCTATGATACACTACGTTGCGTATCACTATATGTCACATGTTCTAATTATATATCGTACCATGTATGATACGATATGGAGATTGATCTTAATGATAATCTATTAAGATCAATATTATCTGAATACTATAAATAGAGCTACTGCTGAACCTCGTTCCTCAGTTCAGTTATGAGCTATATTAGTGATAGGTAACATTATAACCCAGTTAATACAATACCTATACTCAGTTGCTACTTATACAACCTGTGTATTGTAATATAATAGATCACAAGGAAAACTCACCGCAGTTCTACGTATCCTTAAATCAGATACCAAACTGCGTAGCTTACATATCAGATTCTTTAATTGCAATCGCAAAACTTATTTAAAGTAACTTATCAAACGGTGTCATCTACAAAATACCTTATCTAATTTAAGGATGCAGTAAAAATACGATGATTTTTATTGCGATCTGTTCAATATTGCGTTAGTTACAGAAAACGTTGGAAACTTGGTTAGTATGATGTGACTATCCAGCAAAATTTAAAGATTTTACGCAAAAGGTTTATAGAACATAATTCACTGGTATCATAGGAATCAATTACAATTTGACAAACTGCAATTCTATAGAAGTCTTCAAACTAAGACATTGAATTATTAAGATATGCAACATGTGTAAGGTTGGCAACTAACGTAAATTATTTAGCATTGTTGCGTTAATGAAGTTTTACAGCAATCTCTAACGAGAATTTAGGTTTTACGCGCACGCCGTATGAAGGAGGTAGTACACTACGAAAAGAAGGACTCCCTTTCTACCGTGTCTTGTCTTGTAAAATTAGTGGAGATGATGCAAGTATAGTGCATAATGAATATTGCTCAAGAGGTTGCTGTTTTACAATATCTTGATATTCAGCAAGAAAATCCTAATGCTCCCAACGAAGAACTCTTCAATCGAACGGCAGAAAGCAGCCTGCTTTTAGAGCCAATTGAACAAGATCAATTAAAGGATCTGGTCGAGGAATGGATGCATGATAGCAATAAATCTGATTCAAAGCTTCTCTCCAACCAAGTTTCTCAAAACGATAATGATGCTCGAAAAAATCTACGAAAAAGGCTGCGGAACGATGTCCTAAAGGATTTGGCTGAAGAGATACAGGGATGTGAAAAAAAACTGGAAAGCTTATATGAAGAGGTTGCAAAGGCAAAGGCAAAAGCTGTGGAGGATCAACTCGCACTTGAAGAAGCTGACAAGGAAGCAAAAAAAGCGAAAACTGAAGCTCCTGTAGAGGCTGCTAATAAATCTCTTCGTTCTAGAAAGAAAACACCAGAGATTGCAGCTCCTGCAAATATCGAACCCGAAGTTGCACCCACAACTAAGACTCCAAAAAAGCGCGCTGCCCTGTCTAATGAAGAAAAGCAGTCTTTGAAAAAGTTCCAAAGTGCAATGCTTCCTATGCTCGACAATATTTCTAATCACAGGTTTGGAGCACCTTTTAGTCATCCTGTAAATCGTAAAGAGGCACCAGATTACGATTCTTTAGTTTATAAACCTCAAGACTTACGAACATTGAAGAATATGATCAAAGAGGGTAACATCACGGAAGTGGATGAATTGTATCGAGAAGTTCTTCGAATCTTTGCTAATTGTAAAATGTACAATGGCAGCGATCCAGCCAACGCCATGTCCATATGGGGAGATGAATGTTTTCGCTACACAGAAGAGCTTTTCGATATTTATCGTCAGGCAAGTACCCGTTCTCAATGAGTGTTTTACATTTTAATTATATTCCTTAACATTTTTTGTTTATGCTTTGGATTCATATCATTTTTTGGCTATAATTTTGACGACTTGGGGGTACATATTTTTTAAATGGTACTATATTTTATTTTTATCAAATTTATGTTTTTTTTTATATCATAACCGTGTATTTATTTCGTATAGATTCAAATCAAGTATGAGATAATTTACAATTTAGTTTTTTGTAACTATATAACAGCTGGTAAAAAGTTTCAACTTCCATACGTTCATATAAAAAAAAAATAAAATCTTCAATAGGTAAAATTAAGCGTTCTTCAATGTTGACTCCATTCTATAGTACTAAGATCGACACCCTCCTGAACCAAATCCCATAACGGGCTCATATTCCTTAAGAAAGAAACTTGTCTACTCACATTTTCAATAGCATAATCAATTTCGGCTTCAGTTGTAAATCGGCCAATACCAAAACGAATAGAACTGTGAGCATTTTCATCACTCTGACCAATTGCACGCAAAACGTAAGACGGTTCTAGAGATGCGGATGTGCAGGCAGAACCAGAAGACAGCGCGATATTTTTCAAACCCATAAGCAACGATTCCCCTTCTACATAATTGAAAGAAATGTTGACACAACCTGGATATCTAGATTTAGGGTCGCCATTCAAAGATGTATATGGGATTGCAAGAAGGCCATCTATTAATCTTTGGGATAGTTTGGAAATATGTGCATAATCATACTTCATTTCTTCTTTGCATATACGGGCCGCAGTACCAAATCCCACTACTTGAGATGGAGCAAGAGTACCACTTCGTAAACCTCGTTCCTGACCTCCACCACTAATAAGCGGCTCTAAACGTACACGAGGACGTCTTCTAACATAAGCGGCTCCAATTCCTTTAGGGCCGTAAATTTTGTGAGCAGAAATAGACATTAAATCAATGTTCATTCGATTGACGTCAATGTCAATTTTTCCATATCCTTGAGCAGCATCTGAGTGAAAGAAAACCTTCTTCTGTCGACAAATTTTGCCAATCTCTTCTAGTGGTTGACAAACACCAATTTCATTATTGACGGCCATTACACTTACACAAACAGTATCAGGACGTATGGCGTCACGTAATTCATCCAAATTAATAAGGCCATTAGTTTGAACAGGTAGAAAAGTAACTTCAAACCCTTCTTCTTGGAGAGCACGTAAGGAATCCAAAACGCATTTGTGCTCAGTTTGAACGGAAACAAGATGCTTTTTCCTACTTTTGTAAAATCGGGCAACACCTTTCAAAATAGCATTATTTGATTCAGTTGCGCCAGATGTAAAAATAATTTCTCTTGGATCAGCATTGATTACAGATGCTATCTCTTGGCGTGCATTTTCAACAGCTTTTTCTGCTTCCCAGCCATAGGCGTGTGTTCGACTATGTGGGTTTCCATAAATTCCAGTGAAGAAGGGAAGCATACTATCTAGTACACGATAGTCGAGAGGAGAGGTAGCTTGAAAATCCATATATATAGGATGCAATCCCGTAACCGTACTAGCAGCGGTTTGTGCTTGATCCAAAGTTACTGTTTTCAAAGAATTTTCCGGTATGGGCTCTTGAACCGCCGTCATGTTTCCTAGCCCGTACATTTGTTCACGAGGTTTATTGCTCATTGAAGGTTTGTCCATACGACTGGAAGTCATAAACGACCTACCGTAAACTCCAAGACTCTGTCTAACATTATTAATATCCTGACTCTCTCGCTTGACAAAAAATAAAGCACTTCGTAGTTCAAGAAGGCATCTTGCTCTAGAAAGCATCAAACTTCCCATTTTGGACATGGTTGTTTCCAAAATAGAGGAAATTTTGCTAATTCTTTATTTATTTCCTAAACAACAAGAAACAAGTCCTTTTTAAAATAATTTGGCAGTTGCTAAGTTCAAATTTTGCGATCTGACTAATAAAAATTTTGGTTGGCGGCGTATCTGAAACCAACCAAAACTAAGCTTCGACCCAATACATGTAGAGCTGCGCAATTATCAGTATGTTATCATTGCATCGTAAACGACGGAGACACTGTTCAATCGAATAAAAACTGTAATAAAGAGCATAGAGACGAGCAAATTAAAATCAAATGTTTGCCTTATATTTACTATGTTTTCACCTCATCTAGATAAAAATAAAAATAAAAATAACGAGACGTTGCGTAGTATACTGTATTTGCGATTCGGCACAATTACAGGAAACGATCAGCATTGCTGCGAAGTATGCTACGTGAATACGGAGAAGGATGGTTAAGGGAATTTGAAAGGGTCAGACATACCAACTACCAGAATTACTTGATGAGCTGGAAAGGGTTTACAAAGGCACTTGCGCGTACGCCGCAGACTCTACGCAGCAAGTTTAATGTTGGAGAGATTACCAAAGATCCTATTTATGAGGATGCTGGAAGACGGTTTAAGTCTTTAGAAACGGAAGCGAAAAAGCTGGCTGAAGACGCCAAAAAGTATACTGATGCTATTAATGGGTTATTGAATCATCAAATTGGATTTGCCGATGCTTGTATTGAAATTTACAAGCCTATTAGTGGGCGTGCTTCGGATCCTGAATCGTATGAGCAAGAAGGCAATGCGGAAGGTATTGAGGCTGCCGAGGCTTACAAGGAAATTGTATACGATCTCCAAAAGAATTTGGCTTCTGAAATGGATGTTATCAACACTCGCATTGTCAATCCAACTGGTGAACTGCTCAAGATTGTTAAGGATGTAGATAAGCTTTTGTTGAAACGCGATCATAAGCAGCTGGATTATGATCGTCATCGTTCATCTTTCAAGAAACTTCAGGAAAAGAAGGATAAAAGCCTTAAAGATGAGAAGAAGCTTTATGAAGCTGAAACCGCCTTTGAACAATCTTCCCAAGAATATGAATATTATAATGAAATGCTGAAGGAGGAGTTACCTAAACTATTTGCATTGGCTCAGAGCTTCATTGCTCCCTTATTCCAAGGATTTTACTATATGCAATTAAATGTCTATTACGTTCTTTATGAAAAGATGAGTCACTGCGAAATTCAGTACTTTGATTTCAATACCGATATTTTGGAATCGTACGAAAGAAGACGCGGCGATGTTAAAGATCGCGCAGAGGCTTTGACGATTACTAAATTTAAGACCGCTAAACCGACGTATAAACGACCGGGTATGGGACCGGGTGGTAAAGATGCAACTGCTTCTTCTTCTTCTTCCTTTTCGTCAAAGCGTGAAGAAGCAGCAGCCGAACCCTCCTCTTCGACAGCTACGGATATTCCACCCCCATACTCAACGCCATCGGTTGCCGGAGCTTCCGATTATTCTACCCCAAGTGCAGGTTATCAAACTGTTCAGACGACCACTACTACAACTGAAGCAGCAGCTGCTCAATACCCTCAAGCGGCCTTTCCTCCCCCTCCAGTTATGCCTCAACCTGCTGCTGCGGCAGTGACCACACCTGTTGCTGCACCGGTAGCAGCAGCTGCAGCCGCAGTTCCCGTACCTCCACCAGCGCCTGCACCTGCTGCGGCTCCCGCCGCAGAGCATGTTGTTGCTTTATATGATTATGCTGCCCAAGCAGCCGGAGATTTATCTTTTCATGCTGGCGATCGTATCGAAGTTGTTTCACGTACTGATAATCAAAATGTAAGTACTTAAACTTAAATTTTCATTTTTTTCTTATTAAACAAGGACTTTACTAATATATATTTTAGGAATGGTGGATTGGCCGACTTAACGGTGCACAAGGTCAATTTCCTGGTAATTATGTTCAGCTTGAATAAAGCGTTTTTAAATTTACCTAGATGTGTCTTAAAATCTCGCTGCCTACTGAAGTCAATATAGAAGCTTGATTATAGGACTTGTTGTTACAGGTTACTGTTTGTGTGCGCGCTTCAACAAGTTTTACACTGCTATTCAATTTCTATCAATTTTGTCGTTCTAACTATGATGCTTAAATTTAGACATGTATTCCATACATCATCATCTCCAGTGATAATTTAACACTGTCTATGTTTGAATACTGGCTTTTTATCAACGTGTTTCCTTACTGACGTGTACTTCAAAGAGTAGCACATTTTTTGAAATGTTTTGAATAACGTAAACTTATATATATTAATTACGTTTAACTGTTTTTATTTTAATTTAACTAGTCTATCAACAAAGCTGTCCTTTCTTATATCTATACTTTAACAGTGCTAGCTAGGATTGAAGCAAAACATGATTCGAACTAGAGCTTTCATTGTGATATTGAATTTTTTGGGATTTGTAGTTTCAACAGTATAACAATCGGAATTGATGTATTCTAGCAGGAAATATACGACATACAGTATTTAGAGTCGTTGCTAAACGAGAATCGTTTAACGAACTTCGTTAACAGACAGTATTCCATGACTTAAGTGAATAGTTAACTACGTAACCTAATGCAGCAACGATACGGTAAATACAATATCGAGTGTTAATGAAATTTGTAATAAAGTAATTTGCATAGCTGATAGTATCATGCAAATCAATCTAGTAAGTGAGTTAGCACCTACCAAAGGAAATTGGATGATGAAAAGTGTTGTTTGAGAATATCAGTTACAGGATATTATGGTACGCCCCATAAATGCTGAAGAGGATGTGACATCCATGTGGGTTAAATTTCATGAAAGCCTAAATCCCATTCGGTCTAGTTTAATAAAACAAGAAGAATGTTATAAAACGGTTGATGGCGACGATAATCCAATTGAAGAAAGAATTAAAGCGTGTGACGCGGGAATTCAAACCTCTGAAGAACAGAAAAAAGAATTGGAGCATACAATGCAATCTCTTGAGATGATTATTAATGTACTCGAAAAAGCCAATGAAAAACCTGTAATTACAAATAGTCCTTTGACGAGAAGTCGTCGAAACCGAGGAACAAGCTTTACAGCAAATACAGTAACCTTTACACCTGGCATGTCTGTAGCTTTCAAGTTACCATACACGAGGCATAACGAGGGAGGTGATTGGATTCAATGTATCATTATTAAAGTGACTGGAGAAGGAGCAAAACAGAGGTGAGTTTTCAAAAGCAAATATTGTCAGTCGCGAGTTCAAATTTACTTCTAAGCTTATATGTTGATAATATTTTTTTACCAGTATATTAACAAAACCATAGATTTGAAGTGCAGGATCCAGAACCGGATGATGACGGTAATGCAGGTCAAATTTATAAAACTACAGCTAATCATCTTATACAAATTCCTGCAAAAGGAACTCCTTTACCCCCAATAAGCCCAAAAACAAATGTTTTAGCTCGATATCCTGAAACTACTACGTTTTATCGGGCAGAAGTCATTCGCACTCTGCCTGATGGATCATGTAAACTTCGATTTGAAGGAGAAGAGGAAGTTGGGAAAGAAACAGTGGTAGAGCGTCATTTGGTGTTAGAGTACAATGGTTAAAACTGGAACGTTTTACTCAGATTTTTTAGGAGGTATTAGTTAAAGGTTATTTTTATTCACTTCGATATTAGGTTCACAGCATTTAAAAAAATTGATGACATTATCTGTAATATGCATAACTCAGATTTAACATTTTTTTTATTCATTGTGATGTTGAGTTGTTCCTTATATTTTATATATTAATGGCGTTAACGCATGTTAATAACTTAAGCCAAGACAAGGGCTCATTCAAAGTACTTGCTTCTATCGTGTTGCACATCTAACATTGCTAATGTACGCCAAATCTGCTTGCTTCCTTGACATTTTGCAAGGAATCTAATTTTAAAAAATAGTAGTAACATGACAGTCTAGAAAAAATTTCAAACACCTATAGAGGAAACTGAATACTAAAACTAAGTTCATTTAACGAGTATCTCCTATTAAATTATTCATAAAAATAAACAAAATAGAAAAATTGTATATGTATGAATCCTTTGGTTAATGGACTCTGAGATAAAGAAATGTAGCAACCCGGTATATATAGTTAACGCATTTATAGTTACCAACGCTATGAGGGCATTAAGGGTTTGAGTAGCTGCTCTTCTGGTTACATTATGACTGCGTATTTATGGTGGACGTGAATATGGCACCAAGCACAGCTTTGTTTTCAGAACCAAACATTATACTCCTTTCAGAGTTATATTCTGTTTGCTGGCTCATATATTCAAGGAGTCTTTTGTTTAATTCTCAACGATCTTTAAGTTTGGTTTTATTTTATTCTTTTATTCAAAGGGACAATTAATATTCACGTCTCTCTAATTGACCTCCTGGCGCAACGTGCTCGTTTAATTAAACTCTTTCACTATGTTTTCAAATTCTAAAAAAAAAATTTTTCTTTACGTGCTAATTGCCGGTGTTGCTACTTTTTCCTTTGCTTTTCTTGTACTAAATCGTCTACAGGCCGAAGAACATTCACTCGCCTACGTAGAGAATTTGTTTTTAGATCCCTTCATTAAGCAAAATGAATCGCTTGCCCATGCGAACGACAGACCTTTCAAACTGTATTTGGGGATTTTTAGTCAAGCTAAGAACGTGGATAGGCGTAACTTTTTACGTACCGACTATAATGAATATATTAAGGAGTTTGCCGTAAATGATACTGTGGATGTTAGATTTATCCTTGGTTTACCTGAGAATGAGCAGGAATTAGCTACCATTCGCGAAGAGCAGCGAACGTATGGTGACTTAGCAGTACTACCTATTCCGGAGAATGTGGATGCTGGAAAGTCCATTGTATACTTCCAAACATTTTTAGAGGGCTACCAGCCGTTTCCTCTTTTTTCTGAACTTGCAGATAATCTTATAATGCCCAGCACTCAGTTTCATGGTAGTTTTATATATAATCAAAGTATTAAGACATATGAGTTGCCTGGTATGAAGGAATTCCAAGATCTCGGCGAGCCAAAGCATGACTACGATTTTATTGTTAAAGCCGATGACGATTCTTTCTTGAATTTACCCCGTCTGTTTGAAATGTTGAAAGAGCACGTTGGGAAAAGCCGCTTTTATTTTGGAAGGGATTGCACACGAAGAGAATTACCTACCGCTGTTCGTGACTTCCCGTACATGTGCGGGTTCTTCTATATAGTATCTCCTGATATGGCTTATGAGGTGGCTAAACGCCGTAATATTATTATTCCGTTTGAAGATGCTCAGACCGGCTATAGCATTTACCTTTCCGGTAATGTAAAAAATGCGGAATTCTCTAAATGCACATTGTATGATTTGATTTTACCCAACGAAGGTTTTAATTATCGTCAAAGCTATTTACGCATTGACGCCATTGCCGTCCATAAGCTTAAAAGCATCCCTCTCTTGTCGACGGTAAGCAATTGGTTTAAAAAAATGTATGAACATCGTGCCAATTGCAGTGCCTTGATAGAAACTGAACGACTTTCGTGTCTTCAGGCAACAATTCCTTTACCTTCTTTGGACGTTTAATCGTTTCTCCTCTATCGTTATTCTTTGCATATGCATTATTCTTCGTTTATGTTTCATTTATTTGATCCGTGCGTAACGTAACGTTTACACATGTTTCATATCTACTAATGCTTCGTTCTTTATAATCTTTTCTCAATTTGTTTTAACCGCCATCTATTGTTAACATAGTTCTTTCTACGTTCTAATTTTTTTTAATTTATGCATTTTTAAACCAGCTAGAGATTTTTTGAGTCACTAAAAATATAAGTATAATCGATGCTCATCTATCTGCAACAAACACATTAAGTCTTTTCAAGTAAATGTAGATACAATCAAAATATTCCTTGAAATCGGCTAAATTTCTCCTTAAATTTCGTTATTTCAAACCAGCGATATGACAGTACCAGCTCCGAGTCGTTAAGGTAGTCACAACCCTACCCTATTAAAAAATGTAATTTACTATATAAACAAGTGCGCTTGCTACATTATTCTTTAATCAAAAAGTTAAGGGGTCAGCCACGGTGGTTATGTGAATTAGTACGTATGCTACTGCCAGAGTCTTTTTAGACTTTGCGACCTCGAGATCAAAACTCGTTGATAAAGAACCTTACTCTTATGTCCTATTAATTTAGGCGATTGGCGTAAGGGCCGACGATACGAGAAATTTATTATATTAGCGTTTTATTATATGATTGAAATTAAAGTTACATTAGTTCCAGTTAATATTCAGTAATTCACCTTCGTTTTGCACACCTTTAGTTGATGTCGGTGTATACTGAAAATAGTAAAGTGCCAGTGTGGAGTAAACAACATACTGTTATAACATAAATTTATAAAACTTTAAATGTATTTTACGTCAGTTTCAAAAATCAAAATTTCATAGATGTATGCAATCTAAGTAAAGGCGTCGTCCATCAGTATATACATAACTTGCAGTAGTCATCGTTCATAAAAACATGGTGATCAACTTGACAGTTTCAAATGCCACAATTTAAGCATTCACCACATACCGTTTCTAAATATGCAAAGACTTACATATAACGATTCTCCTTAAGCCAGCGAGTGATATCATCCAGTGATTTGTCGATGAAACTTGAATTAGCAGAAATAGTGTCCAAAGATTGTTGAAGTGCACGTTCATACAACTTCGTATCTTTATCGGCAAAAAATTCCTTAATTTTATCAATAGCGGAGGCATGAGTGAATCCACTTGTTACGAATCTCACAACGTAGCCACGCATTGTACCAGCAACAGGAAGTCTTGAAAGCAACTTATCCCAGTTAGAAGTAGCAAACTTCCACATTGCCAAAACACCGTTTTTGTGAGTACTCAATGTAACCAAAATAAGATAAATATCTTGTTCCTTGACAATAGGGTCAAGGGTTAAATCCAAAGTTTTTTGAATATACTTTTCATCTTCAGTAACACCAAAGGCTCTCAAACAACTATTACGGACATAAGGATCATTAGTTTTAGTATAAATTTCAAGAAGTTGATCCCACGACTTAGCACCACCATAACGAATTGCAATGTTAAATACGGCGGATCTCAAATTATCATTAATGGCGGACTTATTACCAGACGCGTAAGCATCAAACTTGGAAAGTGCATCCTTAACCACCTTATCATCACCAAACAAACCGGCATAATTGTATACTGTACTCTTAAATTGGCGAATGATATGATCGTCATTTGCCTTGAATTCCCAGCCGAGTGAATGGGCTTTAGTAGCAGAAACCTCCAGAACTAACTTTTTCATTGCAGCAATGATATCAGAACTTTCGAAACGTAAAGTGGACTTTATACCATTCAAGCGGGCAAGCATCTCAGCAAAGACTACAAAGTTAGGCTCGTCTTTCCAAGTTTTGATAAGATCTAAAGTGCTGCTAACTTTACCGTAGCCAGCTCTCGAGAGAGAAGCGACGTCGGCAATTAAACCAGCACGATCCTCGACACTAAGATAATCTGGCTTTTCAACCGCAATTTGAGATAACTTCTTTAAATGATCGGCAGAATAGTTAACACGGTAGATACCAGATTGTTCAGAGTTTAGCTTATAAGATTCGAGAGCCTCTTTATCAACTTTAATTTTCTTGGATCGGTCTGAAAGCACAGCTTTTTCATCAACAACTGCTTTACCATCCTTCATCGTTTTAAGTTTTAAGGGGGCCCAATAAATTACAGTATCTTCTTCGGGTTTAACGTCTCCTGTTGACAAAAATCGATGTTGCTCAATTAAAAGCTCTCCATCATTGGTTTCAGAAACGGATAGCACGGGATAACCTGTCTTCTTAGTCCAATTGTGCATAGTGGAAGAGATGTCCTGACCTGATTCTGCCGACAAGGCAGCCCATAAGTCTTCCGTAACTGTGTTACCATAACGGTGCTTAGAAATGTATTTTTGAATACCCTTAATAAACGTATCTTCGCCAACATACTTGCTAACCATGCGGATAACACAAGAACCTTTAGAGTAAGAGATAGCGTCAAATATTTGGTTAATTTCGTAATCGTGCATAATGGGAACTTCAATAGGATGACTGGAACGAAGTGCATCCAACGAAAGAGCAGATTGAAGGTTGTCTGTAACATAAGATTCCCAAACCTTCCATTCAGGGTAAAAATGGTTACAGCTAAACCATGACATCCAGGTAGCGAAACCCTCATTAAGCCATAAGCCGTCCCAAAATTGCATGGTAACAAGATTACCAAACCACTGATGGGCTAATTCGTGTTGTACAACTTCGGCTACACGTTCAATTACAGTAGCAGCGGAATCCTCAGAAACCAAGATGGCAGCAAGTCTGTAGGTAACTAAACCCCAATTTTCCATAGCACCTGCTTCAAAATCAGGAATAGCAACCATATCGCATTTGGGTAAAGGATATGGCTCGCCAAATACACCAGAGAAGAAGTCTAAGGTCTTAGCACCTAATTCCGCAGCAAATTTACCCTGTTCGGAAAACCCAGGTGTAGTATAAACACGAACAGGAAGACGGGGGCAATGCTTGCCAGGGGTGAAATACTCAACGTATTCGAGTTCGGCAACAATCCAAGCCAAAAGGTAAGTGGACATTCGGCAAGTTTCGGCAAAACGGGCAGTTTTCAAACCATCCTTGACAGTTTCCTCAACGGCATTCATGTTACTAAGGATAGTATAGTTTTCCTTAGCAGTGATATCGATGGTAAAGGTAGCTTTCAAAGCAGGTTCATCCCAGCAGGGGAAAGCACGACGAGCACTAGTAGGCTCCATCTGGGTCGTGGCAAGATACTTGGTATTACCATCGCTGTCAACGTAACTAGAGCGGTAGAAACCCTCCATGCCACTGGAAATACGGGCAGTGAAAGGCAACGTCAAAACAGCAACAGAGTTGGCTGGGACAGTGGAGGGAAATTGAAGAACGATACGCTCATCCCCATAAGAGACTTCGCTGGCCCAGACGGTTTGGCTGCCCCATTCTAACGCAGCCGTCAAAATACGAAGGTTAATGCCATGTAGAGTAATACTGTTGCTGTCCTCAAGTACATCCAAGGTAACGACGACTTTACCGCCGTAAGTGAACGTCTCCAAATCTGGATATAAACTCAAATCATAGTGGATGGGTTTAACATTTTTTGGAAGCAAATTCCGATTTTTATCGTCTTCCTTAGAAGTAGATTTAGGAATGGTGACTTGCATTTTTACAAAAGAAAAATAACGCTGAAAATCAATACAGCTAAACTAGCCAGAGCAATAATGAAGCTGAATAGAGCAAATGTGATACGATAGTGGGAAAGGTGAAGGAAGAATTTGCCAACTAATTAAATAATGGTACAAAAACCGTAGGAAGATGGAATTACGAACGATGAGTCAGTTAGTTAGAAAAAGTATCGATACGAACAAACAAACAGCCGATAACGATCGATAGAGTAATTCAACAGACTCCTTAATTAATCTTAAAAAACCTAACGTTAATTTTAAATTTTAATAGTCAAAGAAATGTAGATGTCGTTTTCCACGCTGTGGAAATGAGAACGATGGGAAACGGGATGGAACAGATGATAATTTGTCCAACAACGCTGAAAAGCACACGATTACACACTTAAACGTAATGATATTTTCCAAGCAACAAACGAAAAACGTAAAGACACTAAACGACGAAAAGATGTAATAGGTCTAAGCTGCCAATGAAGATGGTTAAGTAGGTAGTTGGTGTAAGTAGAAGGTTGGTGAAAGCACTATGTGTGTGTGCCCAGGATATATAAGCGTCTGATGGAGTAAGCATAGTTTCTTCACGTAACATAAGTATCATAAACAACTTATTTTAAAGTAACAACAACAAATGATAAACCCCAATGTCGTAACCGACTCGAAATCCCATATCCAAGGTGATTTTAGGGAGTATAAACGAGCTCTCCTTAAAACAAAAACAGAAGCAACTAGTTAGATATTGATTGATGCTATGAATTCTGCTGCTTTTTTAAGATAAAAAATATTAAATGTAAAACAAGAAGAAACACATCTTGTAGCTTGACAGTTGAGAGAAAACATTTCAAAATCCCCCGAATGTGCTAATGTTGGTGACTTTATCACTCAGTGGAAGATGAGATAGTTAAAGAAACCGGAGCTTTTCGATGTTTAGAATAAAACCACGCAAAAATATATTACCGTTTTGTGCAGAAAAAACTACATCACTTTTCTTGGTTCCGAAGCGCTAAAATTACCGTCGATAAATAGAATAGACAATTCAAGGCAAGACTTGTAACAAGAAAAAAAAGATTTATCCCTCACATAGCAAGGCGTTTTTATTAGGCTTAGAATATTTGGTCTTCAAAAACAGTAAAGCTCGTCCAAGCCAAAAATACTTGGTCTCATCGGTGGTAACGATTGTTTGATTCTATTTACAAACTGCCTTTCTTTCTAAGATTGCTGCGGAGCTTTTCTACTTTGCCTAAGAAAAATGAAATCGGCAGTGCATGTCTTATGACAAAAAAATTTTTGCCCAAGAATATAATTACTTACTGCTCGACTCGCTTATTGTCAATCCTCCTTTAATACCAAAGTCTATTTCTACATATTTGGTAGCACGATCATAGAATTTACGCCAAACGAACGTAAATTTCAATTCCAATCTAATAAATCGTTTGTATGTCACTTAATCGCTCTCATCGTTTCTTCATTCCCGACATCATATTTTTTAATACTTACCGTAACAAAATAAACAAGGGTAAAATTGTCTGGAAACAAAATTACAATACAATTTTGATAATTGACTTTCTTTTGCAATGTGCCGTATACCTCCTTTTATAAGATAAGATCCTCGGATATTGCAGAGAAACACCAACGACTCCTACGATTATAGGATCCTTCCGCACCATTTTAGTGCCCCAGTGTGGGAACTTAATAGATACAACAGAGATAACGATAAGGTGAACAAATATGAAATGCATCTAAACGTTAAACGACATACAGCATGTGCATTGTTAATACCCGTGGAGAAGACAGAGCAAAGAACACTAGGATTTTTTCTTTTATCCACGGCACAATCAACTATGATATTTCACATTACAGCCATAATAGTGACAAAATAGAAATGAACGTAGCTTGTTAAACCCATTGAGTATCCTGTCCGACAAACAAGCTGTCCCTATAACACTAAAAAATGGAAGAAATTTCGATAATTCAAAATTAAGTAAACAGCAGGTTTTTAAAACCCACGAATACAACCAAAATTTACACAAGACAGACAAATACAACCAACACATAACATGAATAATATTAAAATGAATTAAAAAACATTAATGAGTCATACAAAAAATTTAAAACTTATACTACAAAGCAAAAAGCTATCTGAACTACCGACCCACAGAAAAAGTATCAATATGACTATTCCTGTAAGGGCACTAAGATGTCCAATATGGCTCTGGCCCACGTATGACGCTCAAACCATTCCATGGAAAAAGAAAAAGAAAAGTGAGCAACACGAATTGTGGGCGTCGGTATATAACCGCACGATAGGGAAACTTCAACTTAACAAACTCACGTTTATAGACCTTTGTGACTGTTTTTTAAACCCTACCCTTTTAAGTAATTTGTTTGCTGCATTTTCAGGTTATTATCCTATTGAGGTTACGATAATGTCAAGGAAAGTATAAAACAAGTGCTGTTCAAAATAAATAAATGAAAATAAAATAACACTTTTTTAATCGATTTCTGTAGAAATTTAGTCCTTTCATTTTTTAAGTTGACCCTTCATTGTTATACAACAATTAATTATTCTATACGTATATATTATATATATTGTCTACATCAATAACTGAGCAGAATTGAGCATTATACTGGATAGAAAATAAAAAAAATAAGCAGGCATTTTTTCACAAGTAAGTACATATTTTTATGATATGAATTGATAAAGGTGCAGGCGATCATATTGTTAGTTAATAATAAAAAATTGTAAATAGTAATTTTGCTTCTCCATTAAAATGAATACATAAATTTAGTAGATAATCGATTTAAACAAAAAATAGATATCCAAGCCAAAAAAAAAATAAAAAAAACCAAAAAATGTTTATTTTTTTTGGCTCATGAAACCCAGATTTATCAAAAACTTACGTTGCTTAGTGCTCAATCTCTTTAAACATGCAATAAAACAAGAATTAGCGGGACACATATATTGATATATTGCTTAAGGAATTAGTGTTCGGAAGTCTTACTGACTAAACTGTTCTTTACTTCAAAATTTACTCCTGAATTTTCATGTTAATGGAGGTCGAATTTTAGGTGGTCGATTGAGTTATATCAATAGTGATTTTACAAAAAAACAGTAAACGATTTTATATTAGCCTCATATAAATTTTTTTGAATTTCAATAAAATAAACTAAAACAAAAAATGTATTTCCACAAATTCCATCGATACAAGCATAGCAAAAGACGAATAACGCATTTAACAGTTTCTCGTTATATCACAAATAGTCTAACTGTTTAACGCAGTTTTGCGCGTACACATCTCTACTCCTTATACTTGTCCTATTACTATTGAAGTTAAAAATGTTGAATTAAATTCCACTTACTCTCTTTCTCTTCACACTTACTACTCAACATAATTGCAAAATGTTGCGTAGAAAGCGGGAGCGTCGTAATGCTGTTAAAGAGAATGAAATGGTAATTGATACACCATTGGAGAAACGCCGTACACCAGGCAAACCTCGTGCCACGCGTGAACCCCCGATATCCGTAGTTATTACTGGTCATTCCAAGGGTTCTGAGGACGACTTAATAAGCTTTGTTTGGAGAAAAGTCAAGGTTCGTCTAATGAACATTTCATATTCTCCGGCTTCGGTCACTGCCGTAGTTAAAAGCCAAGACTTTAGTCGTTTGAACGGGTTAAATGGTGCGGCTTTTGCTGGTGATCATTTGGCTATACGAAGGGTCGATGGAGCTTCTAACGTTACTCAAGATTATAGAAAAGCAAAGACAAAACGATCATTTCGTTCTGTTTCAGCTCCTTCATTATCTGCATTAGCAACACAAGCCCAGAGAAATGTTTCAAAAACGTTACCACAATCCACAAATGAGACCATTGAAAAGTTACGCCAGTTTTTGCAAACCCGTTATCAACCTGCTACTAAATTCTTGGACCTCGGAAATTTGCAACAAGATCCTCTTTTAAAGCAAATGGGGATTTTAGCAGAGGCTTCTACTAAGAGTAAGATGTTTCCAGCGTTAATGAAGGTTGCTTCTTTAAACTTTCCAGACGTTATATCAGTTAGTTTGTCGGATAACAACTTACAATCGGTGACTGCCGTAACCACTTTAGCACAAACATGGCCTAAACTTTTAAACCTTAGTCTTGCTAATAACCGGATTACTTCTTTATCTGACTTGGATCCATGGTCCCCCAAAACAAAGCTTCCCGAACTCCAAGAGCTTGTTCTTGTCGGAAACCCGATTGTCACAACCTTTGCTAATCGTGCTATGGATTATCAACGGGAAATGGTTTCGCGTTTTCCGAAGCTTCGTCTTTTAGATGGTAACAGCATAAATTCAGAGATTATCGCCTCTCAATCTACCGTCCCTTTTCCGGTTTATCAATCTTTCTTTGATAAGGTTGAAACCGAACAAATAGTCAATTCTTTTTTGGCTGCGTTCTTTAAAGGTTGGGATGAGAATAGAAGTGCACTTGTCAATCAATTATACAGTCCAAATGCTACCTTCTCAATCTCTCTGAACGCTTCAAACGTTAGAACGAACTTTTCTCAGAAAACAGACACTAAAAAATGGGGAGCTTACAAAATGAAAAGCAGAAATCTACTTTACTCACAATCACAGAAGGAGTCGAAATCTCGTTTATTTAACGGGCACGAAGAAATAAGCAACGCTGTAAAATCCTTACCTGCTACGGCTCACGATTTATCAGACCGTTCGCAATGGGTTTTTGATGGTTGGAACCTGGTTCTGCCTTCGGTTGGTGCAGCCATCAAAATTGTTGTCCATGGGCAATTTGAGGAACCACAAAACAAACGACTTCTACGAAGTTTTGATCGAACTTTGCTGATTTTGCCGGGAGGTTCCACAGGCATATTGATTATAAATGATTTATTAGTCATTCGTTCATTTGCTGGATCGCTCGGGTGGCTACCTGGTCAAAGCAGTGTACGAACAAGCAATAATGCCATGTCTGCGTCTGCTTCAAAGCCTAGTGATATTGTACAGCCAAGACCGGAACAAGCAATGTTAGACACTAGACAACAAATTGTATTAAAAATTAAGGCGGAGACAGGTTTAAATGATTACTATGCTCACATGTGTTGTGAGCAAAATAATTGGGATTACAACAGCGCTCTAGCATCTTTTTTGGAATTAAAGTCGCGAAATGTTATACCAGCCGAAGCATTTTCATGAACTTCTAGTGACGTGTATAGATAGATATGGTTAAAAAATTACAAACTGGGGAAATGGAAACTTTTATTTAATAATGGTACATATTGATGAAATGAATAAGTTAGATTTATACATAGTCGTTCGTGATCATTCTATAAAAGTATTATGGCGGTAATTAAATATAAGAAAGAACAATGGTAAAAGTAAGAGCCAAATATCCTTTTAATCCAAAACAACACTAACTTGATCTTCATCTTCAAGTTCCGTGCTTTGCACTTGATCGTTGGGATCTAACCATTCACCTTCAAATTCTAATCTAATGCGTTCATGAAAACTAATCTTTACTTCAGTACAATATCTCTTAATCAAATCTTTAACAGTGAAATCGACGGGTATTGAGAGACGAAGATCCTCACTCTTACTCGAACGCAAAAGCAACGTTATAAGTTTACACGTTTGAGCAGTTGAATCTTCAGTTACCGAGGATAACTTTTCCACTTCCAATTCTTTTATTCTTTTGAGTGATATAAAATCCGAGTGACAGTAGGCATGCACAACCAAACGGGTATCGACTTTAAGCATACCAGCGCCCTTTGGGGTTCCATAATCCCATAATCTTTGATTTTGAAATACAAGAACAACGTTATCTACTTTTTTTCTTTCAGAGTACGCTATTCTGACACGACGAAACTGTTGGTTCGACTTAACTTTGAAAAATAACGGTGCCTCCCAGTCCCGGGGAAGAGAGATATTGCTGTTTGGAATTCTCTGTCCAATTACGGCTAACTGGAGAACGACGGAAATAACTGGTTCATTTGTTGAGAATTCCGATTTGGAGTGATACAGCGTTGAGTGGTCACTTTTTGAATGCTTTAAAAGGGGCACATCAGCCGAAGTATTGTCATCGTCTTCTTCAATTTCTCTCTTATGCGTGTGAATTTGTACATCCATATCACTTGATGATTTTTCAAACTCCTGAACTTGCCGATCAATTTCCTCTAACCTACGAGCAAAGTCATCGTCCAGCAGTGATGAAGTCGTAGAAAGCGCAGCCTCACTATTAATGCTGTTGTTTCGCAAGTTAGCGGCCGCCCTAGTATTATAAACTGGTGAAACCGGTTGTGTTACACAGGAGATAGCACTTTTGGGTGAGTGCCTACCTTCATTCAAACACGCATTAGGAGTAGTGTCTGAAACGTCTTGGTTGCCTTCATCAGCATCTAAAATAGTGGATTGACGAGATAAAGGTTCGGCACTTTTGTTTTCATTATGAGTTATATTTTTCTGTGCATTTATGTGTTCTAATGCTTGTTTATTGGTATCAAGTTCACTTTCCTCTTCTAGAATGTTGTAAGCAAGCTGACACTTTGCAATCGGAATTAAAACTTACCAGAATCTGAGGAAGAGGCTATTAATTGCTTGGCATAGTTTAATGGAGGCTTTTTAATAGGCTTTGAGAAGAATGCTAAGTCATCTTCATCTAGGTTGTCCATTTGGCGAGTTTTAGCAATTACGGTGGTTCCACAAAGCTTCTTATGGATTTAACGAGAATTTGTAGCGACACACCTTAAACTAGGTAATTTTTAGCTTAGTTTTGTTTTCACTCAAGTTTATTACAAATCGATTTTGAAAGTTATATAATAATTTTATAATTCAATTGAAAAAGTTCAATGAACATTCCTCCAACTCATCTTCGAAATGAAGTTTGTTTACTTACGCAAAACCCGATCTTGTCCACTTAGCAAACAGATTTAAGTCTATAGAATTTCATTTTTTAGGTTAAGTAATTTGAAAACTCTTTGCTTCTTGTACTGAGACATTAGGTTTGATGAATTTCAATGACATTGGCTCACCTTACGACGGCTACATTGCGTCCGTCCATTACTGCCATTCATAATTTGTTCTTCATTCGCTAAATAAATTTTATTTAGTTCAGATAAAACCAAATTGTTGTACTATTAGAGATACAATGAATAGGTTTAATCAGCCGATATTCCTATATTCAGTAGTAGACTATTCAGGTACAAGATATAATACTAAACAATAATATGTAAACAAAATCGAATATTATCAAGTTAGTCCCCGTTACTTTATATTGATCATTAGAAAAACTTTACACTATACTGTATTGGTAAGTGAGAGATAATTTTAAAAAATTGAAGAGTATCTTTTTAAGATTATATAATGAATTAAGCTATATGATCGCAATCAATAAGATTATGAAGTACGTTACACTATGCTAGATTTATGAAAGTGTTTACTACCAACACAAGCTTAGGTTTTGCAAGCACAAGAAGGGCAGTCACAGCTTAAGCAAACGGTAAGGATCACCACACTAAGAGTTCCGCCTTTACCAAGTCAAAATGCCTGCTCAGGGACACAGATTGTACGTTAAAGCTAAACATCTCTCTTTTCAAAGAAGCAAACATGTTATCCACCCAGGAACTTCTTTGGTAAAGATTGAGGGATGTGATTCTAAGGAAGAAGCCCAATTTTACCTAGGCAAGCGTATTTGCTTCGTCTACAAAAGCAACAAGCCCGTTCGTGGATCCAAGATTCGTGTCATTTGGGGGTAAGTTTATTTTTGTAATTAAATTCTTGCGTTTCTTTGGAGAATATGAAGAAACGTTAATGCTATATTTTCACGGTCGTTTTTTGTTGGCTAAACGAATACATTCAAAACCTTTACTAATTACGTTTTAGAACTGTTAGTCGTCCTCATGGAAATTCTGGTGTTGTTCGTGCTCGTTTCACCCATAATCTTCCTCCCAAGACCTTTGGTGCCTCTCTCCGTGTCATGCTTTATCCCTCCAATGTTTAAATAAAATATTTTTATGTTCACAACAATTCTTCTGCTTCTTAGATTTATTTTATTTAGGGAATCCCATTTTATCGAAAGCCTCGTTTGTTATACAAAGTAATCAATGCTTTTGGTATTATTTACTCACTAGGAATTTGTAATTGGTACATTAAAACACAATTATTAATTTAAGTTTAATCAATATTGATGTTAAATAACAAAAGCTGTAAATTTGTATAGGTAACTTTTGAGAATCGTTTCACGAAGTATCATTTCAGTCGTCTGTTCTTAGGGTGTTGATGGGCAACACTGCATCAATTACTTAGGTATTGTAAATTCACTAGTTTGGCGTCTAACCTTTAGTACTGAATACTACCTTGTTTATGCAGGTAGTTCGATCGAATACTGTCGAGCATGTTTATAATCGGCTGTCGATCATACAAATCAAAAGCAAATCAATTATTAACCCCAACTATAATTATTTAAAAATAGTATAAAATAATAGCAAAATTATTATCAACGAAACAAAATCATCAAGCATTCTTTGTGAGAAAAAAAGGAGCGCAAGAAATAGTCCTAAATTGTAAAGATAAAACACATAGACGCTATTCAATTTAAACTCTTCCAACCTTGAGCCAAAAACGACTGTTTATAAGGTCTAAAAGCTTTTGAATTGTCAAGATCATCACTTAATACATAGCCCATACTTCGGGCTTGGATACTTCGACTATGTTCGTCTGCCTTTTTCAACATTTGGATCCATCTATTTTTCCGATCGACAAACGAAGAGGGTGAGGCTTCAAAGGAGGATTCTGAGCTAAGACTTGACGAAGGAGAATGATTTGTGAATATAGGAGAAGAATCAATATTTAATGGTAAACTTCCTGAGTGAATTTCCATAGCATCCACTTTGCTAGTAAAATCTTCATTTTCCTCGTCGCTCGGAATCGTGGTTGACATTTCAAGTGAATCGCCCGATTTGTTATTATTTATGTTGTTTGTGTCAAAATCGAATTCAAGTTCTTCATCAGATCTGAAAGTTAAAGTAGATAGATTTTCTATATCGTTTAACGAATCCGAAGACGCTTCATAGTCTGGGTTGTCAAGTTTGAACTGTTTGGAATACTGCATTGGCTGGTTAAAATACTTGCCGGGCTTGTCCGAAAAGGCAACTTGATATTCATCAGTAAAAGCAACATGCTTTTTTGGCTTCGATTTTCGACGTTGAGTAGACCGACTTTCGTCGATCATGGCATGGTCAGCATCAATGGCATCACTCGACTCCTTTGGTGATGCGATATTGCTATCATATATGGTTTTCACTTCCTTCTCTAGTGATTTCTCAATTGTCGAAGCATCTTCTAACAATTTAGTTTCGTAGGCTTCATAGTTGAGTTGCTGATTACGCATAAACGCAAGTAGTGATAAACGATTTGTTGATCTCTTTGACAACAAAAGTTCTTCGACTGTACGCTTAATTTCCTTGTTTACTAGTGAAGAAAATGAAGCCCGTATTTCATCTTCCCGAGGTTCAGCTCGCGCTTTAATTATGTCCATTCGAATGCCCAATTCTGAAATAGGAAAAGATGCTCTTACAGAAGAAAGAGAAATAGCTGAATCGTATATGTAAACTTTCACGTTTTCTTCTTGAAATAATTTCTGCGGTTCCTCGGATATTTCAATATTTCCCTGCACAGCAAGAATACATAAGTTGCAGCCTCGACAAGCAACAGCTGAACAATTTTCAGCTTTGCATATTTGCAATAAACTATAAATTTTCTATTGAATTAGTTATATTTGATTTCATTAAGGTTAGCGTACAATTTTTATGAGATCACGAGGAACAAATATCCATTGATGTTTGGTTTCATTAGGAATTCCTAAAACACGTATATTGAGACATTCACAACTTATTCCATCGCCAAATGGCGATTGCAATTGCATTAAATCTACTATGAAGATTTCGTCAACGCTCGAATCGCGTTGCTCAGTGAGATCGGCGTTGGCAAGAATTAGGTACGCCGTTGTCGATGTAATATAATTGATACAGTATTGTGCTATACTACATGCTTAATAACGCCGAAAAATCTAATTCTTGATAATTTATTTATAAATTTTATTAAATTCATATTATAATTTTTTCTTCATGAGAGAAGTCAAAGCCTTCACATACATAGGAACCTTTTCTAACTGACAGGTATTCATAGGCTTTGTGTGCTGTTTAATAAGTTCAATTTCAGTAGAAAATTTTCTCTTTAATTTTTCATTCTGTGTCATTACAACTAAGGTGGATTCAAGGTCCAACTGTTGAGACCTACTCGTATAATTGGAAGACCCAATCGTCGTTAAAAAAGGATGCTTGTGATGTTGTGTACTCAACCAAAATCCTAAAATAGTGTTAGTGAATTTTTCAAAGATATATGACTTAAGTGCCGTGCTCCAAAAAATATTTATAATGGAAAACGACAGACTGTAGTGTTTACCTTTAGCATGATATGTATTCCCCTTATTTTGCCATTGTAAGACATCAATATTTCTTTTCTTCTTTCTTGAATCTTTAAGAAATTGTTCAGCAATATACTGATACGCTGGTGGAATTAATTTCGATGGTCCAGGAGATCGATAAAATCCATTAGCCTGTTGAGAAGCCACGATTACTTCCCCTATACCTTCAGATTTCAACAACTGTTTTCTAAGTGCTGGATAAACATTAAAATAGCCAGCCGTTAAGGTCCAATTAACCTCCTTGCGCGATAGCAAGGTCCCGATTATAGACAAGACCTTTTCTTCAGTAGAATGTACGTCAGAAGTAAGGATAGGTACACATTGAAAAAGTGGGTATACGATAGCAGATTCTTCATATTTATGAAATGGCTTATTGTTGTCATCACCTGCTTGATTAATTAATTCAGAGCCATATACTGATGATAACGGTTTAGAAGGGTTGCGAGACAAGAATTTCTCTCGATTCCCCTGAAGAAGTTGTTGAATTTTAGCAGAAGCTGCTACCCGAAACTCTTGAGGATTTGTTAAAGGATTTGGACATGAATTGTTCCATTTCAAAGTAAAAGGAATAACCGGGGACGTAGAAGATAGTTGAATTGAGGAATCGGATAAATGAGGGATACACTCAAAAGAAAGCTGTGAAAACAAAAAATGCGTTTTAAAGAAAAAGTCCGCTAAACCCTTATCACTAAACAAATAATACCGGTCTTTTCGATTTGTAAAGTAATCTCTCGAAAGATTGGCTCTATTCGTTAGTATAGTAAATAATCATTTGCCTTTACCCGCTGATAATGAGGTTATCATCTGCACCATATATTTTCATATGCTGCAATCCCCATCCCTCATTAAATCTGTGTGGAACCAATTGCTTTCTTAGTCCACGCAAATTCGGTGTATGGTAAAGCTTGATTTCGCATCTATCAGGAAACTTCTTTTTCAATTGCATTAATAGAGATGCAGAGCAACAACCAGGGCTTTCCCTAGTACACCGCAATTGATCTGCCAGAATGTGAACATGCAAAGAGGGATTGTTGCTTAGCGCATTTGATAGACAATTGATCAATTCTCGCTCTTCTTTTCCAATGTATAGCGTTGATAGAAATATTCTTTTTTGAGCTTTTTTGATTAATTTTTTCAAGCGTTGATAAAACTCAGGAGGTTCATGAATGATATCAATATCATCAACGTTAACATAGAATTTGGGACACACACCGTCAATCTGAGATTCCAAGTTGACAAATATGTTTTTCTCTATTCCTTCATCCATTAGGCTGTTTAAATTGGTGTGCTAGGTTAGTGTGAGATACATTGAGCTTGCAAACCCGTTCATGCAGTAGAAAGGTCAATATCCAACGGTAATTTGAACGTGAAATATAGAGAAAAATGGTATAAAAGCAGAACTTCCATGTTATATTAAAAATAAAAAGTATCAAATTGACTCTAACTTACTTAACAAAAAATAATATACCGATCACGAAATATACACATTTAAAGTAATTTATAGCAAAATTTTTTCTATTTAATTAAAAGAGTAATGAAAATTAAATGATTAATTAGTTCAAAATTTATTTAAGTCCATAAAGATAAATTTCGTTTGTCCTGAATGAGCATATCCAAACCCGCTTCTTATCTTGTTCTGCAAGGGTGACAAGTTTCTTTTGCAGTCTCTGCATATATTCCCTTTGAGAAGCTGGGCAACTTTCTATTAAACGTTTCCAAGACTCCTCATCAAGCGTAGTGGTACTACGAAGTTTTTCCATAGCTTCTGAGTCGCAATCCACTGCTAAAGCAATAGCATCTTCTGAGCTTTCACGAATGGCTGACTGCACTAGATCATAAACTTTATTCATAGCATTTTGTTTGTGTTTCCATTTATACTTTCTATCATTAACGTCTTTAAGCGAGATCAACTGTACGTCGAGGTTGGATTGAGAGGTGTCAACGAACTTTGCAACATCTTGTTGAGCTGAGTCTAATATACGTTTCGACTGTAACATGCTTTCGTTTCTTTTTCTTTCATTAATTTCTCCCAGCAACCACATCCCAACTTCATCAAAGCGTATTTCGTCATCTTCATTTTTTAAAATATTTCGAGCCTTGACTGAATGTTCCATCTGGGTATTTTTCTGACGCACGACGAGAACCCAATTAATGCCTTCACTTCGATAGTGTGTTACAATCTCTTCTAAACTGCTAGCACCCCTTAAAACTATATCCGCTTGGATATTTAAAGCCCAAAGCTCTTGCAAAAGTGAGCATTTTTCTAGGATTGAATCCTTGCCAATACTAGTAACTAAGACATCAACTCTCCTTGGTGCCCAAGGGCCTACAGACTTTAAAGTTGGTGAAGGAGAATGCTTGCTTGACTGCTTACTATTGTGAAATCGAATATATCGCAGCATTGAAAATACTAGTTTTTCAAGGGCAAAACATATTCCAACAACATGCTTTTTTCTGGCAGTTCTCATTAGAGGAGGATCGAAAAAGCGTACAAGCTTGTCATAACGACCACCAGCACAAATGAGTTCAGATTTTTCCGCCAAGTTAATTGCTTGAAACATCAAACCTCCATCGTAAAACTCAAAGTTATAAACACATAAAGGCATGAAGTATAACTGATGAGAAATTTTTAGTGCTCGAAGTAATTTAACCACTCGCTCCATATAATTTAAAGCAGTTCTCATTTTCTGTGGCATTTCCTTCCCAAAAATTTTTCTAAGTTTGCTAGCACCTTCTTCATAATTTTCCCGAAAATCAAACAAACTCAGATCGTCTAAGGTGGTAGAGGGAACTAATGACTCAATACGAAGCTGGTTCCGTACCTGTGATAATGTTAAGCGTTGGTTGATTTGTCCAAGTATATGAGTAGCCATGCGTCTTTTATCCTTTGATACTTGTAAATAATCAAGAATGGAGGAAAGAATGTCAGCGTGATTAATTAAGATACAACTTTCTGTCAAGGATGGTATCTCTGTTAATACTTCGTCTAATGCTTTGATTGTTTCTGCATCATACCAATCCAAATTATCAGAATTCGTGGTAATGTCAAATGAAATTTCCTTTATAGCCTTTGGTCTCCCTCCACCTTTGGCTTCCCGAAAAACGTCAGAAATTAAGTACGTCTTTTCTTCTTCCACAGCGTTTCTAGCAACATTTCTCGCGTAAGGAAGAACCGTATCATATGGAAGCTGTAAAAGGGTACCATTTTTATCTAGTAGGGAAACAGAAGCTTGGTCTTTATCGTATTGAGAAGACTTTGGGAATAGAATATGTGACTCACGTTCCTTGGCTCCATGGCGACGAAATACTTTAACTACATGATCACGTACTAAACAAGCTAACAAACTATCCCATCCTCTATCCGACACTTTCGACAACACTCCACTTTCTTCACTAAGGTTGAAGTCGTAAGTAAAGTCTTTATGACGATCGGGCACTTGGCCGAATAAAACTTTCAGAAGCTTTAAATAATAAGGAGTATTAGGGTTGGACAAAAGACGAAGGCCTTCTTGAATAAACTCTTCACCAACTTTTGGAGGTATGGCTTCACTTTCAAGGAGTTCTTGGCTCGATGGTCTTTTTGTGGGATCGTGTTGTAGAAGACAATGAATGACTTTGAACTCATGGCTAGCACGGGAAAAAGGAAAAGTGGAAGGGAACGATATAGATGGAGATCTAATAGTATCAATTATCCGAATTCTTTCCATAGAAGTAGAAAAAGTCATGCACATTTCGAAGAGTATAATACCCAAGCTATACATATCAACCTTTGCATCGTAGCGTACCCCATTACGCCTACTGAGAAGTTCAGGAGCTACGTACAAAGCTGTACCGACACCTGTTGTGAGATCTTCATCTGCTGATTGGCGATTTTTCCATTTGTCATTGTTATCTTGGTAATTTTCATTTTCTGTAGCCAAGCCAAAATCACCAAGCTTTACATTTCTATTTTCGTCTAAAAAAATATTTCCAGGCTTAAGATCTCTGTGCATCATTCCCCGACTGTGAATATATGCCAAAGCTTCTAAAATTTGTCTAAACAACCGCCACATTTCATCCACAGGAATTTTATCTCGTATGATATCTTGCAATGACAACTTTTCACAATATTCCATTTGTATGTAGAGCGTAGCATTCAAACCATTTTCTTGTGTTTTAACTGAAGAAGCTTCTTCAATGCTGCTGTCTTTATCGGAAGAACCTTCTTTATCTGAAGTATTAGAATACTGAAAGGAGATGTCAGAAGCTTCAGGGTCTTCCTCGTCTGCAGATGAATTATAATCATCTTCAAAGTGAATATCGAGGCTAGAAAGCTTATCGGCTGGAAGACTTGAAGATTGCCGAAAGTCCACTGCCATATTTAAAGATTGACTCAACGACTCACTATCGGAGCTAATTATCTCAGTTACAGTATCATTAGCTTCAGTTTCAACCCAAGCAGTATAATAACGCACTACATGTTCATGATGTAAACGAGACAAAGTCATAACTTCACGTAAAATTCTGCTATTCTCTTTATCATCGCTCAAAAGGACAAGCTTTTTAACCGCATAAAACCTTCCATCAATTCGATTTTTGACTTTAACTACTTCACCAAAACCGCCACGTCCTAAAAATTCAAGTTCTTCAAAATCTGTTTCATAACGTGAAACGCTTTTCCTGTACAACAAATCAATAATTCCATCCTGTTGACCACCATAAGAAGGGCGTGCAGATTTTGAAAAGGTACCCTGCTCAACTGGAGGAAGAACTGCTGTACCCAAACGAATGACATGACTACTTAACAAGTCAATGGCGCTAGGGCGTTTCCTTGAATCGCGCATTAAACAGCGACGAACCAAATCTTGATAAGACCCCGGAAGAAGAGGAATTACATGAGTCATAATCAGTTTTAGTGAAGAGAATTTATTCAAAACGTGAGCTCCACAAAGCATCTGCAATACTAATAGTCCAAAACACCAGATGTCAGTTTTTCTCGATGCAGCTGCAAATGATGACTCAGAAACCTCTGGGGGATACAGCCCTTCCGGTAGAATATTGGTAATGGATTGAGAATTAATGTTAAAAGGATGAGATGCGTTCATGTCTCGTAAAGTGCGTGTAAACCCAAAATCCATTAGCTTTGCAAAAGTTCTATGGCCTGAATGAAAAAGCACCACATTGTCCAAGTGCAAACTTTTGTGTGAAATTCCAAGACGATGCAGCTCAGCTAAACCTTCTAAAATATTGTTTGAAAAAGCTCTAACGGTTTCAACGTCTAAAGTAAGGACGGTTTGTAAAAGACTAAACAGAGTGAACTTCGGAGAATATTCTTGCAAAACGTACAACCTCCAACCATAACCTCGTGTCTCTCTTTCCAGTTGATACTCATAAATTGAAGCTAGTAAATCATGCCGAATAACTTTCAGACTTTCAAGTTCATATTCTAATTCCTGTATTTCACGTTTTCCGTCTTCTGTACTCCAGTAAGGCGTACTAATTCGGACGGTTCTAAGTAGAAAAACACAATCCTGTAAAGATATCTCTTTAGATTCAGGCTTGACCAAAGTCAAAGTAGAAAGGTTGGAATGCGAGATTGTATACAAAGGAAGCACTCTATTAAATGTAACCAAAGAATCGTGACAGTCTCTAACGGATATAGAACAATCAAAATAAATAGAAGTTGGGAGGGTTTCGAGAGAAGTTGTTTCCTTACTATTCGTCTTTTTCTTAGAAGAAGATTGCGGTGTTTCGTATGAGCGGCGTTGTAATTCATCTTGAATTTTGTTCTGAAGCGTTTGTTCTTCCTCAAATAAGGCATCTTTCTCCCGTTTTAACCTAAGTTGTAAATCCACTTCCGCTCTCTCTCGATCATGCTTTAGTTGTACCGCACGTTCCTCTTCCAAGCTAGCAAATTGAGAAGAGAGGTCAGACTGCCAATCATTAAGATAGTCCTGCACTATACTGGCAAGTTCAAAAATCATTTCCTCTCCTAGCAAGTCTTTTGCCTTTGTATCTAACTTATCAAGCAAAAATCGAATCTGAGAGTTTAGGACATTTTCTCCATTTTGTAACTTGATCACTGGTTTCACATAAGGATAGCTTCTTCCAAGCTCAATACAAAGATCAAGTTTCGCAATACTTTTAGAGTTTGCACTTCTTGAACATAGATGTATACAATAAACATGGCCGTTTGTAACCTAAGATACCATTGTTAGTAAATGGGTAGTGAACAAACATTAATCATACATTCCAAGCATTCCTAACTTTCAACTCCTCAAAATCATCCATAAAAATGGCTTTGAGGGCCTCAATTTCATTTTCTTGAATTTCCTTGCATAGTTCCAGACGTTTCGCCGCATCCATGAACAGCTTTTACCAACTATTGTTGCCAATAATTTACTAGTTTAATAGGAAGCAAATATATTTATTCACAATTAAACTGTTGGTTGAAAATTCGTCCTGTGTAAACTGGAAGGAAAGAAAGCAAATCAGTTTATATCAGGACGGCAATATAGGACTTGAAAATATAATTATTATCAATTCTATTTCTTTTCTTTCCTCTGAATTGGATTTTTAGATAAATTGCTTGTTTGCCGCGAATTTGCTGGAGGAAGAAGTTTCTCGCTCGTGGTATACTAAAGATGGAAGAACGCAGTATACTGGTATTGTAATGAGTATAGATTGATTTGAGCCGAATAAATGCGATAATCGGCACGGATCATACATTCTTTAGTTAAGATGTAATTTTGAGTTGGATAAGATGAATCAGACTTCAGATCTTCAATCGATAACGAACAGTTGGATATAATGATTATCTGCATTTGTATGCAAAGCGCTTCATTGTTTGAAGTGAAGCGGTCAAAAAGTTTTAACTTTTAATCGCGTTTGGTTAACTTTTCTTCATTGTTTTACCATAATCATGGATTTTTGATTAAACTACAAAGACATACTTCATAACTGATAAAATAGATACACCAGTAAACTATAACAGCGTTTCATATAATGCAATATAATACAAATTTGTAGTTGCATTCGAAATGTTATACCTTTTTTCCTCCTCTCCTTTCTTCATCATGGTCAGGAGAAGTTTGGAAAATGCAAGCACGCTAGCCTGAAAGCTCGAAACCGCGCAAACTACAGTTTATTTTCTAATTTTACTCTTTGTTCAGACTAATAAGTTATTACACTTATAAAAACAACCTATGAAAATGGTGTGAGTTAAAAACTAGAATCCTGCTCGATTACTAGTAATATGGATGGTTTGTATACTGTTGAAAAAGTCAAGGTTAAATTATTGCAAGCTACAGAAGCTACGGCAGTCATTATATTGGAAAGTAAAGCCTCTGATATACTTTGCTAGCATTGTTCATCGTACGTAAAAACGTGGTAAGGGTAGTGCCTTCATCATCGTTGACGAAGTGAGAATTTTCGAATTACTATTAGATTTTTCTCCCTTGCACGAAATTAACCTACAAAATGGAGGCAGCTCAAGCTTTTGAAAATCTCGCAAACCTAGAGCAAGAGTTTGGAAAAGCAGAAATCGAAATATGTATGTTTAATCGATTTTGCATTTTTGTAGCATAAAATTACGTTTTTTATAAAAAATGTGTTAACAATTGCTAATGTATCTTGGTGCTAGTGAAGAAACAAAATGAGCTTTTTCAACCGCTTTTTGAGCAGCGTCGTGATATTTTGAAGACCATTAACAACTTTTGGGTAGTAGTTCTGGAAGCTGCTGGGGATGAAATCAGTATGTAAAATTGTATACTATTATTGTTTTTGTTTAAACATTGTTGAAATTCTAATTAAGTTATTTCAGGCCAGTACATAACACCTGAAGATAGTGTGTTACTTGAAAAACTCGAAAATATTTATGTTGAAAGGTTTAATGAAAAGGAACCAAGGGATGTCCGAATTTCGCTTACCTTTCAACCAAACGAATATCTTCAGGACGACAACCTTACCTTGGTAAAAGAAGTGAGAATTAAAGAGGAAAAAGCAAAGGATGATGAGGGTTTGGAAAAAAAGATAACCAAGTATACTTCGCAACCTGTTGATATACATTGGAAACCAGGAAAGAGTTTATTTAGAAAAAATAAAAAATTACCTCCTAATTTTTTTGACTATTTTCAATGGACCGGAGAGGAAGAGGACGATGATTTTGATGGAGCAACACTCACAATTTTTCTGGCAGAGGATCTTTTTCCAAATGCTGTAAAATATTTTACAGAAGCCATGACCGAAGAAGCGAGTGATGAGGATGAGTCAGTAGATTTGGAGGAAGATGAGGAAGAAGAAGACGAAGAAGACGAAGAAGGGGACGAAGAAAAGCAAGGTACGAAAACAGGTCTTAAAAAAATAAGGCGAAAGCATGAATAGATGATATGATAGATGTCAATGTATTGTAAAACTAACACAAAAATCGCAGAACCACCTTCCAAAAAGTCCAAGAAGTCTAATTAATTTAAGGAACGAGAACACAGACATGAAATTTTTTTTGTCTTCCCAAAGCTCGAGGTTACCTATGGAATGATTGGTTATTCGTTTATTGGGAAGATGGTTCAAAGAATTAAATAATACAATATAAAGATTTAGTTACAGCACAATAACCAATACCAACAATGCAATTAAGATGATAATGAGTACGGTAATACAACATCCAGATTTAGAGTCTGCGCTTGCAATCGTAAAATCTTTCAACCGCTTCATACCCCTGCGAAGCTTACTATTAGTGGTCTCAATGGAATTGTCAAGAGTATCTAACAAGTCAGCCTGTTGACCCAATTCTTCGCCCATCAAAGCTGCCTGCCCACGAATGTTTCCAATCGTGTCGTAAACCCCGTCCAGCATTACGTCTTGTTGCTGATAAAGCTGCTCTTGATATTGTCGATTGACAGCATGATCTTCTTCAGACAAACCAGCTGAGGCACCATTGTCAACAGTATAAGGTTCTGTAGAAACTGGTGTGCTTGGGGCAGCACCCATCTTTAACTGTATATTGTTTAACTCAATATCCAGTTCCGAGACAAATCTCCTTCTCGACTTTAGTTCTTCTTCATCTAACCCAAAATGCTCAGAATTTTTCATCGCTATTTCCACAGCAGCTTTTAAGTCCTTCAATGTTTCGCTTAACTCATCAATGGCGTAAGTAAGCTCAGTATTTGGTGAAAGGACTCCAGAGTTTCGTGCGGCCATAAAAGAATTGTAAAGCTTTCGCACTTGCTCCATTTGATTTGATGCATCCCTATATTTCGAATAAATGTCAGTTAAATAAAATCTTAAAGCAACAAAAGGAATCTATTAAGACATTTCTGGTTCATCATTGCACAACTTACGCTTTGACTTCATAAAAGGGGTCCTCCATGTTGATGATGTAGAGATATGAGCCAATTTTCTACTTGGAAATGCTTTTATAATTTAAAGAAAAATAAGATAATATAAAATAAACGAAGCAAATTCGTATTATCAGGTATGCTGTCTGCAAATACTAAAGTACTGTGCTGATTCAGTCAAGTAACGACTTTACGATAGATAACGCTACCTAACTGCTCACTCAAAGATCACCGTAAACATTGAGTCCTTACAAAACAAGTAATGGAGAATAAATAAGAAAGCAATATCTCAATCTTGTTGAAAAAACAGCAACCTCCCCTTGTCACTATTTTGTTTTGATTCAACCGTATTCCACCGTTGTATGTTAGATTAAATGTAAACATCTAGGTAAATAAAACGTTTTCAATGGCCAAAAGCAATCTTTCATTCTAGCCTTTGTGCTAAAAAATTAATTCTATTGCTAAAAACCTAAGACTAAATGTTTTAAGAGAAACTGAACACAAAGAAAGTCTTGTGAGCTAAAACAGTACGCTATATATCGCTAGCTTGATGTAAACAAAAGACGCGTAGACACTATTAACATGTTATCAAGAACCACAACATGTCTGAAATTATAACGTCTTTGCAAACAGAGCTGAGCAATCGCCATGCTAACATGGTATCTGAAGCAGTATTAGCATTCAGTGAGCATCATGATAGTGCATTGCATTCATATTTTTTGAATGCACGTGTCAAGTACGTCCATAAGTTTCTTCAGCTAATTGACCCAACAATTCAGAGACGTGATTTTAGAAAGCCTAAGAACGACAGAGGAGAAGCTTCGTGCTTTAGATAAATTACAGCTGGATGCTTCGAAAAACCTGTCAAACCTGTTGGTGGAATATAATAGTATAAACGCAGAATTGGAGTCCGTCAATAGTAAGATCTCTTCTATTTCTTCCCAAGAATATGCATTGGAAGAATTTCAGGCACTTTCCCAGAATTTTGAGAAGAATTTAGTTCAGCATCGTCGTAATTCCCAAAATAAGCTCAAATGTGCAATGGAGGTAAACATAAAAACAAATTATATTGTCATATTACTAACCTCAATAAATTTAAAGAAACTAAAGATGATTGAAACCTCAACTCATAAAGCTATTCTCGACAATTTTTAAATTTCAGAGATCTAATGTCATACTGCCTCAAACCAAGCTTGATAATAACGAAGAAAGTCAACTTTCATCAAACACGCTGACATCGTTATATTAAGGTCTAAATGAAACGGCGCTAAATTTGCTTCTGAGCTCTATGAAACATACATAAAGAAAAGATGTTTAAATGCGTAATTTCTGATAAAGTTATTCTTCTTGGATAGCTTTTTGATATTTACTACAATTGATATTCTAAATGACTTATTATCTTATTCTCTTACGTTAACGAAGTTTAAAAAATTTATTTTGCGATATGCAGTGAGTTTTCCACTTCCACCGGTAATCATATTCCTTTGATCAGTATAAGTTACCCTTTTGTTTTGACCTTATCTCCTGAGGCAACTTTCAACACCATTCTAGCGGGTACTCAACTTTTTGCTCTCGAACATAGTTTAATGAATTTTTATCAAATTGAGTATGGACGAGGATGAGACGACTTATCCAGAGGCTTTGAGACGCTTACTCATTGAAACGCCGGCGGCAATTTGGCAACTGGACGATGAAAGTGCGCAGTGCAATAATTGTGGTGGTCCTTTTACCTGGTTTCGGAGAAGACATCATTGTAGATGGTGTGGTAAACTTTTTTGTTACAATTGCTGCAATAGTTTTGCAAAGCTTCCTGTGAGCAGTGTTTCAGTAGATCCAACTGAGGATCTTATCCCACAAGACATGTTTATTAGAGATCCTGATTTTCTTGCTAATGATAATGATGATGATAATGATTCACAAGACTCTTCATGGATCAATGTACGAGTTTGTGTCAATTGTCGTCAGCAATTGTCGGAACTAAAAGAACTGGATTTACCCTATCCTATCACTACTTGTTTGAACGATGATACCACTACTCGATCTAACAATCAAGTTATACAGTCTTCCTGTGGAAACAATTTGCAGAGGATTGAAGAGCCTGATGATTTTGTTGAATGTCCAGTTTGCTATGCTCCTCTCTCAAGTTTTAAAACCCTTTCTGAACGGGAATCTCATGTTGCGAATTGTCTAAGTAATAATAGTTCATCTCCAAGAAACATGACTGAATTTTTGAAACACGCTAGAAGATACATAAGTATGCAGCTATCAGAGACTTCTCCTTGCCTGGGGCAAGAATGTATTATATGCTTTGAAGAATTTGCTGCTGGTGATAGAGTTGCAAGGATAGAATATTGTCTATGCATTTTTCATTTAAAATGTTATCGTGATTGGCTGAGTACTGGGGCTGCTGGTTGTCCTGTTCATGCCGCTACACTGCATTTATCTTAATATCGTTCCAAATTACTTCTAGGTTTCTAATTTCGGCTTCGGTTGCTTTTGCATGATTAAATTGCTGTCTTCTCTCTCCTATTATTTCTAGGTATAGGCATCTAACATTGTATCATTACTTGGTTATTTATTTCAGTTATGCCCTTTCTTTTCGAATTTGTTTTTCTTGCATTGTAATCATACATTGGGATGTCGAATTTTTATACATATACTAATACTTTAATGCCTTTACAAATCGTTTCGCATATTTTATATCCTTACAAATATAATATAACTTTTAATCTCAGTAAAAATATTATTTTAAATGAACTCAATGATTATGTACCACCAAAATAATTTGCCTATATTAGTATAGTAATGCCAGAACAAAACAAAAAAAAAGAATTATGGACTATGCCACAGAAGCATTGACCTTTTTCTTTACAGGTCCCTCATCAGCGGTTACTTCAACTGGCTTTCGCTTGGTTACTAGAGGAACCTCCAGAGGCCGAATGTAAGGCTGGACACGCCACCAAGGAATAACAGGGTAACCCATAGAATCTTTAACAGATTCCTTAACATCTTTATCTTCATTAATTTCTCCCTTCTCTTCGCATTCTAGTAATCTTTTCCGAAGCATAGCAACCACAGGAGGAAACGTCTCAAAATCACGAGGGGTACAACCTTGTGCTAATTTACTTCGAATATCAGTGTGAATACTCAACAGAGGTCTCATTAATTTAAAAAGATGGCCCTTTATAGCAGACAAACTACTATAATCTGATTCCAACTTGAATTCTCTGATTATGTTAAGATACTCTTCGCACATATCATCGATTCGTGGGTATAAAGTCATGAGAGGTGATGAGGGAGGTAGAAAAATACGGGGATTATAAAGGCTTCCTTCAGCGGAAAGAACACCGTCGACACCAGTATATTTGATACAACGATCTATGTCCTGTGCATGAAGAATATTTCCATTAGCAAATAAGACAGTTTCGGAAGGAAGATTTTTTCGAAGCATTTGAATTTGCTCCCAATCAGCTATACCAGTAAAATGTCCCTTCTGTTCTCGAAGACGACCATGCACCGCCAGAATGGAAGCACCGGCCTTAAGAATCATCTTTGCATAATCTAAAGTTTTTTGGGGATCAGGAAATATACGAATCTTTGCTGTAACAGGAATAGAAAGCTCCGTATGTAACTTTGTAATGATAGATTCAATCAAATTCCAGTTCTCTTGTAAGAATGAACCATATTTACCTTTTTTTGCAATTCCCTGAGGACAACCCAGATTAACGTCTACAGCATCACAATAAGGAGCTGCAATTTTGGCTGCTTTAAGCATTATTTCTGGATCATTGCCGCAAAATTGAATAATTAAGGGTCGTTCTTCTGGGATAGTCCTGGTTGAAAATACTTTGTTTCGATAATCTTCGCTTTCACCAAACAATCGAGAATGAAACATTGGGCTATAACACAAATCAGCACCAGATCTTCTCGCCAATATGCGCCAAGGTAGTTCACTTTGGTCTACCATCGGAGCAAGAATGCGCTTTGGACGCCCAATTTTATTGTAAAAATCCCTTCCATGAAGCTTTTTTGAAGCCATTATTCTGAAAAACAGCTTTTCTCTGAGTTGTACATTCAAAGAATTTATTTTCCTAAATATTTCCGAGTTTTATTTACCGTTGGTGGTATGCGCTGGGCCAAAAAAATTTGACGTATGGGGAATCTGTGGCATAGCAAAAGAGGTTAGGCTGCATACTTTAAGCAAGATAAAACATTTATTATTAAGGCAGGATTTTGTAGATTTGTAGCGAAAGAATACTCGATAAAAAAGTTACAATAATCTTAATAACACACTGAACCTAAATTTCTTACTCTATAAAATACCCAAAAATGTAAATATTTGGAATGCAAGGATTATTACTAAACAGGTTCATAAGAACGAATAAAAAATGCAAATTATATTATTTCAACTGTTATTCAGCTAATGTCAAAGCAATGCGTCCGGCGTCTAAAAGGTCCCTTTATGCTAAGAAATTAATTTGTAAAAGTTATTTAACACTCAGACATCGTCCACATTACAAAGACCAAAAAACCTTAGCAGAATTGAATTTGAACGATGAAGGTTTATTGTCTGTTACATCTAACAAGAAATGAAACAATGGAAGAAATACGTATTTTAAATTTTATGACACATTCAGAAAAAAATGGATTAGTCATGACGCATGGTATTATTCTCCATCAGAAGTGTCAGTATCCATAGGGTCATATTCCGATTCGTCTTCTTCATCAGAACCAATATTCTCATCATCGCTGAAATCCTTACCCGCGTTTGCTGATTCATCGATATCACTATTGTCTTCTAAATCCGAAACAGCTTCTTCTTGCAATTGCTCTTGCAATACGGAAGTATCTTTAACAATCATAGTTAGATTACTAATAACATCTTCACCAACATAGGAATTGGACATGATATGAAGTTGAAAACTGAATGTGCCTGCGACTGGAGGAACCTGGAAAGGTATTCTAAATGTACGCAAAGTTTTTGGAATATCTGTGATACTAAAGGGCGGTACAATAACCCTATTTTGGCGAGGATCCACTACATAGATCCACCATGCAGTTTTATGATGCTGGGTAAAGTAAGGAGCCCAGGCGTATGGAAGAGTTTCAACATCTCCCAAAACCACATCTTTCGATTGGTGATATTTTTCGGCATCTTCCTCATCCTTTTTTGTGGCCGTCTCTGTTCCGTCCGTGCTGACTTCTGGGACAACTTCGGTTCCATAAGAGCATTTCAAATCCAAAATCAAATTTGCAATTGCTCCCACAGTGATATACTCATCATCGTCAACCAAAACCTTTGCTGCGACCACGGAAATTCGAGGAATGCCATTTGCTATCTCGCGCATTTCTTTAAGCTGGTTTTTGGAATAATTGGGAAGATAATCCTTCGTCTGTTCCTCACTTAAAGAAAGAAACTGAGGAATCGAAGAAATGTTTCTAATTGATAAATTCTTGACGTCTTCCATTAAAAGATGAGGAAGTTGCAACAAAGGAAATGGTGCATCTAAAGGAATTGCTTGCACAATATGTTGCCATAGTTTCAACACGTTATCAACAGGATTTGCAAAACCAAAGGCGGTAGCAACAGAGAGCAAGGCATTAAGTACGACATCAGATTGTGAAAGTATTTGATGTGTATTGAAATTGTTTGTCTTTTTTCGATTCAAATGGTCAAACAATAACTTTAGAATGTATTCCTTGGGATTCTTTTCATTTGGCACCAACGAAGTTAATTCCTTGCTGGAAGCAAAGAGAGACAAAAGTTCATCAAGTGTTAGGCTAGTTTCCATTTTTGGAAACCACTCATCCACTGTATCGACGTGGACATGGTCTCTGGTATATGTACGACTACCATACCACCATTTGCCTACTGCATACGGTAAAACGATACCAAAAACAAGTCCATAAAAACCAAGGATATATATGCTGTTTTCTGACTCGGAAATCCACTTTGGAAGGGCTATACCAACTGAAATGTGTTGAGGAACATCAGGAGTACCGTATAAAGCATAATTTTCGCGAGTTTTATCATCAGTTAAAGCTCTGTAGGCATTGGTGATTTCAATATAATGCTTCTCAACCTCTTCTCTAGTAGTATTTACCATATTCCTGACCTTGTCAGGGTGAAATTTAATTGAGAGTCTTTTATAATGACGACGAACATCATCCACTGAAGTGCCTTTAGCAATGCCCAGAATTTCATACGGATCCCAAATGTTCAGTTTTAATCTTGAGTTCGCTATCTTGTAAGAGAGGAAACCAATTGCCAACCAACCTAGAATGAGGAAAATATATCTATAATAATAAAAATTAACTGATTAGTTACTCATCGTAATGATACCAGACATGTCATACCGAAGTCGAAATATTGATTTCCTTTGTACTTTTAAATCCTTAGGACGATACTTTTGGAACGGATCTCTTACATTCTTTTTTTCTTTTGACGCTAAAAATTCACCATATTAGCTATCACACTAGCAATTTCTTCTGACTTACCACTTGGACCAAGAATGGTAGAATAGGTCAAAGGAAGGACACAGCAGGAAGTCCCCACCAGCAAAAAGACAGGGAAAAAAATACCCTGCTCGTCGTACTTGTACTCAGACGACATTGCAAGTTGTTTGGTAAAGGCAGGGTTCACTAGGACAAACAAAGATCATATAACGTAATTTGTAGAGTCTCCTTAAGCAATATACTAGGCTGCTAAAATGAAATATTACGGGTTTTACCAAAATATATTTGAGATTTTTTATTTTTACATGAATTCAATTATCAGGATGTTCAATTTTTAAGAAATCTTTAACAAACCGCTCTGTTAAATGATATGTATTATCAACACAAATCAGAACACCCTTTATAAACTAAAGTACACAAGAAGAAAAGTCTATAAACAATAAATAATTACACTATATAAAAACAGTTGAGGTGTAACTTAAGAGACGCGATATCTGGTTTTTTTAAAAAAAATTTAAAAACTTAAATTCGCTTTGTGTCAATGATAATTTTACCAATCTCACCAGCTTTTAAAGGTCTTTTTTTGGCTGTATCCGACTAAAACATAAACATATATATTTGGGCATCCTAAATATTGACGCACAGGTATAGACAGTTACAAAGAACTTTATAGAGAATAAAATTTCCTTCATAAAATAACATAGTGCCAACAATCCTTGGAGGAACAAAAAAAGATAAAACACCGTTTTTTAACAAGTCTGAGGAAGGTGAACGCAAGTTTGTTCAAGATAATAGCATCCAGATAAAGTGGCTACATGCTCATTGTCGATAAAAACCTCGGCTGTTATATGCTGCAACCAGACAAAGACGAAAGGGAGACCAGCCCAGATTGAAACGATATCTTTAGCCCACTTGGGGAAAATTTTTAGAACATCAGTTATACTATCCAACTCTTCTAATTCAGCAGAAAGTTCTACACGAACTGGTTTCCCATCAAAAGTTTGTCCAGACAAAATCCGATGAATCTGCTCGGGTAATAAATAACGAATCCCATCAACTTGAGCCGCTCCCTTAGTAGAATATTCATTGTCAAGCAAAACAGCGATCAACTTCCCGTCCAAAGTTAGACTCGCTTGAGACCGAAAAGGTTGTGAAGGGTCACGAGGAAAATAGTGAAGGCAGGTCAGTATGCTTTTTTTAGATTTATCAAACAAAATACTATTTTGCCAAGTATGCCCAAGGTTGGTAAATTTCTCTCGAAAAAACAATGCACCAACATAAACAGCTACACCAGTTAGCTTTTTCTCCCTACCATGCGCAGTAACAGTGCCTTCTACAGTGTTAATGGGAAATATTTTATGTTCCATCCTGCTCGAAGAATCATTTTGGCCAAAATCAACAAGGGAGAAACCACTGTCCTCGGTTTTGATTTTTAGATCGTAAACACCTTCGATAACTATATGCCATTCTCGGGTAGAAGAATTAAAATGCATAAAATGCTTTTGAACATCAACACTATATCGATCTTTGGAGATCTTCATGCTCCTGTATAAATAAGTAGAGCTGTTTACAATTGGCTCTACATTTTTTTCCGTCTTTGCTGGATAATAAGTCCACCCCAATGGTGTAACTTTTACCAGTAAACCAAGATTTCCGTAAGCAATTTGAAGATAGCCAAATGAACCATCATCAAAGCACATGTAAAACGATTTATATTGAGTTGTTAAATGCGATCTCGACAAATCCCAGGTTAGGTCTTTGCAAGAAATAAGATCATATTTTTCAGCACGACTGCTATATGAACTAGACATAACGTTTTAAAAATAAAAATAAAAAAAGGAAAGCTTAAAAAAAATAGATTGAGGTAACGTTTTAGTCAACAGCAAAGGCCTGATCGAATAATTTCAAACCTTACACCTATGTATATATATCCTTTTTATGACGGTTATTTGCAATGAACCGAATGAATTAAAGCTCCTAAAATAAAAAAATGGTTGATATGAGAAAAGAAATCAAAACAGTTTGTACATCCAAATATAGCAAAATTTAGAGAAATACGAAATTAGACAACTTTAAACCTTGCATAGCTGGACGGATCACACCTATTTATGAGATTTTTTGTTTAGCGAACGACTTTAAAATTGAAAATCACCTTATAAGTTGATTTCAATTCACTGCGCCTTGGTGGTGGGTTGATTGATCTGTTTGTTCCAAAACTTTCGAAACAACATGCGTTTTCTCCAGTATGATCAAAATTGACCAAATCAATATGTAGAATATACGTAGGTCAGACAAAATTTGCCGAGGCTTTCTACTCAACGAAATACTGTCTAAATAAACATTTTTTATATAATTTGTCAATAAACTATAATAGAGTTATATCAAACTGGATATTCTTCTATAGAGTCATATATTATCTGAATAAGATACGATTTTGTCTTCGACTTCTCTTTATGGTAAAATTATACATTCATGAAATCGCTTTTCGTAGCAATAAAATAATTTTAAAATTAGATATGACTAACTTTATCGAAAACTTAAATTTTACATTTCAAAATCATTGTATGAGCTTTTAAAAACGCACGAGTAATATCGAAATTTTGCAGAAAGCTGAAAAACAGTGCAAGTCAAGCTAATAAATGAAGTACTTAGTCGGATACTGCCTCTTATTTTATTGACTCCTTAAAACGAAAACGAGTTGATTTATTTTGCTACACAATTTTGATTTACAATCCTTTTATTTGATGCCATAATTTTAACAACTTTAAATAGTTGTTGTAGAGCTTTGCAACACCATAAAGTTCTATAAAAAAAAACGTCAGTTTCAAATAGTGATTGATGTATTCGATATAAGTTTAAAAAAAAAAACGGTATAAGAAAAAAAATGAATACAGTCGTAGTAAACAACAATGTTTTACAGTAAATGAGACGTTCTTTACTGAATTTTTCTATCCTTGAAAGTATAACGGATTTCAGTTACCATTACCAAGAGATGTGTTTGCGCCAACAATCATCTCGAAAGAGGCATATACCAAAGCGGAAGCGATAAGGACACCAACACCAAAAGTAGAAGCAAATATTCCAGCAATCACGGACAAGATTGAAACAAAAAAGGCAGAAAGTTTTGCAGCAATGGGAATGATTTTTTCCAATTCTTTCAGCATAGTGGCCTCACGATAACCAGCTATAACAAGCTGATTTTCTTTGAAGAATAGCAAAACATCACGAGGTCCACCAGCCGTAGCATTCATCCACAACAAAGAGAAATATATGGTAATACATATCAAAGTAATAGTGTATATAACTGTATGTACAGGATGAAGAAGAGCTTCCGATAAACCCAAAGGAGGGTACAAAAAGTAGACCAAACCACCAACAAGTTGTAATTTGTGTTCAGCAAACGTATCAATTGGTGAATATTGTACCAATAAGCGGGTTATCAATGAATTTGGACATAAACTGTACAATGCGTAGGCAAACACTAAGAGATGAGAAAGGATGGAATAAAAGTAAATGAGTGGAATAACGGATGTGTAAAGTAATTTCAAAGGAAAATTCTGTCTAACACCCCGAACTCGCGAAGAACGGATAGGTACATCAATGCGAATGTTTAGTGTGTACATGAAAGTTGCAAAAACAGCTATGCAAACCAGGAATTGAACAAAGCTTAAACCTTCACTACGAAAAAGAATGGAACGAAGTGAGGAAAACTTATTTTTGAAGGAAAACAAGTTAAAAGCAAATCCAACAAGAGCACCCTGATATTGGGAATCACCAGACTCGTTTACAGGATAACGGTGTAAACTCAAAACATCCCACATGATGTTGCCTAATATGTGCGAGCCTAAAAGTAAAACGGGACCCGATCCTAAGCCATGACCTTTTTCAATAATTTCGCAAAGATAGATACAGACAATTCCAGGCAAAAAGATTTGCAAGATCAGCATTATGAAACGAAAAATGCCAAGATCAGAGAAACTTCCATAATAACCAGACGAAACATAGGTTACAGCCAAAATTAAGTACAATAACGCAGAAACAACTATTAAGAGACGTTAGCTAACAAAATAAATAAAAAACAACCGAACCTTTCTGAGCATTCTGAAATAAAACTCGATCAATTATAAGATTAAAGTTCACAGCTATCTTTTTTTTAGATGCTAGAATTTGTAATAAAAATGAGGAAAGATATATAGGGGCCAAGCCGGTAATCATAAGTCCACTGAAAGTTAATTAGCAAAAGTCAAATGTTTATTTAGGTTAAATCGGGAAAATTCAGAAGGAGGGATTTTAAAACCTCATCTGAGGCGAAAGAGAACAAAAAATGTATGTTTAAATCAACAAACTTTAAGTAGCTCTTACTATTCTAAGTCTTCTCCAACGGTAGCATGACTTACGAAGCAGATGATCCATCTAAAACGCGAAAATTACTTTTTTGATTAGTACACAAAAAAAAAGTATAAACCAAACATACTTGATAGGGTCCAGAGTATCAGTTTTTTCTGCACCGTAAACTGGAATGATGGACAAAATTTGGTATACAACTACACATCCAGCCATCCAGCCTAATTTTTCGACCAACTCAAGCTACGATATATCAGTATTGATGAACGTTCAAAGGACTGCCATAGCCTTTTTCAAAATGGAAATACGTACATGAGTTTTGGGTCCTTCGACCTCAGGTAGCAACGAGCTGAGCGGCTTGATGAAATTAATGAAACGAGCTAAATAAGGACATTAGATGGCTTTATTCTATGATACTTCAGATAACTTACCTCCGCCCATGGTTAGGTTTGTCGTGAGTTTTATCTGTCCTGTTCTCGTTTGGTATGGCGAGGTGGATATCTAGTTCAGTGATTTTGCTTTACGAATAATAACGTAGTACGCTTGTAAATTGAGTAAATTGTACTACTGTACAAAACTACTCAAGAACAAACAAATAAACGTTGCATTCATGAAAAGCGTTTATCTCTAATACAAAATTATCAAAAAAAGTAGAATGTTAAAGTAGAGATTGAAATTAATTGAAATAGTTAAAATGAAGGAGTGAGGATAAAAATTAGAGTTTTATTTATGGAGAATTATATACAATCAAAAATAATAAGGATCCCTTTTAAGTGAATTCTAATAATGAATCTCATAAGTCATAAGTAGAAGGTACGGAAACAAGCGTTCATCATACAAACAGTGAAAAAATAAAATTGTAACATTAACCCAATGAATAATTCGACCCTAATGAAAGAGCATTGAAAAATTTTCAATGGACTCATTATATATTATTGTGATGCCTGTTTTAATGATTAAAGTCCACGACCTTCAATACTAACACCACTCTTTTTAGATGATTTACTACGAATCGCCTTCATCTTGGCCTTTAATTTTCGCACTTGTTCGGTATCAGCCGGCTTCATTCGTCCCGCAATAGTCATGGCCGTAGGATTGAGACGAACTCTGGGAGCAACCTGGTATCTTGAATCAATGGATCTGGGAATAACAGTACGACCTGTACGGCTAGCTTGGGCATCATCATTACTTTCAGCAGCAGCAAGGTCTCGACGACGGCGAGTTTGAAACACTTCAGGGTTAAAGGAGGCTACACCAACAGCACGATCACGATAATTAGCACTTCTCTTTATAATGGGACGACTCCATTCGCTAACAAGGTTGTCAGCTATTCTCTTAATAAATGGCTCGGGCTTTTTCGAGATAGTATAAAACAAAACAATACGACCTATTTTACTTTCACGAAGATGTTCTGTCTGGATGGGCAATTTTGTTAAAATGTCCATAAGAGATCGTTGGATATTCAACGCTGGTAACGAACGATCTGGTAAAGGTTCAAGCCACATTCGAACGGAGTCAAGGACGTTATTATCCAGTATAGTATCGTAAAGATGGGTCTTTCTAAGTACAGCATCAACTAGTGGAAGCATCTTTAACTTCTCAGTAGCCGGTAGTTGTTCCGAATTCAATTCAGCATCACGAAGTGCAGCCAAGCGCATTTGTTCGCGTAGACGAAGGACTTCATCATCAGCCATCTGTTCAAGATTGTCTTCATTGGATCGCTTCTTTGTTCGAGTTGGCTTAAGAACAGCGTCCATTTGAAGATCCAACTCTTTTTTTGCGGCTAGCGTGGGATCCAATTGCTTTTGTTCAGTCAAAACTTCTTCTTCATTCTCCCCGAGCTCATTTAATTCATCATTGAGAGCATCAACAGTCGATGAACGCTTACCACGACGTCTACGTGGCTTTTGCTCTTTCCTAACCTTCCTTGGAACTTCAAGGTTTTCTTCAATCGTATTTGGCTCTTGCTTCTTCTTAAACGTAGGTAGATTATAAATAGTAGGTTCCTCAGCTTCACGTCCGATTTTGGATTCGTCAAAGTTTTCAAATTGATTTTCATCCAAATCCGATAATTCATCTTCAGAGAAATCAAGGGCTTCTTCCTTATTATCTAAATCTTCATCCACATGAGTTGTAACATCAGCAACGTCTACTTTCGTATCAATGGTTTGATCATTCTCGGAAGTTTTTGCCTCAGATTCAACTTGCATATTTTCAAGCTCAGCCTTTTCTTCTTCTGACATCTTTGGAGAATCAGAAATTTGACAACTTAATTAGAATTGGGAGTCTGAAAAAATTTCAACGTTTACTGCCGCCAATATGTAGAAGTAATGAAATAGAACTAGCGTAGCCTCCACCATTGTTCAAAAACTGTAGATTTCGGTAATGCATGTATACTGTCAGCAATACTACACTACGCTATGATACACTACTTGCGTATCACTATATGTCACATGTTCTAATTATATATCGTACCATGTATGATACGATATGGAGATTGATCTTAATGATAATCTATTAAGATCTATATTATCTGAATACTATAAATAGAGCTACTGCTGAACCTCGTTCCTCAGTTCAGTTATGAGCTATATTAGTGATAGGTAACATCATAACCTAGTTAATACAATACCTATATCCAGTTGCTACTTATACAACCTGTGTATTGTAATATAATAGATCACAAGGAAAACTTACCGCAGCTCTACGTATCCTTAAATCAGATACCAAACTGCGTAGCTTACAATATAGTGACAAACAACATGATATAATTAACGATGTCTAACGATGCGAGGTGTACCATTCAAGCTATTCTCTGTGTCGGTGAATGTTCCAACTTATTCCAGCTTCTGCCAAACACACAAGCTCTTTCTCGAATAACCGTTAATAAACGTACTATAAAGATGTTTTCTGGTGCAGGACGCCCTAGTAAAGAGCAAATCAAGCAGTATGATAATTTGGCTGTCGGCGTATGTAATTATCTCTCGTATCTATAGCATATTAACGAAATGGATAATTAGGAAATGAAAAAGGGTGCCTCAGTTGCCGCTGTCTTGTTGTTAAGTAAGCTTTTTTAATTGTAATGGTTTCACTTGGTTTTCTAACTTTTATATAAGCTCCTTTTGTTATTTCTTTTTTTCAAAAGATGCGAGCATAAAAACATTTATTCCAAGTGTTGGCTTTTGTGCTATAAAAATGGATGGTTATTGTACGTCGAATACAATTTTATGATCGACTGTATGTAAATAATCAGACAATTTATTTTTACCGTTCTTGATCGAGTCGTAAATTTTACATGAGTGGGTTGAATTATTTGATTTTGAATGTAAAGTCACTAAAAAATGGTTATTATAGAAATCGTTCATGGATTGAACTGGTAGCTAAATGTGTATAGAGAGTTCATAGATTTCCTGTGCGATGCTGCGCCGTTATATGTAATTTTAAGTCAGTAATATCTTTTGGACCACTTGTCAATCAATTGACTCCCAATTAGATGAATTTCTTAAAAAAAATTCGGTTACCAGAAAAATAAAAAAAGGAACCTAACTATGATTTTCATGTTGGTCGTTTCTAATTTAATTAAATACAGAAAATAACGTGAAGTAGGAATTACCGCTATTTTTGTGATTGAGGAACGTGCTCAGTTAATTGCTTGTTCAACGTCGCTAAATCTTCTTGCATCAGTTTTACCACATATGAAAGACCAACTTGATGATCCCTTAAGACGTCCGTAATGACTTCTAGTTGATCAGAATTTTTTCGCCAATCCACTACTCCCTTAGCCAAATTACTTCGCTGATCTTCAGATATCTTTTCTCCTTCAAAAATAAGAGTAATTCTTGCCCATATTTCGTTGAGCCGACCAAAAATTTCAGGATTATTTAGCGATTTTGTTAAATCATCTAATTTTTTACGTAGCTCTTCTTCATTAGGTTTTAGTGCATAACCACGATGTCGTAAAACATGTACTTTAATTGCAAGTCGTAAAATTCTTTCAGACAGACGGACGTGACGATTTTTCGCCTCGGCAAGTTTGATGCTAAAATCAAGGTCGTGTTTGTTACTTAATCTTCCTAAAGTTTCAACAATTTCACGCATCCGAATACGGTACGTGTTCACTTGTTGAATCTGCATATTAATTCTTTTTTGTACATCGGGGAATCCTACGGCCAAAACGGGAACAACACTGTTGCTTGGTCGATTAGCAACAGCTTCGTCCCATTTTTGTTGGTTATAATTTGGAGGCTTAACATATAGTGCAGCTTGCTCAACAGGAACCTTGTTATAAAAGAACCGCTGAAAAGCACAATCAGGATGGTTGAGATTCCATGCATTCAAGATTTTCTGCACTTGCTCCTCCACGGACGGAGGTTGAGCAGGGCCATATTGAGCATTGCTCACGGTCGCATTTGGGGATATACCTGAAGACAGCAATAAGCTGCTAGGGATCGTAGCATTGGTTTCGTCTACTGGTTTTGTGGGATTGTTGACTGTACTCCACGAAAATAATGGTTGCGTATTTGAGTTGCCGGTTCTTGATGCAGCGTTTTGGCCAAATACAGTACTTTGTGGGGCATTGGTGGTAGTATTGGAGAAAGAAGTGGTCGGCTGTTGTTGTGTTTTACCGAAAATTGAATTTCCAAACGGTGGAGCTGACGAAGAACCAGTAGGGCCTCCTGCACCTACATTAGTGTTTGTGGACCCAAAAATAGATCCAGAACCGAAAGGTGCAGTTGGTTTTGTGGTATTCGACTGGCCAAAAACGCCAGTTGAGCCAATGGAAGGTGCCTTTATTGACGACCCTTGTTGACCTACAGTCGTTAGCAACTTATAACTGATGAATCTCAAAGCATACCAAAAGAAAATGCCATAGCGATTTTGCAATTCTTTTACAAGGGAAGCTTGGCTCTTAAATTCTGTCTATTTGATGGGTTGCAAAATCTAGAGTGAGTGATAGCTATAGCTTCACAATAAAGTCAGTCTGCGGTTAAGTTCGTTAAATGATGCCCTATTTTCAGGAAAGCTACCCTATAGCAATTTTGAGATATATTGCGTACTACTTTATTCAATTTACTCTTTCCTTTGGAATTCAAATTATTACTGTTATTCTCGAGATTTATTGAAACTTCAAATTTTGAATTAAATACCCACAGTAAAATTTTTTTTAGACAAACTACAGCATATTTTTCAAGTATATTCTTAGTCAATTTCCTATAGCAATTTGTAAGTTAATCTCTTCGTTAACTCCAATAAATTTAAATTTGCTTTATTTGAGAGCAAAGATATGAATTCGTATTACATTTTAGTAGTTTATATATACATTTACTGCATTTTTAGTCACTTTGTTTGAAAACTGTAACTGCCTGACGAATGTTTACTTGAGGAGTATGTTGAAACCATACTAACTCTTAGAGCCGCGGATTTCAGTTGGAATTTTAAAAGCCTTCGTGGTTCGATAAAATTCAACGTTCAAATTGATAAGTTTTTCAATCTTCTATTTGAAAATCTCTTTCTTTGTTCTTTAGAATATGAATGAGTAGCATGTTACTTACAATAGTCGGTCAAAGTGTCTAAGGTATACGCTCTCATATACTACATTAGTTGCACCAGACGAAGTAAGCGTATACTTGCAGGATAAAGTTGTAGTGTTATCGTGTTTCGAATAGAAGTGCTAGAATACACTGTTCAATTGCGGATTTTACTTGTTCAAAACATTCGTTGTAAGATTTGGTATCGATTCTGCGTTTTACGATTGATCGTCAAATAAACTAAAGTTAAGTATCATTAAAATCTATGAAATAGCTTGTAAAAATTTCGTTTAAAGCGCTTAAAATTCCTGTTATGGAGTTTCGATATGATTTTTCAGATTACAAAAAATCAGATTTCGATCCAAAGGCGCAGGCTGAACGAGTGTTAATCTCTGTTCATGCTGACTCCGATGTTAACGAAGACAAAGAAGTCGCCAGAAAGAGGTTGGGGTATGCACTCAAAGAAGTAGAGCGGCAAATTACCGATTTGATTGTGCATGAGGAAACCACGTTGACGAAAAATGTATCTAGTTCTTTGAATGCTCAGTCATATTTGCAAGATATCGAGGGAAAACTAGAACAATTGATGTTGGTTTATGAAAGAATTCGTTCGCTGGTAGTCATTCCATCTGAAAATTTGGGTCCCCTTCATGAGGCAATTGTAAATTTGCATTCAACATACATGACTTTGTATTGGCTTGGGGAGTTTTTTGGCATACAAGCAAAGTTATTTCCCCTTTTCCAGGGATCGATTAATGAAAATGAAAAGTATGCTTATTGTTTTGCTCAATGATTTTGGTATGCTAACAAATTCAAGACTTTCACGCTATTATCAAGCATCTTTACTATTACAAGAGTCTGATCAATTATTAAGCCGGTTTCCATTAATGGTATGAAATATATTTTCTGTTTCTTGGCTAATTATTGTAGAAAAGACAATCGTCCGTTTCTTTACTCTTAAAACTTAATATAACCAATCGATCGAGAATTATAAAAGAAACATCCAGCTATCTATTATCACAAGAAGATCAACTTTCTTTCAGTGTGAACTCTAATGGTTTTACAAATGCTTGCTCTGTTTTATATATGTTAGACAAATATTTGTTAGAACAGGACTTAACTCGTCTTTTAAGTTCTCGTATACAGAAGGCCATTATACAATTCGACTCGATTTTCCAACTGTCCCCCACTACACGAAGACTCCTACATAACAGTACAGATCCTTCAGCGGCAAATTCTACTATATGGTCCAAATTTGAAGACGGGTGGTACCAAATTTCAAAGATTGGTGCACAATGCGTCTTTTGGGAAAGGTCACTTCAAAAGGCTAATATTTGTAATCCAGACTACCCAAATTTATTAGAATATTTTCAAATGCAACCAAATTTTATCCTTGATGGTGCAACTATTTGTATCTATTTTTTCAAAGAGCTGGCAATTTCTATCAGCAGCAAAATGCAAATGCTTGATCGCCGTGATCCAATACTCTTGCGGGTATTCCGAAGCGATTTTCAGCGAGTTACGCATATTGTGGAACAAGCTATTGCCAGGTCATCCTCCGAAATTGTAAATAAAGATACACGGGAATGTTCAATTGTAATGAATAGCCTCCGAGTATTAGCACCAAAAAACCCATAGATTAATAATAATTATAATTTATACATAAAATGCCTCACGCTTAATCGTTTTAGTATTTAAAAAAAAATCGCAAACTTAATCAAGAATGAAATAAACTCCTGATACTACTTAATCTCGCCGAAGATCGCCTGTAACACATTGTAATGCTGCGGGGACCACCTGACCACTTTTGAGAAAAAATAGTTTCATATTGCGAGCCTTATCTTTCAACTGAACTTGATTGCGATATTTCAAAACTTCACTCTTTTTGCCTCCAGGACCATAAAGCTCCAAAATTTGGCTCCACCGGGGACCTTTTACTAAATCAAGACCATCAAGCAATGCTTCCTCTTCCTCTTTTGTCCAAGATCGACGATTGGCTACGCGCCTCGTACGCTTGTTATTTAGGTTATTATTTGTCATATGTCGAACCTGATCATAAAGAACGACACTGGATACATTTTGTGTTTCCGAGGAGCCGTCAAAAGTTGAAGATGGTATACCAAATGCGAGACTATCGGTCAGGTCTGAACCAGATTCTGAAGGGGATGATTCGGCTTCGCCAGCCTTAAACCTCAATCCGTTCTTCTTGGATCGTCGTTTGAATGAGTTAGCAGGAATTGGAATGGCCGAAATAGACGAGTAATTGTTATGGATGTAACAAGCAATCTCGCTTAAAAATTTCCCCCATGGATATACTTCATTTAAAGCTTCCTGTGGGGAGAAGTTTGCCAATCTTTCTTTTCTAGCCGTACATTTCTCTATGATTTGCTTTTCAACATAAGTAAGTTTGTCATCCAGCTTAGCATTTCGTCGGATAAGAAATCGATGGGCCATGTCAGAGGGAAAAAGATCGTTTAATATGTCTCCCTTGGGACGTTCTGCCTGAGCCATAGCCGAAATATATGCTTGGGTTTTGAGTTCCATATAAAGAGTGCCCTGATTAGTGAGGATATTAGATTCGTCCGGAGCAAAAACCTCCAGAAAATTTTCATTCAAATGAAAAAATCCAATTTGTAGCGCTCCATAGACAGCTGCCAGAAAGATAGCAAGATTTGCGCGTCTAGTCGTACTTCTTTGACTCGGCGTCCTCATACCAATGGCAGAGGAATAAATAAAAGATTCTTCAGTATAAATGTCCTTTACCATACGAAACATATTCATTACTTTGGTAAAGGCCATACCCATTTCGGAGGCTGGATTAGTGACAATGGCAGATGCCTCTTGTACTGGCTTCCCAAGAATTGACAAAATTATGTTACTAAGGTTACCAAGAGTAGGAATAAGAGATGTACGAAGAAGTTGCTGAGGTGTAGCAATAGGATTAGGTTGGTTGAAAGCGTAATCCATGCCTTGATTCATGCGTAAATAAAAGTCCGGCGTCATATTAAATTGAATTCCGGAAAGATCAAACCCTAAAGGAATTTCTGCATTTGGTGCAACATTTTGAGGCTCGAGTTCAGAATTTTGTTCTGATAATTGTTGTAACATTTGGCGATCTTGTTCGAGGGCAGTTGATTCTGGATCAATCGCTAAGCGTTTTTGACCCTTAAAATCATCACTAGGGTCTAAGGATCGTTTTGACATTTTCTTGGAAATCGTAGTTTTTCAATTGATCAAAGAAAATACAAACTATAGGTGAGAAGCAGTCTGATTAATCGATTGCTAAACAAATCCAAGGAGCAACGATATCCAGTGACTACCGAATAGTAAATCTTGCATCAAAAGTTCCAATTCTTCTTTACTACAAGGTTTTTTAAAATATATCCTTCCAATGCAGGCAAAGTAACAACCAAATGCGAGTTTTCAGGTATTTGTGTGTCAATTGATTAGGACAGCGTATATTTAATTGACTCGTAATAAAAAATCTCTTGCATATTTCACTTCATTGGCGTTCGTTATTTTTATTAACGAATTCCAATAAGCCAGATGTGTTAAATACCATTATATCGTTGTATTTCTTTACTAATTTTATCAACATTTCATTCCTTTGTAGAAGCGATATCTGGACATTATTAACTAATGAATAAGCTGTAACTACTACTAGTAGTTCCTACATATTAGATACAAAATCCGTCTAAATTGGCAAAACTTTTTAAAAAAAAAGACCAAGTCTGTATTGCATCTATTTCTCTATTTCTCAATTGCCTTCTTGTATTTTTCGTTAGCTGTGTAAAATGCAGTGGCGCTTGTTTAATTTACGAGATAGAATTCTGTGCTAAATTAGTTCAAAATGAATAAATACGGTTAATGACAAAGAATTATACGATATAGACTTATTTAACAACTGGGAAATTCCTGTTGAACATATATGCTTGCAATATTAAAATTCAAAACAATCGTATACCACGAATTGATGCCACCAAGGTCTGTTTCATTGAAAGATGGAATGTAAAACGTAGTTCGAAAAAGTTGCATATTTCATCACAAGTGCTTACCAGCCAAAAAAAATTCAGTCTATCAGTTTCATAAGAAATTTCAACAGAACAATCTTGTGTGTCAAATTTTTATTCAGATACGTATTTCTTATTCATGCCAAGTATCACTGTAGTAGCTGGGAAATTTAGATGGTCCTAATCCCTAGAGATTCTCCTTATTCACATCCTCTTACATCAGTATCCAAACTATCCATAAGGCAACAAGTGATGAGTACTATTACCTTTTAGTAGTAGTATTTTTACATTAGAAAGGCCTCAAATTTTTATATATTGGGTTAAATTGTACAGTCCGCAAATAATTTAATTACATTTATTTCGCTAACATAACCCGTATAAGCACGTTTCATATTCTTGACATTATTGTGTAGCCTCAGGAATCGCTTCCAACGTTTATTATCATGGATTTTTTTTGGGAACGAATGTTAAATGATCCTCAAAACCATTTCAGTGATGACCAAAAGGAATTTCTAAATCATGCAAAATACCGTGTCAAAAGAAATACGATTTTTGGGATGCTAGTCGGGTTTTCTCTCCCATTATACTTAGGTATGAGATTTCGAACAAGCAATTGAAAATAACTTTCTTATTTTTTAGCTCGTAACAAAAAGGTTACTCCAATCCGCTTGTATGCAACATCAATTATAGGAGGTCTTGCTGGAAATGGGGTAAGTTTTAAGTAATACTAAGCTCAAGCTTACAAATTATGAATAGGTTGCTCAGATTACTACTCTGGCATACAATTTGTCGGCTATACGTCAAAGAGATGATGGCTTTGAAATACTTCGCAAAATACAAGACTCCCTTATTCGACAAAGAACAACGATGCGACAAGGCAGATTTCCTTCTTCATCTTCTGAATTCCCTCCAAAAAACTCAAAATATCAATTACCTGGAAGTATGCCGAATACTGGTGCCTCTTCTAGTCAAGATCCCTTTACGAATTCACAGAGTACGGAGAAAGAGGACGCCATGTACTCTAAAGACAATGGCTTTGAAGATCGATCAAAGCCAGCGTCAGCATGGGAAGCTATTCGTAACCGTAATCGAAATACCGGTAACAATTCTTTTCCATTTTACGAAGAAGACTCGAGTGTTAAATCCACAGATAGTGCTTTTAGTGGACAAGAAAATTCTGAAGCATTTCCTTCCCGAACTTCTAATCTAGGCTCTGAACAGTTGGATGAACCTATTTCTCACGAACAGGAGGCATTTGATCAATTGATCTGGAATGATTCATCGTCTTCCAAATAATTTCCTTTATCTCTACATGTTACGATAATTTAAAATTAATTTTTACCAATTTGAGTGTCACTGAATTTATGATGTAAAGTAGTTAAATTTAGTAGATATTTCTTTTTTTCTATACTGCATTGCCAGATTGATGTAGCTTGCTTGAGCAAGCAACTTATGTATGTTCATGCATAAATTTCGATACATTTCAGTCTTTCAAAAAGAGATAAATTTAAATTCATATTTATGATATACATCTATACGTGATAGGTTTTAATAGCTAGTCTTGAAGATTGATGTGAAATAAAATAGGGATAGATTTACTGGTATAGCAAACCAAATAACAACTTTAAAATTCAGATATAAAAAAAGAACGCAAAGTAAAAATATATATAAAACGCCATGAATCAGTCTGCGTCGAACCAACCCAATCTACTGTCATGAGTATTGTTGTATGCAGTGCCGCCCACCTAGCTACCACCAACTTCTCATTACCATAAACCCATAAAATGTCATTTTTTGGGTTTAATACTACCCTTCCAAAGGAAAATATGTTTCCTAACGAAGGGCAGTTAGAAGAGGATGGGTAAGTCGTTAATATTAATGTAAATATGATACTTTAAGCTCACAAGTATATTTAGCATTGACTTTGAGGAGACCTACGACGATTTGGGTAATCAATTAAATGAAGCCGGAGATGAACTAAACGACGAGACTTTTGGTGTTAGCGCTGGAAGTATAGGTATGTACCTTTGTGCTTGTGATTCTGTAATCATTCTCGGCTGTCATATCTGGGATATTGCAAGCTATTAGTATTTAATATTTTAATATTTTTTCTCACAATTCTAGGACGTGATTTTGATTTTTCAGGTACTACCGCTCAAGCATCTGCACAATTGGAAGATGAGCAGTACCAAATTAATCAACAAAATATTTTCGCTAAACCTGTCAAACCAGCTTCTTCAGAGTTACCTCAAGTTAGTAGACTTAATGGTGCTTCACAATTTCCTTCACGGGAACCTGCGTCTACTGCGATCAATAAGCTTTCCGATTTGCAGCCTATGGCTTCGATTTGGGAAAATATTGTTCCAGAAAAGCCGGCTATTATTCCACCTGAGGTAGCCTCTCTTCAAGATCGTTTGGGTGCCCAACCATCTGAGAAGGTTTTTAGCTTGCAGGAGTTGGAGGAACAGTTATTGAACTCAATGACCGCTCCAAAACCACCTTCTCAACCCGCTATTCCCATTGTTCCATCCGAAATGGCTGCTCAAGTAACTCGAGAAAACATCTCTTCATTGGACCCGGCGATTAGTGCGGCTAGTATTGGTAATGTTACTTTTGGTCAACCAAACATCCCTAGCACTACAACTGATTTTGCTGGATTAGCTGCTCCTAATATGGTACATCCTTCGCAAGCTATACCCAATCCTGTTATGCAACCTTCCCTTGTACCTCAAATGCCATATCCTCAAAACGGCATGTACAACCCAAGTGTTGCTCCTCCTGCTTCCCTTGTTAATCTTTTCCAGCAGGAACAATTAATTCAAAACCAGAACCTTGATGAAAAACGTCAAAAGTTAGAGCGTGATCATATGCTCATGGCTCAATGTGCTGGGTTAATGACACGCAGTGATAAATCGTTTATTGCGAGAATTCAAATATCGCAATTGATGTCGGAGGATCCCGAATCTGATGATTTTTATTATCGCGTTTACTCAATTATTCGAGGCCGCAAGCCTTCCGAGGAAGAAGCCAGTCATTTTATACAGACTTATCTAGGACCTAGCAATAATCGCCGTCGTGGTCGTCGCTCCGAAAATCCTATGCAGAAATTACAACAGCAACTTCAGCGTTTGGTTTCTTCTGCCAAAGAGCGCCCTAAGGCAACTCAGTTGTCTTTAGAAGGTGCTCTTGGTAAAATTGCTGTTAATACTGTTCGCACACCACGACAATTGTTGAATGTTAAACGTCCTACCGAACCAGCATCTTCAAATTCATCATTAAACAATTTTTCTGGATTTTCTACGAAGAAGGATGTATTGCACGCTATTGAGAAAGTTTATGACTTGTTGCTTGACTTTGAGCAAGCCCTCCGTAAAGCCTCAACGCTAGAAACTACCGATCAGGAGCAAATAGATACATGGAAAACTACTTTAAGCGAGAAATTGGAGTCCATTTGGAAGGCATTATACATAAATGAATCATTGGAAGCATCTTCTAAGACTAGGCCTCCATTCATTTCTATAATTTCTCACCCCAAAGGAATGAGGCTGCTACCTCGCTTGTTCCCACATTTGTCCAAAGAGCAACAAATTTCGATTTTAAAGGTCGTAGTTTACAATTTTGATTCTCTTGATATAGTCCTTAGGGGAACATTTGACGTTAACGGTGAGCTGCCTTTGGACGTTGTTTCCGAAATGAGTTCTTTCACGCAGTTCATCATCCCTCCATTGCTCACTATTGTTAATGAACTTGATTTGGAAACTATAAATAACTTATTTTCTCAACTTCTCAATCGCACTAATGCTGTTTATTTAATACAGACGAAGATTGGTTTGTCGTTCCTTACTCTATTCATTAGTCGCGCAGAAATTTTAAAGCAATCTGGCACTGTAAATCAAAATGAAAAAGAAGAATGGTACGTTATACATGTATTTACAGCATCTAACTATTTAGGGAAAATACATTCAATGTTATGTTTAATCGCGTAAAAGGTCATTTCTCGACGGTATTCCCACCACCTAACGCTCGAGCTTATGCTGATGAATCTTATCCATGGGAATTCTTAGCAGCTTGTGCTACTGCTGCTAGCTCTGAACAACATTTTACATTGGTTTCTGAAACTAGGTACGTTAAAATATGTCTAGTCGAGTTTTTGTACTAACAAATATGTAAAAAATAGGGACAGAGTACTTGATAACATCATTACTAGCAAACGGGCACCTTCTGAAATTGCTGTTGTGCGCATCAGCAATGTTAATTTGTTTTTAAATGCAATGGGGCTCGACGCTCGTCAGCTCAGCGCTTAAGTTTGTTTATAAGATATGCGGGTATTTTTTTTTTCAAAAGCTATATTTGCTGAGATTCCTGGATTCAGATTTATTAATTAGAGTATTCCCTGCTACTTAAAAAATGCATACGCTCTAATATAGATTTAAGTAAATTATGTCCTTTTTGAAAACGCTGAATATGAAATAAAATGTATTGAACGAGAAAGAAATTAATATAAAAAACGATAAGTATATAGACAAAAAGTTTATAGCACATATTTAATAGATTTGTGCATCAATAATACTAGCTGCCATTTTGATTCGTAGTTCAGGCATATCATTTTGACTAAACTGAACAGGAACATTTCTAGATACACATTCAGCAGTTTTACAAGCAAAAACTCCACAATCATGTCCATTTCGTTGTCTTGGAGAATTGTCATCCATAAAATTTTCCCAATCTGACACGTCGACGGCACCTTTTGTTTCTGCAATATAATAGTCGCGCAACAAATCAAAAACTTTACCAGGGCTTCCGGCCAGCGAGTCCCAGTATTCAAATCGTTTCTTCGATTTGTTAATAACAGCCATACACCAGTGGACATCCAGATGTACTGGTATAAATACAGCATCCATATCTGCAATATTAACGCGTGCCTTTTTGGCCCATCTTCGAACACCCGCGTATCCACGGCGCTGCAAAGATGTATAAAAAAAAGTATTAAACCCATGTACCCGAGGTAAGGATGAATCAATTTTAGAGCGTTCCGAAATCAAATTCATGTAAAAATTAATTACCTCGTCATTTAACCATTGTCTATTCCGCAGAGTATGCAAGTCTTTAAGCGTGATTGGAATATTAAATTTGGTGATGATGGGTTCAGAAGAGGAAACAGAATTGCTTTGGTTTAAATATTTCAGTGCACGCTTTCGAGCATTATCAGGAAACTCAAGTTCCGGAATGAACTTGGGGCGAGTGGGGGGTGGAGATATTTCCAAACCTTTTAATTGTAAAAAGTCAACTTCGTTCCAATCTTGAAAAGATTCTGTTTGCTTTTCTTTCAAATCTCGAATTAGCAACAGTAATGATTTTTCATTTTGGATATCAGAAGTAACGATATTCCGCGCTGGTTGCTGATCAGATTGAACGAACCTAAAAGAGGCTTTCCGAGACGTTGAATCATGAGGACTTTTCTTTCTTAACGTAGCCGTAAAAGGAAGGTGTTTATATCTGGCGTGTTCGCTAACAACATCTAGCTGCTTGTCCGGTGTAACAATGTCAGAGTTTGGATTTGGAGAGGAGTTCGTAAAGTGCAGAGGAGAAGAAGAGAAAGGTGTAGGATTAAAAGAGTTTATTTCGTCAGCCTCAACGGAATTACCGTGGGATAATGTCGATGAAGTTGTTTCCTTAAAAACCGCAAGCTGTAACCGATTACTAACAGATAAATTTTTGGAAGACCGATGAGGTCGGGGGAAGTATCTCGAACGAGACACACGAAAGCTTGATGGAGATAATGCTTCGTCATGGATGTTTTGAGAATGCGTGTCAGAGGCAGGGGAAAATAGATTTTGAAGAGCAATGGGATCCAAAAATTTTTCATCCTTACTAGAATTTGTATATGAATGAGAAACGGTAGGTTTACTATTTCTGTCAAGAGTATTGTGAGAAGACATATCAGATTCGACCGTCACGTAACCACGTTCAGTCTTGGAATTTATGTGAGAAAACCGAGATTCAGGGGCTTTAGTAGAAGGCTCTAGTTTTGAATTTGTACTATTACTATTAGATGGTATCGCCTCGCCAGCGATGCGATCCAATTCAGAAATGGGAGTTTTTGTCAAAAAAAGTTTTGCATAAGTAACTGTACGAGAACAAATATTAACAAACGTGTTCAAAAATGTCTTTTTACGTTTCCTTTGATACTCTTCATATGTAATACAATCATCCTGACGCGTCCTTTTTGACGCATTGCGTTTTCCTATCATTCACGAGTGAATTGTAAAGGGTGAATCGCGAGAGGCTGTGACACACAACAACCTGGAAGGATGAGCGCGTTCTTGCTTACGTTGTGAAAATACCTCGTTATACGAGTATTGCGGTATTTACTGTAAACAAACTACTTTTTGTGTTTATATTACAATGTTTGGCTTTCGAGCCGCTAGCTTTGCTTGTAAGATTTTAAATTATGTTGCTTAACATGTAAGTGTCCGTTTATCTTTAGGGCCTACTGTGTTTGATTTCATTACACTAAAATCCTACTTCAATGTGGGCTATCACTACTTTTAGCCGTGAGAAGCTTACAAGTATATTAATGTAAATTAAATATCATATTGCTTTTATAAAATATACATTCATGACAGTACACTGTGTTACTCTTTTAAGCGTTTAATAAGTAAGTGGTAGCGTATCGCTACTAGTAAATTGTTTTAAGTTCTGATATATGCCCTGAAAATGAAAAGATAAATCGGAAAATGTGAGTTAGTTTTATACAAACCATTTAACACTTCCTGAAGGGATCTTTGAATGAACAGAAAGCCCTATATTCAGGTTATCCTTCAAACAATCATTATTTCCTAGATAGAAAAGAGTCGTACATCAGCAATGAATTTCCTCAATTATCGCCGGGGTTTTTTATCATACTACGGCTCATATAACTATCAAAAATTAGCATTACCAGTTGCTCTTGATTCTTGTTTTTCTCGATTTTGAATTTTTTGTTATGCATTGTCTGTTAACTATGCGTGAAATATCTGTTCTTTTAGAGATTCGTTTGATTTTTAGTAAAATAGTATTTACTTGCTTTATTTCCCTTTCTTCTGCTGCTCAATAATCTGATATCTTGCTATATTGTTTTCGTTTGAATTCAGTCTCTCTTCTATATTTCGTATATGTATGTTGCGATCAATCGTGTGTTATGGTTTCAAAAATTCAAAAATTCAAAAAAAAAGCCTTCTGCTGTAAGAATAAACATATTTTAGGCTTTCGTAAGTGAATTTTAAGTTGAAAATACCAATTTCAAAATTAGGCTATTAAAGTCATTTTAGTTTTTACTATTGTAATCAAAATGGAACTTTTTTACAACAGATACTAGCTTTAGATGCTTGGCTATCAATTGTAGGCTTTTGATTTTAATTCTATGGAATGGAAACAAAAGTACATTTTTTGGCCTAAAATTAGATTTTTATATAATAAAATATTATTAATTTCATTGCTATAAAAAGTCACTTAGCAGTGTTTAAGCGAGTGCTTAAAAGATTTTATTTAGCTATCTAGATCTGACATTGCTGCACTGAACCAACCTGTCTACCATTTGGTAGATTCAACTTCCCATAACCAGCACCAAGCCAGAGGAACTCACTAAATGTAAGAGCATGACATCCCCGTGTACGCTAATACGGCAATTTTCTCCTTTGGAGATACGTCCGTTACCACATTTGGATTTCCAAGCTGGATTTAATGGGATACCAACTTCAGCTCCAAGGTTGGTTGGTATCGTCCAAGTTCGAAGTAAAGAAATTCACCAACCTTTGGCTTTGGTTCAAATAACGTTAGAATTATGGAAAATTGAATCAGTGGTAATACCATCCTTGGGTATAAGTAATCACTTATCAGATAATAAGTGTCTGGCAAGGCAGGTTTTGTTTCCACTTCATTCCGAGCATCCTGAAAATAACATACCTCCTAATGATAATAATTATTCTATCAGCGATTTGTCTATCAAATCACCTCCACCCTCCCTTACTAGCGATTGGATAGTAGATTCTTATGCGTCTGATCAGGATAATCCTTCTGTTCATACTCATAACCGTACTACTCCACCTATCCCTCCACCTCATCTTCCTAATGCCTCTGGATCTTCGGTATATCAACCTCCTTACACTCCGTTTAGATCAGTATCCACCACATCTTCCTCTAATGACACATCTATCACTCCTTTTGGTGACCAAACTCCTATACTCTCTTCTTCTTCAGATCCTTACGCTACTCATAGGGTATGGTCAATGGACCTTCCCTTTGAAATCCCGTTTCCCGAAAATTCAGAAATTCCATCGACTTTTGAATTGAATCGGTCTGGTACAATATGCTCCACGAAATATGAACTACGTGCTCACATGAGTTTACTAGGGGTACCGGATATTACTACCACTGTACCAGTGTCACTCAGCAGGTATGATAATCTATCTTCTTGGGGGATGTATAATTCCCCTACTAATATTCGGCAAGTGAGTAGCGATGGTCGTGTTGTAGTAGAGGTATCAATACCCAAACTGTGTATTGGACCTTCGGATCTCGTCTCCGTCTTCGTTTCCATCATGCCTAATAATGGTTCTAAAATACGAGTACAGCAACTTTCTCTTTCCTTGGTTGAATACATCACGTTCATACATCCCTCTTCTTCAAGCCCAATAGTTCGTAAAAAGAAAGTATTACGTTACGAAGAAGATTTGGATGATATGAAACTTACATCGGAAGGTTTATCGAAAAGCCTTTCTAAACCTTTCCCCGACATTGATTTTGAAGATGCAAATATCACTGGATTCACGACCACCTCTGATCTTTACTCTGTACAATACATGCTAGTCATCAAAGTACAATTATATCGTGCTAGAAACATTGAAATAACAAACCCAATTATTGTTTCCCCAGTGGAACGATCACGAAGTCAAGCCTTACTTAATGAAATTCAAACCCGAGTCCTTGACGTTCGCCAAAGCCACGGAGGCGTTGTCCTCGAAGAAAACGTTAGGATTGTGCGAGCTTCAGATTTTTCCAAAAATAATATGTTTGCTTATTTGAATGATGACATTGTCCTGTTATCTTAGGAAGTTACATTTTTCAAGCTCAATCTGTGCTTTACTACAAATGTAAATCCCGATATTGTTGATCATAAGCCTTACCTCTGTATTTCCCTGTGTTTTTCGATATTTGCAAGCCTTTGGTTTGCAATTAAATACCCACTTTGTTTATTTATTTGTCCCTCGTTTTTTTGTTTGGTTTCAAAAGCTATGAGTAAAAATAATGGTCTTCTTGTTTTTGTTTTGTTTTAAAAAGTATTCCTGTTCTTCGACATCAAATCAATTTCTATTGAATATGTCTTCATTGTTTTATTTATTCACTAGATTTAGCAAGTGGGACTTTTGGTCACTATTTGGTTGCTTTTTTGTACAACTGACTATTTATTTTAAATTGTGTCAACAGTTTAAATCTCACTTTATTCAGAGTAGGTTTTAGTTTAATAAAAACAGCTTTAAACCTGCTTATATAATGTACTACTTTCCTTTTTTATGTGGTTTGAATATCACATCGGCTGCACTTATGTCGGCGTTTCCACTTTCATGTATGTGGCTTTGAAAGTAAAGATGTAGTAAGCATTTAAATCTGAGTAAGGCTTAATATATATAACGATTGCATTTTGTTATCTAATAGCCCAGTATACGGTTACACTCTTAAATCAGTTACAATTTTATTAGATATTAAGCTCATTGTGAGTAAAATTTTTCCACACCTCTTCCTTAAGTTTGTATAATCCATTCTTATAGTAGTATAACCAGAAGTAAAAGTTTAAAATATTAGCAATTAAATTTCTTTTGAGGAATGAAAATACGAGATCATTATCAAAGCGTTTAATACCCACTTAACTTTCCATCCACAAAATATACGTTTCAATCCAGGTATTAATATCTATATATTATTGACTACTTTATCAGGAAAAAAGATCAAACATCTTTAATTTTTGAGATTTCAGAAGCTACTGTACCTTATGCTAAACAAATGTTCTGGCTCTTTAACACTTTTAGCTGTTAGAAGATTTTGTGGTCCTTGCCGACGTTTACATTATCATAAAGATAACCCTAATAACATTAATATTGCTAAAAATCTCCTGAACAATAATATACAAGCTAGATGCTCAACAAATGAGGCATCTTGGAAGTTGGCACAGAAAGAATTAGATCTGAAAATACGTGAATACGAACAAAAGTTAAAGGATGTTAAGCTAAATGACATAAACAAAAAGGTAAAATATTTATTAAATAAAGGGTTTGAGTACAAAATAACACTGCTAAAAGATACTGTCTTGTTTACTAACGTTAGCATAGTCTCCCCTTAACATTCCTGATGAAGTTTGGACTAAATTTATATCAGAAGTTAACTCTTATGATAAGGAAAAAGAAAATCATTTATCTACAGGTAACCACGAATTGAGGAGAACAACTCCATTGAAAATTGGACCACTTCTACTTACGAGAATCGGGCTATTGAAATCTAAGAACACAGCCAGCAATAATTATTCAGTCGATCATATTGTTTCAAATCTAGCTAATGACAATACGTTGTTAAATCGTCAGGTTTCTACCGAAGAATGGAACAGTCATCTTCGCCATCTCTTAAACATTCCTAAATGCTTTTTAGGGGTTGATATTGTAGAAATAGTCAACTTTTTTAACTATCTTCCTCAAACTGTTATTTCAAAAAGTTCCCTAGAAATTTGGAAAGCTGTTGAAGAAAGTGGTATGAAAGTTATGCCTGATTTGCTTGTCTTGCTTATGGAATCCACCAACGCATCTGGCGATTTCCGTAAGACTGTCCAATTGTATCATTTGTATCAAAAATCAAATGCTCCTCCGAATGGTTTGGTGTATCAATCATATGCTATTGCACTTTCTTCCCTTGGTAAACACAAGGATTTAGTTGCACTCTATTCAGAACAAAAATCAGTCTCAATCACCCCATCAAAGGATTTCTTAAATGCCTGTATCAAGGCATTTTCTCGAACCAAAGAATTTACAAAGGCGTGGGAAGTTTTCAATTTTATGAAATTTACAGCAACTAGCATCTCTCCGTCGGCTGAAACATACGGTCTTATGATTCAAATATGTTCTTCTCAGTATAATCCAGAAAAGGCACTTGACTTATACAATGAGATGAAATTAAGACCAATTGATCCATTAACCCCTACAACGTTCGTTATTAATAATTTAATTCATGCTTTAGCTACCGATGTTCGTTTTCAAACAGTCGCTTTTTCATTGCTTCAGGATCTTTCGCATTATGGTTTACGTCCAAATCATTCTACACTTTATGAGTTAATACGTTTAATTGCTTATAGTGGTAAACTTGACTATATGAAAGACATCTTGGATAATTTCTGGGTGAGGCAAAAATTACTGCCCTCGATACTCAAAGTTGAACAAATTTTTCATTTCATTTTTCGGGCTTTAATTTCAGCTGAAGTTCAAACTTCTTCTGTAACCCCTGATTACACTCACTTTAAAGAGGAGGTCAGGAAAATTATAGATAGTTCCAAAGAGCCACTTATACCTTTCCTTAAAAGATCAACTTTAACTGAGAATGACTTGTTCCTCAATGCTATTTATACTTTTGAATACGCGAAAAGGAAATTTCCTGAAGCTCTGAACTCTCGCTTAGTAACTGATTTTTTAAACATTTTTCTTGAGCGTGGAAGCGTGCAATTATTCAAGGAAATTTATCAATTAGAATTTCGAGAAATGTCGACAATGGAAGGTTCCTCAATGAAAGTTGCTAAGATTACATTGACTTATATATATGCTATAAAGTTAGCATTATTGTTTAACGATTTTGAATTTGGGTATGCTGCTTGGCAAGAATATTGGCATTGTAAAATACACAAATTGCTACCAAAAGAGGACGCATCATACGAACAAAAGGTTGTTTTACTTACTCTTTCTTTACTTTCAAAAAATAAGCACACATCTTTGGCTCGAAGTCTTCTCTTATCGCACCTTGATAAAGGCTGGACATGGAATAAGCATTCATTGGGTTTTATGAGAAAAATGTGTTCTGTTATGAACGATCAAGCCACTGTTTACTTGATTGATTCTATTACTAACGAAATTGGAATAAATCAAAGATTTACTCGAAAATAAAACATTATTCATAAATTTAATATTAATACTCATTTCAGTATCAACGGTAAAAAAAAATGTTATTATTATTATTTACAAAGATTGAAGAAATCTAAGGACATATTAAGGGGCATTTCGTTCAATATTTAAAGACGGATATAAATTATGATCAACCATGTTATTTCGATATACCGAATTTGTGGGGACGCCGTCTTTCAGTTGATCAGCAGGAATAGTGGATGAGGGTATTGATGACCTCTCATAATCTAAATCTAAATCAATTTGCGTTGTACCAATTAAAGCATCCCAAGTTGCATCAACTGGATTGTCGGTAAAAGAGTCTTGATTAACCATATTCGATTCGCGAAGAATTTGGTTAGGAGATGCTGTAAATGAGCGACTTAGTATGTTCAACTCATGAGTATCAATAAATCCGTTGGGCAATTCATCAAATTTTGGATGTTCATATACCATAGAAGTAGGATTATCGTGAGAATATAATTCTCCACGGTTTTCTTGACCCAAATTATCGGGAAGAAAAGGAGGCGTAATTTGATTTATAGCAGAGTCCAAAGGTGTTATAGGTGTTGAGCTGGGATCCAAATAACCAGAAGAAGGACTTTGAATAAAATCAGTTAGCCCGTCAATAGAAGCATGAGAAGTATGCAGCCTGGATATTCGCGGTTTTCCATTACGACGATTTTTAAAAGATTGGCTGCGACGAACAGAGCTACGATCAGCTCGGGAAGATGATTGTCCATATGCTTGACGCTTAGGAGTAAGGAAAGGGATAAAATTATCGGTTTGCGGAACATCATTATGTTGAAAAGACAGTGTAGGATTCAACGATTCAGGAGGAACAGAAAAAGACGATGAAGAAGACGGTTCTAAAGGTGAGTCAGAGTAATCTCCAGAAACTGGAGAGACAAAAGAATGTTTGACTGTTGGAGAAAGAGGAAGGTCATTATAAACCGACGCATGGTCCGGTATGGTAATCGACTCTATTTTCTTGTTCTCGCTTGCAGTAGTTGGAGTAGTATGGTACGTGGTAGAGGATTTGATCGTGAAAGATTGAAAGTCATTTTCACTGTCGGTAGCAGAAGAGCAATTATTAGAAGGTTGAGCACTGTATGTGGTAACAGAAGCAATCCGCTTATCTTTAGGTCTCCAATTATGAAGGGATTCATCAGATGGTATATTAGGATTTATGTTTCTCTTTCTCCCCAAGGGATTATGTTAGTAAACAGAATACAGGACAAGCATAATGATTGCTGATAAGTGACTTACCAGAGGGTCAACCGTGACAAAGTCCTTGTTCAGGAATTTTTGCAGCAAGGCATCTCTTTGCTCTTCCGGTTCCTCAGAAGAATACTAAAGAGGTGTATGTTAATATTAAAAACTTGTAAAAACATTGCCACGTTTTCTGGTTGTTGACCTTCATCACCTTCCCTATAATGTATTCACTTTACATTGAAAGGATATGACAGAAAAGGATCAGAAAAACGGGAAATATGAAACATACAACGTGACAAGCATTTTTAGAATCAAAAATCATGACCACCACTTTAGCATCACACAAAACGGAGAGTTCATGTGCTTTTTTTATCAAGCCAAGTCGTCGACGATTAAAAGTAAGAGCCTTATTTTTTGCATCGGAAATACGCTGTATCTAAATGGTACGTTAGCGAGGAGAAAAGGGGTGTATGAATGGAACCAAACCACTATGTAGCACATACAGAACGGCGAGGAGATGAAGGAGCAGTACTAGGAGGAGGATTAATATCCATAGTTAGAGTCCAAATATTTAGGTAATAATATAAATAAGAAGTAGAAAAAGAGCGACAATTAAGAACCAAAATAGTAAAAAAACAACAAAAAAAGGATTAAAAATTAAACCAATTGACTAAATCAACCGAGGAAATTCAGTGAAGTCTAGAAATAAAAATTAGGAGAAAAGGGAGAAGGAAAAAAGGGCGCAAAGAAAGTGAGAGTTTCGACTATTCTTATATTCTTGTTTCGTGATTATTGACAGTGTAATAAAAATCAAAATTAAGGGAAGGCAAAGACGCATGCAAGGAAGTGCAAAACTTAAAGGTTGAAATACAAAATATGATTATCCGCTAGATTCACTTGAATGTATCAGCTTGACTTGAAATGCAGCAAAACAGTAATGGGTACCAAAATGGGATATAATCTAAAGGGATAAGAATACAAGGAAAATGTCGTTAACGTTTTGGGTAGACGAATGAAAAAACCTTTTAATGTAGAAAAAAGAGATAACTTTGGAAGAATTTTAAAAAAGCAGGCAAATATTAGGATATCATTCAATCGGCTCCTATGACTTGAAGTCTAACCCAATACTAAATGTGCAAAAAAAAATAAGGAAGCCGATCACCAAAATAAATGGAAACCAAATAAAAAAAAGCCAAGGATGAAATTCAAAATATTCAATTTGAGACTTTCAAAATGTAAACAAAGCGACAATAACGGCAATGTAAAGTTTGCGGAGACAAAAAATTTCACCTTTGAATATAAATAGAAACACTGAATAGGCAGTACGGAAAAAAATTTTTCTTAAATCAACCCCAGACTTGAACCAAAATATAAAAAATGTGAAATTTGGATGAAAAAGAAGCGTATACAGCGTATCAGGAACGTATAGTTTGTAGGAAAAAACGCTGGATTTATCCTTTTCAAAATCTCGTGGTAAATGTACTGAGCCTTTCTATAAAGCCCACCCAAGCCCTGTAAGGTACCGGACGAAAAAAGTCTCGCTACAGGGGGTTAAGATGATAAGAAAGGCTAGGGTGCTAGATTATTTATCTAATAAGGTAGTGTAAAGAAGTAAAACAAACTAGAGAAGTAGAAAATATAGGAATTAATGAAATGGAGAAAATGAAAAGAGCAGAAGGTGCGACAATAGAAATAGTTGTAGTCAAATGATTGTAAGAAGTTGTTTAAGTGTGACAACTAAATAGTCATCAAAGATTTAAAAGAATATCGCTGTAATAGTCGATTGATAGATAAAAATATTTACAGGATGTGTTTGTTTTTGGGGTATTCGTAAGGGAAATTGCCCAATCCAAGTCTTAACCAGAATATGGAATGGAAACCTTTTCCAATGCCGGCACATTGTTTCTTCCTTTGGATTAACCAATTGCTTTTAAATTCGTACTCGGTTGTCTTTTCATCTTCTTTAGATCCTAACCAGATTTGTTAGCATTCAAATCCGTACTTTTCCCACGCATTCAATACCCAGACATTGTGCGTCTATGATTTTCCCAATTTTCGGGATTTGCGAAAAAAGCCCAATGCCTAGTTCTCTTCATAAGCTCTATACTGTAATAATCATACCTTTGCTAATTGGGATTCGGTACCTTCTAGCTTTGTATTATTTTTACTATTGTTTACCACCCATGTAGACAATCACATATTAGAAATTAGTTTAACAATTCCAAAAAAAAAGAACACTCGTCGCTTATGTTCACTGTAACTGAATTATGGTTTCAGCTACACTTTCTTGACTTTTTGTAGTTTGTTTACTTCTTTTCCAATTCAAATATAGCGTCCTTAGTTTGGTTAAAAGTATCCATCTAAAACGGTAGCTGGGTATAACGATTGATAAGATGCTACACAGTAGCTGCTTATAAATTCTTTCTTTGTTTGACCGGCTATGGCTTTGCTTTGTATGGGGATGGTTTTTTAAGCCTCCTTGTGCCTCGTTGGTGAGTAACCTGAGCCTCCTACCACGCCAGCCTCTAAATTGCTTACACTAAAATAGGCCTCAATAATGTGCACTACCCTTCCCCATTTCGCTGTTAGTTTTGAAAGAACCGGAATGAGTACAACTTGCAGACAACAAACTAGGAACTGGTGGGTTTTGGCTATTTTCACCGTTCTCTTAGTGGAATTACTCTAAAATTTTTGAAAATATATTGATTAATTAGAGTAAATTATCCTTTTTAACGTCAAATTTTTGATTCTGTTGCACGGAATTAATTTTTTCTTCCTTCTTATATATCTATCATTGGTTCCTTCTTTTCTTTTTCCTCTCTTTTTTCCTATTAGCCTCCATACAAAAAGGTTGACTCCATCTTAACATTTGCCAAGTTTTCTTGTGTGATATTATCTTTACGTTAGTTGCTCCATCACTGCTAAGTTTTCGGTGTGTGCAAGATCACCTTTTGTCGTAGCATTGTGTTTGTGTGGACGTTTGGCGTTTGTCCCGGGTTCCTCTTACCCTTTCGCTTCTCTTTTCCTTCCATTTTCCCATCTCCATTTACTTTTTTTTCGCTTTGAGAGATTGTAAATAAGCTTCTGCATACGACAATTTAATTGTTCAATCTAAAGTTTATGTGGAAAGCGATTTTATATTTTCTCCTTTTCTTTTAAAAAAACGTCCTTCCTTGAATCGCTTTTTTAAAAATTTGGTCAGTTTCCTAGGTGTGCATTTGTAAGTACTTCTTTTGGTGCTTGCTGTTTTATGGTATTATTATTGTTGTTTTTATAATTATTTCTTCTTTTTTTTCGCCTCTTTTTTTATAATTTGCATACTGTATTTTTAGGTTCCGTTCATTCCCTTTTGAACCTCCGATATCTTAACTACTCTTTCACTTCGTGATCCCACCCTTTTTCCTACTTTTAGAGCTTTTTCCGCCGTCTTCTCTCATCCGGCATACATATATCACCCTTTTTTCTTCTTTTTAGGATTTGAAAAAGTCTTTTACTTTTTTCATTTCAATCAGCACAAATTTTTTTCTCTTCTACTCTTTTGCCCCCATTTTCCAAGGCTTAACTTCTTTCTTTTTAATCTTTTTTTCAAGGTCTCTTAAATTTATTTCTTTCTTTTGAACATCGTTCCTCATTTGCTAGCATTCTTTCTCACAAATTCCAACTTTTCTTTCTTTCAATTCTTCTTAATTTAAGCATTAAAATTTGTCCTCTCTCCTTCTTTTGAGTCTATTTATTCATCATGGATCAGTATTGGCGTGAACAAGAGGGTCGTGGACTCTTTGAAGATGATGCCAATAGTTATGTCTCTGACGATGATACTATGAGCTCTCTGACCCGTATGATTTACGATAAAAACTCTTCTCGTGATGCATTACATTCTGATTATGATAGCTCTTCATTTAATGTCGATTCCAGTTCAGTTGCTTATCCGGCTTGGAATCAAGCTGGTGAAGAGGCTCCTGTTACTATGGAAGGTGTTCAAGAGATCTTGTTGGACCTTACAAATAAACTTGGTTTTCAAAAAGATAACATGCGTAACATTTTTGATTATGTTATGGTTCTTTTAGATTCTCGGGCATCTCGTATGTCTCCTTCCTCGGCACTGCTTACTATCCATGCCGATGTCATTGGTGGTGAACATGCAAATTTTTCAAAGTGGTACTTTGCTTCTCATTTTAATGACGGTCATGCCATTGGATTTCACGATATGTCTTCCCCAATTGTCGAAACAATGACTTTGAAAGAAGCTGAACAGGCATGGAGAGATCAAATGGCAGCATTTTCACCCCATCGCATGATGGTGCAGGTGTGCCTTTATTTTCTTTGCTGGGGTGAAGCTAACAATGTTCGTTTTGTTCCCGAGTGTCTTTGTTTTATATTTGAATGTGCTTATGATTATTATATCTCTTCGGAAGCTAAAGATGTCGATGCTGCTTTGCCCAAGGAATTTTATTTAGACTCGGTTATCACCCCTATTTATCGATTTATTCATGCACAGCTGTTTGAAATTTTGGACGGCAAATACGTCAGACGAGAAAGAGATCATTCTCAAATCATTGGCTATGATGATATTAATCAATTGTTTTGGTCCTACAAGGGCCTTCAGGAAATCATGTGTGCTGATAAAACTCCGTTGTTAGATTTACCACCGTTTATGCGATATCGACATCTTTCCGATGTTGAATGGAAATCATGTTTTTATAAGTCCTATTACGAGTATCGTTCTTGGTTCCATAACGTTACCAATTTCTCACGTATTTGGGTAATGCATATATCTGCTTACTGGTATTATTCGGCTTATAATTCCCCAAATTTGTACACCAAAAATTATCACATCCGCTTGAATAATAAACCTCCTGCTTCTTGTCGTTGGACAGCTTGTGGTTTAGCTGGTGCTATAGCTTCTTTTATCACCTTGGCAGCTGTGGTTTTCGAATATATACATGTTCCTCGTCGTTATCATTCTGCCAGAAGGTTGTGGCCGAGTATGCTGTTATTGATAAGTACGCTACTTCTAAACATCGCACCTGTTGTTTTCATATTTGCTTCGTCTACGAAAGAGCAGCATTATGCTTCTCGATTGGTTGTAGGAATTGTGCATTTCTTTTTCTCGTTGGTCTGTGTAGTTTACTATTCGATTACGCCGTTACGAAATTTGGTTGGTTTCACCACAAAAAGGTCTGGAAAAAACCTTGCTAACAGATTTTTCACCGCCAATTTCACTCCGACCTCAAAAACAGGTGCTTTCGTTTCTTGGTGTCTTTGGATTACAGTTTTGGTGGCCAAATTCTTGGAATCTTATTTCTTTTTAACTTTGAATTTGGCAGATTCTATCAGATTTTTGGGTGCTATGCGACCTTATGACTGCCGTGATTACATTTTAGGAGCTGGACTATGCAAGGCTCAGCCTAAAATTCTCTTGAGTTTACTGTATTTAACTGATCTTTCTCTGTTTTTCCTTGATACTTATCTATGGTACATTCTTATCAGCACTATCTATTCTTTGGCTTATGCTTTTTGCCTGGGTATCAGTGTGTGGACTCCTTGGAGAGAATTGTTTTACCGCGTTCCCAGAAGAATATATACAAAACTGTTGTATACCGATGACATGGAGATTGTCTTCAAGCCAAAAGTACTTATTTCTCAAGTTTGGAATGCCATTATTATCTCGATGTACAGGGAGCATTTGATTTCCCGTACCCAAATTCAGGAGTTGTTGTACCATCAAGTACCTTCTGAAAAGGCAGGCTATCATACTCTTAGAGCTCCCAACTTTTTCTACTCCCAACAGGTTAAGCATTATAAGCAAGATTTGTTTCCGGCTAATTCAGAAGCTGCTCGAAGAATCTCCTTTTTCGCACAATCCTTGGCTGAATCAATACCCAAGACTAGTTCCATTGATGCCATGCCTACCTTCACTGTTTTGGTTCCTCACTATTCTGAGAAAATTTTGTTATCTTTAAGAGAGATTATTCGCGAGGAAGATCAACTTTCTCGCGTAACTCTATTAGAGTACTTGAAGCAGCTATATCCTGTGGAGTGGAGAAATTTTGTTGATGATACAAAATTACTTGCTGATGAAAATGATTCTGTTATTGGCAGTATCGACAATGAAAAAAATGGAGTAAATAAAGCATATGACCTTCCTTTCTATTGTGTTGGATTTAAATCTGCGACTCCGGAGTATACTTTGAGAACAAGAATTTGGGCCTCTCTGAGAACTCAAACTTTGTATCGCACTATCAACGGTTTCAGTAACTATAGTCGTGCCATCAAACTGTTATACAGAACGGAAACACCAGAATTGGTCGAATGGACAAATGGTGACCCTGTGCGATTAGATGAAGAATTGGATTTAATGGCAAACAGGAAGTTCCGATTCTGTGTCTCCATGCAGCGGTATGCTAAGTTTACCAAAGAAGAAGCCGAAAATGCAGAATTTTTATTAAGAGCGTATCCAGACTTGCAAATTGCATATATGGATGAAGATCCTCAATCTCGACATAATGACGAGCGCCATCTTTATTCTGTACTGATTGACGGTCATTGCCCCATTATGGAAAATGGAAAGCGTCGACCCAAATATCGTATTCGTCTATCTGGTAACCCAATTTTGGGTGACGGTAAATCTGATAATCAAAATATGTCTATTCCTTACATTAGAGGTGAATATGTACAAATGATCGATGCCAACCAGGATAATTATTTGGAAGAATGTCTAAAGATTCGTAGCATTCTTGCTGAATTTGAGCAACTTACTCCTCCCTTACATAGCCCTTACTCGGTAAATGCCAAAGCTGCTGACAATCATCCCGTAGCTATTCTCGGTGCTAGAGAATACATTTTTTCAGAAAATACAGGTATGCTTGGAGATGTAGCTGCTGGAAAGGAACAAACATTTGGTACTCTTTTCGCTCGTATTTTATCGTTGATTGGTGGAAAATTGCATTACGGACATCCTGATTTTATTAATGTTTTGTTTATGATTACTCGTGGCGGCGTTTCAAAAGCACAAAAAGGTCTGCATGTTAATGAAGATATTTATGCAGGTATGATTGCTCTTCAACGTGGAGGACGTATTAAGCATTGTGATTACTATCAATGTGGTAAGGGTCGTGACTTGGGTTTTGGCTCAATTCTTAACTTTACTACGAAAATTGGAACGGGTATGGCGGAACAAATGCTTTCAAGAGAATATTTCAACCTTGGCACACAATTACCGTTTGATAGGTTTTTGTCATTTTTCTATGCCCACGCTGGATTTCACGTCAATAACATGGTCATCATGTTTTCTTTACAGTTATTGATGCTTGTTATTATTAATTTGGGAGCAATGTACACTGTTGTTCCGGTTTGTAGATACCGCCAATTTGACTCCTTGACAGCTTCTTTGTACCCTGAAGGTTGTTATCAATTAAAACCAGTTCTCGAGTGGTTGAAGCGTTGTATTTTGTCTATTTTCATTGTCTTTGGTATTGCTTTTGTTCCACTTGCTGTTTGTGAATTAGGGGAACGCGGTGCCATCCGAATGGTTATTCGTTTAGCGAAACAAATATTCTCTCTATCTCCTATTTTTGAAATTTTCACATGCCAAATATATGCGCAGAGTTTAATTGCAAATCTTACGTTTGGTGGTGCACGCTATATTGGTACTAGCAGAGGTTTTGCTACTGTTCGTGTGCCGTTCTCACTATTGTATTCTCGATTCTCTGGACCATCACTTTATTTTGGGTCACGACTTATGTACATGTTATTGTTTGGTTCAATTACTGCTTGGTTGCCGCATTATATTTACTTTTGGATTACGCTGACTGCTCTTTGCATTAGTCCATTCCTTTACAATCCCCATCAATTCGCCTGGACCGATTTCTTTGTTGATTATCGTGAGTTTATGCGCTGGCTATTCCGCGAAAATTCACGCAATCAAGCAAATTCATGGATTGGCAACTGTCAACTTTGCCGTACCAGAGTAACTGGGTATAAACGTAAAATATATGGTAAGAAGGCAGATAAAATTGCTATGGATTCCCCGCGTGCGAGAATTACTACAATGTTTTATGGTGAAATATTAGGGCCTCTAGGAACACTATTTTTCACGTGTATTCCATTTCTCTTTATCAATTCCCAACCTGGTAACGATGATGAGACCCAATCTACTAATGCTTTTATTCGCTTGATTATTATGTCAGTTGCTCCTTTGGTTTTAAGTGCAATTATTGCTTTTTTCTTTTTCTGTTTAGGAATCATGTTACGTCCTATTCTCGGCGATAGATCTAAAACGTATGGTGTATATTTGGCTGGAGTGGCCCATTTCCTTTTTGTGTGTGTTGATGTTGTTGTCTTTGAAGTATTGGGCTATTTGGAAGGTTGGTCATTTTCAAAAACTTTACTTGGATTTGTAGCAATCATTTCAATTCACAGGTTTGCTCATAAATTTTTTATCATATGTTTCCTGTCTCGAGAATTTCGTCATGATGGTGCCAATTTAGCTTGGTGGTCTGGACGTTGGAATGGCCAAGGTTTTGGATATATGGTTTTAACGCAACCATGGAGAGAATTTGTGTGTAAAACTACAGAGTTGAATATGTTTGCTGGTGATTTCCTTTTAAGTCATCTTTTGTTGTTTTTGCAAGCGCCTGTTATTTTGATTCCTTATATCGACAAACTTCACTCGATCATATTATTCTGGCTTGTGCCCAGCAGACAAATTCGACCCCCAATTTATACCATAAGACAAAACAAACTTCGTCGTCAAATAGTTCTTCGCTATGCCACTTTGTACTTTTCATTGTTTATTGCCTTTTTTGTTCTTTTAATTTTGCCTTTTGTGTTTGGTAAATCAGCTGCTGGAACTTCAATGGATAAATTTAATCTGATTCAGCCAGCGACAAAGATTGTTTATTCTTCAACAAAGAATTCTTCTGTCTAAAGCATTTTATTTTTTTTTAAAGGATTTGTGTGATGTGGATGCTTATTTCTCATTAGAAATGCTCTCAATTAGGGTAAATAATAATTATTATATTTGCATTTTGTTAAATAAAAAATGACTTGAGTGTTGATTAAGTATCTAGTACTTGAGAATATATTATCTAAATAAGTAATGAAGAACGATTGATGGTTAGAGCAAACACAAACTTAATGTCTGTTACATGAGAAAAAATTATTGGTGCACCGTCTGCCCGTAATGTGATATTGATTATGTTATTACGTTCACATTTACAAATCGCTTGAAGAGATAAGGCTAACGGATTTTGAAACGTTTTGTTTAGCATCTTTAGTACGGTGGTACTCATCTGAAAGTTTCTTCATAAGTTCCTTGTGAGTGATGTGTGGGTGTAGCTTTCGTAGTCTCTTAGAATTCTCCTTTAAAAAAATTTGAAATGCATTGGGCTGTTTTATTTTGGGGCAAATTTGTTTAATTTGTGATTTGCATAACCTACAAACTTGTTTCTGTGGATTGATGGATTTTGAGTGCCTTCCATAAAGTTTGTTGCATTTTTCATTAATACACAGCCATTTATACTTGAAGTCAATATCATAATTGTGTTTAGAGGTAATTTCTATATAAGGCATATTGTTCATAATTCGTTTACCCCTTAATAGGTTAGTACATTTATCATTAATTTGCATTGTCATACCATGCTTTGAAGCAGGCGCCATGTGGATTTTGCATTTCATTATCGATGATCCAACAAGCTAAATGGCAAACTTCATGGGCCAAAGTATTGTAAAGCCGTTCTTTTGTGACGATTACTTTATCAGATAATTCAATGTATGCGTATGTCTTTTTCCCAAGTGGCGCGTCCTTGTTATTTCGCTTAAGGTTAGCCCTACCAGCAGTAGTGCTAAAAGATTTGGACCAAACTATTCCAATCTCCTTCTTTTCAAGCGAAGAAGTAAGCCGTCCCTGAAACACTTCGTCTTCTAAACGCGCAAGAAAGCACTTAGCCAACATACCACGTTCTTTTATAAACGACTTTCGTTTAGCAGCTGAAGAAATTTGGGGCGCTTTTTCTTTTAATTTTAATACAGATTGATATTTTTCATTGACCGCAATCCCCGTCGAGATAACATTTTTATCCTCTGTATTGTTTTCACGGTTACAATCACGATATTGAGACAAATGCGACGCTCTAAGGGTTTTGAAGTTCCGTTGGGAAATATTTGAAGATATAGCACTACCAAAATTTTGACCGTTTTCTGAAATGTGTTGTTTGAAAGGACATTTATCATGAATACTTGTTGAACAAGTAGATGAATTGATCGGGCTTGCTAGCAAGGGAATACTAAATATTGTTATAATTTGTTCTTATATATTATTTTCTTACTAGTTAATAAACTCAATATCGTCTTCCTCGTCGTTTAGTGACATGCTGTTTGAAACTTGCATTGTTCAACCTGAGTAAACAAAAGGTGTAAACAAATAGCAACCAAATGTCAATAATCATTGTTACTCTTTCAGGTAGCATATTCGTGACTGCTTTTTTGCTGACATTTCGAATATTTCGCAATACCCTAAGAATGGTAACGCAGCAACTACCAACAACATGGGTAAAGTTCACGGATCTCTCGCTCGTGCAGGAAAGGTGTGTATTTAATATAGGTAGAAGTTTACAGGCATTAACATTTTGTCAGGTTAAATCTCAAACCCCCAAGGTTGAAAAGCAAGAGAAGCCCAAGCAGCCCAAGGGCCGTGCTTACAAGCGTCTTCTCTATGTTCGTCGTTTTGTCAACGTTACCAACATGGTCGGTGGCAAGAGAAGAGTAAGTATTAAAATTTAATACAGTTGTTGAAATTCAATTCAGATTAGCGAGTACTTGATACGTTGATTGAAACATTCGTGTTATTTATATTATTGTTGATTAATTGCTAACTTAATTTTTCAGATGAATCCTTCTTCTTAAGCAGTTCGCACGCTTTTTCTGGCTGTATTATTAAAACTCCTTTACATACCTTACGAAATGAGTTAAATAAAAGAACTTGCTCACCATTTTTTAAATTATCTTTTTGTAATAGTCCTTTATCGTCTTCATGTATACTTCCATTTTCTAGTAAATTTTTTCTCATAGTACCCGATAGAAGACCTGTATAAAGGAGGTTAATTAAATATCTGGCTTATTCAAGCTTTTAAAAAATGTGTAAAAAAGACATTAGTTATCTCGGTACTTACCATGCTTGAGGCTGGGCGTTATCCATTGGCCATTCCGGTGAAAAGCAACATTAAATATTGTTGCTTCTGTTACAAACCCTTGATGGTTGTATAACAGAACGTCTTGTGCTTTTGAGTATTGGGCATCATTGCGGTTCATTGCTTCAATGTAAATTGCTCGGTTGGTCATCTTATTAATGCAGGACGGGTTTTTCTCGGTAGAACTTGGTTGCTTATCCAGAATTAATGTGTACGGTGCTTTTTCTAAAGTTTGAATAGGAACAATTTGAACAGTAACGTCTCCAGCTTTAGAAAGTTCCCACCTTACCTATTATGTTTAGATCAATGTATAAAGTTTATAGCAAGCATACTTACCCTTGCCATGGAAGTATCCTGAACCGCTTCTCGTAATTTATTTTCGATGTATTGCTCTCCAGGCCAAGAGTATCCAAGAGACTTTGCCGAAGCTTTCATTCGCTGCAAGTGGCTTGGCAGCAAAAACAGTTCTCCATCATAGAGAGTGGTTTCAAATAAATTTGATTCTTCCATTCCACTGTGCTGGTCAGAATTATTCTAAAGTAAAAAAACCCAAAGAGTAGAAAGACTTAGAATTTCATATTTATTGACAATAGAATTTAGTGACAAAAATTCAAAAACTTACAAACTAAATCCTTGACTATACTACTTATCAACTGATGTAGTTAGTGGTAGCAAAAATCGATTGCTCAGGCACAGTATATTGTGTGTAAGTTGTATAGTAGTGGAGAAACTTCGAAAAAATATCAACAGAAGAGAGAACTTATGAGTAGCACACTTAGAAAATTGGACACCTCGTTGGTTTTTATTTATTTATTTATTTTTTTAAAATGAAGTCGAATCCATGCCATTACTACTATTACTAAATTAACAAAACAGCCATTTTAAATATTTGCATATGATAAATTTTGTAAACACTATAATATAATTTATTGGTGTTTAATAGTTCGAATGCAAAGTTGAAATACTTAAACAACAAGGCATTTAATTAAATAGATTAATTTTTAAGATTCAATTTATTAGCTTAGATGAATTTTTTAGTATGTTTGACTAGTTCTGTGTCATATAACTTTGGCAGCTACCAATCTCCCACTGTGTTACTTTCGACGTCGGTCCTTCGTTATTTAACATTCTTTAAATCTATTCCTTTTTTTGAGGTTTTTTATTTATCCTTTTTGAGGACTTAACTGTGGCAAGGAGTTTCTTCTCCTGTTTTATACATTTCGCGTTCGCGCTTTAGAACATTCAATCAATATGTCTTCTAGAAACGCTTCAATTGCTAATGGTTTGTCAAGGGGTTACTTCTTTGAACTAATATTTTAAAACAGAAAGAACTGATGAGGCAAGGATGTTTAATTTTTATGAAAAAATGCCTAAAGATACAAACACAGTGCGTGTATTTGATCGAGGGGTAAGTATTGATGAATAGAAAAATTTACTTAAACTTCGTAAAAAATAACTTGAAATATTATTATTTTTTAATCCAATCTAACACTGTTTTCTAGGAATTTTACGTTGCAATAGGAGAAGACGCTTCGTTTGTTGCTCAAAACGCGTATCACACTACTTCGGTGCTAAAACACCACAATGTGTCTAATACATCTTATTGTAACTTATCTCCTTCACTATTTATTAAGTTTGCGGAAGATGTTTTAAGCAACCTTGCAAAGAGAGTTGAAATTTGGGGAGCCAATTCCGCAAAGACAGGATTTGAATTGTTGAAGCAAGCTAGTCCTGGAAATATGCAAATGCTGGAAGATTTGCTTGTTAGTGAGAATTATCAAGAATCCACAGCCATTAGTGATAGCTCAGTTAGTTCGGTTTTGTTGGCTGTTACTACTAGGGTTAAACAAGATCAGCGAATAATTGGCGTTGCTTTTATAGATCCAATTTTAAAAAAATTAGGTGTTTCAGAATTTGTTGACTCAGATGCTTATACGAACTTTGAAGCTCTCATAGTGCAAGTTGGAGCGAAAGAGTGCATAATATCGCAATCTGGGCATGAATCGACGAATGGCAATTCAGCCGTTTCTATTAACACGGCAGAAATCAATCGTCTTCGAAATATTATTGAAGGTTGTGGCGCATTAGTTACAACTATAAGAAGCTCTGAATTTTCGGCTCGAGATGTTGAACTTGAGCTCTCAAAAGTGCTCGACAGTCCAGTTACACATGCTCTTGTTCCAGAACTAGGTCTACAATTAGCAATGGCATCCTGCAATGCATTGCTTCGCTATTTAGGACCTGCGTTACTAAACCCTGACATGGAAGACGACCGTGAAAACACATCTCGAAAGCTCCATCTGTATCATCACAACTTGGAACAATACATGCGATTAGATATTGCAGCAGTTCGTTCTCTTAACCTACTTCCTCCTCCCAATGGTAATGCTCATAAAACAATGAGTCTTTATGGTTTACTTAATCATTGTAGAACTGCGATGGGAGCAAGGAATTTAAGAAGATGGATTGTTCAGCCACTTTTGGATGCAAAATCAATTGAACGAAGACATGACTTGGTCTCCGCACTTGTGGAAGATGCTGAGGCACGCCAGTTATTGCTTGATGATGATCATCTTCTTCGTTCAATTCCAGATATTCCTAAACTATGCAGGCGTTTAACTCGTGGATCAGCTAGTCTAGAAGATGTTGTACGTATTTATCAAATGGCAAAGGCACTTCCGAAGATCGTTACGGTACTTGACTCTTTGACTAGTGAACATAAAGATTTGGTGGATAAAGTATACACGAACGTCCTTAACAATCATTGCAAAAACTTGGAAAAATTAATAGAGCTTGTTGAAACCACCATCGACTTGGAAGCATTGGATTCACATCAGTATATTATCCGTGCAGAGTTTGATGAGGAGCTATTAGATTTGCGTCAACGATTAGACGAATTACAGCATTCTATCTTTGAAGAACATAAAAGGGTCGGTTCAGATCTCCACCAAGATACCGAGAAAAAATTACATCTTGAGCAACATCACCTCTATGGATGGTGTCTACGCCTTACTAGAACAGAAGCTGGCTGTTTAAGAGGCCGTAGTTCTCATTATACAGAATTATCAACTCAAAAAAATGGAGTCTACTTTACCACTAAACGTCTTCATTCACTAAACAATTCTTATATGGATCACCAAAAAAGCTACCGGTACCACCAAAATGGGCTTGCACGTGAAGTTATAAAGATAGCTGCAACATACGGTCCTCCTTTGGAGGCGATTGGCCAAGTAATTGCTCATTTGGACGTGATTCTAAGTTTCGCACATGCAAGTACGGTAGCTGTAATACCTTATGTAAGACCAAATATTGTGGATTCAAGCATTGCACAAGAAAAGCATGGACAAAGTAGCAATATTTTGGACATTGTTTCATTAGAAGATACTCCTAATTTTGAAGAAATACGAAGAACTCTAGAAAATAATCATTGTGCTCGTCTCTACCTAAAACAAGCGCGACATCCTTGTTTGGAAGCTCAGGACGATGTGAAGTTCATACCCAATGATGTTAATCTTGAGCATGGAAGTTCAGAGCTATTAATCATAACCGGACCAAATATGGGTGGAAAATCAACGTATATCCGTCAAGTTGGAGTTATTACCGTCATGGCACAGATTGGTTGTCCAGTGCCTTGTGAAGTGGCTGATCTAGATATTATTGATGCTATCCTTGCACGTGTCGGAGCCAGCGACTCACAGCTTAAAGGCATTTCTACTTTCATGGCCGAAATGTTGGAGACCGCTACGATTTTGAGAGCTGCCACACCGCGATCCTTAATCATCATTGATGAATTAGGACGAGGGACTAGCACAACCGATGGTTTTGGATTAGCGTGGGCTATTACAGAACACATCGTGACTCAAATCGGTTGCTTTTGCCTTTTCGCAACACATTATCATGAAATGACCAAACTATCAGAAGAAATCACTACTGTCAAAAATTTGCATGTTACAGCCTATGTAGGTGATTCAGAATCGAAGGATGTAGCTTTACTCTATAATGTTTGTGAAGGAGCTAGTGATCGGAGTTTTGGAATCCATGTTGCTAAACTTGCGCACTTCCCTCCCAAGATTATTGAAATGGCAAGCAACAAAGCCGCAGAATTAGAAGCTGAAGACTCTGGAGCCCAAGGGGATACTCAAGAAGTGAAATCTAAAAAAGAAGGTATGGCAATTGTACGTGATATAATGAGACAATGGCGTAGCAACGTCAAACCAGAAATGACTCAGCAACAAATGATGGACCAATTTCAAAAAGTCATCGGCTCATTCGCACAGCAAATCAATTCCAACAACTGGCTACAATCCAGGGTATCCACAAATGAGGTTTCCTCATGAAGAATGTGAGCAAGGTACTAATTGAAAGAATTCAACCAAGGTACATGTTTTTTGGAAGCGCATTTTATGAATAAAATAATTTTTTACTAAAACGAGGAAAAGCCATAGATCAATGAATTTTATAACCCAAAACTGTTTCATTTGCCATAATAACCAAATAAAAAGATATAAATGGGAAACGAACCACTAGTTTTCCAATTAATCACAGCTTGCACAACCATTACAACCTATTTTCATTAGCAACTGGTAGCAATAGCACTTCTTTACTTACCACAATGAGTACATCTCACACGTTGATCTTTATCAAGTTTTGATTTAGGTACACGACATATACACGTTGAACCAAATTTTGACTCAGCGGTTTGAATACAGCGCAGACAACAAAGTTTCTCGTATCCTGGTTTTTTCCATTTGGCGATTAAATTTCCATCGGCATAATTTTGTTTTAGCAGCCAGTTGTAAAGTTCGGTAGATATGGCTTCCCGTTTGTAGTATAAATCGTATATATAACGACTGCGCTGATGATGAAGTTGAAAAATCGGTGCTAGCATTTCCGTCTTAGTTCCCTTTCCCATTGTATTCTCAATTTGACGCATACGATCTTGGAATTCAATAAGGGTGGGTTCTATTTCATCAAATCCGTCAGGAGGGCTATAGCTAATTAGAATCTTACTTCGTAGGTAAAAATAAAGGTAACAAGGAAAATACTTGGTATACATACCGCTTGGTTCTTGACGTTCGAAGACGAGGCATGATAACAGAATATTTTTTAAGCAAACTACGACTTTTCTTCAATAAACCAACACAGAATAAGGAATGCTTGCTTTAAAGAGATTAAATATAAAGAAACCGATAAAATGAAATCTAGTGATGGGTAGTTTTTATCCTTTTACTTATTTGGTGGTAGTGTACTTATGGGCAAGTTGGATTTGTGAGAATCCAGTGTAAATTCCTTGTAAAATAGACTGCCGCGATTGAAACTGTTGCAAGATATTCTTAACTATAGAAACTAAGTTTTTTCTCCGTTAATTAAATTATAGCCTCTTCAATTGAGGATAATTGAGAATTTTTGAATTTGTGTCTCCACTATATTTTATACCTTAACATATGGCCAAAAGGGAACCAGATGCATTTGTATACTATAATACTACAATACTGTTTTCATGGTATAACATTGACGCTCTGTTGTGTTGACTACTAATCATATATTAAAGTTGATTATCGATGGATATTAGCGAGAATTTTGTCTATTGAATACTAGGCTCGATAATGAGAAAGCGGCAATTAAACCTTCCCTAACCTCCACATGGAGTTCACGGATGTGTTTTATAATTTAGAGAATGAAAAGCAATTTTTGGCGGGTATGCAATTTATTCATAATTGTAAACTTGAATGTGCCTGGGATTCATTATCCTGGCTAAATAGTATTCCCGTTGACGCTAACATTTGGTGACAGAAATTGACGAACTTTTAACTATACCATACGAAAAAAATGAACTGGAAATTGGTGTTTCAAAGTTTCTTTCTTTTATCAACAAATATGGAGGTAATGTTTTGGAGAATTGGGGAAGCACAATTTTCCGTGTTTTTCCTATGGATGAAATACAAAGAAATTGAGTGTTTGTCTCTTTATAGAACATCTTATCTAACAAAATAAATTCAATAGAACCGTACCTAATTACAGAATTCCAATTGCAGAGATGTATGGAAAAGTTCCTCAATAGTCCGCTTTATCAACTAGACGAAAACGCCGTTTTAAGTATTTTCTATGATTGCTTTTTTTTCTTGAAAGAACAACAAACTTTGAAATTCATAATCATTGTCTTTCAATCCGAAATTCAAGAGAATGAGTACTGCTTGCGTTTGTTGGCTTCTACGGGGTTCATTCCCGTCTTGATCAAGGCAATGAAACAGTTCAAGGATCGTTCAGAAAATGTTGCTTTTACATCTTTTCGTTATGCTTTATTCTTAGTGTACTATATTTGTCGCTCGAGACGACTTTCACCGACCGACTTAGTCGCAATTGATGAATATTTTTTAGTAAACCTATTCAAAACGTCGGAAGAAGCTTGGAATGATGAGGACATGGACAGTTTTGGAATGTGCGTCTTGACATTGCTTAGCATCAATGAACAGTTTATGCTTGTTCGGCTTGCTTCCAAAGGTTCGTTTGAAATCGCAAATGGCATAATGGATTTGCTGAGCTCTTCCAAAGTGGATAACGGTATCTACAGTGAAGGCCTAGTTTTCACTCTAAATCGAGAAAAGGATCCACGCTCTCGAATGTTAATACTAAAACAACTATTCCTTCTTTTTACAACTCCCGCTACGTATGAGATATTCTATACCAATGATCTCAATGTCCTAATTGATATATTCATACGCGAAATAAACAATATTCCCGATGAGCTTTCGGATCTTCGGTATGCATATTTGCAAGTTTTGATTCCTTTGCTTGAAAATACACAGGTGCGCCATCCACCTCATTACAAAACTAAGTGTATAGTCGACGCGGTCAATAATGTCTTAATTTCTCACTCAAAAAGCAGCAACATGGAAGATGCACGTACTACAGATGTTGCCATACGTGTTTTAGAAGTACCGTGGCTTCAACAAGAGATGAAGTCATTAGGAACCGCTCAATAATTTTTATTCTACTACTGAAAAACTTTTTATTTTTTTAAAGCACCTCACTCGTTTCCTTCATTTATTGTCAGATCAACCAAAAAGAATTGCAAATTTTAACCAATCTCCTTTCCACTCTTTTTTTTAATACTTTCTCTCTCCTTTTGCCAGTCTGTTGTTTTTTGAAAAGCCAGTTTTGGCGTATTACTTCTTGCAGAAAATTGATAAAACTTGGAGAAATTTCTTTGGAATGCAAAGAAAATGCTAAAAGTTTAAACACTGCAATTTTCATATCAATGAATAGAAAATCTCTAGTTAGACATATCCATTGCAAAAGAAGAAGTGAAGAAAATTTTTAAATAACAAACGTGAAGAATGGCATAAACTAATATAGGAATGCTTAATTAATAATACCCCTATCAATCATCTAACATTTTCTGTAACTTTCGGTGATCGTAAATGTGCAAGTTAGACAACGTAATTTAGATTCATCGTCGTCTTTGAAAAAATAGGTGATTATTCGTAAACACAAAACTTTCTTTTGAAAGGGTTCAGTTAAAAATTTCACCATCAAAAATGAAAGAACAGAGTAAACAGAGGAAGGGCAGGAAAAAAAAAATACCGCTTTGTTTGATTTGCCAAAGTTGAAGATGAGTAATAAGTACTTAAGCATAAAAATGAAAACATATTAGGATGGGGGAAACCTAGATGCAATGAGATTGTATGAGAGTATTCAGGAACAGCTAATTCAACTTTTTTGCGCCTTGAGCCTCGAGTTTTTTGATAGCTTCTTGTTGCTGATGCTGTTGAACTCGAAACTTTAGAAAGTAATTGACCTAATCCAGAAAAACAATGTTAGTGAGAAAGAAAAAAAGAAGTAATGGAGATCTTTAAGGTAATAATTCAAGAGAATTGCAAAATCGGAATTTCTCGTTTCATTTCATACCAGCCAGATTTCATTTACAATTTTGGCGATTCATACCCAAGATTTTACGCAATCAGTTTCGAAAGCGGTTTTTTCAGCGGAACAAGCCTGGGCTGCTTTTGTATCATCTTTCAATCCATCCAAAATGGAATGCCTATCCAAACAACCAAAGTAAGCATCTCTGGCTTCCCAGCATTTTTCTCGAGCACTTCTTCGTAATGCGCCGTTACCAGCCATGAGTTCGTAACAAAGCTTGAATAATAAATTTCAACAAGGCCGTTTGGTGATGAGTTTTACGAATAATAGTTAAAATGTACCAATCGAGTAATCTAACGGATTAGTTTCCAACCAAAAATGAAAATCCTGGTTGTAAAGGGGGGAAGAACTAAAAAAAAAAGGAAAAATTGAATGGAAAGATTTACTTGAAACCAATAAAAACGATCATTTAACGGTTACAAGAATGGTTTGCTGCTTGCACACTCCTACCAGCGATTGTTTTCCTAAAGAGTGGCTGCTTGCTTTACATATGACAGCATTGCCGTATGTGACATCTAAATGATTGCTAACTGTAATAATGAAAAGCAACATGATTTGCAAAAACCGTTAGTGTGTCAGCAATTCTACACTACGCTATAATATAGTACGTTGCGTATCACTATATGTCATATGTTGGAATACTAGCTAAGATCCGTTTATTGATAATCACGGGTAACTATCTGTCTATACACATACTCGCTGATAACAACTATTTAGAAATATTATAAATAGAGTTCCAACTGAACCTCGTTCCTCAGTTTAGTTATAAGCTATATCAGTGATAGGTAACATCATAACCTAGTTAATACAATACCTATATCCAGTTGCTACTTATACAACCTGTGTATTGTAATATAATAGATCACAAGGAAAACTCACCGCAGCTCTACGTATCCTTAAACAAATACCAAACTGCGTAGCTGATATAGTGGATTGACGTTTTCATTTCGCTATCCTTAGCAATCACCTACGCTGACTATTCGGTAAACATGGGAGCAAGTAGGTAAATTCAAGAGATGAAATGATGAGAGATAAACCAATGCATCGCAAACCATGCAATGACACAGTTTTGAACCTTTACGGAGTGTAAAGTTTCTGAAAATTGAAAAGAGTAATCCGAAGGGGACGAACCTAAAAATTTTACAGTTTAGGAAGCGAATTGTTGCATTGTTGGAAGTAGAGAAAGGATAAGGAAGGTAAGAAGAAGAGAAAAAGAAAAAACATCGTTCATTGTAGAGAGAAGTTTGAAGGTTATTTTTTTATAATGTGAATTTAATTTATTTTATTTTAATTTTATTTTGTTCTTATTTTTTTTTTATTTAATTTGTTCTTACTTATTTTCTCTTACTAATTTTTTTCCATATGATGACTGCATGAACGTGTTTTCAAACAAATCAGCTTTTATTAAAACAAAGCAAAGAAAAGTAATGATTATTTTAATTATCTATTTAAAGATATCTATTTATTTACATATACATACAATCTAATACGAAATGCATCCAAAACAATTCTTCCCATTCATATTTCTTTAACCTTCAATAACCGTAACCCCATAACCCTAACCTCGTTTTCTTCTATACTTTTAGCCAAACAAATCGCAAATCATCTGACATTGGCACATTTCTCTACATTCTCAGCTCCTTCTTTTCTTTACATCTTCATGACAATTGTTTCACCCGTCTGTTCTTCTTCTTCATCGTCTACTGCTCTCGCATTGCCTTTTCTCTTGTCCTTCCTTCCTTTCTTCCTCCAGCTACACAGCGCTGCGCTGCCACGTGAAGATGCGAAATTGAAAATTTCAAAAAAGGGCCCGTGCTGGCATCTGACATAATCGAAATCCAACGTCCTTTCTTACCTTTTCCAACCTTCATAGCACATCGATCGGTCTTGAGCGAATTCAGTCGATTTCAGCACTTTGCGTCACCATGAGCTCAGTTGCTAAAATGGATCATAGTGCTCTTTTAGGGTGTCCAGTTTTCGGTTACAATGGCATTTAGTGCAAATCAACGTTGCCTGCCAAGTATTATGCAGTGCGGTATTGTTATGTAATATAGTATAATACAGTACATTATAATGCTCTATAGCATGGCGAGAAGAAATCAATGGTTACAAGGTAAAGAAAGAGTCAAATAAATAGCAATGGACAATAGACTCACAAGGAACATCACAGGTAAGTAAGTGTAGAAAAGGGAGGGTTTCAAGGAAAAGTAACTTTTTATGAAATCAAATCAATAAATGTTTACATATTTATAAGAATTCACCTTTTTGGCATTGTTATTCTCCATTTTCGCTATCCATTTCTTCAATGTTCGCTTCATGACTAACAGTTTTTTTTTTTTTTTCTCTCTTTCTTTGACTCATAAATGTTTTCTTTCATAATTTTTTTTTCTTATTTCTTTTTTTTACTTAATCTCGTTCACTTCGTGATACATCTTGCGTTCACTCCTACTTTACGCAATCGACCCTTTTACGTAAGATCGGATACGTGGTTTAATGAAAACAAGGATGATGATGTGTTTGTGAAGTGTTGAAACTAGTTTATGATCATGATAAGTTATTTGCAACTGTTAATGGAATGATACAGAAATTAATATATATATGCGTGTGTGTCCTCGCGATCCATGTGCTACGACGCTTGCTTTTTTTGATAAATAGAATCATCAACTCAAGTTTGGTTACGAACAAAAGGAAAGGAAAGGAAATTAAATCGGAATTGAATTATTATAAAAATAAAATAAAATAAAATAAAGGATAATTTAGAATTAATTAACAAAGTATTATTTTATTTGGTGAGAATTCTATTTTTCTTTTATTTTTTTGAATTTCATTCCACTCCTATTCATTGATTAATAATTGCCCTTCTATTCTTCTTTTTACATCACCATATCTTCTTATTCCTTATTTATTTTTTATTTACTTTTGGTTTATTATTGTTACGACTTTCCTCATTTGTACTAGGTAAAACTTGATTTCCTAGTTTACTAGCATTCCTCCTTCCTATATACTCTGTGTGTATGTGTGCTTATTTCACGAATATTTATCATTTACGACTTGACGAATTTCCATTTATTCACAAACTGTTTCAAACTCCGTTTAATTGATTTTAGATTATAAAAACATTCCTCTTCAATATGGCTACTCAAAACGATATCCCTAACTCGACTCCCGAGGATTTAGCGAAACAAGTTGAAATTGCCGAAAAACACCCCGATCCTCCTGCTATGCCCTCGCGTCTTCCTGACTCTTTAAAAACCCTCGAAGCTAAAATCGACACTTCAAAGATTACCGACGAAGAGGTTGCCAATGTCCATCGTTTTCAACGTGCATGTGATTACCTCGCAGCTTCCCTGATTTTCCTTTCCAACGGTCTCTACACCGGCGGTGACCTCGAGGAAAAAGATATCAAAACTAGACTGCTAGGCCATTGGGGTACTTGTCCCGGCTTGAGCATCGTTTACTCTCACTGTAATCGTATCATTAATAAATATGATCTCAACATGCTCTTTGTCGTAGGCCCTGGCCATGGTGCTCCTGCCATTTTATCGGCTCTTTTCCTTGAAGATTCTTTGGGCCCCTTTTACCCTCGATACCAATTTACCAAGGAAGGCTTGAACAACCTTATTAACACCTTCTCCCTTCCCGGTGGTTTTCCTTCTCATGTCAACGCCGAGGTCCCTGGTGCCATTCACGAGGGCGGTGAATTGGGTTATGCGTTGTCCGTCAGTTACGGTGCAGTTCTTGATCGTCCCGACCTGATTGTAACTTGCGTTGTCGGTGATGGTGAGGCAGAGACCGGCCCCACTGCCACTTCTTGGCATGCTCATAAATTCTTGGATCCTGCTGAATCGGGTGCTGTGATTCCTGTTTTGGAACTTAATGGTTACAAGATTTCCGAGCGTACCATTTACGGTTGCATGGATGATAGTGAGCTTCTCTCTTTGTTTAGCGGTTTTGGCTATGAAGTTGCCATTGTAAACGATACCCCCGACCAAAACAGGGTTATGGCTGCAACTATGGATTGGGCCGTTGAACGCATTCATGACATCCAACATCGCGCTCGTGTTAACAGAGAAGAAATCAAACCCAGATGGCCCATGATTATCCTTCGTACCCCTAAGGGTAAAGGATGTCCCAAGTATTTGAATGGCAAATTTTTAGAAGGTACCTTCCGTGCTCACCAAGTTCCTTTGAAATTGGCTCGCACCGATACCAACCAGCGCAATCTTCTAAAGGATTGGCTGAACAGCTACAACTGCCAAGACTTCTTAGACGAACATGGACTTCCTACTAAGGGCATCACCGAGCATCTTCCGCCTCGTGAGAAGCGCATGGGTCAGCGTCATGAGACATACAATTCTTATCTACCTTTGAAGGTACCTGATTGGAAAAAATACGGTGTCAAGAAGGGAGAAACCACTAGTGCCACTTCGGTCGTTGGTCAATATCTTGATGAACTCCTCGTAACCAACGATTCAACCCTTAGAATTTTCTCACCCGATGAGTTGGAAAGTAATAAATTAGATGGCGCTTTGAAGCACTCATATCGTACCATGCAAACTGATCCAGAGCTCATGGCAAAGCGTGGTCGCGTTACCGAAGTCCTTTCAGAGCACCTTTGCCAAGGTTTCATGCAGGGTTATACTTTAACTGGACGTACCGCGATTTTCCCCTCATATGAAGCCTTTATGACTATTGTTGTTAGTATGCTTGTTCAGTACTCCAAATTTTTGAAGATGGGCTTGGAGACCGGATGGCATGGAAAATTTGGTAGCTTGAACTATGTTACTTCCAGTACTTGGGCAAGACAAGAGCATAACGGTTTCTCCCATCAATCACCCAGGTTTATCACCACTATGCTCTCTCTGAAACCTGGTGTTAGCCGCGTATACTTCCCACCGGATGCCAATTGCTTCTTAGCAACCGTCGCCCGATGCATGAAGTCTGAGAATACTATCAACCTTATGGTTTCTAGTAAAAATCCACAACCAGCCTACCTATCTGTTGAAGAGGCCGAACATCATTGCAAGGCCGGTGCTAGTGTTTGGAAGTTTGCTAGTACAGATAATGGCGAAAATCCTGATGTTGTTATTGCCGGCGTCGGAAATGAGATTATGTTTGAAGTAGTTAAAGCCGCAGAGATGCTTCAAAATGACATTCCTGAGCTCCGAGTGCGTGTCATTAACGTCACTGACTTGATGGTACTTTCGAGCTTACATCCCCATGGTATGAATCCTGCGGAATTTGATTCTTTGTTTACCAAAGATCGCCATGTTCATTTCAACTATCACGGTTATGTGATGGACTTGAAGGCTCTCTTGTTTGATCGCATACAAGGTACACGGGTCACTATGGAGGGCTATCGAGAGGAAGGTACTACTACCACTCCTTTTAATATGATGATGTGTAACAATACCTCTCGTTATCATGTTGCAAGAATGGCTTTGCAACATGCTTTACACAATCCTACCGTGGCCGTTAATTGTAACATGTTGTGTGCCAAATATGCTTGGAAGCTCGAAGAGATTGAAAATTATATTATGGAAAACAAGGATGATCCTCCTGAAATTTATGCTGCTCCTGTCTTTAAAAATAAGACTTCCACATTATAGATAGAAATGGTGCATTCTTTTTGTTTATATAATGATAATTCTACAGAATTTAAATAAAATTACATCTGTTTTTGTGTTAATTAAAACGTTAGCATATCTTGTAGTGTTGGGGTGTACCCAAACATTGGTTGGTGGTATCACTTAGGTAGCTAGCTGACTTGGATTTGCCCGGTCGCGCGCATATTGCAATTGTGTTTTACACGATTTAATATACCAATTCTTATATACATTACTATCAATAGTTTGTGGCTGTATTTAGTAATCGAAACAGTAGAGGCACTAATTGATACCTTACGCTTTTTTGTAGCTCGTCAGTTTTTAACCTCTTCCTCCCCCTCTCAACGCACTCGCATTTTTACTTGTTTTCTATGAAGGTCGTTTTCATTTTTGAAGTTTCTTAATTACTAGCTTTTCGTAAATTCCCTCATTTGCGACTCTTCAGCATTCCCCTACAATATCGGAAATGTGGAACTTGGTATAAACTTCTGAACATTCTATTCCTTGAAGTGAGAAAATCAACCGCTTTTTCCAAACAGAAAAACTTTTTTTTTAATTCTTTTAATGTAAACTGGACAGATTCTAGTGTGTTTATTATATTTTGGTACTGTGTGAGATGAAGACGCACACATATATCCTCTAATTTATCAGGAATTTTCATATCAATTTCAGTATCTGGAGCGTTTCAAGCTCTTTAATCCATTTTTTTTCTAATCCTCAATCTTTTCGAAATACCTCAGTATAACTGAATGTTTGCTTGGTAAATCGGTAAAGTACAAAAGGTTGTTTTCGAACGAATGCACATCTTACATTTTATCGACTTTAAAACGTATCACCTTATTAATCATTAGATTTGAAGGCATTATTTAGAAGCTATTATACACCATCAAAACTTTTCAAGTTCATTGTCGCTTTCTAAACATTTGCTTTCAGATCGCCTTTGTCAACTAAACACTTTTATCTCACCAAATTTCCATAATAGTCATAATGGATGTTGTTTTTGCTCTTGGACATTTCTGTGAGGCCGAGGGGCCTTCCATTATTTTTTGCACTCAAAAATTGCATCGCTCTACCGTTTCAAAATTTTTTGAGCATCCTACATCTAAGCGCTCTATTGGCGTAACGGAGAATGGTAATGATTCACCAGAAGCCTTCAAAAATGAACTCGATAATCGAAACAATGCCGATTCTCAATCTTTACAAAGTTCTACCGAATCACTTTTCAAAGCTGATTCTGAAGATTATTTATGTAAAAAGGTATCGAAAGGACCAGAATCCCCCCGAGTAAACTCATTTCATAACTCATACTCTCGAAATCAAAGCCCTATTTCGAGAAAATCATCTTGTGTTACATGTAGTACTGTTTTACCCCTTGAATTCTCTGTACCTGATGTTCAACCACGACTTTATACAAACTCAAGTACAAACCCCGATGTTTTATACATGTCTAGTCAACATCCACATACTCAGCAACGATATTCTACCCTTAAGCGATTAATGGTTCGCTGCTTGAGCTGTGAATATTCAACACTATCTGAAGCTTCCGATTCTATGTCAAATCCTTTGTTCTTTGGAGACCAAGATAACGGTTACGTTATTAGTCAGTCTTTTTCTTTAAGAGATCCCTCTGCCCGGGGAGGACTTCGAAGATATGCGATTATTGCTACTTGTCCAAATCAGTTAGATTTGATTTTGCGATATAGTTTTATTTCTGAAAAGTTTCTTCATATAGTCCAGTTTCTAAGGATTTCTTCTTTCAATACAAAGAATGACTACTCCTCCTCCCGTTCAAAAACAACAGCCTCCTCTAGCAATGGAACGTTTGCATCCCCCAGTTTTAACATTTCTTCGTTATCGGGTTCTTCAAATATAGGAACTGCTCCTTCGTATGAGATATCCTCTAGTATCGGTGCAAATGTGTCATCTTTGGCCCACACACAAAGACTTCCTTCTTTCAGTTTTTTGCGTCGTCGAGACGATATTGGGGAGGGACGCAGTTTAGTTGATATCACATGTTGGGACGGAATCTTTGTCGGTCTTCACAGTTCGTTTAGCTGGATTCTGGAGGTTTGGGATCTCTTAGTAGTATGAAAGTAAAACTGGTTGACTTTTTACAAATGCTATAGGATGCTGGAATACTTTCAATAGTAAGATGATCGATTAATAATTTAACATTAACATTAGAAATTCTTTAGTAAATGAATACTAAATTTTCAAAAATAAGTTAACAATGAGACTTTAAACATTTTTTTGCACCAGGCATTGCATCTAACTAGTCGAATGTTTCGTCTAACTTGCCAAATGGTTGAAACTTATCTAAATCATCTCGAAGCCCTTGTACGTTAGAAAGATATTTGGATAGGTAAGCTTGTTTCTCAGTCCGCGTTTTCCTGTAGGCAATGACATCTATAGAATATGGTTCAGGGGATAAATAGAAATAGAAAAATTCGAGAATTTGAAATCGGGTGTCCTGACTTGTTTGTTTGTGCTTAAAAACTACGCATATCTGCTGCAAGCCATTAATCTGCTCAAAAAGCCTAATAGCCAGTGGACGATCTGCCATGATACATACAAGCGTTTTCATTGCAGCCACTTGCAACATAGATGGCTGAGATGGCTGTAATAAATGAATAAATAACCTTAAGGTAGCTTTATCTTCAAATAACGTCTGTGATTTTGGATGGATTAAAACCAATCCTTCAATCACATGCAGTAAGTCATCAATTAGCTTTTGAATGAATTGAAAGTTTTTTTCGTATGCCTCTTCATTCTGCTGATATTCAAGGAGACTGTCCAAAGCGTAAATGCAAGGGGTAGTAGAATTATACAATGGTGAATCCTGTAATTTTAGGAAAATTTCTCTTGGAATTTTATCATCATGACTAGGTTTCGCAACATGATATACAATAGATTCGACTTGACGCAAACCAATTCGAATTAGCTTTGGATTCCTCATACACAAATGCTGTTTAGCATTGTTTAATAGATCTTCCATACCGGATCATTATTTACTCATGCCAAGCGGGCAATAAAAATCCTTATTATAAATAAAAGTAAATTGAATCTTCGTTTAGTTAAAGATAAAAAAGAGACTCTATATTCGTTCTTAGTAATGATATAAATAGTAGGGTGGAGTGTTGAAGCAGCTACATTAAATTGCTATTTTCTAAAACTTGAGGTTTTGGGAGAGAAAACACCAGCTTGCTAAGATAGGATACAATTGAATATTAACAGGCGAATTGGAGCCATATTTGAAAAAGGGGCCTAAAATAACAAAACAAGCAACATCGAGTCCTTATAGATTTATATTTAGTTTACGATCAAATCCGCCTAATTTAATTATATTAATATCAATGGGTTTAGTTTGTCTCAAACGGTTGACATGAAAAAATTTAGATATTAAATTAAACAATAGTTATGTATTAATCGTAAAATTATCAAATAACAAAAACTGCAGTTAATTTTGAGCTATTTAAAACAATATAAGATTACACGAAGCTTCGAAGAAGCTATGAAATAAAACAATTAGAATGCACTAATTAACAGTTTCGATGGAGAAATAACACATGAAGTGCATACAAAATGCAAGGAAATTAACTAGAGACACCATTCACGGAAAAGTATAGAGGCTTTTCCTAGAGTGCGAATGAAAGTAGAGAAATGAGACAGAAAAGATTATGAAGATAGTTAAGGAAAAATTCATCTAAAACATAAGTGACTGTAGATTGTTGGACATAATCGTATCTTGAACGGATACCATTACCCTTTGGAGCAAACTAGTGTCTGTAGCTGTGGTAAAATGGCAATAGCAACTACGAGAAGCGATGCGATTAAGACTTTCAAACTTTAAGTAAAAGTAATACATACCGCTTCGAACTGCGTTGTCGGCAAGAGGGCATTGAGTTTGTACGAATGTTGGTGTTGAACCAACTTCTTGGTAATCAGGAAAATGCTTCTGGATGGGGGAAATGTGAACCTTTCTTTTAAATAAATCAAGTTTATTTAGAAAAAGTATCATTGCTGATTCTGAAAACCAGCTAGAGTTACATATGGAATCCCATAATAATAACGCCTCCTGCATCTGATTTCCTGAATTGTCCTCTACAAGGCATTGATCGTAACCTGCCAAAGAAACGAGAAACAACAATGCAGTGACATTTTCAAAGCAATGAATCCATTTTCTGCGCTCTGATCTCTGTCCTCCTACATCAAAAAATCGGTAATGATGACGATTTAACAGAAATGTTTCTTCTGATATACCGGTCGTCTTGATACGACAGTGAAGGATATCTTGATCAGAAGGTATATATTGTGGGTCAAAAATTCGATCAATGTGATCTTGATAGTAATAAAAATTGTCTAACAAAGAGAGGTTGGTACCACAACTTTGCACCGTACGAAGTTTGGTATCCAATGTCAAGGCATGAACAGCTTCATATATTTCTGGAGAAAATGGCTCATTGGGTTGAGAAGTGTGTTTTCTTAGGATAACTGCCCGATACTTCTCATTTTCCGGAAGTAAAGAGACATTACTATTATCCATAGCTTCAAGAAGAAGACATAGAGAGGAGATGATATTTTCAAAAATCATCACTCGATACTGCTTTCTAACTACTTGACTAAAACCGGGGCTATACAATAATCTCATCTGCTTCATAATGGTCGTTTTCCCACTATCACCGGCGCCTAAGAGCAAAACTTTAATGTCATTTCCACCTGAAGTAGAATTTCCTTTTACGCGTACTCCAGAACTTTCCACATTTTGTGGTTTTCCACGCAGGACGATATTAAGCCAGTTTTCAAGGACTGGAACTCGAGCGTTTTGACTTCCAGTTGTAGAGCTGTTTGAGGTTTGCGTATCTGAAAGCTTCTTTTGAATGACTTCTCCTCCTGATGTATCAGCGTATTTACTCGACATGCATCCCATGGTGAAAAGGCAGCTACAGATTCCAAATCCCCACAAGGAGATAATTCAAAGTCGAGACAAAGAAAGTTAATCTCCGCAATTTTCTGTAAAAACAGCAGAAAAGGTGATAAATAAGGATTTTTGGATTAAAAAAGAAATAATAGATGTCGTTAAATCTCAAATATTTGTGAAGTGGACCCAACTATAAGCAAAAAACCCAATTGCCAGATAATTCCAAGAGATCCAAAAGAATACTATTATATAGTAAAAAGAAACTATTATTTAAACAATTTGGTTAAAAAAACCAGGAGGATTCTTTGAGAAAAATCGTGTAATGACACAAACAAACTTTGGTATTCGTAAACAGTCAAATTTATTATACTATCACGGTTGCGATAAGGTATTAGATGAAATTAAATCAAGAACTGTTTAATTTTTGAATGAGAAATCAGTGGATCAACTCCTTTAATGTAAACAAAGCAACCCAAAAAACAAAATTGCGTACAATTTACAAAGAAACCAGGGTTTTAATGAGCAGCAATGGTCTCCAACTATAAAGGGAGTTACAAATACCTGTTCTCCTTTAATACTTCCTAAATGGATACTAAGATTGCTAAGCCGTCAAAGAAGTTGAGATGTTGAAAAAGGTAACTACAATGCGTGTACACTATCAGGTGGTAAGCGAGCTATTAGAATTCGTAAGAATGAAACAATTACAGAAACAAAGGCTTTTTACTTATTGGAAAAGTGAAATCGTTATACTTTCACTGGTACGTGCTTATAGTGTCTTGTCGATTTTAACAGAATATTTTTTTGTATGTCTAGTGATCCAACGGACCTGGCAAATGTCAACAGTCCGAATAAAAGAAGTTTCTACAACAAAGACCTTATCTAAAAAGTTAAGTTGATAGTACTTCGGTGTATTTACATCTGCATTTTTCTCTAAGAGCAACATCCTCACAATATGTGCCCGCTTTCAATGCTATAGTGCGAATTTGGAAGAATGGGGAGGATGAAAATGTACAAATATTTGACAGTATGAACTTCAACATCATTTATTAATAGGATTCAGAATGAACAGTAGCAAGTATCTCTTTTACTCTGCGTACCGATTCAAATCTTAATACAACAAATGCGTGTATGTAGTATGTGTTAATACTACACAACAATCCAACTATTTTGAGCGAAGTAACGCTAAATTTACAAAGAGAGTTACAAACTGATACGTTCATACATGCTTATTTAAGTGTTCGATGTCGCAAAAATGAACGTTTGCTAGTTAAAGAGTTTTGATACATGTTGGGGTTAAGCAAATGTTGGCATATATAGTTGTAATCTGTCATGGTGCCACTGCCGTTTGAGCAAGTTCATCTTCGATTCTTAAAGTCTTATCGTTTAATATCGGTTTTCTTGCTTTTTCCAAATTCCAAACACCTGTGTATTTCAAAACATCTTTCTTTTCTATTTGTAAAGGCAAACTTGTTGCTTGTCATTTTGTGGCACTGCAGGTTTTGAGTAATTTTGGACAAGAACCACCTATTCTAGATTTTTAAAAACAAATATATAGGTGGATAGTCATAATAGTTCATTTTTAATTAATGAATGTATTTGATAAATAAAAGTAAACGGTTTAAAGACGCTCCTGTTGTGACGGCGTTCATTTAAATGTTTCATTTCGAGATATATTCGGGTGCGTTTTCTTGTTATTATGTCTACATGAGTCTTCTTCTGCATGCGGTTAAGTATTTCTAATTAATTAGTTTAATACCTTTACTTCTGGTAAACTTGAAATTTATCGAGGCAATACTGGATTGACTTGCTTTGCCAGACAGATCAACGAGCCATTACTTGAGTGAAGCAATAGTCAATGAATAAATACTAAAAATGCAAACATTTGAAGTTTATTAATGGATTGAAGATTCTAAACAATATTATTATTGGATTAAGCCGTACTCAAAAATTGAGTTGAAAAAGTATCAAATTCTTGCGCCTTTTCATTTAAATGATCGTTCAACTTCAGTGTAGAAGAATTTGTAAAAGATGAAAGTATATTCTTGGCTTGAGAAGGAGCATCAGGGCCTAAATCCGTGATTGCAGTAGTCATATTTGATAGTGCCTCCTCGTAATTTGGTTGAGAATCGAGGGCAGTTTTCAGCGAGCTCAAAGCCTCTTCAGGTCTCAACAAGCATATGTCTGCACACGCCATACCAGTTAAAGTCATTGGATTGCTATCAGTTCCGTTTAACTCTTCAAAAACATAAAATGCATCATTATAGGATTCGACGCCTCCACTAACTATTTTAATCCAAGATTGTGCCAGCTGTAGTACAATTTCTTCATCAGCCCAATCCAAAGCCTGTTTCAATGTCTGTTCAGCAGCTTCAATTTTGTGCTCTCGTAAATGAATGTATACTTGAAGCGCCACCGCCTCCAAGTTCTCTACTGACTTCTTTAATAAATCCATTGCATCATCAAAAGAACCATTTTTAATTTGAAAAATAGCTCCTAATGTTTGTACCACACTGTCTGAATTGCCATGCTGGTCAATAATTAACTCCATGTTCCCCTCCCCAGCCAGCGCCAGAATAGCAGCTGATCCAGGCGTTTTTTGAGTTAAAATACTTTGGATTGATTCTAAACTTTCACCTAAAGCTAATTTTGCCCTTGCCATATAAATTTCGGTCAATTCAAGACCTTTTTCAGACATGGATGTCGTGTCAATTTCAAATAACTTTGTATAGTTTCCACTATAAAAGTATTGACGAACAAAATACAGTTCTATCAAATATTAGTTGTTATTTAATTCCCAACTCATCTCTTACCATTAGATAAACTAGCCTCCCATGAAAACATGTTAAAAGTTTTAATTATGTTGGGCGATGTGTGGAGTAGAGAGTATGTGGGTTAATGGTGTTTGTACATGAGTAACCCTACAACAAAATGTAAAGCAAACGAACTTTCCATCAAGACTTGTAATTTTTCTAATTGCTCCGAAGCCTAATATAATATATTTCGCAGTCAGCAAGTAAAATGTTCGATAATTGAGATCCTTTTTCTACAGGTCGTTGTTGTATTCAAGAATCACCAGCAAACTACATTTTGGTCCACTGGCTTTTATATACAATGCAACAAATCTAGTGTTATAAATCAATACATGTTAACAAAGCGAACATTATAATTTATTAGAATAACAAATGGCGAGCTTTAAAAAAAAAGAAAAAAAAAAATTGTAAAACCTAGACTACCTTTGAAAGTTTGAGTTTAACTCAAGGTAACTAATCAATATATATATATATATATACTTCCTTTATTCCTCACATATTGTACTAAACCCAAAAAAAAAAAGGTTGTGGTCTTTTTTATGGCAGTATCAAAGTACAGAGTAAAACACTCTACAACTCCAATGTCTATCTAAATTCTAAAAATTAAATCCAAATCAAAAAGGCCAAAACAAACTTAAAAGTTGGAAGGGTATAAAACAGAGTCTGCATAAGCAAACGTATCTTTGATGGAGCGAGGAGAAACGAATCGAGACAGAATCATTCCGCTACCAGCTTTATCGTTAGTACCACTGGCACGAGCACCACCAAAAGGTTGTTCACCAACAACAGCACCAGTACACTTATCATTGATATAGAAGTTACCAGCGGCATTACGGAGACGGTCAGTCAACTTTCTGACAACAACACGGTCCTGAGCGAAGATGGATCCGGTTAAACCATAAGGAGTGGTAGTATCGATGAGATCGCAAACAGCGTCTAAGTTGTCATCCTCATATACATAAACAGACAGTACGGGGCCGAACAATTCGTTAACGAATATATCATGTTTAGGGTTTTTAGAAAGTAAAACGGTAGGTTCAACAAAGAAACCTTCGGAATCATCAGCTTTACCGCCAGCCAAAACTTCAATTTCAGAATCGGAAGCAGCACTCTCAAGAACCTTCTTCAGTTTGTTAAAGCTTGCTTGATGGATAACAGGGCCCACAAAATTAGCAAAATCAGTTAAAGGAGCACCGACCTTAAGAGACTTGACCTGTTTGGTAAGCTCATCACGGAAACCATTTTCCCAAGCATACTTAGAAACGTAAAGACGAGAAAGGGCAGAGCACTTTTGGCCTTGATATTCGAAAGCAGCACGAACAGCATTAACAACGGCACTCTTAATTTCAGCGGAAGAATGTACAAGATGAAAGTTCTTACCACCAGTCTCACCGACGATTTTGGGGTAAGTGCGGTATTTTCCGTTGGCAACATTCTCGCCAATTGTTCCCCAAAGGCTACGAAAGACGGCTGTGCTACCAGTAAAATGAAGACCAGCAAACTCAGGGTGGTTGAAACAAACCTTGGAGACTTCAACAGCGTCACCAGGGATAAATTGAAGTGCTCCAGCGGGAAGACCAGCTTCACGGAAGATTTGGTAAACAATGTAGCTAGAAAGGACTGCATGGTCAGAAGGCTTCATTAAAACGACGTTGCCCATGAGAAGGGGGGCAGCAGCCAAGTTACCAGCAATAGCTGTAAAGTTGAAAGGAGTAATGGCATAAACGAAACCTTCCAAAGGACGATATTCCATACGGTTCCAGACACCAGGAGTGTTTTCGGGAGGTTGGCTGGCATATAATTCACTAGCATACTTGGTATTGAAGCGAAGGAAGTCAATGATCTCCATTCCAGCGTCAATTTCAGCTTGCCAGATGTTCTTACCCTGGCCAATCATTGTAGCAGCCATGAGCTTGTAACGGTACTTGGTGCTTATCAAATGAGCAGCCTTCAAGAAAATGGCAGAACGGTCAGCAAAAGGTAAGGATTCCCAGACCTTCTTTCCACGAAGTGCTGCCTCAATGGCATCTTCAACGTGCTTGGCACCAGCACGGTGATAGCGAGCAACGACCTTTTTGTGCTCAAAAGGACAACGCTGCTCACCAATGGTATTCGTTTCAACTTCCTTACCATCAATGATGACAGGGATAGTGACAGGTAATTCAGCCTCTAACTCCTTGTAGGCCTTGACGATTCCCTCTCTGTCAGCACTATTGGGACCATAGTGTTTAGGAGGCTCGTTCTTAATGGCAGGTAATTTGAACTCAGCAAATTGTGACATTTTACTTAAAAATGAAATAAATCTAATAAGTATTAATATCGCATAAATAAAACGTAGAAAACCTAAAGATAGAAAGCAATGAAAAGACGCGTAGGGGTCTCACTCAAAACAGTTATTACATAGATATAAATACTTACTAGTTTCAATCCAAACGTTTAAAGAGCGTTAGAAATCGTTTCCTTTCTAATCGCCTGTATTGAGGTATTGGTGTTCTGGAAATATCCTGACAGAGATTTGCCTCTTATATATATACTCCTATATATTCTTATAAACAGGTAGTGTCGATGTGATCGCACTCCGTGGAATTTGCAATTTTGCTTAAAAAATCAGCTAAAATATTGATTATGAGACTTATAGAAGTGAACCCTGAACTTGTTGGTCTTTGGTCGTATTATTTGATTTATTTCAAAGGGAAGTGTTTTAACTGCTTTTAATCACACTCGGACATCTTCACATTATCTTACCGAACTATTAAATAGATAGCCTGAAGGCTTGGAATTGTATTTCGCTTAAATTGTAATCTAGCGCAAATCTTTATGATTGTTAATATTAAACTCTTGCTTCGTACTATTGAATCAGCTAGCTCTTTGCAGGGATTACTTCAAACTTAGTTTTGCATCCGATCCTCAGATTGTGTATCTGATTTAATTTATGAGTTCAAACTATAGTTGCAGAAAACCGAATTACAAAAAGAAGTAGGAAGGAAACATGACACTTTTTTAATGTTTATAAAATAGTAAGATATCAATAAAGCGGAACGAGTTTTTGTCTGATACTACAAAACAAATTTTATCGAAATGATGATTTCAGCATTTTGCATTGATATAATTTTTGGACAAAAAAGCTTTTTTCCAATGTTCACAAGTAGAAATGGTATCTATTTGAACGATAAGTTAAATTCTTGACATTAGATTACTCTCATAGCATAAAAAAATATTGTAGGATTTGACAAATTTAAAGAAAGTTTCCCAAGAGTACTTGATGCAGTGAATCTTTGTCAAGTTTATATCGTTCACCTGAAGAACGAACAATAATTTCACATATTCCTTCCTCTTGAAATCTTGATCCTACAACTATTACAAATGGATATCCAATCAACTCAGCATCTCTCATTTTATATCCAAAAGCTCTATTTTGTCTGTCCTCCAACAGCACATTATCAAAGCCTACAACGTTAGCCGTGGCATCGTAAACCGTTTCAGCGCTCTGAATATGATTATCAGAAGTAGGAACAACTAGTACTTTCCAAGGAGCTATCGACGATGGCCACACTAAACCCTTTGCATCTTTGGTTACATGAGCGACTGCAGCTATAAGTCTTGAAACACCGATTCCATAACATCCCATATGAAGGACTTCCTGTTTGTTTTTTACTTCTACCGTTGCATTAAATTTGGAGGAATAAATTTTTCCAAGATAGAAGGCATGTCCTACTTCAATCGCGGTAGTTGAAGTTAGCTGATCATTGCAATTAGGGCATGAAATATCACTGGATGTTTTAGACAAATCAAGCATTTCGGAATTTGTTGAATAATGACAAGACGGACATGTATAGATTACATCTTCTCCCACAGGGTGTCGATAATGAAATTCGTGTGATAAGTTTCCTCCAATATTACCCGTAGCAGCTTTCACCATCACGAATGGCAATCCCACTTCTTTGAAAAAAGTATGATATGCTTGCAAAACATCCTCGTAAGTTTTCATAGCGGATGCTTTGTCGATATCAAAAGTATAAAGATCCTTCATCATGAACTCTCTACCGCGAAGAAGACCACCTCGCGGACGTAATTCATCCCGAAACTTTCGACCTATCTGGTAAACACGTATCGGTAATTGCTTTTGAGAATCTATGATTGTAGCCATAGTGCGAGTAACATCTTCCTCATGGGTAGGAGCAAGGCACATTTCTCTGTCATTTCGGTCATGAAGACGAAAAAGTTCACTTCCAGTCTTTTGCCATCTTCCACTTTTCTCCCATATCTCCTTACTAGAAAGATGTGCCAAACTGATCGCTGAAGCACCCAAAGAACGCATTGATATGTGCAACAAGTCACATATTTTATTTTGTACACGCAACCCCAGAGGTAAATATTGAAAAATTCCAGGCATAGACGGCTGGATAAACCCCATATCTATAAGTAACTGATTCGCTGATTCCGGGACATTGTATTTACGTATCGCTTTCCCTAGCACTTCAATCGATGCACGATTCCTTAAATGTTGTAGCATTTTTTAAACATGGTGTTTTTATACAAAAGCATATAAAAAATTTCAGAATCGCAAAATAAATGATCCAATAGAAGTAGTTTGTCAATAGTAATCGAAATAGGCGCTGGGTTCGTCCAAATAAATAACTGAGTTGACCTCCTTATTGCAATAAGGCTAGCAAAAAGTTAGGAATAGCCTACAGCACCCCGGATTCCCATGTTGTCTCCAACCATAGTACTAACGAGGCCCTCAGACGCTTAACTGCAGTGATCAGACGGGAACTGGTGTTTTCGCCTAGGTATGGCCGTAGACAGCACTATAAGTAATTAGTAAAATATATATATGATATCCTTAACCAGATTTTAGTAAAAAAAATTTGGAATTAATTGTGGAAATGTAATCTAAATTTATTGAATGTATCTACTGCTTCAGTTGCTTAAAGTATTTTACTTCTTAAATATCAAATTGATCGCAGAATTATGTGTAGATAAACGCTTAATTGCATTTTTCACAAATTTGTTAAGTAATCGTTGTAAATGTAAAGTAAATATACAAATGCAGTAATTCAAAAATAAATGCTGATGAATAAGAACTTAATATTTGCTGAACAACTCCAATTAATCTTCCAAGTTCTCAAATATTTAAAAATACTAAAAGACTTTCCTATATTTCCAAAACCCCGTTTTTTTTTCCATTCCCTAAAAATACATTGCTACATACTAAATCCAAAGGATGCTTGATTTTTTCTTTTTTTGCTTTTTTTCAACTGTCGGTAATCCTCTTCTAATTCAGATAAAGCATCCGATTCCTCATCTATTAAGTCATCGTTTTCCGTTTCTTGTGCTCCAGCTTTTGATACTATTTCTTGTTTCAGGTTATTAGAAGCTTCGTTTTTCTGTGCCTTCAAAAATTCTTTCTTGGATTTCCTTTTTTCACGTCGGGTGTTACGCTTCTCCTTTACTTCCTTTTGTTTGGACCAAGCTTCGTTCTTAATTTTTGCTGGCCGAGCTAATTTTTTGGGTTCAGTTTTTTCGACTTCCAATCGGCGTCGTCTGGCCTGCTCGCGTACTTGATCACGGTATGGTATGGTTGCATAATCAATGTCAAATTTTTTAAAAATATTTTCGGATATTTCGGTGTCTTTTAACTCTGGCATTTTTGGAAGATGTAATAAAGCGTATGCCGTGGCCAACTGTCCCAAATCCAAATCTTTGATACGAAAAATAAACGACGCATGATGTTTTGTGTACGCACGAACATGTGAAACAAACGCTCTTAATCCCTTATCATATAGATCTCTGTCTTTGGATACGATTTTTCTCAATTCGTGGGTTAATACTTTAAGTCGTGAAAGATCTAAAGCTTCAATTGGAGTGTCTATACGAGTAATAGGTACCTTCCTAACCCTTAACAATTCCTCATATTCTTCTTCTCTTCCATCATTTAACAAAACTATTGCAACACCCGCTCGACCAGCGCGACCAGCTCTGCCGCATCTATGAGAAAAAGATTTCGGATCCAAAGGCGGGTCGAGCTGAAGAACAAAGTCAACATTTGGAATATCAAGACCCCGGGAAGCAATGTCAGTTGTAAAAAGAACTGTTTTTTTATTTGATTTCTTAAATTTTTCAAAATTACGTGATCGATTCGACTGAACTTGCTGTCCATGCAAAGCTACTATTTCAAACGGTAATTTATAAGTGAGAAAAAGGGAGTTAAAATATTCAACAGAAGCACAAGAAGAAAAAAAAACAATTGCTTTTTCGTATTCGATCGTACAAAGCAAATGTATCATACATTGTACTTTGTATATGGGAGGAATCACTAAAGATTGTATAGCTAGACTTGACGGTGTTCTTGTATCAATTTTTTTTGATGTAACTGTCACAGAAACACGTACGCTATTTCGAAGGCCAGCAATTTTTAAAAATGATGACACAGTGTCATTCATTGTTGCGCTAAACAACCCAGTTCGACGTTGTTTCGGAAGTTGAGATATAATGGATTGTAATGTACGCTGAAATCCCATGTCAATAAGGGTATCAGCTTCGTCTAATATTAGTATTTCCAAATGCTTACTGGATATATGAGAAAGCATTTCATTCAATCGACCGGGTGTACCAATCACCACTGAGGGGTTTTTTTCCCGAAATGAAGCTAAATCATTCGTGAGCGTTCCCTTTCCCCCAATATACATATCTGCAACGAGTTTTTTCCCTCCATCCAAAGAGTCTGGTTGGTACGCCAAAAGCTCTTTGGTAACATTGAATATCTGTGTAGCTAATTCACGAGTAGGTGCAACAATTAATGCACCCAAACCTGTTTCGTCCGTATCTCTACGAGTGACTTTATCGAAGCAAGGAAGTAAATAGGCCAAAGTCTTGCCTGAACCCGTTACTGCTTCAACTACCAGATCTTTATTTTTCAAAAATAATGGTATGGCATTAGCCTGAACGGGTGTCATTTTTTTAAATCCTTGAGCAGCTACGGCGTTCTTTCTAGTTTATGTTAGTGCTTGTAAATTGTTGATTTGACAAAATCCTGGTATCATTTAGATAATAAAAATTTTTGAACAGGTTAAACATGTAGCAGAACCTAAAATTTTTATTTTAGAATTGAAAACTTACAGCCATTTATCTATATTAATACTCTGAAAACTCATTGTCCCCTCTTTGAAGACCAATTCAATTTTTCGCGAGGTGAGCCAGAGGGGAATGCTTATAGGGAGAGAGAGGAACTGCTAGCGTTTAACCACAACAATTTCAGAAAAGCGTTTATAAAAGTTAGCATGCTTATCAAAGTAAAAGTAAGATAAATTTATTTCTTTTTTATGTATACTAATATATAATCATAGACATTGACAGGGAAAGAGGTTCGTGTTTTAAATGTTGAAAACATTTATATGCAGTTATAATTCATCTATGTTTCTAACCAAAATATAAGATCGAATTAGACATTGATCCAAATGACAAGGTTTCTAGGATCAAAGAACGGGTTGAAGAAAAAGAGGGTATCCCTCCTTCACAGCAGCGTCTGATCTACGCTGGAAAGCAAATGTAAGCACTATGGGAACATCCATACAATGATTCTAACAAACATCACGTAGGGCTGATGATAAAAATGCTGAAAGTTATCATTTAGAAGGAGGCAGCGTCTTGCATCTTGTGTTAGCTCTTCGTGGAGGAAGTTGCTAGTTGTTGCATACTTTATTTATAAAGAAAAATTATGTATAAAAAATCATACTTTTATTTAACGCTATAAACGAAATCTTTTTACTGTTTTACTAATACTAAGAGTAACGAAATGAGAATTGAGTCGCTTTATTATTGCTCTGTTTCATTTTATGTGAATCTATTGATTTGTATAAAAATATTGCTTAAGCTTTTCTAAACTTAAGACGTTTTGGTGATCATGAATTTCAGCGATAAGATTGATTACTTCTTGTTAATTTATGAGTAAAGTAGTCGTAAAGAGACGTTTTGCACAGAAAAGTCAATATATAACAACAATTGCTTGCGCATTCCCATCTGATATCAAAGTATATAAAGCAGTAGCATGCGAAGCAAAACTTCCTCAGTACAACATCGAATGTAATTACCATAAACGCAAAATCTCTAGTAAGACTAAAAGAAAATGTTGTTTAAATAAAACTAACTGCAAAATGCTATGTAGCAAAAACATGGGCTGTTGTGGGAATCGAACCCACGACCACCATCACCCTAAGATGGTATCATACCACTAGACCAAACGGCCACATTGATAGGGGTGCCACTTAAACATATATAAAGGAAATATACATGTAAATCTATATAAATTACATTTTTAAGGAGGAAAGTATAATCAATATGCTTATAAATTGCCATTTCAATGTATTGATTCTCATTTTTCTATTTAAGAAGTTTTAAATTTTTTTTGTTTATGAGAAAGTGACATCGGCTTTAAGGAACTGCTCTATTTAAAAGCAAGAGAGATTCATTTAATTATAAATAGTCTGCATAAAGCCAAATTACTATTATAAAAATTAAAAAAAAATGATATTCTTTCTTAATTTCAAATTAATTCTGATAACCGGATTTTCGAAGTTTTATGTAATCTTAAGATTGAAGTACTAGTTTTTATAATCGTGAGTACAAAAAATCCATCCAAAAATCTTTGGGCTGTATATTTAAGAACAAATTAAAGTAACTTTAGTTTAATCAACAAAGGTAAGGATTTATAAACTTCATTAGGTGTTTTTTAAAGTTATTAAAAAAAAAAAAAAAAAAAAAAAAATCTCTCAAATTGTTCGGCTACAGATTTTTTGAAAGCTTCTATTTTCCAATAAGGATTCTAATAAAATATAATAAAGAGGGAAAAATGATGCTAAATTATAATTTTTTTTATTGGTTTCCCAAATTTTTAATCTTTTTTTATTGAATTAATGTTGTAATAATTTAAAAAATATTGTATTAAAGAGTAATGTTTATGATCGCAACTAAGCACTTTTCTCCGCCTGGCGGTAGTTCTAGCTTACTAAGTGCTATAATTTCACCTATTTAAATTTTTGATTAAAACCGTCAACCAAAATTATAATTCAAATGCGTGGATTTATTGCAAACTCTTTAAAGCCGCATATGAGATCTTTTGCTCTGCGCAGAAGTTTTACTAGCTCTCGTATTTTGAGAAAGGTGAACGCAGTTGAATCGTTTGGCGATTACAATACTCGAATTAGGTATGTATAGTCAATAATATATCATAGTAAAAAATAAAAGATAAAACTTTTTCGAATAGATCTCCTTGCTAATTGCTACTAGTGCTGACAAAGTTACCGTCGTTGATTTCTATGCAGACTGGTGCGGTCCTTGCAAATACCTCAAACCGTTTCTTGAAAAATTAAGCGAACAAAATCAGAAAGCATCTTTTATTGCTGTTAATGCAGATAAATTTTCTGATATTGCTCAAAAGAACGGTGTTTATGCCTTGCCTACCATGGTATTGTTTCGTAAGGGTCAAGAATTGGACAGAATCGTCGGCGCTGATGTGAAAACTTTATCTTCTTTGTTGGCAAAATATCAAGAATAGAATATGGGATATTGGTGTCCCCATTCGTAAATTGCTTGATTTACTTTCTCGATTCAATTTGTTGATTGCACTGTATTATGTCAAAACTAGGTTTTAAAAACTTGACACGGCTTATTTTATTTAAGATTTAAGATTTAAGGGTTTTTACTTTATGAATTTCATTATATAATTGCCGGACCAAATTTGCTGAAATCAAAAATATCCTTTCAGAAATACCTAATAGGGGAATGTTCAACTCAATTAACACAGGAAGCTACAAGAATGAGCTATTTTATAACAACGTGAGTATTTCTATGAGGTGATTAAGGAATAATTTTTGAGGTTCATAGATAAAGCATTAATATATCCTTTACGTTTGTGACATAACCATTCGATTTTGGATATTATTACACAGATACTGCTCTATTTATTCATTTAGACATAACACCATGAACGAGAATGCGTATATAATACACGGTTTTAAACCAGACAACAAAACATAATTTCAGGCATTAATCAGCAATAAAGAAAAATCTAATTATAGTTTTCGTTTTTAACAAAATTTGAGGCTCTAAATGTATAGTGTATTCAAGAAGTTATTCAATATCCTCAAAATAATAAATAGAAATTATGCGTTGAACACATAATATAACTTTGAAGGCATCAGTACTCTTTATTAAATCCAAAAGCTTAGGAATTGTATTTTCATCATTGCAACAACTTATTAATAAAGCGGCATACGCAAGTTGATGAGGATGTGCCATTAAACATAAACTGCTGGCATATGAATCGTTAACAATGCTCCTATTTCCTCGATCGTTAGAAAAATCTAATCGACTGTGATTTTCAATATAAGAAGTATACATACCAAGCAAACTCAAGCTGCTTTTGATTGATAATGCCATCATGAAATGCTTGCTCAAGAGAAGTGTAGGGATGGTGAACAATGAGAAATGCATCAAGGACTGAAATGATTTCAAATTCTATTTCGGAAATATTAGAACGACTAAGTTTAACTTTTAGGCTCCAGAGATCATTAGCCTCATTGCAAATTGTGCGAATGTGAACAGGGCATTCTTCCACTTTGCATGATAAATAAATGCATGTAGCCACTAGCGCCTCCAAAGAAAAACCCTTTTCCTCATTTTTTTTTAGCATGTAACGCCTTAATAAAACGATGGCTGTAGCTAAGACACGCTGCCGAAGCCTGAGCCTGTCTCCAAACGTTTGTACAACTAGAATTGTATCAGCAAAACGAAGTGTAAATGAAATCACAAGCTAGAATAAGCCGAAAAAAATTAATGAAAATATACCTTTCCATTGATATATTGTATCTTTAGATAAGCAAGTTGGTTCCAAAGATTCCAAATCTGTGGATAAGAATAATTGTGTTCTGTAAGGTCAGCTTGAAAAAGTATACTAAGGAATAATAAAGGTTCGAAGATATTTTAAACAAAAACTAACAAAGAGGCTAAAATCGCTTTAAATTAAAGTCAACGAAACGAATGAGAAGCCGAAATAAACTGTGATTGCAAGACATTTGCGCAAAATGACTCAAACAAGATACATCCAGTTTAGTCGATACTCGTGACTAGAAGTAGACAGAAAAGCTATTCCTCTGATCAGTAATTAGACGTAGATCAGCTCACTCGCAAGCCTCAATTTGTCAAGAATATGTTCAGCAGTAATAAAATAGAAAAGCAGATATTCAAAACTCAATTAAGACATTTTAAAGAAGAATAGGAATGAATTAAAGGCCAATTACCTTCTCGTAAAACCTTTAAAATTAAAATTGATAACCTTACAATTGACTAGAGGCCCAGTAATTTGCTGCCATATATCACACGATATTTTAAGCTGATTGACCCTTAAATATCATAAGAGATAATAAAAAACAGTGTCACAGATTTTACTATTTACGATAAATTTTCATGGGCTGCTGGTATGGTCAGATACATTGACCTGTGAGGACTCACCTATTTCTCTTTACCCCGGTACACTCATTACCGGCATGAAGGATGCCAACTGAATTATCTGATATCACTATACAAAGCGTACTTCCATGTGATTATAGTTTGTTTAAAAATAATTTACGGGTTTCAAGGCTTCCAGAATCGCGATTTGTTTTTTCCCCAAAAGAAGAAATAAATTGCCAATCTCTTCTTCAAGGTCCGGAATTGGTATGTTTAATGTAAAAGGATTTTCTTTAACCATTAGAAAACTGCTTTAGATAATTTAAACTTCATTCATAAACAGAAATTTGAGCATCAATTTCGACATGGCTATTGGAAATTGCACCCACATCCGCATCATCAACATGATTCAATAATTCCTGCAAGTTGGATTCATGATACTCCGCATATGAAACTCGTCTTTCATCGTTTACAGAATTTACCTGACGGTGATCTGTTACTAGAGAATGACCCTAAAAATAACGTTGGTTATTTCATTAGCGGAGGGATTGCTGGAATCGTCTCTCGTACCTGTACAGCGCCATTAGATCGGCTAAAAGTCATGTTGATTTCAGACACTGGTTCTAAACCTTCCCCGAAGTATCCTTTTGCTACTTTGCTACATACCACTAAAGTTTTATGGAACCGTAATGGGATACGTAGCTTCTTTGTGGGAAATGGCATTAATGTTTTAAAGGTGATGCCTGAATCCTCCATAAAATTTGGTACATATGAAGCGATGAAACGAGTACTTGGAATATCTTCAAGCTCTGAAAATCATAGTCCTCTTTATTCTTACTTAGCCGGTGGCATGGCTGGTTCAGTTGCTCAAATGTTTATATATCCGGTAGATACTCTGAAATTTCGCATTCAGTGCAGCGATTTATCTCGTGGTCAGCATGGAAAAAGCATTATTTTGTCCAACGCAAAGGAACTTTATAAAAGCGTTGGGATACGGGGTTATTACAGAGGCGTGCTCGTGGGCATACTGGGTATGTTTCCATACAGTGCAACAGATTTGGGAACATTTGAGGGCCTTAAGAGGACATGGATAGGTATCTTAGCAAGTCGTGACAATGTCGATCCACAAGATGTGAAACTTCCTAATGGTTTAGTGATGGCATTTGGAGCACTTTCTGGAAGCACTGGCGCTACCATAGTGTTTCCACTTAATGTCATACGTACTCGTTTACAAACGCAAGGTACGTCTGCACATCCTGCAACATACGATGGATTTATAGACTGCTTTTACAAAACTACAAAAAATGAAGGTTTCCGTGGGCTTTATAAAGGATTGTCTCCTAATTTGTTGAAGGTAGCACCTAGTGTCGCTATTTCATATCTGGTATATGAGAATTGCAAAAAATGGTTGGGCCTAGAGTAAGGCACATTTTCTAACTATTTATAATTCTTATTGGTAGGGACCTTTACTTCAAAATTAATAATTCTTTCATTGATAATGATAATCCTTTATCGCAAAACTGATTCTTTATTTACTTTACCTAATCCCCTCTTATTTCATAGCAGATACCCATTTTTCTTGCACTACATTCTGAAAAGAAAATTAGAGATACCTCTAATCCGAATTTGTATATTTCTCGACCCAAATTTCCGTCATCATTGGTCCAATATCCACATTTCGAACAGGAATGGTGATGCCCTTAAATTGCCTTGTTGCGTCTGTTTCTCTCGCTTGCGGCGGAAGAAACCACTCTTCCCATTGTTTTGGTCTGGGAAAACCATCTTTTAGCGTTACCCGAAGCGTCCAAGTGCATTCTAATTTCAGTATTATTAGAATTGAATTTAGTAATAGAATATTTTTTTAGAAAATAATACTGTTTATACCTTGTTCAATAAGAGGAAGTCCATTTGTTATATTGAGTAATTGGATGAGCGAAGCTCTCATGTATTCAACGTAAGCATCTGTGAATGGCTCATTTGTTGAAATTCTACAATATTGTTAAAAGATGCCTATGCCAAGCTAATGATAGTCATACTGTTTCTCAAGTAAGAAATCAGGAATAATCGGGATAGAATCCGTTGAAAAGACATATCGTTCCTCTTCTCGCTGCTCTTTGTTAATAATAGAGAGTGCAACTTGATGTACTGATCCCTAGACGAGCAGTTAGAAAAAGAATTGGATGACTAAGAATACCGTCTGAAGCTCCTCGATACAAGATTGCACTACTTCTTCAATATATTCGCACAAGATCGGATGCCTTGATTGCCAGACAATTGTATTGTATTTTCGAGCTTTTATAAAAAGGTCTAATATGAGAGTTAAATCAAAAGCTAAAAAATCGAATACCTTGAGGATAGAGTCTTCTAGCGTAAAGAATACAATGAATGCTTACAAGCACTGAATTGTAAGCAAAAATGGAAGTTCAAAGTTGCACACATACAAAATTCTCCAAATATATCAATACATTCTAATAGTTTAGCAAGCAAAAGACCCAAATAATCATACTAATAACATACTTTTCACAGACCATCCTGTGTCGTTTTCCATCAGACATGAACGATACGATGATTACTATATTCAAAAATTTCTTAATATGTTCGTTCAAATTCGAGAATTCTATCTTTTCTGAATGAAGCGAGAAAATAAATAAATTATAAAGTTATTAAACCAAAGATATGCAAACTAAAAGAATATCAGCAAACATAGTAATTACATGGATTACAATAACGTACCCGCGATTATTGACGGGATTCCGTAAAACTAACAAAAGACAAATAAGATAGCTGGATAATGAACTGTTCTATTAATTGGTCAATATTTTTTTATTTTGCGTTATTACAATTTTAGCATCAATCAAATAAAATTGGACATGTGACAAAAATATTTATGGGGTAAAGTTCTGTAAAATCGTTATTTTCAAGATTAACGTGCCAAAATCCTTCGAAATTATAACAGGGGTCGCTGAAAAATTTGCCCATATATTTCAATAAATTTTGAAAAAGGAATGGAGTGGTGGGATTCTTTGAATTGCTTGCGAAATCCCTGCGAGCTTGCCAGTCTTACTTCATAGCTACCGCCTTCCAACTACTAAACGTACGAAAACATCGAAAGGACTAAAGCGGGTGTTTACTAGCATTTTATCGAGCTTAAAAGTCTTAATGAAATCTTATAATCACATTAATATTAAAAACGGAAGCGAAAAATTGCAGATAAGAAGTTAAGCGGAAAAATCAGGATTAGGCCATTTAAAGTAATGGATATGATTGATGAGGCTATAACAGAAGTTGTTAGGAAAATTGAAAGAGAAAGATCAGTTATTCATGGCGCCCTTTCCATGAAGCGCTTGACTCAGAATCAGACAGTTCACCAACAACTTCATAGCAATATTGAAGAATCAAAAAAGAGCATTATTTATTTAGAAGAACGCTTAGAAAAACTAAAGCTTCGCAAAAATGGTGTCCGAAAGAGTAATTCTGAGAAACCGTCCGTTGGCATTGAGAAGAATCCATCCTTTAGCACTACAAAATCCGCTAAAAGCTTTTCCTCTACTTCTTCTAATATCGATTCTAACTTGGATTTGCTAAATTATGATACCCCTCTTACTATTTCAAAGATATCATTCTTATTACAACAATTGGAGTTCAAATTATCTGTTGAGGAACAATATCGAAAAGGTATTGAAAAGATGGCAAAGCTCTATGAGCGTGAACATGACCGTCGTAGTATAGCTGAAGCAGAGAAGAAGTATGTAGAAAGTGCTCAAAAGATTACCTTACTCAAGCAAGCTTTGAAGCGATACCATGACTTGCATATCGAAATCGATGAGGAAGATGTTCCCAGTACGGAAAGTAGAGGTAACTTAAATGCCCGTCGTCCCCAGTCTGGTCTCCTTAAAATTACCGTAGGATCTCTAAGGAACGTCACGCATTCTGCTGGAATCTCCAAGCAAACGGAAATGATAGTTGCAATTCGTGCAGAGGATCTTGAGCGTGCACGTACTCGTCCAAGCCGCACCGACCGTTTTAATGAAACTTTTGAAATTGATCTGGAGAAGACTAATGAGGTCGAAATAGTTGTTTACGAAAAGAAAAATGAAAAATTGCTATTACCTGTTGGTTTACTTTGGATACGGTTATCGGATTTAGTAGAAAAACAAAGGCGAAAAAAGGTTGAACAAGAGGTTTCAGATAAAGGTTGGGTTAGTGCCGACAAAATGATTAATCAAAGACTTTCAATATTTTTACCTTCTGCTCTTAATAATATTTCAAAGCCTGAAAGTACTGACCGCCCCAACACAGCTAGCGGTAATCAAAGTGTGAGTGCTTGGTTTTCTCTTGAACCCATGGGACAAATTAATTTGACCATGAATTTCACAAAGCATAATACAAGGAAGAGACCTATGGATGCTGGCCTCGGTCGTCAAGGTGCTATCCGTCAACGCAAGGAAAGCGTACACGAAGTTTATGGTCACAAATTTCTACAACATCAATTTTATCAAATTATGCGTTGTGCTTTATGTGGAGAGTTTTTGAAGAATGCTGCTGGTATGCAGTGCATTGATTGTCATTACACCTGTCATAAAAAATGCTATCCAAAGGTAGTTACTAAATGCATTTCAAAGTCTAGCGATTCTGCTTCTAGCGAATACGAGAAAATCAACCATAGAATTCCTCATCATTTTGAATCTCACACAAACATAGGTGCTAATTGGTGCTGTCACTGTGGCTACATCCTTCCTTTAGGAAGAAAAACTGCCAGGAAATGTACGGAGTGTGGAATAACTGCGCACGCTCAGTGTGTTCATCTTGTTCCGGATTTCTGTGGTATGTCTATGGAGATGGCTAACCGGGTTATTTCTGAGATTCGTACAACTAAAATTTATAAAGCTCAACAACATAAACAGAAAAGTTCACATCACAAGCATCATCATCATAAAAAGTCTAAGTCTTCATCTTCGAAACATAAGGAAAATGACAAAGCATCCGTTTCTATTACAACCACCACAACACCATCTATCACTCCTGCAGACCCTGTTCCAACTTCTCCAAAACCACTGGCAATTGAACCGGTTAAAAGAAAGCCTGTACATGCCGGTAATTTAGAAGTGACATCAGTCTCTGATAATAAACTTGGCGCTACAGTTCAGGTTGTCGAGCAGAAAGTGGATGACAAAGCTGATGCGTTGACGAAACCTCCTTCCCTAGATGCTGTGAAAGAGCCAATCCCAGTACCATCAGTTGAAACCTCTGTTGTTGCTCAAGACCTAACGCATAAAGCTAAGCGTATCGGACTTGAAGACTTTACTTTCTTATCTGTGCTAGGCAAAGGAAATTTCGGTAAAGTAATGCTGGCTGAGCTTAAAAGTGAAAAGCAATTGTATGCTATTAAAGTTTTGAAAAAGGAATTCATCTTAGAAAACGATGAAGTCGAAAGCACTAAATCCGAAAAACGCGTTTTTCTCGTTGCCAACCGAGAGCGTCATCCATTTTTGGTAAACCTGCATTCTTGCTTTCAAACCGAAACCCGTATTTACTTTGTCATGGATTTTGTGAGTGGTGGTGATTTGATGCTTCACATTCAACAGGAACAATTTTCACGTAGAAGGGCACAGTTTTATGCTGCTGAGGTGTGTCTTGCTCTAAAATACTTTCATGATAACGGTATCATATACCGTGATCTTAAGCTTGATAATATCCTTTTAAGCCCAGATGGTCATGTTAAAGTGGCCGATTATGGTTTGTGTAAGGAAGACATGTGGCATGATAACACTACTGCCACGTTTTGCGGTACTCCTGAATTTATGGCACCGGAAATCTTATTAGAACAGCAATATACGAGAAGCGTTGACTGGTGGGCTTTTGGTGTACTAATTTACCAAATGCTGCTTGGTCAATCTCCATTTAGAGGAGAAGACGAAGAAGAAATTTTTGATGCAATTTTATCTGATGAACCTTTGTATCCTATTCATATGCCAAGGGATTCCGTTTCTATATTACAACAACTTTTGACTCGCGATCCTAAAAAACGACTTGGATCTGGCCCTAACGATGCAGAAGATGTCATGACTCATCCATTTTTTAGTAACATTAATTGGGATGACATCTATCATAAGCGAACTCAACCACCGTACATTCCAAGTTTGAATTCACCTACGGACACCAAGTATTTCGATGAGGAATTTACCCGAGAACTCCCAGTTCTTACTCCTGTTAATTCTATTCTGACGAAAGAGATGCAGCAACATTTTGAAGGTTTTTCTTATTCATGCGAGGATGATAAACCCTCGACTACCGATAATGCTTAGCACCTTAAATTGAGCATAAAGTTACTCTCATTTTCTTAATCTTTCATTGCATTGATAAATTATTCTAATTTCGACTTTTTAAACTAAACATTTTTGGATTTCTTTACTACCTGGGTTGTATCTATGATATTATAAGCATGCACATTAATAATCCATACAGTGGCATTAGACTTTTGTTTATGAAAGCACTAGCAAAGTAGTAATTTACTGAGTTTAATAATTTACCGTTTATTGGTCAACAGCTATAGTGCTAATATATGTTAATATCCATCGCATTTGTATCTATGGAGCAAAATTTTTGGATACATTCAATGAAACCCGCCAAATATACCTATGCTTAAGTAATTGCTTTAGTGCAACCCTGCATGTGGGTCTTCTGGTTGTCTTTCGGGATCAAGTTTGATACTAGTATCGATACGTAAAATAGCAATGCATGCCTCAACGGCGCTCTTCAAACTTTTCAACTTAGACATGGATGGCTCAAGAACACCAGCCTTAACATTATCACGAATTACGCCATTAAGTAAATCAAGACCATAATTTTTGTATCCCCGTTTCTTAACATCTGTAACCTCAGCATTTTGACTGGCTGCGTGATAAGCACGCAACTTAGCTGTCAGTTCAGTAGAGTCTTTGGCGGCATTGACGGCCAAAGTTCTGGGAATAATTAACAAAGCTTGTGCAAACTCAGCAATTGCAAGTTGCTCACGAGAGCCCAAAGAGGTAGCAAAATTTTCCAAGTAAATGCTCAGAGCTGTTTCCACAGCGCCGCCACCAGGAACGACTTTGCCGCTCTCAAGAGTGCGTTTGACGACGCTTAAAGAATCATGCATTGAACGCTCCATTTCATCTAAAGAGTATTCATTGGGGCCTCGCAGAACAATTGATGCAGACGAATAAGCTTTGGTTCCTTTGACAAGAATACATTCATCATCCGAAAATTTTTCTTGAACAACCTCTTCAGCCGAGCCCAAGTAGGAACTTTCAAAGGTTTCTTCACCCTCTAAATTTGACAATGAACTGAGTAAGGTAGCACCGGAAGCCTTGGCGATACGTCTCAAATCTTCCTTTTTGCATCTACGAACAGCCATTGCGCCAGCTTCAATAATGGATTTCAAACAGAGATCATCAATGCCCTTTGTGGTAAGAATAACATTGGCACCCGCATTGAGAATTTTTTTGACGCGTTCCAGCGTAATCATAACTTCTCGTTCACGGATCTTTTCAAGTTGATCGGGGTCATCAATCGTCACATGCACACCTAACGCCATTTTAGTTTTTTGCAAATCCATATCCAAAACAGCAATTTTAGCATTCTGAACACGAGTTTTCATAGCTTGACTGGCAATGGTACAATTTAAAGCATAACCTTTAACCAGGACGGACTCTCGAGAACTTTTGCCATGTGCCTTCAAAATGTTGACAGCTTTAACAGGGTAACGGGTCTCACCCTTAGAATTAGAAGTTTTGACGGAAAGCATTGCGTCAACAGCCATGGTTGAAAAAAAGTCTGAATCATTACCAATAATTTTTGAAGACATACTGGTTTTGGCAACGTTAATAAGACTCTCTTTTCCCAAACTATCTACGCTGCAGCTCAAGACATCTGTCATAAATTTTACGGCTTCACGGATAGCAAGTCGATAACCGGTTATAATAGTAGTGGGGTGAATTTTGTTTTTGACAAGCTCATTCGCACGTCTCAACAATTCAGCCGCAATAATGACAACACTAGTAGTTCCATCACCTACTTCTTTGTCTTGTTGTTGAGCTAATTCAACCAGCACTTTACCAGCAGGATGTTCAACATCCAATAATGATAAAATGGTAGCACCATCGTTTGTAACAGTAACATCCTAATACAAGTTAGATAGAAATAAAAGAAAGTAAGAAAAAATATAATAAAAGATGAACTATAATGGCAGGAATACTTATTAATTCGATTCACAATATAAGGTTGACTCTTCCCTGCCAATTAAGATTTCCTTAAATGCGAGAAGATTACAACACTAGCGTATCAAATCAATAAATATTGGTTAAAGGCCAATATCCCCCATTATTGTCTAAAATTTTCTTTTCTTCACGAGGTCTTTAACATACACCAATATCGTCAACGAGCATTTTGTCTAACCCGACAGGACCCAAGGATGATTTGACGACATTCGCAATTGCGGTCGTTGCCAAAACTAAAATGTTAAAAGTTATGAAAAGAAAATTAACATACCATTTTGGTTTCGTACGTCCTCTCCACTGATTTTTTCACCACTCAAAACTACAACATGTTAATAATTTACCATCCAGCGCAATATTGGATGCTTACAAAGAGTGGATTCTCTCGGTGCTTGAAACATTTCAGCTAGATTCGATGTTCTCCTCTAAACTGATTAACAATCTTTGTTTACACGTTTGGCAGACGTCGAGGGAGGAAGGTTCTTTGAAATGTACTAAAAGCATTCAAACCCTCTAAGTGTTACCTCATATAGCGTAATGTTACCCTCTTGGTGGAAACTAAAATTCTGCAACACAAACTACCTGTGCACTATTTGCAGCATAGGGACAATTAACAAATTCAATAATTTTGATTTACGAAGGATGTCTTTCACGTTTGAAAGCATTATGTAAATTTATCGACTGCATTAAAAAATATAACAATTTGGTTGACTACACTGTATTTAATGATAGTGCAGTTTAATCATTGAGAAAGCCCGGTCAGTTTGTTTACCACTGTATAACTAACAGTTTAAAAGCCCTTAAAAAAAGACAACTTAATGAAACTAGATACTTAAATTACTAAAAGCTGTAAGGGAATTGAAGTTTCAACTGTCTTTGTGCTTCAATTGCAGTGTAAAAAGTTACGCTGTTTTAGCAAAGCACAAAAGACAAATTTTGCAATACTCAAAGCTATTTAACTATAAATTTTTTAAATTTTGAAAATGTTAATAAGTATATCTATTTGCATTTACGAAATTGCCTATTTTAAATCGGTAAAGACCAAAACCCTTTTTAGAAACGTATTAAAGATATGTTAGGAAGGCTGGCAAGTGATTCAATTGCATGACCAAGGCTGGATTAAGACAACACGTATTGCTAAAATACTTGTATCTAATTATGAAATTTCCACAATACTATCTGAACTAATAACGAGTATTGTTTACTTCTTGTTTGCTCCAACAACGAACTAGAAATACCGAAATAGGGGTCGTCAAGAAGTTTCTATTTTAATAATTATCAATAATGCACTTAAATACTTGGACCTAAATGAATAATAATATATATGAAGGCTGATATATGTATAACGATAAAGAACGAGCGGATGGCTGGATACTTATTTTCTCGTCAGCGTGACGCATTTTAAACATCGCTATAGTAGTCATCTAAAGTTATATATACATATTAAAAGTACACTTGCAACCAAATGTACTTTTTCAGAGATTTCTTTTGGCCAAACAAACTAATGCTCTAAATTGAGTAAACACGAAAAAGAATTGGATTTATAGTGCACCTTTCATTCTAGTACCGCAGTGTTACAGAATTATATCACGCAGTATGAAGAAGCGCACTACTCAAGCGAAAAAATCAGGGCAAAACACTAATATTCGCGACGTGTTTCCACATGTAGTTCGAAGTAATTCAAGTCAATCCCACATAGGGAAGAAAGTGAGTTCTGAACAGTCGCCTACACCCGATGTTACAATTACAACCAAAACCTTGGATGAGAGAATTAAAGAAGACGATGAGCTTTCAAAAGAGGTAGAAGAGGCTTGGAATCAAATTATGGCTGAAAGGATTAGTGAACCAATACATTGTGAAAATATAACCAAAGTAGAGTTCATTTTGCATCACTTTGACACTACGGCAAGATATGGACCATATCTTGGTATGACAAGGATGCAACGCTGGAAACGTGCAAAAAACTTCAATTTAAATCCTCCAGAAACAGTGGGAAAGATATTGATGCTCGAGGAAGCAGATGAGGAAAATCGAAAAAGAGAATCGCTCTTTTATGATCTTCAAACCATTCCAGGCTAGATTATTTTTATATCTTACATTTTGTAGGTCTTTAAGATGAATCTTGACCCGTATTCTCTGCAGTACTTTCGGCTTTCTCACCTAAAGAAGGTATTGGTTGTTCGTCTGCATTGGGTACAGTCCCATGAACTCGAACTTGATACAAGCATGTGTAATTGGGATTTCCCCAGTTGCTTTTTATTTTTAAGATCACATTCTGTATCGGTTCAGCGACAATATAATTGGAGGATTCAAACGAAAAAGTTTGAATAGAGTCTTCCGTTAAAGAATATCTCGCCTTTCCCAACAATACAAACATCTTGCTGGACATTCCCTGAACCCACAACTCAAAGTCCTTGGGAGCGCTAGAAAGATCATGAGCAATCTTGTGCTGAACGTGCTCTATTGTGACATTGGTTACATATACAGGGCGTGATAGGGAAATTCCTAATTGTCCCTCTGAACCTTGAAAGCTCCAACACATCGCAACTGCGTTGTTGGGAGTTAATGCTATGCTAGGTTCGTGTCCTCTAACAACGAGCGAATCAAAGAAATAGGAGGTAAATCGTGGTATGAATGCAGATGGTCGTCTCACATAGCGTTTTGAGGTTAAGGCAGGTAGTACTTCCGCTCCTGTTGAGAGCAATGCAAAATTCGGCATGGAAACCGGATCGGTCAAGTATTTTCGAACCGTAGATTCGATGAAGAACTTCCAATCGTCATTTAGTTCAACTTCAAATGGGACCGATGATTTGTAATTAGACATCTCCTCCTTTAGCGACTGTTTTAATTGCTCTACTTTTTGTTGTAAAATCTTGTCAAATTCCTTTTTTGTAATTAAATCTCCCGTCGAATAATCGAATTCCTCATTGCCGCCAACTTTAGAAGGTGAATCTGTGAAGTCTTTAATAATATCTGGCTTTAAACTTGTTTTGGTGTCATTGGATGCAGGAGGAATGTTTGGTACGGGCGAATTAGATGGTTGGGAATTATCTGATGAAAATGATCTTGAGTAAAATTCTTGACCCTTGTGAAGTAGAGTAATTATTAGGAGAGTCGAAAAGAGAGTGATACCGAACCAAAGTAATGGTTTAAATTTTGAGGAATAAAATTGAGATTTCCTTGTAGATCTTTGATTCATCGGGTACCTAAAACTGGCATTTGTTGCGGTGGTATCCTCGTTCAAGCTATACCCTTCATCATCACTTTCCTCGTCGATGCTGTTTTCGTATTCTTCATTGACAAACTCTTCATCATCTCCATCTGATTCATAGAATACATTCGTCGAAGCTTCGTGTCCATTTTTCACTACGTTTTCAAATTCTTCGTTATCAGATTCCTCTTGCTCGTATCGAATATTAGAGTGGTAAGCCTGTTCGAAATTGGGAGCTGGAAATCTTTGTTTAGGAGTAATTGATTCAATGGACACCCTGGTAGGAGGGGACCTTATCTTTGTATAGCGAAGTTTATGCATTTTGGAGGCCAAATCAGCCGTATTTTGATGAATCTGAGCAGAGTTCGCTCCTAACGTCGACCAAGCTGGATGAGCGCCATTTTGACGCTCTCTTTTCCCTCCAACCGGTGTATTAGTAAACATTGATGTATAAAAGGCTATTTGAAAATTAAAAGAAAAATATACAAACGAATCAGTGATAAATAAATATGTAAAAAGAGAGACAAAAATTGAAAAGAGAGTATTGGAAGGCGAGAATTTGAATTAGTGTTCGTATTCAAAAAAGTGAAGCTTAAGTAGGATTCTGTAATTGAATGCCTTTTTGATCGCTTTATGCGAATGTATAAATTATTAATAACAGACGAATTATCGTTGACGCCTTTTTTATGTGAAAACAGATACCTATACACACAATGTATGTAATTGATCCTACCCTAGCAGAGTATACCTTTCTTGAGGTATCATTCCAATTCCAATACTGGAAAATTCCTTCACAAACAATAAAGGATACAATACCAAGATAAACACACTAGAAATGGACGGTACGAAGATTGACTGCTGAGAAAGAGTTTTGTTGTGTTTACGGTAAGTGTATACACTAAGAATTTACTACGTTATATATCGCTGACAATCGATAAATATTCATAACATAATATATGGAAATAAAGCGAGAAATATTTGATGAATAAAAATGGTAGACTGTTAATACAAGAGGGTTTGAACGCTGATGAATTAAGTACTTGAAGCTGATAGGATCCAAATCCAGCAATTCGCGTGTTTATATAAAAAACAGGTTTGGTAATTTAGGAGTTTTCGTGAGAGCATGGCAAAACTGTTCAGTGAAGTGAGAAGTTTGATGGATTCAAGTAATAAAGCAGCCTTATAAAATAGCAAGTTCCATACCTATTAATATTTTTACCACTATTAATATTACTTCGTTTGCATTTAGATTTCCAATTTTTAAAGAAAAAGAACAAGAAACCGATCATATGCTACCAAATTTATTTGAAAAATCAAAAGTATTCAGTATCGTTTCACTTTTAATCAGTTAAGTAAACAGATTTGGCATTTTGCTGTAGTAGTAGTTCAACGACTTCAATTTCTAGGCATTGAAAAAACGTTTTTGCGTTTGTTAGGGATACATTTCATCGACACGAGAATCTACGCCAATGATTTTCAAAAGCAAATTTCAACAATGATCAATTGAGTAAATAAACATTTAATAAACCTTTAATAAACCTTTCTACTGTTTAATACAACATTGCCGCTGAATATTATACTTTATAGTTCGTCAAAGTAGGATTTTCGCTTTTCATCATATAGCCAATGAAATTCGGGCATTCAGTCGCTTTCAAATTGCTTGAATATTGTGCCGATTGCGAAGGTAGCAGCAATACGCAACCATAAATTGTCTAACTAACTGCTTGTTTTTGCATACTTAGGATCCCATTTTACTGCGACACTGATACGGTCCTGTCAAAAAAAAATGAAACGAAAAATTTTCATGTTTTGAGCTTATTCATCGCTTGGTTTCACTACATTCAACAGAAACTGCACAATGTTGTATATAAGGAATCAAAGACAAGCTATGCGTAACTTTGAAAACGTCAGTATTTCAACAAGGACGAAATTTATGGCACGTTTAACTTCCAATTAGCCCGTATTGTTTTTTTGGCTAGCGAAAGTAATGAATTGAGGCAATGTCGAGTAGTATTGCACAACCTAGTATTTGATCCTGTGCGCTACATAATGAATCCTAATAAATAAAACCTCAATAATCAATCTGCTCAACCAACCGTCAAAAAAGGTTCAATCATTTCAATTACTCAACGTGGCGCCAAGTATGTCTCATGATTGTGTATTCATCTCACGACTTCATTTCATTTCTGTACCTTATACACTCACTCAGCTACTTCAGGACTAGGTGTTGCGACACAAACGAGAAACCATGCGCTGGACATCATTCATGGGCCGAAACCGATGTTAGCTTATTGAGCAACCCTAAAATCCGGGAAAACTTGTGATCCATCAAAGTAGATAGAGCTGACAATGTGGAATAACTCATATGAAAATTCAGACATTGTTTGCCGTTTACGATATCTCTCGCTATGTGGAATTGATCCGTTCGGTAAGTAAAGCAGTGCAACGTGAATAGCAAATTATCACCTGTGGGTGGTGAGTAAATAAACAAACGCCTAAGAATGAAAAAAATTTTTGCAGGTGGTTCAAGTCAGGATGCTATAATGCAACATCTTGTGAATCAACGTCGCATATCGTAATGGCTACAGCAAGGAAATCCCGGAGGAGATAGTTTTATTAACCAACGTGTCGGACCGCAATATTAACGCCGAAGAGCAGTTGTATGAGTATGTTCCTAAACGGTAATAGTAAAATTACTTTATTCACCGATTTGTAACAAAGCACACTAGTTATGGTAGGTTCACGAGCCGCTATTAGGTTACAAGCTACTGTCAGGTTAGAGCCATTGTAAGGTTATAAGTTACAGTTGGGTTAGAGCTTGTTGTAAGGTTAAAACCAGTGAACCATAGTGTAGTAAGAGATGTTAATATGTTAGAGCCATTGCTAGTGTGTAGCTAAATTCGCCCTAGGCACGTTGCTCATGTAGAGGAAGACACGAAACACGGATGAGATTCAATTGTTCTACACTTAATTGCATACAATCTTTAATAATACACTAATTTGAATAAAAAATAATTAAAATACATTTTACAATTATTTTATTACACGTGCACGCCAGACATAAGGGAACTCAGCTGGTATAAACATTTCGACACGAGCGCATTGACCTTACCAAGAACGCGTCTCGTCTATGTAAGAAAAGAGTGAACGCTCATAAATCAAACATGTAGCAGTATAGAAAAAAGTAAAACAAAAGTTATTCAATTTCGTGTAGTATCCTAATGTTTAACCATCTGTCCCAATTCCTTTTCCAAACGGTTTGCTCGCATTCACTAGCGACGCGAAAAACGCAACCAAACCAACGGCATATTGCTTGATATCTTTACTGTATACAATTGCAACGAATCTTGTTAACTGCTTCGTCTAATCCGTGCTAGTTGGTGTTTAGCCTTATTTACTTGCGGGTCAGCCATATCAGTTCCTAAGCAAAGCTTTATCTAGAAGCATCCGTGTCTGTGATACCCTCGGTACTTACATTTCGGTACCTTCGTTAACACCTGGAAGAAAAGGGGATGCCAGATTAGCACCGGCTACCTATTTGAATTGTTATTTGACGGATGAATTGAAGATCAATTTAGCTCAACTGACAAAAACTCAAACCCCGTTAATCGTTCGTTGGCTTGTTAATTGCTTGCACTTCATAGCCATGCTTCGTGCAACATCAGAAACGCACCCAAGTCTCTTCTCTCGCGTTAATTTTCCATGTGCTGTCTTTTTTATCCATTTAAAATCTCACTGAATCGCCAAAAACTTCCCGTCTTTCAATCCGTCTCTTCTTCTACTTTGCCTCTCTCCGTCAGTCTTAGCCGTTTGTGTGTATGTGCCCAAGCTACCTGAATCCCCATTCTGCACTCGATATGTCCCATTCATTTGCCTTATGCGAAAGTCCTCAAGATACGGTAGTCGAAAAACGCGCTTCGTACGGCATAAGTTAACGAGGTGGAAAGATGATAGCTGCTATTGCTATAATTGGCCAAGTTGACACTCATCTATGATAATGATTGACGTGTACACTGACGGATCGCGGAAGCAGTCGGACATTCGCGTTCTACGTATCTCAATTACCACGGCAACGGTAGCGCTTTTTTCCACTTGGAGTGACATTGAATATAATCCGGACGTAGGAAGCATATTCCATTTTTCTATTAATTCCTTAGGCACCAAAGATTTTTACCTTTTTAATACAGCTTATACTACACACTCACTATCCATCGCTGCACGATAACTCTTCTTTAACCCACATCTACCCACAACCACACAAGAAGACGTTTCTTAATAACATAAGAAAAAGACACAGAAATTTCCTTGATCACAACCATATACATTGAAAAATGAGTGGAGAAACCGTGCATGGAATTTCGTGCTACTCTGTTGTTGCAAACACTGAGGACACATATAATCAGACTCTCGACTTCTACCAAAAGCTTGGCTTCAAGAAGGTTGCCAGCTTCGGTACCAGCGATTCTGACAATGCCCGTGTTTGCAACGAGTCTCTCCGTGAGGACTGGATGCATGTCGCTGGAAACAACTCTGCTGAAAGCGTCACCATCAAGTTCCGTTTAGTCCCCGGTGAATTGAGCCTTTCCCCCGCTGCCGAAGATTCTGAATGGCGCGGACAAAAGAGTTCTCTTGTTTTTTACTATCCCAACTTGCTTGACTTGCTTAAGCAACTCAGTGCCGATGCCATTAAATACCAAGCTTTCCCCAACGAGAAGAAGCCTGATGAGGTTTATGTCGAGGATCCCTTGGGTAATTTGATTGGCTTCTCCGACCGTTACAATCCTTTCGCCCATGCTAACCTTAAGAAGAGCGAGGAGTCTGGTGCTGCTTCTAACCTCGAGAGCGGTTTGGCTACTCCCGTCGTTGAGACTCTCAAGAAAGCTACCACTTCTGACAAGCCTGCAGGTGTCAAGAAGAAGATTGCAGTTATGACCAGTGGTGGTGACTCCCCTGGTATGAACGCTGTTGTTCGTGCCGTCGCTCGTATTGCCATTCACCGTGGTTGTGATGCTTTCGCTATTTATGAAGGTTATGAAGGTCTTGTTCAAGGTGGTGATATGATCAAGCAATTGCAATGGGGTGATGTCCGTGGTTGGCTTGCTGAGGGTGGTACTCTTATTGGTACCGCTCGTTGTATGGCTTTCCGTGAGCGTCCTGGTCGTCTTCGTGCTGCCAAGAACCTTATTTCCGCTGGTATTGATTCCATTATTGTTTGCGGTGGTGATGGTTCTTTGACCGGTGCTGATATCTTCCGTTCTGACTGGCCCGGTTTGGTTAAAGAGTTGGAGGACACCAAGGCTATTACTCCCGAGCAAGCCAAGCTCTACCGCCATCTTACCATTGTCGGTTTGGTCGGTTCAATCGATAACGATATGTCTTCAACTGACGTTACTATCGGTGCCTTCTCTTCTCTTCACCGTATTTGCGAAGCCGTCGACTCCATTTCTTCTACTGCTATTTCCCATTCTCGTGCTTTCATCGTTGAAGTCATGGGTCGTCATTGCGGTTGGTTGGCTGTTTTAGCTGCATTGGCTACCGGTGCTGATTTCGTCTTTATCCCTGAGAGACCTGCTGAAGTCGGCAAATGGCAAGACGAATTGTGCAATTCTTTGAGCTCTGTCCGTAAGTTGGGCAAGAGAAAGTCAATTGTTATTGTTGCAGAGGGTGCTATTGACTCCGAGCTTAACCACATTTCTCCCGAAGACATCAAGAACTTGTTAGTTGAGCGCCTTCACTTGGACACTCGTGTCACCACTCTCGGTCACGTTCAACGTGGTGGTATTCCTTGTGCTTATGACCGTATGCTTGCTACCCTTCAAGGTGTTGATGCCGTTGATGCTGTTCTTGCCTCTACCCCTGATACTCCATCTCCCATGATTGCTATCAATGGTAACAAGATTAACCGCAAGCCTTTGATGGAGGCTGTTAAGTTGACTCATGAGGTTGCTGATGCTATTGAGAAGAAGCAGTTCGCTCATGCTATGGAGCTCCGTGACCCCGAATTTGCTGATTACTTACACACTTGGGAAGGTACTACCTTTATTGAAGACGAGTCACACTTCGTTCCCAAGGACGAGAGAATGCGTGTCGCCATCATCCATGTTGGTGCTCCCGCTGGTGGTATGAACTCTGCTACTCGTGCTGCCGTTCGATATTGTTTGAACCGTGGTCACACTCCTCTTGCCATTGACAATGGTTTCTCTGGCTTCTTGCGCCATGATTCTATTCATGAACTTTCATGGATTGATGTTGATGAGTGGTGCATTCGTGGTGGTAGTGAAATCGGTACCAACCGTGATACCCCTGATCTCGACATGGGCTTCACTGCCTTCAAGTTCCAACAACATAAGATTGATGCTTTGATTATTATTGGTGGTTTCGAGGCTTTCACCGCCCTTTCTCAACTTGAGAGTGCACGTGTTAACTACCCTTCATTCCGCATTCCCATGGCTATCATCCCTGCCACCATTTCCAACAACGTTCCCGGTACCGAATTCTCTTTGGGTTGCGATACTTGTCTTAATGCCGTTATGGAATACTGTGATACCATTAAGCAAAGTGCTAGTGCTAGCCGTCGTCGTGTCTTCGTTTGTGAAGTTCAAGGTGGCCGCTCTGGTTATATCGCTACTGTCGGTGGTCTCATTACTGGTGCCTCCGCCATTTACACCCCCGAGGATGGTATCTCCTTGGATATGTTGCGTAAGGATATTGATCACCTTAAGGCTACATTCGCCTTAGAAGCTGGTCGTAACCGTGCTGGTCAACTTATCCTTCGTAACGAATGTGCTTCTAAGGTTTACACCACCGAAGTTATTGGAAACATCATCAGTGAAGAAGCTCATAAGCGCTTCTCCGCTCGTACCGCTGTTCCCGGTCACGTTCAACAAGGTGGTAACCCCACTCCTATGGACCGTGCTCGTGCTGCTCGTCTGGCTATGCGTGCCATTCGTTTCTTCGAAACTTGCCGTGCCAACGACTTGGGTAATGACCCCAGCTCTGCCGTTGTCATCGGTATCCGTGGTACTGGTGTCTCTTTCAGCTCTGTTGCTGATGTTGAGAACAACGAAACCGAAATTGAGATGCGTCGTCCTAAGAACGCTTGGTGGCGTGATATGCACAACTTGGTTAACATCTTGGCCGGCAAGACCTTTGCTGATTAAATAAATGGCTAGATTACGGTTTGGGTTATCCTTGTGGTGGTTTCTGTTTTGATCCTGGAACTCTTTTCTCAACGTTCGTATGAAATTGGTCCTAACAGTTACTTTAGAGTTAGAGATGTAAGTTTTTATCCTACGACTTTTTAATTATTTGGTCACTTGAGAATCGATTTCGCTAGGTCTTTTTTTTGAGTTATATATGTTTACTTGAGTGAAATAACTATTTTCGACAGAGATTATTATAGACTGATTATTATTTTTCTATAACGATAATAGGTTTTTAATATTTGATTTTGACCGACATGAAAAGCTAGCGTTGACATGTAAGATTTTAGTAAGATATCTAGTATTGAGTGCAGTAAATATCCAAATGGTTTATTTACATAGTGTGTATTTTCGCTTGCTTTTTCGATTTTGCTTCTTGAGTAAGTGTATCGTTAGATGGTCGACGTTTGAGTTGTTTGTTATGACTGCTAGTTTTAGAATCGACAATAATGTCATATTCATCAAGATTAATAACGATTCTTTCCGACGAAGAGAAGTCATTAACTTCATTAATCTCGTCGGTTAAAACTTGTGAATCTTCTGGCGAATTTGAAGGAGGTTGCTGTTTAAGAGGAATGCTGGTAGCATTTGAAAGTATTTGGTAAGGTAATCCTTCGGTGGAATTAGAATCAATGAATGTAACTTCAATTAACAAGGGAACCCTAGTAGCTTCCTCGCCATCATCATCCTTTTCGACAGCAGAATCACCAAGAACTGTGAGAATAGTATTTTTGGCAGGATTTATACCCAAATCATCAAAAGTTTTATCCAAGTTATCATCAAAGTCAGGATCATATATCAGCTTATCGTTTAAAACGCTAACCTCTTCTGAGTAATGCAAACGACTTTTCAAAATATCATCAACAAGAACTCTTAGAGTCATATTTTTGTCATTTACTCCAAGCTGTAAAAGTACAAAAGAACAAGTAGGACAGTAAGGGTTAGGTTTACAAGTTTTCTCGCAATGGAGTACTCTGGTAGGCCTTTTAGCCAAGTATATCTTAAATTGTTAGCAAATACAGCTGAAACCTAATAACTTACATTTTTTAGATCATTGAGATCTCCTTGAAGAACCTTGATAGCTTGCGTGATACATAGTCCAGCTATGACTGCATTTGTGGTTGCGATAGCAGGAATAATATTGCCAGCCATTTGTTTAATGTCAAATTCAGAGAGTTGTTGAATTCCAAATACATGGGCACGCAAATTAGCTGCCGCTGCTACAAAATCCAATGTATCCTTATCATCCTTGTCAAAAGAAAGATCGTCTTTTGAGGATTTAGACCTTAAAGCAAGGCGTCTAATGCTATCTCTGAGAACTGCAAAACTTTCAGCAACATTCCAAACATTTTGTTCATTAAGCCAAGGTGAAGTGGCTTTTTCGGCATTCTCTAAAAGTTCCGAGTATGAAAGTTCTTTTGGAGGAGAACGATATGTCCATGCGTCAGGGACTTCGCGGAGTCGAACTATGTCTTTAGTAAACATTTTCGTAAATATTTTTTCAAAACCATTGTCACTTTGACCAATTGACGACCTAAGCTCGTTTAGCTCAGTTGTTTCTCTAGCTAGTTCTGCGATTTCACGTCTCTCCATTTCGTTTGCAGAAACATTGTCAATGATTCCATCACTTTCTTGATCATTACTAAAAAGTTGGGGGAAGAAATAACTTTTTGCCCAAACTACACAATGAATCGGTTGACTTGGTGTGCTTCGAATGGTACAAACCGGATAAGTTTTAGGAGGCTCTTTGGGATTACAGTCGTAACATTCAGTTTTGCCATGAATGATAACCTGTACCTGGCCAAGAAATCCGGTTGTTCCACTTTCAATCAAAGGTACAGAAGCAAGTAAGCATTGTTTATTCACATGTCTACGAGCATCCAAGTTATCTAGTGCGTTAAAAACAAGATCAAATTGACGAAACCAAGCAACATTAAATCGGTCTTCTTTTATATTTGCATGATAAGCTTCAAGCTTTACATTTGGGTTAAATGAGCTTGCGGTTTTTGCAGCAACGATTGCCTTAGGTTGTTTGACATGCTTTTTACGAAAAAGAAATTGTCTGTTAAGATTAGACAAATCAATAGTATCAAGATCGATCTACAGTATAAGAGTTAATAAATCGCGATAAAAACATGTAGACGAAACGTTTCTTAAGGTTTAAAAAATTTAAATATACAACTCACTTACTATATGAACTTCTTTAACTCCTGACATAAGAAGGTTCTTTAACAATTCACACCCAATTCCACCCGCTCCAACTAAAAGGACCTGACCAATTGTTAAAACCCACCAGTTTTTCTATTACATACCTTGGCAGACTTGAAATTTCGTAAGGCCTCCACAAATGTCAATGGTTTCATATCGTTGCTGAGTTGCATTAGGGTTGGCATGTTAGCAATCGATTCTAATTATGGGCTTAAAAGAAGCGAGAAAAACAATCCCATACAAATAGAATAAATAGCAAGTTCGCCAGCTATTATTAATTTTGAAGTCCCTGCGCGATAAAACTAGAGCATTAATTTATTACACTAAGTTACCTTATTTAATTTTTCTATCCTACAAAAAATTACTTTCATTAGAACTCACAATAAAATAAATAAAGAATAGAGAAGTGCATACTACAAAATATAAAATTGAGTATTCTTTCACTTTGGGCTTGTTGGACAACATATTCGTAGTTACTAATGCCTGTCAAAAAAACGATAAACTTTTTTTTAACAATTGATTTCACATTTTGCTAATGTACTATTTCTTCAAAATCGTGGTAAAAATGTATTTTAACCACAAACATGCGAGTGATAAACAACTTACAAAAGCTTCAGGGCTAAATTTTAAATTGTAAGCAAAATAAATAAAACTGAAACTGGGTTGTATTTCTATGTAAGTGAACCACAACTTATCATATTAGTGAATGCAGAAACATTTTTTTCGTTCTGCAAATTAAGAGTCTTAGGCATTCTCATGCAATAGCACTACGATTTGTTACTGCAGGAAATCCCTTATTAGCGCAAGGCATTCATGTTTAAACAACTCTAATTTTCCAACATTCGTTCACCAGAGATGCGTCGCTTGCCAAGTTGGATCAGATAGAAGGCACTTTCAAGAAAAAAAATAATTCTACGTCTTTTCTTACTCAATTCTATTGCAAAAAAACTCCAAATCCTGGCTCTTAAAAGTATAGTAACAGAATATAGCTAGGCAGAAATGTATGGTAACATGTTACCTTTCAGTAGTGTATTATCAACACCAAATGTATGAGAGGTAGTCTGAGTTCAACGTCTACACTTCGTACAAAATGGTTTCAAGATGGGAGAAATTGAAGAATAATCCTCAAGTAAGATTTTGAAAAAACATTTGGCTGGGCAGGTGTTAACATGATAGACTAAATCAATCGGTATCTCTATCTTCTTGATGATGATCACCAGGGTAATTGATTTCTCAAGACCCTCATTACTTTGGCCTTTGAGGATTCTATACGCTACAGTGAATATAGTTCAAATAGGAATTTTCCTCTACACGAAGATTATTATCGAAAAGAAAAACGGTACGTTGGTTTGGAAGATTGGTTGTTTCGTCTTTCTTAATAAAATGGGTAGATAAACGAATTCAATCTACCATGGTTCATCTATTCTCTAACAATTCTAGATTTAACTGTTTTAAAATATGTTGAACCCGCTACTCCCATGTCTGGACGTGAACATTCAAAATTTGTCGCTACCACCGTGCGTGATTACGATTTGAGCAAACTCTTGACATCTTTTAAACAAATGCTCGTGACAATTGCTACCACTTTGTTCATGCATTTATATATGGGCTACGCTCCTCCTCTTCTCTTACAGTCTGTATCTGCTGCTAGAGGTCTGTTTGATAACAGTGAAGTGCAGATTCACGTTCAAAATAAGCCTGCTATTGATGAGTTGAGACGTCCTTTCAAATCATCTGGTGGCCTTCTTGGTAGTTTTGGTCAAGTTTTGACTGATAAAAAAAGTGTGGATGAAGCTGAATTAACCAAACTCAAGCCCACTTAAAAAATGTGTTGTTAAGTTGTCAGGAATTTTTAATAATTTCTCTTCTTCCACAACACACCTCGTGTTTAAAAATTATAGTGATACGAGTTTTTTTTCGTTGTGATAAATACAATTGTTTACTTTGCAAGTCACTAATTGACCATTCCCATACTTTGCTTAAAATGTAATTATTATTAGAATTTACAAACGAAATATGTGAAATATTAATTTATACTTAAAAGAAGCATAGGTTTTTTTTTCTTTGTAAAACATTAAATTATATCGCGTTTCATTAAAAGCTTCTTAGGCCTAGCACTTGGAACATCTTTAAGCTCTTCTGCTCGTTGTATTCGAAGTTCTTCCGTTCTTCTTGTTGGATCATTTTCAGCCACCAATCGATGCGCAAACCAGTTGCTGTTCGTTTCTGTTATATTTTTTTCGCCAAGCCTATCAAAACATGAAAAGCAACCAGGAACATTGTGTAAGCTGCAAGGTGTGTCTTCTATTTTGCTACCATATTGACTATCCATGACATCTTCATCTTCTGCATTTCGAATCTTGCTTTGAAATGATGAAAGTGCTCGAAGGGTCGACTCTTCGTCATTCTCCAAGTTTTTTCGCTTCCCTAAGACAACTTTTTTGGATTTTTTATACTTTTCAAGTTCCTCAGTCAAGATGTTCCGTTTTTTAGGACGTACAACCACGGGTTTCGAGTTTGAAGAGCCACCACTTTTTTCTAAGTCACGAAGTTCAGACTTCAAACGGGAAATTTCTTCTTGTACCTTGGACTTAGAGGAAGAATTTAACTTTGTATCTAAAGTGTCTACTTGCCTAGCATATTCATCGGAAGAGACTTTAGCAGAGGTCAATCCAGTTTGGGCAGACGAGTAAGTACTGTGAATTGAGGATGAAGATGAAATCAAATCTTTACTTAACTCAGTCGTAGTATCAGATGATCTGGATACTGGCGTTTTCTGCCTGAGCGGCTTTTTTACAATAGGCATATCGACTTCATCGCCAAAACTGAGAACTGCTTTATTTCGTCGTCCGGATTTCAATAATTTGTTTCTTTCTTTCTGTTTTTCCTGGTGGGCTAGCTCATTGGCAATTTTCTCTCTTTCTTCTTTAGTTGAACGAGGTTTTATGTCAGTAAAATAATTGTCAATTACCTCTGTTGAAATTATTTTTGGGGGAAAAACAGGTCGTTGGTTGGCATCTAACTCTAACTCAGATATCCTTACTACATTGTAAATGGTATCCCCTACAACACGTCCAAATAGAGTTTGCTTGCCATTCCATTCAGGTGTTGGACCTAAGGTGATAAAAAATTGAGAGTTGTTTCCCTCATTTTCAGTACATGCCATTCCCACTAATCCTCTTCTTATAAACCGTAACCTAGGATGTGTTTCTACAGCAAAAGGTTCACCATATATAGATTCACCACCCATTCCAGTGCCAGTAGGATCTCCACCCTGTATCAAAAACTCTGGTACAACTCTATGAACAATGGTTCCATCGTAATAACTGTATTTAATTAGTATATTTGTAAACCCGAAGCAGTTTAATGTTGCAACATTTGGGACTACAACGTTGCTCATCAACGATTTAACTTACCCTTCCAAGCATAACTGTATAAAGTTTCTACAGGCCTTCGGCACTTCTTTGCACCAAAGTTCTATCTGGATATCGCCGCGAGTAGTTTTAAGGATGACAGTCCCCCTATAATGTTAGTAAAAGTAACTGGAAATCTGAAAAACATACGTTGCCAAAGGCTCCAAGTTGGTCAAAGTCTGAGAGATTAGTCGAAGGGAGCAAGAAAAATATACTTACGGCCATTCCATAAAGTACATCAAATATTAAGGATCGCTAAATTCTTAAAGAAACTACTCATCTTGTAAGTTTGCGTTGTTAGTATAATCCTAACGTATTACCTTGTTTTGCTTTAATTGGGTTATCAAATTCACTACGATACAGTATTTTAATTTGGGTGATTCATTAAATGTTCTAGCGTAGCTTTGCTCGTTCATCAAATTGATTTCATCGCAACTTGTTACAACTAGCAAAGTAATCCTTACTGAATCCAATATTGTGTAAAACCACGGAACTTTTAATGAGTTCTGAAATTACAGAAGGAGACTTACAGAAATTCCATGATGAGCATTTTAATGCAAAAGCAGTAAACCTATGGAATGTTGCTTTCGCGCAAAACGATCGTGGGGGAAATTCAGAAAGTGCAAACGTTGAGTATACACAAAGTGTAGAGCGCTATCCTGATGGGACTATACGAACGTTAACAGATGAGCAAATTCTTTGGTTCCGTGAATCGGAAAAAAGGGAGTTAATGTGGAAAAAGGAGAAGGAGCAATTGTTAAAAGAAAAAGAATTAAGACAAAAAGCACTGGACAAGGAGAGAATGGTTTCTTCCAAACCAGAAACCAACCCAAAAACACCAATCTCATTAAAAGAATTGAAAGATATCGAAATATATCAAAACCAGTTCCATTACTCGGCTTATGAAATTTTAGAGGAAGAAAAAATACTTGATAATATTTTTCGCAAGTTTACTGCATTACCTATCAAATATTGGCCGGCAACACCAATACGAGGATAGAACGTTTTATGAATTGATGATGTTCAATAGAGTAGAAAAATTTCCTGCATATTAATGAAGGATACGCTTAATATTCAATAAATGTCACCAATCTTCATGAATACATTATACATAAGTATATTGCATTTCTTCTACATTGAACTATGATTAATGATATATACCAATTCCTTAAAATAATTAAGGCTAGTGAAAGAATACGATAATTTTCAATCTAATACTGTTGTATTGTTTTATGCAGGTGCTGTACCTTGTAAAGTGATGAATGATACTACTGTAAACATCTAAATATTGGATAATATTATAATCTCCAAATAGTTTATAGCTGGACGGAAGAACGTAAATCCAGCTATGTTCTTATACGGAACCTAGTAAAATAGACTGGAAAATTATATCTGATAAAACAAAATGATCTCTAGCGTACCATAATATTGGAATTTGAAAGATATAGGATTTTCGATTCGTGATGATATATGTACTGCACAGTCTAGCACTATACTGTACTGATCGTTAAAAGTAGCTGTAAAATTATGTTAATTTTTTATTGTGTACTTCGTTATTTTTCGGAGAACTTCGGATATGTAGTTTCATCAATCGGTGAATTCGGTAAATACAACTAACCTTCTTAGCAAATCACAGCACCCACAAACGCCGCCATTTTTAAACCAGAGGCAGCTTGACGTTTCTTCCCCAACCGCTACCCACCGAATATTTCAACAACCTGTTTCTCTTTAAAACGTTGTAAAAATGCTGGCCAAGCAATTTATTTCTAAGTCGTTAGCATCTTCGTTAAGACGGTTGCTTCCCGTTTCAAGCACTGCTTCGTCGTTGAAGGGCTCAATGATGACCATCCCAAAATTTACCTCTATTCGTACATATACTGACTCTCCGGAAATGCCAGACTTTTCGGAGTATCAAACAAAGAGCACTGGTGATCGTTCTCGTGTTATATCTTATGCCATGGTAGGCACAATGGGTGCTCTTACAGCCGCTGGAGCTCAAGCTACTGTTCATGATTTCTTGGCGAGTTGGTCTGCATCTGCTGATGTGTTGGCTATGTCGAAGGCCGAGGTTGATTTGTCGAAAATTCCAGAGGGAAAGAACCTTGTCGTCAAATGGCAGGGTAAGCCTGTTTTTATCCGTCATCGTACTCCTGAAGAAATCCAAGAAGCCAATTCTGTAGATATTAGCACTCTTAGGGATCCTCAAGCGGACTCTGACCGTGTTCAAAAACCCGAGTGGCTTGTTATGATTGGTGTCTGTACTCATCTTGGTTGTGTACCCATTGGCGAAGCTGGTGACTATGGCGGATGGTTCTGCCCTTGTCACGGTTCTCATTATGATATCTCTGGTCGTATTCGCCGTGGTCCTGCACCTCTTAACTTGGCGATTCCTGCTTATACGTTTGAAGGAAGCAAAATTATCATCGGATAAAATTTATTTCGCTCAAAAACTTTTGTCCTAGCTGATTTCCTCCCTCCTTTTTCTCCCCTCTCTTTTACTTCTTCTTTAGCCTGTTGGGGATCAAGTCATATGCTGTCTTACTTGCTTCTTATTTTTATTTGTCCAATGCACTTTCTCATAGCCTTTGTTGGTCCATTTGGCTTATACAGCAGTCAAGATGGCAATTGCAGACTTCCTTTTTCTTGTTATAGTCATTTACTGATACAAACCCCCTTCTCATTCTCAATTAATGCAACCTTGAATCTCTTATTCCAAGACGTAAATCAATAATTTTGTATGTGACGCCTGATTCATGCAAGTCAGATGGTTCTTATTTTATCGTAGTCTAATGTAACTTTACTTTCCCTTTGGTGGTAGTTTCTTAAACCGCTAAAAATATATATAATCCTTGAGTACTCTTCTTGCCTTCAAGGTTTGTGAAATGCAAAAGTATCCCCTTATACTTGAATAAAAAAGTTGTACAATTCAAATATGTAGTTATTGTAGGTTTATCTGACAAGTATCAATAATAAATAAATATCTAGACAAATAAACCATTTTTTTTCTTTAAAAGTTCTTTATAGACAAACTTCTACAAATATGGAATCATGAAGCTGGCTTAAAAAGTTTGGTCATAAAGCTTTAGGATGTTTAATTCATTACAGCACATGACTGCTTAAGCATGCCTAATTCTAACTCATAATATTGTCTCAAAACAATACCATCCAACTATGCAGCAGTCGTTAATCGCTATCACGACATATTAAATAGCAGATATTTCTCGAAGAAATAAGTCCACAACCAAAAATCCTAGTGTGCTTATCAAAATTAACAAGAATATTTCACGTACGTATAAGACACGGTTGCAATGGCTTGAAGTGGAATACATATAAGGATTTTAAGATTTCCTTGCAAAAAAGGTACTTGACAAGTCCTGGAAATGAAAAGACAGTCTGAAGATTCGTATGCGGAGGATGTACAAAGTAGTCTTTTTAATCTTGAGTATTAACTCAAAAATCAGAAAGGTGGATAAATTTTTTGAAACAATCACAATCGATTGATCACTCATTAGAGAATTGAAACTTTTAAAGGAAGTAGTCTGGTGTCCTTCGAGCTATTACCGGTTCGCCTTCTCGTGGGGCAGGATCGAATTGTAAAAAGACTTGATTCATCGTATCATCAACTTCCAAAATAGCTGCTTGATTACCACAGCGATAACAATAATTTGGGGCAGAAAAAATTGTAACTACGTCTCCATCATGTGCCCAATTAAATCCTTCCATAACTAGCTGATGGGCTCGTGCCGTTAAACTTAATCCATTTGCGTGATTAAATGTCTCAGAAATGTCTTGTCCGAAGGTGTATCCGGCACCACGAGGAGAAATTCCCCAACCACATCTATCATCAGGGTCTGACCAAAGCAAATCACACATCGGACCTTCATGGGGAACTTCTTGTACACGATCCAAAGTCCGTACATGGTCTAATGAATCAATGCTCGGGGAAAGACCTCCATGTAGGCAGAAAATACGGTCTTCAATTAAAGCAGTTAAAGGGAAATAGTCAAATAAATTTGTGAAATGTTTCCAAACATTAGCGGATCCATATTTACGCAAACATTCATCATAAAATCCGTAAACTTGAGTGATTTGTCTAGATTCATGATTTCCTCGAAGAATCGTAATTCGGTTAGGGTAGCGTAACTTCATTGCAACAAGCAAACTTACAGTTTCGACGCTGTGATAACCTCTGTCAACATAGTCACCCATAAAAAGATAGTTCATATCAGGCACATCACCTCCAATTTTAAATAATTCCATCAGATCATGAAACTGTCCATGAATATCACCGCAAACAGTAACTGGATTTCGGACAGGTTGGACATTATTTTCCTGACATAAAACCTCACGAGCCTAGAAAAAATGGTTAGCAAAAACTGCGAAAACACGAAAAATGCTGGTATAGATGAGAGTCTCCGACGTAATTTTTAACCACCATATATTTATAGGATGAGATTTCTAGAAACCCGACATTAATGTAATATTAATCTTTTTAGAAATCAAACCGAAATAAGCTGGATAGTTCAAACTCAAACATATCAAACTGAACAATCTCAAGAAATCAAGAGAAAATGAGAACTTGCAAAGTTGGGATATATCCAACCAAGCCTGATACACATATATACTCTCCTTAGTGTTCACTTACCTTATCGCATAACATTTCAACGTCAGCTTCGCTCAGAGGCTCGCATTTTTTCAACTGTTCGATCCATCTGTCAACGTCTCCTAGAGTAGCGTCATTCGCCTCCGGAGCAAGCTTACTATCATTTGCTGGATCTATAGACATTAATTATGGAATTTTGTATATAGTAAAAAGCAAGTTATAAGTCTTTCTAACCGTGTGTTGCTTTTGGTAAGTTGAGACCGTTACAGAGGTGACAGGCTACTCTTGCGTATCATCAGCTTGCTAACAAGCTATGGCAAATCGACTTTATGTGTAAACAGCATAGCGATCTGGTATACAATTAATAATATAGAATATTTGCATTTCTTATTTATTGATTACTAACCTGGATTTTTCTCAACAGTTTGCGCTTACTATGTGAATTCACGAGATTGCTGTGTAGCGTTTTCTAAGGTACTAGAGAAATTACGAGCTCACTGGCATTTTTTAATAGAATGGGTTATTATTAGTCTTTTCGAGAAGAAGCGTACATAGTTTTCAAAACCGATGCTGTATAAAGTTTCACGCATAAATGCTGAGAAGTACAGTTTACCTATAGTCGGTGGAAAAAGATAATTCCACTCTAAATCGGACTTAACGACAATTCTTGAACAGTACACAGAGATGAAATTTTGGCTTAATAGCTTCACTCAATGATAGAGCTTGACAATTACAACGATGAGACCAAAAGCAATACGCTTCTTAAACACTTTCAAATAAGTAATAAACATTTTATATTAATCCCACTACTCAAAATGTATCACATATTCCCTAACCAAAAATCTATAAATTAACTAAATCAAATGCTTAACTTTGGCAGTAGTATCACGAGATTGAACTTCTTTGGCCATCGACTTCTTATATTCCTCAATGGAGCAGTCCAATTTCACAACCTTCTTGTCTTTAACTTCCCACAACTCTTTAGAAACTTGACCAATTAGACGGAAATCGTGAGAAACCAAAACAACACCACCAGTCCATACGTTAATGGCTTTGGCTAGGGCATCAATAGAGGTAATATCCAAGTGATTCGTAGGTTCATCAAGTAAAAGAATGTGGGGTTGTTCCAAAGCGAGTGCTGCAAACACAACACGGCTTTTCAAGCCATCAGATAAAGTACGGATTTCACTGGTTTGGTGAAGACCAGACAAACCGAATTTGCCCAAAACGCTGCGCCATTGCTGAAGTTCTCTCTCGGGAAATTTAGGCTTGTAAGTATCCATGATGTATTCAAGTGGAGACTTGTCATAGGGAAGCTGATCGGCACTGTGCTGAGAGTATTTAGCCATCTTCAATCCACTGTAACGAGAGACATTGCCTTCAATGGGAATCAAAAGCCCAGTGATTAAGTTCAACAATGTAGACTTTCCGGTACCATTTTTACCCACAATGGCGACACGGGAGTCCATATCGATACCAAAGGACAAGTCACGGTACAAAGCGTGATCAAGATTACCATCATAAGAGAAAGCAACGTCGTTAAAAGCAATGATAGGTGGTGGTAATTTGCGAACTTCATCAAATTCAAAGCTGAATTGACGAGGAGGTTCGGGCTTCTCAACTAAACCGGCAGCCTCCATTTTATCGATAATCTTTTGTTTCGACTTGGCTTGGCGTACCAAGTTTGCATAGGTACCAGCACTAGCAATAAACTTTTTAATATGAGCAATTTCCTCTTGCTGTTTTAAGTAAGCCTTCATCTGATTGGTTTCATTTTCTTCCTTAGTACGCATATAAATGTCGAAATTACCACCATAGTAGACAAGCTGCTTTTTAGAAGTTAAATCAATAATATTGGTACAGACGTTGTTGAGGAAATCTTGAGAGTGGGAAGTGACAACAAGAATTTTGTCGTATTTCGCTAAGTAATTCTCCAACCAAACAACGGCTTCTAAGTCCAAATGGTTGGTAGGTTCGTCCAAAAGAAGCAAAGAGGGTTTGATGAAAAGAGCACGAGAAAGTGCAACACGCATACGCCAACCACCAGACATGTCCTTTGTGGGTTTGGCCATCATTTCCTGGGTAAATCCCAAACCATGCAAAATCATAGCTGCTTTTGCCTCAAAGGTGCTAGGATCCATATCATCCAACTCTTCATACTTGGATTCTAATAGAACATCATCAACATCATCGGCAGTTGATAACTCTTCAATTTCGGCTTCCAATTTTTGAACCTTGTCTTTTGCTGACTGAATAATATAGTCGACAGCATTAACATCAGAGGGTTCAGCCTCTGCGTTCAACAAGTAGCTATCAATGTGTTCTGGATATTCCACATCACGAGCAGCCACGGATTCCAAGAATGTACTTTTACCGGAACCGTTATCACCCAAAAGACCATAGCGTTGACCATGGTTGAGTTCGATAGTGGCATTCTCTATCAACAGACGTCCGTGAAAAGAAAGGGTGTAACTGTCAATTTTAATATCGCGACTCATTGGTTGACTAGTTAAGACACCAGAAGCACTTCTTTCAAAAATAGGGTCGCTAGTAGAAAGTTCCGACAAATCTTTTGTGACTCCATCGACTTCTTTATCTTTTCCATTTTTAGTTCCATTCTTTTTAGAGGGCTTAACGCTCTCGCCTTTAGCAGCTAAGCGCTCAGCTTTTTTAGCCTAAACATTTGTTAGCGATTGAGCTTAAAAATTTTAAAAGCAATCGAAAAAAATTAGAAATAAGCTATTTATTTGACTTTTTTCTCTACAGCATTCATTAATAGGAACTTACCTCTCTTTTCAGTTTGGACGCTGATTTGGACGACATGTTGGCTAAGTACAGAATAATTTTGTCGAAAAAAAATTGACATTAGGAACTCCTGTGACGTTTTCAGATAAATTTACAGCAAATACAATAAATAAATATAGCGTAAAAAATTTTAATTGCTTAAAAAAAATACGGACCTTTTAATGGGCATGTTAAACCATTTTATGAGACTTATAACAATATAGTTGTTACACTATTTTGACAAAGAAAGTGTGTGCATTAATAAATAATTATAGAATAGTAGTGCTGGTAAGGGATTTAAATAAATTGTTAAATAAGAGAAAATTTTGTTTAACTAATTATTGTTCAGAGTTATGAATCCAAAACAAAAACAAATATTCTGTTGATTTACGCATGTCGACTTGCTTACGATAACAGTGCAATGAAGTAAACACTTTGAGAAGAATTCCTTGTAGTAATAAATTAAAACACAATAAAATACATTTAATATCTTACTCAGGGTTATCCTGACCTCGTTGCATAATGACATTTCCAATACACAAATTGTTAGCCTAAAAAGTTCTGTTCATTTTGATTGCAACAAAAGCATTATAATTCATCGTAGTCTTCGTTAGTTAGGTTAATGAACCTAGCTATGCAAGAAGAGTTGGACGATACTAATAAATTGTCAGCAAATGTGCAGTATATTAATTATACTTACAATCAATCTCTTCCGGTTTACAGAAGCAACGTCCCTTTCTAGGGCAATGAAGAAGAGGAGCATGAGAATATCCTATTTCGTCAAAGTAATGCAGTTTGTTTCTATCGAGAAATAAACTTAATGCTATAGAATGTACTGGAGCATCACCCCATCTCTAAAAATTGTTTTAGCAATGTTGCAAATTCTTCCGTTGACGTTTGGTCATACCTCATAAAAAAAGCCACCCTTTTTATCTAAAAAATCAAAATATTTTCTGTAAGAATCACTTCTGAAAAAATCGAGATCCGCTATTTCAAAGTTTGACCACTTGCAATAGTTAGTAAATAGAAATATTGTTACTCGCTTCACTTACAAAATGGCAGTGGCTAAATTTTTTTCCATTATCATCTGAAATCCATTCCCATAAATTGTTTTTCGCCAGTGTTTCAGGATATTTCTCAATAAATTCCAAGGTACTATTCCATAATGATGGTACTGTTTGTCCGATCTCAAATAACGTTATGACAAATCCATAGGTTTTATTCAGTAATCTCAGTTGTCGGAAAGGATCTTTGTTCACTTCACATAAAAGCTTAGTTGAAGGTTCAACTCTCCAATAATATTTATAAGGATCAAGTAAAGGATGTCTCCAAAAAAATCCAGAGAAATATCGACACATTTGACGATATGATTTCATGCCTCCATAAAGTACGCCTTCCCTTGATAGGCGATTCCAATTGGAATGTGCAATATCCATATCTATCCATTTTGGAATATCCCATTCACTACTGTTCACGACACCAAAATATGTTGGACCACTAGTTAGACGAGACATGACCACTTCAAAAGTTCGAGTAAATGGTTCATCATTTAGAAAAACCCAAGGATAGTTGTGCTTCGAATTAAACCGATTTTCATATATATTTATTGTTTCAATTAAATCGTAAAGGTCCGCATTCCGTGCTAAAGTTACGAACGTAGCATTCTCCAATTCCTTCGATTTCAAATTTCCATCTAATAAACGATCATTGTAATAGTTTAAACGCTCCTCTAGTTTATACACATTTAAAGTATTCACCAATGCTTTTGGTATTGAAGGAAAGAGGATGTATGTAATGAAAAGTATCACGAATCCCAAAAGTACTCTAATCAGCAATCTTGATATCCGCATTTTTTTTTGATAAATACCGACTAACCCAAATAATCTACAAAAATTTTAGTTTTTCAATGCTAGTATTTAGCTTCCATTATAACTGCAAGACAAAATGAATATCAATTATTTTACCTTCGGTTATTCACTTTGCTCTAGTGAAGTCAGTAATCACATTATAGGTGTCAGGAGAGGCCTATACCGTAGGTCAGAAAAACTAATACACTCATATTTTTGGCATAAAGCTGCACGACTTTTTAAAAAGTTTTTTAAAAAACATGTTAATAATTATTTCGGAGGAAAAGCCTTTAGATTATAAATAAAACTGCTAACTTAAAATTACCGCGGTTACCAATACACATTATTCATTGCATATGAAAAGTAGTTTCAACTGTAGAAATATTTTATTAATTTTAGTTCTGGTTTAGCCCCATGCAGTAATATACACTGATATTACCAAGTCTAAATAAATGTAGAGATCAAAATATAAAGGATCGAATTAAAAAATATGTATAAATATCCCAAGTCAACAAAATAATTATCCAAAACACCATTAAAAGTAGACGCTATCCACTTCTTCTAAATATTTGTAATTCACCGAGCAGTAAATTAGATTTTAACGTCGAGCGTTCTTTTTTGATCTAGCAGCCATTTGATATACTTTTTGGAGTGCTGATTTGACTTCTTTATTATTGTCGAAATCATCCAAATCATAGTAATTGGGAGCTAGTTCTATTAACCATTCAGGACGAATAGCTGTGACATTTCGAATAAAACTTTTGGTAGTAAGTACAAATTCATTATAAACCACCCACTCTGGAGTCACTGACAAACCACATGAAGGATGCAGTGAAACCACTTGATTATCTTTCATAGTCACATAGTTTTTACCATTTGCAGACTTTTTGGCAACTTGCATGAAAAATCCACTAACAAGAGCACGGCGGATATTTACATAGTAGTTTTTGTCATCAAAAGGGGTAGATATGAGTTCAACCTCTTGACGTTCCATTGTCCTCCGCAATTGTTTTCTTACATTGTCAGCACTGATTAGCGCTCTATGCGACAAGAAATGATTCCAACACCAGTCAGCAGTCCCTTCACCTGATTTATAAGCATGATAAACGTTCAATAAGGTCAAGTGATCACCATCAGGATGAGTAAATTGTTGTCGCATCTCATCCGCTAATTTCCTTGCAGAGTTAGGTCTGACGAAAACATTAGGAACAGATAAAAGAGCTGTTAAAGATAAAACTTCGTTTGAGCAATAAAACTCTGGACTTCTGATAAGCATTACAGCCAAATTTGGATCAAGTGGGAATTCAGACGCTTTACGACCTAAAGGAGTCAAGTCGCCATTATCGTCCAGACAGTTCAAATAGTTCAGCTCTTCTAAAGCACGCATCATAGTCTCCGGAGCGGGTGGATCCATATAATCAAAATGAACGAGGTCATCAATACCTAGTTTCTTCAATTCTAAGACAGTACTCGAGAGATTGCTGCGTAAAATCTCAGGATACGTTTGCTCAATCAATTCTTTGCGAAAAGCTTCCTCTGTGTAAAGGCGGAAACATTTACCAGGTCGAGTACGTCCAGCACGACCAGCACGCTGTTGTGCACTGGCTTTGCTAATAGGACTTACAAGCAAAGACTCAACTCGGATTCGGGGATTATAAATTTTTTGTTTACTAAAACCAGGATCCACCACATAAACGATACCATCGATAGTTAAGGATGTTTCTGCGATGTTTGTAGATATAACTACTTTACGGCCGTAACCCGATTTTGTATCTTCCGGAGTTGGTTCGAATATACGTTGCTGTTGATTTGGCGGTAAAGAACCATAAAGTGGATACACCTTCAATGGACCAGCGGCTCCTTCACGTACAAGATCATCAGCTTCCAAAGTAATCTTACGGCAAGCATCTTCAATCTCTTCTTCACCTGTAAGGAACACTAAGATATCACCGGGGCCCTCTTCAACATGAATTTGAAGCACTGTACGAAGCGCGGCTTCTAAATAATCGCGCTCAGGTTCTTGGGTATAATAAATTTCAACAGGGTAAGTTCTACCTGGAACAGCTAAAAGGGGAGCATCAAAAAAGTATTTTTGAAACTTTTTAGCATCCAAAGTTGCAGACATGACAATAATCTTAAGGTCGGGTCTACGTGTAGCCAAACGCTTCATTAGACCCATCAAAATATCAGTTGCCAAGGTACGCTCATGTGCTTCATCAAGAATAATACAAGAATAACGAGAGAGCATATGGTCTGTCATGGCTTCACGCAAAAGCATACCATCTGTCATATATTTTAACAGAGTGTTAGGTCCACTACAGTCTTCAAAACGAATGTTGTAACCAACTTCCTCGCCCAAGTCAACGTCCATTTCGTCAGCGACACGTTTTGCAACGGACATAGCTGCAACACGACGTGGTTGAGTACATGCAATTTGTGTATTTGTTAAATGAGGCAATTCATCATAAAGAACAAACTGAGGAATTTGTGTTGTTTTACCAGAACCAGTTTCACCAACGAAAACAATAATTTGATTCTCGTGATAAATTTTGAGAAATTCTTCTCTTTGCTGGTATACAGGAAGCTCTCTTCGAGTTTCCAAAATCTTAAAATAATTTTGACTAAAAGGTTTATCATTAAAAAAATTGTTTGGTCCTTCTTCAGCCTTAGCTGCTTGTGCAACAGTCGTAGCACGTCGCGTCAACCCTTTCGAAGAAACAACTTCCTCAGAATCATCACCATTGTTTAAGTGTGCCAAATACGGGTTCTTTGACTCTTGCCTTAGTTTCTTCTGAGCTGGTTCCATAGTCGAAAATCGCCCTTATATAAACCCTTCCCACAATTCTGTAAATGGCGAAGAACACAGTGCATACTCCGTACTACAAGCAGTTAAAGAATTTTCCAACAAACCATCTATCTTAACATTCGTTATATAAAATTGAGTGGCATAACGCAATGCGTTGTTAATTTTCAAGTTCGGACTAATATAATACATTAATGAAAATTAATTAACTAGTATAGTAAGCAAATGACAGGGTATTTCAGTTGAATGAATTTGCCTGTTAATTAATTGTGTAAAAAGGAATGTTTAAGAACAATAGTTAAAATTCTGGCAAATCGTTTAAGACAATAAGTATAGGAGCATTACTCCTTCTTTCTCAGCAAAATCTTGATTGTAACAGCTATCCTAAAACTAATCGACTTTTGTTAAATTCAGATTTAACTAAATCCAAAAAATTTTTATAATCAAAACTCCAAAAAAATGGTTTGAAGACCCGTTTTAAACCATAAACAATAATGTAAAAGAAGGACTATTAATTTTTAATACATATTACACGAGAACGCTTTTCCGGAAATGTTGTGGACCTCCGTAGAAGACAACTTGATTTGACTTCCATTCCGCAACACCAGATAGGCATTGGCACACCACTCAAACCAAACCCGCATACCGTCCGTCAATCGCCACATGTGAAATTCCAATTGGCTGTTTTCTGGGACGTACATGGGTTTCTAGGAAATATTAGTATACAGTGCAACGTAAAATATAGTAACTTACCTTAATGGGCATATAAATAGGGAACCATGAAAACATGTCAGGAGACTTCGCTTCCATAGTTGCTGGCATAATTGAAAGAGAAATATCCTTATATAATGTAGCTTCAAAATATCCTGCAAAACCGTGAAGGATTCCAGGACTAGAGGCCTGAAAACGAACACTAGCAAAACGTTTGTTATGCAAGTTTTTAGTATAAACCTCACTATCTTTGTTTGGGTGATGGAAGGACCAAAGGGACTGAAAACGGAACTCATCATCTGCAGCCAAAAAGTCAAATGAGTTCATTAAAACCACGTACTGTCTTTCAAAAGCATTTGGGTCATTCATATTACGAGCTTCAGACCATAGCTTAGGAGACATAATAGGAGTAACATAGGAGATGTAAGAAGATGGAATGCATATCCCAGTTTCTTCATCAAGCACATGTTGTACACCATCTAGACACTCCGGACTAAGTTCATTGTCTCCCATACTACCCAAAAGTTCACTAACAAGGATGTCAATTTTATAATCAGGATTCCATGTTCTCATATCTCCAAATACTAGAGTAACTTTGCCAGCCCAATCCTGGCGGTTTCTCATCAATAGCATGGAAAAAGCGTTAGGATTTTTCTCAAGGGCGATCATATCAACCGTTCTAGATGAAGAAATTGCCGCACGTAAAGCACAGTCGACTAATGGACCTCTTCCCGCACCCACAACGGCAATTCGCGTGACAGAAGATTCGTCTCTATCCATCAACGCAGAAAAAATTGCTTGCTCATACTGGGCGTACTTAACGGGATCTCGCTCAAATATTTCATAAGTAATGTTTTCCAAATTGTAGCTCAATGGTTGAAGAGGAACTTGCAGATAGTCTTTATAAGAATCCGCGAGATCTTCTACAAGTGGAGCTGGAGGCTGTGAATCAAAGAGGTGCTTCATATATATGCTGTAGTCGGGGGAATCACCTATTTTCTCGGGTGCGTCATTATCCCAAAGTAAAATTCGAGGATTGAGACGTAGATATAAAGCATAAATAGCCCTCAACTTACGACCAAGTACTGGATAGCCGTTGGGATTAGGAACGAAAGCCATACATGACATAGTAATCATCTCTATCGGTTCCGCGTACCATCGATTTACTAGCTCGATTGGGGGTGAACAAGCGGGAGGTAGCTCTAAGGCCACCTTCAATCTAGGGTGATAACCACATGCTGAGCGAATTGTGTCCCACATTTTCCATGTCTCAAAATAGTCTTCATGACCACTTTCGATTGCCAATTGTACCAAGAATTTTAGATTCATTGTTGAGTTTAAAGCAGAAGATACAGCTCTCGCATAACGCATAACGTTCATTGGTGAAGTTGGACCATTTAGGATGATTGAAGATAACCCACAATAAGAAGCATATGATGCTTCCTTTAATAACACTTCTTCTGATCGATCAGCGATTAGTGTGTCTTCAGAATCTAACTCCAGCCAAGCTGAGGATAAACCGACCACCTTGTGCACATTTTCTATAGTAAAATTGGTTAATATAAATTTTCTTTCAAATTTGAAACATACCCTCAGGGTGATAAGCTACTTCATCGTCGAGGAATTCCTGCAAACGCTCTGACGGAGCTAGAGCTTCAACTCGTAGCTTTAAACCTTCACCACTTAACGGAACTCCAACAAACTCAAAACCCTCTTCCAAAGACAAGGAAATGGTCCCCTCTGAACAAACTATTCCTAGAGTGGGCGTTTTAGAATTCATCGGCGGAACTGGCAATGGGTAAATACTGTACTGTGGAATACGGCCATCCCGCAATAACATACGGTAAGGGTTGGGACCTTGTGTTGCAAAAACAAAAAAAAATTGTTTAGTTGAGTAGCTAGCTTATTGTTTGTGAGTGTTTTAAATTTCAACTTGGTTATTTAATTAATGAATTTGATCTATTAAAACTTACATCTTTTCTAAGAAGAAAAGGCTAATAACTGCTATTCTAGCATAAAGTAATTAATTATTTTTACTATATAGTTTTCTGCGAATCAATCTTGTCAAAAATCACTTTATTATTTCTAAACAAAGTCGATATGAAAGAAAGTAAAGTAAGCACCCTTTTGTCAATGACAACCGAATTCGAAAAAGATATCTTAAAAGAGTCATATCAGTTATTTTGGCTTCGCAGTTATTGAGGTAAATGAGTGCGTCAGATAAATTTCATGAAAACTTCATCATTCATGAGGTAAACTTTTGCATTAACATCAGTAAAAAGGTGAAAAGATGGTATAAAAATCAGTTCTAAAACAGCATTGAAAACAGTGCAAAAAATATTCATCATTAACCATGGGTAGTAGGTTCAGCGCTTTGTTTATTGACACTTCCACCGCTTTGTAATGGACGAGGATGCTGCATTCTGTTCATTCGGCCGCCTCGTCCACGTCCACGATTGGTACGCATTCCAGTTCCATGTCCCTCCATCCGGTTATTTCGATACCATCCTCTATTTTGACGATAGTACGAATCATCACGCATGATATTCACCCGCACACCTTCTGGAACTTTGATGCTTCCAAGGGCCTTTGAAACAGCATTCTGGTTTTCAACAAATACATATGCATAGTTAGTGGGGTTTACGTTTTGAGGAGCTTGGGGACTTTTGTAACGATTGAGTGAAGTACGAATTTGAATATTCGTAATCAGGCTGTCTGTCCCGTCCTTAAAGTAAGAACGGGCTTCCTCTTCAGAATTGCAAGGGGTAATATGAAATCCACAACGTTCATAACGCTGCTCACCACTATATTGACGGAATTCACGATCGTTGCCCTTCTGCATATCAGTTCTTCTACCTTCTTGTGCTTGAGATCTTGTAACATTTGCAGCATTCTCTTGTTCAAGTATGGTAACCTCTGTAGTCGTCTCACCTAGCTCGAGATTTCCAGTACCCTTAGTCACCTCTTCAACGTCAACTTCCTCTTTCCCTCCAATTGCTGGTTGTTCTTCTTCATTAGGACTAGGCTTCTCTGCTACGCCAGAAATGGGTTCTTCCTCGGCAGCAGGTGGTCCCGACTTCTCTTCGATTACTTCATGAGTCTCAGCCGACTCTTCTGTAGTATTCGCTCTTGACATTCCTAGCTCATCAGTATGTTCCTGATCGTACCCTTCAATCTGTTCTTCTTCGGTTGGTGTAGCCGTAGCTTCTCTGTTCTTGGTAAACTGTGCTTGAGATTCCACCAACCTATTGTTAGCGTAATAATAGGTACCGGTATTTTCCGAAGTTGAGCGTGGAATGTGAGATGCATAATTTTCGTTACGACGTGAAGCCATGCGACGATAGCCTAAATTAAAGCCATGAGATTTGCTTTCCACTTGAACATGCCCATTTTCGACGACAAAAACAGTCCATCCAAAGGAAGCATCTAATAAATTGAAGTTCCATAGGTTTTTAAAAGCAGTGCCGGGAAGCATGTTATTCATAGCATATGAGTTAGTTGCATCGGGCATGCGAGAGACTAGGCGAACAACATTGTTTATTAGATGATGTTGTTCAGGGGTAACCATCTTCTCAACCTCAGCCTTAACAGTGTCATACACTTCCATAAACTGTGCACGGGCAGCCGAAAGTTTTTGAAGATAATGTTCAGGACTATGATTTACGCAAAACTCATTGTAGCTAGCTCCATAACGAAAATGAAGACCGGCGGATAAAGTCAGGTCAGCCTGGCAAGCAGTAGCTAATTGAGAAAGAACACCTTCTCTTCCAATGGGATGATGCGTAATAAAAATACGTGCCTCCTCTCTGTCAAGCAGGCTCTTAGCGGTTTCTATTAGTTCACCCATTTGAAGGATTGTAGTCCACATAGTACCCTGGCCACCAGCAATAGTTCCTTTACCGTCTCCATTGTCAAAAAGCTTAAAAGGGACATAAGGACCTCCAAGACCAAGTAAACGGATTTTCATATCTCCAATTTGCAATAGGTAGGAATGAAGTTCGTCCACTATGTTAAGGTTTGGAATAGAATATTCTCCAGAACGAAATTTTTCCAAAACGTGCACATCTTCGCAAGCTCCCCATACTACATATACAGGGACTGAGAATTTCTTCTCTTGTGACAAAAATTGAGGTAATTCTGAAAGCAGGCAATCGGGGTGAGAAGCAATACTATTCTTCAAATCCCCAATTGGATTCGAGGGATAATAATCAAAGTTTTTGGACCTAGGAAGCTTTTTTATGAGAGGCGAGAATTGGACAATGTGACGAAGAGTACTGAAAAAAGGTTAGAACAAAGAAAAATGAAACATAAAAATTTTTGACACAAAACATACCGTTCAGATATGCTAGGAAGTGAGGATCGCTCAAAAAATCCAAAGTCACCAGTGTGGATGACACAGGAGGCATTGGTTTCCTCAACCAGGCTATTTATTAAACTCAGTTCACCTGAAGGGATAGTTATTAGTAAAAACGCGTATTAAAGAGTAGTAATTTTAAGGATAGGAATAGCTAAGGAGAATAAAGTGTATGGACAAAATTCTTTTACGAACCAACGAGGATCTTTAATGACAAAATGAGTAAATTGAGCAATTGCGCTTCAACTCCTGCTAAGCCATTATGGATAAGTTCATGCAAAAGCATACAAATTCGCATCTTCTTATCTTAAAAAGTAAAACGATCGTCGATAATTCCCCCGATGGGGTGCTTTTGAATTCTCGCTGGCAGCTCTAAATCCATAAACAACGCATACTTACCTCGAACATCGGCAATACATAAGATCCTGGATTTATTATCCAATGTGAGTACTTGAGCTGAAACATCCAACGTGGAATTATTCTCGGAATCTGAGTACGTTTTAGAGGATTTATTTTCCAGCGTCCCAGTTGAAGGTTCCGCTTGAATATCACTTTTAGCCGTCTTTTATGTAATTAGTTTAAAATTTTTGCAAAGATTCATTAGATCTATACTTACATCCACGCTCATTATATCGTAAAAATCTAATGAAACGGATAAAACAGTAAATGGTGTTGAGTAAGGGTTTTGTGATGATGCCTCAGTTTCGGCACTGTACTACTTCCTACTACAATAAGAGAATGTTGCTTCGTAATGTTATAACTTAGATCCACCACAAACGAAGTAAAGTAAATTAAATATATAAATACACAAAAAGCAGCAGTTAATAGATAGTTTTTGAAATTTTTAACGTGACAATTGTATTTCTGTAGTATAAAACTCCACAAAAAATAAAAATAAAAATAAAATTTAGTATATATTAATATATATATTTATATATAAATATGAAAAAAAAAGGTGCTTCAATGAAGGATTACAAAATTCTTGAGAAAGCTCGGTAATCGGGACGGCAGAGTTTATTAGGGTATATGTTAAATGTTGCAGCTTTGGAATGGAATTGTTAACTTATTTTACACATACTATGACTTAAGTTTGCCTCGTGTACAGTAGATGATGCTACAGTCTGAAGTATATTTCAATTTCGTTATATCGTTTTTCCAGGTTGAGATTTGAATACTAGTTGCAGTGCGAAATTTACAACATTTGAAGTATGTAAATGTTCTGTTTATTTGGCAAATTGAATAAAATAAGACTGTTAGCAATTTTTTCGGTTTTTTTCTATGTACAACAATACTCTTTTGTGTTATTAAATAATGCTCGTTTACTATAACTTAAACTCGTTTGTACGCTGTATTCTTACTACTAAGTATTGTCAAGATTTGGAAGCAAGGGCATCGCCCCATCAACTAGGTCATATAGTATTCGCGTGCTTCAAGTAGCACAGCAGCACATTCCCACCACCGAGTGGAATTCGAAGTTGTGTGCAGTGGTATAAATTTTGGAGAAGTGTAAGTTGTATATAATTCAAGAATGAAGAGATTTATGTAATGATTGATACAATCGGAGCTGTCGATGCATACATTCTATTAAATGACGGATGGACGAATTGTTTACATGGCTATTTGTTAGACATTCTTGTCTATGGCTGTTGCAAGTTCTTCATTTTTCTTAGATTCTCTTCCTCAAATACTTGTTGCATCTTGTTTATTCGTTTGCGTTCCGAATTTGCTAATTTTACATTCAAGAATATCGCGGCAACTGTTAGTCTGCCTAAATATTGTTTTAATTTCATTTTCTGCGTTTTCAATTACTTTTATATTTAAAAAGGTTTAACAATTACTGAATTGAGTGGTTATTTGGGAAGCCGTGTTCGAACAGCGTTCAAAATTGATGTCAGCCTTAGACCGTTGTTGATTGCGAATCAAAATGGATTGGGTTGCATTGTCGAAAAGCTGTAAAACTCATTTGTTAGATGAAGGCCTTGACGTGTCTTCAATACATTGTTTTGATCAGTATTTGATAGTAGGCCAATGTTCCGGCCAAGTCATGGTATTTGACGTTTCTACAGACAATCATTTCACTTTGATCCAAACATTTATAGCACACAAACATTCCGTTTCTTCTATAGTTTGCCTTCCATTTGAAGCTGATGGAATTGTAGACCTATCAATCATTACACTCGACGAATCTGGGTATGTTGAGCAACTCTCATTAGCCGAGCAGCAATTATCAAATTCATTATTTAACTTATTTCTTGCTAACATTTTCTCAGATTACTTTGTCAATGGCTACTGAAAACATGTGACCGACGAGCTACTTTGCAATTGTGTGACGGGCTATGTTTAAAGCTATTTAGATTAAATAACAACTTTCTTGCTGTTACCGGAACCTTTTTGAAAATATATCTCATTAGAATCTCCAACTTTCAGATAGTTGCGACTTGGACTGGTCATGAGGACTGGCCTATTTTGTTTCCGTTCAAAGACGAAGCTTTATTAATCCCTGTCGCCTATTCAGATGGATCTGTATCTCTTTGGTCAGTTGATTGGTCAGCTCTTACTTTTAAAAGAAATTCAGTTACAAAAGCAGATGTTAAACCAACTTTTGGTAAGGTTATTGATGTTGTACCAGCAGATTGCATTTCTTCCAATTATGCGCTATATGTATACTCGGATGCGGTAGTACTATTGGAATCGCATGAGAAATTTATAGCTTCATATTCACTTGCAGAGATAACATCTGTATTTGTTTTGGCTGATGGCACGGCTTGTATTTTTACTCTTTCGTCTTCAACTTTACTCAAACTTCATCAATCTCCTGAACCTCATTTCGAATTAATTTCTAAGTATTCTGGAGATTTTCCATGGAAATCGTGCACCATTTTAAAAAGTAAACCCGTTAGTTTGTGTGTTTATCCCGAAAAAATAACTTTCAATTGGTTAACAGAAGGAACCGTAGACTCATGCAATCTTTGTAAGTTGAGCAATACAGCTGCTGTTTCCTACGCTTATACGGACTCTCTTAATTTATTCCTTGGAACAACCTCTGGTTTAGTGATGTTTTCTTTGTTTGACTGGTACCTTCACAATGATCCAGCTCCTCTTTACTCTTTTACAAGGGTTTCTGGAATTGTAACATATATGAAAATATTTGAAACTGAACATTCACGCTCAATTTTAGTTGTTGCTACCAAAACTGGAAAGGCTTACTTTTATCAACAACTTCAGGGTGAAAGATGGAGATTTCTCTGCGAGCGTGCTTTGCAATCTTCTTCAATTACTAAAATTATTCATGCAAAGAAATCATTATCTTCTGGTTCATCAGGCTTATTTATTTTTATGAGTTTAGATGGCTCATTGTGTGCCTTGGATGAATCTTATAATCTGTAAGTTATCAGTGTGTTATCAGTTATTAATCGACTTTTATAGTCTAAGCTACTTGCCATCTGATGGTGCTCAAGTTGAAACTTTGTACTCATTTCCCGATTTAGATCAAATCTATGTTGCTTATGACAATTTTCAACTATTAAATTGGGACGTTGTGGATCAAAAATGTTCTGAAGGAAATTATTCAGATATTATTGACTCTTCGTTCATATCTATTGGTACTTTTGATAAATCTAACCTCCCTACTTTGTATCATGGTTCTTGTGCTTTACTCACCGATAATTTGGTTACTGTTTTTTTAGACGCTCATGATTTAGTACTGAACCTCAATTTTTCTAATGAAAATTACATAGAAAAAACGTATATTGACGAGTTCCTTGACTTTATCCAACCTCCTTTCCTAAACTCTGATATAGAGATGGAGCATCAGTTGTTAGGTACTGTTTTTGATCAATCCAGTTTGCATCTTGGTGTGGGTAAGCCAGATGGAAATGCCATACTTCGATTTGACACCGAAATGAAGTCAATAATAAATACTGCACCAAATTGTTCCGCTTTGCTGTTATATCTATATTTTTCTCTAATGGTTCCTTTATGTAAATATGATGGGCTGAGCGATACCAAATTGACTGAAGGAATATTATTAAAGTTAAAAGACCTGAAAACGGTTGATTACAGTATTTCCGTTCTTTCATACGTCTGGAATAATTCAGGCAAGGTTATGCAGGGTATAATTAAATCAATGTTGTCGAGAACATTGGAACTTATATCTCCAGAGGAACTTCAGAGGCTTATATATTATTATTTTGAGTTTTTTACGACTACAGGTGGAGAGTACTATCTGAAAAAGGAGGTGCAACATTCACTGTACATCTTGTCATTAATTGTCAGTTTACGGCCTTCAGCATTTGATGTTTCACAATTGAAATTTTTGTCTTCCTATTTATTACAAAAATCCGAAAGTATGGACTATGACTTAACAGCAATTCGCCTGTTGAGTAATGGTTTTTCCGTGTTTTCAAAACATATTGATCCTGCAAAGTTTATATACAACCTGGTTTTGTCATCCTTAGAGAATACTAAGGATTTGGATGATAAAAATAGCATTCTCTATAGATCAATAGTGGATGTCTCAGTTTCGAATGCTGTTTTACTGCTTACATGTTTATGCGATGAAGTTTATGAGCAAATGAAATCAAATTTACGTTCCGTTATACTAAAAGTTGTGTCTTTGGCAATTGAAAACACACAATCCGAATTTTCTTTATTTAATCAATTGATCACGGAAAAATTACTTCCAATCCTTTACTCTAGCCGCTCGGTTGAAGAAGTTCACGACGTTACTAACGCAATTGCAACCCAATTTCCATTTGCATGTTTTGATAGTAAGGTGGAAAAATATTCCTACATTGACGATGGTGATCTTGTGGTTTATGAAATAGCTAAAAGAAGGAAAGTCGTCAGCAAGGAAAACGCCGAATGTGATATTCAGGTATTGTCCGCCAGTCCTTCTGGTGACTATTTTGTTGGAGTCAGTGCTACGCAAAAGGAATGCATTATTTGGAAATACAGCCAAGATTTCGTAAAATTCTTGAACTTATCAACACCTTCATTAACGATCCGAAAACGTATATTATTACAAACTAACAAAACGAATGAGGTTGAAATTCCTGAAGTCCTATGGATTAGCCAGTCATCAGCAGAAGTCCATATTGGGAGCACCTTTGCTATCATTGACTTGTAGGTGGATTATGAATAAATTTTATCCATGCCACTAAATAGACGAGCCAATTTTTGTATTGGAAGTGGGAAAAACCTCAGTAGAGGCATAAAACGTGCGTAAAATGGATAGTAAAAACGACCCGATTTGTTTGTATATAAGTTTTGAATAATAATTTTTGCTAAGTTTTGAGGTTCTAGTAGAGGGGCTAATACTCTGTTTGGGGTATCTTTTTCGAACATTGTAGATTTAATTTGCCCTAAAACATAAAGAGAAAACTTGAAGTTGGGATGCTGTGATAAAACCTCTTCCTCTAATGTTTCATGTAGCGAAACTAGTGCCGCTTTTGAAGATGAATAGGCACCTGTTAATCACGTTAGAAAGGAAAAGCAAATTTTATAAAATCAACCCCACTTACCGACTCCCATCGCACTAAAATAAGCCAAGGAGGATGCTATGTTGACCACATGAGGATTTGGATCTTGTAAAAGGAGAGGAAATAATGCAGATGTAATTGCCAGCTGTCCGATCACATTTGTTTCAAAGCATCTAAATTAAGCAGTTAGAAAATAAGGCTTACTACGCTTAACCTGTACTTACTTTTGTAATTCTTGTCTTGATATAGACAGCAAATGATTTTTTGGAGCAATAGCTGCAGCATTGATCAGAGCAAAAGGGGTCCTGTTCATCTTTTTCAAAGAATGGACACATCCTTCTACGTCCTTATCTTTGGTAATATTACATTTCAAAGCACTAAATTTAGAATTGTACTGTAGAAAAGATGCAGGCTCAGTACTGTCCAAAGAGGCGACGCTGAAGCCTCTATCCAACGCCTCTTGAATAATAGCATGACCAAGAATCCCACTTCCTCCTGTTATCACAATCAGTCCTTTAGCACATGAATAGGATTGTTTCCTGAAAAGTAGAGGAAACCAAGAAAGGGTTAAGGCAGCACAAACAAGCGAAATCACCAATAATAATATATGATTCAACATCAGGGAATGACTTCTGTGAAAAATATGATAAGTTGCTGAATGGAAACTTGGCAGAAAGTCGTTAACATTAGCAGCGAACTCTTTTGTGTTTCGAATAAGTTAACGTCCAAGTTCTGATCGTCTAAAGACCCTAATATCGTATTTGACGAAGTCAAGGAGAGAACCTTAGTAGATGCTGCCAAACAAAAGCTATTTCCTAGTGTAAGCAAAAATCACGCGTAGTAGAATAATTCATTAAATCGTTGAACACTGCTTTTATAAACTTATATAATAAAGTTTTGATCAGTATCGCCAATGTTGTATTGAACTTGTTAACTAAATTATTCAATCCGTACTACGAAAAATGGAATGCCCATCCTGATCTTAACTTGATTAGTCTTATAGAGTCAAAGATAAGTGATGGTTTTTTTTTTAAAATATTACGCCTATCATAAAAAGAAGCATTAAAAAATGCGATTAAGAATTGCGTCTTCAATTTCCTTATATATTGAAACATAGTACACACTATACCTTCCCTTCATCTTCGACTAGTTGTTTTTAAAATATTTGAAAGTTTGAGCGTGCTCAGTTTTCTATGTTGCATATAGATCAAAGGAACATATGTATGTTAGTAAATATCATTGCATTCAACTATGCTATTAATTAATGTTTATTAAATGATCCCAACGCATGTTGATGTTGTATTTTGCATTTGGTAACCCGCAGTTGGAATTTTCAGGCATCTACGTACAAAGTAAATAAAGTGCAAAAGGGTCAGCTCATTAGTTTTACGGGTCCTCAATTCGATGTTGCAGATTTTACAAGTTTTTAAAATGTATTTCATTATTACTTTTTATATGCCTAATAAAAAAGCCATAGTTTAATCTATAGATAACTTTTTTTCCAGTGCACTAACGGACGTTACATTCCCATACAAAACTGCGTAGTTAAAGCTAAGGAAAAGTTAATATCATGTTAATTAAATACGCTATTTACAATAAGACATTGAACTCATTTATATCGTTGAATATGAATAACCAATTTCAGCGAATTTTTAACAAACATCGTTCACCTCGTTTAAGGATATCTTGTGTATGGGGTGTTGACTTGCTTTATCGAATAATTACCGTACCTGTAATTGGCTTGCTGGATATAGCGGTAGTCTAATATCTAGCAAAAATCTTTTGGGTGAAAAGGCTTGCAATTTCACGACACCGAACTATTTGTCATTTTTTAATAAGGAAGTTTTCCATAAATTCCTGTAATTCTCGGTTGATCTAATTGAAAAGAGTAGTTTTGCATCACGATGAGGAGGGCTTTTGTAGAAAGAAATACGAACGAAACGAAAATCAGCGTTGCCATCGCTTTGGACAAAGCTCCCTTACCTGAAGAGTCGAATTTTATTGATGAACTTATAACTTCCAAGCATGCAAACCAAAAGGGAGAACAAGTAATCCAAGTAGACACGGGAATTGGATTCTTGGATCACATGTATCATGCACTGGCTAAACATGCAGGCTGGAGCTTACGACTTTACTCAAGAGGTGATTTAATCATCGATGATCATCACACTGCAGAAGATACTGCTATTGCACTTGGTATTGCATTCAAGCAGGCTATGGGTAACTTTGCCGGCGTTAAAAGATTTGGACATGCTTATTGTCCACTTGACGAAGCTCTTTCTAGAAGCGTAGTTGACTTGTCGGGACGGCCCTATGCTGTTATCGATTTGGGATTAAAGCGTGAAAAGGTTGGGGAATTGTCCTGTGAAATGATCCCTCACTTACTATATTCCTTTTCGGTAGCAGCTGGAATTACTTTGCATGTTACCTGCTTATATGGTAGTAATGACCATCATCGTGCTGAAAGCGCTTTTAAATCTCTGGCTGTTGCCATGCGCGCGGCTACTAGTCTTACTGGAAGTTCTGAAGTCCCAAGCACGAAGGGAGTGTTGTAAAGATGAATTGGATTATGTCAGGAAAAGAACGACAATTTTGCATCCAAATTGTCTAAATTTTAGAGTTGCTTGAAAACAATAGAACCTTACTTGCTTTATAATTACGTTAATTAGAAGCGTTATCTCGTGAAGGAATATAGTACGTAGCCGTATAAATTGAATTGAATGTTCAGCTTATAGAATAGAGACACTTTGCTGTTCAATGCGTCGTCACTTACCATACTCACTTTATTATACGACTTTAAGTATAAACTCCGCGGTTATGGTAAAATTAATGATGCACAAACGTCCGATTCCATATGGGTACACTACAATTAAATACTTTTAAGTAACGCTGATTTCTTATTTTTTATCCTTGGTGTATTTATTGTTTATACCATGGAACGATTGAATACTGTGCTACTCTTTATGTAATATAACGAATTCAACTGTTCAACGTATGTGACTGCTCTCTGCTTCTCGGTATATATTTACTTGAAGGAATTAATTTTTCTTTGCCAATGGTCTCTTTTACCAATTGCAGTCTGGCTTAAAGCAATGAGGTTGTAATTAAATGGCTTGAGACCTAGAACAAACACCTTTTACAATCCTTGTTTACTGGTTTTGATAGTAAATTCGGTTCGCTTGTGGTGTACATTATATTTTTTAGGCTAGTCGTGATTTTTTGATAATATCAATATTCTTAGATTTGAGACATTCATGCTTTTTAATTTGATCAATCGTTTGTATCTTCATTAATTAGTAGGTGGTTTGATAGAACATTTAGTTGCTTGTTTGACTACAAATATCTGCAGAATGGATTCGGTTAATAAAAAAAATGTTTGAGGAATTAATTTTCGCTTTGGAGTGGAGGAACAAAACAGAATGCGTAATTGTACTATCACATATGTTTTATTGAATATATTTTATTTGTCCAACCGTACTGTTGCTAGAATTTGTAGCTAGTTGTATTGAAACTGACATCTGCTTAAAAACAGTTGATAATTCGTCCCTAATCGTTCACTGTTTGCGTTAAAAAATGCGGTTATGAGGTTTTAACTCAGCAGTCCAAAAAAATCGTGTTTGCAGAAAGAAGCGTTAGATGCTTTTCATACGCAAAAAATCATAATTAAATAGGTAAGTACTAAGCTCAGGTACTTTGAATAGTAAAGTACCCATGACACAAACAAGCATTCCATGTAGATATATATATATATATATAATTTTTTTTTTTTTTAGTAGTTATAACTTATTTATTAACGTGGATGAATCGTTCAAATAAAAAAAAATACCATATAATAATAATGATAATATTACAACGCATAAATAGGCTTGTAAGTCAACAAATCCAATTAAAAATAAATAAATAACAACAAAAATAAAAAAAAAAAAAAATTATAATAAATTTTAGAACGTTATGCTAATTCTCATTCTATCCTCACCCTGTGTACCAGTCCATACTACGTCATCAAATGTAGCAACCTTGTTACTTGATTTTTACTTCTTCTAAGTAGCAGGATTTTAGAACGGGATTTGTTTTTTACTCCTAACCTTTCGTACAGGCCAATTTATTGTCAGACGACTTTTTCAAAGAAAAGACTACTCTATATTTTTTTGTTTCCTGCGTACTTGTAGTTCTTCTACTTAACGAAAATCATGTTTGGTGCCATCTGTGCTGGTCGATTAGGTATGTCGCTTCTCTGGCACTTTCGCACAATTTTTACATTAAACGAAGTTTTTTCACGCTAGAAGTTCAAAAATAAAACTTAAATAAATGTTTTTATTATATACACATAACTAATACACAATCTAGTGCAAACGAATTTGCAACAAGTCGCCGATAATCAATTTGTCTTCCAACTAGACTCTGCGGAAAGCTTGAATCACATTGTGGTTTTTCTTTTGCCAAACTCTCCATTCCCAGTCGGAATGGGTGCTAAGGTTTACTTTCAATGGCCTGGAAAGCCTTTTCAATTTTTAGGTTATTTGACAAACGAAAAGCCTAGTGCAATTTTCCGTTTAAAAAACACCATACAAACTCTTTCGGAAAATGAAAATTGCGTTGGAATTACTGCCATGTTAGGTATTAGTGTAGAGCCTTTGACCAATTTCACAGAAACACCAGCTGTAAGCACTTCAGCATCGAATGTCATCGCCAAACCCTTACCTCCCGTAACTTCTGTTGCCCAAAAAATTTTAACCAACTTATATAATTTCCTAGCAAGCTTTGCGACATCTCAACTTCCTCCCAACTCCATTGGGTTAGGTGACCTGCGGCCCAATGATACATTCATACCACTTCGAGTTTTTCAGGATTGGCATGCAAAATTTTTAAACAAGTTATCAAATAATCCAAACTTTTTAGATTCTGAAGATCAGATTTGACATTTAGGTTGAATGCCGTTTTTGAACCTCATTTTTATTTCCTACGAAAATTACCGACATGGTACATAAAACCATATCTTAATGATGCAGAAAAAATAGAATAGAATACAATGTATGTGTTTTTCTCCAAAAAAAAGTGATGAAACACAAATGCTAGATCTTATTTATAAAAAATCGTATATATTGTATTAATAAAGGATAATTTTATCATCTTCTTTCAACGGCTGAGAGATCTTCAACTCGTAGGATTCCGCAAGCCATACCACTAGCTAACCAACCAGCATAACCTTTGTTTCCATTCCACTCGACTTTGTTCACTTGGATTTGCCATGGATAAATATACATGTCTAGCTTTTTGGCTTTGGGAAGCCTTGGACGAAAACCATCTAACATACGATATGAATCCTGTTTTTCGCTATATTCTAACTGGAATATTCTATGCACATTAGCTTTTTGTTTGTGAGAGAATCCCAAAAGACGGAATGGATTGACGATCGTAACTATTCCATCCGAAGCAGCACACGCTACAAAAGGATGGAACTTGCTGTTTGAGAGAGATATTATTGAGCCGTTTCTTTCATCTAATAACTGTGTCGAAGTGCCTCGTAAAGATTCGATGACCACAGATTGAGATTCGCTACAGGAGATAATCGACTGCAACATGTTGTTCCAAGTGATTGTGTAACAAATATCTGATATTAAGTTAGTTCGGAAGAAGCTATAATAATAATAATCGTACCTCGTTTATGAGAAAGCGGTCTATTATCAATTATGGGATCGCGAATATCAAATATTCGAGTATAACAATCAAATGCAGTGGTCAGAAAAAGCCACGGAAAGTCATCCAGGCACTGTACTACATTATGTATGTAAGAATCATGATATGGGATGTAAAAAAGGGGACATTCCTGGCTGCTCAAAATATCCCACAGAGCTAAATAACCTTATACTTAATTAGTAACAATAATTTAGTTTAACAGGCTTACCGTTAGAGCAGCCGACCAAAATTTGATGTATATCGCCATGTTCTGGGGAAACCCATGTGCAACAAGAAATAAGAGAATCATTAAATCCAAAAGTAAAGTCTGCTTGTTCGACGAATACTAGTTCATGTTAGGAGAATGAAAAAAAAAGATGTTTAATACCATGAAATTTTACTGGTGATCGAGGTACACGAAGAACGCGCAGCTTTCCATCGCTGCAGACAACTGCTAAAAACCCAAGAATGGAATCTTCAACCGAAATTGTGGGGCACCACTCTAGTTGAAGAACACTTCCCCAATCATGGTACAATATAAATTCCGACTTAAAATTGGTTTTGTTTTCTAGTTTCCAAAGTTGAATTTGATTCCGTCCAGAAGTTCGCATAAATACTGATTCAGTAGTTTCTGAAAATTTTAGCATCCCTCCTACAGCTAAAAACTGTGTTTCTTTATTTGTTGGTAACCATGAAACAGACGATAAAGGAATCCCTGTATTCACCACAAACCCCGATTTCTGTGGATTTTCCTTAAAAGGGTTTACCGGTTGACAGGGTTCAACTTGCTGTGGTGATTCAAAATGGAAACTTATGCTTAAATTTTTAACTTCAAACAAATAAAAAGGATTTTCGGAATATGATAATAACTGCTGTCCGTCGAGATTCAGAAGTGTTTGCAACTTGGAATCAGACGACGTCTGACCTTCAAAGGAAGATTGACCAGGAGCAGTCTCATAATATTTCCAAATTTCGATTAGCCTCCTTCCTTTATTTAAAGATTCAACGTGAGTCCCGTAAGAATTTATTAACTTCTCTTCTAAACCTTTTGAACTTTGCTTTTTAGCACTTCCACGAGTAGTACTAGAATTCTGACTCTTCGGTTCATTCCCAGCGCCTTTGGAAGATGAAGGTGTTAAAGGTTGACTTCTAATAGGTTTTGAGGGGGTTCGACGAGTAGTACTTACCCTTTTTCGGTTTCTTGACGGTGTTTCTATTTCTATGTCTTCTTCAGACATAACGTTCTCTAAAACAAAATCGCCGTCATCATCATTATCTTCATCGTTTTTATAAGAGCTTGGATTTTCGTATTCCTTAGATTTAGGGCCCATACGCGTCAATATTCATTAGGAATGGTGGTGAACTTCATCAAAGCAATATTGACCTAATCAAAACCTCGTTTGCAAGTGCTCAAAGAAAATATTTATTTCAAATAATTATTCCACTTTGAAAAAATTAATTTGTTAAAAAATCCCAATTCTTAATTTGTTGCTGTTCGTCTTGGTTCAGCTCAATCCTGCTTTAATTGTGAGTGTGAAACTTAGACTTAACTTCAAACATTTGTTGGTTAATACGAGTCCATGCAGAAACTTCATAAAGAATAAATTTTGCAAATAGTTAAATTTATTTTAAGTATTTAACACATTCAATGAAATTCGATTGCTCTTTTTACCAGCCTATCTCTCCTCATTTTTAGTTCTGTTAACACGATTTTGTCAAAGGAAGTATTTCGGTAATCGAAAAAAATATATATATAGTTATATTGAATCTACTAAACGTTATGTGAAATGTTAGCTCAATTTCACTGGTAAATATGCAACAAATTTCTTTCAATTACTACGGGTTTGCTGAGAGCATTATTCTGACACTATTAAAGGATTATAGGGAATAGTATGTGATGCTACTATTAAATAATTTAATCAGTAGTTCAAACTTAATATTAGGAACCTCCTATAGCAGTTTTTTCTTGATCAAATCTTTAAATTTTGATGCTTGGATTTCATTATTTTCTAATTGTTTGTTTAATTTTAAAAAGAATTATCGTTAGGTACAAACGTCTACGGCCATACCTAGGCGAAAACACCAGTTCCCGTCCGATCACTGCAGTTAAGCGTCTGAGGGCCTCGTTAGTACTATGGTTGGAGACAACATGGGAATCCGGGGTGCTGTAGGCTATTCCTAACTTTTTTATTTTTTGTCTTGAATCTTTTAATAATTTAAAATAGTAGCTCCACAACTGACATTACAAATATTATTTGGATAAGGGATAGTGAGTCCTTGAAATTGAGTTATCACATAACGCAATGGTGCAAGACTACTACATAAGCAGCAATAGTAATATTATGTGGTGTTTGATATATCTCAGCTGTTATACATAACCTGTATAGCAGATACAATTGCCAAGCATTACCATGGCACGCCATTCATAATTCCTCTCAATACTTGTTTAGAAATGATAACTTAACTTCTCCATAATCACTTGCAAGAGATTTTATCTTCGAAAGATTGTTATTGCGTTTAAAAGATCGAAATTAAATTATATAAATATATACAAATGCCAACCAAAAACCGTTTGAACCTTAAATTTTACACAAATAATGTTTATCCTATATTGTGTTCCGTTGAATAATGTTCCATTGCTTTTCTGTGCATCAAAGCAGCAATGTCTTTCGATGATTTACTTTTACCTTTATCAACCGAACCACCCTGCTTTCTTGGCTTTGAAGAATTTGCACCAGATATTTTGCCCGGCGCTTCTCGCAAAGCGAAGGACTTAGCAATATGTCCCAAATGAAGGTCACGCATGTTAAAAATACTTCTTTCTGATGAAAGATGTGTTGCATAAGCCCTCACATAAGAAGTAAAAGCCCTTTTTGCAATATTCCTCATAGGTTCATTTTCTAATATAAAACGCTCCAATTCCAACTGCCATTCTGTTGCACGATCTTGCCAATCATTGGTGTTTGTTTTACCTTGCGAAAAACCAGCACTCAACAACCCAGATGGACCATTAGGCTGCTCCAATATATTAGCGCTAACTGAAGACTTTAACAAATTAATATATTCACTTTCCTTCGGGAGTAAAAACATAATAGCTGCACCATTGTGTCCAGCCCTAGCTGTTCTGCCAATTCTATGCAAATAATCGTCGGTACTAAACGGAGCATCATACTGCACAACCAAATCAACATTTGGCAGATCAAGACCACGGGCTGCCACATCTGTACACAAAAGTATATGTGAACCAGAATCTTCACTTGAAGAAAAAAGATTCAGCGTCGAAGTCCTGATTTGTTGAGACAAGGAACCGTGTAATCGGTATACATTTGATTTGCCATCTATTCTCAGAGCTGGAGCATTTGAAATGATATCACCCTCAGAGTCCGGTTTCTCTTTCACGGCCTCTTCCATTTCATCAGCGTTTATCGCACATCTAAAAGCTTCAAAGTGAAAATCAACACTATCTGAACAAGAAAGAAAAATTATTATTTTCTTATATGATCTAACATGACTTCGCAATAGGGCAACCAAGCTTACAAGCCTCAGTTTTGGAGGAACAACAACATATCTTTGAAGAAGCTGCTCGGGTGCCTGGCTATAACCGTCATTGGTTTCCTCCACAATAGATGATTTTAAGTACAAAGCATCTTTTAAAGCGGAATCACTTAAACGCTTTACGGTATCTTTCATTGTAGCGGAGCAAAGCATTGTAACCTTACGAGAAGGAATACTGAGATCCTTCTTAATAATACTGCTTTGTGATTCCAAATAAGATAAAATTTTAGTCAAAGTTTCTTCAAACCCCATATCCATCAACCTATCACCTTCATCCAAAACGACCCATCGTACTTGACTAACATCCAGTGCTTCCGTATTTTCTAAATGATCCGCCAAACGACCAGGCGTTCCAATTAAAATATTAACACCCTTTCGTATGCGAGCCTTTTCACTTTTTTTCTTCTCACCACCTATCACATTACAGGAGACAATCCAGTGTGATAACGGATTATTGTTGAGCTTGTTAGCAACGTTATAAATTTGTTGGCATAACTCCCGGGTTGGAGCCATAATCACAGCATATATACCGCTAGTACGGGTGTGTAAGTTTTTAGGAAGTCGAATCAATCGTTGCACAATTGGTAGTAAATAAGCCAAAGTTTTACCCGATCCGGTTTGTGCTTCAATGAACGCATCCTTATCATCTGTGTTTAGCAATGCTGGAAGACAACAGCTTTGGATAGCAGTGGGAGCGCTAATGTTCATTTTATTATTTAAATGATCAGCCAGTTGAGTATCTAATTGAACACCAGCAAAGTTGGTAGTTTTAATAGGTGCGTTGGATGCCTCCTTTGTAGTCCCAATATTACTAATTTGATTATCCTCAAGATTTTGACCAACGTCCTGTGAAAAATGCTCAGAATCATCACCCGTAAACAAAGATGTAACAAAAGTATTATCGCGCTTGTTGCCTTTTAGCTCATGAGCTGGTTTTCTAGGATCAAACACAGGATTTATTACTTTTTCCTTTTGTGAATTTTTATAATCAGTGGAAGCACCATTTGTGCCTGAATTTCTTTTAACGGTTGATTTTGATGATTCATTAGAATTGCGTTTTTGCCTTTTTCTATCTCTAGCGCGATCAGTCCAGCGACGACTAGACTTCAAGGCTTCAGGCTTTCTTGATTGAGCATTATCAACAACAAAATTGAGAAGCAATGGTTCGTCCGCCATTTGCTTACAGTTGATGAAAATTTGAAAACTTGTGCTTCCACCGTGCTTAGTTTAGTTAATTGTACTCCATTACGCTATGCTATACTAGACCGCGTTAAATACTTGAGACGCATTCAAGTATTCTTCCAAAAGGTCATTTATTACCTTTTTACAGCTATAGGTGATTTAAGTAATATTAAACCTAGAGAAGCACTGTTAAAAACATAAATTACTCCTTCAGTCGGACTTTATTGACCTAATTTGTATTTAAAAATATTAATAGATACTTTGCGTATAAGAATAACAATAAGCGCAATATATATGTTTCTTTATAAGATAATATGCTTCAGGAGGAAATACCGCGCTCATGCACATCTATAAATAACTTTAACATCGAAATTCTTATACGTGTTAAAATGTTTAGTCGAAACTCGTTATTTGTATCCGTATTGACTGTAACGTACATTAACAGTTCGCGTCTGCCATGATGTTTTACGTTTTCACTGGAACGGCATCGGCAGCAGATTTCAATTTAGTGGAAGCTACCAGCTTTTGTTGGCAGATACACGAATTACACGTATAGGACCATTACGTTGTATCTTTTAATGGTTACCTTTCAATTAATCCTTCAAAGTCGCTCCTAACCTCAATTGACCAGCAGTTTGTTGGTTGAATGGACTGTCACTCGTTTTAATCAATTTCTTACTTTGATCCTTTAATTTTTCTTCCTCAAAAGCTCTGCTTTACTAATCGAATAATTAAGAAGGCCTTTTACTCGTTTGGCTGATATATTTTCGTGATGCAGTTGTGTATCATTTCTCTCTGGTTCTTAGCTGCGTTCATCGTCAATGCCGATAATGTTCAGTTTGAGGATTATGAAAGCAATTTTTTCTTCAAGGAACATCTCGGAACATTAAGTCCTTATCATGAGCCCTACTTTGATGGTCTTGATTCTGCTTTCCCTGAAACCTGTGAGATCCAACAAGTTCATCTTCTTCAACGTCACGGTTCCAGAAACCCAACGGGCGATGTAACTGCCACTGATGTATATAGTTCACAATATTTAAATAATTTTCAGGAAAAGCTTTTAAACGGCTCAATACCCGTAAACTTCAGCTACCCCGAGAATCCCTTATGTTTTATTAAGCAGTGGACTCCTGTAATAGATGCAGAAAATGCCGATCAACTTTCCAGCCGTGGTCGTCTCGAACTTTTCGACTTGGGTCGTCAGCTATACCAGCGTTACTATAAACTTTTTGATTCATACGTTTACGACATAAATACGGCTGAACAGGAACGTGTTGTTGAATCTGCAAAATGGTTTACTTATGGATTATTTGGTGATAAAATGTACGAAAAAACCAATTTTATCCTTATTTCTGAAGGTAAGGCAGCAGGTGCCAACTCCTTATCCATGTACAACGCATGTCCCGTGTTTAAAGATAATAACTTTCATAAAAATGCAACTGATGCTGCCCATGCTGTATGGCGCAATATTTTTATTGAGCCCATTGTGAATCGTTTGGCTAAATATTTTGACAGCAGTTATAAACTTACGATCAATGACGTTCGTAGTCTCTTTTATATCTGCGAATATGAAATTGCTATAAAAGATCACAGTGATTTTTGTTCCATATTTACCCCATCAGAATTTTTGAACTTTGAATATGACTCAGATCTCGATCAGGCATATGGAGGTGGTCCTGTTTCCGAATGGGCTTCAACCTTAGGTGGGGCCTATATAAATAATCTTGCAGACTCACTTCGTAATGTGACTAATCCCGACTTCGATCGTAAAGTATTTTTAGCATTTACTCATGATTCTAATATCATTCCTGTGGAAGCTGCTTTGGGATTCTTTCCTGACATTACTCCGCAAAATCCTTTGCCGACTGATAAAAACATTTATACATACTCCCAGAAAACTTCTTCATTCGTTCCCTTCGCTGGAAATTTAATTACTGAGTTGTTCTTTTGTTCTGACAGCAAATATTATGTACGGCATCTCGTCAACCAGCAAGTTTATCCCCTTATCGATTGTGGGTATGGACCTAGTGGAACTTCTGATGGACTTTGCGAGTTACAGGCTTATTTGAATTCACCGATTCGGGCAAATTCTACCTCTAATGGTATTTCCATTTTCAACACAGAATGTCAAGCGCGTCCTACCAACGTTACCATTTACTTTTGAACTATCAGCGCTATAATGTTTAAATAAACAGAATGGATCCTTTGAATAGGATAAACTATAATTTATTATAATCAATTTATTTAATTTTGGGTAATATTAGACTTAATTAAAAGAGGAATACCAAGTACTTTCCTTCCTACAATCAAAACAAGATGTTTGCTTGTAGGAACTGATAATCTTCCTTTGCCAGATGAAGGCAGTGATTTTTCTTGAGAAGTCTGTATTTGTTTAAGGTTTCAAGCATTACATTATTTGAAAGAGTACTGGTAACTGTAATTATATTAATTTTTACTTTATATACAATGCATATTATAATTAGAAGCATGTTAGGTTCTGACATACTATGAGGCAGCTGTCGACCGCGTAATTGACACTTTCAGAAGTGCTTTTCAAAATGCAGATAGTAGCATAACGAAGAAAACATTTACTACATCAATGTTGAATGAGAGTATCAGTGTAAAACAAATTCAGCAAGTGATAGCGAGAAAATAGTAACTATGATACATATGATAAATTTTATAAAATATAAAGATAAATAATCCCTCATATGAAAACTACTGCTGAAATGGATCGATATGAGAAAATGTTTTGAAATTATGATCATCAACAATGCCACGCCAAACCGAATGTGCTATCTTCAAAATACATAATAATTTCAAAAAAGTGTAAAAGGTTAGAATTAACAACAATTAGTAAACAAAAATTTTATAGGAAAATGAGATTTCAGAAACAAAGTTCCACTAATGCATTAAGTAAGGGTCTCACACAAGTGGCCTTAGTGGGATAAAAAGTCTTTAACGGAAGAAATCGGGCCTTTTCAAATTAATTCCATATTCATTAAGAGCGGCACTTAAGTCATCTACAGTGAGCACGGTTTTTCCACGGTCACCTCTTCTTCCGCTAGATCCAATCCCGGAAGCGCCTCCGGCTCCAAAATTCTGCGCACCAAACGTAGTTGAAGATGCATTGCTACTACCGGTTCGGATTTTAGAATATTGATAGGCGTCTTGAGCAACATCAGAAATAAATTTTTGAGCTGTAAGACCAAGAAGCTTTTTTAAGCGTGGGTCAACACATTTAAATCCAGATAAACTGAGGTAATAATCCAATAACACATCTGGAATTAAGGGAGAGTAATCATCCATTTGGGCCAAGAAATTTTCAAGTGTTTTGTCTTTGGCCATATCTCGCAATTCTAAATGCGGTTCTATAACATAATTCGAGCCATGCCTTTCTCTAGAATCATCGCTTTTGGGAGAATCCTCGTTATTTAAATGTGCAGGGGATTCTACACTCATTGGGGCGAGATTGTCACCAGTTGGCAGATTTGTGGAAGACGTTTCGGGTTGTTCATCAACACTCATCGAATTATTTCCATCTTCTGGTTCTTGCTTGGGCTGTTCAATATTTTCAGCTGGCTCATTATTGTTAATGTCACTCATTCTTTCTTTATTTGACCGATGTTGTAAAGCAAAGAATGTCTTTCTGCAACTTGATTCAAATCCGTGGTTCCTTGATTTATCGTTCGACTTATTGGAAATAATAGGAAATTTATTTCCCTAGCTTATGGACTTAACTTTTAATACTTTAATCCAGTGTTTCAAGAAACCACTAGGCCAACTAAAATAGGGATGGTGGAGGTGGACTATATTCTGTATTCGTGGTAAAGTAGCATTGTTATTTACGTATATAAGGGCTAAGATCGAAAAGTAAATAATTCCAATTCTTGGAATAATGCTAGTTGAATAATAGAAATTAATATATAAGATTAATTAACTTCTGGTAAAAAGTGTTGTTTAAAATCGGTATTATATAGAGTTCGGAGCGAAGTTGGTATCTACTACAATTTTTGCTTCTATAAGCAAATGTTCAGTTTAGAGTTGAATGGCAGCCTTCTTGGACTTGAACATATGTATTCAAAAGTAATTATTATTCTCAAACTACAATGTTATTCATTTGCTGAGATGAGCATTTTAAAGTTTGCGCAAACATGACTTCCAGTTAATATGTGTTTAAAACAAATAAAAAAATTTACTACGCAAAGAAAGGATATTTGAGATTAATTTGGTGCACATTTTTTATTTCTCATAACAAACTACATAATCCATTTCCCCATACTTTACCAATAATGTATTGCTAAGCCAGATCAAAGCTACATTAGATATCACTACTAATTATTGTTATTTTCATTTCAAAACTGTCGGATCCATACTACTGATCTTTAATGATCAGGACGAGTAAAACATCTTTAGGAAAATACAATTATTGAAGAAATATCTCAACCGAACAAACTACCCTTTCCTAGTTCAGTTGTAAGTTAATACAGTAAAATATAAAATTATATAGTATATTATATCTTAGCCTTCTTAAACAAATATGTAACCGCTGTACTAAACGAACTCCATAAAATTATACTAAATTACGAGGTAGCATATCACAATAATTATATCCTTATACTAGTTTACAAAGTATACTCAAACAACATTAAATCCTATAACGTATTCCTAGTAAATTGCTTCTTATGTTTAAGGAGGATATCTTATTGTTTAATTGATCGCTAAGCGATCCTTTTTTTATTTATTTATTATAGTTCTCTCTGATCATTAATTCTCCAGCTATGCTTACCTTTTTGAAGTATCACTTCTTCGTTTTTTTATTTCTTATAATTACCATTTATTATTATTTAGTTTCTCACACCTGTTTAAAGCGCTTGTCGAATCACCAAACACAAATAAGCTGTTTTATTTCACGATTGTTTTTCTCGCCCTGCACTTTATGCTTTGTTTGTTTCATAGTTTTTCCTTCATTAAAAAACTTCTTCACTGAAGTATACTGCTCATAGTGAAAATATAATAACAATTGCTTTCCACATGTATATCACATGTATTGTGTACTATGTACGCAATATGTCTCAAGATGTTCATTACTTAGCCACCACCAATTTGTGGTTTTCAAGCTTGAGCTAGTATAAGTTAAAAGAATCACACTTTTTACTTTCTAATTTTTTGAAATTTCCTTTAAAAAATTTCATTAATTGTGTTCCACAATTCCTGCTTTAGAGATATCACCACTCAACGTCTGTTTATTGATTGAAAGCTTACCTTTCAATTACCATTAAATTTGATTCATTATTTAGAAAGATTGGTATCAAAGCAGGTTTGTTTTTTGGTAATCTTGAAACCTCCTGTTTCCTAGTTCTTTGTGTTTCTTCGTGCCTTAAAGTTTGTTTAGGTTCTTATGCATCTGTGTAATAACCAGTTGCTTGATCATCTGGATTGCAATGCAGTTTACAGAGGCTATGTTTCACAAGAGAATAAGGTAAAGAGGAGAAAGCGGCTGTTTAATGCAATTCGTAAACTATGGAATGAAAGAAGGCGATATCGAATGCCAAAGGACGAAAGTATCTCGCCAACTCCAATCTCTTATTCATTTAGATCATTAAGAAGAGGCCATACTAGTGGGCATGCTAGTGAACACACTTCTTCTTCAAGATCTAGTCATGATGAATCAGATTCTATGTCCAGTTCTAGTGAATCAGACTCGGATTCTGTTTCCAGTGAATCAAATCCCAAATCTTATTCAGATTCTAGTACTAGTTCTGCAAGGTCGTCCTCTACTTCTGGTTCAATCTCCTTGTATGATGATTATTACCCTGCTTATTCCAGCAATGCTCCAAATACTGCAATATCTAATTATGTTAGCTCTGGTCTTTCATATTACGGAAATTCATCTATTATTATGAATGCTGTCGAATACAATCAGTTCTTTCCGCTAACCATAACTACTCTTATTGTTAAAAACAACAAGAATGTTGTTTCAAATCTTCCAAAAAATGTCTCATTTTACTTCCACTCTGACAACACGGTCCTTTTGAATGAGTATTACAAAAGCTTGTCTAAACTGAAGAATAATTTTCGTGGAATTATATATAAAACTACTCCTTATGGTAGCTGCAATGACACCGAGTCACTTCAAGTTGATACCAAGGGAAGCGTATGGTTTAGAGATGTTTCTAATATGGGAAGTTCTGGCTTAATCGCATTCGCGCCGTTTGACTATTGTGCTCCAATGCATGTATTGCAGGCTGTCCAGGATAGAGCAAAGGCAATACTATTTTATAATGCAAGCACTGCTAGTAATTCATTAACCAATTTTGACCACTTTGAAGATGCTGTAGATATGATTACCTTTGAAACATTACCAATGGCACTCATATCTTACGAAAACGGCATCGCTTTTGAAAAGATTCTCAACGAATACTCGGCTTCTTCTTTAAATTCGGTGCAGGATGGTGGAGCATTAGTCGAATATTTTGGAAACATTGATGCTACGGCCCGTTTGGGCGTTATCATCAGCAAGGAACCAAAGCTACTTGGCCTCTATATATTCATTGGTGTGTTATTGGGTTTAATCGGTGTCATAGGCCTTTTTATTTGCCTTCACTTTTCTGGTGCAATGAATGGATTTTATAGACTCTTAAATCGTCATGGAATTCCTGTTCAAGAAAGAATTGTGAATATTGGACCAAACAAACCAGAAAATCGTGTTACTAAAGAAATGCTCGATACTTTGCCCGTTAGAATGTTTTCGGGGCCTCATCTTGCCAATCCTAATGATGAGTTGGTTTATGAAAAGGATTGGAAATTAGACAAATCAGAAAGTTTTGATGGACAGGGAAATGTGGTTACTACAGCCGAAAGAGGGAGTAAGTATTTCGATCAGAGGGAGTGTACTATTTGCTTGTGTGAGTATTCAGAAGAAAGTCCTCTTTATCGAGAACTGCCATGCCATCACATCTTTCATCCGGCTTGCATTGATCCTTATTTATTAAAAAATTCGGATCTTTGTCCCCTATGTAAACAGTCAGTTACAAACATGTTGGAAAATGCTTCCGAGGACAATGTTTAAACTGCATATTTATGAATTTTCTCCATTGGTTGAGTAATTCCTGTACTTCTACTCATAAGGATAATTTTTTTTATAATCTATATTAGCATATTTTGTTCGACTCTCATTCATTTACGTTATAATATTTTGCTTGTCTTTATACGCATACGCATACTCATACTTATTGTTCAGTTCTTCCTACGACGAAGAAAACTTACGCTTCCTTAAGTTCATAATTTTCTTGCATCTTTTAATGGGCTAATTATCTATTTCTCATCGTTCTAATCTATTATTTGTGTTATCGTATGAATTCTATAGTACTATATAAAAGCTTACTATACATGTCATTGTTTACTATAAAAAGTTTAATACACATGTTGCTTGCTAGTTTATGATGAAGGTACAAAAAAACTATTAAGTATTTTACAAATTAGCCGGTCTAATGCTAAATTGCATATGTAAATATTTTTTTCTTTTCATTTAGAGACCTATTTTGATATTCTAAGAAAACGATATACAGTTATAATAATTGACATTTTTGGATTTGAGAAAATTAAATACTCTGAATTGTGTCTCATAAAATAGAAAAGCCATCAGTTTCTGCAATGAAGCCTTAGATAACTCCATTTTACACATTTATGCTCAACCAACATAATTCTTACATTTTCCAAATGGAAAGAAAATTTGCCTGTCATTAAGCAGATATGTGAAAACCAACTTTCTGATATTTCATTTTTGATACTTTCATTAATCTTTGAGACGTTTCTGAAATTTGGTTCCGTAATTTAACCGTGAAACTATGTTAACAATAACCTCAAGATGGGAATTCAATAAGCGTTTATCAGGTTCAGCAAAAAATTCGTTTAGAGAAGTTTCAATAAAGCGACGTAAAATACTTAAAGATGCCGAAACGTAAACATTTTCAAAATATACTGTAAAGTTGTCAAGCTTTGCTTGTCCAACTGATACTCTATTTTCGACTTTAAGGCCGCACATCATTAGAAGCTGGCGAAGAGTAACCATAGTAGTTTCATTAACATACTCACTAGCTCGAGTGGAAGACATCATGTTCGTGTAAGCAACGAATTTGGACGGCATGTTAGGTAACTCAGACCTATTATTCACCGATACATCTAAAATTCTAACACGCTTGTTGGTACTCAAGGTTGACCACTGTCTTTTTTCGTAATCATACCTTAAAATGTTTGGATACAGAGATGCAGCAATTACGCCACACAGAATTTCTGCATTTCCTGAGTTAATATCATGCTCTTTGGGGATAACGGCAAAACGCCGGCATATTGAACGTTTTAGGCTTTTGCAAGTATCAACATCCGAAGCGCCTAAAAGTTTCATATCCTTCAACTCAGAAAGCAGTTGGATTTTTAGTGATTCTGTCATACTTAAAGCCTCTAAATTTAAGTACTTTTCTTTGGCAAAAGAATCTTCATCAGGGCCTAAAGGTGAAAGGCAAATCTCTCGCCAAGCGCAGTAAGCATAATACATCAAAACTAAATCACTCCTGGTATTCTCCTTAGCGAATGATAATCGGGCTTTGTTTGCAGAAAATTCATTGTCAACAGATTTCCTAAAAGGTGAACCGATTGTTAACATGGCTACTATTGAAGAAGCGGCATCTACACATTTGTAGAAGCATCCCAAAACCAAGATTTTTCCTAAATTTGCATCAACAGGTAATTGCGACAAAAATTTGCCGAGTTTTGTTAATTTTTCGTTTTCAGAGAGCGCTCCCACTTGATGAAGCTTTTCTAAAGCACGAATAATATTGGTAGAGGAAGGTGGATCTAACGCCTTGCCTAAGACATCTTGTACATCACCCATTTGGCACATCTTTACTCGCAAAACAACTTCTTGCAGATTAAGTCTCAGAATTTCAGGTGTCTGGTAAGACAAAAATTGGGTATCATGTTTGAATTTTGAGAACAAATGATAGCAGATACCTTCCTGAACACGACCAGCACGTCCACTACGTTGCTTGGCATTGGCCTTAGATACAAATGTATCAGTTAACCGAGAAAGATGTCTTCTACTATTATAACGCATTTCCCTATGTACTCCTGTATCAATCACACAAGTGACATCTGGAATAGTAACACCAGTTTCAGCGATATTTGTCGACAATACAATCTTGCGGCACCCTTTGGGAGGGATGTTAAAAACGGACTGTTGCTGCGCAGAGGATAGTGTAGAGTGTAGCATGTATATACAGAACTTACGATGATTTCGAAACATAGGCATATCTTCGATAAGAGATTTTACACGAAGGATCTCCGAAATACCAGGTAAGAATACTAATACACACTTACTGAATTTCGGATCTCCTTCAGTGAATATATACTTTAAGAGATAAACGATTAAACCATAGTTAATGGCTTTCTCGTTATACCAAGCTGGAATTAGGTTCATTTCAACAATGGCATCCTCCGCAGATTTGTTTGAGATGCTCGCATCTTGTTGGTCGGTTTCATAGTCATCTTCCTCTATAACATCCTGTCCGGCAGCGTTACCGAACGACTTATCATTTCCAAACTGGGAAAGTATATCTTCTAAATAAAATCTATGCACTGGATATGTTTTACCAGGTATTGTGATTAAATTACTTCCTTCAAAGTATAACTGAAACTTTTCGGCGTTTAAAGTTGCACTCATAATTATAATCTTAAGATGAGGATGTTGTTTAAGTAAATGAAGTACATGAATTAAAAGAAGATCCGAGTCAATGCTGCGCTCATGAACTTCATCAATAATCAGATGAGTCACAGACTCTATTTCGTTTCCAACTTCTAGGAGACGCAGAAATGTACCTGTAGTAACATAAGTTAAAGGTGTTAAAGGCGTACATTTGGAATCCAGACGAACAGAATAACCAACAAGCTCATGCGAACGAGCTGAAGGAGGATTGCCGCCAAGTTCCTGAGAAACACGATTAGCTAACGATATGGCACTGATCCTTCGAGGTTCTGTAACATAAATTTTGACTGCTTTTCCATTTTTTGTAGAATTTTCCAACAGAAAAGCAGGAATTTGCGTACTTTTACCGCAACCTGTGTCTCCTGATATAATTAAGAGTTGACTATTATTGACAGCATCAATAATTGTCTCTCTAAACATCGTAGCTGGCAACTGATTACGGAAAACCTTAAATTTTTCGGCTGATTCACTTTCAAGTTGTTGTCGCCATTTGTTTAGTAAAGTCTCAGGTGGCCTTTCAAATCCAGAAAACTTGCCAATATTATCCATAGGGGCCATGAGTTTAGAAGTGGTAGCGCTTGTTGGGGTCTCCAATTCTTTGCTCTTTATAATGGAATCCAACTTCTCGGAAATCTTTGCATCTTCTGCTAAGTCAGTGTTTTGTTTTTCTGCAGAAAACTTTCCATAAACCTCTTTAAACGATTTTGGAAACGTTTGTAACGAAATTTTAGTAAAATTGGCCATTAATCTAAATAAAACTATCATTGAAATATAATCTGCAGCCAATGTGGCAGTAGGCAAAACAGTTTTCAGGTCGGAAAAAGTCTTCTGGCCGGTAGAACATCTAACAAAACAGGTGGACTGATATCCTATTTTGCCGATTGGCATAGTTTTGAACTCTGCTTTAATGTTTGATCCGATTTTGTGAAGCTCATATTGCAACGTAGTACTTGGACGTGTTCCAGATTTATCGGTAGTTAAAGGAAGAAGTGTGTAGTTTGCATTAAGTAAATCATTTTCAGTATCCTGAATGTCTTCTTCTTCTTGATTAAATAAATCTCCCATAAGGTAAGCATCGTCATCCGCTCTAGTTTCTGCATCGTTGTGTGGTGACATATCATTGCTTTCAGAATTATTATCATCATCTTTACTGGAGTCATCAGTGCTTTGAGAATCTTCTTGGATGCCATTTTTTTTTATTTCTTCTACAATTCTCTCGTTTTCTAATTTTTGTTGGAGAGCTTTTAACTTGTTCATAAACTCGATTCTGCTTTTACGAAACACAATTTCTGCCTCTTTAGACGAAAAAAGATATTGGCTAGTAATGCTTTCTAGTTGCAAATTCAGTGTACTAAATTCTTCTGAATTTTTTTTATTGGCAATTTGTAGTCGTAACATTTTCAGCTTAACTTTAACATATTGAGAAGTCAAGTCAAAAGGATCATCAAATGGAATGTCATCTTCAGGCAATTGGGTAAGTACCTCTGACATTGTGAGTGGCTTTGAATCCTTAGATTTCAATGAATCATCGACTTGATTAGAGGGCTGAGTTTCTTTATTAGGTGTGTGCTTTATATCGTTAGAAAAATCCTTCATTAATGGGACAAGTCTACTATTTGATTGAACCGGATTATTGGCAGGTAACGGTTCATCGAGCATCCTACAAAAAGTAGTGTAATTACTAGGTTGCACTTCGTAAGAAAAAGATGAATTAGAAGGTTCAGAATTGATTAAATTCTCTGTTATCATCCAAGTGATATATTCATCTATCGAAACTATAGGGATAGATGAGAAGGCGCCAAATATTTCTGATTCTTCAAACCCCATACCTTTAAGTGAAAGAAATGTAGTCCAAAGATACCGTTTCCTCAGAGAAAAACTGGATCGATTTGAGAAAGCATAACTTTCTTTTAGAGAAGATTTCCAAGAGTCCCGAAATGTTTTCAAAATTTGTTGAATTTCATCTTCGGTCAAGCCAAGGACGTTGTCATTTTTACGAAGTCTTATATCCGTTTGCCAAGAATGTAAAAATGACTTTGAGTTTGATAAAGAGGTATTTTTTATGACTTCAGTTTCGGCATCAATAGTTGGAAGCGTTTTGTCTAGTAGGAGATGGTCAAATGCATCAACGGTGTCAACCCCTATATCATTTGATTGATTCTCAACTTTGAAAGCATTTTTGGGCTCAACCTTTTGGGTTTTATTATTTTTCTCTCCTTTAACCTGATTTTTATTTGCCGGAGAGGAGGCACTTCGAGATGGAATGGATGTAGTGGCATACCCACGAGCAGAGTTCGAAGCTTTTGATTTTTTTTTAGCCATTATTTAGAACAAAAACGGTTTTTAAATCGGTCTTTAAAACAAAAAAATCAGAGTCTAATAGAAAATGTTCACAGTTCGTGGTTAAAATATTCTTCACAGGTTAGAATAACAATGAGCCAAAAAAGTAATAATAATAACAGTTAAAATAAAACTATATTGGACATCGAAAATTATTTACTCTTGAAAAGAAAAGAGTTTTAAACCAGAAACAAGGAATGATAAATTTTCATTTAATAAAAATATAATACAAAGCGATCAGATGGTTTAGAAATAAGCTGATTTATCAGGTTTTTGCTTTTTTTTTTCTGTCCAACAAATAATATCCACGAATAAATAGTAATAGGGAATCGCTGAGTACAATATTTTGTAATATTCTCTTGTGGGTTGTAGAGAGAAAGTGTATATATAACTGGATACCAATATACTCAATATATAATTAAATTTCGAAGTATTGGGGAAAAGAAAAATAAAAAAAAGAGATTAAATTAATTATTAAAGTATCTTATACAACCAATAATCAAGATTAAAATTGAATTATGGGCTGCAATCCATAAAAAGGCTATATGTAAGTTACGAATGGGTAAAGTATGAAAGAACGGCATTAAAGCAAATACATTTAAACAGGTTCTCTAACGTTGTTAGTGAAGTACCGATTTATTAAAAATTTGATTTCATATTCCTCCGAGGACTACATATACATGGCATTTTTTACCGCCTGTTATTTTCCAAAACTAGTTAAGCTTTTTCCAAAAAAATATTTCCCAATGGTAAATGAAAATCCCGACTCAGTCGCCTATACTGTTCAAATTTAGTACTTTTTTCTAGGGCAATACAATCCGTAAAACTAGCTTCCCTAAACTCCTGTGTTAGAGTAAACTCAATGTTTAGCTATTACAACATAATTAGATAGTACAGCTTGAATTATTGTTTATACATGCTTAAATTTTTAGTACCATTGAACATTGGGATTGTTGCCAGAGTGCTTATTTGAGATGTATTATAATAATATTATTTTAAATAATTTCAGCGTTCTCATTTGATCGTTAAAATTTAAGCTTATTTAAGCGGCTTTTGACAATTTATTGAGTAATTTGAAAGTCTTTGAAATATACATAGATATATTCATAAATATTTGATGATCTTTCAAAAATGTATAGATTTTTTTGAAGAATAGTAATAGAAAAGCTTCCGTAAATACTTAATGTATGAATATTTGGACTTCAAGGTTTTTGCTGGGTATAAAATTTACATGGAGCGCCTTCAAAACTGATATTACTTCATGATGCCAGCGAATATTATAAAAATAATTGCAAATTAATACATATTGTTCCATTAGGATAATCATTTCCAACGAACTATAGAAAAGGACACTTCAGCGAAATGTGATGCTTTTGGCTTCTCTTTTTTTATCAAAGAAGTGTTTGTGGTTGTACTCAATTTAAAGCTTTTAAAGGACCAAACTTGTCAATGCTGCCCAAACACTTTTCAAACCTATTTAAACAAAATTTCACACTATCACATGTATTTTTATATACTTAGTTTTTCAAAAATTCCAGTTGTTCTGTTCCACCTCCAAATCAAATATGCTCAACGTAATATTAACTTCCAACAACTTTTTTCAACAATCGTGAACGATTCTTCGTAGGCCAAAGTTGTCTAAAAAGTTAAAATTTAAAGAGATAGAGTCCGAGTTATGCATCTGTAGCGAATATCTGGTACCCGAGAGAAACAAAAAATGGTTTAGCAGACTAATTGGCATAACTAGTTAGGTATTTCATTAATGCAAATGTGTTGCCAAAACAATGAATAATTGAAGTGTTTGCCTACGCATTCTACGAAGCAGATAACAAACTAAAGAATCTTGCTAAAAGAGTATATAAAAAATTTGTTGATAATTCGCGCACGTGGTAGCCAAAATTGCTTTAACGACAGATAGAAAAATCTCATGCCAGTCTCCGCCAATATTTTCACCTTGAAATAAAAAGTCTCATATATAGGTCAATTTGAGATATAGCGATTATTTCAGAAGAGATTTTTTCTTTTTAGAGCAAATTTCTTTTTCTTTAAATCAATTTGGAGTCGTCCAAAGGGTGAAATTGAAAGTCGTATATAATCTCTTCTTTTGCGAAGAAACTTTGACTTTTTACATTTTTGTTTGTTTGTTTTGTTTTTCGGTTTTTTAGTAAAAAAAGGTGAAAAAGGAAAATACGTCGAATTTTTGATAAGCATATTTGAACGTTAAAGTGGATAAATAAATTATAGTATGGATTCGGTTTCTAACGTAAGCGTTAATGAACAAGGAAAGTTCAATGACAAGGAAGAAGGTTTTAGTAATTTAAAATCCTTAAAACATGTTTCCCATTCTGAAACCGATTTCGAAGTCAGCAACGATGAAGACAACCAACTTCTTGAATTGGGCTACAAACCTGTCTTTAAAAGAGAATTTTCTACCTGGGCCACTTTTTCTTTTGCTTTTTCAATTTCTGGGCTTTTCGCTACTGTCGTCACAACATATTCATATCCCTTGATTTCAGGAGGTGCTCCATCAGCTGTTTGGTGTTGGTTAATTGCTGGTGCTGGTTGTATGTGTATCGCTCTATCCGTTGCCGAGCTAGTTTCTGCTTACCCAACATCCGGTGGTTTATATTTTACTTGCAAGGACCTAGTTCCTGCCAGATCAATGCCCGTTGTCGCCTGGGTCGTCGGTTGGTTGAACTTGTTGGGCCAAGCAGCTGGTGTCAGTAGTACAGATTGGTCTTGTGCTCAATTGCTGTTAGCTGCTGTATCCATATCTACAGATTTGAAATACATCCCTACCAATCAACATATTGTAGGGGTTATGGCTGCTGTAATTGTCTTCCATGGCCTCGTCAATTCCCTCTCTACTCGTTGGCTAGACAGGATTACTCGTTTTTATGCCACCTTTCACTTGATCGTCCTTGTCGTGTGTATGATTTGTTTATTGGCCAAATGTCCAAAGTTCAACACTGGCAAATATGTTTTTACCGACGTGCAGGCAAGCAGTGGGTGGCATCCTATTGGCTTTTCTTTCCTTTTTGGATTCCTTAGTGTTGCTTGGTGTATGACTGATTACGATGCTACGGCACACATTGCTGAAGAAATTGAAAACGCCGCTGTTCGCGCCCCCAACGCAATTGCTCTTGCTCTCTCTATAACTTATGTATTGGGTTGGGTTTTCAATATTGTTTTAGCCTTCACCATGGGTACTGATCTCGATAGTTTGATCAATTCTGAACTAGGTCAACCTGTTGCCCAGATTTTCTACAACGTGTTGGGCAAGAAAGGAAGTATGGCATTTACTATATTATCTTTTATTATTATTAATTTTACTGGAATTACTGCTATGCAAGCCAACGCTCGAACTATATGGGCATTCTCTCGTGATCAAGCCTTACCATTCTCTCGTTACTGGTACAAGATTAACAAAACAACCACTACCCCTGTTATCGCTGTTTGGCTTAACGTTGTCTTTTGTATTGCATTAAATCTCATTGGTCTTGGAAGTATCGAAGCTATTGAAGCAATCTTCAGTGTTTGTGCAATTGCATTGGATTGGAGTTATGTGATTCCTATTGCGTGTAAGCTTATTTTTGGTAAACGATTAAACTATAAGCCTGGCCCATGGAATTTAGGATGGGCCTCACATTTTGTCAATGCCTACGCTGTTTGTTGGACCGCATTCGTATCTGTCATTTTCTTGATGCCTACAGTCCGCCCGGTCACTCCACAAAACATGAACTATGCCGTTGTCGTTCTTGCCGGCGTACTTTTGTTTAGTTTGGTATATTGGTGGTCCGGTGCTAGGAAGTCCTATATTGGTCCTCGTATTAACGTCGATATGGAATCTGAGGATCCATTCAAAACTGAGTAATTATAAATCTGCAAAGATTTCTTATTACCCTAAGCTTCGTCTAAAAATTACTCTTGTTGTTATTCTTAAAAGACATAACTTTTAAGTTAATTACAATTTTTGTTGCAGATCTACTGAGGTGAAACATTTTTATTATCTTCTTTATGCGATTAAACATTCCTAAAATGACAAGCATGGCTATATTTATTTTTTCGAATGCCTTTAGTCGGGATATTTATTTGTTCGAACGGCATACGAACATGAAGTTAGTTACTTTTAAAATTATCACCACCTTCTTTTTGTGATTTCAATCTATTTCAATCTACAATATACAGTTCAACCTTTTGTAGTCTTTCTTGTGATTTGTTTTTACTTCATAACTTAGTCAATTATTTTTCTAGACTCAAGAGCGAAGCCTTCCTTAATAAAATATCAATACAAAAATACATAATGGGACTTTCTCCAATAAACCGTAATTGTCATTATAGTTGATATTCAAAAGTATATTTATTCATCATCCTCATCAAATAAACCCTCTCTTTGCAAAAATGTATTATTCTGACCGAGAATTTCATAGAACAAAGATTTCGCAGAATGCAGAGTATCGTCATAGTCTATATGTCTCAGTTGGTTCAGCGTTTCGTCAACTTGTACTATAATTTCTAAATCATCACAACCAGAAAATGAGCAGAGCTTTTTAGTCGCCAAATTAAAGACTTCATTACACGGTGAATCGTTCAGCGTTTTAAGGTACCAGATGCAGTAGCCTTCAGGACAATCCCCCGAACCTGATCCGTATAACTTGGCTTGCACACTGTTACCAAAGTTTTCAGAAATTGAGAAAGGAGAGAAATGAATTAAACTAGCATCTAGCGCTGCGAAAAACCCATCTTCTTGAAATAGCTGTTGACAATCGCCTTTCACAAGTAAGTATCTTTGTTGAATTTGTTGATGAGGTAATTTACCTTCATCAACACTAGAGACAATTTTTTTGGCACTAAGAGTACTACCATCTTTCAGTACTATTTTACTCTCATCAATTTTATCTATTGCTTGACCGAGCATAAATGTACCACCCATTACTGCAGATGACCGACAAAATCCTTGACATAGTTCTGATCCTGTTCCATACATTGCAAGTAGGTATGAGTAGTCACCGTACATTCCAAATGAATGAAAATATTTAAGGACAGTGTCCAGTGCATCCTTGGTAGGAATGTCCTTACTTAACGATTGACATAACCCATAAATAATACTCTCCTCGATAGCACCCGACAACTGGAAAACTTCCTCTAGAAATTTATAAAAGGGCTTAGATTCCCATTCCTTTACAAGATTTTGATTCTGTTCGTCAGCGATGTTGGAAACAAATTTCATAAAACGCATCACAATTCGTTTTGATGCAAGGGATAAGTTTTTGTTATTAAAAATGTCTGCACGAGACTCAGGAACTTTGATCCATTCCTCATTAGATGTAAGTAACCGAAAGCTCCTTGCTGGCTTTAGTAAAAGGTACTTGTAAATCTTTGTTTCAGAAAGTAGCTTAACTAACTCACTTGAGGCAAAGATTTCTTGAGGATGAAATTGAATAACAGAGCCTTTGTTTTTGGGAATTAAATCTTTGTTTAGAAATTGTACTTCAAATCTTTTCAACGGGGATTTGTGCGAACCATTGTCGTTCAAAATTTGCGAGCTGTCGACTTTCTTTATTTTTTCGTTTATTTGCTCTAAATCACGTAAAGTCAGTGATCCGTCAATTTCTCCGTAGAAGCTGTTCTCATCAATATGCAATACACGTTGATTAGCCCAGGATAATGCTCTAAATAATTCAAACAGTCAGCAACAATATAAAACGAAACCAAACATACGCGGATAATATTGAATTTCTTAAATTAGTTCCTACAATTATAACGTCATAACTATTTGGATCATCCATTGAGAATTTTATTGAAGTGGTAGAATGGGCAGTTACATGGTAGTAGATACATTATAAAATAGGTGTAGATATTAAGTCTTTGAGAAGGAAAAAAAAAACATGAGAGGAAATATATATATCAATAAAGGAAAGTAAAATACTAGCTGTTTTAAATATTAACTATGTGCGGTAAAGAGTGAGATGAAAGGTTTGTTGTGATGAAAAACAAAAATCATAGATACATGTGTTTATAATAAAAGTAGTTTTCAGCAAGGGTGTACTTTAAAGAGCTGAATAAATAGCTGAGCCTATAATACGTTCCCTTAAATACTTTAGAAACCCAAAATGAGCGTGAATTCCATAGTGAGTCCATCTTGTCATCGTACACGCATCTTAAGCAGTAACGAGCCATAATTAAATACAATTTTTCTGGACCGCTTTTAGTTTTCAAATTTTCATCAAGTGATCTTACCAAATCGTTCGTTTTCATTAAGAGTAATCTGTTGTCAGTTAATAAATTTCTCGGGAAAAAAAATACATAAATCAGACAGAATTCCTGGCTTAAGGGGACAGATGAAATCTATTTACATACGTTAATCGAGGCATAGTGCTCAAAAGGCGAATTATACTTTGAAGCATTCCACCTTTTTGCAAAGCAGATATAAATTTTTTCTGCTCTTCTTCGTGATTAGGGCCGCCAATTGGTAAACTTTTCAAGCTTTTATAAGGCCTCCCTGTAATAGCAGTCGCAAAGATAGGAAAATTCTCGTCGGAAACATTGGCTACTTTTTTAGCATAAAATTTTAAGTTCTTTTCGTTGAAATTAATAATGTTGAGCCACATATTTGCATAATCCACTTGAAGTTCATGAGGAATATCACGATATAAACCATGATCAAGAAGAACAATTTCATAATTCCTTGGTGATTTTGAGTTCTTAGGCTTTGAACGAATTAAGACGTTCCCACCATGTGGATCACAATGCAAATGACCGCCTTTTCCAAAAATCATTTCATTAAAAATGTGACAAATGTCAACAGAGACAAGATCTCTAGAAATACTATGCTCATCCATAAACGATAAATTATCGATTCGGGCACCCGCAACGTACTCCATGACCAATATTCTAGGCTTCGACCACATGACTTCAGGAACATATAGTGAAGTAGATAAGTGAGCAAAATGCTCTTTTGTCTCGATACTATTCTTTGCTTCACGGGTGAAGTCTAATTCTTGAGGCAGAGAACGTTCTATTTCGTCGGCTAACCACATCAATTTGAAATCTGGGAAAAAGGTTTTAATTGCTTTAAACACCCATCTTGTCATGGAAAGATCTAAAGGTGAATTTAAACTGACAGAGGGATGTTGCACTTTGACGGCAACCCAAACATCTGAATCTTTAAGTCTTGCTTTGTGAACTTGTGCTAAACTAGCTACACCAAGTGCAATAGGATCAAATTCATCGAACGTCTCGTCAAGACCTTTACCAGTGTCGACTCTGAAAAGGTGATCTATATCCTTCAGACTAGTTGACGGACAACGATCTTGTAATTTCACCATTGTATTGGTCCATTCCTAAATAATTATACATTAGAAAATGAAAGGAATATAATTTATGAGAATCATCGTAGAATATCCAGAGCAGGGATAAAAGGTGTCAAAACCTCATCGAAGTCAATCTAACTTACCTTTGGAATTACATAACCCATAGCAGACAAATGCTGCCCAATTTTAATATATATACCTCCATTCTCTTCAAAGACCTTTAAAGATCTTTCTGCACATCGCAAATGGCATTCACTCAATGCTAGCTGACGCTCCTCTTCTGAAGCATACGAAGAACCAAGTACTTTTTTGTAATCAGAAAAGCAAAGAAATCCAGCCAAAACAACACGATATGCTCTTTTAGATGATACACCTGCATGCTTTACAGGATCAAAGTCTACTAGCGCAACAGATGCCATTAAAGTAATTGAAGCGCCAACAACAGCAGGTTTCTTAAAATTAGTATGCTCCCGAGCATGGTGAGTAAAAGAAATACATGATGATTTCTTTTTTGGATATGATCGGAAGCAACGAGTAATTCTTGGCCAGGAAAACCGAGAAAACATATACTGTAGAGAGAATTGAGGTGAGGTATAAGATGGATATGGACCAGAAACTTGCGATTATTTGACATGAAGGAGCGAAGCCAAAAATGCCAATAATTCTTTCTTTTTGAATAATTATATACTAAAACTTGGCTTGTTAAAACATAGGAGTTCATATAATCGGTTTATAACAACATTGTTTCTGTACGACTGCTCCTTCTTTTGCTTCAATATGCAATCTTCTATAAACTCGATACCTAACTAAAAGTACAGATCGGAATTAAAATTAGGTAGCATACATTTCTTAAAAATTCTAGCTCGTAGTTCTACAATGAGCCAGAGTGTGTGAGCTATATTAAATTTCTAAGTTATGTGTAGATAGTTTTCATTTTTTTTTTTTACGAAAATTTTACTACAGGAAACTGTAGAAGTACTATCTTATTGATAATCTTGATTATTGAACATTGAGTTCCCTAGTCAAATACAAACAATACACAATTCAGCTTTTTTCTTCTTATTTACAAACCTAGGATAGGAAGTTTAAGAATTTTATTAAATACATTATATGAAAGCAACCTGACAAAAGTGAAAAATACTAATCCTTTCGTCCTAATATGGCCGTTTCAAAGATTGGGTTTATATCTGGGATTTAGAAGAATTTAAAATTGAAGCATTAATATTTTGTTATAACAATGTCAATAGTTGTCAGTTTCAAAAGAACTATAAATGTCACTTGAAAATGAATATCAGTCAACATACTGACATTTCCAGAGATTGAAGAGAGTACCCATTGTAAAATTTTGCTTTCATTTTAATTAAGAAAATCTAAATAAAATAGATAGGGATTTATTCCTTTGTAGTCTAATATTACAAAATTTAACTCAATCATGCAAAAAACAATATTACTCATTGTAAAGTTGATTCGCTACCGTTCGTATTCAGTAAAAAAGAATTTGTAGATGAAATAAACTTTAATTCAAAAAATAAAAATCAACACTTAAAAAATGTGAAAGCTGCAAATAGCAAATCTACTAGCTGTTCAAAACGCACTCATCGCCTATCACTATAAAACCCTAGTTTTGCGCTGGGACTTGAATATTGGGTATTTGGATAATTACCTTATTGATTGATATTTCATAAAGCAGAAATTAATTGAGTCTTTTCTGAATATTCATAACTTTTCGTTTTACGGAAATCTGGAGTTCAAAATGTCCAATAGTATTCTTAAAGTTCCTGATCAGAACCCTCAGGAGATAGTTGCGCTTTTTTCGCAACAGGAAGCATATGCAAAGCTTGGTAAATACAAAGATGAGATTTGGGATGTCTATCAGAAGGTGTTTATTGCAGCTTTGACTACAGGCGAAACAGTTTTAGCAAAAGTAAGGATTTCTTCATTCAACGAAGTCTCGATTGCCCTTTATATAGCACTATTAACTTAATTTTTTAATTTAGAAATGCTGGAATCGTTTAAATGATAGATTTCATAAATCTCCTAGGGTAGAAGGACTTTACGGCATGTTCTTGGAAGCTACAGCCAGCGAGAAAGATGCAATGAGTTATTACAATTCTAAGCTTTCAGAAGATCCAACTCATACGGTAAGATTACATGCCTTGGCTTATACTATATCAATTCGCTGCTATCTAAGCTAACTTCATCAGGTCATCTACAAACGAAAATTGGCTTTATTGCGTTCTATGGGACAAACGAAAGAATGTATTCAAGGACTCATTAATTATCTTGATACTTTTTATAATGACTTGGAGGCATGGGCAGAACTTGCCGATATATACGTGTCAGTGGAAGCGTAAGTCATAAAGAATTTCTGTTTATCTCTGAATTCTAATTGATTGTATAGGTTTGAAAGTGCTATATTTTGTTATGAAGAAATGGTGTTGCTTCAGCCTTTCGAGCCTCGACTTTTTGCTCGATTGGGAGATTTATATTTTGTTTTGGCTCAAAGTAATGCAACTAACTATTGGTTTTCGTTGAAGCATTATTGTCGCTCGGTTGAAATTTGCGAAGAGTATTTCCATGGTTGGTTCGGAATCTCAAAGGTAATTTATCCCTGCTTTTAACTTTATTTATTATTTCTTTGAATATAACAGGAATTTAATGATTAACAATTTAATAGTGTTGCCAACAATTACTAGAGTTATCAAGAACGGAACTGAAAAGATTATTAAGCAAAGTAAATGAAAAAATTTCCGATACATTCCCTGACACTGAATCTGTACGACAGCTCTATCAACTATCTTTAAAAAAGTCGGATCTCTTCGCTCAAAAGCAACCTAAGTTGAAGGCTTTATTGGAGCAATGCTAGAAGGGTATAGAATATGTGGTGTTTGTTTCTTTAGTTTTAACCAAAGTATTTGTTACTGGAAATTTACTCGATCTAATATAATAATTTGTGAAACTTGTTTATATCTTCTTCTTAATTGTAGAACTATGTGCGCGAAATTCTCGGTTTATCTTTTTGTCCTGAATTCTTTCGCCGTAAACTTTTATATAAACTTAAAGCCTTTTAATTTTAATTATATTTTACGGTCAATTTCAATATTTCTTTAGTTAAAAGTTACTAAATTTTTGACTGCTTGCAAGCCCCAGAGGTTATAAGTTTAATAGATCACTTACAAGTTTGTTAAAACACATATTCTAATACTTGATTTTTCAACATACCTGCCATAAGTATCAATCTTTTTGTTGTTTCTTAGTACGGGCGACGTGAAACCATAAAAGTAGTATACTGGGTGCTACGGCGAATAACAGAAATATGTTTCCAAAGAGAAAGTGCTTCCTATTTTTTCTATGAAAGTAGATTGATTATAAAAAACAAAGTTTACCTTGTCAAACTTCCCCATTCATTTACCTAATGTTCATTGCGGAATAGTGTTTTCTCTCGCTACTTATTTATCTTAAACGAAATAAGGATCGTTTAGTTGTACTCTAATGGTAACATTCAGTGAAACTTAAGACTTTATTAAAGCTTTTTATTGAGGTATAGCGTCTACGCTAAATATATTCAACGGTCTTAAACTTATAATTCCTTTTAATATCTCAGAGGGAACGTAAACAAAACATATTGTTGCTGCATTGCAGCATTTTAAGGTTACAACTCTTTTTGTGTATATTTTAAAGATGGAAGCAGAAGAGAGTGAGTCCTTTTCATATCCAATGTTGCTACCTTCTGACGGTTCGTTTTATAAACGAGATATCACTTCTTACTGACTTCAAATCTAGGACTTTATCCAGAAGACGATGATGATGCGGATATGGATCAGGATAAAAATCCTGAAGAAAATGTAATGAACGAAAAAGAAGATGAGGATGTAGACGCGGTTGATGAGAAGTCCGGTGAAGAAGACGTGGAGATGGATACAATGGAAGATGAAAACGAAAACGATGAAGATACTGAGCAAACCTCTGAAAAGAAGGAAACTGAAGAAACACCAAAGGAAAATCCACTTGAGAAATTAAAACAAAAGGCTTCAACGGCCAGCTTTTATGATGTGGTGCCTACCCTGGCAATCCCTATGGCTACCAGCATAAACGCATTTGCTTTCACATCGGATTTAAAATGGCTTTTCACTGGTGGGGAAGACGGATATATAAGGAAGTATGATTTTTTTCCTAGCATTAATGGTGATCTCTCCCTGACTGTTGCACAGAGACATCCCTTTGTGGATACAGTAACGAAGGCTGGAATATTACTCAACTACTGGGAGAATGCTTACGATGGAAATAAACCATCTTCGGTATATAGCCTTGCAGCTCATTCCAGAGGTCTTTGGGTTCTTTCGGGCGTCAATAATGGAGATATTATACTGTACTCTACAAGACATCAAGAGGGTTATCCCGTTACTTCTTTAAAAAAGCATACGGCTCCTGTTTCGTGTTTAGCATTACATGGTTCCGAGAAAAAAGTATTGAGTGGAAGCTGGGACAAAATGGTTTATTACTGGGACCTTAACACTGGTGATGCAATATCTACATACAATTGTGAGAGTGGTCAAATTTCGAATATAGTTTATCGTCCATCAGGCGCTGTAAATCCTTGGGGTTCTGAATCGGACGACATGCGTAGTTTGTTCGGTACACCTGCGTCTTCCTCTTCTTACGATGCACTGTTTGATGAAGAGGTGGAAAAAGCCATTGAAGAAGAAACTAAATCTGTTCAAGCAAATGAGGAGAACGAGACAGAAAAACCCTCTCAAACCGAATCTACTACTAACAATGACAACATAAAAGCTCCTTCCGAATCTTCATCCGAAGAGTCCAATATTTTCTTAACGACGTCTATAGATGGAGTTATGAATGTATGGGACCATCGCATGGTCGATTCTGTTCTCAAATACCCCGTCCCCAAGGGTGTACCACCATGGGCTATGTCTGCATGTTGGAGTCCGGATGGAAATAATATATATATTGGCCGCCGAAATGGAATCGTCGAAGAATATAACATTCACTCTGGCAAGGAGCCTGTTCGCTCTTTAAAAATGCCTCTCGATTCGGGTCCTGTTTCAAATGTCTATTCGATGCCGAATGGCCGTCACCTTGTAATTTCCTCCTTTGATAATATCCGCCTTTATGATCTTCAAAGCAAGGCCGGCATAGGGTTCTTAATTATTCCAGGTCATCATGGAGGTCTTGTCAGTTCGCTTTATGTAGACACTTCTTGTCAATTCATGTTTTCAGCTAGTGGAAATCGAGGATGGCAAGGAACTACTACTGAAGTGTTCCTCGGATACCAAATAATGACTTCATAAAATGCTTTCTCTAAAACACATATTCGCAATAATGTACATTATGATAATAGACTGAAAGGAAGTGGGTTACGATTTAGTCGGTCAAATACAAAATGGTCTTTGAAAGGCACTTTGGATTTTGCCTTAGTAGGGTCAATTATATGCCTATTGTCGTTTAACTTTAAAAATCTTTTTGAATTGTCTCCCTTTCAACATTTGAAATAAACATCTCAGTTAAAGTTTTTAGAATAATTGTTAAGCCCATGCACTCTTCATTAGTTGATTGCTTTTTGGGTTTTTGGTTACTCTCTAAATAATTTGAGGTAAGTTTATAAATGTTTCCTTAAACCTATTTCCCCTTTTTTGCCGAATATAATAAACTTAGGTATTAAGCTGAGATTGTTGGTTATGAACTTTCTGACAAATATGATACACAAATCGTTTTGTTTGTATAACATGTATTCTAAAACTTTCCTCTACTTTAATTTTCAATTTGGAATTTCCTAATCAATTTAATGCCATCCATCCGCTTTATTATTTGTTGATGTGTCAATTGCCAAACAAAAATATCAAGGACATGCGAAACTCTTGTCTAAAGAAGCAATGACCGTATTTAATGAATTTTTTTCGTTTGATTCTGTAGAAATTATGACTTAAATTGTGTATTTATTTTTTAAGTATTGATGTGTATAACTGTTCGTATCCTAATATTGGAACTGACTCTCAAACATTCTATAGAATAAACAAAATCTTACTTTATTGCATACTGAGAGTTATTGTCTCATAAATAAATCAAGCGTCTGTATGTTAATCGGATCTTATAATGGAGCTAGATTGCTTGACCGCCGGAGGTTAAATTTGAGTTTTCCTAAATCGTCTCATTAATTATTGGTTTTTTGAAGTTTATTTTCTATATCTATCTTGATGAATAGAATTAGGGCGTGTTACTAACTTTTGGGGAGTGACACAAGAAACCTTTCCAACGCACCTAAATGAGGAATTCAGTGGAATTCTCACAGTTAGGGCTTAAAACGGCTTTTAATTTATCTCAAAATAAAACTTATACCTCAGCAGTCAAGAAACAATTCTTTAGTACTGGAGCATTTTTAAGCAATGGGGGAAATATTGATTTAAATAAACACACTCAAAAGAACATTGATTCAAAGTACGTTGCTTGCAACTCAAGATCTGTAACACCCCCAAATGATGTTGCTTCTTCAGTTTCTAAGAATACACTTCGTCATAAACAACGTTTAATGATGGCTCAATGGTTAATGTCTCCCGAAGTACAGAAAGCAAAGTCCTCATCATCTGGTAATGTAGGCTTGGGACCTAATACAAATCAGCCCTTCCCTTTAAACCCTTTTTTTAAGCCTCCTAGGCCTATATCTCATTCTTTGCGTATGAAAATTACCGATGAATACTTGCAGGGTGCAAGTATAGAAGTGCTTGCTCGAAAATTCAACACATCTCCACAAAGGATTGAAGCTCTTATAAAGTTGAGAAGAATAAATGATGAATTCGAAGAAAAAAAGAAGCCGATTCTTCATAGTTATAATGAAGTTATGGAGAAAATGCTGAACGCATGTACTAAACCTGAGATGATGCAGTTTAATGACGGAAACGATATTCCTTTGCGTTCCAATCCAGTATCCCTTTGGAAGAGTTTGCCTGAGGGAGAAACGTTTACACCTCAAGAGGCTGCTAAAATCCTGAAGTGGCCTTCGATTGAGGAATTAAACATGAGACAAAACGCTACTCACTTCCACAAAACATCTGATGAGCACAAAGATTTGAATGAAGATGAAGAGCTAATTTCTTCAAGCCCCAGCGAAGTTGGGAAGCGTGTTTTTAGGCTCATTGATCTTTCTACTGGTAATGTGTATAGAAGGGATACCGGCGGGGATATTTATGTTAAGAGAAAAAAATCTACTACCTGAAAATCAAGCATTTATTTCCCGTTTTTGAAAGAAAATTTACCCCCTTAGCATGCATTAGCGGCAGTACAATCCATTTCAAACTTTTGCGAAATAAAATCTTGAATTGTTACAAATTCACTCAGCAAATTCTTCTAGTTGTTGCATTATCTAAAAGTTATTTGTACATATAAAAATTGCATAGTTTTTTTTGCTTTCGTTGCCATATTGACTTTTTCAAATTAAACAAAGAAACTTTTTTTAGCCGTTTAATACAAATACTGATAAGAAGGGTTGCACATACGATGAAACAGTCTATACAACACTGTGCTTCAGTTTGATTTAGAACAGAAACTTATCTAACATATTAAATATACATTGTGCCAGTTTCAGAAGCGATGAACACTATATTGTATGGTTCATAACGCCGTCAACCAATTCTGTGTCAAGTCCAAATTCTTCTTTTATGCTTTCAAAGTAATCTCCAGCAATGACATGATTTAGTTGTTCTACGACTTGCTGAATTACTATGTCCTTTTTCGTATCTCCCATGATGATGTCGAGATGCTCATAGTTAGGAATCTTTAATTTTAACTTGTTAGTTTCCACTTAAGTAAATGAAGCTACAACTGTTTCAGAACATACCTGAATGCATTGAGATAATGGTGGAAGTTGGGTCTTGAGTGTTTCAATGTCCACCATGTTATCGTTACTGCCATAAACTAAAGTAATAGGTAGACGTATATTTTCAATCGGATAGCGAGCAATTCGGTTAAGATTTGTATAGTAACTTGGCTTAAATCCTGGACTGTCATCGTACATTTGTAATACTTTGCGACGCGTAATTTGAGCCCAATGTACAAAGCATTTGACAGAAGTAAAGGAATATAGATGGGAGTATGCAACGATTTTCTGAGTTTCGGAAATATTTTTTCCGGTCCAGCTCAGAAAAAAGCGAAGAAACAGATCAACAATTTTTGCAAAAACTGGCGGATATAAAACTGCTTGCCAAAACACAGCAGAACCAAGCATGGAATTTCGACCGAACATTAGGTAAAGAAGTTGGCTATTAGCGTGAATAATAGATTTAACGGTTCTACCACTATACTTTTTAGGAGCAATTGCAGGAGCTAGAGCAATAAATGCTCGTACGGAATTGCGAAGTTCAGTATCAATAGACAGCGCTGCAAATGCTAATATAGCGCCCTGAGAAAATCCAACAAGGCTTATAGAATCAAAACTGTTAACGGACAGTATATATTTAACAATGGAAGGTATGTCAAAAATAGCGATACTATCAAGACTGAAATCCCAAAACTTTGGATTTTGAGAGCTGAATTTGATATTCTTTATACTATATTTGTTTCCTCGTAAGTTTCCAAGCCAAACATCGTATCCTTGTTCCACAAGAGCAAATGGAATGGCATCTTCCTTTTTCAAGTTGCAGACCCAACTTTCAGAGTTCATCATTAGCCCATGAATAAATAATACAGGTGGGAGATAATTTAACTCTTCAATTTTTCCTTTTTTCTTTTTATACACCCGATGCAAGCCAAGCAAGTAGCCATCAGTTGTACGAACAAAGTGTTCTTCCAGATCATACCCATGAAGTGCACATAAATCGATGGTATCTCTTGCATCAGTTAATTTATTCGCGTTATCATCTACCAACAATTCAGGCAAAAAGTACGAGTATACTCTGCAAACCCCGAGGTTAGTATCAGTGACAATGGTATAAGTAATAGCTGACTCACTTTTTTGATTGCTCATAAAACCAATTCCGAAGTGGACTAGGTAAAATAACTGTACATATTCGAAACATGCTCTCCAACGCAATCAGTAAAAAACTGATTAAAATTTCCCCCTTTTCTCTAAAAACAAATGTTAGAATTTTCGTAAAATAGCAAATACAGAGAGCAACTAACAAGCAATATTTCATTATATTTCCATTCAGAGTCATTTTAGTTTTTTAATTAGCGATAAATTCTCAACTTTTGATAGATTATAACATTTGGATTCATATGGCGTTTGCGTAATTCAACTTGCCTATACTACCATGAGCAGCTTCTAACAAAAAACGGTCGCTTTGTAATTGAAATATTTTACGAGTTTTCGGGTATAATAAGTATTACAGATATATTCAAATATGTTCTTTTAAATTTAATTATTCCCAAAAATCCCCATTGCACTAATTTGTTATGAAAGACATTCAATTCTAGGATTTGTAAGTTAAATGCGAGCAAGATTTAACCAAACAATTTTTGAAAGGTAATCTTAGGAATCAAGAATGTGGCACTTATTGTTCCAAGAACAAACAATTTTTCTAAGGATTATGAAGTTGCACCTTGAGACCGGAATGTTTTATTATCATTTCTTACAAATTACAAAGTTCACAGACTCACGTTTTTTAATGTGATATAAGTGTATAATGAAATCTCTTAGTATTGTCTACAAGCGCCGATTTTATCGGCTGTTTATGTGCTTCAGTTTATGAGTTGAGAGGTTTACAGCAGGCAAAAAAAGATAATGTATACTCGATGCAGTTAAAGATGATGCATATATCGTAATCATTAGAGAAACAAACTTTTAGGGATATGATATGTACCAAATTACTAGTGCTTGAAAGCAAAATTTATTTCACATCCTTCAAAATCAATTCTGTAAAGACTTTTATCATAAAATATTCCCATAATTCGTAGAAACTTGGAAACAAATTGAAGATGTTTGTAACCTTTTAAGATACTCTTGGGACTTTTTTTGAGAACGTTCCCATCTACTTATCACTAGTCTTCGTATGAAAAAGCCGAACTTGTTTGATATTTATACTAAGAAAAAATTTTCGAGGATTTGGTCTTTTCAATGGATTGATTTTATTTCTCACATAATGAAATGCATGTTGATGACTGTATGATTAGTTTAAAAGAGATAAAACTTATTTTAAACAAAAGTAAAGTGCAAATTGTTACACTCGCATTGATGAGAGTCTGTAGCTTCCTTTCGAAAACTTGAAATTTCTATCACTGCTAAACCATGATTTATCAATTTCTTTACCAATTGTTACTTATTCTTCTATTTAGAAAATGAAAAGCTTTTTCATCTTTTGATTTGCATACGTAGCGTTTTCTGTTTTTTTTTCTCTTACTACCGAAGTTTGACTTAGACTCCCCTACAACCTCGATTGTGAGTAGTAGTACCAAACATGGCTACAAAAACACAATTAGAGTTGTTCACTAAGCTTACATCGAATGATAAAGCTATTCGGTTAAGCTCTGCTGCTCAACTCATTGATTCCTTGTCAAACGAAGAAGAATTAAAATATTCGTTAAACCGTTTGACCAAAGGTCTTTCTAGTGGTCGCGAAAGTGCGAGAATTGGATTTGCCGTTGCTTTAACAGAGGTATATACTTTTCCAACTTATTATTTATCTTGTCTTTGCATTTTTTTACTTAAACTAACCAAGAACTAGCTGTTAACTCGCACTAAAGATATTCGAGCTACTCATGTTTTAGATTTGTTGGTTAAGCATAACACTGCTTCTGGGAATCTAAAAGGCCAAGACGAAAGAGATTTTTATTTTGGTTTGCTTTTTGGATTACAGTCAATTGTATATTCTGGCATATTGACGCACAAGGAATCTACAATCGAAGATTTTCAGCGTGTGGTAGACTTACTTTTGCAATTATCTGGGAAGAAAAATTGGCTTCAAGATGTTTGCTTTTACGTGATATATAAATTGGTAGAGCAAATTCCCGAAATTTCCTTCTCTTCTAACGCATTTCTCGCAGTTAACAAACTTTTGCAAACTCCCGCAGTCTCTAAAAGTACTGAGGGTGTAGGTTTGTTTCTTTGCCTTACCCGCGTTCCAGATAATGTTAAATCAGAAGAGGTGGCTATGGCCAATTGGGAACCAGCTCATCCTTTGCATAAATCTAATTTAGTTACTCTTTCCAAGATTATGCGTCAGGCTGATGCTTCAGAAACTGGTGGACAAAACAGCGCTTGGAAACAAAAAATTCCAATGGTTTGGAAATATATTTTCGAGGAATATCAACGCAAGACATACTCGGGTTTGGCACCTTTTCATGATTTTTGGGCCGTTGTCGTGGATGAAGGCATTTTCTCTTCTACTTCTTCACTTGAACGAAAATTTTGGGGCTTTCAAATTATGGAGTTAGCTTTGGATTATGTATCTAGTGATAATATTGGTGATATTTTTTCTAAAAATTTTCTTCATTGTTTGATCAACCATTTGAGCGACGAAGATCGTTATTTGTATCGTGCAGCCAAGCGTGTTACCTCTAAACTCGAAAAAGTCAGTAAGCAGAACCCTACATTGGTCTATCCTATTGCCATTCACTTACTCGGCGAGCGTGGTTCGTTGAATTTTGATCGTGTTACCAATACCAAGTTAGTTGAGCATATCCTTCCCTTAGCTGATGAACAGGGCATTCTCCAACTCTTTCAACTATTGCTCAGTTATGTTAAACGTTGTCCTGAAGATATCGCCTCGGATACGAAAGCTGTAGAATGGAGACGTCAATGGGCGACTGATACTATGCTTAGTATATTACGGAGTAAGCGATCGATTAAACAAGAACCTTGGGTTCGTGAATTACTCGAAATATTCATTGCTTATGGCTACTTTGAGGTACCAGAATCTGAAGAAGTAATACCTAAATTTAGCGAAGGTACTCAAAATATGTTCCGCTTGCGATTGATGTCTGCGTTGAGTTATCTTAGTTCCAGTGCATTCCAACAGTCCCAAACTGATCATCAGTTGGGTGATAAAAATTGGCCTTATGTCGCACTGAATTATTTATTAGAGCTTGAAAAGAGTCCCAAAAATAATCTTCTTATTAGCATGGATGAGTCGGTCATCGAAATTGTACAGAAATCTTTGTCAGTTCTTCACAAAGTGACCAAGAAAATTGATAAAAAAGCACAACATTTGCAACAACTAAACGCCTTTCAACTACTGTACTCATTGGTCCTTCTTCAAGTATATGCTGGCGACACTGATTCAATTGATGTTTTGGAAGATATCGATAATTGCTATTCCAAGGTGTTTAATAAAAAATCGAAGCGAGAAAGCACCTCTAATGAGCCAACAGCTATGGAAATCCTTACTGAGGTTATGTTGTCTTTATTATCTCGACCTTCCTTGTTGCTTCGTAAACTTGTTGATATGTTATTTACCTCATTTTCTGAAGACATGAACCGTGAATCTATTCATTTAATTTGCGATGTTTTGAAAGCTAAAGAAAGTGTAAAAGACAGCGAAGGAATGTTCGCTGGAGAAGAGGTGGAGGAAGATGCTTTTGGCGAGACAGAAATGGATGAGGATGATTTCGAGGAGATAGACACAGATGAAATTGAAGAACAAAGTGATTGGGAAATGATCTCTAATCAAGATGCCTCTGACAACGAGGAGTTGGAGCGTAAACTTGACAAGGTATTAGAAGATGCCGATGCAAAGGTCAAAGACGAGGAAAGTTCTGAGGAGGAGCTGATGAATGATGAGCAAATGCTTGCGCTGGATGAAAAGCTAGCTGAGGTATTTCGAGAGCGCAAAAAAGCATCGAATAAGGAGAAGAAAAAGAACGCCCAAGAAACTAAACAACAAATTGTTCAGTTTAAAGTTAAAGTTATCGATCTTATTGATAACTATTATAAGACTCAACCTAATAACGGACTTGGTTTTGAGTTTTTGATCCCACTTTTGGAAATGATTTTAAAGACGAAGCACAAAGTTTTGGAGGAAAAAGGGCAAGCGGTATTTCGTAATCGCCTTAGCAAGTTAAAATGGACAGAAGAGAAACCTTCATCAAAAAATGTACTGGAAGCACTGAAGAAAGTACATGTATTATGCGGAAAAAAGGCATCACTTGGTTCTACAGGCTCGTCAATTTCGCAACTTCTGTTGAAATTACTAGCTGATACCCCTTACCTGAAAGAAGGTGTTGAAGTTTACCTTAAAAGCTTCCTTCTTTGGATACAAGAGCCCTCGAAGAGTCATTATAATGCAAACATTTTTCATGATTTTATTAACTGGGGTGCTCAGCAACGCTTGAAGCATCAACAAACTTCGACGGCTGCTTCTTCTCCACAAAAGACTGGGCATCATGAAAATGAAAAGACAAATCATTGAATGCATACACATTAGGGAATTCAGGGAATAAAAGTCGGGTATAATAATTTTTGGTACACATTTTGTAGACGTTTGGGTACGTAGAAACAATTTCTTTACTAGGCTTGTTGTCCACATATAGTTGTAAATTGTTGCCGCACATGATAAAATGCCTGGGATCATCATTTACATAGGCAGCTAACCAAGTTTCATATAGTGAAGTAGGGCAGTGTGGCATATAAAGTAGAGTGTATTTTAAGCAGCTGGGTGTTGGTGGGTCTGGCAAAACACAAAACCCTTTATTTTCGAGAAATTCGACATCATCTTTGAGAAATGCTGGATCATAAAATGAACAAAATCTTGGTTGCAAATTAAATATTTTCATAATTTCAAAAAAGAGAGACAACTGTAAAGAAGCTGTTAAAGTGTGTATTCTACCAAGCCCAAGGATAATGCATTTGTGGATAGGATCTTTAAATTCTGATAATTGACTTTGGACACTTTTTAAAAATTCAGAGTACTCTAATTTTTCTCTAGAATTATCTAATTTACGCTGTAAAGTATCTTGTGACCATAAATCTGTATCACCTTGAGTAATGGTGTTTGAAACCTTAGGAAATTTTCCTCTTCCATTTTTTTTTTTACGAGACCGTTTAACAACAATAAAGTCCATGTTTAAATTATCAATAAAGAAATAAATACCTGAGTAAAAACTTAAAGTGCAGGAAGGCCCAACACTTTTACAATCCCGGTTCCAATTGCAGCGAAAAATTTTAGAAGGATATAATGAACATGGAAATGAATACACACAAAAAAAATAAAAAGGAAATTTGAGGAAAAAAGCAGGACTCAATAATTTCTCTTATTTTCAAAAAAAAAAATATTATCTCAAATTACTAAATCCCTTGATCCAAAAAGATGATAGTTGGTTTTGTTTACGTGAAATAGAGTTATTTTCATGCGTCTCGAAATATCAAACTACATATTCTTTAGATAATCAATATTTAATAAATTAAAAAGGTAACTTACTCAAAAAAAAAAGAACCGGTCTCTACAAACGAAATTGTAAATGCGAACAAAGAATTGGGCAGAGTAACTTGAAATTGTTAATTAAAGCTCGTATTGCAATAACGTACCGAATATTTAAATAAAGAAGTTTAAAAAAGTAAGCTAAGTTGCATTTAACGAAATCATATGTGATCTAACGAAACTATCCTTTATTGTTGAATGTAGCGATTTCTGCACGGATTATTAGAAATGATCCTCTCGTCTAATTCAATGAGGAGCGAATAAATTGTTATACTATTGCTACGTATTGATATACATCTTCACGACTGACTGTGGTCAACTAGTCATATTCACTCCTTGGATACATAATGTTGTAAAAACTATACTTGTTTCTTCTACCTATAAAGCTAGGCATAATCGTACATATTTCATCTATTAAGATGCTTTATGCAAAATCAAAGACAACAAGAACCTACCTGATAGCAAAGCGTTTTTTAAAAATCCAAGTTTGAAAGTTGCTGCTCTTGGAATTAAACCCAAAATGCGGTTAACTTAGAAATAGGAAAATTAAAATATCAATTACTATTTTTAACATTTAAATTATAGAACCTTTTTTGCTTCCCTTATCTCTAAGACTTTAAATTGTTCACTTTAAAACGAAGAGATTGAATTAAACCACCAAAAAATTAACATGTCATAATACGATGAAGAAAAGCTCTTTTTAAAAGGTGATTCGTTTTCCTTCTCTCCTTTCCTTTCCTTGGAAAAGCATGACAAAGATACCCACGATCATTATTTACCTTCTAAGTAATAGATAAACATGGTCTAATGACAAACGATACAATTTTCTATGAGAGCCCTCAATTGCCATCAATAAACCGCCAAAGCTTACATAAACAGATCTTTGTAATTAGGTTAATAAATAAATTAACAACTGCTTTTACACTTACACTTTCTCATCTTTAGCTTCTTCCACCCGATAGACTTTTCCATACATAATATAATCAGCAGCTTCCTTTAAATCAGGGCTATTCAAATTGCTTGTGATTTGCAAACTAAAGGTTGCATCCTTTTCTAAAGGATAAATTTGCGAATTAATGTCAAGAGTAAGATTCATGTCATTTTGGCCTGAGACAGCCGTAATTCGTGAAACTGGGTAAGGTTAGTAGTTTTCTTTCTCTTGTTTTGTTTTTTTTTTTAATTTCACAAACCTCTTTGATACTTTTGTTTATCAACTGAAGTGACTGTAAAAATCTCATCTAAAAGTACGGATTCCGACATTTTTAAAACTGGCGTTTCCCAAAAAACAATACAGAATTATTTCCCCAAGAAAAAGAGCGTAATAATGAGCAGTAATATTTACAAACAATAAAGCTTGGTACCTATCAAATTTTTAAATTCGTTCGTGAAAGGCTCAAGACACAAAATCGCCGGTCTAAAAAAAATCAACAATCTCTGCCTATATGATATTTCATTAAAATTTGCTATGTAATTTTGTGAATAACACATAAGGATACGCTACGCTATTTCTCATTATTTCATAAACATTAGAAAGAGCGTAAATTGTATTGGAAAGCTAACGTTCTTTACTTGAGCATCCTATTCATTGAATAATTCATCAATAGCTGTTATGCAAAAAGCTTTTTAAACGACAATTGCTATCAAGTTTGAAGAGAGCATAGCGAACATACTATTCAGGCTTATATTTCTACATTGAGCTTTATTTAAGGGATTTATTACAAGTTAAAGAATAATTATAAATTCTCATCACTTAAAAAATTCAGAGGTATACTTTATCTAGGTGGAATTGACGTTTCTGAACACCCTTTGGGATCTCAGGTTTACTGTACACCATAATAAATTGTTTTTAAGACCAAACCAGATATTCTGAATTTACAGTCGAAACTTTTATCTATTTCTCTGATGCAATTTGATGATATTATCACCAAAATTTTAAAAGTCGGTATTATAAGCATACTGTTCATCATTAATATGGCTAAGAACGCTGTTAATAGTCATTTTGGTATTCGAACCCCAAGATCTGTATGTCACGTACGCAATAGGGAAAATATATATTTATACTGGACAACTTTTGACGCTCATAAGTTACCGAATGGAGGAAATGCTGATATGGCACATTTCTCTGCTAACTGTTTACATGCTGGGCACACAGTAAAATTCGTATCAGCAGACAGGCTAGGCAGTACAACTTGGGAATGCAATATTAAATTTGGCATACTAAGCTTTCCCAATTTTGGAAAAGACGATGCAGCACAAAATTGTTTTGCTGAACCAAGTATGAAATCCATATCAGCAGATACTCAACACATTTCCGCTAGGGAATACATATCTGGAACGAGTAAGGGATTCAAAACAGCTACACCTAAACTCCTGAATATATAGTATTGACTTAAATTGTGTGAATTTTTGTTGGATCACTCGCTCACTGTCCCAATTGATACTTGGTGTTTATCATTTGTAGCTGCTTTAAGTCAAAATGAAAAACAGGTTTGCCATAAAGGTACTGTTACAAAACCTATAAAAAATTCAATGTCCCTAGATTATTGGGTTGTATTTAGCAACCAAAAGCTTGGCTAATAAATCACGACAAATATGAGTTTGTAATCCAAGGAACATTTTTGTCAACTTCAATGTGCTCAACATCTTTCGTACACTCTGTGTAGACAGTTTAAATAAAGGAAAGAGCGCCCAGACAATATGCCTTATCAGTATAATAAAATGAATAGAAAGCTGAAACAGTTTTTTTGGAATAGGATTTGTTATTGTGAAATTGAATCAACTTGCAGCAATCAAATTTAATCACTTGGCGCATAGAGGATCTTGATTATATTTTCTGTTCTAATTTAGGCTAATCTGTTATGAGCAAGGAACAATTTTTTTTTTGATCGGATACTCTCTAAAGCAATACATCCGTTTTGTCAGATGGATCGCATTGTCATCACAAGAACCAAAGTGAACAAGCTCTCAAGGCCAGCAGTCATGACTTCTTTTTTTTCAATTTCAAGACCTTTTATAGTGATAGAAAACTACGCCTAGATGGGAACTGATATCAATGTTTACACAATAAATATCTATTATCCCCCATATTCAAACGAATCATTAACTATTCTACAGACTCCGTAATTGGCATTGAATGAATTTATTGAAACGGGAAAAGATATTTTGTTGAAAAATGAGACCAAAATGTGCGAATGCAAAAATAAATGCATGAGAGAATTGATCCATATTACTTGAACCCCGATACTCCAGAAATTCGAAGCAAAAAACATATGAGGATGCACAGGAACCAGTGAAAAAAACTTCGGTAAGTCAATATTAAAGTAATAATTAAGATAATTCATTTAAATAAGTAAAATTGGAACTATAAGGTTTATCACAAAACACAAGTTGGAAAACAAATCAGGCAAGTCCTCTTCTGTCTCGCTTGTAAGACCAGTTATAAAAACATAAAACAAATAAGTTCCATGATATGATTTCTTCTCAAAAATTTTTAAGGATAAGAGAGAGAAGATAATATTGTAACCTTTTTGGAAAAAAATGTAAAGGAAAGTTATAAACATCGTACCATGGCAAATTAATTGTAACGCATTACTACTACATTGTTGCTAAATCCATGAGTAACCCAGTTAACTGATCGATCATAGAAAGATTGAAAACGTAAATTTGTTCATTAAAACTTTAGCTCACAAGAGTAATCAAGCTACTCATAAATCAACTTCAAGGCGGTGCAATTATAAGTTACACAGACGTATTGACCGATCGTTCCTTTCCAACTAAACTTTTAATTTGTTGGTATAACTTCTTGCTGCGATTTAATTTAAGTACCACATCCTTAACCTTTTCGAGGTATCGTTTCTGTGCGCCTGAATCGGAAGGAAGCTTTTCAAGAATGGGGTTTTTAGCACCCAATTTATGTAGTACCAATGCTCTCAATTCTACTCCTCTCAGTCCTAATGATTTAAGGCGTGAAGGCGTTGACTTTACAAGATACTCGTCAAGACCGCCTTCCTTGTCAATGGTCCGCAAAACTCGGGACGTGACATACAAATGAAACTTTTCTTCTAAAACATTTGAATACAACCATTTAGAATGACCGTTTGGTATCCATACACGGCGCGTTTTATGTCCAAACTTGGGGATTTTGTTGTTACCAGCTTCGGTTTTCGACCCACCATATAAATTTTGTTGAAACTTGCTAAAAGGATCATATATCTTTCCTTTTACAGGTAGAGTTGGGTATGCCAACTTTCTAAGCAATTTACTTGCCATTATTAAAAAATTGCGTTGTCAATACCAAAAGTGGTCTTGGTAAACGAGTTATGTTTCTGCAGGAAAACGCTATCCGAATTTTTGTTGACCCATATTAATTTAGCAGGAGAAAAAAAAAAGTTTATATATATTTGTCCAAAAAATATTTAAAATTGTCGGTGTTTACCATTATCTACCTAGTATCTATTTGCATCGTTTGCTTCGACCAAAATGGGATTTTCGAGCTAACCATACGTTCAGAAATTCGTAAATCGATAAAAAAAATAGTTTGTAAATCTTGAAAGTGTAATCTATATTGAGATTGTAATGCAATTTTCATGGGACCATCCAACTCAACAAGTGCACCTTGCCGTAATCTGATTTGAAATTGAATTAAATCAATGTTTTTCTCATAGTTTTTAAATTTAATTCCACTATTCCAAAGAAAGAATTGATATGATATGAACAAGCGCCAATCTCAACTTAAATTTGGCAATGAAGGGATCTCATTAGCGGTTCCTAAGCAATCCTTACAAGAATGCTCCTATATGTCCAATTTAATTACAGATAGAGAATCAACATTTTTATCTTACTTTGTCCCGTCTAAAGATCCAAAAATGCTCCCAGTATATAGATTTATGTTTCAAGAATCTGCCGACTTAAAGCATTGCAATCATAAAATGCAAGCTTGGCGTTTTCCCAATGAGATAGAGGCTTTTAATGATGACGGGGAAGAATACTCAGGACAAAAGCTTCTAAACGTGTTGCGAAAAGAAGATGTCTATGGAATGGTCGTTTGCGTCCGATGGTATGGAGGACAATTGCTGGGTCCTGTTCGCTTTCAGCATATCACCATACAGCCAAACAGTCAATTGATAAATACAAATCAGTACTAGAGGAAGAAAGAAAAAAGCAACTCCTGAGGACGGAGACAGGTCTACTCCGCCAAAGTTCGTCAAGATCAAGTTCACTGTTGGATCAGAGAATACGACAAATTACCGCTAAAGACAAAACTGTTAATCTTTTAAGGAAAACTCTAAATAGACCCTTACTTCATGAAGTTGACTATCACGGAAAAAGTCTTGAAATTCTTGATATGTTGTTGCAGAGCAGAAACAGTATGATATCTTCTTTGCGATCCGAACTACAGGAAAAGAATCAAAAAGATAAAAAAAAAGAAGTAAATAAATTAGAAGAGAAAATGACTAATGCTAAAGAACCTAATGTGAATGTCCCTTCTATGAAAGCGTCATCAGCTATTTCCGTTGAGACGCCTGAGACAATTGAATCAGAAGCTTCAGTGGACCACAAGGAAGCATCAAAGATCATAAAAGATGTAGAAAAAGAAGAATAATTGATTGCCAACCGATCTATCTAGATGTTTTCCAAAAACGGAACAGATTTTTGGTACTCAATAGATGGCTATATGCAGCTTAACTATAATGTTTAGAAATGTATTCAGATCCATAAACTTTTTTACGAAAAAAGATAAAACTCCGAGCTGTCTAAGGGTATTGCTTATTTGGCTCATTTGTTTACGATTTTATCTCTATTGGAATTCCACCAACGCCACGGTCTAAAAAAAAAATGGGAAGCTCCAAATCCTCAAAGAAGGATAAGCAAATCCATCCTTTTGGAACAGATGTTTCTACTTTTCGAAAGCTTTCATCAAAGGAAAAAAAAAAACTCGGTATGTTGGGCAAGTTTCTTTAAATTTCATTAACATGAGTGTTCAGATGAAAAAGAGTTAAAACAATACAAAAAGCTAAAGCATAAAGTTAAAAAGCTTAAGTATGTTTTTTAATGCTTTTTATTAAATCACTACTTCCCACTCTAACATAGTATCAGGAAAGAGGAAAGGGAAAGATCGAGTATAAAAAACACCAAAACTCTAGCGGAGGATCCTATGGGTATGTATATTAAGCATTAACAGTAAATGCTCGTTAACACTGAAAAGTAAAAAACGTAGCTGAAAATGATCATGATCAAATGAAAAACTCGTTAAGTAGGAGTCAGGATAAGGGAAACACTGACTACTGGCTTGCAGCGAGTTTGTCTGGTGGAAATCAACGAAAATCAAAATTTTTAAAAATGTTGGGTATAAAAAATGCTGCATCCATCACTGAATCGTCTCCGTCTGCTCAATCTAATAAAACAAATGACAAGCAGAGAGAGAAAGAACTAGAACAACAATATATGCACGGTGTTTTACACAAAGGAACAAAAAAGGGATTGGGCATGTAATTTGGGGTTTATGTTTAGTTTATTCTTTTGGATAATTACCAAAATTCTCATCTTCCTTTTGTTAAACTAGCTTAAAGTGTTCACTTGCATTCTAAACTAGAGGAAACTTTGCTATGAAATTCAATTTTAGTGAACATTGTAAGAGGTTTACTTTTCTTTAATCGAAATGCTGTTTGCTTTATTGGCCATTAGCACCAAAGATGGTATGGTCCATCAAAAATTCGTTCGTGGGACCTCTGTTATCTTTAGGGATAATTGAAAAAAGATTTTCTAATTTATTAAAAGAATTTAGGGTCTTTTACTTTAATTTTACTAACGTCGTAACTAAATTGGAATATGAGAAGGCATTTCATATCTTTGAGGATGAGTCGTTATAAAATAATATCATTACCTGAATATAAACTTATAGAGTAAAAAGGTTCGCGCGTAGAACGCGACACGACACGTAGAGTTGAACGCGACATCTCATTTACTCTTCGTGATTAATTAGATTTCGCGTTTACGTGTCGCGTCGCGTATATTTATAAAAGACATATCTGCTCTTAAACAAAACTTAAACACCAAGCACGAAGTTAATATTACTTAGTAGCCCTTTTATCAAATTTACCTGACTTGTCTATTGGTAAATAACATAATTAGTAAACGGGGTTACTATAAAGTATCGATATGTGTGAAACTCCAATAGGTTGTCATACACCTCGAAGATGCAATCGTTTTATAGATTCTGCAGCCTTGATTGACTGTACTAACAAAACTAATCAAAGGGAGCATTCACCTTCCTTTTCAATAGAGATTCCGACTACACCCAGCAGAAAACGTACGCTGGCTAGCTCACATTTCCAAACACCCACAAAAAGAATAAAATATGAACTAGGAGAACTGCAAGAGGAGAAAACTGACCTTTATCCTAATTTTCCTGCTCAGTTAAAGGAGAATAAGAAACCTAAATTACCCACAACACCTCAAACTCCTAAAACCCCCAAAAGGACCATTCAAATTGTTACACCCAAATCATTAAATCGTACATGTAATCCTGTTCCATTTGCTACTCGCCTTTTGCAATCGACACCTCACCGTCAACTTTTTCCTCCCACTCCTTCGACACCCTCCACTCCGTCCTATAATTCTACTGCCAAATTGAGTTTACGTAAATCATATCGTTCAGCAGGAGTCGTGGGTCGTGAAAATGAGAAGTCAATTGTGGAATCTTTCTTTCGTCAACATCTTGATGCTAATGCTGGAGGTGCATTGTACGTAAGTGGTGCCCCTGGCACAGGAAAGACCGTTCTGCTTCACAACGTGCTGGATCATGTAGTGAGCGATTATCCCAAAGTTAATGTTTGTTACATTAATTGTATGACTATTAATGAACCAAAAGCAATTTTTGAAAAAATTCACTCTAAAATTGTTAAAGAGGAAATTTTAGAAAATGAAGATCATCACATCAATTTCCAATGTGAACTAGAGTCGCATTTCACCCAGTCCGCCAATGAATTATATAACCCAGTCATTATTGTTTTAGATGAAATGGATCACTTGATTGCTCGCGAACAGCAGGTTCTGTACACGCTTTTTGAATGGCCCTCTCGACCGACTTCGAGATTAATTTTGGTAGGCATTGCAAATGCCTTAGACATGACAGATCGATTTCTCCCTCGTTTACGAACAAAGCATATTACTCCCAAATTACTCTCTTTTACGCCTTATACTGCTCAAGAAATCTCAACAATTATAAAAGCGCGTTTGAAAACCGCCGCTACCACATCAGAAAAAAACAATCCTTTTACTCCTATTAAATCAATCTCTGAAGTAAGCGATGATAGTATAAATGTTGTATCTCAGCATGCTGATGAAACACCTTTTATACATCCTGCTGCAATTGAATTATGTGCCCGGAAAGTTGCAGCTTCAAGTGGTGACTTGAGAAAAGCATTAGACATATGTAGGCATGCAATTGAACTTGCGGAAAGAGAATGGAAAGCTCAACATGACAACACATTATCTTCTGTTGATATACCAAGAGCATCAATTGCTCATGTTGTCCGAGCGACATCTGCTATGAGCCAATCTGCTAGTGCTCGTTTAAAAAACCTTGGTCTTCAACAGAAAGCCATCCTTTGTACGCTTGTTGTTTGTGAAAAAACCTCATTGAGTGTTGCCGATGTATTTGAAAAATACAGTTCTTTGTGTCTTCGAGATCGTTTGATTTATCCATTAACAAGTTCGGAATTTTGCGATGTCGCGAATTCTTTAGAAACTCTTGCAATCATTCGTTTGCGCACGAAGCAGCGTAACGGAAAGCCTCAGGACCGAATCATTAGTTTGCTTGTTCCAGAAATGGATGTCATTACAGCTGTTGGAGACATTGGTACCTTAAAACGATTTTTTGACAGAAGATAGTACTATCATTTCTTTCTCATTCTTTTTTTCTATTCATTATATTTTTATTTCACGCGTTACGGTTTTCAAATTTTGCCGAAAGGATCAAATTAGAACATCCTTTCAATTTCGTTGTTTGGATTACATAAATTTGAACAATATTATTTATCCAACTTGGTGTTTAAACTTTTCAGGTTGATCTTTACTAATTTTACTAACTATACAATTAATAAACACTTTAATCTAAGTTATATCTAATGATTATTCGTAAGAACGCATACCCGTGGTTCAGTCTCAAGTGGTGGTATAAGTAAACTTACGTAGCAAAAGCACTTCTCAATTTTGGGGTCTCTAAGAAAAAATATATACACAAAACTGAATATGATTGACAAAAATTTATAAGACGACATAGTAATCATATAAGCTGCGGAATAACAGTTACTATATCTAGCTAAAGCTTGTTCAATTCTTTTATTCTATGAGATTAACATCTACGGAAATTCGATAATTGATTTGATAAGATTCATTTGCCGATATCTTTTCTAAAGAGTCCACAAAACAACACGTCCGTCGGTACCGCTGGAGGTAAACGCAGTAATATTGCCAGGAGTCCCAGCGTAAGGTCGAAGGGTTGCAATCATATTTTGATGAACGGTTGGTAAAGACGAAATAGACTGGCTGGAGCCCTTCAAATCCATGTTACGGAATGTGCTACGAAGAGCAGTAAATGAAACAGGACCCTCTTCCTCTCTACCTTCACCAGTATTTCCTGTGTGAGTGAATGAGGTCTTGGAAGTTCCGGCATCCAAATCGCGAGTATGGGCCCAACCGGACTCATTGCCTTGCAAAAGAATAGGAGAATAGTTATAGCCAGCAGCCACAATGGCACTCTCATTCGCCCAAAGAAGAGAACGCAAAGGCAATTGAGATAATTTGACAGTAATTAGAGCTCGTGGGGGTTGCTCGGGAGCACTGGGATATGCAATCGTAACAGAAGAATCATGGCCAGCATACGCTAAGGCATTACCCGAAGGTGAAAATCCAACGGCGTGAACCCAACCACCAGATGGGTATTCAGCGCAAACAGTGTTGAAAGGTAAACGTGAACCCCAAACGCTGGCTTCTGGTTTGGCATCGACATCACGAACATAAGCAGATAAAACGTATGCCTTACGGTCTGCACAGCCGGCAGCTAATAAAACGTTATTAGGATGCCAGTCCAAAGACAAAATGGTACTACGAAGCGGACGTTTCAGATGTTTGCTGACCCACCAGTCATTTTCTTGTTCAAAGTAGCAAACAGAAATGACACGAGCACCACTACCAACAGCAAACTTGTCCTCGTTAGGCGACCAACGAACAAACGTAGCGGCACGATTCAAACGAAGTAAGACGAGGGTCTGCTTCCAAGTCCCATCAGGACGTTTCTCATAAACATAGGCATTACGGTCTTGAGAGCAAGTTACGATTCGATTGGATTTCGGAGCCCAATCGACACAAGTTACAATCTTATCGTGATCGCTAAATGTTCGGGCATGCTTCCACCCATTTCCATCTTGCTCGTAAAGTTCAACTTGGTTCGTAGCAGTTGTGGTGACAAACTCTATATCAAATTTGTTAAAATCTACTTATTTAGGTCCTATACTGTACCTGTTCTTTGACTATTGAACGCGTGTTCGTAAGAGGGTTTAGGAAGAATGTGTAAAACTTGAGAGGTAGCCATTTTTCAGTAACAGGACTAGCAGTCTACTGTTTTGCGGATGATAGACGATATCCAAGGCTGAATCGATATTGGTGATGACGAGAGCAGTAGATACATTAACAAAAAACGTTAGAGTACTTTATATACGATAACGCATATCGATGGTATCGGTAACTCCTTTGTTTACATTTTAAAGGTTTGTAAATATTACAACTCAATTAAGACTAAAAAAAATTCCATTAAATAAAATTTGATTTTCTTGCATATCTTTTAGAGATTTTTTATTTTTAAAATATGAGGTGGATACAAGATTTCTATTTGCGTTGATTGTGGAAGAACAATAGATCTTAATGTCTTGACAATCGTGAGTGAACGATGCTCTCTGAGTATTTTTCTTATTAATGAATAAATAATAGGGCGAAGAGCATAATACAATAATTCTCCTTTACAACAAAGAGATGTGTTTTAATGATTGCTGGAGTAACTGAAACGTTGCTTCAGAATTTGACAGCGACATCTTGTCCATTATCACAGTTATATTTTGTGCTTTTTAACGATGATTATTTAAAAAGATCACACTTGTTGCTTATACTCAGACTCAGTAGCGTATTTGATATTAAAAGCTGTGCTGTCGATTTTTTCCAATTCAACAAATTTTGTCGCTATTTAAGTAATTGGTGAATGCACACTTCCATATTATCATAGATCTGAATACTATAGAATCAAACTTTATAAGCAAGTGTTGAAAATAAACAAACAATAAATACATTTTCTTTGGTAATCCTTGCTTCGCCAAATTTTCAGTATAAGCCAAAAAGGATCAATCACATTCATTTACTCTGTTTATTTACTAACTTATATAGTCTAGTTTTGTCCATTCGTGTCGCAGCATGATGATCGATTTTGATGGTAATTCCCTCTGTTTTTGTTTACTAATAAACAAAGCAAAAGACATATATAGAGCAAATATTCCAGTTAAATTTTAACTAAAGCGCATATTTTTATTCGTTTGCCTATATAATTAAACACGATTGCCATCAATATTTGTATAGTCTACCCAATTTTACAATACTTTTAAATTCCAACATGCGTACATACTGGTTATTCTTACTCCTTGGGGGGGTCGTATCTGCAGAAAGCTTACTTTCCCCTAATAAAAGAAGCAAGGAAGCTTCTATGGATGAATGGACGGATCAGCAAAAGGGTATTGCTATGGGACATATGCTGAACAATATCGGTGACAGCGGTATGCATGCTAAGGATATTAATCCTGGATGTATTATTGCTTCCCCTTCAACTGATTCCCCTGATTACTATTATCAATGGGTTCGTGATAGTGCATTGACGATCATGACTATTTTAGATCGTTTCTTTGAAGGGGACAAAGGACTTGAGCCGATTATCGTCAAATATATGGATGAAATGGTCAGGCTCCAAAAGGTCCCGAACCCAAGTGGAGACTTTTACGCCGGAGGTCTTGGTGAGCCTAAATTTAATGTTGATGGGACAAGCTATGACGGAGATTGGGGACGTCCCCAGAATGATTCCCCTGCTCTTCGGGCTATTGCATTTATCAAATACATGAATTATTTATTTGAAAATGGTAAAGAGGTCCATGAAGTTACTGTCTGGATTGAGGCTGTATTAGCCGACTTGGATTATACTGCAAATCACTGGACAGAGGCAAGCTTTGATCTTTGGGAAGAAATTAAGGACGTTCATTACTTTACTCTAGCCGTTCAGAAGCGTGCCATGCAAGATGGTACAGCTTTTGCAAAGAGAATTGGAGCACCTGACCAAGCCGCACTCTACCAACGCACGATCGAGCCTATTGATCTAAAACTGGGAGAGTTCTGGGATCCTGGAATGGGTGTTATTAAGGGTTATAAAGGCAGAGTCGATCGCTCAGGACTTGATTGCTCCACTTTGCTTGCAAGCCTTTACTCAAATGAGTTTGATATGCACATCCTTCCAACCTTGTTGAAGTTGCAAGAAACCATGACCAGAGATTATCCCGTCAATCAGGGATGGAAGCAAGCAATGGGACGCTATCCCGAGGATGTATACGATGGTGTCTCTAAGTCTATTGGTAACCCTTGGTTCATTTGCACAAGCAGCGCTGCCGAGATTATCTACAAAGCAATCGCATACTACGATAATAAAGGTTTACCAGAATTGACTGAATATAACATCCATTTCTTTATGAAATTTGCTGAGTTTGGAGATCCATACAACTGGTCCGTTATCAGGAAAAACATGCACACATATGCTGATAACTTTTTAAAAGCTGTTGCTGAGTTCCAACATCCAAATGGTTCAATGTCTGAACAATTTTCGCGTGACGATGGTCACCAAAAAGGTGCAAGAGATTTGACATGGAGTTATTCATCCTTATTAAATGCCATCTACAGAAGAGAGGCAATCAAAGGCTCTGTCTAAAATATTTACGAAATCCAACGGTGTTAAGTTAGCCAGCTATCTTAACACCTTAAAATACCATCCATGCCAACAGTGTAATTACACTGAAATCAAGCTATTCAACAAGCTAATGACTTTTATAAAAAGGATGAAATCATAGTCTTTTTTAATAATAAAAAGTAATGCAAAACAATGTTATCGTTTATATGTTACCTACAGCTGTTTAAATAAAGACAACATAGCAACAAATTTCATCTAACCAAATAAATTTCGATGTATATTCGTAGATTCCTATACAAAAATCTCAAAAAAATAACTAAAATTTTTACGCAAAAAGTACAACCGCTCTTTGGATGTACAAAACACAAAGTGAATATATTTGTACAATGGGAAAAAATGCTTAAAGCATCAAAGTAGAAGCGAAGAATGCGATTTTTTTTTGGTTTATCCAGGAGGAAGGAAAACCTCTTCAACTTCAACATCGTCCTCAGCTTCTTCAGTAACTTCGTTAGAATGGGGTGCGCGAGTCATCGCAGATGTACCAGTACGGCATGCTTCCAAGACACCATAGGGACGCAACAAAGAAAGAAAGTTATCAACACGATCAGGAGTAGCAGTCAACTCAAGAATAATAGTCTCCGTAGAAATATCAGCTACACGACCATGAAAGAGAGTAGTAAGTTGATTGATAGCAGCCAATTGACTGGCACGAAGTTGTAAAGCAGCATTCGCATTCATGACACCCTCACCATCACTTTTAGCTTTAGCATTGGTAGACTCGGCAACTTTCTCACTTCTCTCAAAATGCTCTTGGAAGTGATCAGGGCCCAAAAGCGAAACTTTTGCAAGAAGAAGCTCACGCTCGACCATGCTGGTACCGGTGTAATCCAAGACTGCCCAAACAGATACGATATCTTCAATCTGACGTTTTGCCTGCTCAACGACTTCATCAGCTCTAAAAAAATGTTAATAAAAATTAGAAGGAAAGTAAAAAAGGTCAGTGACAATTATAATTGGATCAATTACTTTACATACCCTCGAAGAACAATCGTCATCCTAGAAAGATTCTCTACCTCAGTTGCGCAAACAACCAAGGAATCAATGTTAAATCCACGAGCGGCCAAAATACCAGAAAGACGGGATAAAACACCAGGCTCATTCTGTACTAAGCAATTGAAGACATGGCGTTTGGGTCTTTGCACACGGTTGAAGGGGGTTGACATTATAATCTAATAACCGTTAGTCAAGGTTTCATATGATTGTGACCAAAGTTAAAAGGACCCGATTTTGAAGGTAGCGGATAAACAGAATACAGATCATACCACGATCAGCAACGAAATAATCAGTGTAAATAAGAATGGAAACAATTTGCTAAGAAGGAATCCAGACAGTAAAGACTAATGATCGAATAATCATGAACGAGTGTTTAAGCAGCAGCTCATAAGCTACTTAACTCAGCATCACATTCATTAAAACGTATCTCCAAAGAAAATCCACAAAGATGCCCAAAAAAATTACAAAAAATCATATTAATCTTTATCTCCTATTCAAATTTAAATTCCTTAATAACATGATATTATCACATAATCCGCTTCCATTTCCGCCTTATTTTACAACTGACTTCGCTCACATGTATACTGACAGTACGTATTCATTGAAAACTTCTTCAATAACTTACATTAGAAACAGCCTCTGGAACAGTAGCCCTAGGAGGCTCAATGATCCTACAACGAGGCAAGGGGGAATTCGCATGCAACGCCTTGTATGTGATGGGAGAAGTGGCAGAGGTTGATTTCAATCGAACAAAGCGATTGGCCTAATATGATTTGTTTAGTTAGCTTATTTTCTTAGCACATATTATGTTTTTTAAGTGCATACCAAACGGCCGCATCTTCTTGCGAACATGGTGGTTAAGCGCAGAATGTTGTTACTAGGGTAGTGTGAACTCAACGCTTTGGGAAATTTTTCGGTTATTCAAACTTACAACTTTAGATACGTTTGATAGCGCATATTATATTACAATTTAGTTGATTTTATAAAAACATGTTTTATTTTCTTTTGTGCGTGTAACAAAAAAATCATAAGTCTGAAGGCTGTAGGCATTCAATTTTAAGCAAGTCTTTACCAAAAGATATACTTTTAAACAGGCATTTAAATATTAAGCATTTTCATGGATTTATTTATTTTTCTTTCATCCTTCCGTTTCATAAAAAAAAAAAAAATTCAACCGACACAGTATTCAAGATGTCGGAGATCTGGAGTATACTGATCTTGCACTGATTAGAGAAAATTGGATCGATTTTCAATAGTGGACTTTAGAAAATCTCATGGCTGTTAAAAAATTATAATAAGATAAAATTTACCCCTTTTTTTACTACTAAATAGCTAGCCTCTGAAATGTAATTCTATAGTCATGAACTACGAGAGTATCTCCAAAATACTATGAGTTAGCAGAATAATACTCCTATTGTTCGTTATAAATAAACAAGCTATACCTTTTTACAATTACAAAGTATCCATAAAATGAAGGTTTTTCTGTTTGAAGCTTGTAAATAACTATTATGCATGCAATATAGAAACTACTAAAATCATACAATAAACATACTCCCCTGATGTTTCGCAATTGGTTAAATAATAATGAAATTGTAACTTTTTTTATGTATTAAAGAGCTTGATATGTTGGCTCACCATTCCGTTCATCGAATAGCTCAATAGTATGGAAATACGAGAAATGCCCATGGAATTACAATACAAAAACAAATTTTGCTTAACTATCATAATTACCTATAGACTTAGTGAACAAGGGGGAAAATGTGTACATGATTTGAAAGGGATTTAGGACTCCTTGATCAATCAATCAAACAACAAGGAAAGGAGCGATAAAAACATCAAAAAATACGAAAATAAGAGCTCTTTTAAAATTAGGACGCATCAAAAATAAAAAATAAAAGATTTAAAATATTAATGCAAGCAAATGGTTGCTGTTTTACTGATTAATTACCATTTGTCCAGCACAAAAAAAATTTTTTTAATAATCATCACCACGTGATACAACTTCCTTCTGTGTAGGGTGAAGAATGATAGTATGCTCGAATTGAGCAGTGTAACTTCCTCTAATATCACATAAAGGTGGGTAATCTTGAACGATACCTGCAGAAACCAAGTTATTTAAAGCCAACAAATACTTAGATTCGCCAATTCTGTCCAAGTATCTACGACAGAAAGGAAGGGTACCAAAATTTTGAGTAATAGTGTTAAGCAGAGCCTTGGCACGGGGAAGACGAAGAGGGATATGGCCAGCATCAGGAATTTTGGCATAATGAGAGCATTCCATATCTTCGTGGACAACACCACGTCCGGTACTACCAAAAGTCTCAATAGCAAAAATCTCACCTTCCTCCATTTTAATTTCTTCACCGCCCTTGACGATGGGAACACTCTTACCACCATGAATGATATAAGGATCCAAATTGTGACCGCACAAATTACGGATAGACTTTACTTGATGTGTTTTTCCGTTAATTTCCACTTCATAACTTTCCATGACTTCCTGAATGGCTTCACCAATCTCGTTCAAGCGTGCATCAATTCCGGCTTCTTCAATACCCTTATTAGTAGCAGCCTTGACTGCGGCCAAAAGGTTGTCGTACTGGGGATCGAAAGACATGGTAAAAGCAGAATCAACAATCCTGCCGTTCACATGAACACCAATATCGACTTTCATAACATCTTTTTCCTTAAGTATGGTGGTATCACCAGCGTTGGGAGTATAATGGGCGGCACAATGATTTAAACTAACACCTGTGGGGAAACCAATACCTGATTTCAATCCATCCTCTTCGACCAAAGCCCGTGTAGTGTTTTCTATCGTGTTGACAACGTCCATCATAGACATGCCGGGCTTAATAACGGATTGAGCGTACTGACGAGCTTGGCGATGTACTTCAGCAGCACGACGCAAATCATTATACTGATCAAAATTTTGTCGGTCCAAAGCGCGCTTCTCTTCGTCAGTTGTACGCCACAGATTGTCTTCAGCATAATCACAAACTTCACCAACGGGATATTTCTTATTGACAAAGATCTTGGACAATCCGACAGTTGGAGGATTGGTTTGTTCTTGAGGGGTCTTTTTCTTTTTAGAAGACTTTTTTTTCTTTTTTTTCTTCTTTTCTCCATTGCTGGCTCCTTCTTCAGCGGCATCATTTTCCTCTACTTTTCCATCATCTTCAACCACGTCGTTCTCTTTCAGCGAAAGCTTCTCCTGTAAATCTTTAGCGGTAGCTTCAGTAGTTGTCGCAGAAGTCATTGTTTAAGATTGTTAAATCCTGTCTAAACAAATCTGATATAGGAGGAAGTTGAGTATATGTACCTCCACAGGTTACAACAGTGCTACCACCAAAAACCAGTAGTCATGGCAACCTATGCCTCAATTTTAGGAGATTATAATATACAAACAAAAGGATTGAGATTTACTTAATTAAAGGTTTAAAAAGGGATAATGAGTCGGATATCAAGCAACAAGTATCCATTTTAATTTTAAAACCAACCGTTTATTAATTTATGAAAGGTCAAATTCTCTACATCTATTTGTTAATATAAATGTTCCAAATTTTTCCCAATTTAAAATATTTCTTGCACTATTTAATCCAAAACTATTGGAAATATTATAAAACATGTTAAAGTGATTATGATATTGAGCTAAAAAATGCACGCGTCCTAAAATACGATTGTTGAAAAAGTATTAAACACGCGTATCCTTTAAGAAAAAGATAGCAAAACCTCAATTCTTAAACCCATCCCGCAAAACCCGAGTTAAATAAAAGATTTTAAATTAATAAAATCTTCTACTACATTAAAGACTTTTCAAAGTAGACAAACGAAAAATGTGATAAAAAAAAGAATGACAAGCTTAGACTTGTCATCAAAAAGAAACAAAAAAAAAAAGAAGATCGATCATTAGGGAATATCAGCGGTCTTCTTAAGTAGATGATGGTGGACATAGTCCAGGAAATCCAAGAGTTATTTCCAAACTTGACAAAACTTTTGAAATATTAAATAGTAATTAATCATATGAGTGACAGAGAAATATAACCCAAACGAAATATGCTATGCAGGAAGAAAAAATCTGATTCCAAAAAAAATGTTTACATGTTAAAATTAGAAGCCGATAGAAAGACAAATGTTTGGAATATTTTCGCATTTAGAAATAATCAACGGCTCGTGCACGTGCGAAATCAACGATACGCCAACCTCTTGTCTCCGGATTATCAAGCTCGTCTTCTACACGTGTAAAGACAGAAGCATAAGTACATTGTTGAATACGATCATCCTTTCCTGCAACTAATTCGCCACTGCTAGCATCTTTAAACATATGGACCTCTTGAGTACGAAAAGTGACGATAAAAACGGGAATATCATTTGGCTGTAAAAGTCTTTGAGACATGATGTCGACGCCACGAATGTCAAGGATTTTACCAACACTAACAACTCCATGTTTCGCATATTCCTTGGTAGTAGTTTCATATACGGAAAAGGGGGCTTCCGAAAGCCAAGTCTTCAACACTTCTTTGTCTCCTTTAACATATGCCTCGGTAACTTCCGGGACAATATATTCTCTTAAATATTGAAGGAAATGCTCGGTATTAAAGGATGGGTCAATCTCTTTAAAGCGTCGCATAACCTGCGATGCTTCAGTTTCTGAAAACATTCGAGACCAAACGCCACTAATACTGTCGGCCATGTCACGAATGGAGGAGACAATAGGATGTTCAGACTCCTGATAACTTTTTTTAAGCTCTTGAATTTTACGAACTAAACGCGATTCGTTTTTTATTTGCTCAACCTTATTCTTCCACGACGGGTTGCTATGTACGACGACGCTTTGGACGTCTTCGTTAGGCTGAATCCTTGCCGAGCTAGCAAACATTCTGTTTCGACGTTCAAATTCTTCACGCAATTTTTTACGTTGTTCCTTGTCAGCATAAAATCCATAACGTGAAGAGGTGCTACCATCAGACATTGTTTGCTTAATTGTTTTATAAAATGCAGTTTCACGTACGGGTTTTGTGGCAGTGTCAACACCAGTAGCTACAGTATTAGCGGTGCTTGAAATGACCTTTTTTGATAATTGTACAGGAGCACTTTCCCAAGCTTTTTGGGCATATGAGCCAATCTTGGCACCAGCTTTGCCAACAGTTTTTCCTGTGAAAGATGAAGCTGCAGTAGTTCCCGAGCGCGCTTTTTCGTAAGCATCTCTCGCTTTTTTGAAAGTGTCGCTTTCACTTAATGATCCTGAACTATCTTGCAATGCTTTGACACTGTCCTGTAATTCCTGGCTCTTCTTTAATTCTGCTCTAAATGTATCCATGAACACCTTGATTGGCGATTGAGGTGCTGCATTTTGAGAGAATATAGACGTTTGGAAAAACCGCTGGCATTGAACTATTGTGCGGGCATTTTTTGTGATTTTTCTTGATAGAAACATTTTCTTTCCTATTGAATAAATAAATCTCAACGCTATTACGCGAAAATTAATCCACTTTGCTGCCTTTTATTGCAAACCGATATAGCAGCCTAGTGAGTGGTGGATGGAAGGTTCAAGTGCCACAAAGGTGGAAAGATACCTTAATCCTAAATATCGAGAAGTAGTCTTTTGTTAACAAAAGTTAGCATATTCTCTTATATTTGGACTTTTTTACTTTACTAAGAGGAGTTTACGATTAGAATTTTTACGAATTCGCTCATTTTATCTGAAATGCAACTATTAAAATATTGATATAGAGGGAAGCATAAATTACGCATGATCCTAATATATTAAAGAATAAGAGTACCGATCAATTTCCTTTCGTATTGGTTGAAACAGTCGTAGCTGTTGCTTACAATATTGTTGGGAATCGATACCATGTGGGTGGTAAGAGATCGTATGAAGTTATGAAAAAAAGTATTCAATAAGCAGCATAGATATATTACAATGCGTTATATAGAACTGGATAATTTGAGTATGTAGCGGGTTTTGGAGATAAAAGCAATAGTATTAATTAGCATTTTGAAGTTTCGTTTATTCATTTGTAGAGATTTTTCAAATCTAGAAAAATTTAAAGATCTCTTAATTTTGTATCTTTTTTTTTTTTTTTATCAGTTTGATAGAATGTTTGTATGTAATTCTTTCTAATAACATGCGACGTTTGTTGTGCCCCTAAGTTTCTTTGATGAAATTTATTTGAAAATAAGGAAGTAGCTGGTTTATACAGAATTCAAAAGGCGCATTTAAGTTGTAGTAAACCTCGAATTTTTCTGATGATTAATGTGTTTCATGATTTTTTATGAAAACAGTTGTTGAAGCTCCTATATTATTTATCACAGGTTGTAAATTTTCAGCTTCAATAACGAAATGGGATACTTAAAGTCATAACTGATCAATTTTGGCAGACAGATCTAGCTTTAAAAGCTTAGATTCATTCAACATCAAGTTTATACGAAATGATCAGTTGTAATACACTTCCAACTTTTCTGATAATGATTCAGAATGATTACAACATAGTATAGTTGGAATGTAAAATTATTTGTTTCATGAAGAACTGGTTTTCCATCTTGAACACTAGACGATAAAAGCAACCTGAATATCATAAATCATCTTCAATCCAATTAAGCAATTCAAAAACAAAACAAAACAATTTATTATGCATTTGTAAAAGTAAAAATTTAAAAGGTGATCATATTTCTTCAAATTATCGCTTTGTTTACTATTTTAAATTGTGCAGGTCACAATTGAATGTCACCTGTGAAATAATAAACCAGCCTTGGACTATAGACAACGATGTTGCCAAGAACCATGTTTTCATATGGAAAAGAAAACGCTTTTCCTGTAACTCCCATATCAAACAGAAATGGTACAAAAGGAGCGGGCTCCAAAAGAGCACCATTGGGGTCTACAAAGCAGTCGAATGCACCTTCTTCTGTAACGGTTCCTAGAACGGTACTGGGAGGTAAGAGTACTAACATTTCCAAATTTATTTCTGCTCCCAGTACAAAGAAAATGTCTCCTATGGATATTTCGATGGATTCCCCTACTATTTTGGAGCCAAACTCACAAGGAATTTCCCGATCAGCCGTACAAGAGCGGTCGAAGCGACTTTCGGCTAGCCCTCGTCGTTCCTCTTTAACAGACACTCCTTTACCAAATGAACTTGAAGAAGATATCGAATATATGCCTCCTCCTGTTCATTTGGACCCCATTCAATCCCTGGGGTTTGACGACGTTGCAATTGATTGTGAAACGCTCGATCCTTGGCCTAGCATGCAGAATAAGGCTACCTCAGTAACTATTCGTAATACACCTGCATCAGATTTCCATGTTTACAAGGAGTTCAGTGATGATGATCCTATACAATTTCCTCTGCTCAGCGTAGACGGTGACTCCCCGTTAACAGAAAAGGATACTAACCTGACAACACCCGCTACCTTGAAAGCTTCTGATCAACAAAGAAAGGTTCTCGAAAAGCCTTCTGTCAGCAAACAATCCTCTTCCAGAACACGACTCAGTACCGTTTATCGCACCAAGCTGGCATCTGGTAAATCCATCCCTCGACCCTTATCTCATAAACTCACACGACCCCGAGTAACTGCATCTGGCAATAGCCGTCGGCGCCCTTTATCTCGTTCTATTCATTCGTTATCATCTTCACGAATTGATTTTTCATCTTTGGATACAGGATTGTTATAAAAAGATTCCGAATTTTCAGGTTTTGTGCGTACTGGCTTCCGCTTCTACGATTGTAAGTATGATTCTTCCGATGGCTTTGATTTCCCTTGTTGTTTAATTTGTTTCACCACTTTAATGCTGTTCTTTTTTTTTTTTTTTTTACTTAAATGCATAAAGCCTATACGGTCCTTAATTTATGACATGTTTTTCGTTCATGACTTTTCTGTACAAATGATTTCCTTTTCTATATGCTTTTTTTTTTTTGGCTTTTCTGGTTCAATATTTTACTATTGTAATGTAGATGAATTATGTTAATAATATTGTTATTTTCATTCTACGTTGATGAATATTATAAATACTAGTAGGTAAGATGCTGAGGAATAGAACATTTTCCAGTGTTAGTAGTAGTAAAGTGACTGATAAAGAGCAAAGGTATCCAAAAATTTTGGCTACACATAAAAATATGTACTAGGTCAAAGACAAATTTCTGTGTTTTACAGCAGATGCACACATTCCAAAAAAAATTAAGATGATTGAAAAAAAAACACTATATAAACGAAAACTAAAATGATCATCTAAAAAAAAAAAGGATGCAAATTAGCACAAAACAATTATATCAGCTACTTCTACTACAACAACAGTTTACTTTAATACTAATAATAAATAAACACGCAACCTGGCAAATTAATCCAAAACGCAAAAAGGATAAAAATTTCATTGCATTCTATAAAAATAAACATGTATTGTAAACATTAGTAAAATTTAATGTATGCTCAGAGTTTAAAACTTAGCAGCCTTGATGTACTTGCCAGCATGGGCACCAGCGTAAACACCCTCGGAACCGAGTTCCTCCTCGATACGGAGAAGCTCGTTGTACTTGGCCAAACGCTCGGAACGGCAAGGAGCACCAGACTTAAGTTGACCGGCACCAATACCAACAGTCAAGTGGGAGATGAAGGTGTCAGCGGTCTCACCGGAACGGTGAGAAACCATAACACCCCAACCAGCCTCGTAGGACATGCGGACGGCGTTCAAAGACTCGGTGACGGAACCGATTTGGTTGACCTTCAAAAGAAGAGCGTTAGCGCACTTCTTGTCGATGGCGGTACGAAGACGCTTGACGTTGGTAACAGTCAAATCGTCACCGACAATTTGGAAGTCGGTCTCAGCCTTCATGTGAGTCCAGGCAGACCAGTCATCTTGGTCGAAGGGGTCCTCAATGGAGACAATGGGGTACTTCTTGGAGAGCTCGACGTAAAGGTCGGTAAGTTGTTGGTAGGTAAGCTTGTTCTCGGGCTTGGGCTTGGCGGCCTTGATGTCAAGGTCGTACTTGCCGTCAACGTAGAACTCGGAGGAGGCAACATCAAGACCAATCTTGATCTTACCCTCGTAACCAGCCTTGTTGATGGCCTCAACAATAAGGTCAAGAGCCTCTTGAGGGGTTTGCAAATCGGGAGCAATACCACCCTCATCACCGACATTGCCGGCAGAAGAACCATAACGCTTCTTGGCAATGGACTTGAGAGTGTGGTAGGTCTCAGCACCCCAACGCATAGCCTCGGAGAAAGAGGGAGCACCGGTGGGGAGGATCATGAATTCTTGGAAAGCCAAGTCACCACCAGCGTGGGAACCACCGTTCAAGACGTTGAAAGAGGGAACGGGGAGGACATAGGGACCCTTGGTGCCAAAGTTCTCGGCAATGTACTTCCAGAGAGGGAGCTTCTTTTGGGCAGCACCGGCACGGCAGATAGCCATGGAGACACCCAAGATGGCGTTAGCACCCAACTTGGACTTGTTCTCAGTACCGTCGAGCTTAAGCAAGAACTCGTCGGCGGCCTTTTGGTCGGTAACGTCAAGGTTGGCCTTAACGACGGCAGGGGCAATGATGTTGTTGACATTGCCAACAGCCTTCAAAACACCCTTACCACCCCACTTGGTCTTGTCACCATCACGCATCTCAAGAGCCTCCCATATACCAGTGGAGGCACCAGAGGGGACGATAGCACGGTGGATACCGGTCTCGGTGGTGAGGTCGACCTCGACAGTGGGGTTACCACGAGAGTCGTAGATTTGACGAGCAAAGACTTTCTGAATGGCCATGATTAACGATGTTTACTGTAGAATACTAATTGATTCTTACTGAAACAAGTCCTAACGGACGGCCCTTCCACTCTATATATACCTGGAGGAAGCGCCGATCCTCTCAATCTTCCATGACATGCCCCTGAGCCCACAGAAGCCGGTGGAACAAATTGGTCGCTTCTTTAAGAATCGTTAACCGGAACGTTAGGGTACGTTGAAGGAGCGACCAAGCGAGCGACGCGAGCCACCGTAGCCAATGTGCGAGTCCAGCGAGCTTAGAAGGGGCAAGAGATGGAGATGAAGTGAAGTGAGTGTGGTAAGGTAATGTAATGTATGGAGTGGTGTGGTGGTGTGGTGTGGTTGTTGGTAGAGAGAGAGAGAGAGAAAGGTAATGTTAGGTAGGTGGTCAAAAGAGGAACCAACTATATGGCAAGTGTTTTTTTTTGCCAAGTAATCAACAGTGTTCCCAAAAGTTGCTTACAACGTGAGTAATCTGGAGGAGGGCCATCTTTGGAAAAGGTCGGGAGCTAGAAGCAGCGAAATTACGCGGACGTCAATACACGAAGCGAGCCGTTTTGTATGTTTGTTGACGAATGTCAGCGACAACAACCTCGTCGCTGCATGTACCGTTCGTTGCTCAGTGCAGGAAACCACCGAGAAAGGAGCGTTACTTGATGCCCCACCCTTCCCTCAGTCGCCCAGTTCGGGTGATGCAGATAAAGGCAAAAGCGGACGGGTTCATGAGATCAGTTGTTCCGAGAGGTCCCTTGATTCGCGGATGTCAGTGGTAGGATGTCATCAAGGTTTAGCAAGTGCAAAGCCGGAGAAATGTTGTGATTGGAGGGGAAAATCTTGTTGCAGGATGGATTGGTTGGACAGATAAACATCAGGATAGTTCCATCCGGAGAAACTTCATGGTGCCATACGGGACACAGTTTGACTACCCTAACGATCACGCCAGAGGTAACGTAACGAAACGGGCATTACCGCACGGATGGAAATTGCCGCAAAGCAGACCATCGCAATGAAGCGGCGGTCGGTGCAGCAGGCAGTTGCAAGAGAATCGCAGTGGAGGGCAATGGGAGGCAAGAGTGCGCAATGAAGGGAAGGAGTGAGCAAAACGAGGCAAGGCAAGGCAGGGCAAAGCAAACTAGGCCAGCGCAGGACAGTACGACCAAGACAGGACAGGATGGGATAGAGAATGATATACAGGCTCAGGTTAGGTCAGGTTAGGTTAGGTTAGGTTAGGTTAGGTTAGGTTAGGTTATGGTGGGTCAGAGAATCACATCAACTCACTCTACTTGAGAATCACATTACAGACGGGATTTAAACATTGAGAATAAAATACTTTAAAAAAATTTTTTTTTGAATTCACTACTACTCAATTGCAAACATCTGCTTGGTCGATCCTTCCTCTGTGTCCCTTCTCTTCCCTTTGTTCTCATTTCTTGTCCCTCGCCTCGTCTTGTCTCGTCTTTTGGACGCTAATCCTCCTGGCTCTGCACCAACCGCTCGCTGTATCAGATTCACAGCAGCGACACGGAGCAGCGCGTTAGCGAAACTCAGCATGCTATTCACTACAAGGTTAACGCGGACCAGCAAACACAAGTGTAGTGATGTGCAAGCATCCCGGTGTCACGAGTTGGTCCATATTCGCGAAGGCTCTAGTAGCGTTGACTATGGATTTGGTTTGGCTATTGCTATGACTTTCGTTATTACTATGACTCTGGTTCTAGCTCGACTCTGACCCTTGCCTGACATACAAATACTTTGCTCTTTTCAAAATGTACCGTAGAGTAATGTTTGGAAATCTTGTTTGAATTTCGATCAAATACAATACTATTGATCACAGGCTTCTTTTTTTTTCATCCATCCTTTCATTACTTTCTTCATCCCACTAAACATTCATCTCAATCGAAATAAACACACTAAATCCCCCAATTACTAATTCTCCTCTCTTCTTCTTCTATTCTCCCTCCTCCCGCTTCTCTCCTACTGTAAATCTACACTCTTCTCCTCCGAGTAGCATGTCACCTCTCTGTTGACGATCCTTTTGGCTCCTACAGCATTGCCATTTCTCCATCCGAATTCGTACTCAACAAGCCAAATCTCCCCTATGCCTTTCTCCCTACATTTCCACTATTTCCCTTTTCAACTGGTTCCTTCTCGATCCATCCATTCACAATTCAATCTGCTTGTCCCACCCACCCTCTGCAAACTGTCATACAACGAAGCTTAACGGCCGCGCTAATTTTCCTTATTTGTTCCTTTAGCATGGTGTGGTGTGTGTGTGTGTGTGTGTGTGTGTGCAGCCTGGGTGTAAAATGTAAATAAATGGCACGAAAATCATTGGAAACTGTCACAACTCCAAAAACATCGCTATGAAAAATCTCATTTTCCTTCCAAAATATTTCTTATCAAAACAATCCTTTGCCCAATTTTCTCCCCAACCCTTTAAACATGACCCATCATTTCCTTTCCTACCAGCGGTCCGTCTTCCAACAACACTCTCGGGGTTTCTTGCCATCACATGCTATCTCGGTATGCTCGTCACCAGTCTAGGTTTGTCTTTGACCTGGATTGCTGTCTACTTGCATCCGATCAAACCCTTTTTTTCCCACTCACCCCATTGCTGCTGATTGATTCTCTTCACCTTTCCTTTCTTTTCCTCATCAACTCTCTCTCTTCTTGCATGTTTATGTCTGCCTTGTCTCTGATTCCCTTCAAATAACATAACACCTTACTTTCCCCAAATGCTATTTACCGTGCTTGGTCCATTGTGGAAAATCGCTCTCTCCTATCGTAAACAAATGCGACATACTCTTATATAACAAACCAATTAGCAACCTTTTTCATTACCTTAAAAATGCTTTTATAATACTTTAAACCATTTTAAAAATTTGTTTTGGAAAAGAAAAAATTACCGTCTAAAGCGCGCAATTTCACAGATGCCGCAAATTTGACATCTGGGTCTTTCAAGTCTTGTTAGAACATTGATATAATATATTTTCCTTCTTTACTATTACATTTCCTATTTTTTCACCATTTACGATATGTGTAACACTATCTAACCCAGTTCATCAAGTTGTTCTCTTCGCCCAACCGAAGAATTTCCATTTCACAGTGATTCCCATAATCACCCTCTTCCCCCAGAAAAAAGCCCTCCTTTCGTTTTTCGATGTGTTTCTTCAAAACAAGGCTTCTTCCTTAATTCGCTTTATTTTTTGCGGCCATTTTGTTTACATTCCCTACTTTCTTAAATTTGCTAACGAACCTTCCTTCCATTCTCTTATTCAAATATACTCCTCTGCATCACTACAGCATTTGCTTGAATTTTCGCAAGTCTAAAAAAAAAAAACTAGTACAAAAACTCATTCTTTTACAAATGAAATTATCTTTTTGAAAAAAATAACTATTCGAAAACTCATGTACAAAACTTCACTTTTGATATTGCTTTTTATTGTGCGTCGTGAACTGCCTTTCTGCGTAATAACGTTACACTGATTTAATTTTAAACATATCTCACCAGTTACAGCAAAGACACTGTTTGCTTATTTAGCAACAATCTCTAAGATTTTATCAAATACTTCATTTCTTTGTCCCTTCATCTTGGCCCTTGGTTTTAATTTTTATATTTGGTTTTTCTTTTTTTTTTTTTTTTTTTTTTGCATTGTTTCACTTAACTTTCATGTTTCATTCATACAAAATTCCTTACTCATGAGATTTATTTCTACAGTTACCAAAAGGAGACCATTCCAAGCTCCAAATGATCTTGTTCATCCACTTTCGAACATTTTAGGTAGCCTGGTAACTTATGACTCTCGTTTACACTTACCTCAACCAAAGGACAGGCAGTGCTCGACTCTAGTCCCTCTTTATCGAAGACTATTAAAGGCAACTCGAAGATTCTGGGATCCAATGGCATCCCAAATCCTAATCTCACATTTTCAAGCTTACGCCCGAAAAGCTCGCAAGTCAAATCCTAATCCTCACAAGCGGCGCATAAAACGGTTTCGCAATCTCCTAAAAACTTTTGCATGTCGTATTGAGCGCGCCAATGATGGCGACCATCAAGCTATATGGCAGACTTTACGATACGCTTATTCACAAACAGGTCCTCTTCGTCATAGGCGTCTTCATTATTTACAAGATAATAAAATTCGACCTTCAAAGATACCCAAAAGTTTACCATCTAATTCACCAGTTCGTCTTCCTTACATTTCATCCCTATTATCGGCCGTTTTTGAGATAAATATGGAAAATGCAAAAATCCGCCATTTGCCCAGCGTCATATTTGACGGTTTAATAGAGAAAAACAAAGATCGCCCTTACCATATTAACCTTAGTTGCAAGAGGGCATACGACGAACTTTTGCCTCGTATTGCTGTCCCACTCTTACCACATGAATATCATCACTTGCATTCACTTCTCTTAGATGTCACACTTCGAAATCCACAAATTTCGCGACCACCGTTTGCACCACTGAACCCCAGAAAGGGGTTCTGTCGTATCTTACAGAGATCGCTCATAACCTTTTTGAGTGCCGTTTGCTATTTGCCTTATAATCCTCACCCTACCTCCAAACCTGTTGTATCGTGGGACTCTTTGTCAGACATTCAGCTCAGGCTAAACGTCGGAAAGGTTCTTAAAAAGTCAGTCAAAAAAAGGTAGCAAATCGTGTGCTTTAAAAAGTCAGACCAAAGTTTGTAATGTATAATCTTCATTTATTTTGAAGAGTCCTAATTCGTCATCATTTTCATCTGCTTGTTATGAATCATTTATTTTTTTTTTCATAAATATTTAATTTCTTTTGCTTTACGGTCCGGATGCATGCTAATAAATCATCGTAACTCAAGTAGTCTATGTGATTTCTTAATTTTCTACATCACTTTAGTATACCAATGAATTTACTATCAATTTTTATCATACTCTATGAATTAATTCAATACAAGACTTCTTTTTTCCTTTCAGTGCTCAAATCATTCGCCGGTTTAATTTTTGGATTTCGTCCACACACATGCATGCTCAAGTCTTCTGCCTAACCATACTACTTCTTCTAGCCTTCAGACTTAAAAGCTTCGCCTTTAGAAAACATCTCTATTCCTTCAAAATTGGTGAAAGAGATTAGCATTCCTAATCATTTCCATTCATTAATATAGCTTCTTTTGGTTTTTTCTACGTGAACATCTATTTTCAAACACCTATCGTTTTCTCATATAAAAATTGGCAAATGCTGTACATAGTGGATTTTGACGAGACAATTACCACCTACGATACAATCCACCTCCTAGCTGAAGCTGTTAATAAGCCCGAAGAATGGAGCGTAATATCTGATAAATACTGGCAAGAGTATTTGGCTTGGCGTGAAGCATTACCGCATTCTACCACGCTAACATCTTATTTACCTCTACTAGGAGGAAGTCGATATCTCGAAGAAGCTAGTATAAAAAGAATTGAAAAATCTCAATATTTTTCCGGATTATCGGAGGGTGCCCTTGACAACATCGTACAACTGATCACCCTGCGCGCAGGATTTGTAGAGTTCATCAATGCTTTGGTGCCCGATCTCCGTGTAAGCAAAACCATTTTCCACGTTCTTTCCGTCAATTGGTCTGCAAGAGTAATCGAACAAACCCTGCTTCACCATACGGACTTAACCGCAGACTTGTTGTGTGTCCATGCCAACGACTTTGACTTCGATACGTCTACAAACACAACAAACGGTAGGATACTTGCGAGAAATGCAAGTTCACTTCTAATGAATTCTACGGACAAAGTACGAGAGTTTCGGCGAATAGTGCAAACAGACGCAGTTTCGTCTCCACTTAATGTTGTCTATATCGGTGATTCCCCTACTGATTTCGGTTGCCTCCAGATATCCCCCATAAGCATTTTGATGCGTTCAAATCAAAAGTACTATGATATCTTGTCCAGATTCGAGGATGTGCAACTTGTTGATATATCTGAATTCCCCGTTCAAAAAGCTGTGCCAGGTAAAAAAATCATTTACACTTGTAGCGACTGGTGCGCTATCCAAAAGGCATTTCTCGCATAAAGCTTTTCTTATCGTCAAGAGAACACAGCGGAGAGATGATCAAAAGCTTCAAAATTTAAGTTGTTGATATTTTTGTCGTCAACAAAAAAGCACCGCGAGATCAAGGCGATCAAATCTTCTCAATAAAGGTCATTGGAGAAGCTTTATGGAAATATGAATAAGGAGAACGTTCACAATTCCTCTGTTTTCCATCTCTCTTGGCTTCTATGTAAAGCCGGTACAACCCTTATTTTCTTTACTTATTTTCCATCTCACTTTCTTCTTTCAAATCTACTGTTTACTGTCGCTTGTTAGTGCTCCTTGCATGTCCGTTAAGCCGGTTCAAGCTCGACCGAATAAGCGGACTTACCGAGACAAGCGAAGCTCTCAACTAATCATACAAGTACATATTCTAATCATGATGATCTGTATTCGGTTAGGTCATTTTCTTCCAATCAAATTTTTGATTTTTTTTACCGACAGTTGAATTGCGATTACGCTTATCTTTACTAACTACGATTGGCCTATATTTCGGCTATCAGCTAAGGAGACCAGCTAGGGTTCCGTTATGCCTCGTTATATTGTGTGATTGGTGTGAACGCAGAGGCTGCCGTTTTCATCAAACCCTCTATCTTCGAAGCAATAGTCTTGCGTAATTTTGCATATCGAGTCATCTCTCCTTTAACCAGCAACTACATCTAGCGTTAGCTACTCTGCAAAAAAACGTTCGTATTTAGCAAAGAGGGTGCAATTTGCTAGTCTCAGTATTGGGGCGATATAAAATTAAAGATGACTTCTAAATATGATGCGTTGTTGCACAATCAAAGTACCAACACAAACCCTTTCAGCAAGTTGCAGGATCGTTCCTCCTTGTTAGGAGAGAAGTTTACCAAGGTGTTGGTAGCTAATCGATCTGAAATTGCTATTCGTGTCTTCCGAACTGCTCATGAACTTTCGATGCACACTGTCGCCATTTACTCGTATGAAGACAGACTGTCGATGCATCGTCAAAAGGCCGACGAATCCTATCCAATTGGCAAGGTCGGTCAGTACAGTCCAGTAGGAGCTTATCTGGCTATTGACGAAATCGTCAGCATCGCCAAACGCACCGGTGCCAACTTGGTTCATCCAGGATACGGTTTCCTTTCCGAAAACGCCGAATTTGCCAGAAAGGTAAACGAAGCTGGCATGCAATTTGTAGGCCCCTCCCCCGAAGTCATTGACTCTCTTGGTGACAAAACGAAAGCTCGTGCAATCGCCATTCGCTGTGGTGTCCCAGTCGTTCCTGGTACTCCAGGTCCCGTCGAACACTATGAAGAAGCTGAGGCTTTTGTTAAGGAATATGGCCTCCCCGTTATCATCAAGGCTGCCATGGGTGGTGGTGGCCGTGGTATGCGTGTCGTTCGTTCTGCCGATACCTTGAAGGAGTCATTTGAGCGTGCTCGTTCTGAGGCCCTTGCTTCATTTGGTGATGGCACTGTGTTCATTGAACGCTTTTTGGATAAACCCAAGCATATTGAGATTCAACTTATGGCTGATAAGGCTGGAAATGTCATTCATTTACATGAGCGTGATTGTTCCGTACAACGTCGTCATCAAAAGGTCGTGGAGATTGCTCCGGCCAAAGATTTGGATCCTAAGATCCGTCAAGCACTTTATGACGATGCCATCAAGATTGCCAAGGAAGTGAAGTATTGCAACGCCGGTACTGCAGAATTCTTGCTCGATCAAAAAGGACGTCACTATTTTATTGAGATTAATCCTCGTATTCAGGTTGAACATACGATTACTGAGGAAATTACCGGTGTCGATATTGTATCGGCTCAGTTGCACGTTGCTGCTGGTTTTACCCTTCCAGAAATTGGTTTGACCCAAGATAAAATTAGCACTCGCGGCTTTGCTATTCAATGCCGTGTTACCACTGAGGATCCTAACAATGGCTTTGCTCCCGACATTGGTAAGATTGAAGTTTATCGTTCCGCTGGTGGAAATGGTGTCCGTTTGGATGGTGCTAACGGTTTCGCGGGTTCTGTCATTACTCCTCATTATGACTCTATGCTCGTCAAGTGTACATGCCATGATGCTACATATGAATATACCCGTCGTAAGATGATTCGTTCATTAATCGAGTTCCGTGTCCGTGGTGTCAAAACCAACATTCCTTTTGTTTTGCGTTTATTGATGCACGATACTTTTATCCAAGGAAACTGTTGGACAACTTTTATTGATGACACTCCTGAATTGTTTCAACTTTATCGTTCCCGTAATCGCGCTCAAAAACTTCTGGCCTACCTCGGTGATCTTGCTGTCAACGGCAGCTCTATTAAGGGCCAAAATGGTGAGCCAGCTCTTAAGTCGGAGATTGTCATGCCCGTTTTGTTAGACAGTACAGGAAATCAAATTGATGTTTCTCATCCATCTGAAAAAGGTTGGCGTAAATTATTGTTAGACAACGGTCCTGCTGCCTTTGCCAAGGCTGTGAGAAATCACAAGCGTGGTCTTATCATGGACACCACTTGGCGCGATGCCCATCAATCCTTATTGGCTACCCGTGTTCGTACCATTGATCTGGTAAATATTGCTCCATATACGAGCCATGCCCTTGCTTCCGCTTATTCTTTGGAGATGTGGGGAGGTGCCACCTTTGACGTCTCTATGCGATTCCTTCATGAATGTCCATGGGATCGTTTGCGTAGACTCCGTAAGTTGGTTCCTAACATTCCTTTCCAAATGCTTTTACGTGGTGCCAATGGTTTATGCTATTCAAGTTTGCCGGATAACGTTATTTACTTTTTCTGTGAACAAGCCAAAAAGAACGGTATCGATATCTTCCGTGTTTTCGATGCCTTGAACGATGTTAATAACCTTTCTCTTGGAATTGATGCTGCCAAGCGCGCCGGCGGTGTTGTTGAGGCCACTATGTGTTACTCTGGCGATATGTTAAATCCCAAGAAGAAGTATAACCTTGATTACTATGTTAACCTTGTTGATAAAATGGTTGAAATGGGTATTCACATTTTAGGTATCAAGGATATGGCTGGCGTTATGAAACCTAAAGCTGCTCGTCTTCTTATTTCTGCCATTCGGGAGAAACATCCAGAGTTACCTATTCATGTTCACACCCACGATTCTGCCGGTACTGCTGTTGCTTCCATGGCTGCGGCTTTGGAGGCAGGAGCTGACGTTGTTGATGTTGCAACTGATAGCATGTCTGGTCTTACATCCCAACCTAGCTTTGGCGCCGTTTTGGCCTCTGTCGATGGTACTGATAAGCAATTGGAGTTTGATAACAATCAATTACGCGAAATTGATAGTTATTGGGCTCAAATGCGTTTGCTTTACTCTCCGTTTGAATCTGAAATCAAGGGTACTGACTCAGATGTGTATAACCACGAAATTCCCGGTGGTCAATTAACCAACCTTAAATTCCAAGCTACCTCCCTTGGATTGGGCACTCAATGGGCTGAAACTAAGAAAGCGTACATTGAAGCCAATAAATTGCTTGGAGATATTATTAAGGTCACTCCCACTTCAAAGGTGGTTGGTGATTTAGCCCAATTTATGGTTCAAAATAAACTTAGTGCTGAGGATGTTGAGAATCGTGCGACCACTTTGGACTTCCCTGCTTCAGTACTCGATTTCTTCCAAGGCTTAATGGGTCAACCATATGGCGGTTTTCCAGAGCCTTTGCGTACTAATGTACTTAAAGGTCGTCGTCAACCTTTGACTGATCGTCCAGGTAAATTCCTTCCTGCTGCTGATTTCGATGCTATCCGCAAATTATTGTCAGAGAAGTTTGGTGTTTCTTCAGATTGTGATATCGCTGCCTACACCCAATTTCCTGGTGTCTTTGAGGAATATCGTCAATTTGTCGATCGCTATGGTGATTTGACCACTGTTCCTACTAAATTCTTCTTATCTAGACCTGAAATGAACGAAGAAATGCACGTTGAAATTGATCAAGGTAAGACTTTAATCGTTAAATTTGTCGCTCTTGGACCATTGAACCCTCGTACTGGACAACGTGAAGTTTATTTCGAGTTGAACGGTGAGAACCGCCATGTTACTGTTGAAGATAAGAAAGCAGCTATAGAAACTGTTACCAGACCTCGTGCTGATCCTGGTAATCCTGGACACGTTGCAGCCCCCATGAGTGGAACAATTGTCGAAATTCGTGTTAAGGAAGGTGCGAAGGTTAAGAAGGGAGATATTATTGCTGTTTTAAGTGCTATGAAGATGGAAATTGTTATTAGTGCTCCTCACAGTGGTGTGCTCAAGTCTTTGGCCGTTGTTCAGGGTGATTCTGTGAATGGTGGTGATTTGTGTGCTGTTCTTGAACACGAGTAAATTTACGATTCCAGTTTGTTGGATTCTGCTTCAGGTTCATTTCATCCGTGGGTGATGTGTGCTTAGATGCGTTTAAAAGAAGCGGCTTGGAGAAATGTTTTAAAGTTTTATTTTGTTAGGTCGCTGAGTAATTTGTTCCATTTGAACTATTTAAGGTTTATTAAACGATTGCAGGAAAAAATATTGGCGTTTGCCTTAATTATAAATGAATAGGTATTTTGTTTAAGGTAATATTCTGGCACTTAGCTGGAAGGTTGTGTATATTGATTAATTCGTATGACTGTAGCATAAACGAACTTTTTATAGATCGATTTTTAAATTACCCTTTTTTTGACAACTAAACTACTAAATTTTAGTACGTAGTTTCACTGAACCAGCGAACTAACGTTTCATGCTTGAAGTGCATTACGATCTCAGAAGAAACGCATATGTTCTAATCTTCCAGGTTATCAATTTTCTATTATCAGTGTCAATGTCAATTGCGTTGTAAACTACTAGCTATACAACTGCTCATACAAGTTTTTTCAGTTTGGAAATTACAAGGCGCTATTGGAATTCACTAAAGTATACAAGATGAGGAATTAATTTTCAATTGAATGTAAGCACAGTAGTACCAAATGAAGTTTACTTTCCTAAAACGACGGCATCATACTTTTGCTTGAACCAGTTGATGGTGTCCTCAGCATTGATTTTGTGAGTGTAACCAACACGGCCACGTTGGGCCTTACGACGAGCTACACGCATACCAGGGCGGTCCATGACAACGTAGAAATCCATACCATAAATACCAATGGAAGGATCGTACTTGATGCCCAAGTCAATGTGCTCCTGGATACCAAAACCAAAGTTACCGGTGGCAGAAAAGTTACGCTTTTTCAACTCGTATTCCTTGACCTTAAGGCCACGCTCTAAAATCTCCTCGGCCTTGGGACCACGAACAGTAACATGGCAAGCAATCTTCTCATTACGGCGGATACCAAAACGACGAATGGTATAACGAGCCTTAGAAAAAACGGGGGTTTGACCCGAAAGTTGCTCCAAAACCTTGGCAGCACGGGTGAGACGATCACCAGATTCTCCCAAAGAAATGTTCAAGACAAGCTTGGAGATACGAAGCTCCTTCATGGGGTTTTGAGCCTTCTCTGCCATGGTGTTTGATGTAGGTAGCTCGTTTTGCGTCTCCTAGTGTTGTTTGCATTCGAAATTAACAGTCACTTGTTTAGGTTAGGGCTCTGAATAATGTCGTTGCCTTAGAGTTTGCTAATTGGGAAAAGATCAAAATCGCTTATTTGATAGAATTTTTGTATTCAAAGAATTGAATCGTTCACTTTCTTTAAATTTTCATATTTTTTTTTGTAGGCTTCCAAAAGTCTGGGAAGTGAAAGCATATTTTACAGATACATACTATGAATGAAATACCACAAAACGAAAGAGTCAAGTAAATAAGCATAATTGATTAGAATCAAATAATAGTAAATATAGATTTATGACTCTTCTATTTACTTATTGCTTTACTATAAGGAACTAGTACCATCAGGTGTACTAAATAGGTATAAATTCGCTGTAGAGTAAATGTTGAAAATAGTCTAACTAATTAATAATGGAAACATTAAATACTGCACAGAGATCCGAATGTATAAAATAGGGATGTAGATACGCATCTATTAGCACTGTGTATCAACTACATGATTCATCAACTGTACTAAAATCACACACCGTGTACGAGACATCGTTAAGTTTAACCGTAGACATTACCATTGTTTATTTTTTAAAAGTTAAAAAATGAGAATTCATCTTATACAATGTTTACAACGATAAAATCTAAACTTTTAGAGTCTTACCCTCAACCACCTTAGCCCAACCGATAAGCCGCCAGTGTTTTTCAATACGTCTGCTGAGAGCCACCTTTTCACCAATTTCGGTACATGCTGGGGCGGTAAGAAGGATCTTTGCCATATCTGCTTTAACCATCATAACACGGCCACCAGTGGAAGTGGAACCGATGTTGACCATCAACACTTCGTTTTTGGCAAGTTTTTGAACTTTAGTGGTGTTTTTATCACCACTCTTTACACCCAAAAGACGACGGAGCAAAAAGTAGTTAATTTCGAGCTCGGTATAAACTTCTGGAAGGTTGCCCTTGGAACCCAAAACTTGACCAACTAGACGATCGGCACGGCAAAGAGTAGGATCGACTGTTGTACCAACACCAATCAAACCACCAGGCACGGCTATTTTCAAATCGTTGTGTTCAGCGAATAGGGAGATAATACGGGAGAAAATAGGTTGGCATCTGATGCGGCCATCATCATCCTTTGTAACAATACCAGGACGAATTTCGATTTCATCATTTAAACGAAGAACGCCAGTCAAAATAGAACCACCAGCAACACCACCCTTAAGGTCATCAACTTCAGCACCAGGCTTGTTAACATCAAAAGAACGAATTACAATTAAACGGGGAGCAGTGGTAAAGTCACGGACAGGAATGGGAATTTTCTTAACAATATATTCGAGAATGGCATCGATGTTATATTTAAGTTGGGCAGAAATAGGGACTATAGGAGAGTTCTCAGCAACGGTACCCTTAATAAACTTCAAAATAGATTGATAGTGTTCCTCAGCAGCTGATTCGCGAATCAAATCCACTTTGTTCTGAAGGATGATTATGTGCTTTAACTGCATAATTTCGATGGCAGCCAAGTGTTCACTAGTTTGAGGTTGAGGACAGGACTCATTACCAGCAATCAGCAATAAGGCGGCGTCCATGACAGCGGCACCGTTCAGCATAGTAGCCATAAGAATATCGTGACCCGGGCAATCGACAAACGATACATGGCGAACCAAGTTCATCGGAGAATTACAAATTTCGCAAGGAGGGTGATCTTCCTTGTTGGAAGAGTAGGAACGGTAACATCCGGGTCTGGGACACTCTTCATTGGAACATTTGTAAATCTTAGCGTTAGCATAACCCAGCTTGATTGTGATATTACGCTCCAACTCATTTTTGAAACGAACCGTGTGCACACCGGAAATAGCTTTGACCACTGTACTCTTTCCGTGGGCTACGTGACCAATTGTACCAATATTGATCGTTGCCTGTCTAGATATAATAGCTGGGTGAATCGGTGACAATTCTGAAATATCAAGATTTTCCGCCATTTTTACAAGCAAATTATAGTAAATTTTGGTAAAATTTAGTTATTTAAAAAATTCCTTTCTTTTTTTGTTCAAAAAGTGGAACCGAATGTAGAAATTTTCAGAACAAAAAAACTTTTCTTTCGACTTGCTCGTAGGTGTTCTTGGACACTAGTACTACCCGAATCTTTTAAATTCTTCAAAAGGTAATTTACTTTTAATTCCACGAAATCAACTCGTTTTTGGCGTTTTGTACGCTTTTTGCGGTCGAAGTAGAAGTTGGCAAGTGGTAGGTGTAGTTTACAGGGCCAGGGGGATTTTTTTGATGCCTTCCCACCAAGAAAAATGGACTGTAATTAACAAAGCCATATATGTAAACGCTATAAGAACAATATTCATTATTATTATGATTTAAATATGTTAAATCCTTTTTCTAATGATCTTACAAGATGAAAAGCTAGTTTCAGTTTCTCATTTTTTAATTAGCAAGGAACTCCCGAAAATGCTTCAAAAGTTCTATAATAGTTATTTAATTAGACTGCAGTACTCAATTACTAAATATTCCTTTATTTTAGTCGCTAAAAAGTGTCATAATTTGTGGGAGTGTATATGGATAAGCCAAAACGCCCATTTTATTAAAAGGTAAAAGTCGATTTAAGCTTGGATTGCAATATTTATAATAATTATTTTCCTTAACTCTATGGGTTCGCCTAATTACAATTAACTGTCTGCTGTTCCTTCGAAAAAAAAAATAAAAAAATACAACCTGAATATGTCTTCTCAAGGTTCAAGCTTGCTTAGATTTTGAGATTGAAAATAAAACAGAGATTTCCTATTTGCATGTAATTTAAGGTCCATTTTCTAAACATTAAGAAGCTCATCGGTTTCACAATCGGGGTTACCTCTAGAATCTATTTGGGGCAATCTAATTTCAGTTAATTTCAATTGTAACTCCAAATCACTTTACTGAATTGTAAATCGGTTTACTGAATTGTTATTTCCAGTACATGGTCTCTCATAATTTTATTTATACTATCTATCTGGTTATGCAGCTCTTGGAAATTATTAAAACAAATGCCATAATTGCTGGATGTCATTTTTTTCTTTGGTCTTTTTTTTTTCATTTTTCTTACTCTATAGAATTTTTTTGTGCAGTTGACTTTCTTCAAAACGTTTTTCAACTTTTCTATATGCATATTTAATGACTAAATCAGCATGTAGAAATGGTAGAGTAATAAATTAATGAAAGTTATTAATTGACCATTTTTATTTTGTATTTTAATAATTTTTTTTTTCTAAAACCCGATCACTAGGAATTTGTTTACAAAAAAATGTTAATGATGATCCCCAAAACTTTTATCGGTAGCTTTTCCTTTCGGCTATCGAAGCAATTTATATACTGACATTGAAGTACATTCAATTTAAATCACACGCTTTTCCCTATTAATTGCAATAATTAAACCCATCATTTCCCAATATTTAAAAATTCAAGAAATATCAAACCCACTATGTACATTGTTATTTAGTTAAATGAATACCAAGTTTAGGTTGCACAGTCGTTTTTTGAGAATTTCATTTAACTATTACTGTTCACAATTTTTCGATGATTGTCACTATATGCAAATAATACAATTCCTACATTCTCGGTATTCTTCAGTGACGCAGAACAACGCTTAAAATAGTTGTTCGAATTTGGTTTCTGAGTAATGAAAGTGGAAAGAAGGTTATCAGTAGATTCTTTTCGTTAAACAGCTATATTTTTTTTAAATCTATTTAAATTATTTCCTTGATCATTTGTTTAATTCACTATAGTTACCTTATTGCTATTATTTACAAATATTTTTGTTAGACCCGTAGGTTTTTCCAAAGTAAGAAAAGTAAATTTGTGAACTTAATGCATTATAAAACTAGTAAAGTCAACTAACAATATTTTAAGTTAATTTTTTAAATTAATGAAATTATCTAATCTAGTGTTTGTTTACTTAAAAACTTTGAAGCGGTACTCATTATATATAAAATAATTAGCGAAATAAATTATCAAGTGATCTAGATAACCAAAATCGAGGCTTATTCAACATGGTAGTTAGCTCTTTACATGTGAATCTCAAATGTTTTTTAGTTCAACCTTTTGAGAAGTTTCGATGATTGAATACCGTCGCTCAAAGTTTTATGATCCCGCTTTATAAATGGTTGATGGCAATTCCGCCATTGCAATGATCTTTATGGAAGTTCGGTTCTCGAATAAAAAAAAAGAATGAAGATTAACTATCTAGTTGCTTTCGTACTGTATGTTAAAATCATTTATCCTTTCTTATTTACACTTATTCATCGATACGTATACAGTTCACTCGTTGATCAAGTAATGCAATTAACGTTTTTAAACTTGAAATTATTTTATTTCATGATTTGTATAGCACAGAAGTGTGACAAGCAAACAAATAAATTGACAAAGCGTCATTCATCTGATACGAAATAAATAAACAATGTATAAAAATTTGCAAGCGAGGGTCATGTCATCATGCAAGCCATGCTACTTTAACGTAAAAATCAATGAAAAATTAACAAAAGAATATTTAGTAACAGAAGATAACAGTTATACAGTATTCTTCAAAGAATCTTGTATTTGGTTGACCCAATACTCAATCTTTTATTTACCCAGCCATTCGTAACATTAATTTTAGAGGTACCACAAAAATTGAAAAATTCAGCGTAAAGCTTATCTAGTCTCCTTCGCTTAGAGCATTGCTGTGAATAGCCTATTTACCGAAGTACAGACCAATACACTATTATTATTGTATGTTCTGCGCTTCAACCCACTAAATGGATTCGTAATCATCATCATTGGCCTTGGTGGTTGGTACTTACTTACTACCAACTACTGCTAGCGCCGAATAGATTTCTTATTTGTTGTATTTACGTAAAAAAGCTGCGTTTCTTGTTTTTCTTATTCGAGAGTTTTTAGCTCGGTTTTTCTCTTTTTCCTGTTACAATTTGCTTTGTTCTACTCATCGCATACAGCGCTTTAAGTTGTACAGCTTGCGAAAACTCAAGTACGCGAGATGACTGGGCATGTCGATCCTGTTCATTTTGAGAGATGTATGTACTTTTTTTAAATTTTCGTGTGAACTACAGATGATCTAACTCTGCTAAAGTAAAGATTCAGTCGGTTACCTTTGGCTCAGCAAATGACAATGCCAGTTTGCAGGTTCATAATGTATCGAAATCTCCTGAATACTCAAAATACAGTTATTCCCGAAAGAACAATGAACCAATTGAATTTATCCAGGTATGAAGGTTTGCCGTTCGTCAAACATGCTAACACATCTTCAGCTACGTGAAGAGGAGGGTCCTATAGTTAAAGTTGAAGAGGAAGACGGATTGACTCTTCGCTTTCAGCTAGAATTTCATGCACAAGAGGGAAAACGAGATGTCACCAACCTTACATGCGTATATGGTACTTCACCTCAACAACTCGATAGGCTAATCACGCGCGAATTTTCTAGTGATGCGAATGTATGTCTTTGGTTATGATTGAAATAAGAAGTCTAAAAAAATGATGGTTTTCTTTTCCTTTATTAGAATCTCTTTTTTCAGAAATGATTTTTACTTTTAGCGGTATTACTAACTTTTGATTCAGTTCCAAAACAATCATCAAGTCTTTTTAATCGGCAATATTGAATTCCATTCGAATGAAAATTCTAAAAAGATTGAATGGACCTGGTCTAATCAATCGTTACATACCTTATACTTTAGAAATGGCGGCTCACCAATTTATCTATGCGTAAGTTCCTTGAGTTCGTATTGAGTTGTCCAATTTGTACTAAATATGCAGTTTGCCGAATACGATAAACGTTTAAATTGCTTGGTTCCTTTAAAAACTTTTCAGTTTTACGTTACAGAATCAGATCAAGACTCAACTCCTGCTACTCCTTTCCCAATGCCCATGCATCTTGCAGAGGAAACTGCAACTAGTCCAGAAATATCTGATGCTCCACCTTTATCCGGTAACGTAGATCCCCTTCCTATCAATTCTCCTCCTCTCACGAATCCAGTCGCAAGAGATATTGACCAAACCGAACCCGAAGATGGTCCTCTGTTTCGTGCTACCATTCTTAATTATGAGCGAACTACTCATGATATGCGCATGGTTTTGAAAAAGTTAATAAAACGTATCGAGCACGTAGCACATTCTCATGGTCTACTATATATGTCTTATAAAGAGCTCATGTCAGCATTTGAACGTGTTGCTACCATTAACCCGCCCGCATTTAAACCCTTCTTAGACCATTATTATGCTGCAGCTGCTCAATCTTTCGATTCCTTTAATATTGATCGTGCTCGTTTGCTAAGAAACTTTCTTATTGAGCCTTTGCGTAAAATTTATGATACTGATATAAAAAATGTATCTACGAAAAAGAAAGATTTTGAGGAAACAAGTCGTGATTATTATACCTCATTGTCACGCTACCTTTCTAAAAGCGAGAAAGAAACATCTTCAGATAAAACTAAGGAATCTAAATTTGCTGCTAAGAAAAGAGATTTTGAGCTTTCTCGGTTTGACTATTATTCTTATATGCAGGATATTAATGGTGGCAGGAAAGGCCAAGAGGTTTTATCCGTCCTAACATCTTTTGCTGCAAATGATTACAATCTTATTCACTCCTCTTTAACCGATATCGATGCTTTGCGTCCTAGTATAATACAATTGCAAGACATTGTTACAGAGGCCAACAAAGAATTTCAATTATTAAGGGCTGAACGAGAAGAAAGAAGGAGATACATAGAAACTAGTAGTCGTGAACTAGAAGATAAAGATGCGGAAATAGCAGCCCAAGCATACAAAGCAAAGGTTGATCAGGACACGTCTGCTAAGCAGGGGTTATTACTTGCTTTTTCGAAGTCGACTAGCGACTTGCAGGTTGTTGGAAAATCCGGGTGGCATAAATACTGGGTTGTATTGGATCACGGAAAAATATGTGAATATGCTAATTGGAAGCAATCACTGGAATTACACACTGAACCGATTGACCTTTTAATGGCCACCGTTCGTCCAGCCCAGTCTGTGAGTAGGAAATTTTGTTTTGAAGTAATCACCCCCCAAACTAAAAGAACTTATCAAGCTACTTCAAAAGCCGAAATGCATTCTTGGATTGAGGCTATTCAATACTCTATTAGTGAAAGCATTGTTCAAAAGGGGAAGGGTACGTCTATGAATTCCGAGGAAACTTCGGTGAAACACGGTCCCACCTCGACAATTGGTAAAGCTCTTCAACGTGTTGCTTCTGTAACATCACCGAGTCGTCATAATTCCGATTCAAAAGAGAAAAAACAAACAAAATCACCTTCACTTGTAAAAACGTTAAAAGAGATGCACAGTAGCGACCAATCATGTGCGGATTGTAACACTACTGCGAGGGTTGAATGGTGTGCTATTAATTTCCCCGTAGTTTTATGCATAGGTAAGTGCTAGTATGCAGCCTCTAAACTTTACTAACAAGAACAGATTGTTCTGGTATACATAGATCTTTGGGTACTCATATTACAAAGATTCGATCTTTGACTCTTGACAAATTTAATCCCGAGACCGTGGATTTGTTGTATGCAACTGGAAACAGTTTTGTCAATGAAATCTATGAAGGTGGAATAACGGACTGGAAAATCAAGAACTTTGAAAATCAGGAGCGTCGGGTTCAATTTGTAAAGGACAAGTATTTGTATAAACGATTTATTAAATCGTCATTTTCACACGATCCTAACACAGGCCTTTTGGAGTCTATTGAGCATAGTAATCTGAAAGAAGCTGTCCTATGTTTAGCACTGGGAGCAGACGTTAATTATCAAAGGGCTGTTGTAAAGGCTTTATTGAAGAACAACTATTTAATTGCTGAACTATTGACGTTGAACGGTGCCAGTTTGAATGTTGACGAAGTTACTATGGAGACGCTTTCAGCGCGGGCGCAAGCGTTTGTGATGAATAGAGCAACTCCTTGAAGGACAACTTGTAAATTTGAAAGAGGAAATAATGGTTTTTTAATTCGTGTGTATATTGGAAAGCTGAGTGAATTTGTTGAATATGCTGGTATGTTTGCATAGATGTTACATAGGTATATATATAAGCATGAAAAGCACACAGAATAAATTTTAAGATATTTCGAACGTATTTGTAGCGTTATGTGAATTGTACATATACTCAATGCATAATAATAAAAAATCTCAGTTACAAGGTACGGAAACAACAAAATTTACAATAATAGTTTTACGCGAGGGACAGAATGTATTGAGTTTTTGGCGAGAAAGGAACCTAAAGTAAGTATCTACTCTAGTCTTGTTGCTTAGATTTTCTCTTGGCAAGACGCTTGCCTGTACCAAAGACCTTCTTGCCTCTGTTCTTACGTTGCTTGCGTTGCTGACGAGCAACCTTTTGGATAGGCTCAGCTTGACCAACACGAACAAGACGGTAGTGAGGCTCAAACTTCTTCATGGACTCAGTAGAGTCATAGATCAAAGCGAAGCCGGTAGATCTGCCACCACCAAAATGAGTGCGAAGACCAAAGGCTTGAACGCATTCGGAATCAGTCTTGTACATTTGAGCCAACTTCTCACGAATTTCATTCTTGGAAAGGTTAGCCTTGCCAGGGTGAAGAATGTCGACGACCTATAAATTTCCGTTAGCTGATGTTGAATTAAAAATAGACCAAAAGGTCAAATAGCGGGAAGCTTCATCAAATAAACATACCATCTGCTTTCTTTGAAGCAAGCGGTTAGTCATAAACTTGCGAGTTCTAATTGTCACGGCCTCACTCATTTTAGAAATTTTGGTGACTGATGGTGGTAAGGAAAGGCTCTCACAAGGGATAGCCATTTGTTTGATGTTGTTTGTGACTGCTTTTTGGACTTTTTGTAATTTAATGAATTTCTTAAACAATACCTAAATGTGGTTTAAAGTTTTTTATTACTAAATCGTTATCACGTTTACAGATTCTTAGCACTAGGCTCTTGACATCACTGTTTATGTGCTACTGTGCACCAGCCATCTTGTAAATAACGTACATTGCTCACCGTATGTAAACAATTAAAACTAATTCCTATTTGTTTTAATATTGCTCGAGGATTCCAAATTGTACAAATTAGCGTCGCTGCTTCTATCTTTTGTTTAAGATTTCACCTGTAATTAGATAGTTGACGGCAATATCTATAACAATATATCTTAACTCTAAGTAAAATTCGAGAAATTTCATTCGGGATGTCCTTTACTGTTTGGTCTAAGACCGAGCCTTTCAAGCTTTCAGCTGTCCAAGAGAGTTTGATAACTTTAGAACATGACAATAAGAGATTGCTTTTAACGTATCGTGAAGAGTCCAAAACATGGGATATTGATTTAAATGGATTCCAAGACATGGACGTTAATGAAATTTTGCAGTTGGCGTTTCTTTCTATTTTCTACGTATTCCCTACTTTGAGAACAGAAGTCGTTCTACAGTGGGCAAACATTGAAAGTCAAAAAGGAACTTTGAGCCTTCCTGTTGAATACAATGAGTTAGAAGGTAATGTCTCGATTGACCGTATGTCTTTTTGGCAAATCCCGTCTCCTTGGATGTACACAAGATGCAGTGATTGGCCTTTATCTTACTTACCGAACCAAGTCATTCGTCGTCCCAAATGTCCAAAACCTGGTTCCACTCTGTATGAGCGATTTATACCTAGCTTGAATGAGACACTTTCCTTCGTATCTCTTGACATTGAGCAACATCTGCAGTATTTCCATGAGTGGCAGAACAAACCGAGAGTTGAATACTTTTGGAACGAGTCTGGTTCATGGGATCAACATCATGAATACCTAACAACACTTCAAAACGATCCTCATTCTTTTGGTGTCATTGGCTGTTTCAATGATGTGCCTTTTGCTTATTTTGAAGTTTATTGGGTTCCTGAGGATAGAATTGCTCCATTTGCTCAGCCTTGGCATACACATGATCGTGGTTTCCATGCCCTTGTAGGTAATGACAAATTTCGCGGGCCTCACCGTGTCCCCGTGTGGTTATCCAGTATTACGCATATGTTATTTTTGGATGATCCTCGTACTCAGCGTGTACTTCTTGAACCAAGAATTGACAATTCAAAATTTATTAACTATTTGATCGAAGAAAATTACTCCAAACGTTTGGAATTTAATTTCCCTCATAAACGTGCCGCATTTATGGAGATTACTCGTAACATGTTCTTTTCATGCTTAGGCCCTCGAATTTAGTACGACGATTTTTTTTGATTTTTTGCTTTTACAAGTATAAGCAATGTAGATTTCATTCCATACATTTGAAGTCTTAATCAATTATTCAACTATGTTTTAGTAATTTCATCAGTCATAAATAATATTCACAAGAAAGGTACGAATATAATAAAGATCTATCGATATCTATCATCTCTATAACGTCTATCATATCTATACCTTCGTTCAGGAGATTTATCTCGTAAGTGATCATCACAATTTTTATTTCCAGTATTTCTCCGTTTATGGTATGAACGATCATCACCGTAGTAGTTAGAAAATCTTTCATTTCTAAATGAACTTTGATCGTCACGATGATCACGCTCTTTCCGTCGATGCCTATAGTCGTCTCGGTAATTAGATCTGTCATAACGACCATCAGACCTACGGTGGTACTCACGATCATCACTACGAGACGAAGAACGTTTTCGGTCCCTATTGGAGTTGTAATATTGTCTGTAACGAGCCACGCTTTGGGAAAAATCTACGTGAATTCGAGAATCATCAATTAAAACATTTTGCATTTTAAAATAAGCTTTTTCAACACTTTCTTTGTTATCAAATTCGATAAAGGCATATTGAAGACTATCGCCTGTTTCTTTATCTCGAATAACTTGGCAGGAGATAATTTTTCCAAATCGCGAGAATATTAACTCTAAATCTTCATCTTGGGTAACGGGATTTAATTTGCAAACGAACAAAACGTTTTCGGGAGGAGCAACATGAGCAAAGGGTAAATCACCAATCATTTCTAGTGTAACAGCCTCTGCTTCTGCCTCCATTTCCTTCTCTCTTTGCAATTTATCTTCCGATGTTTCTGACTCAATTTGTTCGTTTTCCCCTATACGTACCGTAGCTAATTGTTCAGGCGTTGGAGACGGTGACCGCAAAGGCTCCACTAGATCGGGTGGATCCTCAAACGGGTCATCTAGTATAATTGTGTGTTTTATACGAATATCACGATAAGGCTGACCCTCTTCATCGCATATAGCGTCATTGATTTTCAGTAGCGTGTCAAAGCCTTCAGCAACCTGTCCATAAATTGGGTATCTTTCATCAAGTCCTTCTAAATTGTCTGACAAAGTTATTATAAACTGACTACCACAAACAAGTAATTTGTCATCTCTAGAAGATATAGTTGCTGTGCTCATACTAACCAAGCCCATTTTATTATGTACCAAAGAAGGATTAAATTCCGCTTTGAAAAAGCGTGTTCCTTTATTCAGTACATTCCACACACATCGACCACCATCTCCAGTTGGTCCAAGAGGATCACCTGTTTGACAGGTATAATTGTGCTGAATGTTATAAAATGGACAAAAATTATAGTATTTTAATTTGCATAATTTAAGAAAATTCTCACAAGTTTTGGGCGCTTCCTTGACGAATAAATCGATAACCAAATCACCAACTGTAGTTTCAATTAGTACAGACATGGCTTTTTAAAGATACTTGAATGGTATTCTTGGATGGTATGATGTAAGAATGTTTCAAAAAAACGATTGTATACATGCAAGAAGGCTTTATTCTCAGATATCCACAAATTACCAAAAAAATAAACCAAAGCTCTCAAGCGTAATATTCCAATTCAAAAAATATATACAAAAATTCAGCAAGTTATAACAGAAAATATAAATTAAACCAAAGCAATAACAAAAGGGTAAAATCAGTCGAACATACTGTTTATGTTGGTGTTTGGAAAGTTTTTTCTGTTTAACTCGTTAAAATCATTTGCAGTGATTCGTTAAATACGTAAACAAACTAGGCAAAAACGCAATGTGATACATTCGTTTGTAACACAATTAAGTAAATTTTTTATATTATATTCACTTATTAAAGCCTTAGAACATCTAGGTAGACAATCTAAAGTGATCATACTTTGTTTTGTTCCAAAGGTTTTAATTTGGTAAGGAGTAATTTAATTTTTTATTTTAGCGATCGTCACGCACAGTTTGCTCCTTCCTGCTGTCTTTTGAGCTAGGTCTTTCTTTCCTTTAGTGTTCCTTGAGTACATTTAACAACAAAGGTAATTCCCGCAAAGGAAAAATAATACACGACCATTCTTAATTTGTTTGTTATAGATACTTTATTGACTTTGAACGCATATTATCGATGATAATAAATCGACACTAATTCTGTTTAATATAATATTAATTAATTTGTACTTTGATGGCATATATCTTGACAAAAAAGCGGTATGCAAAGATTCAATTATGACTGTTTAGTTCTATTTTTTCAGAATCCCTTCAATAATGATATATATAGCATCAAACTCTGTAAGTTACCCTTGCATTTACAAATATTGCTATTAAACATAAATTGCTTAATTGCCAACAGTTCTCAATGAAACTTATTTTTAATGTATAACGTATTTTCATACTAGATTGCAAGTACTTTTCTTCGTTAGCAGCACAGCCTAAATTCTGTATTTTAACTGGAAGATACGAAATTCAATTGCGGACTTTTACGGCGTATAAACCGTTCATAATCCGAAAAACAAGTATGGCTATAATTAAGTTGCTAAAGTTAAATGATCATTGTCTAAGTGTGGACATGGTTGCAATGAATTTTAAAATCATTTAAGTAAACAGTTCTTCATTATAGAAATACTTTTTGATTATCAACTGTCCTTCCAACAGACAGGTAATGTTCTTTAAAAGAGTCAGTTGCAAGGTTCGAAACGTTAATTACGTGTGTAGTTAGTCCATCGAAGATTTATCGAATATGTAAGCATGAATCTTGGTTAATTCACTGGTAAAATAAGTGATAACAAATTTATATAGAAACGAAATTTATTACAATTTATAATTTAAATTAATTTGCAAACATGATCAATTTTTTTATGCCTCCATGAAATACGATCATGCATCGAATTTTGACGAAGATAAAAGCAACGGCATATTCGTTTCTAATTTTTATTTTAATTCCTTTAATTCTAATAACATTAAAGAAAGTCAGGAAGACTGCTATTTTTTGTTGCGACGATCTGAGTTCAAACTTCATATTGTAGCCTGGCTCCAATTCGATCAACCTTACTTTACGATTAAAGCATCTTTAAAGGAGTGTCTGCTCTTCCTTAGATAATTAGTATTATTCGTTGTCAAAAAAAACCAACAAGAATCAAGTGAGATTTAATTTTTATACTAAATTACTCCTGGTCGAGCAAGAGCCATCCTTTTTGACATCTGAAAAACGCCTGCAGGTGGACACATGCAAATTCCTAATACTTACTGATTTTTTTGAGTATCGGAAAGCAGATAAATATATTCTTTTATATTTTGGTTAATCCAAATCTTACAAGGCTTTTTTCTTACTTTCTTCGGAACTACTAACATTCCAATATGGAATCTTCGGATGAAGTGGATCTTCCTGTTTATCATTTACAAAATGCACCTATAGAAAATGGAAAGTTGAATGACTGGCGTTCAAAAGGCCGAACGGTAGCCTTCAAATTGCATCCTTTTTTGAGAAAAGGACTAGCGTACATTAATAACAAAGAATTTGACGAAAATACGTTAAAGTCTGATAAATTTGAAGAAGTAGAATCTCTGGTGTATGAATTTAGTACTCCTTCTACTCTAATTGAACCAAATTACCTTTTGACCGCATGGCATGAATTATGGGAAGAATTACAAGATACCTATATGACTCCTATCTTGGACAGCGAGGCAAATTTGCTTTTGTTAACGCAGTTTTATGGGAAAATAAGCTCGCTCTTCCGCTCTAAAATTATACAAGTTTTAGAGGAGTTGCAGTCGCGTATTAACGAGGGTGAAAAAGATTGTCAGCCTGTTTTGGATTCTTTATGGGAAGTGGAATCAGCTTGGCGCTGTGCTGAAGCTATTTATTTCCCCCCTTCTTCTCCTTATACCTTATCAACAGGAATTTTAGATTGGGTAAATGCCTATGATCCACAGCCTATTGCCGATGATGGACTCGAAATCATGGCTTATCGTATACCTTACCAACATCCTGAATTTTGGCCTTATGTTAATAAAACAGCTATTCGTGGACTTTTTGAACAAACTATATCATGCCTCGAGATGTCCGGTTTAACGAAGGAGTGGCCTGTACTTAAAGAAACAGTTGACGAACTTATTGATATATTACGTTACAGCCCTTGTACGCACCAAAAGAGAATTAGGTCGGTTTCCGATTTTGAAAGACGATGGAAACTGTGGCGATCACGCTTGGCTAACCTCAGACATGTGGTTAAGAAACATCGGGATATTGATTCGGAAGTTTTGGATGATTTTGTTGTTTTGCTTGATATTTTGAATGGAAATAAAGAAGTCATCATGTTAAGTTGCGCACACTGGCAGGAATATTTTTCAGCTTTAGCATTTTTATATGGTCCTTTGGATTGTAAAAATCCTGAAGATATATCTCTATTATATCAACTTGCAACTGGAGAAGACTCAAAGTTTTACGTTAATGGAACGATTGAGTATGAACAAATATGCGTTAATTTATGCAGTAATGAACCTCTTAACGCTATTAAACACGCCTATCTTCTAGATCTTGGACTAGCCGTGCATTTAGCAGACTTATTGAGTAAAAGCGGTCATTTGCGGGATTACATAACCGAGGAATATCCCATTACCTTACGTGAACATCTTATACTGGAATATGGGCAGTGTGTTTTAGAAAGTAGAAATCTTTGGCAAACGTCCTTTGCTTACTGGAAATGTGTTGCTGATTCCGGCTATCAACGAATAAAAGCTTGTATTCCATATGTCCCTCTTTCCGATGTGGATGCCAAGGAAACTGCACTTCAATTATGCAAGCAGCTTAAACTAAGGGACGAAGCTCAATTAGTATTGACTCATTGGGCTGATGAATTAATTGCACGTAATCACTATGGTGAAGCACTAATTGCTTTAGATAATGCTGCGAACTATTCTGCTTTAAATCGCGTTACTTGGGAATTGTTTGATATATGTATTGCAGAAAAGAAGTCATTTAGTCCCGATAAAGATGAACTGTTGTATGAATTGTTTAGCTCTCCTAAAGCCTGTACCCCGACCCTTGCCTCGATAATATCTCCAGCTGCTACAATTCATCAATATTTTTTTTACCTTCAGCACAAAAAAGAGCTCAATGCCTCTGAACTTCTTGTTGGGTTACTAACAATGGTTGATTTCCCTTCAAGTCGATTCCCTAAGTTATTAGAACTACTTCACGAATTTTTGAATAATCCTTTACAGTCTAACTCGACAGATTTTAAGCTTTCTCTTGTTAATGTTTATGATTGTATCGCTGTCTTACAGGATCAACAGTCAACTGTAAAGGACCAGCAGCTTTTACTATCCATTCATGAGCGTCTTTCTTCTGCGATATCATGGTATTTTCTTCACTTAAAAAAATAAAAACGGTTTAATTCTATAGTAGCTATGCTATATATTTTTTCTGCAAATTTTGGCTCACTTGTACATAATTGAGTTATTTACTCAATTGGGGATTTAAATTAGGCTATTTCTGTTACTTGACATTTTAATCTTTCTGTAACATAGAAGCTTCATACATGTTTTTATTAAGATACAATTGTTCATCTTAAAGACCCATTATAATGTCTCGTCTAATACCATAATAGGGAGGATCCAAAATCAGTGAACCCAGCCGATGTTGTAAATCTAAAAAATTTTACACATTTATTACTCACATCTTCAAACGTTTAGCATATATCAACAGAATCATTTTAAAAAAATATTAACTAAATAACGGAATGTGTTATATTACACTATCTTATGTTACGGAACTACCATCTACAAGGGGTAAATATTCTCTTCCTCCACGAAAATTTCTCTGAAACCTGAAAACGGCAATTGTAAGCTAAAATGAGTGAGGAACAGGTGAATGGAGTTACACAGGCTGTAAAGGCTTTAGTCCTTGATCCCGTCACTGGTGAACAAGTCTCAAAGACTGAGTTAAAGAAGCGCGAAAAACAACGTGCTCGTGAATTAGCTAAAGCAAAAAAGCAAGCCGAAAAGGCTGCGTCTGCTCCTGTTGCTGCTCCTAAGAGCTCTTCAAAGAAGGAAGAAGATTTGGACCCTTCCCAGTACTTTGAAAATCGTTCTCGTACTATCATGGAATTACGCCAAACGAAGGATCCTAATCCTTATCCCCACAAGTTCCAGGTCACCATCACCCTCCCTGAATTTATAGCCAAATATGAGGGACTAGCTCGTGGTGAAACTAAGCCTGAAGTTGAAGTTGCAGTTGCCGGCCGTGTTCTTGGGCTTCGTACTGCTGGTAATAAGCTGCGTTTCTATGAAATCCATGCTGATGGGAAAAAGCTTCAAGTTATGTGTCAAGCGCAAGATGCTGACACTGTCGACTTTGCTGCTCAGCATGAGCATTTAAGACGTGGTGATATTATCGGTATTCGCGGATATCCTGGTCGTTCCAACCCTAAGGGACGTGCTGATGGTGAACTTTCAATCTTTGCTCGTCAATGCGTTTTACTTAGTCCTTGTTTACGCATGCTTCCTAAAGAACATTATGGTTTGAAGGATTTAGAAATTCGTCACCGCCAACGTTATTTAGACCTTATTATGAATCGCTCAACTCGTGACCGTTTTGTTATGCGTAGCCGTATCATTCAATACATCCGTCACTTTTTCGATAGCCGTGACTTTATGGAGGTGGAGACTCCTATGATGAACATGATTGCTGGTGGTGCTACTGCCAAACCTTTTGTTACTCATCATAATGATTTAGATATGGATTTGTACATGCGTATCGCTCCCGAACTGTATCTTAAAATGCTTGTTGTAGGTGGTTTGGATCGGGTTTACGAAATTGGCCGTCAATTTCGTAACGAAGGTGCCGACTTGACCCATAACCCAGAATTCACATCTATTGAATTTTATCAAGCCTATGCTGATTACTATGATCTCATGGACACAACTGAAGAGCTACTTTCTGGTCTTGTGAAAGACCTTACCGGTTCCTACAAAGTTCCCTACCATCCTGAAGGACCTGAAGGCCCTAAGTGGGAACTTGATTTTAGTCGTCCTTGGCGTCGTATTAACATGATTGAGTATTTGGAGGAGAAACTTAACACTAAATTCCCACCTGGTGACCAATTGCATACTCCTGAAGCCAATGCATTTTTAAGAGACTTGTGTGCTAAGCACGGTGTTGAATGCGCCCCACCTCAAACGTGCTCCCGACTCTTGGACAAATTGGTTGGCGAGTTCATTGAAAGTGAATGTATCAATCCTACTTTCATTATTGGTCATCCTCAAATGATGTCTCCATTGGCTAAATACCATCGTTCTGATGCGGGCCTGTGTGAACGCTTTGAAGCTTTCGTTGCAACTAAGGAAATCTGCAATGCTTATACTGAGTTGAACGATATTTTTGACCAACGAGCTCGTTTCGAAGAACAAGCTCGTCAAAAGGCTCAGGGTGATGATGAAGCTCAAATCATTGATGAGAACTTCTGCACGGCCCTTGAGTATGGTCTACCTCCTACCGGTGGTTGGGGAATGGGTGTTGACCGTCTTGTTATGTTTTTGACTGACAGTAACACTATCCGTGAAGTCTTGCTTTTTCCTCATATGAAGCCCGAAGTGCAAGCTGCAGAACCTACTGTCGTTAAAGAGTAAAATATTTTTGTGTTTGCGGATTTCGGTTTGTCGATCAAATCTTTCCTTTTTTTGTAAATATTGAAATCAGCCTAATGCTTATTTCCAATATATATTGATACATTACTTGCATGGGAACTTCTGTATGAATGTTTTTATTTACTGAGAGTTACTAGAAACTTGGTAGCTTTTTAAATCAATTCGGTTAGAGTAGTTTAGTGGGTAGCTTTCAAATATTCTGTTTGAGTCGGTCGTAAAAAGTTTATCGGGGTGTGCATTCGCTATAAGTAGTTCTATATGGCAGCAAAGAGTGTATATGTACTTCAGAGGTGTAAGGCGTATCTTCAAGCAAATAAACGATAAATTTGAAATTGATTTAATCGTCCTGCAAGTGCTAATAGTGATTAGATTTATCACTAAACACCTTATTGTCCCAAACGTCGACTGAAAACTATTAAATTAATAAAGAAACATAAAGTAAAATTCTTTGCAATTTAGGTCTCGTCATGCCTTCATCCAAACGATTTCAATCTTCTGAGAGACTCGAGTAAATGCCTCATGGTCCGACCGACGCGTGCCATTTACCTACTTGATTAAGTATCAACAAAACAAAGGAGATGGACTCTTTGTTGCTTCTTAAAAAGTCTATTGCAGAGAAAAAAGATGTAAAATTACTTGCTAGTAGTGAAGCAACGTCTAAGGTTGAAAAAATAGAAGATGCGCAGTATATCCTGTTTGATGAAAATACATCTCCAATATTAATAGACGAACCCACAAAATTTATTAAATTGGAAAATGACAGTCATTTTTCTTTACGAAGTGTTTACTTTGCTTGGCTGTTGCGAGACACGAGCATTGCTGAGTACATTCAACAATGTTCCGAGTTGGGTATTCAAAATTTAACTTTTTTGGAAAGAACAGACTTAATTTCTTGGTTAGAGGGTTCTTCGGACAGTGAACATATCATTGGCTTGGGTATGCGTTATAAAAACTTCTTTCTTTAAAAAATTTGGCAAAGCTAACATTGTTTATGAGTAGAAAAGCCTAAACCTGAAGGGTCAACTGACGCAGCTACTTCAATGGATGTTGATTTGCATAAGAAAAGTGAAGAGGTTAATTGGTTATTTGAGAATACCCGAACCGTTTCCAATCATAACTCTGTGTTGCATGGTATTAAGCCAATTGTATGTTGCGATTTATTTAACAAAAGTCTCAAAATCCTAACTTTTTTTAGGATTTTATTTCCTTGAGAAAAGATGTTCTTGACTATATTCATGCAAACAAGGCTACTGCTAGCGCTCACGCCGATGAGCAAGAGAGACCGGCTAAAAAAAGAAGTGTGTTTTTTTTATTATGCCTAGAACTAATCAATTTTTAGATCGGGATCCTATTATTCTGCTTTCACCTTCCGCTTCGTCTTTATTGACAATGCACAATATTAAGAAATTTTTGGAAGAAGGTATTTTTGTTCCTCCAGCTGAAGCCGCTCATGCAGCTGGTGGTGGTCGTGGTCCTGAGCTTATTGCTCTGTCCCACAAAAGCTCGAATTCAAAATTTGGAACAATGCGTTTTATTATCGTAGAAGGTACAGAAAAGTTTAAACCTGACTATTGGGATCGCGTCGTTTGCGTTTTTACAACAGGCCAAGCTTGGCAGTTTAGAGATTATAAATGGTCAGAACCGCACCAGCTTTTTCATCATGTTAAAGGATTTTTGGTTCAATACGTTGGTGATCCTCCTCATCCTGCAACACATGACTGGAATGTAGAAGGCATTTTTGTGGAAAGATTACGACGACATACTGATCGTGAAGTAGTCAGTCAATTGTGGGATAAGTTAGAACGCTGGATGGAAAATAGATGGCCGCTTTGGAACGGCAGAAGGTAATTATGTATATAAATGTTTTCAAATCCCGTTCTTTATAATTACTGCTAAAAAACTATTTTTCACTTTCTTAATGAATTTATTAATCCTCTCAATTTAAAATAATAAAAAAATGTTAATAACTGAATTTCTTTATTACCATAAACCTAGCACATTATTCATAACATAATTTACATAGAATTTTGAGATGGGAACCTTTTTGCAGAGTTCTCATTAAAATCCACGAACCCTTCTAGGAGGTTTGGCACGTATCACTGACTTTCGTTTTGATTTCACGGGTTCTTGATTCTTCGCAAGCTTTTGCTTTGCATCAAGTTCTCGGTCGGCGGCTATCTGTGCATCCAATTGAGGTTTGCTAGAAAAAACTCGATCATAGCTTTCAGTTTCATTTCGGAATCTTTCCTTCACAGAGTAGTAAACTCCACCAAACTCAGCTAGCCAGTATGGATCAACACTGGTGACAATATTCATGTACTCCTTGGAAGTGAGTACAAGTTCGTGATATATAACATAATCAGGTAGATACCCTAAGCCATAAAGACTCGAAGTAACATGTAGATGGCAAGGCATGCCGCTTCGTAAATGAACATACTCCCCAATACCTTTAGCGCATGCTGCTTGATGAAAGTACGCAGAACACAAAACTCTCCGAACAATGTCCCAATCGGATACAGATTCTAAACTAATCTTTTGCTTTGACATAATTTCGACCAGCTGTTGACGAATATCGCGCGCCCGTTTAAGAGTTTTCGAGTGTAAAAAATGTTTACTGCACCATGAATTTGAATATCCATTTCTTTGCCAATGCTGATAAATATTGAGTAGCATTAAATGATCACTTTCTGGCACATTAAACTTTTCTCTTGCAGCGTCACTCTCTTCAGCTCTTTCCTTGGGTCTATAAAATACAGACGGAACTGAAAGCATGGAAACAATCGTAATAATTTCCTCAGTACATTTATAATCTTCAGCAATAATAATAAGTTTTGAAAGAGAAGGATCCATTGGAAATAACGACATTTTCTTTCCTAAAGTAGTAAGTTTTCCAAAATTGTCGAGGGCTCCTAAAGTCCATAATTCATACAGAGATGCCATTAACGTATCATTTGGAGGACGGTCCATGAAATCAAAATCCGAAATTTCTTCAACACCAAGGGATTTTAAAATAAGAACTGTGTTTGATAGATTGGTACGCTGAATTTCAGGTAAGGTCGTTTCAAACATTTCACGAATATAAGCCATTTCGGTATAAAGGCGATATGCAATACCGGGTCCAGTACGCCCAGCACGACCGGCTCTTTGATTCGCATTAGCTTGCGAAATAGGTGTAACTTGCAGAGTATCAATACCCAACTTAGAATTATACATTTTCAGTTTACAATATCCAGTATCTACAACATATGATATTCCGTGCACAGTGAGCGAAGTTTCCGCAATATTAGTTGCGACCACAACCTTTCTAACACCTGGCTCGGCGGAATCAAAAATTTTTGCTTGTAAATCCGCAGGCATTTGTGAGTAGATAGGCAAAATGGACAAGCGTGGTGCATCATGCAACTGATTTAACCTATCTGCAATGATCTCGCATGTAGCTTCAATATCTTCCTGCCCTGTCATAAAAACTAAGATATCACCTGCAGGCTGAGAGAGGTGAATCTGCAATACCTGTCGTACAGCTGCTTCAACGTAATCAGAGCAAGGGGCTTTAGCAAACATAATATCCACCGGGTAAGTACGACCTGGAATTGTAAACTGTGGGGCGCCTCCAAAAAAATCAGAGAATTTCTGGGAATTCATAGTAGCGGATGTAACGAGCAACTTGATATCTCTTCTCCTGGATAACACCTTTTTTAGTAAACCCATTAAAATATCTGTATTAAGGGATCGCTCATGTGCTTCATCCATTATAATGACGCTATATTTTTCTAGATTATTTTGCATCAAGGATTCTCTTAGTAAAACACCGTCAGTCATGTACTTAATTACGGTATCCGGTCCAGTAACATCTTCGAAACGAATTGAATAACCAACTGTTGAACCTAGACGAACACCCATTTCCTCACTAACCCTTTTTGCAACTGACATGGCGGCGACACGACGAGGTTGAGTACACCCTATCATGCCATTTCTATGATAGCCATCCTCATATAAGAATTGAGCTAATTGGGTAGTTTTACCAGAACCAGTCTCACCAACTACAATAAGAACTTGGTTATCACGTATAACAGAAAGAAGCTGTTCACGCACGGCAAAGGCAGGTAGGAACTCTCTTTGTTCTCTATATGATTTCGTGCGAGCGAACTCAGTATCCTTCTTATTCGACTGTTCAGAACGTCCAGCTACTTTAACAGGTGTGGTACCGGCCTTGGCATCTTCATCATTAGAATCTTTGAGACCCATCACGTTACCCAAAGATGTACCAGCAAGGGATGTAGCAGCACTTGCTGCTTTTTGACGCTCCCGAAATTCTCTTCGTTCACGTACAAGACGAGATCCTAATCTAGCATTTATTGCAAGGTCGCTTTGTGGATCTCGAACCGATGTAATATCACCGACTTTCTTAGAAGAAAATTCGGCCCCATCCAAAAAATGAGGACGCAGTTCATCGACAAGCAAGTGAACACGCCTCTCTTCCATAAGGGAGTAATCAGATTCGAGCCCTGGAGCTTTTGAAACACCAGATGTGATCATTCTATTTTTTTCCCACATAGAATTTTCTTTAAATCTGTCTGATGCTTCAATTGACAAATGCTTTTTCTGCTTTTCGATAAACTCAGCTTCATGTGCACGATCTTCGACAGTTTCAAAATCGGAGAATGGATTGTGAACTTCATCGCCAAGTAAATTTTGCGACTCGGAATTCATGTACCAATCACGATCCAAGTGAGCTTGCTCCTCTTCCCAACGTTGACGATCAGCTTTACTCTCGGGATCTTCTTCGGGGTACTCAACGTCGCGGGCATCCCAAGAGCTGTGTGCACCATAAGAATAATCACTATCGTGCGAATATTTAGAGCTATCGACGTCTCTTCGAGAACCATTACCAAACCGATTTCTGCGTTTTGAGGATAAAGGTTCTTCCATTTGAGTTCGATACCGCCGACGATTAGATCCATTGGAAGACTCGAAATTACTTCCAGACCAGCTAGAATAAGAATTTCTACGATATTTATCATCTTCACTTTCAAACTCTTGATGATCGTCAACAGATGACCGTTGACGAAGGGGACGAAAATGTTTTTCATGTGGATTTTTAGGTCTCTTAAATTCCACCCTGTCATAGTTTCCTATAGACTCCAAGGAATCATTTTCTACTTGGGATAATTCAGAGCGCCCTTCTACTTGAGATTTCTCTTTCTTTTTTTGAACAGCAAGAACATCCAATCCAAGCTGGGATTTTTTGGGTTCTCGGCCTTTCAAACCAGAACGATTAGACAAAACTAATCCAGCTACCTGAGACCCATCATTCCCAGGAAGTTTATCTTTAGAAATCCCCAAATTTGTCTCTAAACCAATTATAGATTTGCATAAATCGTAAATAAGGACGCTGTCATTATCGGAAAATCGTCCAAATGTATGTAATGCATTAGAAAACTCGGTGCTGGACGAGCTACCCTTGGCAATTGTCAAAACTCGACTGGCAAGCGATGTAGCTGCATCTTTACTGGACATATAATCAGTTAATTTATCTATTAACTTCGTAAATAGCAAATCATTTTGATTATGTGAAAGCATACCTACTAAATCAATAAGGTTGCTGGCGGAAGGCGAACTTACTCAGACCCTCCGGCCCCCCAAAGGTGCAAAATCATGAACCTGAGTAATTGACAATTAACAATTTATCAGTACTTCAATGTTTAAATAAAAATTGTCATATGAATTAAAAGAATTGTTAGGCAAAATTTACCAAGTAACGGTAAACCCAATATACACTTAATGCATACATTTGCTACTCCACTAATGTGGATGAATTTACTAAAGTTTAAAGACCATCATACACCAAATCAAATGAAATTTATTGTAACTAACCTGATCCCTTTTTTCCAAATATTGAATTATGCAAAAAATCCTCTATACAATTAGTGAGCCCTTTAAACCCATGAAGCGGCCTCTTAGGAGAGTTTTTGAAAACATGAAGCTATAATCTTAAAATAAATCAAGAGAATTAGGACATCTCAGCATCTTGATCATCATCGTCTTCTATATCTTCATAGTCATCATCATCAGAAGAGTCCTCCCCGGCACCTCTGTCTTCTAACTGAACGATGCGCTCTTTTTTAGTAACTTCCTCAGTAACTCTACTTTCAAACGCTTTTCGAACACCAGGATTAGTTGCAGTGTCCCAGACACGAACGACTCCTTTGCTTCCGGAGGCAGCTAGATGGAAAGCAGTTGATTCGTCCGTAGTAAAGGAGCAAGTAAACACACGTCCAACATCCAAATCTCTAGAAACAACCATCTTCGGTGAACTATCGGAAGTGTTCCAGAGTTTAACCACTCTATCAGTGGAGCCTGTGGCTACAAAAGAAGGAACCGAAGGATTAACACTGAGACAAGAAATAGGTCCATCATGGGCTTGCAATTGCCAAACGGACTTTGAGAGATTTCTAGCATCGCAATAATAAACTATGCCATTATCAGTGCCAATGAAAAAGTTGTTTTCGCTATGTTGATCCCAGGCAACATTTTCAACATCGCTAGTAACTTGAAAACTCGATGGAGCTTCTTCAAGGCGAAGGTCAGCTATTTTTGCAGTTTTATCATAACTACCTGACAATAATACGGATGGAGCTTTGGAATACCAATCTAAGCAAGAAACTTTGTCAGAATGATACGTGAAAGATTTGACACAATTGCATGTGCTCAAATCCCACAACTTTAGTGTGGTATCTGCAGAACCAGAAACCAAAAGATTGTGAGCATTTCGGTTCGAAGAAAGAGCAAGAACAGCATCTGTGTGATAACTATCATTTATTTTTTTAGACTTCTTCTTTTTCTTGTTGACTTGAGAGGCACCTGCACCCAACACGGCTGCAGGGTAAACTGCATCAATGATGTCTAAATCCCATATTTCAATTTCAGGATCAAACGTGCCGACAGCAACGTAATTTCCAGGAGCGTTGTCAGACGTACCCACCTTATAATCTAGCCATTCGAGACACAGAGGAAAGGTAGGGAGAAGAAAATCATGATGCACGTAAAGATTTTCCTCTGTTGGCTCATATACATACACTTCAACGTGGGACAAGTTATCTTCTGTGCGCGCAGCTAGCAAAAGGCTGTCTGTTGGTAATATTTGCATTTCCTCTCTTTCCAAATCGTCCTGTTCCTGAGGATCAATAGTGATATATGGATCTTTTTCTCCATTTTCATGGTAAGCCAATCCACGAATGTTGCTAAACATAGCAGCGGGCCCTTCTGTCTCAGCTTCCTCCTCATCGTCATCGTAAGTATCCAAATTGTATACTTTCAATTCATCATCTACCTCTTCACTTGTTTGCAACACCCCTTCTGCTCCATCTGTAGTTTCTTCACCGTTCCCATTGGCTTTATTTGAGTCTTCCATAGAAGATTGGAGATCAGCTCGAGCATCCTCGAGCTTTAACTTTGAAAGCTGATTAATTCGCTCATACTCTATCTCATCAATATCGTAACTCTTGGGAAACTCTGATGCATAACCGCGAGGAACAAAAGCCACAGACGAGACTATTGACATGTTGCACCTCTCTTAATATTTACTCCGCAAATCTTTACTTTAATGTTTAAACCAGAAAACACACCACTCTTGATCTAAACGAGATTAAAAATTTAAAGATTAAGTAAATGTCAACGTATTGATACGAGTAAATAATGGCATAAATCGTGCACCGCTACTTGGGAAAAGAAGAACTGAAAATATTCGTGTCTTACAAAAAACGTTATTTAACCGTTTAGCGTAAACCTGCGTTAAATTAGATTTCAAAACTTAAGAAAACATTTTTCTTCGACCAAAAGGCCATAACGTTCATGTAGATAAACTAAATGCGTTAACTTAATTTACGTCAACAAGTATTTTTACTCATCGTAAATTCAAGTTAATGTCAGTTACGCAATTTGGTATCTGTTTAATGATACATTGAACTACGGCGAGTATTTCTTACGAGCTACGATGTAACGGTATGCGGTATGTTAAACTAACTAACATGTAAGCTACGCAGTTTGGTATCTGATTTAAGGATACGTAGAACTGCGGTGAGTTTTCCTTGTGATCTATTATATTACAATACACAGGTTGTATAAGTAGCAACTGAGAATAGGTATTGTATTAACTGGGTTATAATGTTACCTATCACTAATATAGCTCATAACTGAACCTCGTTCCTCAGTTCAGCAGTAGCTCTATTTATATTATTCAGATAATATAGATCTTAATAGATCATCATTAAGATCAATCTCAATATCGTATCATACATGGTACGATATATAATTAGAACATGTGACATATAGTGATACGCAAGTAGTGTATCATAGCGTAGTGTAGTATTGCTGACATAACAATATTTATTTGAGAAATCTAATAGCATCGGTCACTAAATTTTTTAGTCTTTCTAATATTTGTATTTGTTCTCACTGGTGTCTAAGTAAAATTAATGGATCTTAAAATTTGTTTCCAACATATAAAATCAGTCGCACGCAACACAGTGTAAACACTTCTAACAGTACGTTGCATAAGAATACTAAGTTGAGTGAATTAAAAGGGCGGTAACAATATGAGTGTCAGAAGCATCACATTAAGATGGAGTTTGGAATTTTTGGTTTTTACTTAACTTTTAAATGATTTCAAGATTGAATAAACACAAAACAATACTTTGAATTTTATTAATTAATTTTATTGAATTTTTATATGGAGAAAAATTGCAATACTAGCTTCGTTAGAAAGTTTGTACGATAAATGCTACGGACGTATATTTGTGTATTGCCTGCTGTTTTCGTTTAATGTTGCAAAGAACACAAGTCAACTAATTTGCCGCAGCTCTAACTGCTGTAATCTATAAAGTTCGCTATACAACAAACGAACACAAGGAAACAAATAGTCACCTATAATTTTCTCTTCTTAAATTAGTCTTAATTTTTGGACTGAAACTTAAACAGTAAAACGAATAGCTTATAATATGAAAAGTTGTTTTAGAAGGGCAAAATGTTAGAAAAAGTTATCGATTACACAACAATAGGAAACTACCCTTTTACTATGATTTTGAGCAAAACCAGTAAACCAATCCATAAATCACAATATGTAGCTTTATTCATGCTTTTATCTTTTTTTTTTAACGAAAGCTTATGTTTAATAAGCTCGACTCTCGTATAGTTGATAAAAGCCGTCACGTTGTTTCGAAGCTATAAATTTGGCAAACCGCTAAACGTACGTAGTGCCATCAACGCTGAAAACAGCTATATTAGTGCATATAGATAATTTCGTAAAAATCTTTGAAGTTTTTTAAAAAGGACTGTCTATAAAAAATTTCAACTAGGTAGGTATTCAAAAATGAAAGAAACTGAAAATTCCTTGAATTCTATTGTGATGACAAAAGAAGAAGCTTAACATTTTATATAGGAAGTGCCGTCTGAGAGTTCTGCTCGGTGACCAAGCTAATTCATTCTGAGAAATCTTTGTAAACTCAAGGGGTTTTAGTATTCAATCATTTGGGCTTTCATAAGTCTATCAACAGTTTTTGCTCATTGCATACTAACAGCGTTTAGGCAAGTTTAATATGTGCTGAAAGTGAATATATTGCATCGCTCACTATGAAAAAACGGTTTGATTGGTGTTTAATTTTAATTGATATCATAGAAAAGCTTTTAAATGAGGCTGATCTAAGTATTTTAATAATCGTCATCTGCTAAGAAATCAATAGCCAGTACTCGCTTTTTCGTTGTTGTATTACTTCTGGGCATAGTTTGATTTTGTACTGTTCGTGTTTGTTTAGTAGTCATATAACGCTTTTTCAGCTCTGCATCTAGCTTTTTAGTGATTATAGTCATCTGGCTTGTGCAATCAGCTAGTGTTTTTGTATTACTGTTCTGTTCTTTTTGTAAAGCTTCAAATTTCAAATTCATATCTGACATGGTCTGTTCCAACTTATTGATACGACTGGCATAATCTTGAATCCCTAAGGCCACTTGCTGCATAGACATGTTTATTTGATTCAAAGATTGTAGTACTATTAAGTCAGACTTCCAACCACTTGGGAAATTCTAAATCTCACTTACCTAGTTGAGAATTTTGTTGTTGGACTTCACTAATAGATCGTCCTAGTTGACCGATCGTTTGATTAACTACCTCTTGTTTGGTATTCATTTCAGCCAAACAACTAGCAATTTGATTGCTCTGTGACTTTTGATGCTGTTGCATATCTTCGGCTTGCATTGCCAACTTGCGAGACCATAATTGAGCAGCTGAAACTGAATAACTCATTATTTAATGATCGTTTCCGTTAAAATTCCCGTAACGCTTAATTGCAGGTTTGGTTAAAGGGAATGTTCGTTTTCACTAGAAAAAAGTCGAGACACGCGACGCGACACCAACTAACTTCAGGTTGAATTAATGGATAATTACTCAGTATATTGGATGCCCATTCATACTATTAAAATTAAATTGAAAAATATAAAATAAAATAAAATAAATCATAACCTAAAAATACTTTGTCAAATTTAGTACCAAACACAAATTTTATTTTAAGCCGAATCCTTAATTAGGTATACGTAAAAAGGAAACCCCTTTCAAAGTCTAACTCCCCGAACACGAACAGCATCGGCATGCGCAGTGAGACCCTCCAACTCAGCAAGACGAATAACAGTAGGGCCCAACCGCTGGATTCCTTCTTCAGTGAGCTCTTGGGTAGTGATATATTTTAAGAAGCTATCGGTACTAACGCCAGAATAAGAAGAGGCGTACCCGTATGTAGGAAGCGTATGGTTGGTACCAGACGCATAGTCACCCATACTTACAGGTGACCAAGGACCAACGAAAACGCTACCAGCATTATCTATTTTGGGAATGTATGAAGAAGCATTTTTTAAGTGCAAGACCAAGTGCTCAGGACCATACAAATTAGACCATTCAAAAGCTTGATCAACATTGTCAACCTGTACAATAACCGACTTCTTGATAGCATGTTTGATGATATACGAACGAGAAAGTCGTAAAGCGTGATCATTAATTGCTTTTTGAATACGGTCAAACATTTCGGGAGATAGAGAGACAGTCAGCAAAATGATCTGACTGTCCAAACCATGCTCTGCTTGAGACAATAAATCCAAGGCAACACTTTCAGGATTACAGGTCTCATCTGCTATTACCAAAACTTCTGAGGGACCAGCAGGAAGATCAATAGCAACTAAAGCCCCGTAATCATTCTGAACATGCATCTTTGCAGCTGTAACAAATTGATTTCCAGGGCCAAAAATTTTGTTAACTTTAGGAACACCGGATATTCCATATGCCATGGCCGCAATTGCTTGCGCCCCGCCTGCCAAAATAATAGCCTCAGCACCAATTTTATTTGCAATATATACAATTTCAGGCGCAACCGTACCATCCTTTCGGACTGGCGTAGAAATCACTACATGAGGACAGCCAGCTACCTTCGCCGGAACTCCAAGCATCAAAGCAGTAGATGGCAACACTGCAGTTCCTCCAGGGATATAAAGACCAACTCGGTTAATAGGACGAGACATCCGTTGACAGACTACACCACGCATGGTTTGAACAGCAATTGTAGGACGCAGCTGTGATGAATGGAAAGCAAAAATATTGTTAAAAGCAATATCAATATCCTCTTTAATCATTGGGGATATTTTCATTAAGTCGTCGTCAAACGGAGCCTTTAAGACAGCCGACTTCAATTGAACCTTTTCAAATTTGGAAGCATAATCTATTAGAGAAGCTTCTCCTCTTGATTTAACATCCTCGATTATCGGTTGGACAATCGTACGAATTTTTTGAGTGTTCTGAATGGGTCTTGCAAGTAATCGTGTACGTTCTTCGGCGGTTAATGCAGCAGCTCTATAAGAAGGCACCTGAATCTCGTATTCCGGCATTATTAAGTAAATTAAAGGTAGTCAAGTCTAAATCGACTCTCTAAAAATTTAATGCAATGTTGGCTAAGGAATGGCTGGATCGGTGAATACTCGATTTCCCTTACAGCAAAGATCTAAATTTGATATGTCTTCGGATAAACCGCGGTTGCAACTTTTTATCCGCGGTAATAGAATTAACAAAGATCGAGAGAAACAAAAAAAAATTTATTAAATAATCGTAGTTGTATTATTAAAATTAATCTAAAACGTTTCATCTTCATTGGCATTACAATCTTTAGTATAGTGAAGAATCCACGAAAGCACTTCTTTATGCCAACGTAGGGAATTATCAGGTTTAATGACCCAATGGTTTTCGTCTTCAAAGACTAGTAATCTGCTAGGAATTCCCTTGTACTGCAAAACATTGAATGCGGCTATTCCTTCACTTTCGGTAAGCCTGTAATCCTTTGAGCTATGAATTACAAGTTCAGGAGTGGCCCAATAATTCACAAAATTTGAAGGATTCCAGCGCTCATAGATAACTCTGTTTTCCCAAGGAGTACCCCCAAAATCGTGAATAGAAAAATAAAGTTCTTCAGTATTGTAAAAAGTATTGAGGGTATTAAATACCCCGTCATGACATACAAGTGCACGAAATTGACGACCTAAAGGGTGTCCTTGAATCCAATTAATCATGTAACCACCATAGGAAGCACCTAAGGCAACCATTTTTTCAGAATCAGCATAGGAAAGATGATTTTTTATGTACTCAACACCAAGTTCAATATCTTTATATGGCTTACCACCCCAATCAAGAGCAATGGAATCGGTAAAACGTTGTCCATAACCTGTAGATCCAGTAGGATCAAGAGCAAATACAATAAAACCAGCATTAGCAAAAACTGCAGGATTCCAGCGCGTTGACCAACTATCTGTCCAAGAACCTTGAGGTCCCCCGTGTATAAGCACTGCTACAGGATATTTTTTAGATTTATCAAAACTTTCGGGCTTTACAATCCATGCATGAATTCTGTGACCATGAGTGCCAGGAAACCAAATTTCTTCATAAGAAGTTGGCGATAATCCGACATTGTTCTCGAGTAAAACACTTTCGTTTAACGTTTCAACGTTAATCTTTGCGTAATAAGGGGGATTGATTAAAGATGACTTCGTAAGCCATAAGGAAGAAGATTTAGGGACACTAATAGAAGAAACAGAGTGTTCTTCTGTCATTGGGATAACTTGGTGGTGAAATATAGAAACAAAAAACAAAATTTGCTTCCCATAATTCTCAGCAATAGCAAAAAGACCTGGTTCGCCTCCTTTGAAAACCCCCCATTCAATGCTGGAAGGCGATCGGTCCCAATGACGAGCAATGTGCTTTTTAGCGCCTGACTCGGACTCATATACCATTATTTGATTTTGATCGCTTTCGTACTGTGGTGTTTGCATTTCAAGCCATGCAATATGATTTCCATCTTTGGCTAGTCTTGGTGAAGAGCATGCACCCTTCGCAGTGCTCAATGACTTCAGATTCCGAGTGTTCAGATTAATCTCGTAAACAACTGTCTTTGTTTGTGTTGCCGGATTTAATTTCGGGTCTTTTGCTACAAAGACAAGTTTGTCGTAGTTAGAATCAAAGTCAGAAAGACCTCCGAAGGGTTCGACAGGAGATTCCAAGCCAGTTTCCTTCAACAAATCAATAGCTTTTTCTGAGGAAATTTCAAAATAATTTGAGTTTTCCGTTTTTTTATCTAGCTCTATAAAATAAAGGGTATTCCTAGATCCTGTGTTCCATCTATCCCAGTGTCGAACAAACAAGTGATCGTATACGTGAACATTTGAAGGTCCCTTAACTAACGAATTATCCACTGAACTAAAAACGATTCTATAGTGGTTGTTCTTTTCTCCGATCCTTATATCAGATATTGAAGAGTTATGATTATATATGATACGCTCTGATCGATTGTTAACGTCAAAAAGAAGGATACTCGATGAGCTAGAATTATCTTCTCTTGCATATAAAAAAGCTGAATCAGTAATCCATGTGAGCGCTTTGTTTGATTTGCCGTGTACTAAAAGCTCTTGATGGTTTCTAGTGCTTTCATTCAAAAGGTAAATTCCAGAGTTATATTTGTGATCAGCAAAGGAATAATTCGATTCTATAAATATTCCAAGATTCCCTAAAGGATTGCTAACTACTGCTGACCTTCTAGGAGCTTCTAGCATGGATTCCGCATCAAATGCAGCCTTGTCAGCTGCAGTTAGCGTCATTACCAGGAAAAAAACTAGCTGCTTGAAAAGACTATGCATCCAAAAAAATATATTCTTTGACCAGAGTGAGGTGAATTCTAAGGAATTTGCATGAAGGGGAAAGGAAATTTATCTTGCAAAGATTACCAACCCATCTGACGAAGATATGATTATATATGATGACTTTATAAACTCCCAGCATAGTGTTAGCGTGCAGCCCTTTGTAAAGCGTTGGGCTGCGTTTGTACTGATAGGTGATGGTTTAAATTCATGTTACAATAATAACAATTTCTTTATTATTGAATATTTCTAAAACAATTTTCATCAGTATATTTAACTTGAAATACCAAGACATCTCAACAAAACATGTTATTGGGCAAATAGTCATAGTGAATATCTGCTAACTTATAATCTTTATCCTATTAATGTCAGTTATGGTAAATCTCTGATAATATTTGTTTAAATAGACATCATTTTATAGTCTTATAAAAATTTTACAGATCTTCAACTTCTACCGAATAATGAGAATTGAAGAACTTTAATGAACCCATCAGTTATTTCTAAAAAGTATTGTAGTGTGTGAAGTCCTCATCAAAAATGCAAAATTCAAACCACTCAATTGAAATTACTTGTATTATTATATAGATCAATCATGTTTGAGAAGCATAGTTTGAGATATAAATCACTGTCATCCTTCGGACGGAGATGACTATAATCTTATAAAATTAAAGCAGAACAGGGAAATGCATATACTTAAAAAAAGGCACAGAAGATTTTATTGTTAGTACAAAACCTATACTGTTGATAATCCCTCTTTACTGAGCTATATTTTTTTAAAGCTCAGAACAAAATAAAATCTATGCACAACAGAAAGAAGTAAGTACGAAGGAGACATCATCCATTCCTTTAGCAAAGAAAGAAACAATTCCACGTTGGGAAGTTTAAAGTTGTCTAAGAATTATAGAAATGTCATTACATTTTTGCATTCCTTGTACTTTAATTTGAGAACATGAGCAAATTTAACGAAAATTAATAAGTCATGTTTTCGACTGCATAAAAAAGTAATAAATTAATCTCAGATTCGTAAATTTTCATTAATATTAGTTCAAGTCGCATAAAAAATATCGTAAACATCACACATTGTAAAACAAACGTTAAAGCATCATACGCCAAGTTATAAAACACTTACTTAAAAACTCAAAAGCCTCTATACAGTAGTAGGTTAATAACGAGGAACTATTATTCCTTCACGGCATGCTGCTCAAGAATACCAGAAAAATATTCCACATGACAATCGCAAACCATTTGTAATGTCTTACGCATTTCAACATCGATACGTTCGCGTAGAAAATTTAACTCTTGCTCAAGTTTTTCGTTGAAAATGCATAATTCTTGAAACGATAATTGAAGCAACTCCATGGGATTAGCATCGTCTTGACCTAATGAGTACCGCTTTTTTTTAAAAAATTTTGGAATACTGAATAAACTCGAGGTACGTATAGTAGTGTTGGGCGACGGTTTAAGCTCAGGTGTCTGCTGCACAACGGGAGTGGCTTCTACAAAGTTTGGGTCAGATCGTGATGATTGATCAGGGTTATTAGAGTTAGATTGAACGATTTGTTGGAAATGTTCAAATTGCTTCACCTTTTGTTCACGAGATTTGATCAAACTCTTAAAAACCACCATGTAATCTTCCAAATCTTGAATAGATGTAATTACCTTAGAATGAAAAGAGTTTATTAAAAAAATGCTGTTTCTCTTTAGTCTTTTAAATTCTACAGAGACAACATCGAGGTTACTGATGCTTAAATTAGAAGGGACAGGAATATCAGTAGGAAAATTTTGAACACTATTCATGTATTGAACACAGGTTTTCTCCAACTTTGAGAGATCCGTATCCGCATTTTGGAGAAGCTGTTTTGCTGTTTCATACAAGCTTTGAGCATACGGGTCTAAGTTTTGAATTGATGATTCAATTCCTCCGGATACGTTATTGCCCTTGGACTTAGTGTTTTCGGATTGCATCCACGCGTTATGATAATAAGATTTCCAAGAGTTATTTTCCAAAAATTGATACATATGCATAGAATTGGAAATTACAGGGTGTGTGGAGCATCGATCCAGAAACGTTTGGAGGGATTGCATTCGACGAGCAATGAATATGGGAGATAATGAACCACCAGAGAAAGAACTAACAGTATATTTTCTCGGTAGCGGAGGGATTGCATAACCATTATAATCATGGCTCAAAATATTATGAAGCATCTCAAAATCCTTATATCTCCGACGAACAGAGAACTTTTTATCTTCAAAAACTGGCAGATCCGATTCAGTCTCAATTTCATAAGAGACGAATGTATCTCCGCTTCTTAAAGTTTCGATTTGCTCATTTTTAATTGTACATTTCAGCATTGCTTACATGTCATGAAAGAGATTGGTAATCTTGCGACCCAATATTTTTAAAGTACAAGATAATACAGCTGATTCGAAGTTCTTTACAAAGCAATTAAGATTTTTTTTAAACAAATAACAATGAATGTAACTACAAAATTCTTCAGATATTTTTGCAATTGCTATTTCCACAGAATTTTGTAGTTGGTGCTGACTACGTAAAGATCCATTGGAGCACAAGCTATGTCAAGCGTTCAATTAGCAAAGATATTAGAGAAGAATCACGCAAAACGGTAGCAATATTGATAAACTTGTTAAGGAAAAGGAATTTAATAAACAATTATCAATTGAGAGAATTGAAATCTACAACTTTTCATATCGTAATGCTTACAATCGTGAGCCATGATAAACAAACAGAAATGCATAAAATTATTGAGCTTCAAGCTTTAACATAGTTACATTTTTCCTGTAAAAAAAATAAATGCAGCTTTGATTCGAATTAAATTAGCTTAAAATAAATTTCTTTGAAAATATGCAATAGATATGCTTTCTATTGGATGCATATTTTCAAGCTGTGCGCAATTCCGAAAATTAATACCATCTACTCAGCAAGTGGAATTGACCAAATGTAAATTCTAGCAGATTCAATTATCTAAATTATTAGTCGGATTTAAATCATACCAACACTAGATATTTAAAAACTATATTTCAACTTTAAACCGACATATTGTGTATTTTTCGTTATACCTGTGATAGTTCTTTGAAAATTTTGTTACGTTATTTGAGAATTACGACCTAAAGTAATACATATATAGATATACACTACGGCGTCTGTTCAATCGTTATTGTTATTAACGAATTTTTCAAAAATGTAACGAAGCTGCACTTCACCTATTTTAATAGCTTACATAGTCGTAAGCTTAGTTTGCTCATCCTTCACCTTTACTCTTGCTTCGAAATGGTATGCAAAGCAATCGTTTTAAATATTGTTACTAACAGTTTAAAGATTTTGCGCTTTCGCAGCAAACGGGGGATGGCCCGTGCAGAATTTCAGCCAACTGATACTTTGGCTATGCTGTCTGCAAAGGTACGTAATTTCCTGCAAAATTATTGAAATATTTCAAAACGAATGGTTATCTAACAAATCAGATTTTGTCTGATATACTTAAAAACGACTACTCTCCCGAAAATGTTTCTCTTTGCCAGAATGAATCTGACCAGGGTGTCATTTTTTCCAACCTGAATGATCAAACTCTTCAAGATGCTGGATTGACTCACGGTCAAATGCTTTACTTAAGACTTGGTACACCAAATAGTGATATTGCTTCATCAAACAATGAACCTGCTCTCACTGTAACTGGTGCCCCAAAGCAGGTTTCCACACCTGATGTTTCAGAAAAAAAACCTTCTATGCCTGTCATTCAAGATCCCATTGATGATTCTTTAGAAAAAGAAGATGGCTTGATACGTCGTTCCATGACCTCTTTATGTCGGCACGGCCCTAAAGGAATGTGCGACTATTGCTCGCCTTTAGAACCGTATGATGAATCCTATCGACAAGAAAATAAAATCAAGCACCTTTCCTTTCATGCTTATTTGAGAAAAATAAACTCTAATGTGAATAAATATGCTAGCTCTCAATCGTTTATTCCTCCTCTTGAGGAGCCTAGTTTTACAGTGAAAGAAAAGTGTCCTTCTGGTCATCCTCCTTGGCCCGCTGGGATTTGTACCAAATGCCAACCATCAACTGTAATGCTCAATCTCCAACCATTTCGTGTTATTGATCATATTGAATTTGCTTCTCCCGGCATTGTCGATTCGTTTCTCAATAAATGGCGTCAATCCGGTTTTCAAAGGATTGGTTATACGTATGGACATTTCGAACAATACAATAACGTTCCTTTAGGAATTAAGGGAGTGATTGAAGCTATATACGAACCCCCTCAGGTTTCGGAGGCTGACGGCGTTACATTAGAGGAATGGGCCGATGAAGCCCTTGTAGAACAAGTTGCAACTGCTTGTGGATTGAGAAGAATTGGTATTATCTTTACTGATCTGACAGACGATGGTAGTAATTCTGGAAAAGTACTTTGTAAGAGACACTCTGATTCTTATTTTCTATCGTCTTTAGAAGTCTACAACTCTGCAAATTTTCAAACCAAATTTAAGAACCCCTGTAAATGGTCTCGCAGCGGTTATTTTGGGTCCAAGTTTGTAACATCTGTTATTAGCGGTAATCTAAATGGGGAAATTGAAGTTATGTCTTACCAAGTCTCAAATATCGGTACAGCTCTATACCAAGCAGATCTTATTCAACCAAGCGTCGATCCTGATCGCATGTTGGTTAAAAAAGAGGATCAAACAAGATACGTTCCAGATGTCCTCTATCGATATACGGATAAGTATGGAAAACAAGTATCAGAAAATGCAAAGCCTGCATTTCCGGTCAGTTTTCTGTTAGTTACGCTAACGGACGGGTTTCCTGAAAAGCCCGATCCTTTGTTTTCTAACAATGATACGAGTATTATTACCACATTAGAAAGTACTGATGAAACCGGCCGTTTGAGACAGCTTGCGAAACTTTTTGATCATAATGCGATTGCTAATGGCAGCTTGTCAAATTTTTCAGTACTTTTAGCTATAGCTAAACTCTCTATATTAGGAAAGGTAAGTATCATAATTTATTTTTTTTATATGTACTAATGGTTAAAAATGAAGGACGACCTTGCTGCCCTTGCTTCCTATGCCACTGCTCCTACTGAGGAAAATGAGAAGAATTTGAATTCTAGGGAGAGTTATCAAACGTTGCTAGCCATTCTATATAGTAGTTTGTGATGAGACGAAATATTTTGAAATGCTACTTTCTGGCAAAAAAATTTATGTGATCCATGACTATAGATGCACTTACTAATGATACGCTTTAAAAATTATTCGAAAGAAAGGTATTTGCCATTAACCACTCAACAAGTGACGAGATAAAGTTACGCTATTTCTTGTATTTTATATGTTCAGGTCTTGGGACCCTTAAAAGTTGGGTTAATCAGTTTCTAGTTCCTATATGAAAAGGAGAACAGATTTTAAAGCTCTCACTGGTCCACGAGACAAACTCACTAACAATTTATTTCAAGGAGGTTGGGCATTGCTTTCTTTAACAAAATTGAGTATGAGCAATTTAAATTCTTTTGAAATCTCTTTGAGATTCTATAATGTATATAAAGTTGTAGAAGTGATAATTATAATGATAATGAGTAGATTATTTCGGCTCTATAAATAAAGCGAGGAGTATTTATTATGTGTTGTTTAAGGTTGGTAGTATAACACACGTTATAAATCGTAGCTCCTTTACCCAACATTGTTGAGAATGCAATCGTTTTTGCAAATTATATTTTAATGTTTATTTCTCTTTCAGTATATTGGACTTAATTGAAATATTTGGACGTTCAAATTATTTCATTATGCCTGCTCCAGTATCTTCTATAAAAATTGTAAGCTTCAATTAATTTAAGCACCATTCGCAGCTAATCTTGAACTAGATCGCTCTAGCAGCGATAGGAATTTTAATAGTTGTTTTTGCTATACTACTTGCAGTCTTTCACAATGATTTACTGGCTATAGCTATGCCAATAGCAGAGCGAATTGCTAAACTACCTATGTCCTTTTTAATTGCATTGGTATTGATTGCTGCTTCATCAATCCCTCCTTTATTAGGACAAGATCCTTTAGCATTATTAATTGGTGCCGTTTGGGGACTTAACGTAGGTTTTTGGACAGTTGTCTGTGGAATCTTTATTGGTGAAACAATTGCTTTTATGGCTTATCGCTATTTTTTGGAACAAAAGGCTCAAGAATTTCGCGAACATCATGAAGAGCATTATGGAACTTTTGTCAAAATCGTTGAAGAAGGTAGTTATCCGCTGATCTGGCTGATCAGGTTAAGCTTTCTTCCTACTCATTTTACGACTGTTTTTTTTGCGACACTTCCAGAATTATCCTACATCGGTTGGGCAATTGCCTTCTGGCTCTCTTGTTTTAAATATCTTGTTCCGGTTTACGCTGGTTACTGTATCGTTCACAACAAATCAAGTGCTGCAAACATAGTAGGAATTGTTCTCAGCATTGTCGTGACTCTTGGTACTTTAGCGTTTCTGATTGTTCGTTATAAAGCAATTAAAAATAGCACTTTAGAAGATTCTACGAACAGTACTTCAGATGTATTAAATCATTTAGAGTCACAACCAACCGATAGTATTGATCTGAGACATCTTGAGCAAACTTCAGAACAGAATGAAACTGACAACTCAGAAAGAAAACATTTGTTAAGTCATCAACACTGACACATTTGTCCCTAAAAATTCTCTTATCGTATAATTATTAAGGTACATATCACTTTCATATATTAATACGTAGAAAACGATCACAATCCTAACAATTTGATGAAATTAATTTAGATATTCTATATTTTGTTTTTAATAAACATGGGATTTACCAATGTGTAACATATTATAATTAGACATACAATCAGTGAAAATATTCACAAATCGTGGCATCAGTCAATCATGGCTGTAAAATTCATTAAATTTTAATAATTTTGAAAAAACAAGAGGACAAACTATGGTTATGCATTCTTGATAAAACCTGATTTTATCTATATTTCATTTGCCTTCAAAAAAAGCAAAACTCACAATAGAATACATTATTTGAAACATAGCCTGTATGCAGGATTTATAAAGGATTGTTAAATTTTTTTCTGAGCTAATCATCCATATGTGAAAGTCAAGATCGATTACAGAACAGCGCCAAAACCAAAAACTGTCTTAATGGGACGAATATAATAATCCTGAATATTACCTTGTACAACCTCCTCTTCGCCGATCGGAACACCCTTCATAATCATACGTAAAGTAGTATAAGAATCAGCTTGATCGAAGGTGAATGTTATTTCAGCATAGTGACCGGTGGGCCACGAACTAAGACGCCAAGTTTGCACGATTTTTTTGTTTTCTTCCAGTACAAGGAATTTTCCAACTACATTTCCATGGAACAGAGAGAAAGCGCCTTGCGGACGAACATCGAGTTGCGGAGGAGCGCGAGACCAAGCAGCTACGCGAGCAGGATCAAGGAAAGTAGCATAAAGTTCATTAGCAGGAGCATCAAAAGTATAGTTCTCAGAAATATCGGCAGTATTGACTACTGCTGATACACGAGAGCCATCAGAGCCAGATCCAGCGGCCACCGTGGTAGTACCTTTGTTAGACGAAGTCTGTGAAGAATTGTTTTGCTTAAAGCTACTATGCACGGGAAGTCCACGAGCAGCGTTACCGTTATGTTCTTCAGTGGAGAGATAAACATCGTCACCATGGGTTTGCAACAAAACTTGGGAAAATCCAGAAAAAAGCTGACGAATTTGAGGAATAATTTTCTCACGAACAAGCTCTTTAATGGGTTCTTTTTCCTTTGAAGCAGAGTAAATGTCGATGTCAAACACGTAATCAGAGTATCCTAAGTCATAAGAAAGCTCGGGGCAAGTAATGGAGCCAGTAGCTTCAACTCCATCCTTAGTTTCTCCTTTAAATTCCATTTGTATTTTCAAATCAAAAATAGTAATGACCTTTCTTTTGCGCATAGAGACATCGACATCTCCTTCACAGCTATTGACTTGGGTAATGCGAGCACTAGTGGGGCCCTCAGAAGCTTGGATCTTAGGAAGTTCCTTATTGAAGTACTCATGAGACCATACTCGACAATCCTTTGAAGTCCAATGCCTAAAATTGAGTTAGCGAATCAATCGTTTTATTTGGACATATCCATCGTTTCGTAAATATTCCAAACCTTTGACGATGAACTACTATTCCATATTCAGAAACCAACGCATTGAATAACTACCGACTCAATAAAGAAAAAACTTTCATAATAGGATCAACCCAATCTTGACATCATGATTTGGCTAGCAACAATGTAAAATGGTGAAACCCAATTTCGCTCGTTTATACGAATTCATTCAATAGAATATTATTGTGTTCAACCCAATCAAAAATGTCATTGAAATTGAATAAGGGATAATACGATGGAAATGAATAAAAACATAGTTACATGACTTAAGTTTGGAAATTTTTTTATCCCAACACTACTGTACATACCAGTTATTGGGGTTTATAGATGTGGCCGACATTCCTACTCAATATAAGCTAACAAATGAATTTCGTTCAAATTCTAAAGCAAACAAGGTGTTGCGTCCAATTTCAATCTCATGCTCGTTTCAACCTCCTTCTATATATATACCCCCACCTACACCACCCCCATCGAAGTCTCAGGAATCTTCGAGAGAAGGAAAAGACGAGTATCTAAGAGGACATGCAGTATGCTAAGCTCCGCTAGAAACTGTTGTGCTAACAATGAATGTGCTCTACTATCAATATATACCGCATGAGGTATAGATGGAAGACTAATGGTCTCAGTGGTAAATGCATGTTATTGTATAATAACATCTATTTGCAAATTAATCAACTGCATAATCATGCGGATAGTAATTTAAATTGTTAAACTAATAATGTGTATTTAGTGAAAAACCTCCGTTGGGAAAATTCTGCATCTTTCCATGCTGAAAAGGAAAGAAGATCCACTTCAAGACAGATATGAAGTTACATTTAACTTGAAAACTCTTTGTGTATCATATTGAATTCTATTTTTCAAATTAATAAAAATAAATAGTTTGCCTTCTCAGTTGGAAAGCAGTCGTTAAGCATATGATACAGTTTTCATAAATACACAAGCGTTCAGACTTATAACAATAACGCTTGAAATTAGCAAACATAGAGCGTAATTTGCTTTTAAAAGTAGATTCTACTTTCCAATTAAGATAATTATTATAATCTATCAAAAAAAACTTTTTATATCACCAAAACCGAACCAACCAAAATATGATAACATTTCACCACTCTCAAATGAAAAAAGAACGAGTGATTTAGCAAGAACTACTTGAACCAAACCCTTGCATTGAACAATATATACCGCATGAGGTATAGATGGAAGACTAATGGTCTCAGTGGTAAATGCATGTTATTGTATAATAACATCTATTTGCAAATTAATCAACTGCATAATCATGCGGATAGTAATTTAAATTGTTAAACTAATAATGTGTATTTAGTGAAAAACCTCCGTTGGGAAAATTCTGCATCTTTCCATGCTGAAAAGGAAAGAAGATCCACTTCAAGACAGATATGAAGTTACATTTAACTTGAAAACTCTTTGTGTATCATATTGAATTCTATTTTTCAAATTAATAAAAATAAATAGTTTGCCTTCTCAGTTGGAAAGCAGTCGTTAAGCATATGATACAGTTTTCATAAATACACAAGCGTTCAGACTTATAACAATAACGCTTGAAATTAGCAAACATAGAGCGTAATTTGCTTTTAAAAGTAGATTCTACTTTCCAATTAAGATAATTATTATAATCTATCAAAAAAAACTTTTTATATCACCAAAACCGAACCAACCAAAATATGATAACATTTCACCACTCTCAAATGAAAAAAGAACGAGTGATTTAGCAAGAACTACTTGACCAAACCCTTGCATTGAAAAATTAGGCACTAAAAAGTGATAGTTTTAAACACATTTATACCAGTCATAGCAGTGGAGACAATCGTTCCAGGTATTTGCCTATGCCAATGCATTTCCTTGATTTCTTGTTGACCCATGTGTATAAACATTAACTGAGGAGGAACGTCCTGCAACCCCTCTGCTGCACGACTGTCTTGTTCTTCTTCATCAAGCTCCACCGATAAATCCCATAATGAAATTTGATTATCCGCACCAACGACACCAATAACGGAATCTTCGTTAGGATGCCATTCAATACTGTATATAGGAGCACGGTGCCATTTGAAAGAAGCAACAGGAGTTGCAACTGAGGATGAACTTTTCAGAGAACGAAGGTCCCACACGCTCCAAACACCATTATCAGCACCAGTTGCCAATAAATTAGGTACACGTGTATTCCAACTTAACACATTAACGTCGACACCAGGATGAGCATTGACGGTAAGAGCTGACGTCTTTTGTTTATTTCGGACATCCCAGATGCGAAAAGTGCCATCGCAACTGCAACTGGAAAATACGTTCTTTTCACTAGGAGACCATTGTAGATCTTCGACAGCAGCAGTATGGCTTAGAAAAGGAGAAGAGTCAGTTTGCCAACCACCATTGCTATACTTCGTCAGGAATATCTCATTTGCATTGTCACCAGAAAGTAAAGAATATTCAAAGGGAGACCAGTCAAGTGCATATCCCTCAGTTTTATGACGATTAACAGTATAAAGCGGACTATTTTCCTTACGCGAAACCATCACACCAGGAGAATCCAAAGAACGCAAATGGGGAGCAATGTCCCAAATGTGAACTTTTCCAGTCTCATGAAAGGAGGCCAACAATGACTCTTTGGAAGAATTTGCAGGTCGGCGTGCGGAACGAACGCGATTACAAGCTCCTTTCGTGGAAATAGATTTATGCTCCAAGATAGGATCTTCTTCAACATCAGAGTTGTCGGAAGCATCATCATTTTCATCGTGCTGGGTCTTGTACAACTGGCTAAGTTTCATAACCGTAAGTTCGTTATCATTGCTGTCAAGAGCTTGAGAGCCGCCAACTAAATACATTTGATGAGGCCAAGCACGACGCTCCTCTCCAAGAGAGTCTTGTAGGATATCAAAGCTTAAGAAGGGCCATTTAACTTGAATATTATGCAGCATTTCGTAAACACTAGGATCCGCAACCAGCTTTTCGTCAGCGTTTATTTTTCCTCCAGGTAACCAGGGAATCTTGGAGGGTTGTGCATCGTTTTGCTCTTCTTCATCCATACCGTTATCCTTTTCGCCATCTGCTTCAATATACTCTTCTTCGCTTTCAATCTCATCTTCGTAGGCGTCTTCAAATTCACCCATTTCAGTGTCGACATTGTCCGCAACAGTGCCGCGTTGGCCAGGACCATTTTTGCTATTAAACTCAACTGTCTCTTCTGCTGCTCTCTTAGACATGGTGACAGCTGGTAAAAGGCGAAGTGCAAGATGCAAATCGTTTCACGGTACAGAAATTTGTGCAAAGCACTTTTTCAAATTTTTTGTAACCATTATCCTTATCACTCGTAATATTTTTTAACGCGCGTTTTATGCTTCCACCTTTTGCAGTGCAAGTTTTAATTCATTATACAGTATTACGATATTTCTTATGTACAAATTAAATCATTCCCTGTACCTAAAACGCAGCCAAAATAGAAGACTACTGACACAATAACTGAAGATTGATACAGATTAAAGGTAATTGAAGTTAAAATAAATTGAAATTTGAACATCTGTGCGTATTTTTATTGTTTGTTCTTTGAGTCTGTAGTCACAACCCTACCCTAGTTATCGTTTGCCCTCAGCTATATATATATCAATACAACGCCAGTTTTATTCTTTACAGTCATCGCAACCTTTTTTTTGTGTGTGCGATCTTTTCATGGTCACATGCTGTAAAGGTAGCGTATATCGAATCAAGACGAAATGGGCATCCTTTTCGGACCAAATATATGATGATTGGAAATCATTTTGTCTACAAAATGTTTGATGTTTTTAATTATATTATGTTTACTTCTTTGAGCTAGTTACGAATTTTGAGAACTCAGTTAAGAGTTTTCAGAGTAATAAATTTTTGTTTGGTAATAGTTTGCAAATGAGAATGATTATAAATTGTATTTGAAAAAGCTTTTAATTATCTTTCATATATAGCTTAGATTTATGTAAGTTGAATGTGGGTAAAAATGGGATTTTCGTGAATTAGAGGGATGTAAATTAGAAATTTTTAAGGACAAATAAAATACAGAGAATTTATAAATCCAACAAACTGCCACCTTTTTACATGATACAACATTCATTTATTTATTCGCTTCTCCATGAATTTAAAACATAAGAGGCGGAAGTTGTCGTTATAAGTCTTTGTTCTCATAAAATGACTAAAGTCCTTCGTAACGCTCTTCAAACTTTGACCTGCGGCTTTCTTGACCTCGTATAGAAGATAAAGCGTTAACCTTTGGATTATTCAACGGCATATTGGTGATGTCCTTTATCGATAGTATATATGGCTTGGGTAAGGTTGTATTTACCAAATAGGAGGCTCCATTGGCGAGTACGATCCTTTGTTGAAAGGTTTGCACAGTTTGTGACCTTACAGACAACCTGCCCGCCTTCTCAAACAATCTCAATGAACATTTCATTATATTCGTATTGATAAAGGATTGGTAATGGAGTGAATTGTATATTGTCGTAAGGATAAAAATACGGAGGTGAAACACAGTCTCCTTGTATATACTCTATCCTAGACACTCCTTATAGGCACAGTTGAATGGATTATAAAAGTACCATTGACATTAACAATTATGAGAAGGATTAAAATTTTTGTCACAAAAAAAGACTTTGGCTTCGTACTCTCTAACCCTATTGTTATTTAGCCAGTGTTTATTTGTATCATTTCGTTTGCTGTTTTTTATTGAATAAATTGATTTAGTACTTTTGATCATCCTTTAAAACAGTTTAAAATTTTGTAACCCATCTGATTAAACCTCCACGAAAACGCAAAATTTTTCTTATTAGTGATGAATTTACATTTACTAGCCAGGATCATCAAGTATAGATGTTACACTTTATTGCGTATGACCAACTAGCTATTATTTATTCATTCGCAGAAGTATTCAAAATCGTACATCGTCGTACAAGCGTGTGTTCGGTTAAATATTATGCCATATACGCAATTTCTGCAATTTAACCTCATTATCATAATTCTAATTTTGAACCAATTAATATGCACTCAACATCTGAGCTATAATTTAAAGTATTACATAAAACATGCTAGTCATACTAAATTGCTCTTTCGCAATATGTATGATATTGGGTCTTTGGTAAATAAAGTCAAGCCATAACACTTTTGTAGTTCAAAATCATATTGTCAAATGAAAAAGTACTTTTGCAGCAACCATCATAAATACCACTATCCGAAGAAACACTATATTATTTATTAAACCTATAACTTAATTCTCATGTAAGACACTCAAGAATTTCTCACCAGCTGCTTTAGGAGTCTTCTCTGAGTTAATTTTGACATTGGCTTTGTAAGCTTTAGCATATGGGTTAAGACGGGACAAAACAGCCTTGTTCTTCAGAGGATTCTTCTTCTGGACATGTGCACGCTTAACTCTAGAAGGACCAGCAGCCTTAACAATGCTTTGGATTTCGTCCGAGTTGATAAGACGAGTAACGTCAGCATTTGAAATGATGTTCTCGGGGAGGAAATAGTTTTTCTTGAGCTGAGCAACTTCGGTGGTACTTCCAAAGACACTGTCAAGAAGTCCGAAAGCAGATTTGGTCCAGATAACAAAACGACCCAAATGCCCACCAGGAGCAAGTTGGAGTAAGTTCAAGCGACGAACGTTGACAATTTCGACGCCAGGGATGTTACGGAAAGCCTTTACAATACCAGTATCTTCGTTGAAAACAACAAGAGGACCACGACGTTGAACATGACGACGGTTACGAAGCTTACCCTTTCCAGCACGGAGCTTACGAGAGTTGGCGACTTTAATAACATCACGATAAGCCTTGATCTCCTTCAAAAGAGCAACGGCCTCCTTCGTCTTTTGGAAAGATTGAACAGCATCATCAACAACCAAAGGGACCTCGGGGATCTCCTCAATACGGTGACCACGAGCCAAAAGAAGAGAAGGAACACCAGAAGCGGCAACAGCGGAAGCAATGGCGTAACGCTTTTCGTTTTGGTTAACCTTGACATGCCACTTACGCCAGGTCTTGGTAGGAGCGAACATACGACCGCTACGACACATATTACCAAAAGCTGCTTGGCCGGAACGGTGAGTACCACCACCGCCAACACGAGGAATACGAGCAAGAGCACGACCTGTACCCCAAGATTCAGCAGAAGTTTGGTGACCAGCCTTTTCAGAAACGGCGTAAGGTTGACGCTTGTTCTTGGCTACAGCGGTATGAACGGAGCGAACCAAATCAGGTCTGATAGGAGCTTTGAAAACAAAAGGCAAAGCAAGGGTCTCAGAAGAGACACTGCCATCTTTGTTGTAAATGCTAACAGTGGGGCGAGCAGCAGCCATAGTTCAACGTTGTTATTGACTAACAACCATTTTTTCTATGGTGGTTTTGGCTACACAAAACAGTCACATCTGCTAGGGTAGGGCCATTGTCTACTCCAAAAATCGTCAATTTAAATAATTTACAGAATACGTTATTTAGTTAGTGCTTCATTTTTATTACTAACCGTTTTTAGAGAGTGTCTCACATATAATCATATAAGTATGTAATATATGTTCTAATGTAAAAAACTTTATGAGCAAATGTGAAACTACAAATACCGATTCTAATTATAATGAAAGAATACTAAAAAAGAACAGTATGCGTGATAGTTAAAGTTATTTTCCAATAAAATTATTAGCCAAAAAAAATTTTTTAAGCCCTATATACCTATGTGGTTTATCGACTAAAGCACATTTCTGCTTCTAGTGGTAAAGCTTTAAGTAAATACCCTCGAAACGACTGTAAGTTCTATTGAACTGTCGATCTACATCCAAAAGATCGTAAGTCCTTGTTCAAAATTTGATTGTTGAAATCTAAAATTTGAAGCTGCGGACTTCTGTATTAATGCGACCGCCCCGATAACTACCACGTTTTTTCTTATTTTTTTCCTGACGAAAACCCTTACCACGTGTGACAATAAGATCCCGATTTGCTAATGTACCGTAATCATCTTCGAAGTTAAACGAGTTGTCTCGTAAAGCAGGTGAGGCAAAGTCCCACTGTGAAGGATCACCTACTCTTGTAAAAGGCGTCTTCGTAGTCCGAGAAGATTTAGTTGAAGTTGACGATTCGTCATCTTCATGTTTTCTCTTTAAACTTTTGTCATGTATTTTAGAGGAATCCTCATCTTTAACGCTAGTAGATTCTTCGGACGAAGTTGAGTTGGTACTAGACTGAGCACTGACTTCACCTGAAGTAGTAGTATCAGTATTCGAATTACCATCTTCAGAAGAAGATGAACTATCTGAATCAGATGAGGAAGAGGTTGAGTCACTGTCTTCTGAAGAAGATTCACTTTCGGAGTCAGAGGAATCAGAAGATGAGTCGTCTTCTGAATCAGACGAGTTAGATGATGAATCACTATCTTTCGATGAAGATTCACTCTCTGAGTCAGATGAAGAAGAGGATGAATCACTATCTTCAGAAGAAGATTCACTCTCTGAATCAGATGAAGAAGAGGATGAATCATTATCTTCAGAAGAAGATTCACTCTCAGATGAGGATGAAGAAGAGGATGAATCACTACCTTCAGAAGAAGATTCACTCTCTGAGTCAGATGAAGAAGAGGATGAATCACTATCTTCAGAAGAAGATTCACTCTCTGAGTCAGATGAAGAAGAGGATGAATCATTATCTTCAGAAGAAGATTCACTCTCAGATGAGGATGAAGAAGAGGATGAATCACTACCTTCAGAAGAAGATTCACTCTCTGAGTCAGATGAAGAAGAGGATGAATCACTATCTTCAGAAGAAGATTCACTCTCTGAGTCAGATGAAGAAGAGGATGAATCATTATCTTCAGAAGAAGATTCACTCTCAGATGAGGATGAGTCACTTTCATCTGATGAAGATCCACTTCCGGATGCTTCAGAAGAAGAGTGAGCTTTCTCTGGAGGCGCGCCTTTCTTTGAAATTTTCTGGGAATCATCATTAGATTTTTCTAAAGATTCCTTTGTTTTTTTATGTTTTCCAACATCTTCTGTTGTCAAGTAAGGAAGGAATTCCTTTTGTGAAAGCAAATCTAGTAAATTTTTTTTAACCTTGCCTTTAGCTAAATCCTTGTCGCCAGTCTCTTTCAAAAATGTTTGGGCAGTCTTAACGTAACCATTTTCTTGTAAGAAATGGTAAATTAAAGGGCAAACTTTGCTCTTCATACTAATCTCTCCCATCACGAAGATGGCACTTTCTAAGTGCAGGTCAGCCTTAGTAAATCAGAAGCTGGGCACTTGTTAATTGGGATATTCCCACATAATAAATTAGATTTTATGTGAGAAATACAAACTTTATCAAACATTTTGATTAAGAATTCAACATTATTATTTTATTCTAAATGAGATAAACTATTGAAATCACTAGTGACATCGTTTTCTACGTTTAGCAAACTTAATCATTATGTCTTAACCAAAAATATATTACTAATACCAAAAAAAAATTAAAATTAACGGCTAGATGTCGACGGGCTTATTGAGCTGATACGAAGTAAGGCGAATGAGATTTCTCAAGAGCATGGCAATAGTAACCTTACCAATACTAGGAACATATATACCAGCGTGTTCCTTGAGAGACGCCGCGTCAAAATTTTTCTCGCTAGAAAAGCAAATGCAAACAGCGCCATCACGGACAAGGTTAGAAGGGAATTTGTAATTGGCAGAAGGGACACCACAAATGATAACATCAGATATAGGTGCTACGTCTTCAAGCTTAAAGTTTGTATCAGCAACATCGTGCTTTTTGCTACGTATTCCAGCACCACGAGTAAAACACTGAACATTGTGAATATCAACAGAGTAGACCTTCGCGCCATCATTTGCTAACAAAGCTGCAAGAGGTCGGCCCACAATTTCGCTTCTGTTAACGATAGTAATGGTTTTGCCATAAAGTCTATTTCCGTAGTTGATGATTTTATTGTAAACACCAAGATATTCGAGAATTTTGACAATTGCCAAAGGTGTACATGGAAGTATAGATTTTTTAGTTTTCTCAGGATCAAGATGTCTGATATTATGATACATGTTCATCACATACTTATGACACAAACCTTCAACGTCCTTATCAGGGGAGACCACCTGCTGTAAATATTGATCCTGCCCATCGTTAAAAACAGGGAAATAGATCATGATACCATTTACAGATGGATCATTATTTGCTTCAACGATTGCATCCTCCAGATCATCCTTTGGCACTTCACGCAATTCATACTGAAACCCAATTTCTGTGCAGGTTTTGTTTGTCCAATCTAAATTGTTCATGATTAGAAGCAGGAACGTTAAATTTTTAGAGGCACTTACCCGCATACATGCGAGCAGCAGGATCAGAATTTGAGAGAAACCCAACGAGTTTGGGAGCAAATTCAAAAAGGTTAACATGTTGCTTAAGCTGCTCAACGAATGTTTCTGCGACCCGACTAGCATACACAACCTCTGAAAAATTCAATTAATAAAAATTTCGAAAAAAAACAAAAAGAAGAAGGCTTCGCCAAACCTCATTTCTATTTTATAACGGTAATGGTGTATCTTTGAATAAGATGGTACTTACTGCAGCTATGGTTAGGTTCGGACTTATTTGTATTACTCATTTTGAAGAAATCTTAAAACAATTCCACTATATAACCTCTCCTTGCTGGCAGGTAGTTGTTTTGCTGTGGGTAAAATTTTTTGAGGTACAGGATAGTATTCATACACAATCGAGATAATTTTACAATTGCACACTCCTACGAACTTTAGAGTAATTCAAAACTTCTTTGAATAATATTTCCAAAAATTACCGTTTTTATTTTTTCTGTAATGCTGAAAAAATACCTAATGAGCGGTAACTAAGGTAATTCAGTAACACAACATTGATACAGTATGTTTCTTAGAAAAAATAATTAGATATAAAACTATCTTAAAAAAAACAGTATGGGAATAGCCAACCAACTCCGTATGCCGAACTGAAAAAACTCTACAAGCAAAGTTTCGTAACTATGCAAATTGTGCCAGTAATCGTTTCTCTACATCTACTAAAAGAGATTCATTCTTAAGAATCTGTACATTCTCAGCTTCTGAAAGCATCATCTTCGAAATATCCTGCCCAGGTTGGATTAACTGAGCTGTAGCAGCGGCGGATGAAAAACCAGCCATCCCCATTTCATTAGTAGCATTACTGGCAGCTAAAAAATGTTAAAAAAACCATCATCCTATTAATAAGTTCATACCATTATTTTCTCCCAAAAGAAGGGCATAAACCGATTTGAGACCAAATAAGTTTAGAAAATACCAAGAAATCGATGAAACCCATTGAACGTCTAAGTCTTGTGTCGCAACACCTGATTGGAAAATTGACTTGAATCGTAAGGTAAGAGGAAATGGTAATTTCACTTTGATAGTTAGTAATATTACCAAAAAAATAATAAAAGTTGGCACGATTTAATACGAGTACTATCTAGTTGAGATAAACAAAAGCTGAATCTTCATCCTACACAAACACCTTGTTTGAAAGCATCATGCTCAATTTCAATTCCATTATCAAAATTGGTTAAAACACTATGGTTTTGCAGAAATTTGCATCTGACTCGTACTTACATAGAATGAAGCCTGAAAAAAATTCATTAATCCAAGTCATTATAATAGTTTGAGGAACAACCATTAACATATTTCCTTTCATAGACTCCATCAAACCCTCAAGAGTTTTATCATCCATTAATGGATTTGCAGCTTTTGGAGCGTTGGGATCAACAGGTTTTAAATATTTCCCTGATTTCAATGATTCTATTAAGAAACATTTTCTAGCTTCTATTGATTCAGGCAGCAAGCTATTCGAACAGGCGCGGAGGGCATAAGCGCGCTGTAGTAGTCGTCTGAAGATTGCTGTTAGTAACTCAATTTTGTTAACGCTTTATTCTTACTGTTCTCTAATTTCCTCTTTAGAAAGCTTTTTTGGAGAAGACTGGAGTAAAATTGTTGCATTATGTCTTAAAATTCCGATCAAAATCATGACAAACATAATGGGTAAAAGTACCCAGTTCCTCAAAGCTAGATACGTTAAACAATTTAAAATCTTTGTTTTCTTACCTGGATCCAGCAGAAGCTTTTGCATTTTGAATAAATACTCACCGTTTCAGGTTCGGAGATAGCAGAGGTACAGCAGATTTGCGTGTCGTTGGTAGTCTTAGCATTTTGTTACGACAGTGCGTATATAGCAAAAACACCTAACACACATTCAAGTCGACAATAACCCGTATCAAATTATTAATTTAATATGACTAACGCAATTTCAGCAGCAATTGGGAAATTAAGTAACTCGAGTGCCCAAAAATGAATAGAACGTCTGTTTAATTATTCCCAATTAACATTATCAACCGATCTCACTTTTTGTTGTGAAATTTAAATATTTTTACGACGAATATGGAATAGAATTACGAATTGTTAATAAATCAGGACTTCTCGTCTTCTTTTCTTAATGATAGCTAAGCACTAACTTGAAGTTTTTACAGAACACTAAACAAATACGCGATTGTTAAAAAAGGCAGTTAATCCCTTTAAGTAAACAACTTGTTTTTTATGATGGTATATAAGCTATATCTATTTTCATTAGGTACAGCATAAACTTCATAAAGCTTCTATTACAACGTAAGAATTTTAAATGTGCTGAGGATTAGGACAAACAGTTTGGACTTTAATGCCTTATGGAAGATACTTATTACCGTAATAATTTCGCAATTGAGATTTAACATGTCTCACGTTGTTGAATTTTTCTCAATTTACAGTTGTTTGATTTGAGAGTAGATTGGGATGAAATCCTAATGTATTGATTACTGCTTTTACAAATCTTTTTTTTTTCTATGTGTATAAAACTGATCATAGAAAAAGACCTTGTAAGCCAAACATATTAGCTACCTATCCAATAGACTAGTAAATTTAGTAATTTATTGTTACTCAAATTTTAGGTTTGGTTTTATGGATACAAATACAGTTTAATCAATATCGTAAATTTCTTTTAAATTTTTTTATTTAAAAAAAAAAATTACCAGTAAAAAGGATTTGTAACTATACTAATTGCACACTCTTCGTTTAATACAAATGCGTGTGGGCTTGCTAACTAGAATTCAATAACATAAAAAAAGCGATTCGAAATTTTCGAAAAAATAGGTTGGTGAAAACTGAAGTCTCCATTCATAGGTAGAAATTTATTGAATTATAATTTCGACTTTACTTGGTGATTATTCATTTAGAAGTAAAATGTTATTAGACAAATTAATATGATACAAGAGCTTTAATAAAAATTAAATTGGAACCGCGACGATCATTTATAATAAGCAAGCAAGAAGCGATTCAGGTAAAATAATTTAAAAAAGAAAAAGAAAAAGAAAAGAAAGAAAGATGAAACTATCAGAAAAATAGCATTTATCTGAAACAACTAAATTAAAATATGCTTAGTGCGATTATTAATTACGGTTTAAAGTGTAGATTGCGACTAAACGAGTATTATTCGTAAAATAACATTTCGTTGTACAATAATCCCTAATTTGTATATAACGTAATGTAAGGTTCTACTTTATCATTGAGCAGCGGTTCGATTTGCGACCCTTAACTATTATGTAAATAAATCCCGGTTCGAGTCCTATAAATGCCTATAATTTACAAGTTCGCAGATGAGCTGATGGATAAATAGTATAGCTCTTTCGATTATAGAAAGCCATTCACCCTAAACATCCTGAGTTCGCATGAATTATATCCTCTATTTAAATGTCTTATAATGCTGCTACGAACAGCTTTAGGGTTTTTAATGTATAGTGGGGGTTTTTTTTTTAACAGGTATGTTAAAAAGAATTAAATATTTGTTGTGATGGTTTTATTTAAGGATCTTCTTACCCACAGCCTGAAATTGTTAAGTTTACCTAACTAAAGCATTAAAAAATATCGCTGTATAGGCATCCTTTACCAAATTACTTTGCCCAATCTTCCTTTTATATCTATTCTTTATTGATGGAATATTACGAATCAAACACAGATGTAGGTGCTTTAACAGTTTATCATGATCATCGGTTGTCTTTTTTAATACATAACTGCAACTCAGCATGTGGAACAGGAGTCACTCATCTACGGTCTAGTTACGATGTCATAATATATAAGCATAAAATTACTGGTGTCTAAACAACCTAACTTGATTTTTTAAATTCTACTACAATATTTCAATTTTAACTATCAGGTATGATTTTAAATTTTATATCATAATACAATTATCAGGTATTTGAGAGAAACAGCCAGTGCGTTTTGATGTTGCATCATACTGGTTATTTTGCATTCAATCTGTCTTGAGCTCAACGTTGGTATAATTAGAGCTTCTGAGTTTATATTTTGCAAAATAGACATTGGCTTCAAACAAAACAAAGAAGTTTGGTTTGTAAATCCGTAAAAATTGCATTGGTATGTGTTGATCGTGAGTTTGGGGTTTGCCGAGAAACTCAATTCTCTCGACAAATAAATGTGAATTTGAGCAAAGGCTACAAAGTTTCTGTAAGCATTCTTCGATAAGTCACTTAGACGGTTCGTACTGGTGCCCAGGACCCCAAACCATCAATTGACTTGTCCCTGCTTTAGAAGTGTCAGGGTCATCGCCATTACGTCTTTACCTACTCATATTTTTAGCAATTATTCCAATTCATCTTAAAAATTTCAGCCAACATTATCTAGTCAGAAATCATATAGAAGTAATATGTTTTATATTCGCATATACATTTGTATAACTCTTGACTTTTTTTAATAAGCAACGTTGCGAAAATAAGTATAAATTCTTTAGCTAGTAGATCAAAAAATTGGATTGTTTTCATATGCTTCCATCTATATTCTATTATTTAAGAATGCAGATGAATTCATCATTACCATGTTAATGTAAAAGAGCTGGCCACCATCTTATAACCTTTTCTTTAAAATTTTTATAAGTATAATAGTCGCTCAGGAAAAAGGAAGAACGGCAAATAATAGAAAAAGGTGGAATTTCTTAAATTTGTAATTAAAGTAATTTCTATTCTTTTGTATGAAAAATCAAATCACCGCTTTTGAGATTAATCGTTTACATCTGGTTTTTTAAGAAACTGATTATAAATCCAATCGTTAAACTTAAAAGATCTTTGCTTTTAGAAAAAGCGCAAATACAATTTTATGAGAACCCGACGATACAATATATAGACTATGGGTTGATTATAAAAAGCGGAAGGAAGTATTGATCTACATAACTTACTATGTCATTACCGTTGTGTAAAAGTAGGCAAAAGTTTAAAATGGAAGCAAAGCTGGACAATAAGTGTTGATGCGGTATTTTGGAAATAGAAAAACAAAATTATAATTCAGAACAACCTTCTCATAAAAATCTGTTCTACTCATACCAATCCATTAAAAAGCCTAAAAAATACCTAGACAAATGACCAAGATACACTAATAAATCTAGATATATCTTTTCACGGAAATCTCCTGCCGAAGTTTCTAAATGAGTCTCACCGACTTTTAGATGACAATAGTTAGTATCTAACTTTTGATAAGGGAAAGCTAACATATATTTCAATACACTTTTTGGTCAAGTGCACAGTTTCAAAATTCTATAAATCCAGATTTGCTATCTGGAGCAAAGCTTGGTGCTTGGGATGTTTATCCTCGTATTTTTGGAAATCGAGGTACCTTTTTGTAGTATTACATCTTTCTCTCTGAAATTCAAAATTTCATCTATATTATACATTGTATTGTAATTTTAATAATAGCAGCGTTGAGATAACTTGCAAAGTTTGAAGTAATATGATTCATTTCAACACTGATTGCTAAGCTTGTATTGATAGACTATTTGGATAATAAGTTTTCGTGAGATATTGAGACAACGCGGTTGACTGATTACTGAAGAGAACCCTATGCATAGATATAAATGTCAATATGTAAATTATATTCAATTTCAAACTTGGTTAATTTAATTAATTGCTCTTCAAACGTGAAAATACAAATAAATTTAAGAAACCACTTGTTAGTAGTTAAGATAAAAATCATCGATCATGGTTAAATAAAAAAAGTAAACATTCTTTTAAAATATGGTATGAGCAAACCGATAGGAATGAAAAAACTAAAATTGACATGAAAGCCACAGTGCACAAATTTTGTCAACTGAAGTAATTCATTACTACCTAGAAGAAATATGTTAAATGGTTATTGCGATGTATTATACTAGTTTGACGTTAATTTGGTTAACGCATTTTAAGGTAACTGATAATTCCATCAAAATGTCTATCCGGGTAAGAAGAACTTTTATTTATTTATTTGCCAACTACTGTTAGATATTTTTGAGCAAGTTATTTTATTTTAACTTAAAAATATGTTTCCAGTTTTCAAAAAAATTATATTAAAGCGCCTAGCGATTGATGTCAGTGAAATATTTGTAGTGAATGTGTTGAGAAAAACTGTACAAATGATCACGTTTAATAGGTAAAACAATTCTAATTTATTAATTTACTATATACTCAATATCAGGTTATAATTTGAACATTATAGTTGTTGCTAAATGATGATATCGTTATGTTGGCAAAACGATTGCTTTTTTTGTTTAAAACTATTCTAAACTGCTTTTAAAAACACAAAATGCGCATTTTTTCCCAAAAGACAGACTATCGGCCAAACAAACATATTTGGATAACATGGAAACGAACGAGAGAAAACAAAGGAGAAAGACTATACATTTATATTACAAAAAAATTATTGAAAATAAATAAAAACGAATAAAAAAAACAGCATATTTCGATAGAATCAGGGCAGTAAAATCCATGTATTACTTTATGTAAGGAGATTTTAGGAAGCATCACCCTCTAAAACAGTATGGCATTACAGTGCTTAGAACTACGTTATGTTAGCATAACAGATATAAATCGCAATACATCGTTAATAGAACACACAATAATTACTATAGAATAACTCAACGCAAATGGGGTACACAAAATATTACATTATAATCTTCAGTGAATGTAACTCTAAGAAGCATATTTAAATCAATTTCAAAATTCTTTATTAAATACCATAAATATTACCATTATTATCTTTTAACTTTATTCTTTCTAGGCTGGTACTTATAACCAGGGTACATTTTCTGATGTTGTGCTTTATAAAACTCAGACATCTTAAAATATCGCATACGTACTTCCTTTGATTCGTTTCTCCACATCTCTCCAACCAGCTTGGAAACTTGTGAATTATTGATGGAAGGGTTAGACTTTAATAATGTAGCATGTTTTTCCTTCCTGTATAATATAAAAGCATTAGGGGGTCTCGGAGTACGTTCAGTAGACGTAGTGTCTTTCCGTAAACTCTTCAAAATATAGCCGGGAACTTTACATTGATCCAATGTGAAGGATATTGGTTGAGGTCTTGGCAGTTGTGCAGAATTCCCATCCAACAGGTAGCTTTGTGAGTTAGGAATGAGTATAGGAGTAAAGCCATCAGGAACAAAGTAAGCAGCACCTTTGCCAGTTTCAATTGAATGAAGAGCATCCTTTGTAAGGTATCTTTTAAAACACCAGTCTGGATCTAAAAAGTCGTAGGAAATAGGGGAACCCGCTGATAATTCTTGGTGTGAGTCCATTGTAGTTGTGAGTGCAAGGTAGGTGTAGAGTGTGGAGGGTATTTAACTACTTACAGAACAAAGAAACCCAAAAACAAAGGAACAAAATACACTAAAACACAATAATTTAATCTAAAGCACAATACATACTAATAATGTCAGCAGAAGACCTTTTTACAATTCAAATCCTATGTGATCAAATTGAGTTAAAACTTGCATCCATTGTAATAAATTCTAACATCAAATTACAACTTAAACGTAAAAAAAAGACACAACAATTATAAACTACATATAAGCAGGGTTCAGTAAATTGGGAAGGCGTTTCTGGCTATTAGGTTGTATGGCTATTAAATTAAAGGTTGTATGCTATACAAATGCATATGCATATGCATACAGAAAAATAACTTTTAAAAGCCTACGAGGCTGCCAAGCAAGCACCTGTTTAAGGTGCGCGCGCGGCAGAACTAAAACATTTAAACTGCTGTTTTTAGTAATCCGTTGTTGTATGGGTCCTTATAATTGTGTACTTTTTTTTTTTTAGTTTTATTTAGTTTATAATTTTGTCCGGTTTGTAAACTTACGTAGGCGAAGGAACATGTTATTTGTTTTCCTACTTGTTAATGTGGTATTCATATATATATTTTTTTGATTATTTATGAAATAATTGTGGTTTAAATGGAATTCATTTATGTTGAGGAATTGAAAATGTTGTTAGTTCTTCCTTTTTTGTTTTATTATTATTATTATTATTATTAGTTAATTAGTTTGTTCTTTTTATTGCGATTTATGTCTTTTTTAGAATTTTGCAATCATAGATTTGGTTTTCTTTATAATTTTTGGTGATTGTTTTTGTTTTTATGTTTTATATCATAATGAATTTTTTTGCTGAGTTTAGGTTGGAATATAAATTCCTTTTATTCTTTTAAGTGGAGATGCGTATTTGGGAACTATAAAAATGTCCTACTGGTTGATTTTTTTTGGGTATTTTAAAATTTTATTTTAATCATGTTGGCATTTTTTTGCTGTATGTTTTTGAGGATTTGACATATTGAAATGTTGTATTTCAAAAGATAATTGTTTGCCTTGGTGAAACTTTTCAAACTGTTTTGAAACTTTTAGAAGGTAGTTGTAGTCATATGGATTCGAGTAGGTTTAATATGATGTTTGGAAATGTAGAAAGCTAAGAGGGTTAAATTGTTAAGAAATATGTATAACTATATAACTATTGGGAAGTGAACGTGATGTATTCATTTTTGTTTGTCAGCTTTCTCGATGCCTACATGGTTGTAAACTTTGAACATGTTTGAAAGTTTTTTTGATAATCTTAAGATTTTATTCATGTACTGTAAAGTTAGTTTTTGAATGGGTTTAATTGAATTTTTTATTAGAACTGTTTATTTAAAGAGTGATTTTTGTTAAATAAAGGCTAATATAGTGCTAAATTGCTATGTCCATACCAGCATATTACTATATTTGTAAATGTACATTTGTATTTAAATGTTGTGTGAAATTGAAAGTGAGAAAGTCAATAGACGGCTTGCGAAATATTATTATAAAGTTAGTAGCGTATCTTGGTCATTTGTCTAGGTATTTTTTAGGCTTTTTAATGGATTGGTATGAGTAGAACAGATTTTTATGAGAAGGTTGTTCTGAATTATAATTTTGTTTTTCTATTTCCAAAATACCGCATCAACACTTATTGTCCAGCTTTGCTTCCATTTTAAACTTTTGCCTACTTTTACACAACGGTAATGACATAGTAAGTTATGTAGATCAATACTTCCTTCCGCTTTTTATAATCAACCCATAGTCTATATATTGTATCGTCGGGTTCTCATAAAATTGTATTTGCGCTTTTTCTAAAAGCAAAGATCTTTTAAGTTTAACGATTGGATTTATAATCAGTTTCTTAAAAAACCAGATGTAAACGATTAATCTCAAAAGCGGTGATTTGATTTTTCATACAAAAGAATAGAAATTACTTTAATTACAAATTTAAGAAATTCCACCTTTTTCTATTATTTGCCGTTCTTCCTTTTTCCTGAGCGACTATTATACTTATAAAAATTTTAAAGAAAAGGTTATAAGATGGTGGCCAGCTCTTTTACATTAACATGGTAATGATGAATTCATCTGCATTCTTAAATAATAGAATATAGATGGAAGCATATGAAAACAATCCAATTTTTTGATCTACTAGCTAAAGAATTTATACTTATTTTCGCAACGTTGCTTATTAAAAAAAGTCAAGAGTTATACAAATGTATATGCGAATATAAAACATATTACTTCTATATGATTTCTGACTAGATAATGTTGGCTGAAATTTTTAAGATGAATTGGAATAATTGCTAAAAATATGAGTAGGTAAAGACGTAATGGCGATGACCCTGACACTTCTAAAGCAGGGACAAGTCAATTGATGGTTTGGGGTCCTGGGCACCAGTACGAACCGTCTAAGTGACTTATCGAAGAATGCTTACAGAAACTTTGTAGCCTTTGCTCAAATTCACATTTATTTGTCGAGAGAATTGAGTTTCTCGGCAAACCCCAAACTCACGATCAACACATACCAATGCAATTTTTACGGATTTACAAACCAAACTTCTTTGTTTTGTTTGAAGCCAATGTCTATTTTGCAAAATATAAACTCAGAAGCTCTAATTATACCAACGTTGAGCTCAAGACAGATTGAATGCAAAATAACCAGTATGATGCAACATCAAAACGCACTGGCTGTTTCTCTCAAATACCTGATAATTGTATTATGATATAAAATTTAAAATCATACCTGATAGTTAAAATTGAAATATTGTAGTAGAATTTAAAAAATCAAGTTAGGTTGTTTAGACACCAGTAATTTTATGCTTATATATTATGACATCGTAACTAGACCGTAGATGAGTGACTCCTGTTCCACATGCTGAGTTGCAGTTATGTATTAAAAAAGACAACCGATGATCATGATAAACTGTTAAAGCACCTACATCTGTGTTTGATTCGTAATATTCCATCAATAAAGAATAGATATAAAAGGAAGATTGGGCAAAGTAATTTGGTAAAGGATGCCTATACAGCGATATTTTTTAATGCTTTAGTTAGGTAAACTTAACAATTTCAGGCTGTGGGTAAGAAGATCCTTAAATAAAACCATCACAACAAATATTTAATTCTTTTTAACATACCTGTTAAAAAAAAAACCCCCACTATACATTAAAAACCCTAAAGCTGTTCGTAGCAGCATTATAAGACATTTAAATAGAGGATATAATTCATGCGAACTCAGGATGTTTAGGGTGAATGGCTTTCTATAATCGAAAGAGCTATACTATTTATCCATCAGCTCATCTGCGAACTTGTAAATTATAGGCATTTATAGGACTCGAACCGGGATTTATTTACATAATAGTTAAGGGTCGCAAATCGAACCGCTGCTCAATGATAAAGTAGAACCTTACATTACGTTATATACAAATTAGGGATTATTGTACAACGAAATGTTATTTTACGAATAATACTCGTTTAGTCGCAATCTACACTTTAAACCGTAATTAATAATCGCACTAAGCATATTTTAATTTAGTTGTTTCAGATAAATGCTATTTTTCTGATAGTTTCATCTTTCTTTCTTTTTCTTTTTTAAATTATTTTACCCGAATTTTCAATAGCTCTTCACGAAAACTTGTTTGTCTGTCTTTTTTGTTTGAAAATTTAATATAAGATTTGTTGTGTCACGCTTCAAAATATAGCATTGTATCTAAAGAAAGAATAAATTATTAATTCAACAAGTGGGTACATAACCCCGAAATGAAATTTAAAAAAAGATCATATTATTTTGAAAGATTTGCAAGCACAATTGTCCCAAAATATGGAATTTTCGCTTGGCAAAAAAAAAACCGAAGGACATATGATTTATATTGATTTTATTTGTACAACTTTTTTATTTGTAAAGAAATAACTCAAAAATTAGATGCCACGTTTATGCCGCACACCGATATTTAACGAACAAATAACTCAGACTATTAAATTAAATTATAAGAAAAAGAATCATTTAGCAAAACTACGTAAAAATAAAAAGGTCATTTGAAAATTTTCTATTTTTTTACGATAGCATTGAGTTATTAATACTTTCGTAATCGTCTTTACTTTGTGAATTGCTATGGGAAACAAGCGATATTTTAACCTTGATGATTTAAGATGTGATCATGTTCAGAAATTCCTCATTTAATTCCAAAGAAACTAAAGCTTTAATAAAAATTTATTATACGAACACTTATGTTTATTTTTACGATCATCGTTAAGGAAGCTCATTTGAAAGAATTTTAGTCTTATATAAAGTAGGGTAGGGTTATGACTTTCAAAAGCCCTATATAAATGGGCAACAGCAAAAATTTTGGAAACTGAGACAATTTCTGCAAAGCTCTATTTTCTTTGCTTAAAGTGATTTTGTTCCGTCAATATGAAATATTTAGCTGCATATTTACTCCTTACTGTTGGTGGAAAGCAGTCACCTTCAGCATCCGATATTGAAAGTGTTTTATCAACGGTTGGAATTGAAGCTGAAGCGGAACGCGTTGAAAGCTTAATCAGCGAGTTGAACGGAAAGAACATTGAAGAGCTAATTGCTGCAGGCAATGAAAAACTCAGCACTGTCCCTTCTGCTGGTGCTGTAGCCACCCCTGCTGCTGGCGGTGCTGCTGGCGCTGAGGCCACATCCGCTGCCGAAGAAGCTAAGGAGGAAGAAGCAGCCGAGGAATCTGATGAAGATGTAAGTTTTATATGCGATTTTAAATGATATATACTAACTAATTTAGATGGGATTCGGTCTTTTTGATTAGGCACGATATTTCATGTTAATGCATTGATTCAACATTTGTATATTGATGATGGGAGATATAGTAGTGGAAGTTAAGTAGCATACTCAAACCAAGTTTTAAGAAGTTTCCTAGTCATTTTAGCTTTGGTTACTGTTTATGTACGTTTCTAATAGATGAGTATTTAAAATGTAATAATTCCAAGTATCGATTACCTTCCTGGCTTAACAAAGTTTGGCAAAATAGAAGAAAATCCGCCGTGTAAAATGAAAGAAATGTGTTCGATGTCAAAGGTTTCAGACACTACAAGATACCAAAGTTTACTAACTTAAATACGACCTCAAAGCAATAAATCGTTTGTATTTGTTTCGCGTCGATGTCAAAATGAAAAGAATTTCACAATCAACAGTAATAGTTAAAAACTAAAATGTTCAATGAGACCATAAACCTATTTTTAAGCTAGAGGCCATTTGAATAATTGAACTGTTCCCCCATTTTAAAAAAATGTTTATAGAGAACAAAAGTGGAACTTTTAAATCTGACCGATCTGTGTTTATTTAATAGACACTGAATAGTCATAAAATTTTCATGTCGACATATGAAAAGCTTTTCAAACTGTTTAATTTTAACGGTTTATGTAGGATTAATAGAATCCCAATATTCAAACTTTTAAGGACACCCGGCTAACTTAAGAATGAATTAAATTTGGGTTCTTATCCAGCACCGTATCGGGTAATCTACTACAAACGTTAACTAATCGTCATAAAAACGAAAATGTAGTAAGCACACTGAGTTGCATGTGCAAGAGTAAGTTCTTTCAAAAGTATTTGGTTCCCTTTATGAAACAATTCATTCGAGAATTTTACCAGAGTTCCGGGAAAAATTAATCACCGTGTCAACTATGATATCTTTATTGCCACGACACAATTGAGTAGTGAAATGAAATAGGATTCGCATACTATCTCGATCGATAAGGAAAAAAAAATGAGTCGAGTGATTCGATTACCCAAGATGTTCCTTCGCTCATTCATTCAATGGAATTCAAAAGCCAAGAAACATATTCCAAAGGAGTTATGGATTTTGAGCAAAGTTTAGATTCCATCTCCATACTCGTAGCTTTTTCTTTCAAAAGTGACTCTTCAAATCTCTTTTCAAGTTCTTCAGAAGAATAAGAGACCAAGACATTGTTTAAAAGCTTAACGTCTTGTTTGAAACCAAGTATTTCGTTTTGCAGTTGCTCTTGTTGCACGTTCAAATTACTTCGAAAACGGTCCAAATCCTTCCTCGCCTGCAATAACTGTTCGTATTTGTTTTTATTCCTTTCCTGTAGTTCTCGAATTTCTCGAATCCTTCTCCTTAATGGAATAGACTCTTGAAGTGTCCAAAAGTACGACTCTAAGACTTCTTCATCTTCCTTCGACATTAGCGTAAACTCAAGAAATGCTAGCTATCTTCGACAAAATGCTACTAATAAAAAAGATATTATCTAATGTACTTCTAATTAGTCTGTTAATCTAAGAGAACATAGTTTGTCTTAAATGCCGTTTGTTGGAATATTCTGACAGGCGTAAGCTAACAAGACGTCAACACGAATTTTATCGTACGCAGAAAGATATCGTTATTACCAAATACCGTAAGATTGTGATATCGGAAGAACTAGTAGTACCTTTGCTATACTAGAATACTGTAAACACATTCAAATCTGCCCCTTAAGATTCCTTAAGATAAAAGAAAAATAAGATAGGGTTAGTTGTCAGGAGAAAGTATGCTGGTTGCTCAGTCTCCTGATATATTTTTTCTTTTCCCTGCACTTTATGCCATCCCGCATTCACTCCGTGTTGATCAAATATCGTGATTTCAAATTCTACGAAACCTGTCCATTTGCTGCAAATTTAGTCTGTTTTAATGTTCTACCAGCGTAATTCAAGTTGAGAAAGGGCAAGCTTGGCCTATTTAATATGCATAATAGAGTCGTTCTTTTTCGTAGGTAAATAATTCAAATATCTCACTATCTGGAGGATTGCATGTAGTTTGTTTACAAATATCTTACTGGTTAATATTATTTTTTCATTAGCTATTACATGTAGCCGAAAAAAAAATCCCAAAAAAAAAAGAAAACGAAACTTTGAAATGTTTGTAAGGCGTGATTGTTTGGAGATTCACAGTCTCGTCCCCAACTTTAGTGTCAATGATTGCATCGACAACACTTCGCTAACTTCGTTTACGAAGATAAAGATCTAGGAGAAAAGTGATATTGACGTTTTACTCCGTGATAACGTCGATTTGCTAGTTTACAGTGACTATTAATTTTTTTTACGTATTATTTTGAAAAAAAAAAATAAAGAGTATGCTGTAGGAAAAGCAATCGATTTATTGCTCAAATAGAGCAAGCATTAGCTCTGTTATACAAGTTTCAAATTTGTTTATAATTACTAATTTAGCTTAACTGATAGAGATCAATAGTGTTGGTGTGATAAGTCTTTAGCGAGAGGAAATAGTCTTTTCCTTTACGGTTGTTGTCACTTATCAGCTATCTTATTTGCTAAACGATATACAGTATTGTTATATCGAGATGGTACATGAGATCAGCATCATTTATCACAACATTGTTTGATAATTGGAATTAGTAAATTTTCATAAATTACGGAAAGATGTGTATTATAAATAGAGCAGTTAAGAATGATTTAAAAAGTTCAAGATTTATAGGTTTGATTGAGTGACAAGTAGAGAAAAAAATTCTCTAACCATCTATTCATTACCTTAGATCTGTTAGCAAAAGTAATCACCAACATTGTCACAACATGGTCCAACCCGAATTGACGCAAAGTGTTGGCTATGGCATCGTTGTGGGCCTTGGCTTGGGATTTGCCGCACTCATGATATTTGTTTCATGGAGTTTGAAAAAGTTCAATAACGAAAATCAAACATCAGAGCATTTTAACACTGCCTCGCATAGCGTAAGGACTGGATTGGTTGCTAGCGCAGTAGTTAGTAGTTGGACGTGGGCTTCTACCCTGTTGACCAGTGCTCAAAAAACTTACCAGTACGGTGTATCAGGTGCGTTTTGGTATGCATCAGGTGCATGCGTCCAAATTTTGCTGTTTACAGTACTAGCAATTGAACTCAAGCGCAAAGCTCCTAACGCCCATACATTCCTTGAGGTTGTCAGAGCTCGATGTGGCCCCATCGCACACGGTGTATTTCTGGTTTTTGCATATATCACTAATATACTTGTTATGGCCATGTTGTTGTGTGGTGGATCGGCAACAATTTCTTCGGTGACGGGCATGAACACTGTAGCTGTTTGCTTTTTGCTACCAGTTGGTGTTATTATTTATACTATGTTTGGAGGTATTAAAGCCACTTTCCTTACTGATTATATCCACACCGTTATTATCCTGGTCATTTTGATCATGTTTAGCTTGGCCACTTATTCTGCTGATAAAAAAATCGGATCTCCTGGAAAGTTATATGATATGTTAAAGGAAGCAGGTGATGCTCATCCAGTAGCTGGAAACGCTCAAGGTAGTTACTTAACTATGAGAAGCCAAGAGGGTGCTATCTTTTTTATCATCAATTTGGCAGGAAACTTTGGAACAGTTTTCGTAGATAATGGATATTGGCAAAAAGCTATTGCTGCTAATCCTGCATCTGCTTTACCTGGCTATATCCTTGGTGGTCTTGCATGGTTTGCAATTCCCTGGCTTGCTGCCACAACCATGGGTCTCGTGGCTCTCGGTTTAGAAAATAAACCCTATTTCCCTACTTATCCCAACAGAATGAGTGACTTGGAAGTTAGTGAAGGATTGGTTTTGCCTTATGCCGCTATCGCATTGATGGGTCGAGCTGGCGCAAACGCTACTTTATTGCTTGTTTTCATGGCTGTTACATCTGCAGCGTCTGCCGAATTAATAGCCGTCTCTTCAATCTTTACCTATGATATTTACAAGCAATACGTTAGACCCAGAGCCACCGGCAAGGAATTGTTATATACAGGGCATGCATCTTTGATAGTTTTTGGCTTCGCAATGTCAGGCTTTGCCACTGGACTTTATTATGGACAAGTATCAATGGGATATCTTTATCTATTGATGGGTGTTTTAGTATGTCCAGCTGTTGTTCCAGCTACCTGTGTAATGCTTTTTAGCCGCGTGTCTACAATTGCAGTTACCGTTTCTCCGGTTTTAGGAATCATTTCGAGTATTATTACTTGGCTTGTTGTTGCTCGTGCTGAGGGAGGCAAAACGCTCACTATTGAGACGACTGGTGCAAACAACCCAATGCTTGCTGGTAACGTTGTTGGTTTATTGAGTCCAGCATTATATATTTTAATTTTGTCAATAATTTTTCCGGAAAAATACGATTTCAATCGTTTGTTGGCCACGTTTGCAATGCATTTCTCATCTGAAGAAGATGAGATTCAACAAACAAAGAAATTAAATCGTGCAAGTGTTATCTCTAAGGTTGCAGCATTAATCATTACTGCAGCATTTATTATTCTTTGGCCTTGGCCAATGTATGGAACTGGATATATATTTTCCAAAAGATTTTTCACAGGATGGGTAGTCGTTGGATTAATATGGATTTTCTTTACCGTATTCGCTGTTGGAATTTTCCCATTGTGGGAAGGACGTAATGATATTTATCAAGTTGTAAGCAACATGGCAGCTTCAATATTCGGAAGAAAGGTTAATGATATTGTTGAAGACGAAGGCGTTGTGGTGGAAACCATATCGATTGGCTCTGGTTCGAAGGAGAAAGTTAATTTTGAAAAAAAAGACATTGAAAGTGTCTAAAATCTGGTATTAATGGGTCATTTTATTTTTGCGAGTTAGCTTTGCTTAACCACTTTTGCATTATCTGGGATGTCTTTTTCCCGAGACCTCAATTACAGTCTTTTCTATTTTCCTTGAAGCTAAAAATAATGCACTTGGGAATGGCTTAACTGTTCCTCAATGTATAAGGTACATATTTATTGAGTTGTCTGTTTATATTGGTATAATATAAAATTTTAGGCAAAATACTTTTGTTTATTAGGCGGGGGATTCCTCAATTGTATATGAAAAAGTAAATAAAGAATGATTAGTTAAATTTTGTAACAACAACAAGGCATAATCATCATTCCCTTTCGTGTCAATAACTATTCATAATTACTAAACAAAAGCATATAAAAATAACGAAACCCAGCGAACTCGTAATACTGCTGCATAGTTATTTGTAGCTGGTAGCAATCTTCTACGAAGAACCACCATAGAAGCTGAAGTAGTATAAAATGACGGAGGTGCTGAAGACTAACGTTTTACAGAGTAATGAGAACATAGTTCAGGTATGTAATAGTTATTTAATTAATTGTTAACATAAAATGTAGTATTATACCCAAAAAATTCAAGATGCTGAACTTGCTATTCTCCAAAAGACACAAAATTTACGACGATTAGAGGCTCAAAGAAACGGACTAAATGCAAGAGTTCGCCTTCTAAGAGAGGAGATTCAGTTGCTTCAGGAACCCGGAAGTTATGTCGGTGAAGTGATTAAGACAATGGGAAAGAACAAAGTTCTAGTCAAAGTCCATCCTGAAGGCAAATATGTCGTTGATATTAGTCCAGATATTGATATTAAGGAGATTAAACCTAATATTCGTGTAGCCTTGAGGAACGATTCATACCAATTAATTAAAATCCTCCCCAACAAGGTTGATCCACTTGTCTCTCTCATGATGGTCGAAAAAATTCCTGACTCCACTTATGAGATGGTTGGTGGTCTTGAAAAGCAAATCAAAGAAATTAAAGAAGTTATCGAATTACCAGTGAAGCATCCAGAACTTTTTGAAAGCTTAGGTATTCCTCAGCCTAAAGGTATTCTTCTTTATGGTCCCCCGGGAACCGGTAAAACCTTGTTAGCTAGAGCAGTTGCCCACCATACCGATTGCAAATTCATCCGTGTCAGTGGATCAGAACTTGTTCAAAAGTATATTGGCGAAGGTAGTCGTATGGTTCGTGAACTATTTGTTATGGCTCGTGAGCATGCTCCTTCTATTATTTTCATGGATGAGATCGACTCCATCGGCTCTTCACGATCTGATTCTAGTGGTGGAAGTGGCGATAGCGAAGTTCAGAGGACCATGTTAGAGCTGTTGAATCAGCTTGATGGATTTGAAGCAACCAAAAATATCAAGGTCATTATGGCCACTAACCGTATCGACATCTTGGATCCTGCTCTTCTTCGTCCAGGTCGTATTGATCGTAAAATTGAATTCCCACCTCCATCTGCTGAGGCACGTGCCGAAATTTTGAGAATCCATTCGAGGTCCATGAATTTAACACGTGGCATTGATTTGAAGAGTATAGCGGAGAAAATGAACGGTGCTAGTGGTGCCGAGCTAAAAGGTGTTTGTACTGAAGCCGGTATGTTTGCATTGAGAGAAAGACGTGTTCATGTTACTCAAGAAGATTTTGAATTAGCTGTTGCTAAAGTATTAAACAAGGGCGATTCTGGAGAAATGAGTTTACAAAAGCTTTTCAAGTAGATGATTTTACATATGTATTAATGAATATGATTATAAGTTTAGTCAAATTGTTTGTACTTAATTGATTGTTGGTTATTATATATTACATATTTAGATTGTAGATAAACGTTCTTTTCAAAATTAATTCTATCCTTTACTATTCGTTAAAAATTCTATATCGATTAATGGGTTGTTTGTCAGTCGTTGATTTAGTCCTGAATATACATAAGGAAAAGTTAATCCAGGGTGGAGTCGACTCTTTGTATACCAAGTATTACAGTATACCACCACTCGTAAACTAAATTATGGAGTGCTGGCAGGCAAAATATTTGGATTAGTATTTTAAAATAATCTGCATCTGGATTATATAGCAAAAAAAAAGCAGTCAACGCAGCTCTTGTTGTTCGCGGTAACTAGACCGGTGCTATGTTTACAATGAAATTGCGGGTTTTCGATCGTACGTATACACATCTACTAATTGATTTGTATTAGTTAGTGATAAATATTAAGAAAGATTAGAAAAATTAATCAGTAACTTTATGTTTGGCATGTGTACTAGATAAAGTATGGCTTATTATATGTTCATAAACAAAAGCGGGAACCATTAGATATTTGAACGACTTTTACTGGCCTTTACGATGGAGTTTCGGAATTTGCCATAAATACCAAGCAGCTATTGTTCTGTATGGTTTACAAGGTTTAGTTAGTTTTTCAACTTCTTCAGTTTGCGGTTTGCTAGATAATCCAAAGAATTCTTTTGCTTCATTCTTCAGAGTAGAGTCATCCGCAGGCATTATGTCCAGTCGTCCGAGTGTAAAGATAGAGTACATTTCTATGGTCCATCGTTTTACTCCTTTTATCTTACTTAGTGACTCCATGAGTTCTTCTTCCGACATCTTCTCAATTTCCGATTTAGAAGGTATTTGCTTGTTTAATGCAGCCTCTGCAACAATGTGTATCTCTTGAGACTTTAATTTTGAAAAGCCACATTCATGCAAAGTTTCAACGTCTGTTTCCATAATTTGCTTAGGAGTAGGAAACTCGTCATTGTCTGAGCACTGTGTACAAAATTTATTGATAATTGAATTTGTGGCAGCGTCTGAAAGCTTCTGTGATGTTATAGCTCGAATAATTCCTTCGTAGGGTGCGTGCTCTGGATGTGGAGTAAGTGTACAAGGTCCAACTTTTTTGACAAGAGACGACCATTTGTTATCAATTGAAGATAAATGCTTTTCAGCCCTTTTGTAGTCCGAATCTTTTGACATTTTTGTATTACTTTTGAGTGTATGCGCTTGGAATGGGATGTGTTTTTCACGCTTCTGAAGTTTTTTGCCTTTATACTTATTACGTAACTTATAGATTGCTTTGCATCTTTGATATGCTTAAGCCAGTTTTAGATTTTAAATAGGTCTTGGTATATTTTTGTTGATTAAAAAAAGAATAGTTAATCTTATTTAACTAGCAATATTGTGAGTCGATGGTGTTTAATATGCTTGTTATGAATATTATTATAGTTTAATTTTAGAAATAAGGGTTAAGTATTTTGGCAATTGGTAAGTTTGTATATATTTCAAAAAAAAATTGCAATAATACACATATACAGTATGAAGAATTGCTGCTGCTTTTTAGAATGACTATTTACTAATGTATGCAATAAATCGATTCTCGTAATGTTTGAGCAATTTAACTTAGCAATGGATATTTCAACATTATTAGTATTTTGATTATGACAGCTTGTTAATCATTTGATTTTTGTAATATTTTTTAGTTGGAATTCAAAAAGCGCTATATTGAAGCATTCGTAATCTTTAACAGGTTTCCTATTATAGTTCTTTTCTTTGTTGAGGTAGATTAAAGAAACAAATGATACTTTTACTTCGACAGCTTTCTATTTGAAACCTCATTGTTAAATTTTCTGTAATTTGCAATGTTGCCGTGCTATCGAATAGAATGATGAAAAGATATTATGTAATATGATCATGGTTTGTTGCACGGAAATATTGCGGTTAGCTTAGTAAGGAATAACATTATGCTTTGTGTATAAATATGTCCCAACGACTGGCCAATATATTAATTTGAATTGAAAAATTTTAAAAATGACTATTGTTAATGAAGGAGCCGAAAATGTTGGTTATTTTACACCTGCGCAAAAAATACCAGCTGGAGCGGCGATAGGTGTACCGCAAACAAAATTATTTACTCCTCTTAAAATTAGAGGAGTGGAGTTCCATAACAGAATGTTTGTTTCGCCGATGTGCACTTATTCCGCTGACCAAGAAGGGCATTTGACAGATTTTCACCTAGTACATCTTGGAGCGATGGGAATGCGTGGGCCTGGCCTTGTAATGGTAGAAGCGACAGCGGTTTCCCCAGAGGGACGAATTTCACCTAATGATTCAGGATTATGGATGGAGTCGCAAATGAAGCCGTTACGAAGAATTGTTGAATTTGCTCATTCGCAAAATCAAAAAATTGGGATTCAATTGGCGCATGCTGGTAGAAAGGCTAGCACCACTGCTCCTTATCGAGGATACACAGTTGCGACTGAAGCTCAAGGTGGGTGGGAGAATGATGTTTATGGACCAAATGAAGACAGGTGGGACGAAAACCACGCTCAACCTCATAAGTTAACTGAAAAGCAATATGATGAATTAGTGGATAAGTTTGTTGTTGCTGCGAAGCGTGCAGTTGAAATAGGTTTTGATGTAATTGAAATTCATGGCGCTCATGGTTATCTTATATCGTCAACAGTTAGTCCTGCCACTAATGACCGCAATGACAAGTATGGTGGGACATTTGAGAAACGTATTTTGTTTCCTATGGAAGTTGTCCATTCTGTTCGTAAAGCAATTCCAGATAGTATGCCCTTGTTTTATAGAGTAACGGCTACAGATTGGTTGCCCAAAGGACAAGGATGGGAGATAGAAGATACAGTTGCATTAGCAGCGAGGCTTCGCGATGGTGGTGTTGACTTGATAGATGTTAGCTCTGGTGGTAATCACAAGGATCAAAGAATTGAGGTGAAGGATTGCTATCAAGTTCCTTTTGCGGAAAAGATTAAGGATCAAGTGAATGGAATACTACTTGGCGCTGTCGGAATGATCAGGGATGGTCTTACGGCGAATGAAATCCTAGAAAGTGGAAAAGCTGATGTTACTTTTGTCGCAAGGGAGTTCTTAAGGAACCCGTCGTTGGTGCTAGACAGCGCGAACCAGTTGGGTGAAAATGTTGCATGGCCAGTTCAGTATGACTATGCAGTTAAGGGACACAGAAAGTTACGTTGAATGTCAAATTACAATAGTTTATATGTTATATGAGCAGTCGTTTAGCTATGTTTGCGTTGAGAATAAGTGTAGTAAGTTAATAAAAGTTATGTTTGGTTCTATGATGGAACTATGAATAGTGTATATATATTTACATGTATTATTTTGTGATAGATGTAGAGGATAAAAAACGTCTGCTTGAAATTAATGAGGTAAATATTTTCGTATTAAATTAGTCTGTTATATTTTAAAAGTATGGTAGTTTTACCATTTTGATGAATTGGATTATAGTAGCTTTAAATGTTCGTAAAATATTTATATTTTGTGTGAAATGTAAAACATGTTGATTTTGGGAACATGTTTTGTAAAGTAGCTTAAGTTGGTAATTATTTGCAGTTGACTGAATAAAGTTAATTATAGCTTTGCGGTGTAAATGAGAAGATGTAGTTTGGTTGATTACGATGAAACAAATAGCGTATTTTGTCATTCGGCGTTAGAAGGGTTACAAAATTGAGTATGGTTTATAAATAAACAATGTTATAATAGAATTGAAAGAAAAAAGCAGTTACAAAATTTTTAGTATTGTGTTAGTTTTCGTTTGAATGTGATTCGATGTTAATAGCATGTCTCATTGAAACGTTCTGTAGTAGTGATTGCTTTTGATTTATAATGGGCAACTAGAATTTAAACCTAAATATTTATTAAGAAAATAGGTTATAAATATTTAAAAAAATTGATAGTAAAGTAATACAATGATTATAAAATTAATGAAAATTTTAATAAATTTTTTTAAGGTCAGATAATCAATACATTGTCGTTTTGAAGTGTATTTAGGGAATAAAGAAACATTATGGTGTTGTATGGTGAAAACTAAAAATGGTATAGCTGATTATATTTTATAGAATATTTTTTTTTATTTTAATGACTGATTTAGTGTAAGGACGACAAAATTGTTGGTAGATTTAATTAGAGTTAAAGAAATGAAGTAATTCATATGTTTTTCGAAAATTAATAAGATAGTTTCGTAGTTATTGTATTTGATAAATATTAAAAACATTAGAATTATAAATTTAAATATTCAATTACTTTTCGGTATTTAAGTCTGGCGACCTTTTTTTTTAAAGTGGATAGATATTTTATTATTAGTAGCTGTATGTATTATGAGTGATGCTTACTATGTTATTTTATTATTATAAAGCATTTCGTTGTAGCACACTAAACGGAATTATGAATTCGAAGCCTTTAGTTTATAGTAGTAAATAGCAAAACGTGAGTTTACCGTAAGGTTGCTGTTTAAGGAGGCGGTCTGTGTTTTTATGAGTAAGTCTGAAATTGGTTAAGAGATGTAGGAAGTTGAATTATTTGTTGCATGTTTCAATCTTCATTATAAAAAGTGGTAAAGTAATTGATATGGAAGGTGATAGAGGAATATAAAATATTTAAAAGTTAGAGTGAAAAGTTGATATATGATGTTGATGTTTTGTTTGAGAGGAGTTTTTTGCAAGCAAAAAGTTGTGTGGAGAGGCGATTTTGATCGTATATAGAATGGGTACGAGAGTATTGGTATAAGTTTAAATGTGATTTTTGTGCAGTGTTTGTAGGGATTTAAAAGGTTTGCACGGGATGATAGCGAAGGGTCATGGTTATTGGCGTGTAGGAGGAAGGTTTGAAGGTTGCTTGCGTGTAAAGGAAGGATGTAAAGAAGATTTTGATGTGAGCTGTGCCATTGTAGAAATAATATTTTTGAGAAGAGTGGTTGGTGATGATTTGAGAGAAAAAAACAGTATTTGTGTTTTTTATTGTGAAAGAAATGGAAAAGTAGTCAATATACAGTGAAAAGGGTTGATTGTTAAGGAAAGTGAAGAATTGTGGTCTGTTTTTTGATGCAAATTTTTTAAAAAAGTGTCAATTTTGTGATTTAGTGGAGGGGTAATGATGTTAGTAAGGAATAGGAATAATGATTATGCGGGTGTTGTAGATGGATTAGGTACAACACAGGGTAAATATCTTTAATAGATAGGTAAAATTTAATTTTTTAGTGTGAGTTGGGTATGTGTATATTGGTTTGCGTGAGGTATGGAGAGCGTGGGTGAGGGTGTGTAAAGAAAAAGATGTGTGAATGGAGTTGGAGAGGATGTGATCTGAGAAGGAGGAGTATATATGATAATAGGATGGGATGGTATATTGTAGGAGTGTATTAAATGTTTATAGGGTGAGAAAGTGTGGATAGAGAGTTGTAGGTGGAAATGAAGACAGTTAAAATTGGCGGGAGGTAGAGACGGTGTGTGATAATAGTAGAAACATATTGGATGATGAGGGAAAATGGTGTAGGGGGATAATGTTTAATACATGTTGGGTCCTGTATGGAGATAGGAGTGTGATTGAAGGTGTGTGAGTAAGGGGAGTACTGTGCAAGGCAATGGTAGCAGTAGTGTGTGGAAGTAAAGCATATTAAAGTGATTTATAAAGAATGCTCTATGGTTGAGGAAGTGGAACGTAAGATATTAAAGGAATAGGGATGTGAATGTAAAGAGTGGGTAGATGCATTTGGGATGAGGTTTAATATATGTTTATAAAGGAAAATGGCTAATGGATATGAAGTATTGGTGTAAGGAGTTCAAGATGTATGGGGAGAAAGAGGATGGTTGATGGAGTGGTTGAGCGAGGAAAGTGTTGAAGTATAGTGTGTATGGTAGGAATGAGTAATGAGATGTAGTGAAAGTATAATATTAGTGAGTATATTATGGTAGGGAGTGCGTAGCGTAGCGAAGCAAATATCTCGTTAGAGGGAAGGGGAAGGTAGAAGGGCGCACACAAAAAGGGAAAATTGGAGGGAGAATGAATGACACGAACAGCATAATTGGAAACATGGAAACGAACGAGAGAAAACAAAGGAGAAAGACTATACATTTATATTACAAAAAAATTATTGAAAATAAATAAAAACGAATAAAAAAAACAGCATATTTCGATAGAATCAGGGCAGTAAAATCCATGTATTACTTTATGTAAGGAGATTTTAGGAAGCATCACCCTCTAAAACAGTATGGCATTACAGTGCTTAGAACTACGTTATGTTAGCATAACAGATATAAATCGCAATACATCGTTAATAGAACACACAATAATTACTATAGAATAACTCAACGCAAATGGGGTACACAAAATATTACATTATAATCTTCAGTGAATGTAACTCTAAGAAGCATATTTAAATCAATTTCAAAATTCTTTATTAAATACCATAAATATTACCATTATTATCTTTTAACTTTATTCTTTCTAGGCTGGTACTTATAACCAGGGTACATTTTCTGATGTTGTGCTTTATAAAACTCAGACATCTTAAAATATCGCATACGTACTTCCTTTGATTCGTTTCTCCACATCTCTCCAACCAGCTTGGAAACTTGTGAATTATTGATGGAAGGGTTAGACTTTAATAATGTAGCATGTTTTTCCTTCCTGTATAATATAAAAGCATTAGGGGGTCTCGGAGTACGTTCAGTAGACGTAGTGTCTTTCCGTAAACTCTTCAAAATATAGCCGGGAACTTTACATTGATCCAATGTGAAGGATATTGGTTGAGGTCTTGGCAGTTGTGCAGAATTCCCATCCAACAGGTAGCTTTGTGAGTTAGGAATGAGTATAGGAGTAAAGCCATCAGGAACAAAGTAAGCAGCACCTTTGCCAGTTTCAATTGAATGAAGAGCATCCTTTGTAAGGTATCTTTTAAAACACCAGTCTGGATCTAAAAAGTCGTAGGAAATAGGGGAACCCGCTGATAATTCTTGGTGTGAGTCCATTGTAGTTGTGAGTGCAAGGTAGGTGTAGAGTGTGGAGGGTATTTAACTACTTACAGAACAAAGAAACCCAAAAACAAAGGAACAAAATACACTAAAACACAATAATTTAATCTAAAGCACAATACATACTAATAATGTCAGCAGAAGACCTTTTTACAATTCAAATCCTATGTGATCAAATTGAGTTAAAACTTGCATCCATTGTAATAAATTCTAACATCAAATTACAACTTAAACGTAAAAAAAAGACACAACAATTATAAACTACATATAAGCAGGGTTCAGTAAATTGGGAAGGCGTTTCTGGCTATTAGGTTGTATGGCTATTAAATTAAAGGTTGTATGCTATACAAATGCATATGCATATGCATACAGAAAAATACTACCTCTTCCAATATTTTTCCTTCAACTACTCTCTCTTCTTTTCCTACCCTTCTTCTCACTCTCTTTTCCTTTCACGGCTAACCCACTATTTTCTCTCCTTTCTCTTTCTTTGTTCCTACCCAAACAAAGAAATAGTTACCATAGCTACTACAACAAAGCAAGCACTCATCCCACTTAATGTGGGGTCCCCTAAAGAATTCCCGTCTAATGAGAATTAGGAACGTTTCATTGTCAAGTTCGTTATTAAGTTATTTAAGAAAATATAATACTGATTAAAAATATATCGGTATAACAAATACAAAAATTAAACAGTCGCAATAAAACATGTTGACAAACCTGTAGTCATAGAATAAACATAATGTTATTATATTAACAGTAGGCTCTAAGGATTTATTATTGTTTTTACATATTCGTTCATGACAAAAAAAGTATTACAAACAACTTGCAATAGAATAATCCTACTTATTTGTTCTTTTCATTCACCTAATCCTCTCCCCCATTTGGAAAGGGTATGGCATTTTACTCGAATAACGCAACCAACTTTCTGTCTCCTTATTTTGCTATCCCCCACTTAGAAAGGGTATGACACTTTTCCTTAAATAACACAATCAACTCTTTCTCCTTATACCCTTCTTCCCCTTACCGCCTTCCTACTCACCTCAGTCTTTACCCCCACGTATCTCTACCTCCCACTTGGAAAGGGTATGACACTTACCTCGAATACCACAGTCAACTCTTCCTTCCTTTTCAACCCTCCCTCACTATACTTCATCCCACTTAAAAAGGGTATGGCAGAAACGTTATACAACGCAATTTGTATTTTATTCTTTTCCTTTACCTTCCTATCTTAAACTCATTTTCATCCCCCACACTCAACCTCCCAATTCCAAACTTTTAGCTTCGTTACATCTCCGTAATTTGAACTACTCATACCTCCTTAATCCTCTTTATCTCTTCCTCTACCGTCCTCTCCTTACCCTTTCCTCGTTTACATCCTCTATACTCGCTATACTACTCAAACCAACCACCCACTACCAATTCCTTACAAACAAAGAATTCACCCTTCTTTCCTCTATCATTCTTTGCTTGCTCAAGTGATTTTATATATTTTCGCGTTTACCGCGCTTCTTTTGTTATTTTTACTCTTTCTATTCTCTCACTCTATTTACTTCTCTTGCTCCCGCCCATCACTCAACTCCTTCAATGCTGTCGGCTCCCTCCTCCTCTACCACTCCCGCTTCCCCACCAACATCGCCTCCAAATACCACTTCCTCTGATGATTTCGCAGTTCTCAAAGAACCAAAAGTCGAAGCGATCCTCAATTCGGAACTTGGTCTAGCAATCCTAAATGATCGCATTAAAGACTACCTCCTCACTTGCAAAGAACTCGCCGGATTCTTTAAAAAGCGTTCCATTCTCGAAGAAGAAAGTGGAAAAAATTTACAAAAACTTGCTAAATCCTACCTAGAGACGTTTCAATCCAAACACCACTCTCCCCAATCTTTTTCCGCCTCTGTCATTACGAGTATGGAAATTCATGAACAACTTGCCAATCACAGTTTAACCCTTCAAAAAACTCTTTCTGCATTTTCCGATCAAGTCATCGAATTTCACAAAAACGCAGAACGCAAACGAAAATCCATCAAGGAATATGCGAAAAAACAAGAAAACGCATATTTAGAAGCCGTTATGCAAATGGATAAATCCAAATCTCGCTTTAAGGGTGCCGAAACCGAGTACAACCGCGCTCTCGACAACAAAAACACTGGAGACTCCCAGAAGAAGGTTGGTTTTTTTAAACCAAAATCTAATGCTCAGCTCACCAAACTCGAAGATGAAGCTCGCCTTAAGGCCGAAAATGCAGAATCAGATATGCACAGTAAGATTGAAAACGCTCAAAACGTTCAAAAACAACTTTTGTGTATTCACCGACCAAACTACATAAAGCAATTCTTTTCCCTTCAACGCGAAATTGAAAGCTCACTCATTGCAAACTATCTACGGTACACAAAGCTCTGCGAGTCAAACACCCTGCTCAACGGTCTCACAATCCGTCCACAAAAGCCCACTCCTACCAACTGTGGTTTACAACATGCTTTGGATAATATAAATGCAAATACCGATTTTGTTCAATACGTCCTTCACGCCTCCATCAAGCATGAAGATAACAAAAATCCAACCGACGCTTCTAAAACAAAAATCATTCAACCTCCAAGCTCTTACGGAACTGGTTCCTCTGCCGGAAAAACCAATCCACCCGTCAACCCCACCATCAAGGTTACTGCTGCTATTCCCTCTCCCCTACAAAACACTAATCCTGCTCCATCCACTTTTCCCAACCCTTCTGTGGCTTCCCCTGCCTTCCCAAACTCATCTACTTCCAATCCCTCTACTGCTCCCGCTTCAGCCTCTCCTTTGGCTTCTACCCTAAAACCTAGTACCGCCAATGACACAAACGGTTCTTCTTCATCCTCTTCTTCCAATCCTCGTACCTCTTCTCCACTCGCTTCTAATGCAGAAAACAAGCCCCCTGTTGCCCAACAATCACCTCCCGTACTACTTCCTACTTTACCTCCCATCCAGACGACAACGATTCAAACGTCTCGAGAAGTCGCACCACCGCCTTCTAGCATCAACTCAAACCGTGCTGCATCTCCCTTCCGACCAACTTCTGTCTCCCCTCAACCTTCCTCTCCTACGAAATCGTTACTCTTTGGTGCTCGATTAGACGCAATCATTCTACGAGAACATTCCAACATTCCAAACATCGTAATGCAATGCACTTCCCAAGTCGAAAATTTTGGTCTCAACCTCCAGGGCATCTACCGTGTTCCCAGCTCTTCCGCCCGTGTCAACATGTTACGTTCTCAATTTGAGAATAATCCTCTCTTACAATTACATACACCTGAGGACTATGAAAACGACGTTCATGCAGTCGCTGATCTACTAAAAATCTTTTTCCGTGAACTACGTGAACCGTTAATTCCCGACAATCATCAAAGAGACTTTATCGACGCAGGTAACGTTGAAGACGAATCCAGAAGAAGAGATGCCGTCCATCGTGCGATCAACGATCTTCCCGATGCCAACTACTCTACCATTCGTCATTTAACCATACATCTTGCTAAAATTAAAGAAAACAGCGATGTAAACAAAATGTCGACAAACAATTTGGCCATTATTTGGGGACCTACTATCATTAAGCAAGCTACTATCCCAGAAATTAGCAGTTTCTCTAGAACTATCGAAATTCTTATCGACTATTGTTTCACAATTTTTGACTACGATTAAAAGATCATTTTCTGTATTATTTACTGCTTACCATCTTTTTTTTCTCTTTTTATATTTTTTTCCTTTGCGTCAATAAAGCACACTTGACACTATTCTCTCTTTCTTGGATTTTGTATGCTTCCACCTCTTTCCCCTTTTTATCCCTTTCCTTACCTTGTTTTTATCCTAAACTTTTGTTTGTCTACAAATTCATTCTTTTCTTTACTGTCAATTCCGTTCACAATTTTAATCCATAGTTTAGACAACCTTCATAACGTAATAATGGAAATTATCTACGATTTTATAAACCAAATGAATTCCTTTTATTTTTTTTTCTTCTATATAGACCTTCAAATACTCTATATTTTTGTAAACGATAGATTTATATTTTTTTTTACATTTTTCCTGTACTATTCGACGGTCCACGAACTGAACGTATCCCTAACACCAAAATTTTAAAACATGCAATTATGAGCTACACGACAACAGACGCTGATGCTTTGGATGATCAACTTGATTATCAGGTAGATTTAGTTTCAGAAATTTCAGTTTCGGATGAAGAATCTGCACAACCTACTACAATAACTGAAAATTTTACTGCTTCTCAAAACAACGATTCAGCGAAACGTGAAAAAAGAAAAAAACAACGCCAAAAACAAAAGGAAAGGAAAAGAGCTAAATTGTTAGAACTACAAGACACAAACGCTTCAATCATCCAGAGTCCAGACACGCTGTCCGATTTGTTAAATAATTACATAAAAAGCATTTATAGTGATCTTACCGATGTAGAATTGTCAGATAAAGTGATTAAAGGTATAATTGCTTATTATTCTTTTTTTTTTTACTTCACTTTACTAACTCACTATAAGCATCTTACATTGAAGATACGATCAGCTTCAGCAAACCTAAAACAGTAGACAATTATCCAGAATACATTCAACATCTTCCCGGTTTTACTAAAAAAGTTGTTCAAAACAGTAATCCTGAGATTCTTGTCCTATGCATATCTGCATTACGTGCCATCGACGTTTTGAAACCAACGAAATCATTACAAAACAAAAATTTCAAAGTTGCAAAGCTTTTCGGAAAACATATTCGATTAGAGGAACACATAAATTATTGTAAAGCAAACAAAATAGGTGTTGGTATAGGAACTACTCCTAGAATTGCCCAATTGACTAACGGTACGTATTGCCTTAAATCTTTTGGTTTATGATTTTCCTTAAAATACTAACATTTTTAGAATGTTTTACTTGCGAAAATTTAAAATACATTATACTAGATTACTCATTTCGTGACATAAAAAATAACAGCATTCTTACGAGTAAAGAATCACGAAAAGCAGTAATCGATTTCCTAACTAGCAAAACTATTCTCGAAAATATGGCTGAAAGGAAAACCAAAATATGTTTCTACTAACATTAACAAAAAGAGTTCTGGCTTTCGGGGGTTCTGTGATTGTTTTAATACACAAGTTTTGTCTTCGTAAATATATTACACATTTTAGTATCATTGACTTTACTAAATCATTAAAATAAGTGGTAAACACGTTGTAAAATTATTTTATCCATCAACCACTTACTTAACATCAAGTAAGTATCAAAAAAAGCATTTAATATGAAAAGCTAATCATACAACCACAATTAAAGCAATTCAAGTAGCTTCAATTACAAACATTGTACCTTTATACATATAATGATAAACCTTTCGTCGATAACGCACACTAAAGTTATTAACGTATTTCGGATTCGTAAACAAATCTAAAAGTAACAGTGTACTAAGCAGTATAACGGGCCACAAAGTGACCAAACTCATCTATTATCGGTATCTTCACATACTTCATTTCTTTACCATCACCCATAATAAACGACATTTACAGATCCTTTCTCCAATTATCATTTTTTTAATTAAAGCATCTAAGATTTCATCATTTTAAATTAAAAAAGTTTATTAACTTAATTGAAACCATACGCTAGAATGCTACTAAAAACATAAACACCAAGATCTGCTTTATTGAACTCTTCATGACTTTATTTTAATAATGTTTTTTGCATTTCTCATAACTTATTTATTGGGAGGTGTTACATTCCTCCCTTTCATATTATTTATTTACCTACTCACCAGACCAACACACAAATCTGAAGAACTAAGAATTATTGAGCCCAATAATGATTGCCTGACTAAACTTGATAAAGATATTAGGATTCAAGGGTGGATCCGGGTTACCACTAAATTTCTTCAAGGAAAGTCTGGTTCCGTCAAAGTGCAGGAAATACCTCAAGATCAGCTTCCAAAATCTTCGTCTGATAACGCAGTTACTGACCGTAAAACAATTTCTCCTTCCGGAATCAATAATCAATATGTCATAAGAAACCCCAAAGATGTATATTATGCAACTGTACAAGCTGGTAAACTACATCTTTTCGACCCCGTAAAAACGTCTGAACTTCTTCATGTAATCAACCTACATGAGTATTTGGTTGTCTTTTATCCAGGAACGGTTACCGAAAATGAATTATTTAGTAACCGGAACGCAATTTTCTTGAAGTATCCTGCAGTTTCTCACAAAAAAGAATCCTCTACCAAAAGCTTGTTAAACAAGGACTTATATGTTTATGGACGTACTCCTTCAAACAAAGAAGATTGGATTATGCTTTATTATCTTACTCCAAAATATCACCTGCTATAAAACCACTTGAGGCCCCAATTGACTTTGATTATGCTTCTGTCCATCACAATCTTACTGCTCTTTCTTCACCAGACACAGATTGGTTAAATGCATTTATAGGCAGAATTTTTCTTGGTATCCATAAAACAGAAGGCTTCAAGAGCTTAGTTGTTGAAAAGCTAACGAAGAAGCTGTCAAGGATAAAAACACCAGGTATAATGACAGATGTCAAAGTCATTGACGTTGACGTTGGAGAAGCAATCCCTACTGTCAATGGTTTAAAGTTCGAATCTCTTTCTAACGGTGGTGAATTAATCGTAAGCGCCGATATTTGGTACGAAGGCGATTGCAGTTTTAAGGCAGAAACAACTGCAAACATTAAATTTGGGTCACATTTTCCCTCTAAGACTGTTCCTTTGGCTTTAGTAATTCGATTAACTCATGTCAGTGGAAAAGTTAGACTTTTAATAAAGCCACCTCCTTCCAATCGAGTGTGGTATGCATTTTATGAGAAACCGCGACTTCATTTGATTGTAGAACCTATGGTTGCAAGGAAACAACTTACGAATAATTATCTGATAAATTTCATAACGCAAAAACTAGTTGAACTAGTTCATGAGACCATTGTTATGCCAAACATGAACGACCTAGCATTTTTCATTGACAATGAAGCCCCTATTAAAGGAGGTTTGTGGGACATCGAACTTTTTAGAGCACCGACAATACAAAAACCAGCAGAAAAAGATGCGAAAGCGGAAAGGAAAAAATCTGGCTTGTCAAGTTCTACTTCAGAAGAAAGTTTAAACAGACATATCTCAAAGCGCTCCTCTAATAGTAATGACACCGCTCCAAGCTCTCATATTATTGCTGACAAGAATTTGGAACCAACCTCGAATATCCAATTGAAGAAAAACCCTGACGGAAATTTAGTAGAAACTTCGGAATTGTCAGACAGTGACGAAAACAGTGTACTTTCAAACAAGTCTTCCACACTTTCAAAAAAAGTGGTTGAAAATACTTCACCACTAAAGTATACTCACTCAGCTTCAAAATCTTTTATCGGGGAAGTTCAAGACAGTTTACAAGCTTTAAAGACAAAGGCCCATAAGCCAAGGTCAATTGGTGGCGATTCTTCCCAAACAACTTTGTCTGAGACAACCAAAAAATATGGTTCTGTTGCTAAAAAGTCATTCTTCCAGGGAGTTTCAGATGCTAAATCTTTTGTAAAGAAGATAAAATCAACTTACATTGATGATAGTAGCTCCAATAGCCCATCTGATATTGAGTCTAATTACAGCGCTGATGACAATGAAATCTCTAAGTCGAAAGCACAAAATGCTATCGATTTTAACGTGACTAACACTCATTCCCCTTCTAGATCAATTTCTTCTGAGAAAAGTTATAAAGCTGCTGAGAGAGGACAACAAGACAAACATAACGACGTTCTCGTTGACCTAAATCCAAACGTTGAAGCTGAAAAAAGCAATCCTCACTCAAACAGCCAAAAAACTTCAAAAAACGACATGTCGAGAAATCAAAGAAACAAGTACGCCAAAGAGATAATGACAGGTCAACCAACTTTACATCCGCAAGGACAATTGCCCATCCAAAACGTAGAACAGCGTGCTACCCACAAACCTTTACCTAGGCCTCCCGTACAGGTTGAAACACGAGAGCCGGTTCGACCTGTACCGCCTATACCAAAACTTTGACACTAAGGCTTTATACAAAAGTGTATCTTTGGCCTCCCTTGACACAATCCTTTTGATAAGAAGTTCTCACATTTCTTATATTTTTTGATAAACAATTTGCCACTTAATAGTCTACAATACTATCAACACCTTACACAGTTCATCAACAATAAAGCTATAATTGAATAAAAAAAAGTAGTTATTTACAACTAATCGTAGTTTTTATATTGGGCATAGCTTGGCTATATAAATAATGCCGTTCAAACTGAAACACTAGAAAAGAAACAATTTCAACATTCTAGAAACCATGAATCTTGATGTTCTTCTTTTGCAAACCAAGCTGTTGAGTCAAAAACTCCATTACCTTGATACGTTGATCACCTTGAAGTTGTATAACTTCTCCCAAATCATCGTCCTTAACAATGGTACCGTTGCAAGCAAAATCTTTTTTCAAAGCACGCAAGATACGCTTTTGGTCAAATTCACGAGGAAGACCTTGAACAGTAGTTAAAGTCTTTCGGCCATTTCTTTGCTGGATGCGAATATGAATGTTATTCAGAGGCTGAGCATCATCATCACCAGTGTCAGCAAAAGGATCTAACACATGTTAGTTTAGGAACCCTGACGGAAGCAGGTAAAAAAGACTTTTAATCCAAATTTTGATAAAGCTGGAATAATCGATTGTAACTTTTAGTATACTGTTGTAATTTACAACCTCAACTATTTGTGATATAATAACTAACTTATGAAATATCAAACATGCGGACAAGCAAAAATTTCGATAAAAAAGTCGATTCCCTATAATAACTTACCAACTGTATTGAAGTTTTGAATAGCAGACATAAAACGGTAACGCTGTTACAGATAGAAAATAAAAAAAATGCCTTTTTATCTTTGACCTTAAACGGTGGTGGTTCTAGGAAGGATGTAGTAAACTACCAGTTGCAGCTAAATAAAATGTGGTCCACAATATTAGTAATTAAATTATATTTGCATTAAATTTATTGGTTAGGTTAGGTATTTGGGCAAAAATTTCTACTGCGATGGCAAATTAGTGTCATTCGCGTCAAATTGTTTTAACAACTCGTTAACCTATGTAATTTTTTACATTACGAAATTTGTTTCTTTACGTTAACTTACGGTTGAATAGAAGAAACAAATGACTGTTTTATTATTTCAGCAATCAGATTAAAACTTTAAGAACTTAAAACATTACCTATTTTTGGATGACTTACTTAAAAAACATAAATGTACTCATACATTTAATGGAATAGCCAAAATGGTAACCGCGAATTCATACGAAAAGGTACCTCCTACCTGAACGTAGGTTATAAGATACTATGTGGGGGCACAAGGGGGTCATCAGTTTTAGTTATGTTTAATACAAAGCATAAGGTAAATTGGATATAGTAAATAACTTTCTAATATATGTATCAAACACAAAAAAAAAATAAGTATGAATTGATCAAGAACATTGAAATATTTAAGTGATTTTCATCATATACTGAAGCTGATATGTTCTCTTCTATTTTTTTTTGTTCATGATTAGGTAGACTTTGTGTGTTAAGTAGAAAAGTTCATATGTGTTGGATCCACAATATTTACTAACTTTTAAGATATAATTTCTAAAACAATGAATACATATATATTATGATTAAAGATTTTTAAGCAAAACATTATCTAATAGACACAAATATATGTGCTGAATAAATAAATAATTTATTAAATAAAATGAAATCAAAACAAGAAGCTATGTTGAATGGCAAGCAATTTGTATTATATGATTGAACTATTTTAATTTTCTTTATTAAAAGTAAAAAATATGGAAATATACCCAAGTATACCCACTAAGATTTATTTTTTTTTTTCCGCAGATCCTTTAAGAACACATAATATAACAATACTAGATTATGCAAAACAAAAAAGATTTTCAAAGTTTACTTCAATTTCCAATATTGGTATTAGCTCTGATTGCTATACATTCAATATTGCTTTATTTTATTCCTACTTCAAGAGTCAATTTATGCAATAATTCATTTTACTATTATCACAATTTATAAGAAAATTAAAAAATAAAACTATAAAGTTTAACTTTTAAACGAATAAATGTTTTAAACATAGAAAATCGATAGATGTTTCTTTTTTCTATGTTTGGCCTTGGAATAAACTCAATGTAGCAATTTCAATCGAAAACAATGTTGTTGTTCTTTTGCAAAACATATATCATAGCATACACTAATCCTAAATCACATACAATAAATTACATACAAAATTCAAGAAATTCTAAAAATATTCATTCAACAAATATACTGCTTGTAGTGATCTTCTGAAGAGCTGGGCGAGTTAGCGAAACACAATCACGTACGGAAAAAAGCAATTTAAAAAAACTTCACATTTTTTCAATAGTTACAATATGTTTTTATTCTGCATCATTCCGAGCTATGTCTGTTTGCTTGTATAAACGGCACTTTTCTATATAAAATATGTATAAGATTATTACGCTTAAGGGATAAATATTGTGCACTACTTTATTTCAAATATAACGATCGTAACGATTTCCCGAAATAAGGATTTTCCTTACTGATAGAAGCTTAATCCTCCACTATGGACTGATAAAACCCCCGTTTCTTATTCCACCCATCACAATCTTACCCTCTTCTTTATATTGGGCAAAATTCTTAAAACTTTCGATCTTTGCATTTTGAATTATTTCAGTATTAAAAAATAATAAAGAATAACTTATTAATGAATAAAGCTCGTTAGTCTCTTGAATCTTGCTAATTTATTGTCCTTCCCAAAATCCTAGTTTTTCCTATTCGTTGTTTTCATTTGTCGTTCGTATAAACTGCTATTCATTCTTTTACTTATAATTATTTAAACACATTCATTCTTTTTTTTCTCGATCTTTTCTTATATTTTCTCAATTTTTTTGTTCTTTTTTTTTTCAATACATCCCGATACTTAATATTTGAGTGTCATGGAGACCATGCAAAGCCGTACTTACGCAGGATTGACCAAGTTGAATACAACTACGGCTCTATTAAACAAAAAGGATGGAAACGATGATGACAAAGCAGAACATAGCAAACGCAGTGGGTACCACGGACTGTCACCGCTAGACGCTTTAGCTTTAAAACATAGAGACTTGAATCGAAAGCTCAATTTACGAGCTATGATGTCCAAATCTGAAGACAACTTACAAATTTTGAAAGAAACAACATCCGGATCTTCGTCTGACTTATTAAACATCGAATCACCCGCTTCACCAGCTGAAGCTAGTTCTCCGTTTACTGTTCGAACCCCAACCGTTCATGATCCGGAACACTACTTTGTCGCACAGAAACTTAGCAGTGTTTTTGGAACTCCAGACTTGGAGGATGAAACAGATTTTTTTGATTATTTTAGCGCTGCCCCAGATGTCCATCCAAACGATATCTTTGACTCATATAACTCAAACAATATTGCTGAATCCTTTGATGACGATAATTATTACAACTCTCTGTTACCACCTAACGCACCTTATTATCATGAGATTGAGCCTCCTAGAACTGCTTCAAACACTTCACCCACACCGAATTCAATTAAAAGTGCACACCCTGCTGAACCGCCAAAGAGACCAGCTTTCACGAGAAGTGCGACTTCTCCGGATAAGATTTTGCCTACTAGAATAAAATCGAAAGATACAGTATCCTCGGGAGACAGTACTCCGCTCTCTGGATCCTCTTCTTCCAAAGGTATGTTAATGTCAATGTCAACGTCGGAAAACCATTCATTATCTTCCAATCCCGAATTATCAAACTCAAATTTACTTGCTAAAAACGAATCACCTGCGGACGTTTCTAATAACGAATCTGGCAACGAATCAAGCAAGGAGCCTGACAAGGAGCACTCTACCCCTATCCACCCAACTACTCCCGTTTCTCGCTGTGCTCGTCCAAGTTCTAGACAACAAACCATTTCCATTTTGCAGGCACAGTCTCCTTTTCTGAAAAAGTCAGATAAGGAACGAGCAAATCTGAACAAAACTATGGTTTCAATAAACAAATCCATTAATATTCATCAATCGATACACGAAATTTCATGTCCACATCATTCCTCTTCTGATAATTGTCTGTTCATACTTATATCTTTGATGGATAGATTACACAGTCCAGTATTAAAACAACTAGATGTTTCTTTACAATCGCTGACCATGACTGCTATTCGGTACATCGATTTAAATTATGTAGATGTACAGTATACAAACCTGCGTGGTGGAGCTTATGGAAATGGAAATAACAGTGAATCAAGCGATAATGCACAACTAAAAAAAGAAGAGCATTTGAATCTGGCAATTCATTTCCATCTTCTGAATGATCATGACAAATGCTTTTGGCATACCGGTATGGCTTCTAGTTACGAAGATTATACGGCAACCTTTATCTATGGTCTTTATTTGCGTCATGGACTTGCTTGTTCACCGAAAACCCATGTGTCCTTTCTATTTTTGCTGAAAACAGCAACACAACTTTTAAACAAACTAGTCGAATGCCTCCATTCATCTGATTTAGGCTTAAACGATACAACTCCAAATGAGAAGCTATCAACTGAATACAATCAACAACGCCTTCTTTTAGCTTTAATACTTTATGAATTGGGCGTATGTTTTATGCATGGATGGGGAATAACGCGGGATCGTTATCTGGCTTTGCATTTAATCAAGTTGAGCGGGGCATGGGGCGATGCTGATGCGCAGTTTGAAGCTGGTCTTCAAATGTCTTTGGGAGCTGTTTCAGACAAGGACTCTCATATGGCAGCTTACTATTACCGTTTGGCTGGATTTCAAGGGATTTCACCCCCTTCGAAATGCAAGTGGGTTTATAAATCGAAATATAGCTTAGCTGCTAATCATAAAGTGCCTGCTGCAAGCGAAGTGGCATATGTTTCGGCCATTGTAGAAAATTTAGAATCTCACTCACTGAAGTTTTCTACAAAGCCAAAAGCTAAATTACGAAGTTTGATTACTTCTGTAAGGTATTTGTAAAATCCCTCTCATTCTTTTACCATTTTTTTTGTCTTTTTTTTTTGTTTTTGTCCTATTCATTTATTTGCATTTTCCACAATATGTGTTTGCTAGTTAGTCCTTTTTTTTATTACAATCGCTCTTTAGTCCCTTTATAATTTAGTTTGAGATTTGCATATCTAGATAAAGAATTTAAAATTCTTTACTAATCCATTAAGTTACAAAAGACCAATAATTATTCATTAAATTCATTACAAAAAATGAAAAAAAAAATAACTTAATTAAGTTTAGTTGAAAAAAAGACAAATACTCAATGAAGCAAACAAGTCAAATCTTATCCTTGATACCTAGTTAAAGGATAAAAAGTGATTCCGACGATGAGAAAATAATCAAAGTAAGTTAGGCTTAATGGCATAATCCTACAGTTTGAACAGTATCACAATGAGATCTCCTATAGCCAAAAGCAGCACCGATAGCAATGGCGAGGATGACATAAGCCTAAATAAGTAAGTATAAAGCAAGAAAGATAGATGATTGTATTCGACTATTCCCTCGAAGTCATTAACTTACGTTGTAGGTCATGGCAACCAACCTAAGTCACTTTAGTTAGTAAAAAACAAAGAATAAATTGATTGAAAATCGGAAAATAGACAGATCATACGAAGCAATGTCTATTATGAACATACATTAAGAAATATGAAAACACCAGTTGAACAGCGTACAATGCACACAAACGAAAAGGTCGACCACTTTTTAGACTCTTACTATGATGGGTTAACAAACCCTCAGACTGCTGACCAGCATAACCTCTTTGAAATTCTGTTTCCTTTAAACTGGTAAAGCTGCGAAGTCTTTCAAAAAGATAACCCAGAATCGCAATTGCTAACAGAGAGAGTAAAAATTGGCTCAAATTACCGATATGCCAACTTTTAAATACTATGCATAAGCTGCAAGGTTAGAAAATAACGAACGTTTAAAAAATATAATAAATCGGGAAAAAGTCAATGAAAATAATTGTACCAACAGTTATCTAGAACTTCATAAACGAACGTACTTGTCATAATCGGTGTTAAAGGTCATCTAAGCATGTTAACGAGTGTTTTTGGATAATCAAAACAAATACTGAAATAAAAAATAGAAAGATCATACCTTCATTGAACAGTGTCGCATCGTAGAATTACCGCCGTGATTCATAGTGCCTACAGAATTACTTTTTACTTTCGGCTGAGGTAGAACAAGGTTAAAACACAAATATAGTAAAGAATGGATGTACAGGGCAAATAAAAACTTATAAGCAAACGAAGGTAAATTGCAGTCTAGCACTCATCATTTTATGTAAAGACGCGGTGTTTATGCTACAATTATGCAAGTAACGATATATCAGCCGATCCACTCCAGCACCACGTACACTAATGGTATATTGCATTGAATAAATTTACCGAAAAAGAGTGAACATTAATGGTAAGGAAAGAAGCAAACAGTATGTATAGAAAATACGAATAACTGAAATGCATAAGCAAGCACGTTACAGTATTACAAATCTTGACTTACAGGCATTTCAAAGAAAATTGGATTGCATAAAGAAAGGATGAGTTAAATATTTCAAAGTATAGTCTTCATTTAGCAAATACGAGTAAATGTATAAAATATTTTCATTACAAATTGAACTTCATAAATATATACTCACTTTTATCCTTAATCAGATGTTTTATTGATTACTAATTTTGTATGTCAAGGAACTCATAGCGGCATAAATATTAATTTAATCATTTACAGCAAGATATGCAAGCACATGAGATACACTTTGTTTACAACTCAGAACTTTTAGACACTAACGGTTGAAGTAGAAAAGTTGCAGAGTGAGAATTGACAATCGGAGGCTTCATATCTTTGCCAAGACCTTCAATCTCCAATTGAATTTTCGACAATATTGAGTCCCTTACTTCTTGGGATACCGGTTGACTGCGTTTTTTATTTTGCACATGAATCTCAACAATGTTTCCATCTTGTAAAAAATCTTTAACACTTTTAAGTTTTCTCTCGATATCATTCACATCAGTTCTCCAAGAAAACAGTACATATCGAGTACGAGTTTTATTTTTGTGCTTCGATTTTTCAGCTTCACGTAACCTAGAAGATTGATTTTCTCGTAATTTGCTAAGTTCTGTGTAGCTGATGATAGAACATATAGGATATTTATTGTTCTCGTTTGGATCGGCCACCTTGTAAAGAACAGTTTCCGGTTTTGCGCGAACTCTAGCCAACGCTTCAACTAAAGATGTCTTCGAGAGTTTCCCTTTATTTTCCAGCCCCCGAATAAATATTTCTTGATACTTGATCGATTCATCAATTCGTCCATCAAAGTACTTCTTTATAGAATTACTGAGTTTCGCACTTGCAAATTGAGAATTCATAAAAGTCCGGCTCTGGCATTTTCGAAAAACTGAAGTTAAGGAATAGGAAAACTGAATGAAAAGTTTTCGATGAGGAAACTGTAAGTAACTATTCATTTCTCTCAGTAGCTACTGTGCAAGCCGTATCGTATAGTAATAACTGTTTGGTCAAAAACTTCAATCCAGCAAATTACCAACAAATATATGAAGAATCGAAGAACGGAGGTATTGCAGCTTGTACTAGATTTTAATGAAGTAAAACTCTATATATGTTTTATATACAAGCTAACTAAAATGAAGAGCAGTGTATTTGAATTCCTCTAGCGTGTACCAACCCCCAATGAAATGCGAATTTCATCATAACGTTGTTTAACGTATGCTTCAGTAGCTCACTAGTAAACAATGTAAATAAACGAAATTAGTTACTCCAAGACTCCTGTAAGTGAAAATGCTGAGAAATGTGTTTTTGTTATTATGCTAAGTTAATATATCTGTAACCTTTTTTGAAAAAGTCGTTTTTCATGAAATTTCAGGTGTTATGCACGGCTTCAAAAGCTGGTATCTAATCAGATAAGACGCACATAGTTATACTTAATACGTGCATACTTTACTAAGTATAGAAGGCAAAATTGTAAGTAGATCAAACATCTACCTATTTTAAATAATTATATTCTTTAAATAGACTTGGCAAATCTTTCGATGTATTGGATTAACTCAAAGACAAGGCTTTTCACGGTACAAGGCTATTCGCTGTGATAATTCATTGTTTGCTTCTTAAATTTCCAGAGCCTTGGATAAAATTTAATAAAACTGACTGATGATTTAAGAATAATTAACAAAAGATCAGTAATAAAGCTCAAATAAAGATTCGTCTGCCAAAAGACAAAACAACAACTTAGTCAATATTTTTAATCTCATTTTCCTCATAATAAATGGCAATGTTTAACAGTTAAAAATCAAATCTATTTAATAAACTTTTATAGTCAGCGGTTAGTCAAAAAAGTCTCTAGTTTAGTCCAGTAATTAACCGTACACAGATGAGCTTTCTAACCACTCCAAAAATGTTATCAGAATACCAGTGTCTAAAAAACATCGGGTTTTCGCACAAAACGGTATTAAAACGGAGGCTATTTAGAAAAGAATGTACACCGGCATTAAAATCATTTTACAGCACTCAAGACCCTGCATTAAACGAGGTCCGAACTGAAAAGCTTAAAAATGGTGTAACATATGTTTGTGATCCAAGACCAGGGCACTTTTCTGGTTTAGGGGTTTATGTGAAAGCTGGTTCAAGATACGAAACAAAAAAATTCTCTGGTGTGAGCCATTTTATGGATAGGCTTGCGTTTCAGGCTACTGAGCGTACTCCCGTTGGAGAAATGAAAGCAAAACTAGAAAATTTAGGAGGTAACTATATGTGTTCTACGAGTCGCGAATCCATGATATACCAAGCAGCTGTTTTTAATGATGATGTTAAGTCAATGTCCAAGCTATTAGCAGAAACCGTTTTGGCACCAAAAATACAAGAAGATGATCTAGTTCATTATCGTGATAGTATAATATATGAAAACTCCGAGTTGTGGACGAAACCAGATGCTCTACTCGGAGAGTTTGCTCACGTTACGGCATTCCAAAACAACACGCTTGGCAATTGTCTATTGTGTACACCTGATAAAGTCAACGGTATTACTGCTACTTCAATTAGGGAATACTTAAAATATTTTTACCGACCGGAACACCTTACTTTGGCGTATGCTGGAATTCCTCAAGAAATAGCAAAAGAAATTACGAAGGAGCTATACGGACATTTACCCAGCTCTTCTCTACCTCCACTGGAAGCTATACCTTCGCATTATACTGGAGGCTTTATGGGAATTAAAAAATCGGAAGCACCTCCTGTTCCATACCAACAGGAGTTTACACATGTTGTCATTGCTATGGAAGGATTACCTGTTACCGATCCGGATATCTATGCTTTGGCATGCTTACAATTTCTATTAGGTGGAGGTGGTTCATTTAGCGCAGGAGGTCCTGGAAAAGGAATGTATTCTCGATTGTACTTGAATGTTTTAAATCAGTATCCTTGGGTCGAAACATGTATGGCTTTCAATCATAGCTATACAGATAGCGGTCTTTTCGGTATGTTTGTTACCATTTTAGATGATGCAGCTCATTTAGCTGCACCACTAATAATACGTGAACTCTGTAATACAGTTTTGTCTGTCACCTCTGAGGAAACAGAGCGGGCTAAGAATCAGCTAAAAAGCTCTCTATTAATGAATCTTGAGAGCAGGATGATCTCACTAGAGGACTTGGGGAGACAGATCCAAACTCAGAATGGTCTTTATATTACTCCCAAGGAAATGATTGAGAAAATTGATGCATTGACTCCATCCGATTTAAGTAGGGTCGCAAGAAGAGTTCTGACGGGAAACGTTTCCAATCCTGGAAATGGTACTGGAAAGCCAACGGTACTCATTCACGGAAATGTGGATGAAGTTGGAGATGTCTTTGCTCTTTGTAAAAAAGCTGGGATTGGTCATTAATCGTTTTATCAACTATTCTTTTTGGGGGCTTTAATGAATTTTTTAACTTATGTTCTCTTTCGGTTTACTTTCGTCCTTAACCATTTAATCAATAAATCCTTTTTTCTGGGTTGACTGTTTTATTGTGATGATTTAAAAAGACAGTAATGTATTTGCAAAAGTTGAGTTAGAGAAAGCAAAGAATTAACAAACGTTTTGCTTTCTCAACCGATTTGTCGTTTGTTTATGAAAAAAGATACAGATGACATTGCGGGCGAAGTAGCGAAGTGAAACGGAAAGTGAATCTGTTATCCCTTTTCCTTTCACTTACTAGATTCATGCATTAAACTTTTTACATATATCCTTGAACCTGTAGATTGCCAGGAGTAATTGGCATTCTCAAATGTTTATTATACACATTGATATAACGTGTATCATTATTTTACCGTTATATGTTTACGGTGTTAAATATCAGCTTGTCTTCAATAAATTAAAAAAGCGTGTTTATGACTAACATATTCCCAAAACGCACTAACGATTACGCTTGATATCGCTAAGTGCAATATTGATGTAGTGCAGTTACGTTTACTATTTCGCTCGAACCGTACATCGACTTGAAGGAAAGTGAGATTAAATTTGCATATCATCCACGATTAAAACCGTCTTTTCGACGTACGCTGAAAACACTTTATATTTCAATATGTCTGTAGCTGATTTTTATGGCTCTAATGTTGAAGTTTTATTAAATAATGACAGTAAAGCGCGAGGAGTAATCACAAATTTCGATTCTTCTAATTCAATTTTGCAATTAAGGCTAGCAAATGATTCAACAAAATCCATTGTCACAAAAGACATTAAGGACTTACGTATTTTGCCAAAAAATGAAATTATGCCCAAAAATGGTACAAAATCTCCGAGTACAAATTCTACCAAGTTGAAATCAGCGGAAACTTATTCTTCAAAGAACAAGTGGTCAATGGATTGTGATGAGGAATTTGATTTTGCTGCAAATTTAGAAAAGTTTGACAAAAAACAAGTTTTCGCTGAATTTCGTGTAAGCGACAAAGGGGTTAAATAGTTAGATAGTTTATCTTTTTCTATTTACCTTACTAATTCTTTTTTGCATTTACTAATTGAGTTATCAGGAGAAAGATAAGAAAGACCCTGCAAAGCTTCTTGTTTCTCATAACAAAAGTCCTAATCGCAATTATCATCACAAGCAGAATGTTTTAGGACCGTCTGTTAAAGACGAATTTGTAGATCTTCCTTCAGCTGGTTCACAAATTAATGGTATCGATGCTGTTTTAAGTTCTTCAAGCAATGGACATGTCACACCTGGTTCTAAGAAAGGCAGCCGTGAAACATTAAAGAAAAAGCCATTCGTCGATGAAAATATACCAGCAGAATTACACACTACTACTGGTGATATATTGAAGCCTATTACTCCTGAGCAACTTAGCCAAGGCATAGCTTTGGCAATCGCAAAAACGAGTACCGACATTGTTGTTGAAAATGCTGCTCAACTTCTTTCTCAATTTGTTTTTTCAGTCTTAGGAGGACATAAACGATTGTCTTCGAGGAATCATAACTCCCAGCCTTTAGTTTGTATTCTGGTTGGTTCTCATGATCATGCTTCTGCAGCTGTAGCAGCAGGCAGGCGGTTGTGTGCCATCGGTATAAAAGTTGTATTGCGCCTATTAACCCCGTTTAATGTGGATAATAGACAACTCTTAATGTTTCAAGCTGCTGGCGGATATATCCCTACTGAAAATTTTGATCAATTTCTTAACAAACTGACTTCTCCTATAGAACTTGTAGTCGATGTTTTAACCGGTTTCCATCCATCAATAGACAAAAACAGCCACGCTCTTATTCAATGGGCTAATGATTTAAACGTTTTGATACTTTCGGTAGACATCCCTTCAGGATACACGGTACAAAAAAAAAACACGGCTATTTTGCCCAAATGGACTTTGGCTTTAGGGGCTGTTACTACTACCCTTGCACAAGCTGCTCTTGTTAAACAAGCTGCTGGTGTCTCTGTATTTGTTGGAAACTTAGGTACTGGCTCTCAGACTTGGGCTGAGTTAGGAATTCTTGAATCTCAAGTAACCGGCCAGTATCTTGCCCAAATCTCATGTACCAGCACTAACTGATAAGATACATAATTATGGCGATGTTGGGTGTATGGTTATATAGGACGCACATGTATTTAATGGTTTTAAGATGAGGCTCTTAGTTCTATTCATGGTTTCAGTCATTTAAAATAATTTATGTAACTTTAGTTCGAAATGTTATCTGATCAGGAAAATTTCTCTGAATACTATGGATCTGATGGCGCATTGAATCCCCAAATCCGCAAAATACTTTGGATGAGCTTGGCATGTTAAATTTTGAAAACATATCCTTTAGTTGTGATAAATGAGCATGTCCATCTTTCAAACCTTTCAATGTCTCTATAACATCTTCGACACCATCACGACATACAGGACACGTATGGCATGTATTTGTCGAGTAAAATTTTGCAAAATTCAGAAGAGACTCAAATATTTGATCGTGATCGTTTAAGACAATTACAGATCCTGTACCTAACGAGGAGTCTAAGGCCTTTAAGGAATCAAAGTCCATTGTAACTTGTTCGCATTGATTTTTGTTTAGGATACCGGAACATGGCCCACCAGGAAAGATACCAACTAGTTTATTCCATCCTCCGCGTACACCTCCTGCATAATTTTCAATTAAATCTTTAAGTGGAATGGACATGCAAGCTTCGATCACGTTTGGTTCATTAACTTCGCCGGATATTGAAAATAGTTTCGTACCTCTGTTGTTTGGTCTGCCCATGGAGATAAAAAATTTGGGTCCTTTTTTTATAATTGCGGGTAAATTAGAAACAGTTTCAACGTTTAACACAAGGGTCGGTAGTCCAAATAACCCACTTGTTATTGTGTTATTGATAGGGATATCAGGAACTGGGAATTCCCCTTGTAAAGATTGAATCAATGCTGATTCTTCTCCGGTAATATATGAACCAGCACCAGGATGAATAAGTAATTCTAAGCCAATACTTGTGCCAAGTAAATTTTTACCTAACAGCTTTTTTGCATAAGCTTGGATAATACACTTTTGCATCATTACGGTCTCTTCATAGTAATCTTTTCTTATAAATAAATAACAAGCAGATGCTTCGACGGCCCTTGCTGCAATTATTGCGCCTTCAATAATTTTATGAGGTTCGTGTCGTAAAAGTAGTCTATCTTTAAAGGATCCAATATCATTTTCGGCAGCATTCACAATGACCACTGGTTTTTCCTTTCGCCCTCGCTCAGAAGAAGTTGCTTTGTATAAGGAAAGCATCTTCTCGCCAGTTGGAAATCCATAGCGGCCTCTGCCTCTCAATTCGGATTCCTGCACAAGCTCAATCTTCGTCATATTAGTAAACAAATAGATTTTTATAATGATTAGCTGATTAAACCTATATTTGAGCTTACAATATTTAGTGGATCATACTTAAGAATTTCGGATAGATTTTCATATTCTCCATCGGCTAAGGCATCATCTATTCTACGAATCCGTTTTTCTATCAAATTAGGAAACATTCGGTATCCAGCTTTTGATCCCACTAATCTTTTTAAAGCAACATTTCTTAATCCATTAAATGAATGTTTTAACTTGCAGCAATGCCCTCGTGACAACATAATAGTTTTTATACATTAATCTACTTTTACTCCACTTGAGCAAGTTATAGCGTGTGCCTTAGAATGAAGGTTGGCTCGTTATATGAAACTATGGAGTTCGGTATTTATCATAAAGGTGAATTCAGTAGTGATTTAAATTCTCTCTCAATACTTGGTTCAATGTCATCTTGACTTTTAATTTATATTGATTGTTATAACCAAATTGGAAATGACTGGAAAATGCCAAAAACTCGTGATATGTGACCAAATGAAAAGCATGTGTAAATTATATAGCTTCTAAATGAGCAAATAATATTTTATCGTATACATTAAAACACACTCACGTCAAATTTAAGAATACAATAAGGCAACGTACAGTACATATTATTAAGTTAATACCAAGTAAACAATAAAATAAAATAAAATACAATAAAACAGAATTATCTCATCGAATAATTATATGTAATTATACAAGGATGAAGCATTTTAAACCTTTAAATGTTTTAACACAGCCAGTACGGCAGACGAAATTAATATAAAAAAATGCAAACCAATATAACGAAAGACCAGGAAACGTATTTCAAAAATATGATTCCTTGAAATATAAATGACAATGAAGAATAAACGCGGGAGTTTAAAACTGATGAATAAATGGAGTGAACGCATAATCCGTATCCATTCCTGCCACAAAGCCAATTGCGGAAGCAACTTCTTCCTTCAACCCAATTGTCTCATTATTAGAAAACGGCATGCCATAATCTTGTAAATAGCGAATACACTGATCTCTTGACAAAGCGTCAACGTTACCTATATTGAGCATCCGAGGCAATTCTTCATTCGTGACGGGGTCAGTTCCGTTTAAAATGGAACAACCATAATAGGAAATTCAATGATCTCGCTTGTATGTTTTGGGTACGTACATTGGACATATCAATACGGTCCACTTTCAGCGTTAAATAGTCCATGCGTGTTCGCAGTTCATCATAAAGCCACTAAGCGTCACTTTGATACTCTCACATACTATGACATTCTTGATTTAAAGTAATTTTAACACTGATATAATTTACAATCTTCATTTTTTCAATGGGGAAATGAGAATGTATACAGAAAATAACGATTCAGGGCACAGCATAGTGCTATGACTGTTTAGCTGTTAACTACGCAGTTTGATATCTGTTTTAACGATATATAGAACTGCGGTGAGTTTTTACTTGCGATCTACAATGTAGCGGTATGCGGTATGTTAACTAACAATGTATATTTATTGTTATAAGAAGTCTGTTAGTATCGGTCACCGATATAGCTCATAACTGAATTGAGGAACGAAATTCAGTTGTAGCTCTATTTATAATCTTTCTAATAGTTGTTATCAACGGATATCTATGATCTGATGTTGAACATGTGACATATAGTGAAACGCAACGTAGTGTGTCATATCGTAGTGCAGTATTGCTGACATTAGCGCGATTTTAAGGAACATCATCATTCTCTACGTTCCTTCTACACTCGTTAATCACATATCTTAATTAACCTAAATACTATGCGAGAATTTGGACTTTGGAATCGGAGGTCTAACCCTCCTTGCCTATTTCGTTCTTTTTTTCAATAGCTACAGCGGAAACGCAGTTTGATCTTTTAAATGCTGGAGTAGCTTTAGATAGAGTTGACTTGGGTCTGGAGCACTTTCGGCTTATGGTCGACTGTGCGAAATTAAACGTAAATGAATAACAACCCAAGTATAACAACATTCAAATTTTTTTGAGACAAGGCGATCGTATTGCTGTTACTTATTTCAACGTCAAAGAATGGGAAAGGGAAGTCGGCGATATAGACGCCTTGAAGGACTTATTTCCTCGACTTCTTAAACTTTCTGTAAAGATTTGGAATTTTCAATATTTGAATTCCTTCCTATTGATGAAGGAGATATAATGACAGGTCCATTTCGGTACAATGGAGGCTCCGTCCGTAGCTTTGCATTAACAACCAATTTCTCCTTTCCCAGTTATGACTTGTCATTCAATGAAACGGAACACGGAGTGTTTTGTTATGTTTCAAGGCCATTGACGAAGGAAAGGTCATGTAGTCACCCTTATATCTCGTTGGGCTCAAGCTATGGAATCCCTGATGCAGAGAATATTGAGTATCCAAGGGATGCTCGTTATCATAGCCCTTTATTATTTACTGTTAGGTTACTTTTATTTTCGACTTATTGGTCATATTCGTTGGCTTCACAACATTTTAAAGTTTTCACAGTGAAAGAGTCGCTTTTGCTACTTATTATTAGTTCTAACTTTGGAGAACCTTTTTTTTCTTAGTGGTCAAAGTCATGTAAGTTTAACTATATTACACAATCTACTCCTTGGAACGTTGCGGAAATTAAGAATTGTTTCAATTTGTTTCTTGAACGTTTGGTTTTAATTCTCGCCTCTTCCGGCTTTGGAGTATGGCGATCCATTAGTCACAAGGTGATTTATGTGCTTACAATCGGTTCATTTGTTTCAGTGATTTATCACACTATTCTTCGGGTTTTTCATTGAAAAGTTTATGATATCCTTAACAGCTTTGGACTTACTAGATGAACTCTTGAACGATTCTAGCAGTAATATGATATGGCTCTATGAAGTTTATATGCTGTACAAGACATACACTTCTTATTTTTTCATGAGCTCTAAGTCTTTCGTAAGGGGTGTGAAACGATATCTAATATATTTTTGCTACTGTGCTAATTTTATAGCCCTTTTTAGAGTCATATTTGGAACCATTTTTGTATATTCCCCAGATGGCATTACACCATTTATGACTGATTTTGTGCGCTGGATTCTAATTTATTTAAAAGGAAGTATTAATTCCTTGCTATATATGGCGTCCTTCACAAAACAAATTAGTTTGCTACGAGGATGGAGAACAGAACACGCTGAGTTGAGCTGAACAATTTTAGTAAACTACGAGTCAGCTTCTTAACTATTAACATTTATTTTTAAAAAAAGATTTGCTTACAAATATGCTTATTATTGAATAAATCAAATTTCGTGTTTACTAAGTTAAGCTAGTAAACAATATAGAAAGATTAATAGGTGATGCAAAGATTATTTTATTTGTGAACCCTTGACTTTTGAAACTTCATTGTAAGTACCACGCAATTTTAGAGTTGTCACTTTTTTACGATCGACAAAGAAAGACTTTTGAAAACAAACAAAGTCTCTCGCACTTCTATTACCATGAAAGAAAATCAAATCAAAAACAGCAATAATTTTCGGAGAAGGAACGAAAAGAAGAAGAATTTCAAAGGTAAATCATAAAGAGCTAATTTACACAGTAGTTTGTGCTTTATAATTTGCAAAGCTATATAATGGACTCAAAGCAAACGTAAAGAAATAAATCGAAAATAGAAAATTAACCAATCTTTCCATTCGTAAGGTGTTATACCCTGAAATAGCTTTATTATAAGAACATTCCTAACGAGATTTGGGAAACTTTTTAGTCCAGTAAATCATGGAAAACGAATGGATAAACAGTTTTGCTTGATTTGAGAATTACTTGTTATTATCTAATAAACCACTTTCATACATTGTACACCAAATCAGCCTGAAATATTAAATGGAAGATATTACGTTGTCAACAACAATGTGCCTTAATCCCTCGGACAAAGTAAGTATTCATGGACTTGTTTGTAAGACAATAAAGTTAAAGAGGTTCAATCTCTTTATATGAAAGCATTCCTTTGTCCACTTTTATGGATGCCGATGATTAAGCCTTAATCTCGTACTCAATAAGAAAACATATGTTAAATCGCCATCACCATCGAAAGATCATATAAAACGAAGACTTTCGCGGTTAAAAATTAAATCAATTAAAACAAGGGTATAGTCATTTACCCTGTACGTATTTGCTTCGAAAGTTTGTAAATATGCTGCTGTAATCCATTGTATGCAGTTACAAAAGTTCCTGAATCTTCAAATCCAAGTTTCAAAGCTACTTTTTTGCTTGCTTCATTTCCAATAATTGGGTCTATAATAAAATTTTGTATATTGTTTTCGCTCCCAAACTCAATAACTCGACCAACACATTCAGTTGCAATTCCCATTCCCCAGTATAGAGGGCCTATCTCAAAGAATAAATTGGCAGTATCAGATTTGACGTTTTTTTTACTCAATCCCACATTTCCGATATAACATATGCTGGGAAATGTTGAAGAAACTTCTAAAGGGTAGATTCCAAATACCCATCTCTTTCGTCTGGTTTTTGTAATGCGGGCATCTGTAATGTAATGCTGAAACATGAAACGACATAATTCACGGCTTTCTACCTTCCCGTAAAGTTGAGTATTTGATACAAGTGGGTCAGATTTGATTTTAGTAATTTGATCAAAATCATCTTCTTCAACAGGAGATTTCAGCAAAAATCTGCTTGTTTTCAGGATGATTTTACTCATTAATGAATCCTTTAGGTTAAAAGAAAGAGAAAAACACTAGTCAATCGTTTGAACTTGTAATAGAACTTTTCTGGTTATGATCTAAATACAAGCAAAAAAATATTCAATGAAACAGTAAAATACTCAATATCCAGTTATATTGAGACATGTAATTAGATCTTAGCAAGTTGCAATTACAGCCTCAAAGAACTGCAAATTATAAATACAAATTGCTCTAAGTTTGTGTTAATGGAAACCTGTATTGAAGGGACTGTCACCGTAAAGTGTCAGATAAAAATAAAGAGATTATCAAAAAAGGCCAACTATCAGAAAGCATTTAAAAGAAAAACGAGCCTTTAACTGATTGGGGAATTAATAAAACCGTTCTAGCTTAGCGCGATTGAGAATCAATTCACATAAAAAACTTAAACCTCTTAACGGGATTGAACATTAATTACCATATTTTGAAATAACTCCAGATCAAAAAATTTAGTAAAAGAAAAGCGTTATCCAAATTTTGAAAACATGGGCTACTGATTACAAGATTTACGTACAATGTCTTCAAAAATTCTTTAAACGCCCAAAATTGAAGAAATCTACTACTTTTCAATACCAAACATCCTTTCAATCATTCTATTTGTATTGATTAAAAGCTCAATTTGAAGGTTGTATCTAAGCTTTTCCCAATATTACATAGAAAGCGTTTTTTAGGAAAGCAATATAAGTTCCTAAAAACGACAAACTCACAAAGTTCTATAAGGGTGGGAGAAAATCGTATAAACTGAAGTAATATCGTTTCCGCATCTTCTCAAAATTTTTCATAAATCGTAACGATGGCAAAAAAATGTGTATATGTAACAATATAACAAAATATAATAGATGAACAAGCTCAAAGCTTTAATGTGGTTGTCATTCATAATTAAAAGATATATTTCAAAACTTCATTACCTGATCATCTATTAGATAAATCATTATCACAACTAAAAATGACTCATTGCTCTTCAGTTTCCACTTCTACTTCAACATCCTCTTCTGGTATCACTGCTTCTTCTTTTGGTTCTACTTCTTTCCTTGTTTCCACTCCTTTCTTTTTCATCACAGATGATTGAGGTAAATTCAAAAACACGTCAATTCCACTAACGGAAAAGGATGGTTTTGTATTGACTGAAGTTGGAGGACGTCTAACAGGACCACGTGCGCGGGATTTTCTAGCATCAGGTAAAGCACTTTCAGATGAGGTTGTGGTTTCAGTCTCCTTCACGCCGGCTTCGGAAGTTTCTCCACTAGCAGGTGATTTTGTACCTGAAGGAGATTTTGATTTATTTGGGACAAACGATCGCATCAGGGGTCCCTTTTGAAGACGAGACTCTAATGCTGCGACGAATCCAGCTCGAGAGCCAGTAAATTTGTTGGGTCTTACAGAAAAACGAGGGGTAGACTCCTCTGCTGCCTCAGATGGTTTAGTAGATGAAGCTTCTGTAGGTACGGCAGGCTCTGCTTTATTGGGTGGTTGTTCCTTACCTGTTTCAGGAAGCTCTGTAGATGGGGACTCTTCAGTTTCTTCTTTGGGAGTGCTATTGTTTATCACATCTGTAGTGTCAGTTTCACCACCAACTTGAGACTTTGGTACGTCTTCCTTAACAGGTCTGGGTTGAGGCTCATTGGCACTGACTTCAATGTTCTTTTTGACATCATTGATCTTATCAAGGTTCGAAGGCTCTGAAGAAGAAGAAGAAGAGGCAGCAGAAGGTTGTGATGCAGAAGAGAGGCTAGGGCCAGTATGCTTCTTTTTACTCCGAGAAGATTCATGAGCATTTTCATTGGGAATATCAAGGTTGCTGACTATGTCAAATGGCAATCCAGCAGTGCCCTCACCATCCTTCGTATAGAAGCCCTTTTCAGCCTCGGGTATGGATTGCTCGTCAATCGTCTGAGATTCATCGACATCAGTGACAGGATCACTTTTGCCAGCAGTAAGGCCACAAATATTATCGGATTCAGTTAAGTCAGCAGTAGAACGCTGGCGGTTGGCCGCTAATGGTTTGGAAGTATACTCAAGAGGAGAGGTACCCACGACGGCGTTTTCCACATCATCCAAAACTTCATTATACTCATTCTCCCAGGGCTCAGGAGGAGCACACTCATCCACGTTACCATCCTCATTGAGAACGGCTCGAGAAGGAGAGCGCGACAAATCTTCAAGGGAGGCACCTTTGGGTAATTTTAGAGAGCCGGAGTTATGAAATTTTTCATCAGGTGCATAAGGAAGTCCACGGTCGGTTTGTTCCGGGTGAATTAAAGGAACGGAACCGGTGTCAGGATTCAAAGGAACACAAACTTCAGGCGTGGCACGTTCAGGTTGAGTTTTTGCGAGGGATGCAAGGGATAAGTTAGAAGAGGCTTTTGAAACATTGGCTGATGGAGGGGCATTTGAGAGACCGGTAGAAGAGCCAGATGTACGAAGACGACGCACACCATCCGCATTGGGAGCCACGTCGTCCAGTCGTGATGTTCCAAAATTGCGATCGTTTTCAGTTAAGTGATTTTGGTGGCTCTTTTGCAATTCCACAAAAGTGTGTGTATGTGAAACAGGACGGTTGTCATTCGAGCCCCCATAATTCAAGATCCCTTCGACAGCGCGAATATCGTCTTCTGGAACCAACGCCTGTGGAACTACTTTGGATGAAGACTTGGAAGCTCCTTGAGCGTTCTGCGACAGAGGTCGACCATCCGGTCCTACAAAAAGCTCATTAGGGATATTTGACGTTGATCCAGCTAAAGATTTGGGAACTGCTTCTTTCGAGCCGGAAGCAGGTGAATTCGACGATGTTTCCGACATTGATTTTTGAGTGAAAATATACGAATTCTTCGATTTGTGAGTATTCTACAGACGTTTCGTCGTATATCTTTCACGTTGAACAATTGTATAAAGATGTAGAGTGTTTGGCTGATAAGAACTTTCAACTTGATGTATTAGAACTTAACCGACTGTGTTTACACCGTACTGCAAGAAACAAGTCACCATGACAACGATTTAGGTAACACATGGTGTGGATGCCCGAGAAGCCAATAGCTGAAGCGGGAATAGACGATTTTCTCGATTTCCTAATTAGGTATTCTGTTAAAAGATGTTACGCATTGTAATGAATGCACTATACCATTAACAGTGTGGTAAAATTCAGTAAAGTAAAAATTACGATGTGGAACATCGTGTTAAAGATAAATATCGATGTGCTTCAGATGCCGATTTGAAGTTTGCATACTGTATTGAAATACGTTGTGCGTCGAGGTTGAATAATGGTTATACTGCTTATAGGCGATGATATATAGTTAGTTTGAGTTGTAGACGCAGTAAACGATTCATCGTTCAAATAACAATTTAATATACAGGAAAATGAACTAAAAAGATTTCTAAAAACTTCACGTTCAGCAAGATATGCTGTTGATAGACACACAAAGTCATGAATAACTCTTTTCTTGCTTGAGAAAGTTTTGTAGTCGTACCCTACTTTTGAAATACACGAATTAAAAACGGCTGCTAAACATTTGGTTTACTAGAATATAAGAAGATAACAGGCCCATCATTTTTTGATAAATATCTCTGTATTACTAGTACTGGACGAGTTAAGTAGCAGATAAAATAATCATTCAAAAGCTATTCTATTCCCAAATTGCTAATCATGTCACACCAATGAAAAAAAAAATTTACGAAGCGCTCTAATAAAAAAATAAATATGCTTTCATTTTTTGACTTAGGCCTTTACAATGGACGAGATTTTGACGAAATCAAGTTATATATTGCAGAGCTAAAATCACAAATGCATATATGATTTTCATGTTAAAATTGAACCCTTACCAGTGAAAAGGCATCTCAATAATTAACATTTGCATTGAGAGCATCGTTAGACAAACTAAGTAAACTTCAAACCATTATGGTGAAAAAAAAAACAAATATTAATTACTGCTGAAAGGCGCTATTTAAATGGCGTGGATAATCTTAGTTCTGTAAAATCAGAAGAAACCATTTTGGTAGTTTTTTACACAATATAATTTTATCTCATCCTTTCAATCAACCAAGAACTATTTTGTTCATTGTTTTACTATTTCTACGCTCGAACAGACCACAAATACTTGTCATACGGATAAATAGAGCATATAGTATTTTTTACAACTTATACAACTGTTACACTACAAATTCGCATAAAAACTGTTATCGCTTAAAAAATCCAAGCATCATATTTTTGAACCTTTTCAAAGGTGAATAAACCTTCTATTCTTAACGTTGATAAGACCAGACACCCTCCAACAATCCGTCTTGGGTGGTAAGGCGGTTAATGCAGTCATCGGACTCGCCCTTGGAGCGAACAAAGCCACTAATAGCATAGGTGGTCTTCTCGCCAGGAATTTGGCGACCTTCAGCGTCAACAGCGCAAACGTTGATTTGCACAGAAGCGTGATCTTTGGCTTGGATGATGCGGTTAGTGGCAGAGCTATTTCTAATTAGTAACAGTTACACAACTTCTTATTACAAAAACTTTCTTACCACTTGCGAGGGACGTAAAGGTCAACCAATTGTCCAGCCTCGTTTTCCATGTTTGAAAAAGTTGAGTTGCCCTTTAGCATCTTAGAATTTTGATGCACTTCGGTCTGACAGTCACAACCCTACCCTGGCTAACTTTCTTTAGTCCCGTTATTGCATTTTAAGATTGCTAAATGCGCTTCCGTATTATACCGAAATCTCTATAAGTAAAATACCAATAACCACGCTGCAGCACGTTTCACCCATTTCCTGATTCTTCGCATTAGTCTTGAAAACCAGCTTTGTTCCATTTTCCAAAATCGCTCTAAAAGCAATTTTTTTGGAGTCTAATTCTGTTAATTTAGCCACGGATTTTGAATTAACTAAGGAATTCTTTTCTTCTACTAAGTTTAAACGAATTCGTCAAGTTGAACAACCTGGCGAAAAACGGCAGCGATGTCGAAATTCCTTTTGAACCGTTGTATAAGAGATTTGTCTCCACTAACTGTACTTAAGGATAATTTGCAACAAACAGCAAAGCCTATTTTAAATTATTACGCCAAAAATGCGGCATCAAGGTATGAGCTCTAAGGTGTAACAAGATTGTTTCTAAATTAACTCATACATTTTAGGGGCATTAAGGTACTATTTATATCTTATGAAACTTTAGAAAAAGAAGCGCCAGAAGGTATCGACTGTTTCCTTTATGCTACCAGCTGGGAAAAGGTTAAGAGCCTAAAGGAGCTTTATGAGCATATATCGTCATGGCGAACTCAGGGAAAACAACACATCGTTATGATTGATACTATTAATCCAATTTTAAACACTTCAATATCTAGTTTTACTATGTTTTTTGGATCAGTTTTAGCATTGGGGTCTATATGCTTTCTAACTTCTTTTCACAAAGATGTAACTTTGGAAAATTACCCTTCGTATCTGCCACCTTGTGAAGTATTTTTGGATTTTACAAGCACCTGTACGGTTTCGCTTATCGGAATGCAACATCTTTCAGTTGAACATGATGCGAAAATGCGAAGTTTACCTAACCCATTGCTTGAAGAATTACAGGATGACAAAATAATAAGTTTGTTGGGATCAAATTGCGAAACAGCCATTGTATTGCATGTCGAATTTAGGAAAAAAAGTGGAAGGATTATTAAAGAATCATGTGTTCTAAAGAACGGAAAACTAGAACCGTATACGCCGTTTGAAGAAACAGCACGTGGACCAGAGCCTGCTGACAACCAAATAGATTTTAATGTCTCATTTAATTTAAATGTCTCAGAGAAAGAAAGAAAGGAAAGAGATAAAGTGTTTCTTCCTTATTTTAGTGCACAAATGGTTGGCAGTCAACATAAATCATCATTTGTTGATGAGGGCACCATCATATACCATGCAGATGAGGCAGATGATTTTGATGAAGAAGAGGATGCTGATGAAGATTTACTAATTTAACTTAGATAGACGAGCATGTTCTAGACATGTTCAATGTACAGTAGTAAATAAATTAAGCTCTAATGCACGAGAACAAGGATAAAGATATTGTGAAACAATCATTTTGCTACAACGTTGTTTGATTTACAAACCGTATAATTCTACCATGTTTATGGAAAATTAATGAGTACGCAAATATACGAATATAAAAGCAATGAATTATTTTAAGTTCCAAATTACAATGCTACAGTCAATTCGCTACTTGCTCACAAAAAATTAATATCCAGGCTCAAGCTAGTTTACACACTGCTCATTATTGCATGTTAATCTAAGCAAGGTTGAAAGAAGCTTCAGGGAAGAGGTCCAACTTCTCTTGGAGGCTACCACGCTTATTCAAGAACTTGGCGTAGCAACCGTCGGGAATAATTTCACCACGGCTGCGCTTTTCAATGTACTCATCACGAGCATATTGAGAGAAACCCCATTTCTTGGAGACAATGATTCTCTGTTGACCGGGGAACTTGTATTGACAACGACGAAGGGCCTCAATAGCAGTAGCACGGCTAGAATCCTTGGTACGGACAGACATCAAAATTTGACCGATGTTTACACGAGCGACCAAACCATTGGGCTTACCAAAGGCGTGACGCATACCGGTTTGCAATCTATCGGCACCGGCACATGAAAGCATTTTGTTGATACGAACAACATGGAAGGGGTGTGCACGGACACGAAGGTGGAAACTATCCTTACCACCAATCTTAACCAAGTACTTGTTGGCACAGATACGAGCAGCTTCAAGAGCCTCTGAGGTGATTTGCTCGTATTCGTTAGAGACCAAGTGGATGCAAAGAGGGAACTCGTCAACACCAGCACGCTTACGACCCAAGTCGAAAATACGAATCTTGGAATCGGGAACGGCACGGTTGTAACGAGACTTGGGGTAAGGCTTGTTCTTACAGTAACGGTAGCAACGAGCAGGTCTACGTGCCATCTTGAATTACTAGTTAAAGAAGTGGTTGGCGAACGGAGGACTATTTGTATGACAAACCATTTCTCTACCACCACCCAAAAAACAGTCACACAGGATGAGGCAAAATAATGTTGAAATGTAAGCAATCTCGTAAGCAAATTTTTTAAAGAGTTATAGCGTAATTGTACATAGCCGTCTTTAGTGAATTTAATCGTAACGGCTTAAGCGATTAAGTGAACATCGTCAATGTCCATTATATGTCAGCAATACTACACTACGCTATGATACACTACTTGCGTATCACTATATGTCACATGTTCTAATTATATATCGTACCATGTATGATACGATATTGAGATTGATCTTAATGATAATCTATGAAGATCTATATTATCTGAATAATATAAATAGAGCTACTGCTGAACTGAGGAACGAGGTTCAGTTATGAGCTATATTAGTGATAGGTAACATTATAACCCAGTTAATACAATACCTATACTCAGTTGCTACTCATATAACCTGTGTATTGTAATATAATAGATCACAAGGAAAACTCACCGCAGTTCTACGTATCCTTAAATCAGATACCAAACTGCGTAGCTTACATTATATTGGGTTTAAGCATAATGAAGGATGCGAACTTGATTTCTTAAATGAAAAAGTATGGAGTTTGCTTTCAAATAGGTGTTATTTAAGTTTCGGTTTGAGGTTCTTGAAGTTGACTTCTTTATTATCTTTCGTTGAAGTCACTATATCATCGTAGACTGGGCTTAATTCATTCAAAGATATACGAGTAGACGACTGTGTAAAAATCGTGTTGAATTTTTTTTTATAATTCCTGAGTTAAAATTAATAATTCTTTTGTCCTATTGCTCGCAGTTCAAATAGTTGTGTATACTGGATACATAAACTTGCCTAAACTACTTGAACCACACACGAGTGTGGAAAATATTTGGTATCTTAGTCAAATTATTTGAGAAAACAAAAAAATAATCAATTTGTTAAATTCAAAATTACTGAAGTCGAGTCTAAGAAACATACATTTTAAATTCAATCGTTCTAATTCGAGAAAATTGGTTTACACCCACTAAAACGTTAGTTATGAGTAAAACTGCCTAAACCGTCAAGCTAAGATTATGAATTCAGAAAACGCATCTCTTTTCCGAAATATTTTAAACGATACTGAGAATCTGGTACAACCTCTCACACAAGATGAGTCAAGGCTTGCTCTTTTTGAATCGCTCGTACAATCTGACCAACTTTTGGTGGAAAAGATAGAAAAATGGGAAAAGAAAGTTTCTAAGTTTACTGAAAACTCCAAAAGCGAAAAAAGAAAACTCCAACTAGAGTTGTTTCAAGAGATCATTGATTTAAAAAAATGTATCGCATTTAAACCGATCATTGGCAAGAATGCCATCGACAACAATATATCCGACTTAAAGAAGAATCTTCATTCAAACAAGAAATTGGAGGCTGTACTCAAGGAAGAGTTGCATCAAATCAAGAAATTTAGTTCTGACTTGCAGAGTTTGAAATCCAGTATGGGTGAACGGCAAAAACAGCAGGCAGCAATGAGTAGAAGAGGAAAAAAGTCCATCATTCACTCTGCAATAATTCAAGAAAAGGAGCGTTATGAAAAAGAATCTCAAGAATTGTTCACATTCCTTGACGGGTTTTTGGATGAGCATGCGCCTTCTTTACTTGAAGGAGCGCAAGCATCAATTGACAAGAACAGACCTGGAAAAAATCAACCCTCTTTAAATTTTGAAAATATTTCAAAAAAAGACCTAACGGAGGAGTTTAAACAAGTCATTGAGGTAAGGTTGCTTAATTTGCTCAGTTGGCAGTTCGGTGATAATCTTGGAACACTAGACATTTACTAACTAAATTAAGAATTTAATGAACAATTCAATTATTCCAGGATCTCCTTATATAGAGGTAAAAAATGAGCGAATAGTTAGCTTTTTAGTTCTAGCTTCTTTATGTACAGTTGATCCCCAAGATCCCTCAAAAGTGAAGCTTATACCCTTTTCTGATGAAATTTAGAGGAAAATAAGCTTGCAATACTTTTCCTTTTTATTTTGAGCATCCAAGCATCCATACCTTTCTCACCATTTTGTAAATGAAAAGCTCCGAAGTTTTATTTCTTTTGCACGATGTTGTTTGCGTATACCATTAAATTGAATTAAAAACGCTTCCTTACTGATGTACTAGACTTGAATTTTGTTTTCTTACATAGACTAATTTTAATTTGTATCATTTTTCTTTCGTTATGCTGACACGATTATTTTTCAACGCAAAGAAAAGCATATTGCTTACCTGCGTAGTTTAATATTTGCTAATTTCGATATAATTTAAAAAACAACTTACTTTGAGATTACTTTACAACCTCAAACAACATGTTCATCCTCAAAACTGGGATAGCATTTTTAACTATAATATACTTTAATAATAGAAACTTTTTACTCAGTAATATACAAGGAAGCCAGTTCTTGTGATACCATCTGAAAGCATCACAAATTAGGGGACTCCACAGTAAGACAGTGTTTAGCCAGCTTCCCATTACCAACTACTGGGGGACAACACCATAGCAGTTTTCGGTTAATTCTTTGTAGTTCACGCTCATTTCTCTCCTTAAAATATACAAAACAAGATAATCAGGAAACATTTCTGGGATGAGTTACTCATATCCCTTTTTTGATGATGTTTACGCCTATTACAATCAAACGGTGACTTTTTTCGGAAAAGCGCTTGATGTTCTTCCTGGGTCTCCTATAGTCAAAAGATATATTAAATCTTCTTATCAAAATGATCCACTTAGAACGTTTATTGAATTTCTGTTGCTGGTTTTTGCGGCTTACTATGTTTTAAGAAAACCCAGGACATCACCTGATAATAATTATGTCGAGTTTACGGAAAAGGTAAGTAAAATTTATGAATTTTTAAAAAACTTGGTTTCTATTGCTAATGAGCCTATAGGAAATTAATGAACTGGTGGATGATTGGAAACCTGAACCCCTCGTAGCAGAGTTGACTGATGTTGAAAAGTTGGAGTTAAAATCGATTCCTGTTCTTGAAAGGTATACTAACTTTATTAATTTTATATATGATAATGTGATTAACTGACCATATTTAGTGTTCACCTTCATACTAAACTAATTGATGGTCGTCCGATTACTAATTTTGCCTCGTTTAATTTCTTAGATTTGGCTGAAAACAAGCATATTACTGAATGCGCAGTAGCCACCTTGCGTGAATGCGGTTTAGGAGCTTGTGGTCCTCCGGGTTTTTATGGTACTCAAGATAAGCATCTTCGATTGGAAAAAGACATTGCCTCATTTATTGGTGTTGAAAGGGCGATTGTGTACGCTCAATCCTTTCAAACAATTTCCTCTGTTATTCCTGCATTTTCTAAACGTGGTGATATATTGGTAGTGGATGAAGCTTGTAACTTTGCTATCCAAAAAGGCATTCAAATATCTCGTACTACTATTCGTTACTTCAAACATAATAATATGAAAGACTTGGAGCGTATTTTACAAGAACTTGAAGATGATTTCGTCAAGCATAACCGTCCTTTGACTCGTCGCTTCATTATCACTGAGGGTATCTCCGAAAATTATGGTGATATGGTTGACTTGACCAAAATCGTTGCTTTGAAAAAGAAGTACAAGTATCGTCTTATCCTTGACGAAACATGGTCTTTTGGTACCTGTGGACGTACTGGCAAAGGTTTGACGGAACACTTTGGTGTTCCCCCCACTGATGTAGAAATCATTATTGGGTCTTTAACGACTAGTCTCGCAGGAGGTGGTGGCTTTTGCGCTGGTTCAGAGCTAATGGTCGAGCATCAACGTCTTTCTGGTATGGCTTATATTTACAGTGCAGCACTTCCAGCATCTTTAGCTGTCGCCGCATATGAAGCAATCTCAATTTTATCTCGCGATGGAGGCTCTATGCTTAACGATTTACGCAGCAAAAGTGCACTTTTCCATGCAAAGCTCTCAAGAAATAAGTTTTTTGAGACATCGAGTGATATTGAATCACCAATCATTCACTTGCGCTTTAAGGATAAAGATATATCGCATGACAAACAGGTCTTCCTTCTGGAAGAAATTGTAGAATTGGTAAGTTTGCTCTATCGTCACCTTAATTAGAGGACGGTAACTAACATTTTTAGTGCATTGCTGAAGGTTTCTTAATTGCTAGAGCCAAGCGTGTTGAATCATTAGAACGCGTAAAAGTTCAACCATCTTTACGTATTTGCATTTCCACAGGTCATTCTGCTGAAGAGATTGAAAAGCTTGCATTGTTGATTAAAGAGAAGACAGAGATTGTTTTCGATAAGCATAAGGTTATTAATCAAGTTTAAATGAATTGCTTAGCTTCTTATTGTCATAGAGAGTTAATGATTAGGCAGCTCAATTACAGGCTCTTTGGTCATTTTATTCTGTAATGATCCTTTTCTATATTATAATAAAATTTAATTGCATAACCTAGATCGGGATTATTATCGAATATTGCACTTTAGAAAACATTCCCTTTTGTAAGTTAAAATTTTAAGTGTACTACAACTAATGTAACAAAAGGAATCCCCGTGAAATAGACAAAATGTTTTGAGCAAGTAATGAAGGTTATAAGACAGCAAAAGTAATCTAAAGAACTAGAAAACTACATGGCTTAGCTATAACTTTTTATAGAATCTAGTCACAAAGTTTGTCAAGTAGAAAACCAACTTGGGGATGTTGATATTATATTTCATCGTTTCATGAAAGCAACATATGGAAGGAGAACAAAGCAAAAATTTCTATAAGGTTATTGAAACAATAGCAGATTATGGATCATGCCAAATCTTCATCTTCCAAAAACTTCACACAAGTAGGTTTAGGAGCAGGAATCGTAAATAACAAATGCAAACACATACTTTTGGGTTCACGTCTATAAACATGGACCAAATCATCATCCTGCATGGCTACAGCTAATAGGGATGCACCCCGATTGAACATGAAATGGCGTGGACAGATACCATGAAGCATAATCTGCATTTCAGTTCCTTCAATTACTTTACCAGTAACAGGATCAAGACGAGCTGCCCACAATGAATCACACTGACCATGATTGAGATAACGATTTGAAGCAACAAGAAAAGGACCATCATGAACCACGGCAACCTCGGCTGCACTTGGGGGTTGAGGAAACTTCGGATCCTTTTCAAGAGTCATGCTGGGGGGAAGGGTGGAGACATCTTGCAAGCATTCAAAGGTGTTGGTGTCGTAAACGAGGATTCGATTTGCCAGTTCACAAATTAAATAACAAACTGGAAGAGTTTTGTGAAAAACTATGTGTCTTGGTCCGTATCCAGCAGGAACATTTACAACAACGACTGGATCAGAAGACGTATCCTCTGCGTCGAAAATACTGAAGCGATCCAAACCCAAATCGACCGAACACACTAAATGCTTATGAGCGGTAACTTGATGAGGATGAGAGCTTGTTTGACGTTCTGGATGTAAAGATTTCCCCTCATGATGCCAAACGTGCGGCTTCTCATCCTTTGCCTTACTACGACTAATAGAAGCACTATTATAGTTCGCTGTAAGCACACTACCATTTTCTAAGACACATAGACTTGTCGGACTATGGCCATCTATAGTAAACCGGTCTACAAGGGAAAACTTCCCATTGTCCCATTCGAATACAGCAACATAGCCCTCCTCAATTTCATTAGCGACATAGAGTCGCTTACTTTTCTTTTCCCATTCAACCCATGTGGGACTAGACACACCCTCTAGCTTCTCAGTAATGGATTTAGTCTCCATGTCAAAGACCAAAACTGGTCCATCAGTGCAAGTTCCAATAACTAATTTCATCGTTGAATTTCTAAGTTAAAGAATAAAAACAATGGATATAAGGTCAGACTCTGTGCTGTTCAGTACAGTTTTCTTATTATATATAAAAAACACTTTAAAAATATATGTCTTTTATGTCAGTGTCTAAATGTTGCACCGAAGCAATTTCTACTATAATTTTACACGATTTAAAGTTAGTAATAAACAACGACCTAGCAATATATGTTCTCTAAAGAAGCAGATCCAAAAGTGTTCTTAATCTAGTAAACGAGGAACCAACTTTGAAGTCACTAAGGCTGCAATTAACGGATAGGTGTAGATGATAGATGGCGATAAGGTAAACTAGTAAATGTCAGGGCACTTCATTGATTATATTAGTAATTCAATTTTTAATATGGTATAAAAGATCATTTTGATTTAAGTAAGTTAAATTCTACTCTTGTATATTTTTCCAAGCGTAACCACAAATTTGACATGTAAATATGACTTAAAATGATAAAGAAAACTTTAGGATGAATCAAGCGTTCTAACATACGTGTGCAAAGAGCATTTAACATTTAGAAGCAAGTTGTTTTACAAACGTTTTCTGCATTTTTTTTACTGCTCGGCTTGTTCAAATATAAACCAATCTTGAATTAAATTAGTATTTTTTTCAAAATGTTATTAAAAAACAACAGCTCGAGTTAATAAGTGAGTTTTACTGTCACTTCTAAATTTTTAAAGCACTTGACATCGATGTCATTATCGAAGTTGTTTTCTTGACACCAAACTTAAGAAATACAAAACCTGTAGAAAAAATTTAGAGATTGGCACAAAGAATAGCCAGTTACTCTTATTTGATACTAGTATAATGACAACTACTACTTTGAATTTCCAAACTACACAAAAGCAAATATTGTTTACAGGAATGCTAAAATTATAGCAATCAAAACTAAATTCAATCATGAATGTATGTTATTTAACATCCTTAGAGGTATAAATCAGAAAAAAAAATAGCAACGTCAGCTTAGATCTTTTCAATCTTGAAGCGTAAAGTTTTCACCCTCTACTTCAATTCGTTTTTTTTGTTATTGAAAACGACTTGCAACTCTTGTTTGACATACGAAATTTCGAATAGAGGAAATTAAATACTGAGGAAATAAAAAGTGGAGAGGAGAATAAATTCAGAAAATGACAGGTAGGAAAACAAATAGAAAGGGGGACCAGAAAAGAGAGAAAATGAAGAAGAAAGGGAACGCATTTGCATGATTGTAAATTCCGGTAAACGTTCGGTGTTGGATAAACTGCCAAGTTTAAGTCCAAAAAAATTTTCTTCCGCAATCGTCTTACCATGAAGACAATAAACATCATGTTTCTTACTTGATGGGTCTCTGGTAGAAAATCTTTCTGTTTTTAATAGGGGTCCACTTGAATCGCTTGTACCACATACTCAGAGCGGTCAGAATAGTAAGGACAGTGATAACTTGGAATCCCATCTTCTTACGAATATCCAATTCGGGTTCGGAGGCCCAATGAAGGAAGTTTACAACGTCCTTGGCAGCTTGGGCCGTAGTGGCTGGAGTACCGTCTTCAAACTCAACGGCATCATCGAAAAGTGGGCGGGCCATAGCTATTTGAGTACCAGGAAAGAAGGGGTTGAAGTTCATACCGTCCGGAACTTCGACACCAGCAGGCGGTTCGGTATAACCGGTTAAAAGAGAGTAGATATAGTCTTGACCACCATGTCTACCACGAACGACGCAGGAAAGGTCGGGAGGTGCTGCACCGTTATTGGAGGCACGTGCAGCTTCAACATTAGGATATGGAGGTGGTAAAAAGTCGGAAAGTTTACCGGGGCGCTTAAACATGTTTCCTTCATCGTCAGGACCATCTTCATATTCAACTTCACTAGCCATTTGTTTTGCTTCATCAGCAGTATGAGTAACACCTACTAAGTGACGCCAAGCAATTAAATTGAGAGAATGGCAGGCAGAACAAACCTCACGATAAACCTGAAAACCACGACGTAAACTAGCATGATCAAAACCAGACAACACTTTGCTTTGGGGCCAATCGTGTTGGATAAAATGGAGACCTTCTTCCTTTGGAGTGCCAGCGGACAAACTTGGACCATACACGTTATAATACAAGGCTATCATGCCTACGGAAAGTAATGAGCTACTAACCAAAGCAATATTTGAACCCTTGCTATGTGTTTTTTGTGCGTTTTGGGTAAATGCCTAAACCCCGTTAATGATCGTTCTTTTGTCAAAAGCTATGCTTGCTTCCGTTTCCACGAATAGCAGCCATCACATTTCACTTACTCGAGAGCCAAGTCTCGCAAATTTTAAAAACTCATTTTTTTTCTTTACAAATTGAAACATCTTCACGTTTCGCTCTGTTTTGACTCAAATACTAGAATTTGCTTAAATTCCCTGTTCTTTATTGGGTGAGTGGAGATGGGTGTGGTTGGAAGGTGGTAGTGCGTCCGCTCCCGGGGTATGCGTAGCGTTTCCCGACGATAATTGGCATACAGGAATCCTATTCAAGTTTACAATAAAATGCATTATTTCCAACATTCATATAAAAATATCCTATGTCAAGCACTGAAATGTTGCAACCTATGTGTAACTTGTACCAACTGATATTTCAAGTAGATCATCGAAGAAATGGTTTATGGTTGAATTAAAAGAAGTGACACGATATATGAGTACTAAATGCAATAATTAATTACAGAATGTAATCCATACTCTGTACCGGCAATGCTGTAAGTATAAAAATTTTAGATTCCACCATACTATGTATCGATCGGAATCCGCCAATTAGGTACTTTGCAATTGGCAAAGACGAGCAGGTGAATAAAGGTATCTCTAGCAATTTACTTTATTAGTATTTGTTTAAAAAAGTGACTCCCGAAAAAGTCGAGAAAGAAGATTGAGTTTAGAAGCAAGAATAGGTTTGAAGCAGAGATTTAGACATAAGAGTTTGAAATGTCAATTTGAATACTGAAAGATAATTTATAATAGTTTGCAATTTTTTGTTATTTCCTTAAAGAAGGTGTAAAAGTTAGTCAGCTCCTTGTTGTTTTGTAATTATAAAATGTGAATTCCTTATTTTTAATCCATAATAAATAGATAAACTAATAATAAAAGGCAAAGAGACAATGAAGCTTTTGAAGAAAAATATTAGTTAATTGGGCATATCAAAAACAGAATACAATGCCTCTCATGATCATGTTTTGAAAAGATATCGATGAAAGTAAAATATTAACACGAAAGGTATCCGGTCGTAGTAAAAATACAATGCATGCTGTATTTTTCAAAAGAAACTGACAAATGCGACGAAAATTAAAGAGAAAAGAATGTTAAAATTAAAGAAGGAGATGCGACAAAAACGAAAGCGTCTGAAAATGGAAATGTTTCTGCGTGACAAAATTAGATTGCCATCCAAAAATGAAATGAAAAAGGATACGTAAAAGATAAAGCAAATTAATAAAAACCAAATTCTAAAGTAAGCACGTATCTCCTAGATAAAAGAAAGATTTTGTAAAAATTGATCCAATAAATAAATACCTTTAACCGTGATAAAAAGAGACACATTAGTCAAAAAAAAATGAAAGAGAAATAACTTAAGTTCAAAAAGTCGATTAGTAACGGAAGTCATTGGAATATCCGTAATATCGTGTATTCATTTTGATTTTGGGGAGGACTCCATACTAGACCGCAAACTGGTGAAATCCATTATGGATTCAATCGATGGAATATCCTGGTGGTCAGTTAAGTTGAATTTTGCAACGACAGGTTCAAGGACTTTCTGAATGGTATCGTAAAAGGTAGCTTGAATTTGAGCAAATGCTAATATACATTCGTCGGTAACATTACGCGCCATCTCCAAAAAAAGAGGAAGTTCTTCTAAAAGGCAATTACTAAGTAAAGGGAAGCTTTCAAGGTCCTCTTCAAAAACCTGAGATTGGCGTCGCTTGGAAAATGCTGTAGCTTTTTTGATCCATACATCGGTAACACAAAGGGGGTTTCGGAAGAAAAGAATACCATTGGAAATAGGTCTCAAAACGGATGTTTGACATTGCTCTGTCAAACGAAGCACTGCACCCTTGGCAATGTTGTCTAATGCTACACTAATGAGAGCCCATTTGTCTGCAGATTTAGTGTCTTTACAAAACACAGAATAGGCTTCGACGAAGGTAAAGAATTTTAGGTAATGATATCTGGAGAATTTTAACCAATCACAGATAGCACTTCGTAAATTTAAAAGATTGGTATAGGATGAAGACAGTTGATGGACAAACGCTAGAATGGGCTCATGTTCAGGTACGTAGAAAATGTTTGTAGAATTTTGAAGCTAAAAAACAATTAGTCGAAAAATTTAAAGATAGAAAATCATTGAACCCGACGTACCTTTGCAATTTTCTTGTCAATTGAATCTGTGGAGAGAAGTAAGACCTCTTGGGAATTCGAGACGCTATCCAGGGCTGTAATTATAATATCTCGTCTCCTTTTTAACTCATTCATTCTTTGGCTAGCGATCTCAGATTTGTGACAAGCTTCCCCGAGCAACACATAGTCGGAAATGATACCCAGTGAAGCAGATCGGTAAAGCTGATTTAGTAAAAGCGGATACTTCAGAAAACGCTGCACAGGCTTTACTAAAAAACTATCTAAATTCCAAGAGTTACTTTCAATTTTTGCCATGCTATCACATTCCTGCAAATATTCTGAGATTGATGAGTTCTTCATCCATTTTTCCACCTTTTTGCCAATGTTTTCTTGAATCACGCAGTATCGACCATAGACAGCAGATAGCTTGGGCAACCATGAAAGAAATAGTTGTGCAACGGAAGGCTTAGGCTTCAAACAGGCATCTTGATCATCCAAAATGTAATTGATTTCGTCGTTCAAGGATTTGTGCATTTCGATTTCGAAAAGTGATGCTTGCTTGCACAATACCAGAAAAATCTCAAACACATCTTTCCATTCGCTTTTTTTTACTCGGTCCGATAATCGGTCAGCATAGTACCGTTGAGCTACATGCAGATCATGAACGTAAGCGGCTTCTGAATCACGAAATTCCTCCAGAACAGAAATAATGGCTTTTTGTTTACTCCTCATAGCAATCGTCGATTCTGTGGTAGTGCTACAACTAGTTCTTGTCGACCTTGTTTCAGTTTCATGTTGACTTAACGCTATGGTCCAGTCAGGCCGTAATTTCAAAGTATCTTCTAAAGTGTGTGTCGAATTGGCTATAGGCAAGCTATCTGAAACAACTCTTTTTCCACGGCTTTGGAACATCCTTGGGTTACTCATCTTTAATCGGCTGTTGATTCAATGAGTTATCTACTCAAACGCGGGCACTTAGGAGTTCGTAGCGCGTTTGATTAGATCTCACAAAGCTAAAACAGAGTAGCAAGGCCGTTGATGAGTCGATTTCTTCTTTAAATACAATGCTAATTTAATCCAAAGAGTAACGCTTTTATCAATGAAATAGTTGAATAGCTGTTTTCTTTGTTGTTGCGGACGGCAAGAATAACCAGGTTACCTTAGTGGATATAGGAAAGAATTCCGCTTTTGAAAGAATGACTACAATGATATTGTACTTTATCAACATAAGCAAAGTTATTTGTACATAAATTATTTTCTTTTCTTATTTTTTAAAACTAACTAGTGGTCTTTGGGGATGCATTAAGTATTTGCTTAAAATATCGAACGTAAACAATACTTAGAAAATTAATGATATACACCATAAAATCGACGAAGTAGCCAACCGAGAAACAAATGATAATATTGGTAAGCTTTTTTTTGGATTAATGAGTTTTTCTTTAATTTTTTTTCTATTTATTTGCATTTTTTAAATTTTTTTTATTATTACTACTAAAAGCATCAATCTCATATCAAAATTAATTATTATGTTAAATATTTAAATAAACAAGTCAGTATTAGAAAACTTATTATACACTCGGTTTAAAAATGATTAGAAATTGAAGTATGGCTTGCACATTTATTTATATAATCTACTAAAAATTTATGTTTACCACTCAAAAGGATATGTTTTGATTGAGTATATCATTCATAGAAAATGCAAAAACCAATTTTAGAACATAAACAATTATATTTTTAAAAATTCACAGCTATATTTGCATCAGCCGGGAGTCGAACCCGGAGCTAGAGCATGGGAAGCTCCAATGTTACCGCTACACCACTAATGCATTCAGATATTTAGACTGATGTTGCAATCTATATAGTAATTTAGAAAGGATTGTTATTGTTGAGTCTGATGAAATTCTGTTTGTTGAACATTTCAAAAATGTTGCATATCAGTTAGCCATGAGTTGGGCTCTTAATATGATGTTCCAGCCTTTTAAGACTGCATACAGAAAATAATAATTAACTACGATATGGTCGCATTTTAACTGTATGAAACTTTTTTTACAAGAGGTTATTAGAAAATTCAATTGGAGGAAATCCCACAGTGTATCAAAACAGTTGCTGTTAAAACTTACTTTACACTTAACTCGTAAACATTCAACATTTTAACGTTCGATTTTCGAGTAGCAGCTTCAAAAAAGTGCTCGTTAATTTTTAACACATAAAAATGTGTAAACAAAGCAGCCACATAACCGATGTCTTACATATTCCTTCTGTACCCGTTGATATCCCAATTGAAGAAGGGATTTTAGTTGTAGCAAACAAAAACAAACGATAATAACAAAATAAAAATGATATTATACCACTTAACCCATGAATAGCTAAATTATAGTAAATTTTTAAATTAAGAAAAATTTTTTTTAAGCAGGACCAATTAATGGCGACGAGAGCGCTTGATTTTTTTTGAGGTATTTCTCACTTGCTTGGAAGTAAGCTTCTTTTCCTTTTCTCCCTCTTCAACAAGCCATTGTGTCTCTAATTCCTTATTTTTACCCTTATAACCCCATTTTGGTACCCATTCACCAGATGCTTCATCAAACACCAACCTGCCTTCCCGCTTCTTAGGAGCAATACCTTTAATACGAGCAAACCGTTGCCATTTGGTTTCGGGCTTGGGTTTAGGTAAAGGTTTAGCACGAGGAAGAGGTGTAACAGTTTCAGGAAGCTGTAAAAGGACGCCATCTGATGTACGCTCCTTAGGCAAGGAAATCATTTTGTTCACCAATTGTTGAACGTTATCTCTACTGAGAGAAAAAAGGAATGATTCTTTCTCTGAACCGCTAAGCTTAGTTTCATCTAAGGGAGAAATATCAAATGCAGCCATATTTCCCAAATCGAAATCTAGAGGAATGGAGTTTTCTATTTGTGCAGACATGATTAACGAAATAGGGACAAGGAAAAAAAAAGGGTTGATAATACAATTAAGTGACAAAAAGTTCTCAAAAAAGACTGCAAAATTGATTTGTTAAAAAGTTGGTTCAGGATACGAAATTCTTCTTTCAAACTCCAAAATTTTTATCAAACTACTGAATATATAAGAGAAAAAGCTCTCTTTCAGTTCAGCAATCTACTGTTTTTACTTTCTTTATGACAAACGAAGAAAGTAAGAAAACTTTTACGATTCTTTAGTTTTTGCAAAAGTAGAGACACTTATTAGCAATACGTTAGTTCTCTTTATTACTGAACGCCAAATCTACCCTATTAAAAAATATTAGCAATGCGCTAAGAGCTCAGTAAATACTTACCATCCGGAAGCAGTCAGTCTCTTCATTTACGTGAGAACAGATATGTATACTTAAGATTTACGAGAAAAAAATACCTCTAACAAAATGCTACCGAAGTTTAGAAGCAGAAGTAGTATTATTAAGAATACAGAGAGAATTTCTAATATCCTGTCCGGTGGAAAACTGACTGTTTGCGGTAGTAAACTGGGAGGACTCTACACTTTTGAAAAATGCACATTTAACAAATACTATTCATCCTCACAATACCAGCATACGGGTAGACCTGTTGGAGGAAATATACATTCAAGCTCTAACCAGCAGCGTCAAAAAAATTCGGAAGCGCCAAGAATTAATGAAATTCCCCCCTCAACTTCGTCAGTAGAGAAATCGACGACTATTCCCAATAGTAGCGTTGTATTGGATCATCTCTTAAATGAAGGAGAAAATACTTTAGAAGAGGTGAAGCCCTCTGAAATTCATCCGCATATGTCTTGGTCCAGCAAGTCTGAAGGTAAGATGTTTAAAATCCCCGAGGAATTGCTTAATAAACTTAATGGATTTGGGGCTTTAGAAAAACAAAAAAAAAGTTTCTCCTTTTTTACCAGTGCTTCCCTTTTGCACAGGAAAATTACAACTGAATTAGTGAATGTACTGCAGCGCTCCAAAGACCAGGGTACGAAGGACGGACGTTTTCTTCTTGATGGTGCTCCAGGTTCAGGAAGAAGTATTGCTCTCATACAAGCTGAACTTTTCGCCTTATCACAACCTAATTTTATAGTCTTGCCAGTCCATAACTGCGAAGGATGGGTAAATTCAACGAGTAGTTATGGTTATGATGAGCAACTCAAGTTGTGGGTGCAACCAGATTTAATTAAGGGATTTCTAACTTCTGTTATGAAAACTAATTCTGATAAACTTAAGAAGCTAAAGACCTTTGAAAGTCATGAGTTGCTTCAGAACGAATGCATTCCTGCTGGTACCGATTTACTTTCCTTTCTTCATAAGCTAATTGCTTCCTCGAACGCTCCTAAATCTCTGGAAATATTTTTACAAGAACTCAATAACAATACCAAGTCAAATTCCAATATGAAGGTGTTATTAGTGATCGATAATATTTCTATTTTATCGGTCGTTACCAAGTATAAGGACAAAAAGAACAACTTCCTTCCCCCTAAAGACTTTTACTTTATTAATTTACTTTTCAAATATATTTCGGGTTCGCTTACTTTTAATCGTGGTACTGTTTTAGCTGCTACTTCTAGCCAACCGCGTGTTTCTACCCCGTCATTGGATATAGCTCTTGGAGTAGCTCACAGAAATCCTTACAAATCTTCTGATGAGACTATATTAGATTCATTACAGTCCGTGCATATTCTTAACATGGAGCCTTACACTTTAGATGAGTCACGTCGCATGATGGAGTATTTGGTATCATCCAACGTTTGCCTTGAAAAGGTTGATAATTATTTGCAAAATCATGTCCTTAGTGGTGGTAATCCGCGAAAGTTTTTTGATGCTTGCACACGTCTAGCATGATTGAGATATTCAAAAATTTCTATCCACTACAACTCCTTTAACGCGGTTTTATTTTTCTATTTTCTATTCTCATGTTGTTCCAAATATGTATCATCTCGTATTAGGCTTTTTTCCGTTTTACTCCTGGAATCGTACCTTTTTCACTATTCCCCCTAATGAATAATCTAAATTAGTTTCGCTTATAATTGATAGTAGTAGAAAGATTGGTGATTCTACTCGTGTAATGTTATTAGTTTAAAGATACTTTGCAAAACATTTATTAGCTATCATTATATAAAAAAAATCCTATAATTATAAATATTAATCAATATTTGCGGTCACTATTTATTTAAAACGTTATGATCAGTAGGACACTTTGCATATATATAGTTATGCTTAATGGTTACTTGTAACTTGCATGACCGAACACCATACCCCCAAAAGCAGGATTCTTCGCTTTCTAGAGAATCAATATGTATACCTATGTACCTTAAATGATTATGTACAACTTGTTTTGAGAGGGTCGCCGGCAAGCTCGTATAGCAATATATGCGAACGCTTGAGAAGCGATGTACAAACGTCCTTTTCTATTTTTCTTCATTCGACTGTAGTCGGCTTCGACAGTAAGCCAGATGAAGGTGTTCAATTTTCTTCTCCAAAATGCTCACAGTCAGAGGTATATATATTTTTGTTTTGATTTTTTTCTATTCGGGATAGCTAATATATGGGCAGCTAATAGCGAATGTTGTAAAACAGATGTTCGATGAAAGTTTTGAGCGTCGAAGGAATCTACTGATGAAAGGGTTTTCCATGGTAAGGTATTCTAATTGTGAAATATTTACCTGCAATTACTGTTTCAAAGAGATTGTATTTAACCGATAAAGAATCATGAAGATTTTCGAGCCATGCATGTAAACGGAGTACAAAATGATCTCGTTTCTACTTTTCCTAATTACCTTATATCTATACTTGAGTCAAAAAATTGGCAACTTTTGTTAGAAATGTAAATACCGGTTAAGATGTTGCGCACTTTGAACAAGACTGACAAGTATAGTATCGGCAGTGATGCCATGCATTACTTATTATCCAAAGGAAGTATTTTTGAGGCTCTTCCAAATGACAATTACCTTCAGATTTCTGGCATACCACTTTTTAAAAATAATGTGTTTGAGGAAACTGTGTCAAAAAAAAGAAAGCGAACCATTGAAACATCCATTACTCAAAATAAAAGCGCCCGCAAAGAAGTTTCCTGGAATAGCATTTCAATTAGTAGGTTTAGCATTTTTTACAGGTCATCCTATAAGAAGTTTAAGCAAGGTAACTAATACTGTTATCCTTCATAACTAATTTTAGATCTATATTTTAACTTACACTCTATTTGTGATCGGAACACAGTACACATGTGGCTTCAATGGATTTTTCCAAGGCAATTTGGACTTATAAACGCATTTCAAGTGAAGCAATTGCACAAAGTGATTCCACTGGTATCACAGAGTACAGTTGTGCCCAAACGTCTCCTAAAGGTATACCCTTTAATTGAACAAACAGCAAAGCGACTCCATCGTATTTCTCTATCAAAAGTTTACAACCATTATTGCCCATATATTGACACCCACGATGATGAAAAAATCCTTAGTTATTCCTTAAAGCCGAACCAGGTGTTTGCGTTTCTTCGATCCATTCTTGTTCGAGTGTTTCCTAAATTAATCTGGGGTAACCAAAGGATATTTGAGATAATATTAAAAGGTATTGTATAAAATTTATTACCACTAACGATTTTACCAGACCTCGAAACTTTCTTGAAATTATCGAGATACGAGTCTTTTAGTTTACATTATTTAATGAGTAACATAAAGGTAATATGCCAAATTTTTTTACCATTAATTAACAATCAGATTTCAGAAATTGAATGGCTAGTCCTTGGAAAAAGGTCAAATGCGAAAATGTGCTTAAGTGATTTTGAGAAACGCAAGCAAATATTTGCGGAATTCATCTACTGGCTATACAATTCGTTTATAATACCTATTTTACAATCTTTTTTTTATATCACTGAATCAAGTGATTTACGAAATCGAACTGTTTATTTTAGAAAAGATATTTGGAAACTCTTGTGCCGACCCTTTATTACATCAATGAAAATGGAAGCGTTTGAAAAAATAAACGAGGTATTTTAAAGTATTTTTTGCAAAAAGCTAATATTTTCAGAACAATGTTAGGATGGATACTCAGAAAACTACTTTGCCTCCAGCAGTTATTCGTCTATTACCTAAGAAGAATACCTTTCGTCTCATTACGAATTTAAGAAAAAGATTCTTAATAAAGGTATTAATTTTTGGTCATCAATGTACTTTACTTCTAATCTATTATTAGCAGATGGGTTCAAACAAAAAAATGTTAGTCAGTACGAACCAAACTTTACGACCTGTGGCATCGATACTGAAACATTTAATCAATGAAGAAAGTAGTGGTATTCCATTTAACTTGGAGGTTTACATGAAGCTTCTTACTTTTAAGAAGGATCTTCTTAAGCACCGAATGTTTGGGTAATTATATAATGCGCGATTCCTCATTATTAATTTTGCAGGCGTAAGAAGTATTTTGTACGGATAGATATAAAATCCTGTTATGATCGAATAAAGCAAGATTTGATGTTTCGGATTGTTAAAAAGAAACTCAAGGATCCCGAATTTGTAATTCGAAAGTATGCAACCATACATGCAACAAGTGACCGAGCTACAAAAAACTTTGTTAGTGAGGCGTTTTCCTATTGTAAGTTTATTTTTTCATTGGAATTTTTTAACAAATTCTTTTTTAGTTGATATGGTGCCTTTTGAAAAAGTCGTGCAGTTACTTTCTATGAAAACATCAGATACTTTGTTTGTTGATTTTGTGGATTATTGGACCAAAAGTTCTTCTGAAATTTTTAAAATGCTCAAGGAACATCTCTCTGGACACATTGTTAAGGTATACCAATTGTTGAATTGTAATAACACTAATGAAACTAGATAGGAAATTCTCAATACCTTCAAAAAGTTGGTATCCCTCAGGGCTCAATTCTGTCATCTTTTTTGTGTCATTTCTATATGGAAGATTTGATTGATGAATACCTATCGTTTACGAAAAAGAAAGGATCAGTGTTGTTACGAGTAGTCGACGATTTCCTCTTTATAACAGTTAATAAAAAGGATGCAAAAAAATTTTTGAATTTATCTTTAAGAGGTGAGTTGCTGTCATTCCTAAGTTCTAACCGTTGAAGGATTTGAGAAACACAATTTTTCTACGAGCCTGGAGAAAACAGTAATAAACTTTGAAAATAGTAATGGGATAATAAACAATACTTTTTTTAATGAAAGCAAGAAAAGAATGCCATTCTTCGGTTTCTCTGTGAACATGAGGTCTCTTGATACATTGTTAGCATGTCCTAAAATTGATGAAGCCTTATTTAACTCTACATCTGTAGAGCTGACGAAACATATGGGGAAATCTTTTTTTTACAAAATTCTAAGGTATACTGTGTAACTGAATAATAGCTGACAAATAATCAGATCGAGCCTTGCATCCTTTGCACAAGTATTTATTGACATTACCCACAATTCAAAATTCAATTCTTGCTGCAATATATATAGGCTAGGATACTCTATGTGTATGAGAGCACAAGCATACTTAAAAAGGATGAAGGATATATTTATTCCCCAAAGAATGTTCATAACGGGTGAGTACTTATTTTAACTAGAAAAGTCATTAATTAACCTTAGATCTTTTGAATGTTATTGGAAGAAAAATTTGGAAAAAGTTGGCCGAAATATTAGGATATACGAGTAGGCGTTTCTTGTCCTCTGCAGAAGTCAAATGGTACGTGTCGGTCTCGAGACTTCAGCAATATTGACACATCAGGCTTTTTTGTCTTGGAATGAGAGATGGTTTGAAACCCTCTTTCAAATATCATCCATGCTTCGAACAGCTAATATACCAATTTCAGTCATTGACTGATCTTATCAAGCCGCTAAGACCAGTTTTGCGACAGGTGTTATTTTTACATAGAAGAATAGCTGATTAATGTCATTTTCAATTTATTATATACATCCTTTATTACTGGTGTCTTAAACAATATTATTACTAAGTATAGCTGACCCCCAAAGCAAGCATACTATAGGATTTCTAGTAAAGTAAAATTAATCTCGTTATTAGTTTTGATTGACTTGTCTTTATCCTTATACTTTTAAGAAAGATTGACAGTGGTTGCTGACTACTGCCCACATGCCCATTAAACGGGAGTGGTTAAACATTAAAAGTAATACATGAGGCTAATCTCCTTTCATTTAGAATAAGGAAAGTGGTTTTCTATAATGAATAATGCCCGCACTAATGCAAAAAGACGAAGATTATCTTCTAAACAAGGGGGATTAAGCATATCCGAAGGAAAAGAGAGTAATATACCCAGTGTTGTTGAAGAAAGCAAGGATAATTTGGAACAAGCTTCTGCAGATGACAGGCTAAATTTTGGTGACCGAATTTTGGTAAAAGCCCCAGGTTATCCATGGTGGCCGGCCTTGCTACTGAGACGAAAAGAAACTAAGGATAGTTTGAATACTAATAGCTCATTTAATGTCTTATATAAGGTTTTGTTTTTTCCTGACTTCAATTTTGCATGGGTGAAAAGAAATAGTGTTAAGCCATTATTGGATTCCGAAATAGCCAAATTTCTTGGTTCCTCAAAGCGGAAGTCTAAAGAACTTATTGAAGCTTATGAGGCTTCAAAAACTCCTCCTGATTTAAAGGAGGAATCTTCCACCGATGAGGAAATGGATAGCTTATCAGCTGCTGAGGAGAAGCCTAATTTTTTGCAAAAAAGAAAATATCATTGGGAGACATCTCTTGATGAATCAGATGCGGAGAGTATCTCCAGCGGATCCTTGATGTCAATAACTTCTATTTCTGAAATGTATGGTCCTACTGTCGCTTCGACTTCTCGTAGCTCTACGCAGTTAAGTGACCAAAGGTACCCACTTTCAAGTAATTTTGATCATAGGGGAGAAGCAAAAGGAAAAGGAAAGCAACCTTTAAAAAACCCGCAAGAGAGGGGCCGTATATCTCCTTCCTCACCTTTGAATGACCAGACGAAAGCACTAATGCAGCGACTACTTTTTTTTCGCCATAAGCTACAAAAAGCATTTCTTTCGCCGGATCATTTGATAGTTGAAGAAGATTTTTATAACGCCAGTAAATATCTAAACGCAATAAGTGATATCCCGTTCCTGAACTACGAATTGATTACTTCTACTAAATTGGCAAAGGTCCTGAAGAGAATTGCTTTTTTGGAGCATTTAGAGAATGACGAACTTTATGATATTAGGCAGAAATGTAAAAATTTGCTTTACAGTTGGGCTATGTTTCTTCCAAACGAACCATCGATAAAAGGCATGTAGTGTTTCTCAACGTCAATAGAAGCTGATTTCCTATTACACACGACACCCTTTTACTTATGCTTTGGAGTACCGGTATTGCATACCAGATCGGTGGGAAGCAAGTTGTTATCATGAATACTCTAAGTAAGATGCGAAGCGCTAGTTTGCCGGTTGTTTAAATTTAATGTTATCATCTAGATACAATTTTTACAGTGTATTTTAGCAGTTAAGTTTACGTTAAATTAGTATTTGTGGCTATTCACACAAGAAGGTAAAATTCACATTTCTTTGGCAATATACATTGTTCAGTTGATGGTTCCTTTTTTTTTTGAAAGCGGCCTACAAGATATATTTCTAATTCACGTGCCTTTAGAAAATTGCCTCTATTTGTCTATATATTAATTAACGAAAAATATCAAAAACTTTAAGCAGCAAAAATTAAGTACTACAATTTCATCCAATACGACTATACCTTTAGTATCTTCGTATTCTTTTTTTTTTGTCTCCTAAGTCAGTTTATCTGTCTTCACAATTTTTACGAAGCATTGGATTCTTCAAAAATCTATAAAACGCTACAAGGCTTTAGTGCGCTAATTTAATACGAAGATGTAGACTTCAAAAAAAATGTACGACAAAGAACAGTTACCATATGCATTGAGATTATAAGCTACATATACTAGTGAAATACACAAGAAAGGAATTTCATTTTCTACTCAGAGATTAGGATTCATTTTTACTAGTCAAAGAAAAGAATTACTCCTCTTCGGCTTCTTCACCTTCACCACCCTCTTGTTGAGAGCGGAGACGCTTTCTCTTGCAGCGACCAGGGCGACCACCACCATATGGAGAGGAAAGAGCAAAGTCGATATGCTTTTGGGCATCCAAACGGACAACGAAGGAAGGAACATTGACAATTTGCTTACCAACACGGATGTGACGTTGGAAGATCAACACACGTGCATGATGGATGGACTTAGCCAAACCAAGCTTAAAGACTTGAGTTTGCAAACGACGCTCCAAAAAGTCCTCGATACGGAGAGCCAACACATAATCAAGCTTCATACGGGACTCATCCAAAATGCCCAAACGAACAAGACGACGAATGATGGCATTTCCCTCGAAAAGACGCTTAGGATCCTTCTCGTCAAGGGTCAAAAGCTCACGAGCAGCACGACGGATTTTAGAAAGGGTAAGTGCTACACGCCAAATTTCATGCTTATTTCTCAAACCATATTCACCAGCAAGCTTGAGCTCGGCATCTAGACGGGCCGACTCGAAGGGACGACGAGGAACCTTGTAAGTCTTGGATTGCTTACGAGGAGCAGAAGGCATTGTTTGTTTGGTGCTTTGCGCAACCTACCTTTGCTATGTATTTTCAAGAAGGCACAACAGTGACGGCTTTTTGAGATACTGTAGTATTAGGTTAGGGTTTTGTCCCATCACCATCCCGTACCGATATCCTTACTACACACTATTCCTACTAACCCTCTAGCTTATATCCTTGTGAAGGAAAAGCAGAAGTTAGATTTGTAAATAGAAGGTGTTGTTTATTTTTTCTAAAATAGAAGATCACATATGTAAGGGATACACTGTATCTTGTGAGTGCGTATTAAACTCTATTTGAAGATATTAATTGCACAATCCTGTGAGTGTTGTGCTGTTACTGTCTCTTTTTTGGTTTTTCTCTGAAATTGATCATAATTATTGACGATTTTACTTTTTTTCGAGTTTCAAAATATAAAAAACAAGTTTTTTTTTAGTAGTTCATCTTACATGGGTGGTGAACTTCTGAATACTTTAGACTATACATACAATTTAGACGTACATATACGTACTTACATAAAGAAAGAGGATTTCGATTACTTCATTTGTTTAGATAAGTCGAAAAATCTATTTTTGCTAGAATATTGATCTTTATTTTCTTCTCTCATTTCTCTCTATTTTATTTCTGAAGGATTGATCAAAAAATGGGTTTACCAGTTCATAACCAGCCCCATAAAGCACACTCGGGCTCTCCCGCATCTACCTTTTCCGCTGCTCTGGTTTCTTCTGCCATTAGCAATGTTATTGGGTATCCTCTTGACTCGATTAAAGTTCGACAGCAAACTTACAATTTCCCAACCATTCGCTCTTGTTTCCAAAACGCTGTTAAAAACGAGGGATTAAAAGGTTTGTATCGTGGTCTTACTCTACCATTGATATCAGCCACTCTATCGAGGTCAGTATCATTTACGGTGTATGATTCCTTAAAACTTACATTTGCTCATGTGGATCCTACACTTCGGTATTTCATTTCCGGGCTTGGGACTGGTACTTTTATATCACTTTTTGCTTGTCCATTCGAGTATTCAAAGTTATATTCACAAATTGACATGCTTCTTCGCAAAACAAATATGGGCCGTCGGCAAGAGACAAATTCCAAGCTAAGTGTCAGACCTCCCTTGTCATCTTTCCAGAGCGCTTCTGACATTGTTCGGAGGTATGGATTTACTGCATTATGGAATGGGTATCGTTATCATCTAACCAGAGACGCTCTAGGATCGGCTTGTTATTTTACAATATACGAAACCTTTAAGAAAAATCTGATAGCGAATGATGTGAAGCCGCATTTTGCTTATGCCTTCTCTGGTGCTTTTTGCGGCGCTTTGTCTTGGATTTTGGTATTCCCGGTGGATACAGCCAAATCCATTGTACAAAGAAATACACTCTTATCAATTAAAACCCCTTTGTCTTCCATTCCTTGGTTATCGTTTACTATATATCGAGGTATAGGTATTTCATTGATGCGAAGCGCTCTTATAAATTCTTGCAATTTTACGCTTTTTGAATTATTTCGGGAAACTAAAGTATTAAGCAAATAGTTTTATTCTAGTTTTACGAAGTCTTTGTTGTCCATTGAGTCGATAACCCGTCGGAATGCATTTCTATACATATTTTAACTTGCATTCGACTTGCGGTTGAAGTTTAATCACATTTTAGAACTGGTTTTGTCGTATATATTTAAAGTCCCATGGAATACTTTTACAATTTTTTTGATGCTATTTATTTTTTATTAAAAGCATTTTTACCTTCAAAAACTCCCCTCTCATCACTTTTCATATCATGTGCTGCTGTTAGTTTGACAGTAATTCCACTGAACTTGTTATACATTTCACGAGTTAACCGTTTCAATCTGAAAGTATATTTTCTTTTCCTCTTTTCCCTGTTTTTTTTTGTTTTGTTTTGCTTTTTACGTCCTGTTTTGGTTAATCCAACTCTTTCAATATCTGTATGTACCTACGCTTTTTTTTCTTGTATAGTTGAATTTTGTTTTGTAGATTTTTGGTAGAGGTGTAAATTGGATGAAATTTTTGAGACTAATAGTCCTTCTATTTCAGCGATTGTTTATTTGGGCATTTAAAACTTTAGCTATTAGATTTAGTATGTTTAATGTACTTTCGGACAATGCTGGCTTTCTTACTCAATACATGCTACCTAAGTGAGTTACCACTACCATCCACATATATTGTGAAGGAAGAACAATGTCTCGAATTTTGGTACGTTATACATTGCTTTTTTTAAGAATTTAGGAGCTAATATATAGAAATCACTAAGTCGTAGTTATTCGACCACCTCCCCTCGTCTTTACGGTATGAAATGACATTTTGATTTTGATGAGATTACTAATGGCAATTTAGTCGATGTAGTACAGGGTTTATATATTTCTTCTTTAAGTATGTTATTATATTCTCTTAATTTACCAATTTCTTACACGTCGTGTCTTAGAATCATATAAGCCTAAAGCTGTCCCTTCCGAAACGGCAGCTGAAGTAAAGGAATGGTCCATGCCTAGCGCTCCTACTGCTCCAAAATACGATGTTGACTTTACTTCTGCTTTAAACTCTTACAAGTATGAGGGAGAAACCATTCCCACTAAGGCTGCTGGAGAAAGCAACAAATTTGACTTTCTTGAATCAGTATGTATCTCTTCCTTTACATTGCATCAGCTAACTTTTCCTTCAGTATGAGAATGAAAAAGAACATTAAATTTATTCACTGCTTTTCCTATGCTCAATTGGAAGATGTTTGGTAATTAACTTTGATTAAATTTTGCCTTTTATTTTCCGATTATGAATTTACATTTTCATCTACGTCGTTGAGATTTGATTTTATATCTATTTCATGCCTTTGTCTGATCCTTCTTTTGATTGACCACGAACGTGGATGTATCTCTATAACTCCCGTCTCACTATGATTTATATTCTAGGTTAACGTATCCTTTTTCTGCTTTCTAAATGTCTTTGAACATAGCTGAATTCAATGCTTAGTCGTCTCTTCGATTACGGCACGAAACAGTTGTTGCCTTGATTGATAGAAAACCACTTTCATTGAGTTGAGATGTTTTTCTCTTTGCAAAGTATTTCTATTGAGTTCACATTTGGATTTTTTTTTTCAATTTATATCAACTCAATACAATTGCTTTTATTCAACAATAAGGATTAGCTTGATAAAATTTGATGTCTACTGTGGGTCATTAAAAATATCAGTAAAGTTCACAGTAGTTTTCTTGGAATTGTAATTTTTTTTCTTAAAAAAATATATAATTCACTATTATAAGGTATTTAGTATATTTTCATGCCTAGTCTCATCGTTTTGCCGATTGAGGCTTCATATATAGCAGTAGTATAACTTGCTTAGTACTATCCACCTCACATCCAACATGGAGCAAGTCATTCAGAATAATTGCTCTGAAGTAGACCCTCATGTCCTCAGCTACTGCACTGGATATGCTAATGATGCTATTAAAGATGTAGATGAGGCTTCAGACCATACGATCTCTCTCATTCGTAATTTATTGCTAGATGCTGGCGCTCGTGAGGAAGCGGTACAGCTCATACAAAACGAACTAGAGAAACAATTTAAAGAAAGAGAGGAACATCTAGATACATTACAAACGAATGGACTTGTTCGTTTGAAGGAGACTATTCGAATGGATTCCCAATCCGAAATTTCGTCAACTATGGGTTTGGTTGGCGAAAAGATGGAATTAGATGCTGTAAAGGGCCGTAAGGTTGAATCTAGGGTAGATAGAAGAAAATTAGAGAAGGCTGAACGGAAGATTCGTGCCAAATGGGAGAAACGTACTATCAAAGCAGAATACGAATCTTCAAAGTTGGTTCAACCCGAACAAAAGTCTTATGAAGAGTTTTACATGGCTGTAAATCCTCTAGATTTATCCGGAAGTAACCAAGGAAAATCGAAAGATATTAAAATTGATGGAATTGATCTTGCTTTTGCTGGTCATCGTATATTGACTGGTGCTTCGTTGACACTTGCACAGGGTAGACGATACGGTTTAACTGGTCGCAACGGTATCGGTAAATCTACTCTTCTACGTGCTCTTTCTCGCCGTGAAATTGCGATTCCTACCCATATTACCATTCTTCATGTTGAGCAAGAAATGACAGGTGATGATACACCTGCCCTACAGTCAGTTTTGGATGCCGATGTTTGGCGCAAGTATTTGATTCAGGACCAGGAAAAGATAACTAATCGTCTATCAACGATTGAAAAAGAATTGGAAGAACTTAGTAAAGACCAAACTGCTGATCAAGCTATTTCCCGTCGCCTTGAGCGTGAACGAGACGAACTTGATTTACGGTTGTTAGATATTCAAAATAAGCTTTCCGAGATGGACTCTGATAGAGCAGAATCACGCGCTGCTACTATTTTAGCTGGTCTTGGATTTACTCAAGAAATGCAAAGCCATGCTACCAAGACTTTTTCAGGTGGTTGGCGTATGCGTTTGTCATTGGCACGTGCTCTGTTTTGTCAACCAGATTTACTACTTTTGGATGAACCTTCGAACATGCTTGACGTTCCCTCAATTGCTTTCTTATCTGAATATTTACAAACTTATAAAAATATCGTTTTAGTCGTTTCACACGATCGTTCTTTCTTGAATGAAGTTGCTACTGATATTATTCATCAACACTCTGAGCGCTTGGATTACTATAAGGGTAATTTTAGTCAATTCTATGCTACTCGTGAAGAACGTTGCAAAAATCAACTTCGTGAATATGAAAAGCAAATGGAATACCGCAAACATTTGCAATCATTCATTGACAAATTTCGTTATAATGCTGCCAAATCATCCGAAGCACAAAGTCGTATTAAGAAGTTGGAAAAACTGCCGATCCTTGAAAAGCCTCAAACTGAGGAAGAAGTTGAGTTTGAATTTCCACCTGTGGAAAAAATATCTCCTCCTATCTTACAAATGTCTGATGTCAATTTTGAGTATGTTCCAGGTCACCCTATTCTCAAACATGTTGATATTGATGTTCAAATGGATTCTCGTATCGGTGTGGTTGGTCCCAACGGTGCTGGTAAATCAACAATGCTTAAGCTTCTTATCGAACAACTTCATCCAACATCTGGTATAGTTAGTCGGCACCCCCGACTTCGTATTGCATACTTTGCACAACATCATGTCGATACTTTGGACTTAAACTTGAATGCCTTAAGCTTTTTAGCTAAGACATTTCCTGGCAAAGGTGAAGAAGAATACCGTCGTCATCTTGGCGCTTTTGGTGTTAGTGGACCTCTTGCATTGCAAAAAATGATCACGCTTTCTGGTGGTCAGAAATCTCGTGTTGCGTTCGCATGCCTAGGTCTACAAAACCCTCACATTCTTATTCTAGATGAACCCACCAACCATCTGGATATGGAGTCCATGGATGCCTTGACAAGAGCTGTTAAACGCTTCCAAGGTGGTGTGATTCTTGTTTCTCACGATGTTGATTTCTTGGACAAGACATGTACCAGTATTTGGCAGTGTGACCATAATGTCGTCTCCAAGTTTGATGGAACAATTTCACAATATAAGAAATTCTGTCTATCTCAACAGCCAACCATGACTATAAAAACTTAATGGAATAGCATAGACTTAAATAATAATAATATAGCTGGCGAGGATAAATAAAATCAAATTCTTTTATCTATGAATCTGGATAAAATATGTAAACGAAGTTAACTACATTTTATACAGTAAAAGACATGAAGTGTTAAATAAGATTAAAACAGTAAATTAATTATAGCTAAGTAAGTCATAACACGGTAATGGACAAGAAACCTGGAAAGCATGCAAATCATCAACCAACACCCAAAAAATAAAGAGAACAAACCCAATCAATTAAAAAGTAAAGAGGAGGAAGGGGAGAAGAGGAGAAAATAAGGCGGACCAAGGAAATCAATAGCAGAAAAAAAAAGAATATACAGACTAGTAAACAAAAAAAGAAAGAGAAAGGAAAAAGTTAACTCATTAAATTCGTTTAGGAACTTGACTAGAAAACCTCGAAGGATTTGGAAAAAAGGACATGGGAAAAGACGTAGGGCGAGAGATTGATGGAGAGGAGGAAGATGAAGGTTGAGTTTTGACGGCGTTGAACGATTTAAAATTCTGAGAGGTGAAAGACTTTGGAGGAAGAGGAATGGACGGATAGGTATTAGAGGTTAAAGGACGCTTTGTAGAAGTATTAGTAGCGTTAGAAGAAGAACGTCCAAGGGGATGCAATTGGGGAAAGCTCCGAGAGGATGAAGTAGCTGAAACAATATGACGGGTAGCAGAGCCTTTTTGAGAAAATCACTTTTAGCTCTCGCCATTAGAGAACTTTTTGGACAATAATTACTCATGGGACGCGGACGCTTAGGAGGCCGAGCAGCTCTAGGCTCACGCTCTAAAGGAACAATTCGCTTGTTTTGTTTACTTTGCTCTAGCTTGGTGTAAGCACTTCGAAGCTTAGCAGAAGCAACGTTATAATGAGCATTTCTTTTTTTCTTAAGTTTTCCGTAGAGCCCTCTCCAATCATCAATATTGTTCAATATAGTTCGTTTTTGAAGTTCTAATCCAAAATCACGCAAAACGTGATCTTTCCACAATGGTTGAGTGTCAACTTTCAAATGAGGCGACTTTTCTTCCAAGTCTATTAAATGTTCTGGTCTAGCTTTTTCCAGGATAGGTTTTACGAGTTCGAATGGGCAATCGCCAATATCATCGATGTCGTGCACATGCTTCTGCGCGACTTGGATGCACAAATCTTTTAAAGAATACATCGCTCATATGATAGTAATTTTTAAAAATTTCAAAGAAAACGATCGAATTAGAGCTCTATAGTCTTCAATTGGAAGAGTGCTTTTACCTTATTTGAATGTAAACAAAACCAATTCAACGGGGGAAAATGTGTTTCAAAGAAGGAAAGGTCCAGAATCTATCGATTAGCTAAATTCCTTTCCTTGTTAGTATATGCGTATAAAACGCGGAGAATCTAAGTGCGAGTAAAAAAAAATTCCAGATAATTGTTTGTTTCCGACAAGTTGAAAAAGACGGCGAAGCAAACCTATTTGTTCACTTATACAAATATATTAAAAAATAATTAAAATCTTTAATTTGTTAACTCGGTAAAATCGTTAAATTATCGCTAAATAAATTTATCGACCTTTATCAAATTTTCTTCATTCAATTTACGAGTTCTCAACCACCGTTTCGTTATAAATATTTGCGTATTCAACGTTAAAAACCGTAATTATCCTTCTTGCCTTTCCGGCCCAGTGGAAGTTCCAATGACGCCGCGGAAGGGCTGCACACCTCAGTAGCGAATATGGGGAAAGAGCAAATTCATGCTTGCCACGATGACTACCTGGATGCTTGATGTAGGTGACGTGTTACTTAAGATGAAAATGTAAATACAAGAGAAGAAATGGGTCAAGAAGGCGATTAATGGATGAAAAGAGAAATTATTCATAGAAAAATTTTTCCTTAAATATGCGCTTTTATTAATCTTTCGTTTAGGTTTTTTTCTCTCGTAAATTAATTCAGATATAGGTATTTAATCAACATTGCCAATTTCAACAAGTTTTAGGGGTTACGTGCAATAGTTTTATTGTTCTATTGTTTTTTAATTCTTCTCTCAATCCTAACTCTTGAAATTTTGTCGTACAAGACATTTTTCGCATTTCGTCAAGTTAAATTTTATGTTAAACTAGAGTTATTTGCGAATTAGGCTAATGAGCAGAAACCACTTGAATATACAAAATTTTATTTATTTATTTATTTATTTATTTTTTTTAAAAAAAGAGTAAATGGTAATTAATCTACTAGAAGCGTAAAAAGAATTGTTCAATACTTCAAAAAGAAAAATATGTATATCATATATCAAACCAGATTAGCAATCAATGCCAATAGCTTTATTCATTGAAAAAATAAAAAAAATAAAGAACGGTTATAGATGAGTCAATTAATTTCGTACTTTAACGTTAGTTGGTTTATTTCGTTTTTGTACAACATTATTTACTTTTTTAAATACTTAGTTCCTGCTTATCATAATGAATATAGCTAGCTTCATTAGTTAAAATTATTAGTATAGTTTTCGAAATTGTAAACGCTACTATAGTTTCTTTTTTCTGTAATTTCCTAAATTGCTTCAAAACAGCATTTGCAATGCAGCACATTCTCAATTAAGAGCAGTTGTAAGCAAAGAGCAATGAGAAATCTTTCAAATTAGATAAAATGAAGTACAGTAAGATCCACATATTCAACAAAGCTATCCTTTCCCTTTAGTGTCTCTGTTGCTATCACTTATATACGAAAGCATGGCATTGGAAGCGTAAAATGAATCATTAATTTTGCAGATGTAGTTTTCTGGGATCAGGAAATAAAAAATTTAAGAAATTTCAAAAGAACTTGAGAAGAAATTGATGAACTAGTTGGTCTGTAGGCAAAAGATCAATGATACCAAATTGTTTCCTTGATAAAAGTCCCATTGCCAAACAAGAGTATAAGTTAAAAGAAAGTAAAGAAATAAGGAAAAATATAAATTGATGATACAACTATACTATCAAACTATTCTTTGCAATTGTCAGTTTTAAAGTTGAAACCTATTTCCTGTAGGATAGACAAACGAGGAAGCAAAAAATACCAATAAAAATGTTTATGATTTTCAACTAGTTATGTATAATTTGAAAATCACTTTAAATTGACTCTCTATTGAAATCACCGCCATGTCAGTTTCAACTCTGATCAAAGATCTCATGAACTAAGGATTGCATTTGACATTTGGAGTTACCAGGTAAAAGAAGAGGAAAATTTTGGTAAAAGGTTGAACCGTTTTGTCTACGATCTGTTGGTCCATTCGATTTCCCAGCATATACCTCTTCTTGTCCAAACCACGAAACGTAACCTTTAATATTCATGTCTCAATCTTTTCTACTATAATTAAACTCACGTATAGGATTGACTATACAACATCAATCTCCAAGCTGTGATAACGAGTATTTTCCATCTGATCCCAACCAACCTTTTAGGAATATTTATCCTTTCCAAAGCAAACCAAATCATTTCTTTTCGAAATTTGATTTTTTTAACAAAAAGTGTTAAGATCGTAAAAATAACAAATGCCTCCATCTACAGTTAATCAAGAAGTCAATTCTATCCTATTCATCAAGAACTTGTCTTTTAAAATTACAGCAGAAGAGATGTACGATCTTTTTGGTAGGTATGGTCCTGTACGACAAATAAGGCTGGGGAATACGGTTCAAACAAGAGGTACTGCATTTGTGGTTTATGAAAACGTTCAAGACGCTCGTCGAGCTTGCGAAAAGCTTTCTGGCTACAACTTCATGGATAGATACTTGGTTGGTACGTTATCTTAGGGAATGTATTAGCTACTATTAATTTTAATTTCTCCTTTCTAACGGCTTTTTAATATCTTCTTGTTAACTTTTTTTTTAGTGCATTATTATAACCCTGAAAGAGCTAAGGTTGATGGTCAAGATTTGGCAGCAAGGTATGCCGCCTTGGAACAAGTTAAGCAAAAATACGGTGTTCAGTGAACGTTTACTATTTATTTACCAAAAAAAAACAAACAAATTAGGAGTCTGATATTGACTCCATTAACGTGTAATAGATTTCCTCTTTCTATAAATTCTGTTGAAGAGAACATACAGCAGAAAAATGAATCGGCTCATATTAAACAATCGTTTACTAGTGTTTCGAACCTAGGTATAAAAAAGGTACTATAAGGACTTGAATTTTATTATATTTCGCTTAAAGCTTTTTAGTAATAATAATGTAATGCATTGATCTATAATATAACAACGTCTACATGTAGTATTAAGATTTGAATCCCTAATAAAACGTATCCAAATTTGCCCAACCGTATTTCCCAATTAATAATTTTATCTGGCACAAACTTCAAATCATAATGAGCTAGTTTCCAAAGTCCAACCCTTCCAGCTTCATTACCAACACATAACTCACCACCCTTACCAAAAGCTAGGCATGTAACTCTGCCTAAAGGCGTAGCGCTGGTGGGCCAATTACGGAACACACTAAAGCTGGGAACATGAACGAGTCGTAGAGTATCCTTCTTTCCTCGAGATGCGATAGCTAAAACTTGACTATCTTGAGAAAAGCTCATACTATTTATGCTGAAAGTAATATTATCCAATGTAGTGACAGGTTTTGGTGCAGCGTCCGCATTGGATGTCTGGAGGTCATATATATTAACAATACCACTCTTGCTACCAATTGCCAAATACTTATTAGATGGGTCCAAACAAAAATGAGTGGTAGATACACCATCTTGAACTTGCCAACGACGAACGACTGAACGTTGCTCAACATTAAAATGCCATACCTCCGCACCATAACTAAGCACCAACATTTCCGACCCGTCAGAAGTGAACAAAACGTCGGAAAGTACACCTTCAATTTTAAAGCTTGTAGCAAACTGACCAGTAAGAGCATGCAGTAAATTTATATGGCCAGATCTTCCTTCCAAAGCAATGTACTTCCCAGTTGGATCTACGTGAAACCTTTCCATACTTGGCTGAAAGTTCTCTTGTCCATACATACGACTAACTTTTTGAACTTGGGCAGACTCCAAATCCCAAATGTACATGTATTTTCTCCGACCAGCAGCTATTACTCGTTTACCATCCGGATGAAACAACGCAGTTTGAAGAGCTGAAGAACGTAAATGCAAAGATGTTACCAGTGGATTGACTTTGCCATCAAGCTGATAAATGCGAAGTGTGCGATCAAAGCCACAAGTAAGCAAAAGAGGAAAATAAGGATGAATAGACATACAACGAATTCCACTGTGAGAAGGTGCTTGGAAGTTGGCATCTTTAAGCCGTTTGATGTTGATAGTACCAGGAGCAAGAAGCTTTGAGGATTGATTTATGTAGGAAACTGAAGATTTGAATAGACTCTTCAAAGATTTAGGAATGACACTTTTCTCCGATAAAGCATTAAATTCATCCTCTTCTTCGGTTACGTCTTGCTTTTTAGCCCATTCAGGCACTGGATAAACTCTTTCAAACTGGGTTCGTAACCTTCTGGCGTATTGAAGACCATTAACCATGTCTTCATCTTCATATTGACGCAATTTTCTTAATCTCGAGTGGTCCTGCAAAGATATCATCAACCGCTCATCGTCGCTGTCTTCCCAAATCGAAGGGATTTCATTACTAGCTTCTTCGTCCTCCTTCACCGTATTATCTCCAGCTATAATATCTAAAGGTACAGAATCTTTGGCTCCATCTGCTGAGCCAGTATCGAACATGAAAAGCTCTGCATCTTCCAGCTTTTCCAATTCATCTTCTTGAGCATCGTTATCTTCGCTCAATTCGGGAGCTTCGTTCATCATCACATCAAAAGTCTCATTCTCTTTATCTAAAAAGGAAGAGAAATTGTTAATGTTTCCGAAAACCGCATTTTCGAGCTCCAATTCCTCAGTATCTTTTTCCATTTTTTTAGAACTCGGCTTTTCCGCAGTTTTTCTACTCTTAGAGCTTATATCGAGAAAAGCATCTCGGTATACGGAGTTTTTCAAGTTATTTTCCTTACTTGAAGCCATCCGAATAAAAATGTTTAGATAATTATGTAGAGTTGGTTTTTGAAAAATTCACCCAACCTTCCATATAGCGAAATGCACTGAAATACCTCGACTGGTCAAAAAGCTCATACAATCGAAATAGCATTTCTGTAGATATATATTACTCATAAATTAATATTTTTTACAAGTTTAGTTTATTACTAGTCTAAGCTTTTTTCTAATATTAATTCCATAAACTATGAAATAAATTTTTCATAGTACATATGTTGGTAAAATCATGTGTCTATACAATGTGTCCATAGCCTTCATACATTTCATTATTCTATTGTAGTCATTAAATTTGTAATTTTTAAAATTGTTCCACAGTATGATAGCATTCCAAATTCCGCGTATAAAGGAGTGAATCAAGAGGATCTTTTGTTGAATCCAAATAAGCATCCTCATTATCGTTCTAGGTATTATGCTATTTAAAAATAAAATTTCTCATTTGTTCATTCTTACATAAATACCGATTTGTAATAGAATTGAGGCTTCCTTTTACGAAACCAGTGTAATCATTAGTAGTAAGCAAAAGGTCAACTTTTAGGCATATACTTTCATACACCTTGTTTCAGAATGTATAACCTCACACCCTTTTGAGCAATAACTAGTTCCACAATTTTGACAAGCATATTTTCCCCAATAACCACATACATTACAGAATTTTCGCGGAGGTTTGTAAGACGGTTTTGCAACACAGGTATTATACCTACTATTTGGCTATATATGGTTAGAGTAAATAAAATCAGCTTACAATTTGCATACAGTTTCATCAAGGTAATTAACGAATGTTTTCCTCGAAGATAGAATTCGTCGAACACTTATAGGTAGAACTCGTCTCTGAACTGTAACAAGTTAGATTGAGCAGACGTATCATAGATCAGATTACATACGCAAATCTTTTGGGATTTCAAATCTAATGTCCGAAAAATTATCCTTCTCCAAGTCTGCAAGGTTTCGTTTTAATTGTCGTTCACGAGTAACTGGATCGACAACGCTCTATCATCCATTAGATCAGTTCCTTTGTAAATTTAAACAAACCCTTTGTTTTTGTTTTTTTCTTTTTTGAACCGCGTGTTCAATGGGGGTGACAAACATTATGAGCTACTCAAAAATTGATTATGAAAAGTACTTTTCAAAAGTATGATGTCCCTAAAGATGCTAAGGTAAATGTATTTAAAGTATTTTTAACAAGAAGTCACCAAAGGTCTAAAACTCTTGAAACCATCCAAATCAAGTAAATTGGTTAATGACAGGTGGTATATATGTGGAACCGGAGTTTTCACATTGTTTATACTAGTATCTAGTATTCAGTGGCTAAAAGTCTAATACAATTTTTTCTTTGAAATTCTTAAACATCTTTATGGTTTCGGGCAATTTATTCTATTCGTTTGGGTCTCCTTGAGTATTTTATCACCACTGCAAAGTACTCGTACTAAATTTGTAAGTTTTTTATTATTGAACGACAAAATAGTAACTACCACATCGTGAATAAAATGAGTTATATTACTGACTAACTCTCGTTTCGAAATGCCATGAAAATTTCGTTATCACAGCAGTATGGCTTTATCGATCATACAAGCTTATAACAGCTTCTAAATACTTAATTATATAACAATTGGGTTAATTTAGTTTTCTTAACCAACAAAAACACTCGAGAACTTATTACCGGACAACTAACTACGGGTATTATCACTGACAGTCTGTAAAAACTCCATACATACTTCTCCTACATTGACTTAGCTACTTTAGACTTGATAAGAGATATAACATATGTCAACGCGTCATTGATTAACTACATAACACGCCAATTATAAACTTCTCCCAAAAGAACTTAAGAATTTCCATTTTCAATCCAGATGAATTTATCTAGAGACGAACAGTAGCGGCAGCAGCCTTAGCACGCTTAGCGAGCAAAGCTTGGGTCTTACCACCCATGATACCACCACCCCACTTACGACGGCTTTCGTCGTACTTAGCAGAGAAGTTAGCATCAACGGCGGAGACAATAGAAGCGAGTTCGTTCTTGTCTTCCTCACGGACCTCAGTGACAGCTAAAACAGCAGCAGTCTTTTGGTGAATGACAGTACCAAGGCGGGCCTTGTTCTTGACAATGGCATAAGGAACACCCATCTTCTTGCACAAAGCAGGCAAGAAAACGACGAGTTCAATGGGGTCGACATCGCTGGCAATGAGAACCAACTTAGCCTTCTTGGCCTCAATGAGAGCTACAACATGGTTCAAACCATATTTAACATTGTAAGGCTTCTTAGAGACGTCTTGAGCAGACTTGCCGTTGGCAACAGCCTCGGCTTCAGCAACCAAACGTTGCTTCTTTTCAGCAGCAGTCTCAGGACGGTACTTGTTAAGCAACTTGAAGACCTGAGTAGCAGTGTTTTTGTCCAAAGTCTTCTGGAACTGAGCAATGGCAGGAGGAACCTTCAAACGCAAGTTCAAAATCTTGCGACGGCGTTGAAGGCGGATATACTCAGGCCACTTAACAAAACGGCTCAAGTCACGCTTAGGTTGGATGTCTTGTCCAATACCAAAGGAACGGGGACGGCTCACGAACAAAGGGTTCTTAGTAGTTTTTGCAGCCTTAGGCTGAGCAAAAGGTGAGGGTGCGACCTTTTTAGACTTGGGTGCCTACATTTATGTTAGATAGACTGGTTTTTATCAATTTATCGACTATTTCAATCGATTGTCACTTACCATTTTTGGTGGTTGTTCAAGTTAGAAGTTTCTTTCCACGACGGTTTTTTGGATACTGTGTGACTGTTTAGCAAACCCTACCCTAGGACGGTGTTTCAAACGTCGTACCCAAAACAACATCATGGCGAAAAAATATAACGATAGTTAGTGAAATACATGCAATTGTAGCAAAGGATTATGGATGTGGAAAATTGGAATATTTGAGTCTTTCATATACTTTTTATGTTTTTACTTTATTCTTTACAAATAAATACGATTAGTCTTAAGTTAATTTAGCACAAAGATTTAAAGTCTCACGCAAAAAAAAGTTTTCACACCTGAAAATCTGAAAACTTCAATTTCCATAAATATTAAGCTATCAAATACAAACAGAGTAATGATTTTGAAGAGCTGAGATCGAAAGAATTCTCGAGTTACTAGATTTCAAAAAATTTGGGATGCCAGCTCGAGTTATCCTATTAGGCTTGTATCCCACGGTCAATTCAGATCATTAATAGTAATAGTTAACTTTCCAGATACTCTACGGAGAGTTGAATTTATACTTTGATCTAACAAACAAAAATCAAGTTAATTAATAGATAAGTCAATTGAAAGCTCACCAGGCGAAATGTCTTATCTTGCCGCAAAGAAAAATATATATATAGTATACAGGATAAAACTTTTTTTCAAAAATTCAGATTTAGCTGATGTTTTTTAAGTTGTTTCAAGCAAGGTTTCATCTCTTGCTGATGCCAATAATTATACTCTTAAGTTCGAGTGTAACTGATAAAAAAAAATCAATCTTTGTAGTATAGGAGTTTCAAAAAACGTTTACATTCTTCAAACCAAAAAAAGCTAAAGGGCGCATTATCATAGAAAAAGTTTTTTCTAAATTAGCTCCGCAATCAGCATAGAGGAAATATGAAAACAATATACCGCACTTTCAAGAACTCAATAATAAAACGTACCTGAATTACAATTGCTCGACCTTTCTCCGAGAAAGTTACTTTGATAGGATCAGAGAGAAGATTAGCTTATAAGAAGATAGGTATCAACATCCGATCAATTTAATATCGGAGATCTGAACAACTTGTCTCATCATTTCCTTCTCCTGGTCGACTTTATGGAACTAAAGGGTTACAATTGCCATTCGTTTATTGATCGATAGTAAGCTTTCTTGATATCATTAAATAGGTTTTATAGTTATTTATCACCAAGTGTACATGTATTTCTAAAGTCATCCACTATGATTTAATCCAACGCCAATACAGATAAGTTTTAGTCTTTCAGTTATTTGAAGTTTCGATTCATAGGATTTTGAAATACAAGTTCAGCTGGCAATAGGAAACAGGTTAATTGCAATTAACAGAATATTACGAAATGTTGATAAAAATTCTAAATGCCGATATTGGTAGATGGGAAATTTGGTACCTGATATGTAGCAGAGTGACTTCATTTGCTCACTGATACAAAGCACTTGGCACGAGCAAACCACACTATAGGATGCTCTTATTTTAATAATTGGTGTCTAATAGTGCTTTTAAATACTTATAGAACATCTTCTCAATTCATATTATAATTCTTTCTTTTCCAATCTTGCATAGTTTTTAATCAACTGAGCAACGTGCATTGAAGATTTATTTCTTTGACGATAAAGCCCATACTTGGAGTATTTAAAACAAAGGTGTTGGAATTGGACAATATTTTAATCTATTTCGTCTTTTATTTTTTTTCGTAGTAACTTCTTTATACATAATGAATATCGACGAATGGCAGCGGATTGAAGAAACGGCGCCTGGAAATAAATGCTTAGCTAAGCTTAATGAATTGGAAAGTATATTAAAGGATGCAAAGAAATCTTGCCTAAAAGATCCTACTACATCTATGAAGGAATTGGTAGCATGCTCTGAAAAAACACAACAAGTTTTTGATGATCTGAAACGTACCGAGAAGAAGTTTCACACGTCTTTAAATCGATTCGGTAAAACTCTTGAGAAAAAATTTAACTTTGACTTAGAAGATATCAAGCTTCATTCATCGTTTGAAAGTAAAAAGCGTGAAATTGATACTGCTTTATCATTGCATTTTTTTCGACAAGGCGATGTTGAGTTAGCCCATTTATTTTGCAAAGAAGCTGGAATTGAAGAGCCCTCCGAAAGTCTTCACGTTTTTACGCTTCTCAAATCTATCGTTCAAGGGATTCGAGATAAAGATTTAAAGTTGCCCATCGAATGGGCCTCTCAGTGTCGTGGTTATTTAGAAAGAAAGGGAAGCAGCTTAGAATATACGCTTCAGAAATATCGACTTGTTTCTAACTATCTCACTACTAAGGATATTATGGCTGCGATACGATATTGCCGCACAAATATGGCCGAGTTTCAAAAGAAACATTTAGCGGGTAAGTTTAAATGATCATAAATATATTTAGGGAATTTTTGGTTTTTTTAACTTATATAAGATATCCAAAAGACAATGATAGCTTTGTTCTTTTGTTCCAGGAATGAGGTCCTTTCGGGTACAAATGACTCGCATGATTCCATCCATCATATAATATCAAACAACGCACAACTGAATATTCCCCAAGAGTATATTGATGTACTTGATCTTGATTGGAAATCCCTTGAACTTTTATTTGTTCGAGAGTTCTGCGCTGCATTGGGTATGTCCTTGGAATCCCCGTTGGATATAGTAGTAAATGCTGGGGCCATTGCTCTACCTATTCTGTTAAAGATGTCCAGTATAATGAAGAAAAAGCATACAGAATGGACTTCACAAGGGGAACTTCCGGTTGAAATTTTTTTACCCAGCAGCTATCATTTCCATAGTGTTTTCACTTGTCCTGTTAGCAAAGAACAGGCTACGGAGGAAAACCCTCCTATGATGATGTCTTGCGGTCATGTTATTGTCAAAGAAAGTCTTCGACAATTATCTCGAAATGGCTCTCAACGATTCAAATGTCCCTACTGTCCTAATGAAAATGTTGCTGCAGACGCTATTCGTGTCTACTTTTAAAAGGAATTTAAGATAATGATTTTATTTCAACTAAATTAAGAGTATTATAAATGCCACCAAAAGACTGTTTCCTAACCAAGCAAGGATTTCGCTATGCCAACGAGAATCCTAATTTGCGAAAGTGGTTTCAAAATAATGACTTAAAAAATTGATGGAAGTATTTATGAAGCTAAAAATTACTGTTTTTATCTTTGATGATTCACCTACTCTCCCTACTTGAGATCTCTTTTGAGTCAGAAAATCTGACGCATTGTAACCTGGTTACCTAAAGGTGATTTATGATTGTTACTTGGGGCGATGTGAATCTTTCGTTTGCCAAACAGAAAAGTAGTTAGAGTTTTAGGGGTATTTGACTTACAAATGGCTCTTTTACCATTTTTTGATCTTACGAACTTTGAGAGTGATGCTTCTGAAGAGTTAGGATGGCTTAAGTACGTCGGCAGAGTGCAAACAAGAGTGTTTCCTCAGCATTTCAAAGATAATCTCGAAAAAGTTCGCAAAATTTCGGAAACGATTGATGTGATCGTTGACACGACTGCTGAACTTGGACCAGAGGCCTGCGTCAACCTTTTGAACGCTGGTGCACTCGCCATACTGGTTAATGAAGAAATGCTAAACGAGTTGGCAGACATCTCTCCGAATCGTTTGGTTTTGAAGACAGACACTACTGATATTGGAAAAATTGAAAAACTTTCACAAGTTGCTGGTTCTATTCAATGGATCGGCAGTGCTGAGAATTATCCCCCTGACTTTTTTGAAAGAGCCAGCAAGATCATTCACAAAGCTGTAATGCCTGAGGGTGGAGGCCGAACTTTATATTTGGAGTTCCCCGAACAACCATCTATGGAGGTACTGAAATCTTTTTCTGTTCACTCTGTCGTTCCCGTTCTGTCAAGTTCTTTCTTGACAGTGAAGCCTGCCGAAGAGCCCAAGAAGTTATCATTAGCTGATCTCATTTTGATATCTGCCAATACTGATCGTGAGGATGGACTATTTTCTACTTTAGTCGTCAATGAGCTCGGTATTGCACTTGGTCTCGTGTATTCTAGCAAGGAAAGCGTTGCTGAGTCTTTGAAGACTGGCACTGGAGTTTATCAATCCCGCAAACGTGGCTTGTGGTACAAGGGCGCATCTTCTGGTGCTGTTCAACACTTAATTCATATTGACGTCGATTGTGATGAAGACTGCTTGCGCTTTGTCGTCTATCAAACCGGTAAAGGTTTTTGTCATCTTGACACCTTGCATTGCTTTGGACAAGCTTCAGGACTTTGTCAGTTAGAAAAGACTTTAATCGATAGGAAGAATAATGCTCCTGAGGGATCTTATACTGCTCGTTTGTTCTCCGACCCAAAGTTATTGCGTGCAAAAATTATGGAGGAAGCTGAAGAGTTGTGTGATGCTACCACCAAAGAGAATGTTATTTGGGAAATGGCTGATTTGATGTACTTTGCCATAACCCGCTGCGTCGGTTCGGGTGTTAGCCTTAATGACATTAGTCGTCATCTTGATTTGAAACATCGTAAAGTTACAAGAAGAAAGGGAGATGCTAAAGTTGCATGGCAAGAGAAACTTAAAGACAAAGGAGGAGTGGCAAACACGTCTTATACTGCCTGAATTTTTTAAATTTCTACTCTTCATTCGCAGATGATAGCAGTCGGTCTAAGGTGTAGTCTACTAAAACCTTGCTAATGCGGAAATTTTTACTTTGTGTAATTATTTAATAATGAAAAAAAATTCATATTTGCTGTTTGTACTAATATTATTTGTTTTATATTGTTTAATTTGAGCGCTGGATAGATAATAACTCAGACTTCATTAGCCACTGGCTGGTATTTGTTGCTCGACTTATTCCTACCAAATATCGACCTTGTCGCTGTGTATACCTTCTGTAATACACTAGAATTAGTTGAACTCTCTGTTTCAACATCATCTGCTTCACTGAATATAAGGCTCTTAGGCTTTTTCCATCTCCTGAGAAGTAAGCTACTTGCAAGAACACTAAGAGAAGAAAACATCATAGCAGCACTAGCCCACATAGGATTTAAGTAGATTCCCCATGGAAGGAAGAAGCCCATTGCAATAGGAATCATGACAAAGTTATATATGCAAGCCCACACAAGGTTCATTTTAATTCTTTTAACGATAACTCTAGACAAATCAAAGGATACTGCGGTATCAAGTAGAACGCCTTTACGTACAAGTATTACATCTGCACTTTCTAAAGCAATGCCTGATCCATTAATGGGAGCAATGCCAACATCAGCCAACACAAGTGAAGGCGAATCATTTATACCATCACCTACCATAGCGACACAATGCTTCTGATCTTTTAACTTCTGAATAATTTCAGCCTTTTGAGAGGGAACTGCTTCCGCGTAAACATCAGAGAAATCGATTTCTAGTCCTTGGGCAACGCGTCGGGCAGTGGCTTTTTGATCACCCGTCAATAAACAAACCTTTTTACCTAATTGTTTTAAAGCGGATACAGTTTGGTACGAGTCGGGCCGCACTTGGTCCATACAGCCCAAGAAACCTACAAACTGGCCATCGATAGCGATACGAACACAAGTAAGCCCACTACTAGAAGAAAGCTTCAGCTTTGAATCAAAGTCATCAGGTATCGACACGTTGTTATGTTCCAGTAACAGTGAATTCCCAAGCAAAGCATGAAAAGTCCGCTCTTTCCACCTAAGTACAACATCAACACCTTCACCTGGCACAGCATTGAATGATTCAATTCCAATTTCAGAAACATCGGTAAATTCTGAAGCTTTCTCAGTAATAGCTTTTCCAATTGGATGTTCACTTGAAGACTCTGAAGCTTTAACAAAAGCCCAAAAAATATTCTTAGGAATGTCAAGTAATTCCTCCAAATTATCTACAATGCTTATGTCGGTGACACTTAGCTTACCCACTGTAAGTGTGCCTGTCTTATCAAAGACAACAGTGTCAACCTGATTTAGACGCTCTAAAATTTCACCACCTTTGATGATGATACCGTTCAGAGCACCAACACCGGTTCCAACCATAACGGCTGTAGGGGTACTTAACCCCAGTGCGCATGGGCAGGCGACAACGACGACACTAATTGTCAATTTTAGGCAAACTGCAAACTTTCCCATTGGATCATCAAACACCGATGGGTATTTTGAAGAATATTTAGTGAATAAAAACCAAAATGTAAAAGTTGAAATTGAAAGAGCAACAATTACTGGAACAAAAATTCCAGCAACGCGATCGGCAAATTGTTGGATAGGAGCATGTGAGATTTGAGCCCTCTGAACAAGATCAACAATCACAGCTAACTGTGATTCTCTAGGTGATTTTGTTGCTTTTACAAGCAGTCGTCCATTCCCGTTAGCTGTTCCGCTCAAAAGTTCATCGTCAATTGTTTTATGCACTGGAACGGGTTCTCCAGAAACAGAACTTTCATCGACGTAGGAAGAGCCTTCAACAACCGTACCGTCTACAGGGATTATTTCGCCAGGCTTGACTAGAATGAGGTCTCCACGCTCGATGAGATCAGCTAAGATCTCAATTTGTTCATTGTCTTCTATTATCGTTGCACTGGAAGGAGCAAGGCTCAACAGTTGAGAAAGAGCAGCTGATGTAGAACCTTTAGCTTTACTTTCCAAATAACGACCTAACGTAACAAACGTCAATAGCATATCAGCGGTATCAAAAAATATAGGAGCAGGATTATCAGCATGTCTAGCGCTGTAGAGAATCATGAAAAAGATACTGGCAGCGAAGGCTACAGTGGAGCCCAAAGATACTAAAACATCCATATTGGCTGTTCCTCTTTTCAGTGCATGATATGCGGCAGAATAGTAGACCCTTCCAACACCAAACTGGACGGGAAGGGATAATACTAGGCTGATGATGTGGCCAGCACATATACCAAAATAATGGGGGACCAAAAAAGCAGCACGCATGGAATCACAAGAATCGAATATCTGGGGTAAAAACATCACCGCCAAAGAGAATGATATTGAAATAATAAATCGGATTTTCCATACTCTAATTTGACTCCCTCGTTGAAGTGACAGAATACGAGAGGTGGAGGAATCTACTGGTTGAAATGTACATTTGACACCCATAGATAATATTTCCTTCATGATGGAACGAGGGCCAGTAATCTCAGAATCATAAATGACACGTATAGCTGCATCCGGGGAGGAAGAGCAATTGACGGACAAAACGCCTTGCAGTTCATTGATATGATTATGTACTTTGGTCCATTGTTCCGCCTGCATAGGAGAAAGTAATAAATAATTAGCCATGACACCATGTTCACCCTCTGTTGAAGAAATCACAGACGCATCAAATCCACAATCTTCAATTTTCTCAGCGATCTGATCCGGTGAGATAATGCTAGGATCATGAACGGCAATAGCACGCTCAAGAAGCAACGATATAGTGAATTGTTCAATTCCTTCCACTCCTTCCAACATGGATTGGATAGAGGCCACACAACTGGTGCATGTCATACCCTGGACTGAAAGTGTAGTAGTATACATTTTAAGAAACTAAACAAAATTTTTAAAGGCAATCTAAATTATAAAAAGAAATAACGAAAAAGAAATAGTACAAGCCAATTAGAGATTAAATAAGGAAAATTAAGAGAAGCGAGTTACTGTATAGAAACGATAAATGTTGGAAATGTCGAAATAAATAGATAATAGTAAGGAACCCAAATCAAAGACAAGAGACGTAAAAAAAAAAAGAAACCCCCTCAAGTGAAGAAATAATCAAAATTTGACGATTAAAACCAATTACTTAATGTAAGTCAACAGCAAAAAGAGACAAGCCGATGATCAACAAAAGAAAATCAACATACAAAACTTTGGAAGGAAAAGAAAAATAACAAAAACGATACCAATGTTAAACAAAGCCAGCTAATAAAGTCTTTTTACACGCTTAGCAGTTAGCTGTTTTAGGTTGGGATACCACGAATTCAGAATTCGAATTCGCTTATTGTATCGTGATTTTCACCACAAAACGATTTAGAAAAAAATACAAAACAAAACGAATTCAACTTCAACAGACTACAGAAGAAGAGCAAATTATCAGCTGAACTTGTTAACAAAGTGTTAGTGAGTGTGTGGTAGATTACAAAAAGCACATGATGGCAGCGATATAAAACCGCAAAAACTCGCGCAAACTACGAAATATACAACTTGTAAAAATAATATTCAAATTGACATAATTATGTTTTAAATTCGAGGAGAATAAAAATCTTTGACAATAATCGATCGAAGCAGAGTACGACTTTTGGAACCGAGACGCATGCACAGTGCAAGCATATGATTCCACTCCCAATTGCTTAACAATGTGTAAAGACACTTCGGTAAAGCAAAATACAACAGTATGGCTAAGAACGTTATGTAAATATCGAAAATTGTAACGCAACATTCGATAAATGAGATTAAAACGGTAAACGTTAGAGCATGTCTTCTAATACCTTATCAAAGAATAAGGGAACGAAGCGTACATGGGTAAATTGTTGACCCATTCTAAACGATAAATAATAAATGGGACACCCAATAAAATAATTCAATGGATTTTGTCTTGGAAGAATTATTAATTCAAGTCGACATAAGGACCTTAACAAGAGCTGCCACAAACTTGAATAGTCTTCTAACCACTCCCACTAGAAAAATTATCGTTGAAGGTAAACATAAACATACTGTGCAAGCGCTAAACAGATTTACACAGATAAATTGAGAGGATCAATCAAGCCAGAAATCAAGAAAAGAGCAAAGATCAACTGCAGAATATCAATTGGCAGTTTTGGGGTTTGAACTGGTAAGTTTCAAGCCCAAAACTTACTAGATGACGGATTAAGGAGAATAAAAAAGAAAAAGGAAAGGAATAATCATTATGAAAAAATAAGTGGGGTTATATGGGTTTGCATGGAAAGAAGCTTAAGATTTCCAAAGCTTTTTAATACCCTCCGTAAGGCCAATATCATTCGTGTTGAACTCATAGACGCCAATAAGTGTAAGAACAGTACATCCACGTAAGATCCAGTGCATCAAAGGAGATAACTTCTTAAATCTTCTTGCAGGGAAGTAGTCAATCACACAAGATTCAAACCCCAAGTGGGCATGCGTAATCAAGGTGCAAGCCAATGCAGCGTCCATTAAGGGATGAGAAGTTCCGGTGAACAAAGGGATCATGACTTGAGGAACCATGGCAATAGCAATAATTCTTTCAAAGTCCCAATGATAGCTTCCGTGGAGCTTACTGTGGTGAGGGAAAACAGCAGCATCATTAACAGTTCCCTTAATGGTCTGAGGGGGAGGAGGGAAAATTTTCGCAACACTGGTTGTGCTAAAAGATTTAACTGCAAAAAGAAGACGTCCTTGACGAAGTGCTCCAAGTCCTAAACGTGTTTGTAACATATTGTTTGTAAACCAAGAAAAGCTGGTGGTGGTAGTAGGTGAGTTCGTATTGGCGGATCTTGTGTCCACATTATTGGCCATTCAACAGCTCGATGTGTTGAGCTTGGAGTGGCCGGAAATAGGCGATGAGAACCTAAATCTATCTACTCATAAACGAAAAATTGTATAACATAGAGTAAAGACTAGAAATTTAAATAGATATAATAGATTAATAAGTTTATTCAGAAGAATCTCCGGTCTTTAAGGTCGTTTCAAAACCTGGTTATTACTTTTTATAATAATATTATTCACTGCTGAAAACGAATTACCTTCTACATATAATATTACATGGGTTTTGTGGTGAGTTTGAATATCTATTATAATATTACACAGTACCAAAAGTTACTGCAGTTTCAAAAAAAATTTTACGGAAAGCACTACATTGTGAAAAAACAATAATCTACTGTAAATCTTTTTACTTAATAATATAATATAGATAAAGCTATAGAAATTTACTTGTAGCAATTATGCTAATATAAAGGTGCTGCATTGGCTTAAAAAAAGGTTAGAGAAACGGTTTTAAGAGGATGAAAATTTTATTTAAATTAATATCATTTATATAAAAAACTATTCTCATAAAAAGAAACCATCAAGCTACTCAATAGTCGATGTATAACAATGCTTGATTCGGTGCTAGTCAAAATTCTATAGTTGGACTGTTATTTTTTTAAAAATGTATTAACCGAAATATTGTAATGGAAATCATGGAAAAGAGAATTTCGTTAAGTATAAATAACCTTTTAATGTAGATGAATACGAACTTAACCTGATGAAGTGTCTTACCCTGTCTGATTCAATGTCATATAGATTCTTTTCAATATACCGATGAAACAATATATCCCCTACATAGTTTTTTACCAATGAGATTCTCCATGTTAAGTAGAGATATATTATATCATGAACTGGATTGTACGGTCATTCGTTTCCTTCCTTTATAGCAAATTGCGCACAGGGCAAAGACTAGGCAATCCGAAAGTTTCTGTTTGAATGGTCAACTTCTTATTTTTCTCTACATGGAAATTCTAGTAAGGGATTCAAGGATTGCTAGTTTTCTTTTTTTATTAAATGGGATCAATTGGTCATTTGCCGAAATTCGAACTTGGGACCTCGATAACACGTATTACGCTACACCTCTACGGAATACCTTCTTGCTACCTACTTACCCTTTACCATCCACAGAATCCCACCCAACCAAAGGAGCTTGAATTGATATTACTATGCTGAGGCTTCAGAATTTGCCAAAGCTAGTACGTCGTTTTGCGACTACTGCTTTACCAAAAACAGAAACCACTACTTTAAAAAATGGGCTTACAGTTGCTACGGAACATCATCCGTATGCCCAAACAGCGACCGTCCTTGTGGGCGTTGATGCTGGCTCAAGAGCTGAGACGGCAAAAAATAATGGCGCTGCTCACTTTTTGGAACATTTGGCGTTCAAAGGAACGAAAAATCGCTCCCAAAAAGCATTGGAATTGGAATTTGAAAATACTGGTGCACATTTGAACGCATACACCTCTCGTGAACAAACCGTTTATTATGCACATGCGTTCAAAAACGCTGTACCTAATGCAGTTGCCGTTTTGGCCGATATCCTGACAAATTCAAGCATTTCTGCCTCGGCGGTTGAGCGTGAACGCCAAGTCATCTTAAGAGAGCAAGAAGAGGTTGACAAAATGGCCGATGAAGTAGTCTTTGATCATTTACATGCTACCGCTTATCAGGGTCATCCTCTTGGACGTACAATTTTGGGTCCTAAGGAAAACATCGAATCTCTTACCCGTGAGGACCTTCTCCAGTATATTAAGGACAACTACCGTAGTGATAGAATGATTATCTCTTCTGCCGGTTCGATATCTCATGAGGAGCTTGTAAAGCTCGCCGAAAAATATTTTGGCCATTTGGAGCCTTCAGCTGAGCAATTGTCGCTTGGTGCTCCTCGTGGACTCAAACCTCGTTTCGTCGGGTCTGAAATCCGTGCTCGTGACGATGATTCACCAACTGCCAACATTGCCATTGCTGTTGAAGGTATGAGTTGGAAACACCCAGATTACTTTACTGCATTAGTCATGCAAGCCATCATTGGTAACTGGGACCGTGCTATGGGAGCATCTCCCCATTTGTCTTCTCGTCTTAGTACTATTGTTCAACAACATCAACTTGCCAATAGCTTCATGAGTTTCAGTACTAGTTATAGTGATACTGGACTTTGGGGTATTTATCTTGTCACTGAGAACCTTGGCCGTATTGATGATCTCGTCCACTTTACCCTCCAAAACTGGGCTCGTTTAACCGTTGCAACTCGTGCTGAGGTTGAACGTGCCAAGGCACAACTCCGTGCTTCGCTTTTACTTTCTTTGGATTCAACGACCGCCATTGCAGAGGACATTGGTCGCCAATTGCTTACAACTGGTCGTCGTATGAGCCCTCAAGAGGTTGATCTCCGTATCGGTCAAATCACTGAAAAAGATGTAGCCCGCGTTGCTTCCGAGATGATTTGGGACAAGGACATTGCTGTTTCTGCTGTTGGTTCCATTGAGGGTTTGTTGGACTACAACCGTATTCGTAGCAGTATTTCTATGAACCGTTGGTAAACGCATTTTCTTGGGACTTTTGACTATTGTCTATTATTTAATCTTAAGGCTCATCCTTTGCTATTGTTTGTTAACGCCTTTATGATTTCGTCTGCCTCTTCGCTCTCTTCAGATATATGAGCTGAATTCACCAATATACGTTGTTTACGTGTTGATCAGTACTATCACCGGTTGGATATGAAGCTGTTTGCACACAAGTAATATCATTTCAGTAGATGAGAGCATACCAGAGTTGTTTATAGTGCAAAGTCGGTTGCTTACTGCATCACCTTTGAAAACCCCCTTTCTTCAGAGTTAAACTTTTCTCTCATTTATTATCTGTCAAGGTGTATTGCTCGGACACTTCTTATACTGCCTTTGCATTCATTTTTGCTTGCAATTTATCCTCCCGTGATATTCCTTGTCATCTTATTTTTCTATCTCCCTTCTCATTTAGCAGTCTCTTGAAAATCTCTTTTACTTTCTTGCTTTCTTTCTAGCAACTATTCACTTTATCGCTGATTTAGCGGAAACCGCTTACTAACCTACCCATGTTTACAAATGAAACGGATTCGTTCGTGTTGTAAAATTTATCGACATAACTTTGAATGTTACAGAGTTAATCTGAATTCATTCTTCCTTTTTTGTACCTTTTTTCTTGGGCGCTTGCTCGTAATTAGCAACTTGCGTTAAAATTCATGTAGTAGTAAGTCGACTTGATAATGTAGTTATGTAGTTTTATTTTATAAAAATAGATTTTTGCGAATAATCGTCGAGCATTCCGTTCAATTCATTCAATCACTGCGAGGGTTTATCGGGTTAATCTTCTGTAAGGAATATCGGCTTTTATGGAGTTAAAAATTGGTATGAACATTTTCCATTTGCATAAGCGAAAAAAACACGAATGTTTGTTTATTGAAATCGTTCGCACGATAGTGGAAACCAAAACATATATGGCAAAAAGCCTACAGCACCCCGGATTCCCATGTTGTCTCCAACCATAGTACTAACGAGGCCCTCAGACGCTTAACTGCAGTGATCGGACGGGAACTGGTGTTTTCGCCTAGGTATGGCCGTAGACGTTTGTCAAAAAATTTAACAAGATATATAGTGTAAGAAAAGATAAGAGGTATTTTAAATTTTGTTAAAAGCTTCAACATGATTTTTGAAAGAATTTTCAATGAGCACAATAATAAAATAACTGGTAGTACTCGTTTAACTGTGTATATACAAAATATATTTACACAAAAATATATCCGGTCAGGGAGGGACTCGAACCCTCGACCTCACGATTAACAGTCGTGCGCAATAACCAACTATGCTACCCGACCTTGGATGTCTGTAGATATATTTTAAACATATATATCTTCTATGCTTTAAACCTAGTCATTACTTTTGTCTTAATACCAGTTATTCTGAATCATCAAGTATTTCGGAACTTTAGTTATACTATATTTGTATTAGTAACATGAATTTTAAAGGATAGATAATTCCACTCAGAAGAAGACTGTTTCTAGACTATAAATATATTCACTATGTAGTAAACATATGTAAAGATTCAATGAAAAACAAATGGTTCGTTATTCGATTTGAATTAAATGAAATTAACAAATTATCATAAAAACAATCTAAATAATTGCGTAGTTTGATAAACACGAATAACAGGACCAGCAAGTAAAATCAAAAAAAAATCTGTGGTTAATTAAACAGCTTTATATTGGCTCATTTAACCTGATAAATTAATGTACTAAAGACCTTTTTTTTGTTTGAAATTATAAATACCACAGTTCGTCAACAAAAGTGAATTCAATTATGGAATAATTGGCAAAATTTGTAAAGCATCATTGTTTTCAATTCAGTAGAGTTTTCAAGAAGTCATTGATTAAATAAGTCTAAAAGATTCACTAGTTCATCAATAAATTTCTGGTCCCGTAACCCTATTCCGCCGCTTAGAATTTCGAACCTAACGGAAATTTATTTTTTTAGAAAAATATGATTTACTTATATCTAGATAGTAAACTAAGGACGCAAGCTCAAATTTGTTCAGCATCGCTCCCTAATTCTCATTTTTCCACTGTTACTAAAAACTGAACTATGTAAACCAAAGTCCGATATTCATCTCAAAAAATAGTACACTGTCACATATGAGCTAAAAGGACATAAAAAGAAATATTTTTTTACACCAAAGCTGCAACTTGTTTCTTTGAATTTCGAATGTTTACATTATTCTTTCCATTTAGCGATACGCTGCTTATTCCTATTGTACACCACCAATATGTGCTACTTTTTGTTACTTAGCTCTAGCTAGGTTTCATACATAAGGTGCATCTTTATGTTAGTCCACCTTCTTATCCCTTTACCGTACTTACTGGCTTCTTAAACAAGCTTCTCCGTTGTGCCATCTAGCTAATATAATCATTTTGAGAGGCTTTTACTATCGATCTATTTGGGTTGAATGATTAGGAACAGTAGCATTTCTGATGCTCTACCTGTAGCATTAGGCGGAAATGAAGAAGAATCGCCTTTATTGATGCTGGTACAATTACCCAAAGAGTTTCTCGAAGGATATCTTTCAGGAACGATAACAGACGTGAGCTTGGAATGCAGTGATGTTGGTACTGTATGTGTGGGCATTTGTGAAGAGCGATAAAGAAGAATGAATTTTGAATGTTGCTAACCAATATACTTTTTTTAGTCAATATTAGCGAACGATAGGTCTTACAAATGCACTTCCGTTCCAGAAACTGCTCCGCATGAGATTTACAGACTGGTGGACTCGAATTCGTTACAACTGGTTGGCCGTGTCTCACAAAAGCTACAGCTTCGTAGAGAGCTCGACAGTTTAACTGCTGAGCGAGTGAAAAATCGTACGCAGGAAGCTCAAAAGGAAAAAGAAGAAAAAAGGTATGAAAAGAACGACAATAGTATCAACCAATTCTATGGATTGGAAGAAGTTACTTTCAATCTTTCTCTTTTCAAATTATGCTAATATTTGTAAAAATAGAATTGTTACCCTTCAAAATGATGGTGGTTCAAAAAATACAACTGCTAGGAAGCAAAAGCAGTTAAAAAAAAATGGACTCAGGCCTCTCAATACAAGTGCTTCACGAATTGGTCTTTCCTCTTCTCCCACAAATACACCTTCCCCAAACCTTCCCGTCTCGCAACCGTCTGCATCACCACATTATTCTGGTGATAAAAACTCGGCCAAAGGCATTGATCTTCGTACTCGTGTTATCCAACTTTTGGCAATCGCTCCCGAAACTGAAGATTTTCTTCGTTTAAGAACAAAGGCGTCACTTTCCAAATTACAAGCGTTATTACCAGAAGTCGCTTGGAAGAACAACATGAATCAATGGGAGCTCCTTAATCCTGTGTATAAAGATGTACGAGTCTTTGATTGGCGTCCTTATAGTATTGCAGACAGGAATGCCGTTCTAAGTCGTATGTCCAATGCATTCGACAACATGCAATTGCCTCCTGATGCTCCTGAACGTTCACTTTTAGTGTCAAAACAAAAAAACATTACTAAACTCAACAATGAAAAACGAATTCCTCCCCAATTGGCCCAACCCACTTCTCATGTTCCTTCATTCATTGACACTAACTCTCCTTCAATGCCTTCTATTTCCTCGGTTTCTTCTTATCAACAACAACACCGCATACCCAAGCTCAACGCTTCAAACTATTCTCCCTTGCTTTCCCCCTCCTCACACCGAAAAACATCGGGAAATCTTTCTCGTACTGGTTCAGAAAGCTCTGCCGTTTCATTAAGCGATACAACAAACTTAAATACTCCTATCTCCGACATTCCTTCACCTGGCTCTTCCACTACTTGCTCCAATCTTTCATCTCCACATATCAAACGAAAAAGTCGTTCTCCTCCGCAATCCTTGCCTTCCACCCCGTTTCCTACGTCTTCGTCTTCTACCAACGGCACTCTTGAACCCAATGCAAACTCTCCCAAGAAGAATGAACAAGATGCATGGATAGCTAAAAAGCGTCGTCAACAACGTTACACTACAGAAGAAATGCGAGCATTGGCAAAAAGATTTCGGGAAACTTATCCGCGTTATAAGAATTTATATTTAAAAGTCTCTTCATATTATGATAATAATGATACTAATAATCCTAATTTAAACAAGCTCCAAGATGAACTTATATCTCTACATTCTCAGCTCAAAAGCTGGAAAAATACACTTTACGATGCTTCCTCGGAGCTAGCCCTCTAACTTTTCTCAATAAATTTCCGGTTTTCTTAACACTCAGTTTTATTTCCAATGTTTTATAAAGGTGACGGTTATCTCAGCTTCAATTCAAAATTGTTTCAATACTGTACGGTGCCTACAACGAGTGCAGGCTGTTTTTTCCTGCTTTCGTTAAGGCTAGTGTTTCGTTTAAAAGATAAATTGGTTAAATTCATATTCAATTAGCAGTTTATTGAATATTAGTTTGTTTTTGATTTTATAATGAGAATCTTGTTATTGTGATGCTTTTTTTAAACTTTTATGACATATCTTTAAGTTAGTTAAACTGCGTGAATTCCTTATGTGCTATCACTTTTTTTTGGGCTTAAAAGTACCACTGATGAGTCCTTTCGTTTAATCTAATTTATTTTGTTTTTCTTACCACCTTTCATGAAATATTCCGCCAAAATTTTTTTTCTACATTAGTACAAAGTGACCCTGAAACAAAAACTATCATTAAAATGTTTAGGTATTCATTGATCCGTTGATTACTGATTTACCTTCATAAGTCATCTAATATAAATATTTGGAGACCAGCTTCTTTCACAGCTTAACCAGCGCTGATAGCAAAAAAGTAAATTCTATTTTCGTTTATCAGAAGCAAATATTTAATCAATTAAAATTAAAACTTTTATTTATCAAATATCGGTAATAACTACAATGTGTAATGGTATATAACCTTCAACACGGTCGTCCTTATTTTTGCCTTTCTTATATTGTTTTATTTAAAAAGGATACAAAGTTAATAAAATACAACAGAAACAAAAAAAATTGCAATTCTTTTATATAACCTCCTTAAGCCAGCGGTAATAATGCGATGGCAAACGTCGATGTTCACGCAAACCTACAGAAACTACATTGATATCCACTTCTGGCTGCCATAGTTGGCATTGTCTAGAAAGGGCACCACTAACATTAGTAGAAGGGTGAACCGGTATAATCAATCCTATAGACCCTAAAGTTTCCCATGCTTCCAAAGCAACATCCCTTCCCCATAATCGACTGCTATGAGCTAGAGCTCCCGATGCTGCGGCATTTATAACGGAAGATTGATGCAGTTGTCGATATTCTTGATAAGCACTATTAAAGTTGCAAGCTGGAATATCCCTAGCTTCAAAGCGAACTGCACAAATCAATAAAGCCAACTCCAACAAACTTAAATTCTTTACAAGTTCAACCTTATGGTCAGAAACTTTGAGACTGATATTGGCGAAGTCTTCATCAGCAAGTAATGGACGATCAGGTGCCATGGAAAGTATGGGAAATAATAAATCAACATACAATAATTTTAAATTTCTGCTTGCAAAATAGTGATGTTGTACCAATTTATGTAAGTGACTTCGTGTATCGGAAAGCAATTCATCCACTCTCTGGTTCCAGCATGTTATTATTTGGTCTTTTCCGCCTTCGTCAGAAACATACAAAACAGATTTTAAAATTTGCTCAAATTCACTAAGCGAAGAAGGTGGTCGCATGGGAATTACCATGTGACTAAACCTACTTTTTACTCGCTTTTCAAGTGATTCAGAACAATCATAGCGAGTAGTCAAGCCTATGATCAGTATCGGGGCTTTCCTCGATTGAGCAATGTCAAACAAGTTATACAAGAGCATTTGCCGTGAATGCTGAACAAACAGGTCAAACTCTTCTAAAACAAATATCACGGCTGCAGACGTTGTCATTACGTCTTCTGCAATTCCCAAATCCACGGGATGAGACAATGTAGCTAACAATTTTGTAAGTGTATCAGAAAAGTTCATTTCTGATTTTAATGCTTCATCAGACTCGATAGATTCAAGTTCAATAGATAATTGTCGCGATATTTCACGCAAAGCTAGTTTGTCATCTGTCTGGTACGTACCATTCAATCTTACGACATAACTTTTTTCATTTATTTCCTGAGCTGCGCGTGATAGTATATCATCCACGAGAACTGATTTTCCAGAACCCCGTGGACCGACAATAATGACAGAATTACCTTCGCCAAGTACTATAGTTTGTCGGACCCATTGATAAAGCTTTGTCTGTTCATCCATATGTCCTACAAGAGGGATATGGCTTTTCCCACACAACCTTGCAGCAATCGTAGATTTAATAGTATGTAACTGTGAGTCAATTTCAGAATATGGGACGTCATTAAATACAGACTCAACGACAGGATTAGGATAAAGTTTATGCTGACTCTTTTTAGGAGAAATAATAGCAACTTCGAAATTAGGTTTTTTGGGAGGAGGTGTAAATTGAGATTGTCGAAGAAGGGGTAATCTGTCAGATGAAGGAAGTAGTGGAGAAACTGAATTGGGTGATGAAGATTCGGATTGCGGAGTTGCTGAAGAGGAGTGAACAGAGGAATCGGTTAAACCAGGTGTGATATTACGAATTTCCGCATTCTCTTGACGCTTTTTCGGTGGTCGTCCACGTTTTCTAGGAAGCAACGGAGCTGATTCTCGCTGTTGATTATTAAGGAACTGTTGATTATTAGGAGATGTAATAGCAAAATGTTTAAGTGACAACGCGTCTGAGTCATGAAGCATATCCTCATGTTTTCTAGTAAAGGCGCTTAAAGGTACAATTCCACTAGCTATTTTTGGAGGTCTACCACGCTTTCTTTTAAAAAGGGATTGTGATTTTGAATCTAAAGGCAAGCCACTCGGTCTTTCAAGGCGAGGTCTTCCTCTACCTCGTTTGGGTCTATTTTCATCTATTTTATTTTCAGTACTTGTCCCAAAAAGTATCTTGGGCTTATTTAAAGGAGGTCGTCCACGTTTCCGCTTTACTGGGACGTCTGCAGTAGAAAATAAAGGTTGATCTGTGACTACAACTTCCTTCCGTATTTCAGATTGTGGATTCAATGAATAGAATTCAGAAGAAGATTGTTCATTTTCTGGATTCAACTGTGAATGAGTATGTAGATTTGTACCTGTCGATTCAACCGTTACATTATTCGAAATTGGAGTATTTGCAATCTTCTGTTCAGATCGATGTAAAGGTGGACGCCCGCGCCCTCTTTTCGCAGGTAATACTACCAAAGGAGAAAGCCCATTTTGACTTGAGCTCCCTTCTTCTGGTTTTATTTTTCGAGGTCGTCCACGCCCTCTCTTTGGCTTCAGCTCACTTAAATTGGCATGCCCTTCGGCAAAACCTTCTATGATATTCGGCTCATCTAACCCCATCTGTAGATTATTTTGAGTTGTTCCCTCATCTACAGACGGTTGCACTACTGGGAGAGGATGTAAACGAGGACGTCCTCTACCTCTTTTAGGCTTTAAGGGATCATCTAGTTTTGTGGAAGGAGAAGAACTTTTTATTTTTGGAGGTCTGCCACGCTTCCGTTTGATTATAGGCTCCGATCCTTCGTCAATTGGTTTTGGTGGATATTTTCGAGGTCTTCCACGTCTGCGAGGAGCTTCATTGAGACGCAAAGGTGAAGGTGAAGGCGGAGCTAAAGTCGTAGTTGAAATATTATTATCCTGAAATAAAGTGACAGCGGCAATATCTTGCAATTTTGCTTGAGAGGCAGTTAATCCATTATTTGCATCATCATTCGTAGAATTGGGATACTGCTGATCATCATTACCACTTGATAAATTTTGAACATTTGAGGTCTCATTAGTTATGTTTGTCTGGTATTCATTTTCCTTATTTTCATAGATTGCTTCTGTGTCCAAATTCCCAAGATTTGTGAATGGGGATGAGCTCATATTAAAAACTTGAAGATGCACATCCCTATGGTTTTTATACACTGTAAAAATAATGATCCTCTAAATTTAGCCTTTTTATTAACAAATGCAATTAATTGGTCTCTTTTCTAATTATTTTTTTCAATTTCCTCTTGACTTGACAGATGCAGGGTGTTACTTCGATTCTTGGTAAAGGTGAGCAGTAAGATTGGCGTACAGCCTTAAGGACAGGGCCAGTATAGAAATATATTTTTGAAGCTGAAATAATGACTAGGTAATAGTAGTAATAATCTAAAACTATTTTAATCTTTTTCAAGCGATGCTGATGACTATAATTATTTACTTGTTGCATTTATTTGTAAAACCATACATGTATGAAGGGAATGAATTTCAACAGATTCATTAAATATTCATTTTTTATTAAAAAAAAATAGTTCGTTAAAATTAAGGAATGAAGTAAAACACTTCACTTTTGAAATGAGTAATTACCATAAAGCTTTGTAAATTCATACATAAAAGTAGTGAATAGCTGAAAGGAGTCTCAATAGCTATACAAGGTGCCTAAAATTCAAGAGAAAAAATCAAATCTGTTTTTGCTAGCTTTGGTCCAGCAGGTAATCGTACATTAATCAGTAAGTCAAGATATTAATGGTTTATCAAGAATATCCGAAAAATTAACCATATTTGTCGCTCCTTGAAGATACTCGTAAATCTAGTAATGCTTCATGAAGAACTCCTTCCTTAAACGCTTTTTTGAGGGTCTTTTTTTCATCGGTAGAAAGTTTTCTTCCAGCCCTGTAAAATTACAAAGTTAGAATGACGAAAGTAGAAGGGAAACCCCAATAAAATAGAATAGCATAACTTACATAGATTCTAATTGTCTGGAATGTATGGTTGGGTTGTCAAATAAAGAAGACTTGTTTTTCTTTAGGAAACGAGTTTGTACTCGAATTCTCCATTTGGCTTCAGGAATGACAGTGTCAGAGACACATGCAATGGCCTGATCTTGTTTTTCTCTACTTAATGTTAAATATTTTTTCGTTGATACACTTTTCCAAGCCCAAAATCCTGAGCCCAGATTCTCCGCTATCCATTGTTCCTGTGATCCTACCGCCTCTTGCGTACAATACAAGTCTCCAGACTTACTACATGACATGTATTTACCTAAACAGCTTTTCAATAGTATAGTATTGTTCAGTATGGATAACAAAAACACCTGGCGCGTCAATTCTGGCTCTAGCGAAACTTTGTCGAGGGGAAGAAGAACGCAACTTTCTTTAACTTCTTCAATTCCAAGAGATACACCAGCATCATCGTCTATTTTACTACATAAAGTTGTAAGTAAATTAGAAAAAAAGGTATAAGAATATTGAAGTTAAGCTTACTATATAACCGCTGGACCCTCAAGCTCATTTAGCTCGTTTGCGTCCGTCCAAAAAGGATCGTTTTCAGCTGATTCTAGAGAAGATTGAAGTGATTTTGTGTTCTTTTTTTTCTTCTTTTGACTGATTTCTTGTTAGTGATGAACAATATAATATGAATTACCACATTCGAGCAGTTATTTCATTTTATCTTACATCTTTTTGTCTCCCTTGAAAGTTAATCGCATAGACATTTTACCATCAGTAAATTACCAAGAATTTAAACGATTAAAAATCCTTAAAAATGATAATTGTTAATAATGGATAATGACTAAATATTTATGCGTGGTTTTCGAGGAAAAAGCAAGTAGTGGGAGTAGTGTTAAGGATTTGAACAGACCAGATGCTTCTTCGTGCTGAAATCCAATATGTTCTGAGGAATAGGCAAGGTACTCTTAGCAAAACAAAAGAGGTTCAAACGTTTTTAATAAGCAAGGAAATGCTTTATATGAATAGAAATGTTCTGTTGCTCACAATGTGACTTTTGTGACCCATGCTAATGTTGGTTTGTAAAATGGATGATTTGCATAACATTCTAATGGCTTGAGAAAGAAAAAAAATGTGCTTAATTGAATGATAATTTTGAATATAGATGAGAGAAGAAGTATGCACCGAAGACTAGCATTGTTCAATACCAAAAACATTCGTTGAAGGACGAGTCATATTCCAAAAAAGGAAGTCCATTGATGACAATAAGAATTTTTTTTTGCTTATTCAGTTGAAAGCTTACAAAAGATGAGCACTGTTTCAATTTACTTATTACTATGTGAATAAGTGTAGCCATAATACCTGCATATTAAAAACAGCACAAAAGTGGATGAAAATATTTGAGTGATAAAAAAACAATAGTATTAATTTTGTTATTTAATCTATTAACTTGATTATTGTTGTACAAATGAACTTGGAAATTCCAAAACATTCAAAAAAAAAAAAAAAAAAAAAAAAAAAACTAACTCGTTAGTTAATAAGGTTATTTTTTAACGACTTTTACATTCATCTAAACCAAATGCTGAAACATGAAAATTTTAATGTTTGTAATAAAATAAATATTTTTAAAAAATAAATAATAAATATAAGAATTTATTTTTATCTAATATACTAACCATATGCGTAATATGTTAGTTTCTTAATCACGGTGAATAAATTTCTTTTTTTTTTTTTTTTTTTTTTTTTCTTAAAAAATTTTTAATCAAAAAATTATTGCTGATGGCAAATAAAAACAATGGTTTAATTATTAATGCAAGTGCGCAATTTTTCATTATTGGTTTTGATATATAAATTGAGGCCACGTGAATATCTAGTAAATATGGAAAATCTACAATTTCGTTTTGGACACAATTAAGCAAACATTGGTAACAATTGAACGGATGTATGGACTTGATAAATAATATGATAAGCCTCAACCACATAAAAATAAAATTTAAATAAATAAATAAATAATATTAAGAATATACATATAAGGAATTTCAGCAATATAATTCAATAGCTTTCCATTAATATGCTCAGTGAATAAATATAAATATAAATATTTATCTGTTAACTTTTAGTTGCCAAACAATGTTTTAAACCACAAATTCAGCAATTAATGTTCTTCTTGAGCATAAGCTCGCAAATTATTATTTAATTTTTTTTTTAATTTAGCATATGCATTCATTATTCCGATATGGCCATTTCTTTGCAATGAAATTAGGTGGCACGCATTGGAGTCCAATTGGTGAAAGTAATGATTCATTAAAGTCCAAATGGGCTGAGTGCTAAATTTGCTCAGAATTGAATAATTAAATTAATTGTTGATTGTCACACAATCGCCATCGCTAGACAATACAATTCCATACTGATCGCAAAGCTGGTCAGGAACCCGACCATTCTAATATGGTTTATCTCAATCCATAGAAGGATGGGTAAAAATAGGTCAATATTAGAGCGCAATTTTAATTGTGCGAAACAACAAATGAAAGAAAAAGACTAAAGAAATAGAAAAAAATTGACTTAGTTATTACAACTTCTGCGATCTTGTAAACATTGATGTAACATAACATGCTGCCCTGATTTTACTATTACTATTACTCTAAGTACGACCTAATAATTGCATGTGGCCAGCTCCATGCGGTACTGTCTAGAAATCCTTAAAATAATATTGTTAGATATATTTAAAATATACAGCGATATCCATCCAAAAGAGAGCACAAAGGAAAGATCCCCGCTACCAGTCAGTTTGCCTTTGTTGAATTAGCAGCCTTCTCATTAAACCCCTTTTACGAATTTTACTGGACGCAAGCGTACACCCGTGCAGATTGCAACAGCTCACTTTGACCTTCCTTTCCTCCAATTCGCTCCGACTTTCCTATCATAAACCAATCAAAATCTGTCTACTTTGCATTAAACTTTAGAGTACGCTTTTGCTCTCATGGTTTCCACCACTCAGAGCCCGTCATCTCTAGAATCAAAAGTTTCGTTAACGAATAATCTGTCCTGAATGACTTTTTTTTAACCAATTATAAACGCTCTCAGGAAACCCTAACCTCGACGTTCCTTTATATACAACACCTGACAACCCGTTGTTTACTACAACTACCTTTTATTAACTACGCCTTTTTTTTGGATAAAAAATTTCTGAGTGTCGGATCTTGGTCAGTCGGAGTGGTTTAAGTACTTTCTTGTCTTTCTTTTAATATATACATACTTCAACTACTTGTTGGTCTTCTGATCCGGTTCCACGTCCGTTCTTTCTTACTCTCGTTGTTGTTGTGTTAAATCCAACTTTTCACCTTCGTTTCTTTACTAAAATACCCACTTTCTTTTTACTCTCTCTCTCTTTGTGTTTTCGGTTCTTTAGCCTTTACTCTCGTCACACTCTTACTTTTGTGAATCTTGGTTGGTAGTCGTTCCTTACTTATATCATTTGCGTCAAGGAGGCTGGTAATCTTGGTTATATAAATATAAATATCTTTATAACCTAAAAGTTCTTGCCTTTATTTTTTTACTTCAACTAAACCACTGTATACGTTGTGGTTTTTGAGTATTGTCTAAGCAAAGGCATTACTTGATTTGATACTTCTTTTTGGTCAAACGTTTTTGAGAACTCATTTCTCTTTCAAAATCGTTTTTTATTACATCCTTTATTTGAACAAGGATTTTTTTTGTCTTGAGGAACTAAAACTAAGCCTCTTTGTTTGCAGTTTCTTTCTTCCCTCAATCCTTTGTTCTCGACTGTCACTTTCGGAAACAATATATTGTTTTAACTTGGTTTTCCAATTTCAGCCTCTTACAAAACTTACTCTTTACATATACCCCATATCGAAACGCTCTCTTTTGGCAAGTGCTTACTTGTACTAATCCTTTCTTTTTCATTTAGGACGCGTTTGCATACATATCCCCTCAACCATACCTAGTTCGGCGTCTAAGTATATTATTATCTACTCACATATTTATCTTTTCTTTGTATAACTTGAGATGATTGCCAAGTCGTTTATTGCTTCTTTTCTCTTCCTTTGTTTCGCGTTTTCTGGCGTTAAAGCCGATGGATGCTCTGAGGAAAATGGTTACTACTACTGTAACCAGGCCTCCGAAGTAGAATTCACCAATGTTGGCTATTCTTCTACTTATAACGAAATCACCAACATGGATACCTCTTCATGCTCTTGTAGCAGTACTCCCAAGTCTTATGGCGGCAATTTGGCTCCCTTTGACGAAGAGTTCTCCTTCCACTTCCGTGGCCCTATTGAGCTCAAGCGTTTTGCAGTCTATTATCCCGACACTTCTAACGCATTATCTTCTCTTCGTAAGCGTAGCAACAACCAACACATGAAGAGACATCCTCATCATAAGCGTGACGATGTCATCGACAGTACTCTTACCGTGTACGAAACGGTCATGTATACTACAGCTGTTTATGGTGATTCAGCCACCACACCAGCTGCTTCTGAAGCTCAAGCTAGCAGTGACATTTTGTCAAGCCTTGCCAGCCTTTCCTCTGCTTCTACCGACAATCTCGCTGCCAGCGTTACTCCTACTACTGTCGCTGCTTCTGTTGCATCTTCTGTCGATACCGATTCCGCTTCCGCCACTATTTCCTCAGTCGTCGACAGCGCTACTTCTTCCGTTAGTACCGTGATTCCATCTTCCATTATTTCCGCTGCCCCTCCTGATTCCGCCTCTGAGTCCACTCCTGCCTCTACTTCCTACGCATCCTCTACCACATCTGCCACTTCCACATCAACTACCTCTGGATCATCTGGCTCCTCCGACTGGGGTCGTTCCTCTTTCTATGAGGCCGATTCGGGCACCTCGGACAATATCGTCTTTTTGAACAACATGGGTGGTAGTGCTGGTAGTGGTGTTTGGTCTTCTTGTTTTGGTAACTCTCTTTCATTTGCTGCTTCCAATGGTGTTGATGGTGCCTCATCTTCTCAAGTCCTTGAAAATATCTTAGTGGCTTCTGACAAAGAGTTTTCCATTTGGACTGCTACCGAATGCAACAATGACTGTGGTTACTACTTACCAGGTATTCCTGCTTACCACGGTTTCTCTGGAGCCAAGCTTGTGTTAATGGAGTTTATCATGCCCCATGATAGCTCTTCTTCTTATAACCAAGACATGCCTGCCATTTGGTCTTTGAATGCTCAGATTCCTCGTACCCTTCAGTATGGAAATGCCGATTGCTCGTGCTGGACCACTGGATGTGGTGAATTTGACATCTTCGAAGTCTTGAGCACTGGTAACGAGAAGATGATTCCTACCCTTCACGGTTCACAAGGAAGCAGCAATGGTAACGGTGGTGGTGCTGGTTCCAGCGATTACTTTGCTCGTCCCACTAGCTCCAGCATGATCGGTGCTGTTATTTATGACACTTCTTCTTCTGGTATCTACATCATTGATGTTACCGACCAAAACGTTAGCTTTGACTCAACTTACTCTGCTTCTGATGTCGATGCTTGGTTGCAATCTGGTGCAACCATTGTTCAATTATCAAGTTAAAGTTCTTAAAAACACGCGTTTTGAAGTTTCCTTAAATTTTGCTTTATTGCATGATATTTCTCTCTGAACGGACGGCTCTGTCTAGTTTCATTTTGCGTATCGTAAATTTGGCCGTTACCATTTATTTTTTATTATATTTTTTAGTTTTATTTACTATGTACATAGCGTCTACCAAAATAATTGTTTTTATCTTTCCTGGTTTGATAGTCAATTACACATGAAACGTTTTGATTAACATTTAAAAATTAAGAATTTCATTGAAATAATGAAACAAATGATTAGTTAAGAATTAAACCGATTGTAAAAACTATATAACATATCTAACACATATATCTACATTGCGCAATGAGTAATTTGCAAATTAGTAATAACTAAAGAAGGCTTTTCCAGCCACCAAGATCGTTGGAACTGTCACTCGTAACTGTGTTTTGGTTAACAACGGGTGTAGTAACTCTTCTATTTGCAGGCTGTACACTGGGAGTTCTTGCCTCAGATGGTATCAATGGTGGGTACAAGCTGGCTGAGGAGGAAGGAGTTACACTATTGAAGTTTGATAAACCACTTGTTGGAGTGGCATAGTGGAAAGAAGATTTAGCGGTTACGGCGGGTGTAGAAGCACGTTGAGAATAACTTCGATATGAAGATGCACTCGAAGTTTCGCGGGCAACACCCTGGCTGGACAAGCTTGCTTGAGAAGTAAAGATGTTAGTGGTAGCCTTATTAGGTGATATAGAGGACGGCTTGGAAGTTGCTTCCTTAGTCTGCGATGAAAATGGATCGGTAGTGATTCGATTGGGGACTACAGAAGAAGGCTTGGATTGTAATTTTTTAGCATGAGATTTTTGAACAGCGTCACTCAAACTTCGAATTTCTCTCATACATTTATTATACTGTTCGAGAGACAGACTTGGTGAAACACTTAAAATCCATAATCTGGGAATCACTTGTTCATGTACTGTCTCTTCGGGAATTATGGCACCGGCAGAAATATAAACCGTAACCATTCCCATTACAACAGTTGGTTCTCGAGTTTTCACCTTCTCTAAAACAGGTAATAACTTGTCAACAATCGCAAAAGAATCTAAAAATTTTTGATTGATGAAAACGTTAAACGTGTCTAAGATGGCGACCTTTACATCTAACTGATTCGTAACGGAGAAAGAATGATAAAGTTTAGGACAAATAGAAGACTTTACAGTCGTGACATCGATGATATCAAGGAGAGTACCAAGTATTTGGATGGACGTTGTTTGCACATTCAATGATGAATTTTCGAAACAACCATATATGAACGGAACAATTTTGGACAAGAATTCACCACTTGGTAGCTTGGATTTTAAACAATCCATATATTGAAATATGCATAAGGGAACTCTTTCAGGATATGAATTAGCAGCCGATATAATAGGAAAAATTGCCGTAAATACTTTCGAAGAAAAAATTGAAGAATCTAAACCCTTAGAGATTTCAAAGATACAAGGCAACAATGAAGGCACCAGCTTTTGGTCGTTTAAATGGTCCAACAAAGTAGGCAAGATTTTTTGAGATTGAATACGATAGGGGAACGTAGTAAGATTCTTACTCAACGATTCCATAAAAGAAACCTTCTCAGATGGAAGTTTCTCAGGAAAACTCTCTAAAAACCGAAGAGCAGCTATAGCACTTCCTGTAAAATAGGGAGATCTCTCTAGCTCAAACATACTAGCCCTTTGCTTTGGATCCACAGCTAATGTTTCCTTTAACAAGGATTTTAAATTTTCAGATGGCAAATTTTTGCTTTCAATGAATGTAGGAGAGTTAAGAGATGTGATTTCCTTTTCATAAGATAAAAGATGGTTATTGGCGTTAATTATACTTTGATTCTTATTAAAAATGGAGTAAATCAAACACCCAAATGAAAATACATCGCTTTCAGGACCAGCAATTTCATGAGTGATATATTCTGGTGCCAAGAAGTCCATGCTCTGTTGCAAGGAGGATGGAATTCCAAAGTCATAATCGTTGAATTCATATCGAGCCGACTCAACCGACTGAGAAAATGAGAATCCGCAAAGTTTCCAATCACCTTTAGCATCCACTACTACTGAGCTTGGGCGAATGTTGTAGTGAATAACCTTCGCAGAACCATGTAGGAAAACCAACCCATCAATAATTTGTAGTAACCCTTTTTGAATTTCAACTTCCTCCAACGCATTCCCAGATGATTTACCATTAGCAGAAGAACCGTAGTTGGAAAATCCTCCGTTGGAAGACTTAATGAAATCTTGTAACATAGATTGAATTCGACGAGTAACAAACGACATACTAGATTTCGATTCTTCCAAAGGTTCAACCACTTGAAGCAAAGAGGGATGCCTAAGTCGAGAAAGAGAAGACACATCTTTTCTTAAAAGCTCTAAGACATAGTTTGTTTTCAAATTGGAGTCAATAGACCCGCGTTTTAGTAAGGTGGACAAATTCTTTTTATCAAATGTAAACACTGAAACCTCTTCGTTGGTTCCCTTTTTGGATGCCGAATAAACAGTCCAAGGACCTACTTGGACTGAATTTTCTTTCTGGATATCATAATCATATTTAATTTTTTTGGAATTTGATACTAAACATTCAACGTTAGAATACTTACTTGGGATACGAAATGTATCTAAATAGATTATAGAAATGACGATGAGGATGATCAATTACATAAACATAACTACAATCTTTCATACAGCGCTGATAATCGAGTTTATCAAGGAATATAGCATACCTAGTCGAAGTGCATTGGCTAACATAAGCTGAAAAAGTGGATGGCTTTGGAAAAAAACAACTTAAAACAACAAAAACAAAAAGAAAAAATTATAATTATTTTTGAATCCCTTCGAAGCAAACCAAGTATAAAAATTGAACACCTTTTTTTCGCGGTAGTATACAGTGGAGATGGTAGGAATGAATGGCTTATGGATGAAATTTTTAGGGTCAGTTCAAAAAGCAGTGAAACTCTTATTTGGGAAACAGAGGATTAAATAAAAAGACAATTAATTAAAGATTATAAGAAAGTCGTATTTTTTAGTTTGATAATCATAACTTAGCCAAAAAACCTTGGGCAATGAGTCGTTCAACGTCTGTAGCACGCACATGCAATTGTGAATTTTTAGTAAGGTTAATAGTACCATATTCAGTTTCAATATCTCCAACGTCCTTCAAAACTCGGACGTCTATGAACAAATTTTTAGGAGGAACCAAAGAACCAGTCAAATCCAGCTCGGACCAAGCGCCTTTATAAGCAGCCAAAAGTTCTGAATATCTCGTTAAATAGTCACGCTCATAAGTACTTAGAGATGTATCTAAACAAGATTCCATTCGTTTGCCTCCGCTCCAACAGTATTGACGAAGCCGCTGCAGCCTTAAATTATGGTAAGCCATTAAACATCGCTTATTGTAGATACTAGAAGAATGAAACATCAATAGAGCTGCCGCTTCAGAAGGATGGTCCTGGGGCTGGAAAGGTTGACTAGCCTCATGTGTAACATTTTGAAGAATTCCTAGACTTTCGCGATCTGCTGCACGAATTTCGTTGACAACATCATTAACGGTGTCCGCTTGGTAAGGTGGGAGATAATCTAAATACTGAGTTCGCTTTGAGTCCCGAATTAATTTATTTGATCGATTCCCCAAACCATTCTCCATAGTGATTAGAAGCACTAACTATCACGATATGCTTAAACAGATTTTCCTAATTATGTTTAGTTTAAAAGAAACGGATTAGTATAATTAACAACGACACTCGATAGTTGTTTAAAGCTATATTGAATGGTTGTGGATGACAAGTCGTTGGAAAATGACATGTCTTTCATAAGACCATAATGATGCATTCCTTAGTAGAAATTTTACTGTAAATAAAACATGGATCTTTTATAACAAAATTATTAGTTGAACCTACTATGCGAATTTTTAAGAATTTATTATTTAAACATTCACACAGATTTAAAATGAAGCGTATACTTACTTGGATTACCTCAGTTTCATAAAGTAATGTATACTAATTCAAAGGATTGAATGAGCCCTAAAGGTATCATTAAACCGAGTTCCTCACATCGTCACACATGGAATGAAGAGATGATTTAACGAAGCTTCAAATTATCAACTTACAAATCATTGCTACTAAAATTATAGAAACCAGATAAAGTTTCATTTCAAAATAAAAGAAAGGATATCATTCAATGATTACAATTCTCACGTAATATTCAGAACACAGTACGATGTGCTTGCTTCATCGGACAGGGCTTTAAGGGAATAAAACAATCACATTGATGAGAAATTAGAATCTAAAGGGGTACAATTTAAAACCTATCACTCATATCCAAAAAATGGCAAGGCATATTTAGCTTCAAATAATTGAGCTTTAATGTAGCTTAAAATGATTTTGTCAGTAAGACTTTCTTTTCTGCTTACAACATAAAATCCAATCGATGTATTGGCCGTACTCAAAAAAATCCGCTTTATGTATAATCTGCGGAAGATTACACAAATTCAATAGCATGAATATCACAAAGAGCCAACGAACCAGTCCAGAGTAACAATCTGTTACAAAAACAAAACTTTTGATGCTTATTGATGATAGCAAAATACATGATCCAATATTTTCTCTTCAAATGATAGGTATAAGGACAGGGAAAGAGTCTCATACGTAAAGTAATAATATCTCAATTATTTTTTATTTCAAACGAAAGTTTCCCCTTTTTTTCCACTTAAGGAAAATTCCCTAAAATCCAACGACTTTTAATTAAAGGTTCATTAGAGATTAGTAATTATCATTACACGTATTATTTACATCGTTTTTCGATTAAAGCCAAACGATCAGAACCATGTTCTTCATATTCTTGACGTGATATCCATAATTGATGAAACGTTCCAAGACTACTTAAAATAGATCCACCTAACCATGAAGCATAACTGCGTTCAACAACATGACCGGAAGCATGGATTTTAAGACGGCTGCCAGGATATAATTTTGAAAGTTCATTTTGCAGACGAAGAGAGAATCCTTGCATCAAACTAGTGCCTCCACAAACAATAACATTGTTGAGCAAAGAAGCACGGATATCAACATCGCATTCCGAAATACAGTTCTGGAACAACTGAGGTATCCCCAAAATGCGAGAAGAAGTGTTGGTAACCGAAGAATCTTGTTGTGATACCTCATTATTTTCGGTTTGTTCTATTGGCTTCGAAGGTTCCTCGTTCATTTCTTCATCACTTCCTGGCACAAACAAATGTTCAGGAATTTGATAGCGTTCCGCGCCAAACATCATACGGGAACCGTCTGGAAATTCGAACTCTGATTCAGCAATCGTGGTTTCAGATGAAAATGGAACATCGGAAATGAGAGCACATTCTTCTTTCCATTCATCGTAGACTCGCTGGACCTGAAATTGATGATAAGAATCTGTAGTATCACGAGGACGTAACTCACAATTAGCTGGCTGCCCTATCTCCACTGGATTTTTGCTTTTCACTAAGTACTTAGGCATCACTTCGAAATTCTTATCCCTGAGAGTTTGCGCCAAAATATCGTTAATTGCATTCCCAGAAAAATGTTGAACCTGATAGCCTTTTTGAAGCACAAAACCATCATATATAGCAGACACCGAGCTACGCTCCGCACCAATGTCTACTAAACAAGCAGTACCTTTCCCGCTTGCAAACGCCGCACACGTCTCCTGCTTGGCGAGGTATGTTGCAGGACAACGCAAAGATTCAAACATCGTTTCTAGTGTTTTCACTCGATTTTCTGGGGGATTATCAAATGGTTCCGTAATCAAGATTGGATGCTCTAAAGGATTAGTCTTCAACTGCTGCTCTAATCCATAACGCCAGAGATCTACAGTAACATCCCAATTTTCAACCCAACCATTACGAATTGCATTTTTTATTTCCATTCCAGGGTTTGATTTATATATGTATTCCTCACCGAACAACCGTCTGCCATCACTGAACTCTCCACAGTAGCTAGGGAGTACGCATTTGGGAATATCTTCTCCAGAAAAACCTATTCGAGTCCATTTGCTTCCAGGATCAATTACAATAGCTGAAACTTCATCTCCGCCATAAAATGCGCTAGTCATCTTACCAGCAGTACAGTTTGTCTACGTGATAAGATTCTCAGGCAAAAGTTGTCGTTGGCACTTGGACAAGACGCATCGTTGAGATCATGAAATAGGTCGCCAACGGCTTTTCTTAAAAATACCCATCACTCTTTCCTATTTTATTTAGTTGGTTTAATTAATTAAAAATAAGACTTTCATTTAGAAAAGTGTGCATTCTTTAAGCATTCATGCAACGAGAATGTCGCTAATTTTCAAGCTTTTAATAGACGCGTCAAGTAAACTAGGTTTTCAAAAATAAGCATTCATATGAAAGATTGGGCTCATAGCACAAAAAAAAACAATTGTACAAGAAATCCACAATAGTTGAAAAGATAATTATTATGCTCCTAATAAACAAATTCATTTAGTGATTTTTTGAGTTTTTTGCTATAGTCAGCTACGCAGTTTGGTATATATTTAACGATACATAGAATTACGGTGAGTTTCTCTTACGACTTACAATATAGCGGTATGCAGTATGTTAACTAACAATGTATATTTATTGTTATATGAAGTCTATTAATATCGGTTGCCGAAATAGCGTTACAGCCGAACCTCGTTCCTCAGTTCAGTTATGAGCTATATTAGTGATAGGTAACATTATAACCCAGTTAATACAATACCTATACTCAGTTGCTACTCATACAACCTGTGTATTGTAATATAATAGATCACAAGGAAAACTCACCGCAGTTCTACGTATCCTTAAATCAGATACCAAACTGCGTAGCTTACACACTATACTAAATATCGGTTATCTAATATAGTATAATGAAGCACAAAATACAATTTAGCGTGGGTTTCTGTAATTCGTCATTATGCTGCTCTTAAATGTGAACCATGCGAATAGGTATTTTTTATAATTGAGTGCATAGATTTTCTGTAGTTGAGCTGTTCTTAAAATTATAAGATATCAATTCTCTTTTCTCCATACGAATGTGTGCTCACGAATTTGCATCAGATCTCAACCTCTGATTAATCTGCTTCTTTGAACATTCGATCACTCTTTGGTATCAAGTATCTATTAACCAATATATAATACAATTTAAAGCAAAAAGACATCTAATAATAAACTTTTTCTTGTCAATTATGTCTTAGCCGCTTCTTAATCAAAAAGATAAAAATCAATCAATTTATTATTAGTCCACCTAGACCTACCTTTATAGTTTTCTATATAAGTTTTTTTATTAACTCTTCCCCCAAAACAATAAGTAATTTTATATGCAAAACGTAATCCGAAGCAAAAATCAGAAACCTGTTGCGAAAGAAAACAGAATCAAATGGAACTGAAAATACACACATCACCCATGGCATTTTGTCAGTCCTTTTAAAAAAATTTTTTTTAAAGAAGTTGAAAGCGAATATATTAATTTCAATACTCTTTTCAACACTTTAATCTATTTAACTTCAAGCATCATTTTAATATTCATAGCAGTAAGTTCCGCCGTCAAGTAATTGAAAACACTGGGTAATGCGATCAACGTAGTATTTGTGCCGCCGACAAATTTCTTTCCGCTACCATCCTGCCAAATGTCACTGGTATCTTCCAATCCCAAAGCGGGTTTGGCACAGCTTCTGCACCTGACTTCTGAGGCACTTCCTACGCCATTCATCGAAATTGTAGACATGATAGAAATAATAGACCCACAATCTCGACAAACCCAGCTCTGGGCATAATCAGAACAATTCATTAAACGATCCTGCATCAAGAACGATGTGCCATGACCGATAACAGCATCACGTTCCATTTCACCGAAACGAATACCACCAGCACGTTTGCGACCTTTGACGGGTTGACGAGTAAGATTATGAATGGGTCCGGTTGTACGTACTTGAAATTTATCACTAACCATATGGCGAAGACGTTGATAGTAGACAACTCCAATATAAATATCAGCCTTCATCTCCTGTCCTGTGATACCACTATACATAGGCTCGTTTCCATGATAGTTGTAACCAGCCTTAACCAATTGTTCGCCAAAGTAGTCAGCAGCAGTTTGCTGCTCAGAATAGATAAAGGGTGTGCTGTCTTGAGCCAAGCCATGGCAGGCGCCAGCTTTACCAGCTAAACTTTCAATAAACATACCAATTGTCATACGAGAGGGGAACGCATGAGGATTAATAATGATATCAGGTTGCATTCCGCTTTCTGTAAACGGCATATCGACAGTGGGCCACTTTTGTGAACAAATACCCTTTTGTCCATGTCTAGAGGAAAATTTGTCACCAATAATCGGACTACGGGTAATACGAAGCTTAACATGAATTTGCTGACACTCGGAATCACCAACATCATTACCAAGGAGTCTAACTTCGTCAACAAAACCAGGCTCAGTACCGTGATAGGTTTCAATAAAATTTTGACCAGTAGATTCATCATAGTAAGCGACAATGGGATCTCCATCCTCAAGTTTAATTCCAATAAAAGGTAACCCGTCGGCGTCTAACTTTTGCAACCATTCGCGACGAGGCGTTGAACCGGGAGCAAAACCAAAATGGTGAACGACTGGTTCACCTCTGCGACGCTTTTGGGAAAGGTCAAAAGATTCACCCTTATATACAGTACCATAACCAAAACCACGCTCATGAGCAGATTTATTCAAAATCATAGCATCTTCCATATCGTAACCAGTGTATGAGATAACGGCAACAACAGCGTTTGTACCATTTGGATAATGATCGAGGCCATAGGTATTGTGAAGCTTAGGACGAACAACTGGTGTTTGTCCTGTTTGAAGACGATAAAGTTTGTTGTCAGTACGATAACGAAGGGCCGTACCAGGCGTACCCATAGTTTGTTTACCCATCTGACATTGATACATGTTACGAGGAGACTGGTTAAAGTCTGAGAATGGAGTCATATTGGCAACGATGGAGAGTACATTTGTGGGCGAATACTCTACATGAGTAGAAACTTTAGGAACGATTTCTTTAGGGAAACATGCAATATCCATGTAAACTTGCTCAAATGGACCAAGCATATCAAGTTCACCAGTAGAAATGTGCTTAACCGGTCGAACCATCCTTGCAGGATTGCTAAACAGATAAAGACCTGGATATTGCCCGTTATGAGACGGAGGCACATATCCAATTTCCAAATCTAAAGGGACCTTAGCAGGTTCAGTGGCAGTTCCATTACGCAACTTGACAGCATATTCAATTTTCATTAAACGTAGCACATCAGCAACGTGCTTAGCAAGTTTGTAAGTACACCAACCAACAATCTTTCCATCCAATTGTACGCATCCCCAACCAGATTCATGACCAACTACACTTGGAGGATCAACACCCAACGATAGCAAAAGTGATGGGATTTGACTTACATCAGAAGGATGGGTGACAATTTCACATTTTCTAGCCAAATGGTTTAAAAGACCACATGGAGAACCATCGGGTGTGTGAACTGGACACATGAAACCCCAAGCTTCAGGAAGCAATTTACGGACAGTAGTAGTTTTAAGCTCAGCAAAAAATGCACCACGGTGTACCATTCGAAAATGTGAAAGAAAGCGGTAGAAGTTCAACTTCTCGGCGACAACAGTGTAACCTGTAGCTTGTTGTAAATCAAGACCAGTATTGGAAACAAGGTTACCGGTACTCAAGAAATATTGTAATTTCGTTCCGATGTCATTGTTAATTTTAGAAAAGACACGGGTCAAGTATTTACGATCGGAGAAATCAACACCAGGCGCTGAGCGTCGAACATCCAAATTAATTTGAGCGCGGATGCTATTTAGCCAATCCTCAATCTTCTCCTTAAGAATTTGACCATAAAGAAAACCACCTAATAAAATTTCCTGATGTTGTGGAGAGTCAGGGTTATCGGCACAGCACTCTCCAGCTACAAGTGCATATAACTTGCGGATCATAAATAGGAGAAGGCGGAATTTATCCTTAGCTTCACGAAGGTGAACTAAAACAACCTTTTGTAAGAGAAAGCGGCCAACTTCAACATCAGTTAGGTCTTCAGCAACGCCGAGAACAACACGAAATTTGCTACCCAAATACTGAAGTGTTTCAGTTTGGGAGTAAAGACCATAGGACTTATAAGCTCTAAGCATAAGCTCAACACGATCCGTCAAGAAAGTATTTCCCAAATCTTTACCAACAATGCCCTCAAAAATTTCTTTATCGCTGGTTTCTAACAGGGCCTTAAGAATCATCATCGAAGGAATTAAATATTCGTTTTTACGCCAGTGAAAACGAAACATCGTAACACCATTGTTAAGATAATGAAGGGTGTTGGTTAAACTAGACTGGTCTGGACGGACACAACGAATAGATAAACCATACTGTGAGTAGCTAGTACCACGATTGGCAAAAGAAGGGCGAATGATGGCAGTAGGATGATTGCGCTTAGGTAAAATTAACATACGAATCAACTTCTCAATACCGTTAACGATAAAGTAACCGCCCATCTCTTCGCTCTCCTCTTTATGAGCAATAAGTTCGGCAGGAGACAATCCTTCCAGATGACATCTGTTGGACCGTACCATGATGGGAATCATGCCTACTTCACGCATTTCTGATTGTCTAGGGCCTCCATTGACACTCCATGAGAATTTAAGAACCAATCTTGATTTATAAGTAGTCAAACGCTCTCTGGCTTCAGCAGGGTAGACTTTGCGGTTAATAGAAGACCTTTCACGACTAGACAACATTGGCTTCGCAATTTGAACCTCATCAACGCGGAAGGAAATCTTATTTCCAAATTTCAATGCACCACCTTCTTCTTGTGTGATCGAGTCAAATGCACATTTCTCACCAATTTCCTTAACAGCATAGTTGAGTAGTCCGGCATTAGTAAGGGCGTTAAAGGAATCAACATGAGGTTTTACGGCCTTTTGCAAATCTGGAAAGCTCGTTCCGTCCTTGGGCGGATTTTTAAACGTCCTTTCTCGCTCTAACGTTTGGAATGACATCCCAGGTTTGCAGAGAAAATTTTGGCGGAGGACACCTGCTATATTCATACTAAATTGAGCGTTAAGCGAACACTTAACAAGCTTTAATGAAAAGCGGTAAAATGGTTTAAACATTAAGGCGCTGAAGTGCGGAATATGCAATAGTATAGCGTTGTTCATTCCACTGCCTAATTCAATTCTAATAGTAAATCGCTTTTTGGGTAGTGTTCTTGCTTGATTTTATTAATGAACGACTATCCATTGTCTTTGAAGAGTAATAGAAAAGGTAAAGTGTTATCGAAAGTGTACTCACTGTACGCTGACAGATAAGTTGGTGATCGACGCTACTAATATTTGATTTATACCGCAATTGAAGCTATAAAGAATTTGTTTATTGATATTTTAGAATGTCTCCTGCAAGTCCTTACTTGTTGCTTATCTCAGTAAATTCAAGAAGAAAAGCTTAAACACAAGTAACCATTGCCCTGTTACAGTTCATATCACCGATCAGTTGAATGAAACCTAATAAATATTTAATTTGCTTTGTCTTAGTATCTTAAAAAAAATCTTGTTAAAGGGCTTTTTTTTATCACTTTCAATATTTATTTTAGAAATAATTTCGTTATATACGATTCTAGTCTAGTCAATTCATATAAAATAAACGGATAACAAAAGCTCCCACTTTAAAAATCGCTTTCTTCAAAGATCTAAACTTTTTGGCCCGAGCTGTTTCTGCTTTTCAATAACGGAAAAGAAAAACATTGAATAAAATATATGTATCCTCAACCATTGAAAAAGCTTTTAAAAAGAACAACAATGGGTATATAATGAAAGCATTAGCTTCAATGTCTGGTAAAAACATAGCAAGCTTGTTCTACTATGGCTTTATTTTAGAGACTAATATCAGAAATTAAAAAATATTAATTTTTAGTTTCTACGCTTCGTAAATTAACCCAACCTATTTTACTTTCAAGACTCTTTCGATTTGCATTTTTGAATCCTGTATTATAGTAAACATATAGACTACAAATAGAAATGGAGTTGCGAGAGGGGAATTATCAACATAAATGGAATCCTGTAAGAAAAGAGATGAAAACATTAAACCGAAAAAAAAAGAACAAAGGTTTCATCAAGCCAACCAAAACCTGAAAATCAACGTCTAAATTAATAAGCATCAACAGACTCAGAAAAGTACTTTTTAGTTAAATGATAACTTGAAATCATGATTGCACAGGACGGTGCAACTTTAACACATCTAGGCAACGTGCCTTTCCACAAGGCCTTGGGACCACCTCGCTTCCATAAGGTTAACATAAACTGACCTCTGGTTAACGTATGTCCATGCACCTGCTTAGCAGTTTTTGATACATCGAAAGGTTGAGTTAATAGGGTTGCTAGAGTCCCACTAATTCCTCCGCTCACAAAATTGATATAGAGGTCCTTTGTAGATTGAGAGCTGGAAAATGCTTGAAGTGATGGATGCCCAAGCAGGAAGAGTCGAATTCTCTCATACGACCACCAGTAAAATGCACTGAATGGTACATCTCTCCACAACGTTACGCTGACACCGCTCCATAAATTCAGTATACCTTTTTGATGAATCATTAATTTCAATCCATCAAAGACCTCATTAGCAATCTCGCGCGCATGGCCGGGCGGATAATGGCCGCCTACTGCTTGCACTCGAGTCCTGAATAATTCTATAGGAGACACAATAGTAGCAGATATTGTGCGCGCAGATGCTCCTGCGATTGCAGCAGCAGCAGGAAAGCCCCAATCACTGTATAAGGGAAGTAATTGCTCATACCCAAGAAACTGTACAGTGTTTGCTGGCAAGAGCATTGTCAATGAAGGAACTAATCCACGCCACAAGCTTCTAACACCTTCATGCCGAGCGATCTGATAAAGTCCGGATACCGGGCCTCCTAAAGGCTTTGGAGCTGGCCTTCCCTTCCCCAATATCTTTGCTGAAGAAATGGGTTGCGTAGAAGAATATTGAGAAATAGATTCACTCTGCAAGCGGGTTTTCACAACATCTAAAGGCGTTACAGTCAGCGTTGTAATTACACTTCCTACACAAGCTGACAGCATTTTCGCTATAGGCTTCACATCGGGCTCAGCATTCACCGACAAGTCAGCTTCTACGCCTTCTGTCGCAGCTCCTATCTGCATGTATTCTCTCTGACTCTGTTTGTGTTCCTGTCATCTTCATTACGAAGCACCGTCCTTTCATCTACGAAGTCGTAGTTAAACTTCATTAAACCAAATAACGTTATGCAATGCACTATCATATATCTGGTCTGAGAGTTCTGTCTTAATAAGGTAGAAACGGCTATGGTACTTAGAACAGTCAATTGAATGAAGATGTCGTATCTACGAAGTGGGTGTGTGATGATATGCCTATTACTACTTGCTAATTATTAGAATCGTAGGGTTTCTTGCAGGTGCGAGTTTGAGCTATGCTGCCGGGGTCCAGGCATTGATTTCCACCAGTAAACAGAACAAAGACGAGCTCTTAACTGCAACTGAAGCGTTAGAAACTGATAAACAACTTTATAAGAAAATAGAAAAAAAGATTGAAGAATTAGAGTCAAGCTGTGTCAAAAAAAGTAGTTGGGAAATTCAGGAAAGCGAATGGAAGGCTATGTTCCAGACAATGCGTGTTGAATACTTGGAACTACTGGAAAAACAAAAGACTCTAGGGGAAGTACTAAATAAGCTTGTTGAAGATCGGCAAACAAAATTCCAGTTTTGATATGAAGCGCATCGTCCTTATACTATGTATGAAATTATTCGGAACCATACTCTTAACTATCTACCTGTCATTATAAAATATTTCATTTTTCTGTCACCTTCACCCAATCCTCCTAAAACAAGGTAAAAAAATTCGATGTAGGAATATCAGTGCTTGTTTGTTTACCCTAATGACAATGGCATTCTATCATTAAGCGACAAGGCTTTAAAGTAGGACGTACGTACTTTTCAAATCTTCTTTCTGATTAGCCTCAACATGTTTTTTCTATACTACACTTTAAATCTTCTATGATCTTTCCGTAACGTGACTTAAAGGAACGATTTTGGCTTCAGCGAACTCCTCAATTTTTTTTTGTAAGACATCACATTCTTCTGCCGACTTGATGTTGGAAAATTCTTTTAATAAGTTGGACATGCTATCAGTGTAGGAAAGATCACCTTGGAGACTTTGATACTTCTGATCTTGTTTTACAAGTTGCTCCTTGTTATCTTTCAACTCTTTACCAAGTTCTTCCATTGAATTAGGTTCTTGCCATAGTGCTGGAGGTTCGATGTCTTTGACTGATTGAAGTGTCAAAAGTACTTGACTCATCCATTCTGCGTGTTTGATAAATCGAGCCGTACAAATTTGTTGCGGAGAAAGTTTATCCATAACATCACCCTTTTCAATCTCTAAATCCTCTTGCATTAGAATTGAAGTATTGCCATTTGGAGGAATGGATGGCTTGTTCATGTTATCGACTGTCATATTCGTTGCACCCATGTGTCCTTCTGCAGTCTGTGCTGTTGCATTAGAATTGATAGGAGGAACAGGAGACGTAGTAACATTAGAGAACGATGGAGTCCTTGATTGGGACTTCATCTGAGCAGATCCCATATTTGGCAAGGTTTCTCTCTGTGATAAAGCTGTACCTTCTGGAATATGTTTTTTTGGTTCTTGAAGCAAAAATGGAGAAGTTTTAACGTCTGGTAAAGGGTATCGTCGTAAATGAGGTGGTTTGGCAACTGATATATTCGCAGGAATGCTATCAGTTTCTGAACCTTGAAAATAGTGTACAAGCCAAAAATTATCAAAACCAACTCCTAATAATCGATATCGGCATCTAACATGCATAGTTCGAGTTTCAGATAGTGGATAAAAACCGTGTTTTGCTTCATGAATTTCTAGTACCTATCGTATTGTATTAGTAAACTTATAAATTCAGTAAAATAATAATTTATTTGAAGCATTTATTTTAAAATAAACGGGGATACACATATGCAAGTTCCTAGACAATTGCTTAATGATCCCTTATACCGCAGTGCTTGTGAGCAACTTACCTTTCCTGCAACGTCCATATTAAAAAACCTTTCATTGCTCATAAAATGCATTCCATCTGGTGGAGATGGTAATGTAGGTGCTTGCCAAACTAAAAACAAGGAACCATCTGGTGGTTGATCTATGAGAGTCCAAGAAAATGAAATCTAAAATTTGTTAGAAAAAACATATATTGAAGTCTTCTAAAAACTACCTGTGGTAAAGCCTGGGACGCTTTTGTTAATATATCTACGACAGCAGGGATTGGTAATTGTGGTGCTGGTGGATATGGTAAATTCGCTCGACACCATACCTGAGATCGGTATTCCACTGGAATCGATAATAGACTCTGAGCTGCCATTGTAGCCGCCATTGTTGATTTTAATTATATGTAAGTTTTGGATGGTACAACTTACTCATATCTATCAAGATGCAGAAGTTTTGGCTTTGTTCTGTTGCACTATTTCATATAACGATGTTACATCAGTTTTCACTGTTTAAATGAAATTTCTAATATTTACAGTATCTATACGAAACTCTAGGTAATGTATAAACATACTCTAGTGTCTCTGTGTTCATTACAACTATCTTGATCAGATCCGTTTAACCATCGTAGAATCGTAAATAGCTAAACAAGAGCATGAATGTAAAGACATACTTAAATAGTAACAGTTAGCTGCTAATCATTAGTAGACAATATGCCAATAGACATGCAATGTATAAGTGATGGTTTTCGTAAAATTAAATGAGATGTCCATAAAAAAGTTCATAAAAATCCCAAGGCTTTTCTTAACAGACAAAGGATTCTATAGCCATTAATTATTTGAGCTTATAAGCTCCTCCAGTAAACTCCAACTTTTCCTCTTTGATCATTAATGCTAGAAATTCTCTTAGCTCGCTCTGGGTACGAGTATAGCCGTTTGGCGGTGGGATAAACATCGTGAGCATGTTGTGAATTCGTTCAAGCTCAAGAGCTCCAAGGTTCGTCAACATTCCTACAACAAAAGACCTTTTTTTATTAATTACAAATTTTAGTTTTAATAAAGAAACATACCAGTAAACACGCATCTCAGCGGCACTGCTTTCGGCTTCACTTTGAACAGCTGATACCCCTTGGATTTCATCAAGTACAGTTTCTGTCGCGGTTTCGGCTTCAGTTTCACGAACACGATATCGGTCGTCGCCGATGTCGGTAAGCACTCGATGATGAAGCCAAAATTTCAAATGTCGCTCAACTATTTCTTTCGGCTGATCTAAAAGTTCAGCAGCTTTCTCAATATGTAATGTAGAAGTCTCTTCAAAAAGTGATATAAAGGCAGCTTGCTCCGGTGTAACTGTCAACGTGAGTGTTCTATCCTCAAGCTCAATTTCCAACTCTACCGATCCTAAGTTGGGTAAAAAAACAAGCTCCCTTTTTCTCTTTCTTTCTCTGTATTCTTCAGCATATGCATCGAGTTCTTTTTTCAGAGGGCCAGGTAAATGAAAATATCGAACAGACAAAGTAGGCCAAAATAATCTTGATAAAATAGTTACGTGCAAACCTTTCGAAACATAGTTCTCCATGTGGATGCTCTGATCAATAAATCTTGAATTCTCAATATCGTTCAGCATAACACTACACATTTGCAGAACAGTCTCTCCAAATCGATACTTTAAAAACTCTATATTTTTTGCCTAAAAAACGTTAGAAAATTCAACTTAAATAGAATAAAACAAACCTCAACTTCATAATGATAATCTGTAAGTTGTAAAAGTCGATCAGCTAGTAACAATTGTAATTCCTTCACTAAGGGCTCCTTGCTTTTAAAAATGGAAATGAGACTTCCAACAACGTCTCTATCGGTTGGTTTTTTAAAGTCAGGAGCCGCATCAATCGGATCCGGCATCCAGTGGTAATTATCAAATCGATCCGTTGTTGAGTCGATGTTTTCAGTGGGAATTTGAGAAAGCTCAGAGCGTAGGCCTTTTTCACCGTCAACAAACAATAAGGAAACCAAGCATTTATATGCATCTTCTCGTTCATTTAGAAAAGAACGAATGGGTTTGGCAGCTTTGTCTAAAAGAACACCAGGGGGGTCTAATGCAACAAAACAACGAATGGTAGAGACATAGAACAAAAGAATATAGGAGCTATCACTGCTAGCGGTCAAAATACTACTTGTACAATCTTTCACAAAAGTTTCGGTTAAATATTGACGTTGCTGTTTTTGACGGGCAACTAAACGCAAGTCTTCAATTGCGCCTAGTGAATTGGGGTAATGAAGAACAATATCAAGAATGTTGTCTGATCGCAAATGAGCAAGTATTTGAGAAACAAGATGGTCTAACTGAACCAAAACCGCTGGATTCGACAATGAAAATACATGTTCAACAAGAACCCCAAATTCGGTGCGAATCCACTCCAATGCTTCATGGTAAACACTCTGCTCCCAAGACATCGCATACCGTGTTGTTAAAAGAGAGCCGACATGCAACTGCAATACATATACAAACCTTTCTTTTAACACAGAAGACAGCCCCAGCTGCTTAAATTTTTCACACAATTGAAAAAATTTCTCCATATCCAAACAAGGATTCGTTTTACTCTCTAACCATACTTTTAAAACTTGATCCAGATATTCTGTTAGAACGCTTTCAATCACCGAAATGGGCAAGTACCTTCTACAAAGGCAACGGAAGCATGTAAGGATTCGGTCGAGTTCAGGACTTAAAATAGGACTTTCTAAGACACTCTGTTCGTAAACAAGCCAAAAGTCACTTAGTTGGTCCGTTAAGTCGTGTAGACTGCATATGTTTTTTAAATCAATCTTTAAGAGATTTTGGCGAATAGTGGTATAGAAATGAATTCTCAACTTGTCAATAAAATCCAATACTGGTGTTCCCTGTGTGACTGAGCTCAATTGATCGATCAACAACGAACGGCCAGTAAAGGTGGACAGATCAGTATCATTCATTATGCTTTTAATTTTTTCTGATAAATACTTTAATCTTAAAATAAATGAATTCAAGCAACTACAAATAATCGATACCAAATCGACAAGTCCTTTCTACGTAGTCCGATAACACAAAGTAATGTTTTCAAAAGAAAAAGGAATTAAAAATTGAAGATTTCAAGACAAATGATTGAAGGAACACTCACTTTTCCTACTAGTATATCTTCTGGTGGTATTGTTTACATTTGGTAGAAGAAGACCTTGCAATTGTTAGTGTGAATGCGATGAATAGCAAACTGCCTTCCACATCACAACCACAACAAGAAACTTAAAAGGAATTCAATTTTTGAAAAGACGGTATCTAAAGAAAATCATATACCAATGAATAACATAACGAAATTAATGAAACAAAAGAATATTTTGACACCTCCTTTGCCTCTGTACCGAAGGGTGTTGAGAGCGCATCGCTATCACCTAGGAGCAGAAGAACGAGCTTTAGGAGATGAATATGTAAAGGCGGAATTTCGAAGACATCGGAACGTAACAAATCCTTTGCATTTAGTAGGATTTTTAAGCTCGTGGGAGAGGTATGCGGATGCACTAGAAAACGAGAGCTGGAAACAGGAAAAATACAGTAATACGGATCTACTAGAATCTTTAAATGACCAGCAAATCGGACAGGTAAGAAAACTTATATTAGATTGAGGTTTATTATTAAAAGAAGAGAACTTTTACCAGTGCTCTTGAACTTATTGCTTCTTTTTTTGGACCTATAGTTTCTAACTATTATTGGCAGTTGTACGAGCTCTCAAAAGCTCTTCAGGAACAGAAAAAGTCTGAGTAGTGGTCGCGGAATCTGATTCTTTATCAGACATCTCTTTGTTATTAGAAGGATTTTGATTGTTTGAGTTGTCGTCATTTTTATTGGCACTTTGAGACGACATCTGCAAATCGTTATTAACTCGAGCATGTGCAAGCTCAACCAAAAACCTATAAAGTTGTTAATGAATGATCTGGACTACTCGTAAAAAAGTGAACGAGATGTTCAACTTCCTCATGGATAAACGTACCATGTTAGCGACAGCCACAAACAGATTGCCAGGAAAAATAAGATGAGACAATGAATACTTTTTGTACCTATATAAAGTCCAAGAAAAACAGCGACAAGTGCACCACAGGCTACGTGTGCTGACTTAGCCAATACAGGTGTGACACCTGGTGTGAAAATTGATTCCCATAGTTCCACCCAATACGACATGATCTTTTTCTTATTGGAATACTACTTGGAAATGTAGTAGCTATGAATTGACGTTGTTAAACCACCGTTTGTGTTCTAGCGATAAAATCTGGCCTTTATAGTGTGCGTGTGCTATTGAATTAATTTAGCAACGAGACCGATGTTGGAGTTCATTAAAAGTTAAAATGGATTTCAAGAAATCCATATCTTATACTACTATTAAAACCGAAGGTTATGCTTCCATTTGTCCAAATTTATTGTTAATAGAGCTTTGAATCATTCAAATGGAATAGTGCTCTACTTTTGTTTTGCTATATTAAAAATTTTTTGTCAGCTTCTTGTGGTCGTGGAGAAAATAATTAAATGATCAAAACAAATGTTATTTTTCGGCTTAGCTCTTCTAAATTACTGTTTTATTATCATTTTAATGAGACACGCTGAAGCTCTGATTAAAATTGATAGCAAAGTTTGAACAGCTTTAATGATGATTTTCGTTCAGTTTAAAGAAGGGGCTTTTTAACTACTATAGAATTACGAGAATCTTTTTGAACGGTTCCATCTCATTTGTTATTCTTCATTATCCATAGTTTCAAACTATGTTTTATGCGATTATCGCATAACAGGGCATGTTTATACTAGCTCAAATTTATTCAAAATCTCCCATTTTAGTAATATCATTGATCAATTATTATTTAATTCCATTTAAAATTGCTTATTTATTGATTATTCCAATTTTTTGAATGAATAAACCTAAGGCGTTTTAACAATCTCAGTGAATGGCGTAACGAAGGTTATCGAAGAGTTTCACGGGAGCTGTGTGAAGTTGCTTTTGGCACGCTACTCGAAGATTTCTGTAAAAGAGATATAAAGAATCCTTTTTAAGGGTTTTTAAAAGAACAAAACTTATGTTTATTACGAAATTTAGTTTTGGTAAAGGATCGGCTAATTAAAGGCGCTATTACACGAAATTCCTAACTCCTCCAATTGAGGATGGAACCGCCTGCGATTCCACACATTACAGAAGGATTTTATCCTCTTCCTGAGATAGTAGAAACTTTTAGTCATCATGTGTTACAAGAATTGGTGTCTTTAGCCGAAGTTCTACCCTCTATGTCAAATGTCGAGAAAAAGAAAAAGATCTTAGATTGGTTATTACGTTCGCGCGCTTTCACTATGCGTTTGCTAGTTTTAGCGCGTTGGGTACATCTATCTCCTTCAGTTCATCGATGCATAGATGTTGTAGCCTTTCTTCAAGGTCAAAAATTTTGCTTCCAGAATTTAGTTCATGTGTTACAAGATATTCGTTACCAGTTGTCATTTGCACGTCTACGCAACTCAGATTTAGTTACTGCATTAGATATTTTGTCAACTGGCACGAGTCTTCGTCTAGCAAATGCTCCCACTTCAAAATTATACATGCTATCTGAATCACCGCTAAGTACCAAACAAATACTTCAAACCCTTCATGCTCTTAACATGCTTATTAGAATTCGTCTTAGTCTTTATGAAATTATTCCGACACCATTTCAACATTTCACAATTGCTAATGGTCGTTGCACATTTACTGTTCCCAATGAGTTTTCAGTGTCTTTGACAACCAATTCCCAAGATCCTAAATCTACCGGTATTTCATTCCAGTGGATTGTTGTTGACTTTCAATTTCATCTTCCTGATTTTTCTTCTACTCCCGCAAAATATCGGGTTTTTATAGAATTGCATCTCAATGAAGAAATCGCTGCTGCATTCGTTCTACAAAAGCCCATCCTACCTTTAATATATAATATCCTTCATAAATTTTGTTTATATCAGCGCCTTAATTTATTGTCACAACAAACTTTTCAACTATCCAGAGAAAGTTGGTTAGGGCATTTGCGCGGTGTCTATGATGAAAAGCCCCCACGGCTACGTCTATACTATTGGCCCCAATTAAATGTGAAAAAAGAAGGAAAACCCGGAAAAATTGGTCATTATATTCATATATTTGTAAATACTCAACCCATATCCGCCTTTGAGCGTACCCTTAGCTCTAAGAGATCCAGTTGTGAATATGATCATTTTTTATTACTCGTTGAATGGCACCATGATGGCATTGTTGAACATGTACCATTAGATGATCATATGGATGCTCAGCATCTACTATTATTAATTACCCAAAAACACGCTCAACTTATTCTGGAACAAATCCGTAAGGAGCTTCACCCAAATATATTTAGTGAACATGTTGGTGGTGGTCTAAAAATTCATGTCTTTGATAATGAAATAATTGTCAAGGTGAACAGCGTTACCGGCAGGCTCGTGCTGTCGAGTTCGGCTTCACCTTTATCACCTCCCAGGCATCTTCGTGCTGCTGAAAAAAATATTGCTTTGAATACGCAACCTCCCGCCCAAATCTTGAATCGGTTGTATTTCTTTTGTATACAAACGCAGCTATTAGAAGTTGCCCAGTGTGCTGAGTTGCATGCAGTTCAAGGTTACTATTCTTTCCCTTATCTTACATTCTCCAAAGGTAAATGGAGAAAAGATGGCGATTCCCTATGGGTACTCGCGTACAACGTTGAATCCAACTCTTGGTCTGTTAGATTGTTGAACGCTGCGGGTCAAACTCTCTACACCCAAGATGTTCATACTACAAAAGGTACTTTAAGTATTGAAAGTTTTAGCCGTCTTTCGTACCTATTGGAAGTCCAAATACTTTTATTCAATGTTCAAACTGCTTGCCAAGCTCGTGGTATGCCTTTTGAATATTTGCCTATTCCACCAAAAGCCCTAATTGAAGATGACTTTACTACATACGTCCAAACAGGATGCTTATGTATTATGATGCCATCGTCTAATGAAGATATGCTTCCTGTGGTTTTCGTTCGCGCGCATGACGGGCAGTTAATTTTTGACTCCCGAATAAAAGGAAAATTGCCGTATCAGTCTGAGACTGAAACTGAAAAGAACTGCTACATAGATTGGAGAACCGGTCGTATTACCATTCGTGTGCAAAATTTTTCATCTTTCGAAAAAACATGGATTGGATTACTTAAACTTGTTGCTTTGTCTAAAACATCTGCATTCAATGTAGATTGTATCACGTTAAAGCATGTGGACTTTACATATCTCGATGATGAGAAATTTAGGGCTACAATTCATGACGACAACACTTTTACCCTTCATTTTTTTAATCGACATAGTCCGTTTCATCTAATTTCTCAGTTTTTGCAGGATACATTTTCTGATGGGCCCTCAGCTATTCAACCATTACGCGTAATTATGGATAGAACGAGAGGTGTTTTAGTAGCTCAAGAATTGGGCTACGTTGTTTTGGCTCGATCTCTGCGTCAGTACAGAATTATCCTATCCAAAAATCATGGCATTCAAGTTCTTTTAAATCGCCATGGATGTATACTCCAAGATTTATCCTACTTATCTGCCGATTCCCGATACTTGGAAGGAACTCAGACTTTGACGTCTCAATGGGAACCTTGTTCATGGCTTAATACTGTTTGGGAAGGTGACTTGGGTGATGATGAGCTTAATGGTCAGATTGAGGCCGCTCCCGAGATGCACTTAATAAAGATGAACAAAACGGCTGATTTAACAGCCATTCTAAAAAGAATTTTAGCGATCTCTCGAAAAAAATGAACTCATATTAAGCTTTTAATCCTCACCCCCTCCACCGTCCATTCCTTTCGGTGGCAGTGATTAGTGATTGTATATATAAATACGGCAAAAAATGTCTGGTTAATGAGGTAAATGAAAATCGTTTTCTAAAGTATACAAGTGAATGTTACATTGATGATACATGTGATTTATATAATCCAACGTGTAAATTAGAGATCGTCGAATTAACGCTTAATCATTTATGAATAAGCAAAAAACTTCCGTAGGTAAAATGAATTTCTATTATAATCGCCATAATCCCAAGTTTATTCAAAGCTGTGTTCTTTTAAGCTAATAAATTTTATATTGAATCTTTAAGTACCGCTGGCATCAACATACGTTGATCACCACTAGCAGTTGCAGTTCTTAAAGCTTCTCGTAAAGCCATAGTAGCGTAAGCAGAAGATGGAAGTACAAATTTTAACGTAACAGCGGTGTGCTTACCAACCTCAGAACTCACTGAAATAGAACGGTTCTCCAATCTATCCTTATCCGTCAAAATCAGTTGTTGTTCCATATTGTCATACTTTATGAAATTAAACTCCATATTTTCAGGACGCACCAAAAGTTTTCGATAATCACCAGGTAATGAAAGTTCTCTGTCTTTGCGAGACATATTTAATGGATCAAGTGATGCCTCATTCATGACAGACTTGTATATATCGAAAGTTTCATTTTTTGGGTATATTACATTACGACCAGGTAAAGGAAGTACTATGTCGTAAATACTAAAGTTATTGACTTCGTCCTCTTCAATCGGACGAGCTGATAATTTTGAGCTCACAGGTAAATCTTCTAGAAGATCAGGTGCCTCTGGGTCAACAATAGGGCTTTTTTGACTTAAACCATTAGACTCAGTAGAGTAAACCAAATCTCCCACAACAGGACGATCGCCCAAATTCTTTATCCGCCAAGAAGCAACTCTGTTCCAAACGTAAGATTGATATGCATGAGGGTAAATACTTCTCAAGTGACGGGGAATTCTCTGGAACGCTCCTAAATAATCAGTTTGATTACCAGATCGAGACCATGTTTCCAAAATGCTGGATTCAGCTATCATCCTTCGAGGAAGAATGCGAAGAGAAGCTTCAGCATCATGAGTGGAATGCCATAAATCAATTGCTTCTTTGACAGAACCGGTATGCTCGGGCCTTGGTGATAAAATTAGGTCGACAGCGCCTTTCCAGTCTGATTGTAAAAGACGAACTCCAATGGTATGTGTCCCGACAGAACTGGTACCGAATCTTTGTAAACCAAAATAGTTAATAAACCCGTGCTCTTTTAAAGAATTCAATGCTTCAACAACCTTCTCTTTAGGCGTAATAACATTACGCACTACAATGTGAAATTCGTTTCCCTTCAAGTCTCCCAATCTTAAATTTGAATTTTTATAAGAATAATTTCCCAAAAGAAAACCATATGTGGAATTTTTAAGAGAACCAGAGTTTAATTGTGCGAGTCGAGATGCTCTAACATGATGAATAGCTACGCGTTGACAGGTTACGCCTCTTCTATCTTTGGTTCCAGCAATTGATAAAGTCCTAGTGGGGACTTTGAGGAGGCGGGCAATTTTACCAAGACAGTCCATAGAATCTCTGTTCTCCTTATACAAATGGAAATGGCAATATTCACCACCCAAAGCCTTCCAACTTAATCGGGGATCTCTTCGTGATCTAGGCTGGTTTTTTCTGGTGGTCTTTGACACTGTAAAAGTTCCATTCCCTTTTGTAGAAGACTCGAGTCCAGAAAAGTTGTTTCGTATGAATTGATGTAAGATCGTTCGCTGACCTTTATCCATAGGAGGAGTATTTTCGGGAAGAATTAATGAGATGGGATCAGTTATTTCACCAACTGATAGCTTATGAAGAGATTGAATAAATTCATTACCAATTCCCTTAGGTATGATACTTTGGAGGTCATTCGGCAATATAGGCAGTGTAGCAGGTTCTTGTTCCTTAAAAGAAGGAGCTTTCTGGTCATTACTTATATCTTGATTAGAAGAATCTTTTGCGTCTTCAGTTTCCTTGTCTCCGGTTGCCTTCGAAAGGATAGGATCGTGAGCTTCCATATCAGTTAAGTGAACTATATTTCCATCTGTATCAACTTCAAAAACAGCAAAATCCGTGAATCTTGCTTTAATAATTCCATCGATTGAAGGAAGATTTGGATTCAAAAACGCATCAATTCCTACATCTGACTCGGTCATATAAAACTTCTGACCGCTCAAATCTGAAGGAGCGTTGGCTTCATCTTCTAATCCATTTCTTTCCAAATTCCTTGAAGACTCAGATTGGTCAATCCGAATCCTTTTCCTAGGGACATCCACATGGTTTTCTTGGGACATTGCTAAAGCGAATATACAAATTTCAAAACCACTTGAATGGGATTAGCTACCGCGTTAGTATTCATAAAGCCATGTTAAGCACACTTTCTGCATCTAGTTATAAGGTGGATCGACAATGCTCAATAGTACATTATTACGAGGTGCGTATGACATTCATTAAAATTATACCACTCTCGACCATAATATATAATTTAGTATACCGAAACGAAGGATCTCGGAAAGAACTAAGAAAAGGAAAACAGACGAGGGCTACTTGAAGAAAGACGCCAAATATCAATGCCCGAGAAGGATTGGATTGGGGAATTTGGTCCCTCGAAATTCAAGAGCCCAATTGATAAATTAAATCAGCTTCTTCCTGAGAGCAATGACCCTTCTATATTGTACGAAACGTCCCAGCACCTTTTGTCTGAGTTTGATAAAACACTTAATGACTCTCTGAGAGTTTTGAACCAACAAATCAATCAAGTTTCAGAGGTCCTTCCCCGATTACCTACTATGATATCTGCGCTAGATCGTGAATCAAAACGCCTTTTTGAATCTTGCGAAAAAATGGATCCTGAACCTAGTGCTCTGATGCCCCTTCAAGAATTGGAGAAAATCCGCTCAAATATTCAACTCACAATTTCACAAATTGACAATCTTACGCCTTAAATTATTTACTTGCTGTATCCTTGTGCGCTTTGGTAAGCGTGACTACATTGAGTATATGTTTCTGGTTGTTTGGTTCTTCGAAAAACTAACATAAAAAGTTAGAATATTTCATGTAAAACAAATCTTTTTCTATGATTGTATATATGCTTGTTTTCTTCCCGTTGTATATATTCGAACGGTTCATCTATCGTTTACCATTTCTTCTGAATTACCCTACAGGTTTGATTTTTTTTTGACACTCCTCCACAGTGGTACATAAACGTATTGAACCATTATTGCTTTCGATTTGTTAGAAATAATACGGTGTTTTCTGACCTTGCATAAAAATTGATTATCTTCTATAAGCTAATTCTCGATATCTGTGTTTATTTTTCATGTGTACATTGTGAGTATAGGTATATATTTCGATAGGTTGTACACATCCTTTTTTTTTTACTTTAATCCATGAAATTACTACCACTTTTGACTTCTGCTTCTCTTGTTCGAAGTTCTGGGAATGAGAGAGCAGATGTATTTTCATATTTGTTTTATTTAATATCAAATTTTACAATTTTTTTCAATTATTAATTTACCTCAATTTATTTTAATATGAAATATAGCAAACTAATCATTTTCTCAAAGTAAATAAAAACGCTTCTGTGTTGGTCAATCTCGTTATCTTTTTGATTTTTATATACAATAACATTTGCAAAACAAAATTTGCGTATCGGTTTGCTATTATTGCGAATTTTAACGTATCCTTATCAGGGTTTTGAATACTTCGCTTTAAGGAACAAACGACCTTTACCAATTTGAAGTTGTCTTTCACCAACATGCAGTCTCCTGTGTTTGTTATGAGTAAGTTGCATTTCTGGTATTAATTTAATTAACCAAAGATACAAATGGCAACCGACAGGTTGGCCACAAGGCCCAGATGTCAAATATACAAGCTGCGAAGGCTGTCGCTGATGTACGGTTTTTTTCCATCCTCTTAAGCTTTAAACTGAGGTTTGTTATATATTACGTTGCTGACATTATAGGTTATTCGAACATGTTTAGGCCCGAGAGCTATGCTTAAAATGTTGCTCGATCCAGTTGGGAGTGTTTTGCTTACAAACGATGGACATGCCATTTTACGTGAAATTGAAGTCGCACATCCGGCTGCTAAAAGCATGATTGAGCTTGCGAGAACCCAAGATGAAGAAGTTGGTGATGGCACTACTTCGGTGATTATATTGGCTGGTGAAATATTGGCCGCTGCTAGTCCATTGCTTGATCGTAAAATTCATCCCGTTGTCATGATCCGCTCGTTTAAACAAGCTTTGGAAGATGCATTATCTATTATTGATGAGATAACGTTACCCGTGAATGTCGATGACAATGCTGAAATGTTTCGTCTTATTCGAACATGTATCGGCACTAAATTAGTTGCGAGATGGAGCGATTTGATGTGTCATCTTGCTCTTCGTGCTGTCCGTACCGTTGCTTCTACTTCAAATGGTAGAATGGAAATAGACATTAAGCGTTATGCCCGTGTGGAAAAGGTCCCAGGTGGTGAAATTGAGTCAAGCTGCGTATTAGATGGTGTTATGCTTAACAAAGATGTTACACATCCCAAAATGCGTCGTCGCATAGAAAATCCAAGAATTGTCCTGTTGGATTGTCCTTTAGAGTACCGAAAAGGTGAATCTCAAACTAATATTGAAATTTCCAAAGACACCGATTGGAACCGTATTCTTGAAATTGAAGAAGAACAAGTCAAGCGTATGTGTGATTATATCATTGCAGTAAAACCTGATCTTGTCATCACTGAAAAAGGTGTATCTGACCTTGCTCAACACTACTTGTTAAAAGCTAACATTACTGCTCTGCGTCGAACACGTAAATCTGATAACAACCGTATTGCTCGTGCGTGTGGTGCCAATATCGTTAATCGTCTTGAAGATTTACGTGAGAAGGATGTAGGTACAGGCTGTGGCTTATTTTACATCGATAAATTAGGTGATGAGTATTATACCTTTTTAACAGGCTGTAAAAATCCCAAGGCATGTACTATTTTACTACGTGGACCAAGTAAAGACATTATTAATGAGGTTGAGCGCAATTTACAGGATGCTATGGCTGTAGCCAGAAATGTGTTCTTCCATCCTAAACTTTCCCCTGGCGGTGGTGCTACTGAGATGGCTGTCAGTGTTCGTCTTGCGGAAAAGGCACGTTCTATTGAGGGCGTTGCCCAATGGCCTTACCGAGCTGTTGCAGATGCTATTGAAATCATTCCTCGTACTTTAGTTCAGAATTGCGGTGCCAATCCAATTAAAGCACTTACCGAACTTCGCGCGAAACATGCGGAAGGTCAACATAGCTTTGGTATTGACGGGGAAACTGGTCGAGTTGTCGACATGCATGAGTACGGTGTTTGGGAACCTGAAGCCGTCAAATTACAGTCAATTAAGACCGCGATTGAAAGTGCTTGCCTCTTATTGCGCGTAGACGATATTGTTTCTGGTGTACGCAAGCACTCCGAATAAATTGATATGCATTAACTCTGGGCATGCCTGGTTTATTGGTTTCTTAAAAAAATATTTGGATGAGAGAAAAGTGGTAATTTCTCGTGACAGTTGCACTGTTTATGGAAGAATAAAATTGTATATGATTGAGATTCATCAGTGGCACTCGTGAAATTTAGCTTTGATTAAAATGAACGTTTTAAAAGAATGGGAAGTTTGTGACCTGTGGCGTTTGCTAGTAGTTCGATAAGATTACTTTTAGTAGAATTTTTAAATAATTGAAATGAGTTTTAAAAAGCTAAATCTTAGGGATTGCTGAAGTATTTGCCCTTTTGTTTATTCAAATACGATGGTTTACGCTACACCTCATTATCCAATATTTTTGCAAGGTGTAGAGCTTACTACTAGAAATTGAAACTTGCAACGAACCAAAAAGGATGAAGGTCAAAACAATCACCCGTGGTACTTCGTTGACACGTCTTAATGATCAAGATCCTGTTAAAAGGAATTTAGATCCATCGCTCCATCCTTTTGAACGTGCGCGTGAGTATACACGTGCATTGAATGCTACAAAGATGGACAGGATGTTCGCAGCCCCTTTTCTTGGTCAATTGGGTAGAGGACATCAAGATGGTGTTTATTCATTAGCTCGTGATACAAAAACTTTGATAGATTGTGCCAGTGGAAGTGGTGATGGTGGTATGTGATAAATAAGTGGATATAAAAAGTTTGGATGTCACTAACACATTTTCTAGCTGTAAAACTATGGGATGCTAGTGAACGTTGTGAGCGCTGGACTTCAAAGGCACATGAAGGCATTGTTAGGGGATTAGTATTCTCTAATCAAGGAGACGTTTTATCTTGCGCTTCTGATCGCTATGTTTACATGCTTAATAAACAAGATGGCAAAGTTAAAAGATCGTATTTGGGAGACTCTTCTCTTTTGGATATTGACACTAGCAAAGGAGGTGATTTATTTGCAACTAGCGGTGAAAATGTATCTATTTGGGACTATTCTCGTGATACTCCAGTAACAAAGTTTGAATGGGGAGCTGATACATTACCGGTAGTCAAATTTAACTATACGGAAACATCGGTTTTGGCTTCAGCTGGTATGGATCGATCAATCGTAATTTACGATCTCCGTACATCATCACCGTTAACCAAATTGATTACCAAATTGAGAACTAATTCAATTTCTTGGAATCCAATGGAGGCATTTAATTTTGTAGCTGGCAGTGAGGATCACAATTTGTATATGTACGATATGCGAAATTTAAAGCGGGCATTACACGTTTATAAGGATCACGTTTCTGCCGTTATGTCAGTAGATTTTTCACCGACAGGTCAAGAGTTTGTTAGTGGTTCTTATGACAAAACGATTCGAATTTACAATGTTCGGGAGGGTCATAGTCGTGATGTTTATCATACAAAACGTATGCAGCGAGTTACTGCAGTTAAATTTTCAATGGATGCACAATACATATTCTCTGGTTCCGATGATAGTAATGTTCGTCTTTGGAGAGCTCGTGCTTCTTCCCGTGCGTCAATTCGCTCTACTCGTGAGGAGAATCGCCTCAAATATCTTGACTCATTGCGAGAGCGCTATAAGCATATTCCTGAAATTCGCCGTATTGCCCGTCATCGTCATCTTCCAACTAATGTCAAAAAGGCTGCCGAAATAAAACGTGAAGAGATTAATTCTCTAAAGAGACGTGAAGAGAACATTCGCCGTCATAGTAAAAAAGGTGCCGTGCCCTATGAAAAAGAACGTGAAAGGCATGTTGTTGGTATTCAAAAATAATTCTAAGTTTCTATTTAATGGTGTTATAAAAGGTTTCTATGGTTTGGGTTTTCAAATTTTTTTCTCAGTTCAATTTTTTGATTATGGTGGAATTTATTCTCGTGTATAGTATACAATGCAACATAACAAGCAACCAATTTTACTAAGAAAAAGCAGAACAAGTCGGTTTCTTTGAATAAATATGCATCAGTTGATGATCTACAATTTCTTTTTTGAACATTGAAACTGGTTGCTGTAAAAATGTACGCAGATTTGGATCTTTGAATCTTCTAATATAAACTACGAAAAAAAAAAGATGGAACATTGACCTAAATTTTTATGTTTCGATTCATTCTTTTAATGTCGTTTCTTTTAGAAGTAGTAAGAACATATGTAAGTCAGTTCTAAGTTTATATACTCTGGTTTTAATTTCACATTTTGAATAATTAATTTATCATGGTATAAAAAAACAGCTAAATAAATAATTCAATTAAATATTATTGATGAAATGTGTAGAGTCCAATGAGTGAGTAGACTGGGCGTTTTCGTCTTCTGTCATATAGTACCTCATCGTGACCAAAATTCAGTATAATTAAACACTGTATAGTATCACAACTAAAAAAGCAATTGCTAACTCGTATTTTATCATATATATGATCTTTGGTAAAACCCACTTTCTTTCTTATAATATCCTTCGATATTCAACAAAACGATGGATGAACCGTCATAGTTATAGTCATCATGCGAAATGTACAGTGGCACAATTATTGAAGCAAAATTTACTTACGTTTGAAAACCAAAGAATTCAACCTGAAGAAGAATTGAAAGAAAATCTCACAAAGGTTGTTAATTACTTTCAAGCTCCCATTGATGTCGCCGTAGGTTATGGCAGCGGGGTCTTTAGGCAAGCTGGATATTCTCAAAAGGTAAATAGTAATTATTAATCGTTATACTCGTTTAATCTAAAACTTCTAACTTATGTCTCTGCTAGGAGAATCCCATGATTGATTTTATATTTCAGGTAGAAGACCCAGTCAAGTGGCACAAAATAAATTTGCAGCAAAACCCTTCTCATTATTCATTTGTTAAAAATTTTGGACCTGGTTTCGTGTCAACACTTCAAGAATCTTTTGGCACCGGTGTATACTACAATACACATGTGGAAGTAGAGGGAAATATAATCAAATATGGTGTTACTAGCAAAAAAGATGTTTATGAAGATCTTAAAAATTGGAATACTATGTATCTAGCGGGGCGCTTTCAAAAACCCGTAAGTTAAATAAACAGACTTCTGCTACAATTGTGGATATTAACCGAATTTGAACAAATAGGTTGTCATACTTAAAGGGGAAGATGAATTTTACAAAGAAAACTCTTATAATTTAAGTAGTGCCTTACACGTTGGCCTGTTAATGTTAGCAGACCGATTCACAGAGTTCGATCTTTACAAAACGATTGTAAGTTTATCCTACCTTGGCGATATTCGAATGTCCTTTTTCGCCGAAAATCCTCGAAAAGTTGAAAATATTGTTTCTAAGCAAATAGCTTTCTTTCGTAAGCTATATTTGCCACTATTGTATGCAGAACCTGGAGTTCATTTCATTGAATCATCAGAAGTTTTAAAATCTATGGATCCGAGTGATAATTCGCGATACCTCTCTTTCCATCAGAACATCACGAAGGATTCCATATCACGTCTTTTGAATGGACTCCCATTAAACTTGGTGAAAATTTTAGGCTTAAAACCTGACACTTCATCGTTTGAAAAGTGCGCTGAACTGATGTTAACGAACCAAATTTCGACAAGGAGTCTACTAATTAGCAAATCAATAAAAAAATTAACAAGCTTTAGTATTCTTACACAAAGTATAAAGGGAATTTTCACTGCCAGGTGTCATTCGTTCCGTTGGTATATGTCTATGCGAAGCTAAAGAAAGGGCTTCTGAGCAAATGGGGTCGCTAGCTTACTAATGAATGCAATATACATAGCATCTATTTGTTAACTACCGGTTAATTTTCTGAAGATATCTTAACATTAGTATTACAAGGATTGTTGAAGCTTATCTGTATAGTTAGACTTTCTCATATTTGAACGCTGATTTGTATCTCCATTGGCAAATCGGATTTTCGATCGTAAAGCTCTTAAAGGGATAAAGGGTTGTAGTAATTTTTGGACTTCATGTGATGAGCTGCTTTCAATAGTTGTTTACATTAAGTGCTTATTTCAACGTAGTATACATATGAAAGAGGTATAGTACAGAAACGAAAGTCATTGATTAAATAATAGCATTGGTATAATCTTACAAAAACGATTGACCTATAAAAGAGCGTATAATTACATTTTAGAACTGAAGCTTCTTGATTTAGATCGCTGATGTCCCGCGTCCGATGAAGTTATGACATGCTTCTTTTCTGGAGATCCTGAAGAAAACCCGATTGCAGCAGCTAGCCTTCTTGACCAAGATGGTTTCCTTTTGTCTGTTAACGCAGTTGATGGACGGACTGGTAGTTTACTGGAAGATCCAGAAAACGAAGAAAACCTCTTTTTAGAATTAGGAAGAGTGACCTCCAAATTAACAGAATTTCTTGCAGCGTTATGTGGAACACGCTTCTTTTCTATAATACTATTTTTTGGTTCTTCTATCGGTACAACAGCTGAAGATGAGGGATGGGATTCAATGGGAACAAATTCGCTGCTCGAAGAAATAGCTGGCTGCATGGACAGCTTCTGTAACATATTTAGTCTTTCTTCCAGACGAATAACTCGACTTTCAATCTCTTGGAGTGCCAATTGCTTAGTTTTGACTTGATCGGTGAGTAACGAGTAGGTTGTATTTAGCTTAACAAAGTCCTTATCCAATCGATTAATTTTGCTGGTTAAATCCGCCTTCTTTCCTTCTAACTCCTCTACGTTCATTTGTAACTGCCGATTATGATCGTCTAATGCAACTGATGACACTGAACGATCATCTACTTTGAAGGCATTGTTGTTCACTAACAGGAGGTTCTCTTTCTCTAAATTGTCAGCATTAGTAAGCACAGAAGCATTAATTCCAGAATTAGGGCTTGGACAGATTGCAGAGAGGCGTGCTACTTCGTTCTTAAGTAGATTCAGCTGTTCAGTAAACTCGTCAGCAGTATTTGAGGAGGCTCCAGGAAGGCAACTACCGGGCATATTAGAGGGATTTTCAGCTAGCGTCTCTGAGCGAAGCACAATATCGCGTAACTGGGCTACCAAATCTTGCTGCTCTGCTAGAATTCCCTGCTGTAAAGCCTGGTTCTCCATAGAGGGACCTAAAATAAATTTAAATGAGTCCATGGTTTCCTTGAACGAAAGCAGTTGATCGGTTTGTTCGGTCAAAGTTTGTAAAAGAGTCTCATTGCTTTGCTTGGCTAAATTCATCTGTTGAAACAGCTTATCAGCATCGAAATTCTCATATTTCGACAATGCAACAGCGAGTTTCTGATATTGAACATAAGAATTATGAAATTTCTGGAGAAGTACACCATCTTTCTCATGAACTGACAAAAGAGAATTCAAATAATCTTGTATTTCCTCTTGATCTTTGGAGTCCATCTGTTCTTCTCCACCATTAAAATTAGAATTAGAGCCATCACTGCCTACAGGCTTCCTATTATTAGTACGAAGAATCACATTATTTTGTAATCCACTCAAAATTTCTTGCTTTCTTTGAAAATTCTCGCTCAATTCGTCACCAACTTCTTTAAATCCAGCATTTATCTCTATCCAATGAGTGGAGGAGGGTGTATCAGTTTCCTCTAATCTTGCACTTAACAATTTTATACTTTCCTCTAAAGATAGCAACTTATCCTTTGACACATTAAAGTACTGCAATTCTTTCCAGTATTTTTGTAGAGAGGCTTGTAATGCGTTGTCTATATTTAAAGTTCCTTTCTTAAGATGGGCCAAACAATTTCCAAGTTCTCTACGAACCTCCAAACTGTTACCTTTATTGAGTTCTTTAATAACTTGAACAATTTGTTCTCTATCTTTAGAAGAAGCCTCTTGTAAAATTTTTTGGATTTGGTTTAGAGATTCGGTAACTTGGGTGGCATTTGCTTCAGCCGTGGGAGTTTGAAGTATTAAAGAGCGTAAGTCTTGTAAGTAATTAGCATTATCACAACTCCTCTGGTAAAGTTTATTTATTTGATTCACGACTGATCCTGTTGTGAGCGAAATTGAATTAAGCACCTCTAAATTACGAGAATCCGCTTCAGGAATTGGTAGGTAATTACGATGCGAATATGGAGATAATCGGTTAGACAAATTAGGCAAGGCTGTAGACCTAGGTATTGATGGAAGACCATCATCATGAGGGGGAGTAGGCAAATTCATAGACGGTTGCCGAAATGGGTCATTAAAACTTCCACTATTAATTACCGTTAGTACACTAGACAAAAGACGTAAAGTTTGTAAACATACTCTATTCCTTTAAGCTGACTTTTGCTTGTGAAAGCAGATTTGCTCATGCTCTGCCTCTTAGACACCTCAAGCGCTCGACCTTTAGGAGTTGGCAGTTATTAAGTGGTTGTTGATTACTGGAAAGAAGGGACGATTGAATTTTCCCATATGTAGCAATCCAAGTTGTACAAAACATTTTATTATTATTAAATTAAGTGTTAAAAATTCAAATTAATTTTATTCTTTACAAAAAGAGGTGTGGAAGTGCTTTTGCATCGCTAAGCTATAGTTACGGATTTTTGAAATTGCTAGGTATGAGGGTATTATGAATGTATACACTGCAATAAATAGATGATTTTGAAAGCTAAATTTGAGATTTATAGTGCGGCAAGAGAGAACTTGTATTGATAGATTCTCGAAGCAAATTTTAGCGAAAAGAATTTTAAAACAAAAAAATAAGGCATAAAAAAATCAAATATTGAAATACGACTGAAGCAATGCTACACTTCAGTTGAAGCAATCTTTAGGAGGGAAATTAGTAAGCTAGTGTGAAACTCCTAATCAACATTTTGTGGTAAAACCACTGTTGCAAGATGCTTTTCGAAACAAAGGGGGAGATGCATTTTCCTGAGGAAAAAGGGGGAGATTGCTGTAATCAGGATCAAAGCAATCATCCTGTTCAGTACCTATGGAATCCAAAGTGCCAAAGGTTTTCTCAACTTTGGAAATCTTTTGTTGTTCGTTTGCAAGTCGTTCAGCCTTTTCGAAAGCTTGTTCAAGATAAGAATCAAAGAAGGGATCAGATGAAGGACTTGAAGTGCTAACGGCTGCAGAACAAGGTAGCCATGTAGAACGTTGAGATGCCGATGGCTGAGCTAAGGGTTGGTCAGTTAGAGAGTTGGGAAGATCGTTTGCAAAATATTTTTGAGAATTAGTAAAGTTTGAAATATGTGAGGATTGAGTAGGAGCAGAAGTAACGGAGGACGAAGCAAAGTTAGAAGTTAGAATATTAAAATCGCGTGCCCAATGCGTATTAGAAATTTCGGACGAATTCATATTGAAAGACAGTTGGCTTGGCTTTAAAAAAGCATTTTTTCCTTGTCGAAGTACGGAAGGTTGAGATGTTGAAGAATGCTGGAAAGATTGGTACTCATTATTGAGAACATTTTGGGGAACAAAATTGCGATTGCTTGAAGACGCATATGATACATTATTATTCGATGATTGGGATAAATTCCGGAAACAAAAGTTAGAAGATTTTGAGTCAGCTGCGACAAGCTGCTGTAGTGAAGACCTTGTACAAGACTCCATATCGAAAACACTTTCTGATTTTTTAATAAATTATAACATAAAACAAATAGTACACACAAAAGGATTAGAAAAGGATAGAAAAACAATATCCGCCGACAACTATGAATTGAATTCTGTTATTGTTCTCCTTTCTTTTTTTTTTAATAAACAAAAAGATGGGAAGAAATAAATAGTTTTCGATGTTTGTTAAACGAAGAATTAGCCAATTTGAGTGTTCAATATAGTCACATTCAAAATTAGCTGAGCAAATTCAAATAAACTAAGATTAGGTTGGGTTTCTTTTCAACAATCCCGCTCTAGGATTGTATTTAAATGAAATTATTTTTAATGCTAGATAAAACAATAGAAGTAATATTGGTAAAGTTTTTCTTGATTTTGAGGAACCTTGATGCTTCTCACTCGGACGTATTGGTGATGCTATTTTGACGCTGATTTTAGTTACAGATCAACCGAAACTTTTTTTCTTCTTAGATATTGACTTCTTTGCCACAAAATACTTCTTTTAAAAACGTCTTTCCACTTTCGACTTTGACAAATAATTTTTTTCTCAAGCGAACTTTTTTTAATATACTATTCGATAGGCGAGCAAATATCCAACGTGGATCCGGGGATAAGCAAAGGCCAAATAGAGGTGCAAGATAGCTAGAAATATGATTTTTTTTCAATAAAATGAATTTTAAAATGAAGAGGACGTTGGTGGAGGATAAGTTCAGGAGGTCTGATGTGTTCCTTGGTAAGCGAGAAATAGCCTTATAATGTGGGACACTGAAGAATCAACCTTTTGATCTGCTCTGATCGAGCGGAATATGTTCGCGATGTCCGATTCCGTTTTTTTGGACTATTATACACAGGAAATTAGGGAAGTGATGGTTATGTTAGATGGCTCAAATTTAGGTCAATTAACATTTTGTGCGAATATCCAATGAAAGAAGCCGCCGATCTATTGATCCACTCTTTTCTTCCATTAAATAATTTATCGCTTACTGACTTATGAGCAGCTGTCTGAGATACTTCAAAAAGCATTTTTCTTGCTCAGATCCTACACATTTCGTTTTGGCTATCCAATGCTTGCTTATACCTTGAAAGAGTGACTCCGAATATGCGTTTGTCTTGCGCTTCCATTTTGTAACTCTCCTTATTAAACAATCGACTTCACACTATTTTTCGTCCATTAATGGGAATTGGTTGGCAACATCGATAAATAATGGAAATACTTAAACCCATGCATCAGCTATCTGCTGGGCCTACCATTTTTTGTTACATTTGCAGCTTCTTTTAAGATTTTCAGAAAAAAGTTTATTGCATTTATTAGATGAGTCTGTTGTTTGAGAGTTCTTTCTATGTTTTTGTTCCTGTTTCATACCTGCAATTGTTAAATAGAGGGAGAAGCTATATTCACAAAATTACTATTAAATTGTTTGAACTTAATGATAGTTACATACAACAATGTTTCAAGAACAGCTTAATCGAAATAATATGGATTAATGCTGATGGTACAATCAAGAAGAATTTAAAAAAGCAGTTTCTGTTTCCATCATTGCTTTCCGTTCATCTCTTTTTATCGTGTTTAGCGTTTTTCTTTCAAATGACCAACTGTAATAGGTCACTCAATTCTTTTACAATCTTTGCGAGCATACTCATGAATTATGGATTTATCTAAACATTCATTTTCCATTTTCAAAATCCTTTGTTTATTCCATACTATATAAAATAGCACCAAGAATTTCAATTTTAATTTCAAAGCACAAACATTCTTTATTATACAATTAATTAATTATTACATTTGCTTTACAAATTAGTTACAGCATATGTTCCAAATACGGTTTTTTTACAGACTTCAATTATGTTTTAAGCGCATCCCTATATTAATAACGCACGGAAATTTAGAAATCCTTTCTTTTGCTATTTATTCTTAAAAATAATTTTCTTTTTCTTTTTCCGTAGTAATCAATTCCTCGGTTGCAACTTCTATCTACTTATGTTCTGTTCTCTCTTCCTATCCTTCACCAGCTACCAACTTCAATCATTGTTGGGATAGTTGAACACATAGCCCTTTAGAGCTTTTAAACAAACTATTTAAATTAGTACTATCATACATACAATCTCTGAAGTTTCCATCATACTATTAGTTTTTCGTCACGCGTTTGCTTTGACCGACTTTCTACATACGTGAATCAGTCTGTGGTGATATAAACGCTTGAATATCTATTTAATACTTTTTTAAACCAAAAAATTAATCCAAATTAACAAAAAACATTATATTTGGTATTCATTCGTTCTACCTTCTTTTTTATCCATTACTTTTTTTTCAGGTCACTTCTCCATTCGTTTTTTAATATCGTATACTAAGGGCAAATATCATTTTCTCTTCTTACATATCTTAATTTTGTTATTTGACGTTGCTTAAAGCGTGTCATTATTATATCCATTGATTTTTTAATAATAACGTTTACACGTTGGAATAACCTTTGATTTACTACATATTTCCAACTTAATTTTACAAACTATGTCCATTGATGCGGATTTCTCCGACTATGAAGATGAAGCGTCTGGAGACGAAAACGTTTTACCTAACACAACCACCAAAAGGGTATGCAAGTGTTTGTGGAATTTATTATTATTTTAAAATACTAACAACTTTTTTAGAAAGCATCTACAACATCCTCAAAGTCTCGCGCCAAGAAGGCAAGCACTCCTGACTTAAGGCAAACTAGCTTGACATCCATGACAGCTTCTGAACAGATACCACTAGTTACCAACAACGGAAATGGAAATTCTAATGTATCTACACAGTACCAGCGTCTTACACCGAGAGAGCATGTGCTAAGACGTCCGGATACATACATTGGCAGTATTGAGCCAACGACTTCTGAAATGTGGGTCTTTGACTCTGAGAAGAACAAGCTGGATTACAAAGCAGTGACCTATGTTCCAGGCCTTTACAAGATATTTGACGAAATAATTGTCAATGCTGCTGACAACAAAGTTCGCGACCCAAACATGAATACCCTAAAGGTGACTTTGGATCCTGAAGCAAATGTCATATCAATTTATAACAATGGCAAGGGCATTCCTATAGAGATTCATGATAAAGAGAAAATTTACATCCCCGAGCTTATTTTTGGTAACTTGCTTACTTCAAGCAATTACGACGATAATCAAAAGAAGGTAACAGGAGGAAGAAATGGTTACGGCGCAAAACTTTGCAATATTTTTTCTACTGAATTTGTCGTTGAGACAGCTGATAAGGAAAGGATGAAGAAATATAAACAAACTTGGTATGACAATATGTCCAGAAAGTCTGAGCCAGTGATCACTTCTCTCAAGAAACCCGATGAATACACAAAAATTACATTCAAACCCGATTTAGCAAAATTTGGTATGGACAAGATTGATGATGATATGGTATCTATTATAAAACGCCGTATTTATGATATGGCAGGTACCGTTCGTGAAACTAAAGTTTACCTGAACAATGAACGCATCAGTATAAGTGGATTTAAGAAATATGTGGAGATGTATCTTGCTTCTGACACTAAACCTGATGAAGAGCCTCCTAGGGTAATTTATGAACATGTTAATGACCGTTGGGACGTGGCCTTTGCTGTTTCAGATGGACAGTTTAAGCAGGTTTCGTTTGTTAACAATATTTCTACCATTCGTGGAGGTACACATGTTAATTATGTTGCCAATAAAATTGTCGATGCTATAGATGAAGTCGTCAAGAAGGAGAATAAAAAGGCACCCGTTAAAGCGTTTCAAATAAAAAATTACGTACAGGTATTTGTCAATTGTCAAATAGAGAACCCATCCTTTGATTCCCAAACAAAGGAGACTCTCACCACGAAAGTTTCTGCTTTTGGCTCTCAATGCACATTAAGTGATAAATTTTTAAAAGCTATCAAAAAATCTTCTGTAGTGGAGGAGGTTTTAAAATTTGCTACCGCTAAGGCAGATCAGCAACTCAGTAAGGGCGATGGGGGTTTGCGTTCTCGTATAACGGGTTTAACCAAACTCGAAGACGCAAATAAAGCGGGTACCAAAGAATCCCATAAGTGTGTCCTTATCCTCACTGAGGGAGATTCTGCTAAATCTTTAGCTGTTTCGGGTCTCAGTGTTGTTGGTAGAGACTATTATGGAGTTTTTCCGTTAAGAGGAAAACTACTGAATGTACGGGAGGCTTCTCATTCCCAAATCCTAAATAACAAAGAAATTCAAGCTATCAAGAAAATCATGGGATTCACTCATAAAAAAACTTATACCGATGTGAAAGGTCTTCGTTATGGTCATTTAATGATTATGACAGATCAAGATCATGATGGATCACATATTAAAGGTTTAATTATTAATTATTTAGAATCCTCGTATCCTTCTCTTTTGCAAATTCCTGGATTCTTGATCCAATTTATCACACCTATCATTAAGTGCACTCGTGGCAATCAGGTTCAAGCATTTTACACTTTACCCGAGTACGAATACTGGAAGGAAGCTAATAACAATGGACGTGGTTGGAAAATTAAATACTACAAGGGTTTGGGAACAAGTGACCATGACGATATGAAAAGTTATTTTTCAGACCTTGATCGTCACATGAAGTACTTTCATGCCATGCAGGAGAAGGATGCTGAATTAATTGAAATGGCATTTGCCAAGAAAAAGGCCGATGTGCGTAAGGAATGGCTTAGAACGTATCGACCTGGTATATATATGGATTATACTCAACCTCAGATTCCGATTGATGACTTCATTAATCGAGAGCTTATCCAATTCAGTATGGCTGATAATATCCGTTCGATTCCTTCAGTAGTAGATGGCTTGAAGCCTGGTCAGCGTAAAGTTGTCTATTATTGTTTTAAACGCAATCTCGTCCATGAAACTAAAGTCAGTAGACTTGCCGGCTATGTTGCTAGTGAAACTGCATACCACCATGGCGAGGTTTCGATGGAGCAAACTATAGTTAATCTTGCCCAAAATTTTGTTGGCAGTAACAACATTAATTTGCTGATGCCTAATGGACAATTCGGTACACGATCTGAGGGTGGAAAAAATGCATCGGCTTCAAGGTATCTAAATACAGCTTTATCACCCTTAGCACGTGTTTTATTTAATTCCAATGATGACCAGCTTCTTAATTACCAAAACGACGAAGGCCAGTGGATTGAACCAGAGTATTATGTGCCAATTCTTCCCATGGTACTTGTCAATGGAGCCGAAGGTATTGGTACTGGCTGGTCTACTTTTATTCCTAATTATAACCCTAAGGATATAACTGCTAATTTAAGACATATGCTTAATGGCGAGCCTTTGGAAATTATGACTCCCTGGTACCGCGGCTTTCGTGGAAGTATAACGAAAGTTGCGCCTGACAGGTACAAAATATCTGGTATAATTAACCAAATTGGTGAAAACAAAGTAGAAATTACTGAATTGCCTATACGATTTTGGACTCAGGATATGAAGGAGTATCTGGAGGCTGGTCTTGTTGGTACGGAAAAAATTCGTAAATTCATCGTGGACTATGAAAGCCATCACGGTGAAGGAAATGTTCACTTTAATGTCACGCTTACCGAAGCTGGCATGAAAGAAGCATTAAATGAATCCTTGGAAGTTAAGTTTAAACTGTCGCGTACTCAAGCAACGAGTAATATGATTGCTTTTGATGCATCTGGACGGATCAAGAAGTATGACAGTGTTGAAGATATTTTGACCGAGTTTTACGAAGTACGTTTAAGGACATACCAGAGACGTAAAGAGCATATGGTTAATGAATTGGAAAAAAGGTTTGATAGATTTTCAAATCAAGCGCGGTTTATTCATATGATTATAGAGGGGGAGCTTGTAGTTTCAAAAAAGAAGAAAAAGGATCTCATTGTGGAGCTGAAGGAAAAGAAGTTTCAACCTATCAGTAAACCAAAGAAAGGGCATTTGGTTGATTTAGAAGTTGAAAATGCTCTTGCTGAAGAAGAACAATCTGGTGATGTTTCGCAAGACGAGGATTCAGATGCCTACAATTACCTTCTTTCAATGCCTTTATGGTCTTTGACCTATGAACGGTATGTGGAACTTCTCAAGAAAAAGGACGAAGTAATGGCCGAACTGGATGCTTTGATTAAAAAAACTCCTAAAGAATTGTGGCTTCATGATTTGGATGCATTTGAGCATGCTTGGAATAAGGTTATGGATGATATTCAGAGAGAAATGTTAGAAGAAGAGCAATCCTCTAGAGATTTTGTAAATCGAACGAAAAAGAAGCCTCGAGGTAAATCCACTGGTACTAGGAAACCCAGGGCTATTGCCGGATCCTCCTCAAGTACTGCTGTTAAAAAAGAAGCTAGCAGCGAATCCAAACCATCTACAACAAATCGAAAGCAACAAACTTTACTTGAGTTCGCAGCGTCGAAAGAACCTGAGAAATCATCTGACATAAACATTGTCAAGACAGAGGATAACTCTCATGGCTTATCAGTTGAAGAAAATCGCATATCTAAGAGCCCGGGATTGGATAGCAGTGATAGTGGAAAATCAAGAAAAAGAAGTCAATCTGTTGACTCTGAAGACGCAGGTAGTAAAAAACCCGTCAAAAAAATAGCAGCCTCGGCGTCTGGAAGAGGAAGAAAGACTAATAAACCAGTTGCTACTACCATATTTTCTTCAGACGATGAAGATGATTTGTTGCCTAGCAGTTTGAAACCTTCCACCATAACATCCACGAAGGCTTCTGCGAAGAATAAAGGGAAAAAAGCAAGCTCGGTAAAGAAACAATCACCTGAAGATGACGATGATGATTTTATTATTCCAGGTAGTAGTTCAACTCCAAAAGCTAGTTCGACTAACGCAGAGCCACCAGAAGATTCAGATTCTCCGATTAGAAAGAGGCCAACCAGAAGAGCAGCGGCTACAGTGAAAACACCTATTTACGTTGATCCCTCGTTTGATAGCATGGATGAACCCAGCATGCAAGATGATTCTTTTATCGTCGATAACGATGAGGATGTAGACGATTATGATGAGAGTGATTAGCTTCTAAAATTTGGTGTTTTCAAACGCTATTTACAGTACAATCTGAAAAAATTGGATGAACATTGTAAATGGTAGGATACGAGTTCCAATTAATGTATTTTTTAAGTATTACACTTAGCTTATTAATTTTATATATACATTCTACCTCTGTGGGTTTAAAGACAACTCGTACACATACTCAAATTATTTATGAACATTATAATGCATATTCGTACTGTCTATTAAACATTTTTTTGACATTAAAAATTTCGTTTACTAACGTAGAAAGCGCTGATAATTGAGGCTACTATTTTAATATCTAGAAACAAAGATTCATTAATTAATTAAGTAAGCTCCAGGATACTTGTATATTTCGTTAAAAAAGCGCAATTTCAACAATTCCTATGAACATCCATGATTTCATCACAAAATCAAACATATCAGGATTTAACGTGAATTATTTGCTTTCTTGTGATTTTCATCTGATTTCTGGTCATTTACGTTACTGTAAACAAGCTTTTTAAAAAAAGGATTTTTTACGCAATATTATCGATATCCCAATCTGTAGTATAAAAAGTGCAACAGTGTTGAGTTTCCCGAAACCAGGCATTTTTGCGGTAGGGTCTGAAACTTTCACGAAACCATTTCACAACAAAACTTCTTCAACAACATGTGTGCAAAGAAAATCGTCGTCTTACCAGGAGACCATATTGGCCCTGAAATTGTTGCTTCTGCCTTGGAGGTTTTGAAAGTCGTTGAGAAGAAGCGACCTGAGTTAAAACTCGAGTTTGAAGAACACAAGATTGGAGGTGCCTCTATTGATGCCTATGGAACCCCTTTGACTGACGAGACTGTGAAGGCTTGTTTGGAAGCTGACGGTGTTCTTTTGGGTGCCGTTGGTGGTCCTGAATGGACCAACCCCAATTGTCGTCCTGAGCAAGGTTTATTGAAGCTTCGTAAGAGTATGGGTGTTTGGGCCAACCTTCGACCTTGCAACTTTGCCAGCAAGTCTTTAGTCAAGTACAGCCCTTTGAAGCCTGAAATCGTTGAAGGTGTCGATTTTTGTGTTGTACGAGAACTTACTGGAGGTTGTTACTTTGGTGAGCGCACTGAGGACAACGGATCGGGTTATGCTATGGACACTTGGCCTTACAGTTTGGAAGAAGTTTCTCGTATTGCTCGTTTGGCTGCTTGGTTAGCTGAAACTTCCAACCCTCCTGCTCCCGTCACATTACTCGACAAAGCTAATGTTTTGGCAACTTCTCGTCTTTGGCGCAAGACTGTAGCTAAGATTTTTAAGGAGGAATATCCTCACCTTACCTTAAAAAACCAGCTCATTGACTCCGCAGCCATGCTTTTGGTCAAGAGCCCTCGTACACTTAACGGTGTTGTTTTGACTGACAACTTGTTTGGTGACATTATTTCAGATGAGGCTTCTGTCATTCCTGGTAGCTTGGGCCTTTTGCCTTCTGCCTCCCTTTCCGGTGTGGTAGGAAAATCAGAAGAAAAGGTTCATTGTTTGGTTGAGCCCATTCACGGTAGCGCTCCCGATATCGCTGGCAAGGGCATTGTTAATCCTGTTGGTACAATTTTATCTGCTTCCCTTCTCCTTCGTTATGGTTTGAATGCTCCTAAGGAGGCTGAAGCTATCGAAGCCGCCGTACGCAAGGTCTTGGATGATACTTCAATTGGTGGACGTGGTCTTTATACTCGCGATTTGGGAGGTGAGGCTTCTACCGCTGATATTACTAAGGCTGTTGTTGAAGAACTTGAAAAAATTTTGTAATAGGGTTTAATGTAGAATAAATTCATATGATTTGATTTGACCTAATTTTTATTGATTAATTGTGTCGCATATTTATTATCGTTAAAAATGCAATTGACAAAAGCGTAAATTTTAAGGCTCTAATGTTTTTTCTTTTGGTATGTTATAGTCAAGCAAAGATGTATTAAGTTGCAAAAGCATGGAATTGATTTACGACATCCGTTCAACTTTATGACCGAGTTGTCGCTGTGTACTTACTCTTTTTTTACTATGAAAAGTTTCAAACATAATATCATTAATTATTTCTTTTTAAACGAAGTAACCTGTAACATAAATAATAGGGGAAAAGAAGAAAAAAACCATAAAAATTCGAGAACGTAACAATTATTATTGTAACGATGACAACCCGATTCTTTGAGAGAGCCAGAGACATGACTTTTGCATTACCGTAATTGGTTTCTACTTATGAATTGTAAACTTGTGTAGGGAATTTCATCCACAGCTATCGCGGGCTGCTCTCTGCATCAGTGTTAGCACATTTTATATTAATGAAGATTTTGCTATGCAAAATACGTACATTTCTGGCGCATATATTTTTATCAAACGAACATGACTATCCTTTCCACTTTGATGGTTCGCAAGTATTTTGATTTGTATTAAATGCACATCTAACAAGCCATTTCGCCCAAAATCACCAACTGGCACATGTACCCAACCAGTTGGTTCCTCGACTTGAACTGTTGTAACAATTTCCAAATCTTGAAACCCTGTCCCAGCTGATATTCGCAAAGTACTGGGAGTATAAGATTCATCAAGGGTGTATTGAAGGTACATACTCACATACTTAATCGATACTCGCTTTACAAATTTAATATGGATGGTATGAGGTTGAGAGCCGTCAGACCTTAAAGACAAAGAAAATTATAGTTAGTAAAACATTTTCTTCCCTGACTATATTTATACAAATACACTTACTGCCAATATGTATCGATATTATCATCCCGCACCAAGCGTATAGGAAATCCGGATTTTTCGCTCGAGCAGGTCCATTGAGCCAAATTTCCAATATCAACGAACCCTTCTGTTGATTTTTGCGTCTCAGACTTTTGTTTTTTCAATGCTTCTTGTCGAATTTGCGCCATAAGCTAAATGTAAACAATGCGGACTTGTGAGATGTTGACATAACGTCCTCCCAAGGCTTCCTTATCTATATTTACAAATGTGTACGCTATACAACCATTAAACGGTTCTCAATAATTATAATAAAGTGTTGTTAGAGAATAATGTCGAGTGCACAAGTTTCAAAAATTCACTCCTCTGATATACTAATAAAAAAGTCTAGCGCTGGTTAGCTGAAGAATCAAGTACCTTTTATGGAACGTAAAGAGCGACGTGTACTCGTTGTGAGCATACATTACTAATAGAATAGTTCGTTAATATATATTCAAACCAGAAAAACAATGTAAGTTATAGTACTACAGATAAACAGGCTTTTTAGTTTTTATTGACTCAACATACACAGATATACCTGTCTATTGTTGGCTTAAATCCAACTTCTTTAAAAGACTTATTGCAGCAGTAGGGAAAAAGAATTGTGTAACGCTTATATCATGCAGTATTCATTGTTTTATTATAAAGCTAAAAAAGAAAGAAAGATAGATCAATACACTTATGCGAATGCAAAAAAGTCATTTTATGAAAGACACAGTGTTTGAATTATATTGATTTACAAAGTAATGAGCAATTTGTCTTGCCAAGATGAACCAATTCGCGATATTACAGAACTCTATAGACTTTTTGAATGCCGAAATAGGAAGTTATACTGGATTAGATCAAAGAAGAATTATTAGCAGCCAACCCTTCAAAGCACCCGTCGTGGTCCAAGCTATAGATAGATTCAGTAAGACAAGCGAACGTAAATTCGTAAAGTAAAAGGATTACACATTTTTGTATACAAAGTAAACCGACTGTAAATATTCAATGTTTTGCAGTCAAACGCAACTTTATAGACAAACAGAATTCAAAGTCTTCCTTATACTGTAATTGCACATTGATATCCAATTATTCAACATTTCCAACATATCGGGCACAGATGATAAAAGACTTATCGAAATTGTCACCGTACAAAATACGAGTGCGACAAACATCCAGATGCCCCCAAAACAAAAAGATTTGTACAACCTCCAGACTTCATGCAAGCACACCATACTTTCCAAATGATAAAACAATAGTACGCTGCAAAACATTTACAGAAGAGAACCATGTCACATAAATGTTAAATTTTACCATCATCAGTACACCATTGGAGAAATACCATCATCGAAAAGAGTTTTAGAGATTTACAAACAATAAACACAACACACTGGCAAAGCAATGATGATCAAAGTTGAAAAAAAATTGAATATGAGACAAAATGAAATGCAAAAAAATATAAAAAAAAGTTGATACTAATGAAAACGACGACCAAAAATATCAAAAAAAAGATACGTCATGTCAAAATTGTGATGAATAAAAGTAAGTGGTGATTAGATGAATGAAATAAAGAAAAAAATTTGTAATTTAAAGATAGGGCTAAAGAGAGAGAAAAGCAAATTTATTTTAAACCCTACCAGCTATTCATCATACCTCTAGGATACCACAATTAAAGAAACAAGGCAATAGCAGAAACAACACCAACAGCAACCAATGCATTGATGCCAGTCTTCAAAGCAGGGGAAGCATCAGAAGAGGCGGAGCTAGAAACAGAAGCAGAGGCCGATGAAGCAGATGCAGAGAGAGCGGAGCTAGCAGAGCTGACAACGCTGGATACACTGGAAGTGGCAGAGCTGGCAGAGCTAGAGTCGTCAGTGCTAGCAGTCTTGGCGTTAGAAACAATAGCACCGCTACTAGAAGAACTGGCTGGAGTGGTAGAGGTAATAAAGCTAGAAGAAGAGAATTTGGAAGAAGACTTGGAAGAGCTAGGAGAAGCACTAGACTTGGAGCTAGAGCTGGAAGAAGAGCTGGACTTGGAGCTAGAGCTGGAAGAAGAGCTAGACTTGGAGCTGGAGCTGGAGGAAGAGCTAGACTTGGAGCTGGAGCTGGACTTGGAAGAAGAGCTAGAGGGAGAGGAGCTAGAGGAAGAGGAAGAAGAGGAGGGAGTAGAGGAGGAGGAAGTGATAAAGTAAGAGGAAGAAGTACGAGTACCAATCATAGAGGGAGCGATCGAGGTAGAAGAAATGGTACCACTGTAGCTAAGGCTAGAAGTGGAGATAGTACAAGTAGAGCAAGCTTGCAAAGTAAAGTATTGAGAATAAGTCTCACCACCGTCAAAGCTAAGACCAAGCAAGTAATCATCAGCAGCCTCGTAGTAAGTAGCAATGTTCCAGAGATAAGTACCGGTGTTGTCAATGTCAGAAGCAATGGTCTCAATAGGAGTAAGTGCAGAGTTACCACCGCGGTACAAAGTCAAAGTGACAGTGCTAGAAGTCAAATTGCTCCAAGAAACAGTGTTTACACCACCACCCTCTTGAAGGACGGCATTAGGTCCAGGGGCAGAGAATTCATTGTATGCCAAAGCGCCGGCGACGAGAGTAGATAAAATGAAAGACAACTTCATGATGGATAGATGATATTATGTAAGTATGTGAAAGTTGGAAAAAAAGACAGATAATATGGATGGATGGGATGTAGATAGATAGATGAATGCAATCAATGAGAAATTTTATTACCAAAGAAATGAAAGATAAATAAAGGTGTTAATGAAAAAATCTTCCGTTTTCGAACGAATGAAATTTTGCTAAAGGATCGAACGAAATTAGTGATCGGTGAATATATATAAAGACAGATAAAGGAGCTTCAAGTCCAACGACGGAAATTAAACTCACAAGTAAAAATATCAAAAATGAATACTCGTAGTTGGGTCTGAGTAGAAATTTGCTGCGGCATCCTTTCCTTTTATATTTGAAAAACCCCTCAAGTAACGAATGGTCATGTGACACGGATTTAGCGTCGTGAGTGGGTCAGGGAGGTGGCTTTCTTGCACCTGAGCCACCTCGCAACGTAAGTAACGAGTCCGCTAAGGTAACGATGAGAACGCGTTGTCAGGGTAACTAACTGGGAACCGGGTAAACCCGTATACACTCCATCACTTAATGTAAATAAAGATTCGCTCAGATGTAAACAAAGATTCATTCAAATGTAAACAAATCTCAGACATTATGGGAAAAGGAAGGGAAACAAGTGAGAGAAGACGATGGAATATTTTGGTGATGTATCACTCCATTCAATTTTAAAATTAGAGAAAGCAAGAAGAAATTGGTCATTTGTTTGCAAAAATCACGAAATTAAATTATGACAAAACAATCGCAACCATCCTGGCTAGCTCAGCGAACAACATAGTGAATTGGAGGGATAAGGTTTTAAGGTGTATAATGGTGTGTAACGTACTGTGCTATACACAGCCCGTTCTGTGGTATACCAGCAATTCTATTCTCTAACACATCACTTCAATTCCGGTTTACGTAACTGATCTTTTCCAGCAATATTCATTGCTGGACTAGAAACACCAATGAGCGTGGCGTTATCAAGCTACGGAACTCTACTTCTCTGTTGCTAAACTATCGACATGATATACTACCATTTACTAGAATACTAATAAATTCCTTTTGCTAATAACGAAGTATAAGACAGGATTGTAAGTAATATTAGAATTTTTACCGCATACTGCTAAACCAGTTTATATGTAAGCTACGCAGTTTGGTATCTGATTTAAGGATACGTAGAACTGCGGTGAGCTTTCCTTGTGATCTATTATATTACAATACACAGGTTGTATAAGTAGCAACTGAGTATAGGTATTGTATTAACTGGGTTATAATGTTACCTATCACTAATATAGCTCATAACTGAACTGAGGAACGAGGTTCAGCAGTAGCTCTATTTATAGTATTCAGATAATATTGATCTTAATAGATTATCATTAAGATCAATCTCCATATCGTATCATACATGGTACGATATATAATTAGAACATGTGACATATAGTGATACTCAACGTAGTGTATTATAGCGTAGTGTAGTATTGCTGACATTGCCCTCCCCAAGATTTTCTATGTAAATCTGAGGATAAGTCATATGTTCTCAGATATTTAGATTATTGTTTTTAATATAATCATTGACAATTGCTTTGTCCGCTTGTAGCGCTGTAGCTAATGTAGTCCATCCTGACATAATAGTACTCGGATTTAGATTCGAAATGTACTTGACATTTAAGTAGAGTACTTGTTCTCTGTTTTTATGTTCTAGGATATGAAGAATTGTTCCAATATCAGACTCATCAATGGTAGCGTAATTGAGTTCTGAATTATGTCGATACTTTTCTAGGTGAGAAACATGAAAAGTAGATGAAAACATGTGCTTGATTGAATCTGGAAGATCCAATTCATAGTTGTTTGGACCCGACTTCTGTAACACATAGAACGGTCCTGCAAAACTAGGTGCTAATTTATTGGATTTATGAAGAAAACCTGTTTTCGTTCTTTTGACCATAACTAGGTCTCCAGGTTGAAATTCTTCAATTTCTTGTATTTTCATATCGAAATACTTTTTCATCTTTATGTTGTTTGTATTCAAGTGTTCTTTAACTGTTTGAAATACTTGGATCGTTTCCTGAGAGTTTTCGTCAGTTTTGTCACTAAAGCTAGGTAACTCTAAAGGTGATAAAGCTGGTGAATAGCGATGTACTATCTCAAAAGGTGTCATTTGAGTTGCTGAATGTATCGCATTGTTGTAAGATTGTTGCACTAGGGATATATGATCTACCCATGTATTCGGATGTGTGCTACATACACATCTTAGTAATTTCTCCACAGTTTGGTTTGTACGCTCAGTTTGTCCATCAGTTTGTGGTCTGTATGGTAACGAAAATTTCATAACGAAATTATATTTATGTGCGAAATCTTTCCACGTTTGGGAAGTAAAAATATGATCATTATCTGCAATGATTTCTTTTGGATTGCCGAAATAAGCAATAACTCGTTGATCAAACATTCGAGCTGTTTGCTCTGCTGTAATGGATTTCGTACAAGGTACTAAGATTGCCATTTTTGAAAATCGGTCAACTACCACGAAAAGTGCATTATAACCAGATGATTCTGGTAAAGCTGTAATAAAATCCATTGATAAAGATTCCCAAGGTCTTTCTGATGGGGGAATTGGTTGTAAAGGTCCATAAGGTTTATGATTCCTAGATTTGTTTATTTGACATGTATGGCAGTTCTGTACATATTCTTGTATTTGTTTTCTTATTCCTTTCCACGTAAATCTACGTAATATAATGTTTGTAAGAAGTTCAATGCCTGGATGAATCAATTTACCTTCTTCATGATACTTTTTAATAATTGTCCTAGTCAGCTGAGTATCATTAGGTAATAAGATTTGGTCTTTACTGTTAATTAGTAAGCCATCTTTGAGTTGGATATTCTCTTCCACTCGTTTGTCTTCATTGTTTAGTAAATTCAACAATTTTGTATCATTCGTATATTCTGTAACCACTTGGTTTTTAAAATCATCGGTTATCGAGATTTGATTAACAAAGTTGATACTATTGTCTTCTGAATCTTTTGGAATTGGTTCTGTTTCGTCAACAATTCTGGATAAGGCATCAGCTATGTGATTTGCTGATCCAGGTCTGTAGTTAATTTCAAAGTTGAAGTCTTGTAAAAATAATTGCCAACGAGCTAAACGTTTGTTTTCAGGCTCGGATTCGTTAGTAATGCGACCAATTAAGTTTCGATGGTCTGTTAAAATTTTGAAAGGTTCGATAGTGGATTCTAAATAGTGTCTCCAATGTTTGAGAGACTTAATGATTGCAAGCATTTCTTTGTCCGATACGCTATAATTTAATTGTGCTTTAGACATCTTTGCTGAATAGTATCCAACAGGATAGTATTTATCATCATCATGTTTTTGAGACAATACGGCTCCTACAGCGACATCTGAAGCATCAGTTTCCAGTAGAATCTTTTTACTGAAATCAAAGTGTCGTAGCACCGGAGAGAAACTAAACATTGTTTAATGTTTTCTATCGCTTGGGTTTGTGTTGGTGTCCATTTCCAGCGTACATCCTTTTTCAAAAGATTATTGAGTGGATGTGTTAATTGTGATGTCTTTGGAATGAATTTCCTAAGATAATTGACAGAACCTAGAAATTGTCGTAATTCTTTACGATTCTTAGGTTGCTTCCATTGTAAGACTTTGTCTATATTTTCTTGACAAGGCGTAAATCCTTTTTCCGAAATGTGATACCCTATAAATTTTACTTGTGATTGGTGAAATTCACATTTTGCTTGATTGATAATTAAGTTCGCATTTTTCAATTTCTGTAGAACGTCTTTAACATGTTTTACATGTTCAGATTCCGATTTTGAATGAATTAAAATATCATCCATATAACATACTACATGTGATTCTTTGGCTTCACCAAGTATTGTATTGATAAAGTATTGAAAATGTGCTGGAGCTGTAGATATGCCATAAGGCATTACTAGATATTCAAAAACTCCACGAGGACAGCGAAAAGCAAGTTTATGTTCATCTCCTTTTCTTACTCGTATCAAGTGATAGGCACTTTTGAGGTCAAGTTTAGTAAAAATTGTAGAACCTTGTATTTTAGCAAGTAATTGTTCAATAAGTGGTAACGGATATATATTGGGTTTGACATACTTATTTAAAGGTTTGTAGTCAACCACCATTCTCAAGGTGCCTTCCTTTTTCGGAACGAACATTACTGGACAGGCGTTAATGGCTTTAGATTCTCGTATAATTCCACTTTTTAATCCTTGATTAATTTCATCATTCATAGCTTGCATTTTTCCCGGTGGTAGCGGGTAATTTCTGATAGGTAATCTGTAGTTTTCTTGAGTTAGTTCAACTTCAAATTCTAACCCTTTTATTGGCTTTGGTAGCTTTTCCGTATTGGTTTCTGCAGTAATGTCTTTGAATTCTTTATAGATATCTGGTAACTCAGGTTCCTTGACAATATTTGAAACTTTGTTCATTTGAGAGAGCGTGTGTTTACTGCTAGATATTTCAATGTTATTGTCATATAATGTTGTGAAGGAGATAGCAGCTGGATGCGAAAATTTCTTTACAACCAAGAATTCTGTTTTGATTGATATTCCATTTAGACTTATGTTAAGTTTTATTGTTTTGCGATTAATCTTATTTGGATAAACTCCACCATATATCACACTTTTTGACCAGGGTCTGGTAGGCAGTTTATGTGCTCGAACAGTTTCTTCTGTTATAATATTTGCTTGAGCGCCCGTATCGATTAGACAGGGTATTGAGCACTTGAAGTCTGGAAGTTCAGCTTGTAATACCATTTCGTAACGTTTCCTAGTATGATTTAGGAATTTGTTAGATGAGTATTCTATTCTCGAAACATTTGTCTTCCTCAGGTTTCTGCTATTAGTGGTGTTATTTTTCTTTGAAAGGGACTCTTTTCCTAGATTTTTATTTTGCAGTTGAAAACGCTTGTGAATTTTACCATACGAAGCTGTTCTTTTGTCCTCTAAAAAGTCATAAATTTCACTGATTTCTGATTTCCAGTAATTTCTTTCCTTTAATTTCCTTAAGGAATATGGCAGCATCCATAATATAAACAAGCGAGTATGGAAATCATCAACATTTGCTTTTGACATGAGTTTCCTTATAAATTGAACTTTGTCCAATTGATTTCTAAAACCTTCAAATGTTTTAGTTAAACGATCACCTTTGTTGGATCCTTGTACTTTCCCTGTTTGTCTGAGTAATTCTTGCCATGTAAGACTTCCATTCTCAGAAAACATGCGTTCAGCGAATTGTTGCTCTAATTCTTCTAGGTGATTCAATGTATACTGTCTTTTAGTATGCTCATTTGGGAATAATGAAGGGTATTCAGTAAAGTGTTGATCAAGTTTTGAAATGTAACTTTCAACATCCTTATTAGGATCGAATTTCCCTATCTCTGGTACATGCTTCGATAATATTTTTGCAAAAAGGTTTATTAAATGTTCGTCTGATGTTTGAATTCCATCCAAATTCTCTGGTCTCCATCGTTTTGCTCTTGCTTTCATATAACGATAATTTGCGTAGGACATTGTATATGTTTCCCTTTGGGAGATTTCAAAAGGGATAACAGTCCTTCCAAAGTTCTTTCTCCTTTGAACCCAGAAGGAGAGAAATATATATATTTATGATATATATTTATTCAATAATTCCTTTTTCCTAAAAGGAGTTAATTGTAGATCACAAGAGTTCAGTTATTGTAAGCTACGCAGTTTGGTATCTGATTTAAGGATACGTAGAACTGCGGTGAGCTTTCCTTGTGATCTATTATATTACAATACACAGGTTGTATAAGTAGCAACTGAGTATAGGTATTGTATTAACTGGGTTATAATGTTACCTATCACTAATATAGCTCATAACTGAACTGAGGAACGAGGTTCAGCAGTAGCTCTATTTATAGTATTCAGATAATATTGATCTTAATAGATTATCATTAAGATCAATCTCCATATCGTATCATACATGGTACGATATATAATTAGAACATGTGACATATAGTGATACTCAACGTAGTGTATTATAGCGTAGTGTAGTATTGCTGACATTATAGTCCTTCTATTCTCTTTGGTTTACTAATCCTTAAAGCGTATACAGATCGTATGGCTGTTATGGTAATATATACAACGAAAATGAACGTAGCAGCGTTGGCGAAAGCTACGCAAACTTGCCAAGCGCTTCGTTATAGGATCAAATAAATTGGTTTATGAATTTCAGAGGATGTGTTGAGTGTAAGGTAAAGAAAGCCTTAGACGGCTAAGAGTTACATAAGTTATTAAAGCAATTTTTTAGACTCATGTGATGATACAAACAGTAACCTTGGAATCTCTTACACAAGCTAGATTCAACCTCAATGTAAAAGTTAATTTTTGAGATTTGTTTAACTAATGCTAAATCGTTAAGAATAATCAGCGTTTTTTAAGGAATGTAATTGTTACTAAAGTTGTTTTTTAATTTCCTCGGTTTTTTCTTTCTTAATCCACTCATATCTCTAGATTTTATTTACTTTTTTACATTTATATATGGATATACATATATAAACAATCCGCTGATGTTTGCATTGCATTGCATGCTTACTCATATGAAAATGATTAATCACGTAGCTGTCGAGGTTTCGTTAAAAGCTCTAAACTATTTCTTACTTCTTTTCTGTTTTTTTTTTGATATTTTCCTTACTTTTATTGTTCTATTCAAAATAAAAAGGCAGATCAAAAAATAAAATATAAAGATATTATACAATAATTGGCTAATCTGTTGGATTGATGAAACAGCGAAAAGACGAGGATCGAGTGTAAATAAAAAAAAAAAAAAGAAAAAAGGAAGCTGTTAAGATCATAAAAATTCAGCATTGGATTAGGCGAAAACAATACAAAAACCCAGTGTAACAAGTTTCCTATAAAACAAAGTGCAATCTGCCTAATTCTTAATTTTTTTGAGAGTTTCACAGTTCGTTTGATTAAATACCTTTTTTTTTTGGTTTCAACATTTGTTATAAAACTCAATTGAGATAAAATTTCAATTTGAATTGACTGTGTCGCCTATTCAAGATTTGTATACCGTAATAAAACATAGATAATGAACAATCTATTATTGCAGCTCAAATTCTGAAATCATAATAGCGTATATAAAGTTAACAAAAATGAACAGCTAGTAACTTTAATTGCGCGTACCTGATTTAATGTACTGCGTATAAGAAGAAATTGAAGTTTGACTTGTCAATAATTGACTTTATATCAACCAGTCATGAATTGAGTAATGTAGCATCTGCAAGTTTTGTTAATATACTTCCATGAGATATTCTCCACCAGCGTCTGTATTGCCAGTTTAATCTATTTTTTTAACCATCTTTTTTTTCTTTTTATTTATTTAACAAATTATTTATAACACTGTTCAGCGAAAAATATTTTCGGTGGGTAAATATTTGAATGTCATAGTGTGAACTATTATCCTGAAAGGTGCTACAGCATATGAAGTACTACTAAATGCATTAAATCGAGGTAAAAATATTTACATATAAAGGAAAAATTGACATTGCTAATGTGGATAGACGCAAATACTTAAAGATGAAAATTCAAAGCTTTCAACATATGGAAATAGTATCACCTATAACGAGAAAGGATATAAATCTTTTATGAATTTCCTATAGGTACAAGGTTATCTGTTATTTCGCAATTAATCCAAAATTTAACATTGTGTTTCATTATTGATCTGAACTCGTTCATTCAAACACGGGTGGGATTCATTCTAAAGACCAGAAAATCTTACTCAAAAATGTAAAAATATGTAAAATTGAGGGTTCCAAATTTTGAAACTTTCTCCATCTTCAAAATATGTCTTCTATGCACACTGACATTGCTTTGCGTCAAGAAGTATGTCGTTCGTATGAAAAATGACAATTTGAAATTTATTCATCTGTTTTTTTTTAAGCGAGTTGCTTTTAATAGCCGTTATGAAGTCTCGACGGTTTTGATCATATTGCAATGACTTTTGATCAAAAGACCAGTCTGTTTAAATACATTGTGCTGGCTAATGCACTTGGCAAATAAACCCACAAAGACAGAATGAAAAGCTAATTAAGGTTAAAAAATTAAAATTACTGTTTTAAATATGCTAACCTTACAGAAAGAATCTTATTTACGTCTGTTTAAAAGTTGTTCTTCCTCTCACTACAACAGCTTGCTCTTTTTACGTATAATCAAAATCAATTATCTCTTAAACTTCAGTCGCAAATATAATATTATAGTACTCTTTTTCCTTTCGCTTCAACGCCAATGCGGTTGATTCATGTAGTATACACAGACTGACTCGCACATAACACGTTTCCATCCAACTCGATTGGAAAGAATTCTTTTTAGTAAAAACTTGAATTTGTAACTTTTCAATTGTAAAGCGTGATATTCGGACAAGTGCATACCCCTTATTTATACGCTTGGCTGACTGCCTCTAATGTAATGAATCTGTCAAACATACTTCCCACACTTGTTAGTACCACTTTTCCAATAAACACCGAGTTTTCTCTCTTAGGCTTGGTAAAGTGGTAATAAAGGCTTAATATTAAATATTAGTTTTATATAGCTAAGGAATAAACATCCAGCTCGGTTTCCCTGCTTAATATTACTAATATCCGTGTTTGTATCTGGCGTTTGGAGTCCGCCTGATTTCCACTATTTTTTACCTTTCGTATCGATTTCTTTCCTTCCTCTTTTTGAAAAGTTTCGAATTTTTTATGTCTGCTGTTCAAATAAGATAATAACTCCATCAGTGTAACATTGAATGTGATACAGTACGTTCTTTGTTTGAAAGAATAGTAAGGATTTTTTATTTGATCGATACGAAGTGTTAATACGAAACAAAGGGATCGTAAATTGTATATTTTCTTAATAATCCTTTTAAAAGTGTTTGGATTGGATAGTATCGCTCAATAGACGAGCCTATTCTTTGTTTTTAGATTACCCTTGTTTACGTGTGTCCTCGAAGTGGTTTTTTTACTTTCGGACAGGACTCATCTTGGTGCTGTACATATTTAAAATTGGTCCTTTCGTTTTTTTTTTCTTTCTTCATTCTCCTTTCTTATTTTCTCTTACGGAACTTAAGTTATCGCTTCATGGTTGTTATTGCTAACAAGGGTGCGCTTTGGGCTTACTATTGCAAAAGATTGTTAAATTCAGTTACATATATGATGTATCCATTAATTAGGAAACGCACCATGAAAAAGCTTTTATTAATCGTTGGTTTACTTCTTGCCTGTAGCACCGTAATGAGACGCATTCCCCTTTTCCATGAAAGTTTCCATTTGCCCTCACTAGATCCTCGTGCTTCAACCACTACGTCCCAGAAATTTCAAGAATACAGGAGCGATTTTTTAGAAAAACTAGAGACTGCCGAACCTCCAGAAGATGTTATCATGTTTACCGCTTATGGATTAGGTGTTCATACTCATAACCTTTTTATGCTTGCTTGTGATATGGCTAAAACATCCGACTCCCAAATTCGTTTCCTTTTGTTAACAGACGGAACAATTCTACCAGAAGCTCTGTACGATTATAATCGTGAAACTGTTTCGACATGTCCTTTGAGTTTTCTTTCCTATAGTACAGGTGTAGAACGTCTGTCGAAAGAATTAATTTTAAAGGACCTGCTTTCTTTGCAGTTTCAGCAAGCCCTTTTGGCTATATCTCCCAGCGTTATCGTAACCTCCGAGCACTCTCCACTAGTGATGTTTCAGGCGATAAATCCTTACCTAAACAATAATTATTATACTCATGATACAGTCGATACGAATGCTCTTGAAGAGAATAGCTGGATAACAAAGTTGGATATGCAATCATTGCAGCATTTCCGTACCCCCAGAATAAATGTTGTACTGATTGTGGAAGATGGTACTTACAAGTATCTTCTAAATTTAATGCGAGATTTGGGTAGGGACTTCAAGAATTCGGAAGAGTATCCACATTTGTTCATTCACCTCTTTATGTCCGAAAATATTCCTAATCTTTCTTCAATTCGTGCTAATTGGCCTCAACATCGGCTTTTTATTAACCTGCATTTTAATCAAAAAGATTTAAATTTGATTGAAGTTTGGACACCACCGAATGATTATACGTACGCTCTTGTTGTCGATTTACAACCGGACTCCCCACCACAACTTTCTTCGAATCTAATTACATGGCTTAAGTATAAAATTCTATTAATTTATTATCATAAATCGTCGTCCACTTACAAGAATAATATTGCTGCTATTGTTCCTTCTTTTGATTTCTCTAATGAAGAGGCGGTGATACTTTCTCAAACGATTAATTCAAACATTGTTCTTTTTGCTCCCGTTGTATTCCAAAAGTTTCAAGAGTATATGGCTGTTCGATTATTGAATCCTAACTTTGAGCTTCCCGAATCAAATGGTATAGAGTTTGCTCATGAAGACTCTGTTTTAGGACATTCAAAACCAAGTTTAACAGAGTTTCATGCCATTTTAGGTCTTTATTCGTTAGTAATTTCTTATAACCATTTTGAAGGAAGCTTGAGCAACGAATACGTTTAGACAATTTAATTGCTTACTTTTTGAAGAATCCATCTGTTATTAATTTCGAGGAGATTTCCGAAAAAAATCTTTATTTTACTTACGACAGCAAAAGACTAAGTTTCCAAGGTGCAAAAAACGAATCCAAAAAATTGTATAATTCCGTCACTTCGTGCCCTTATTATGGCAGTTTAAGCTCTTTTCCTATTCGTTCTATATTTTGTGAACCCCTAATGTAAGCTTGTTAATTGTTTTTTCTATGAATTATACTATTCTGCAATTTATATTTGCATATATGTTTATAAATTTGTTAATCTGATGGGGTACCTTGGAATGATATTTCGACACTGTCAAAATTTAGTCTAGCTAGAACTCTTTTATTAATAGCAAGCTTAGACAATATTTCTAATTAGTAATGAAAAATGACTTTACAGCTATATTATCACTTTTGTTTTTAAGAAAAAAATGTTACGCTCGAGGTACAAAGCTTAATGCGAAGGCAACTATGGTTCTTACTACCGTCCGGTATATTCTTTGACTTCGAGTTAGTTCGCGTTCTTCAGCGTCAGCCCTATTATCCGGCGTATTTGTACCATCTTGTTCATCTTCAGTCTGTGTCTCATTAGGAATTTCAACTACTCTTTGAGCCGTTCGGTTTCGACGCCGCCGGTATTCATCTTGAAGATTACGAATATGACGCATACCAGACTGGATGAGTGGATTGTCATTGATGAATGGAGCTAGAGCACCGGTCTGTAACAAAAACACAACAGACATTATAGATGTTAGCAAAATTGTTTGTGAGAGAGAAACATTATAAGTCGTTAATACACAAAACAGGGCTAAACGAATAAATAATCGGAAATGTCTCTCAATATTACGGATAGTATGGAAGAACGGTAAGGTGAAGAGGGATCTCACATTTCGTGGAATGCCAAACGTGGGGGCTCTCGGCTGAAAATGGGGTTGGGAGGCATTTGGTGAAAACAAAAAGGCACATTCGCCAGTTTCTTCATTTTCTAAAACACCATACGGAGAAACAATAGAAGGGGAAACTAAAGGAGCAAATGAGTGATCTCGAAACATAGTGGGAGGCGATGCAGATGGGAGCTGCTGTAAATAATAGTTACCGTTGTAAAAGATAGTTTGATAATATATAGGCAATAGTTGCGGAACGCTCTGAGGGATAAACGAGGAAGAGGCAAAATTAGAGTTAGAAGCAGAAAGACCAGACGGGAATGGTTGATTATTTATTGATGGAATAGAGGTTGTACTAGGATTTTCATTTTGGGCAGGATTTGGTGACAGATTTGAGGGCACAGAAGAAGAGTGTGAAGGGCCCATTTGACTTAAGTTCGGGTTAGGTACTGAGATGGTAGAACCATGAGTTTCATTTTGGTGAACTTGATTGATAGATGAAGAATTTGATAGAGGTGAAAGCGAACCATTGACGTTGGTTGAGTCAACAGTATGAAGTGCAGGATTGTCCAATGGGGAAGAAAAAGAATTAGGGCTTCGTGGATTTAACCCCGAATTTGATCCTAAAGCCAAATTACCGGATGCATGGATATGGTTAGATGATACAGTCGGGGATTGATCACTAGCTAAAGGAGCACTCGAGGAAGAAATGTTTCCTGGATTTCTGGTCTCCAAGGACTCTTGTGCCATTTCGTGAGCTTGTATATGTTGATGATGAATACTGAGATTGCGGCGACGCAGCGTTTCCAAATGTGGAGATAAAGCAGACGATACCGAATTATCCAGAGATTCAGCAACGGGTGATGATTGCTCATGGGTTGGCAATGAAAATCCGTGACTTTCTAGTTCCCGGTGTATGTTTGGAAAAAGTCCTCCTAAGCCAGATCCATGGAAACTGTTGTATGTCTGTAATAAACGTTGGGCACGTTCACGTCTTGACAATTCTTCCGGGTTCAAACTGGTGATTCGAGGAGTTGGAATTGAATTAGTCGATGATAATTCGCTGGTCCTACTTTGAGGAACAGAAGATGATGTCGCTGATGGCAAGGTTGTGCTTGTAGAATTAAAAACCGCAATTACAAGATGAAAAGTGACCAGATCAGTAGCGTCATGCAAAATTTCCTCGAGGGGAGTTTCATTCCTCAATACACGACCAGCGTGAATCAACTTTAATCGATCTGCAGGAGCTTCAAATGTTACAGCAATCAGTTCCTTTAATTCTAAAACCGTTTTTGTCCTAGGAACTTGAAAAATACCAACCTTCTGGTCCACAGTTGTCACTCGAATACGATACTCTGACATTCTTTACAAGTTTCAGAATTGAAAAGGTTAAAACGCTTTTCAAGAGAATGTACAGCAATGTTAGGAATCACTTGAAGGAATGTTGAGCGGCACGAATCACACGCAGTAAATAGCGTATCTCTGTACTTCACTAAATCGAGTGTGTTTTCTCACAGTGAACATTGCCTGCTATATAGTCGTTAGAAGAAGTAAACATTCTGAAATAAAAGGGAGGGAATCTTTTAATCTTATTCTTTCGTTCTTCTAATTGTAGGTAGTCAGAACGCTATATTGGCTGAGAAAATCCATTCAAATTCATCCCAACACAGAGCGATCTTGACAAACTTCGCAGCATACTTCCCAGGAATTCTTGTTAGAAAACAACTCATTTAAAAAGTGAATTCAAATTATTTATCTCATAAAATTACCGGTAGAGATAAAAAAATTAATCATACATGCAAAGTGTATTACGAAAAATGCTGTACTTCTCAGTATTGCACTAGTGTGCTTTTATATATTCCACTGACTTGAAAAATTAAACTTCCACCAACTATGTGTAGCTAACAATCTTATGTTCTAATTGATAGTTTATTAAAACTATCGTTTGGCATCTGTACAAATACAATAATATTAAATACCTTTGTTCTCAGCTCATTGGACCTTGTAATTATAAAAACTTGAAACGAGTAAATCTACTCTGTCTCCATCAAACTCTCCTTATATTTTTTTATGATGAGGATTGAGTTGAGATTAGCGATATTTAATTGTATGGCTAATTAAATGAGACTATAAAAATCTGAGATGCCGTTGAGTACGACTACTTCAAGGTGGAGTGGTTGTAATTTAGTGCATGTACATATTTTAATTTGTGTATTTTTCCTAACTTAATATTACATTGGATTATCATAATTACGTTGACGAATAGATTCATTTCTTCTCGTTTTATCCAGTCCGTCCTTTTAATACAACAAGTTTATACCAATATGCATTGCTTGCTATATTGAAACAAAGAAATTCCAAGATAAAATCCCTTAAGTTTGTAGATTTCAACAAAAAGACAATGAAAATAAAATTAAACATATGGGAAATCCACAATCTAAAATATGAGTGTTCATCTCTTTTATTAATGGGAAGATGGGACAACTCGACCCAAAGGTAATCCCACACGAACTTTCTGCCCTTGTTTGACCAAAAATTCAAAATCCGCAGGTGCTTCAAACACCAATACCACTGTACTACCAAGCTCAAAATTTCCGACCTCATCTCCACGAAGTAATGGGTGACCATGCAAAATAGAAGAAGATGAGGTGTATACAGCCTCATCAAAAGTACCTACTGGGCCTAGTTTTCCAAACTGATTCGTACATAAATCTTTATCAAATTTAATTCGGATACTGCCAACATTTGTAGCACCGACGGGTATCATACTCATAAACCCGTATTTGTATCTCCCCATCAAAGCTACTCTTTCGTTCAAGATGAAAAGATTTCCGAGTCGACGAGCCATAAAAGGAGAAACGCTAAACAGCTCTCCGGAAAAATGCCTTCTTCGTTCTACGACCCAATCAGTCGGCGAATGAAATCGATGGTAATCACCTGGTGCCAAGTAAATAACTGCGTAGTATAAACAATTCGTTTCTCTTGATCCGAACAACGTAAACTGTGATTTGGCTGCCACTTTTGTTGAGCTTAACAAATCAATATGTTGTGCGCTAGCATCTTTGACATGGCTTGGTCGTTCACCATGATCATGACCCATTAAATCTTGTAAACTGTAATGTATACCATTTAACTTGGCAAACTCCTCTTGACGAATGTGAGGGATATGATCGGGAGAGGGAATAGCATGGCTGCGCTTCAAACGAGCTAACTTCTCATCGCCCAATAGTGCATCAAGGGAATAGGTTATACCTTTTACTTGTTCAAGCTGACCTCCTTCAATAACACCATAATTCAAGATTTTCCCATCCGCAGGAATAACAATTGGGGCATCGGGATCAATTACGCGCGCTCCAGGTTTCAACTTTCTGGTGAAAAACTCGGCCAGATTTTTGTATTGGCGGACATCATCGGGGTCAGCTTCTGTCAAGTTGCAACCAAATATTTTAGAATAAAGGCCAAACGCTGGCACTCTCATCCATAGAGGAATCTCAATACGATTAACATATCCCCACCAACGCGAGAGAGTTCGTAATGGTAAAGTGGTAAGGACATAAAATTGCCATGGTCCCTCCACCTGAACGCCTTTCTTCTGATACGTTTTCTCGTGACGATCTTGAGCCCAAGCGAAGCCAGCTAATCCAACCAAGCCGATTCCTGTCAACCCATATGCTAAGCGGATGATTCCAACCCGTTTACGAGAGTTGTGTTTTCCCAAACTACTATACCTTGCAAATGCACCAAATTGAGGCTTCACATTACGATGAAATTTTAGCATGTTAGATTGTTTTTATGGAATTAAACTTTTGAATGGATTTCGGAGACCCGTTAACTTTTAAACTTCCATATGCTATTTCTTCGAATCCATGTGCTTCTCAAAGGATAGTGGTAGAAGTTAAGTCGTAGTAAACTTGGGATATCAAGTAAATATGGGAACTGTAATATGATTTAAAGTTGTTGAGTTTTCATTTTCTTTCTTTTTTTTTTTTTTAAGGAAATTAAATCAGATCCTTGACATTGTATCAGGCAATCCTACTTTGCGAAAATCGATCAAAATTAGAAGAAAGGAATATTCCTTATAGCATTGTATAAGTGCAGAAGAAACTTTCGAAGCAAGTTTGTAGAAAAATCTTAGAATAGGAGATTCTTTTCAATTACATTTCAATTTGTTTGATTATAATAACTTACGAGAAGGCGTAAATTAATTATTTTTTTTAAGCTTGTTTGATGGTTACCTAATAGAAAAAAAGCTTAATTGTAGCAAGATTTCTTATGTTCAGTTTTCAATGATTCGAAAACGGTAAAATAATGGAATGTTTACAACCGATGAGCGACTGTAAAAACTCATCAATACAAATAATAAAAGAGTTTTTGATCAAAATCCTTGCTTTACTTTGATAACGTTTCGATCAACACAAAAACCTATTTCATGAATTCGGGCATTGTTTGGAATTTTTAAGCAGCATGAATTCTGATATAGTAGAGGTAAAGTTTAGTTTTGGGTTGTGTTTTACTTTAAGGTTACGACCGTTGGTATATGTATATGGGAAATAAACAAACATTTTCACCATCAACTTTTTGTTGACTCACTGTAAACAAACAGAACCTGCTAATAGCATACTGCCATTTTACAACAAAAAGTTCAAGAAAACGGTTTGATTTGATTCCCAATCATTAAAGAGTAAAAGCAATTGTATTGACTGATACTTGCCTACCTAAGAGCTTGGTTGAAACAATTAAAGCGACCGTTTCAGCAACGAGAACCAATTCAAACATGAACTCTAACAACAAAAGAGTTGCGCTTCAAGAAATAAGCAATTATGTTTCCAAATCATTGAACGTAAAAGGCTGGGTGAACGCACAGGTACGAGAAATATCCCTTCAAAATGGGTGTAGCCCATCAGATAAACATTTTCCGTCACAGAGCTGGCATGGAATTAGTTCAATTGAAGAGTCGCAAATACAAAAGGACTATGATAGTTTTTTAGCGTCACCTTTAGAGGAAGAGATAGTCTTTACGGAGAAACAGCTTTTGGTAGATTTGGATGTTTGCTCGATCAGTAACGTTCAAAGTCCTAATTGCAGTGTTTCGGAATTTGGCATAGCGATTGAAGAATCAAATGACAATTGTGCAGAGGAGGATGAAGAGGAGGAATTACAGATGAGATATTCAGCAGATGAATCGGTGTCTGTGGAATACGCAAAAGAAATCCTATCGCACATGGAGAAATTGGAGGTATGAAAAAAATGGGAAGAAAAGGGGGAAGGAAAACAAGAAGATGAAGGAGTTGAAGAAGTTTTTATTTATTAACATTTTTTAGATTCGATTTATGCCTGATTACCGACATATGTCGGCTCAACCATATTATGTTACAGAGATGAGGGCTAGTGTGATCAATTGGATTGTGGGGGTGCATACATGTATAAACCTGCTTCCAGAATCCTTATTCCTATCGATCAATGTATTGGATAGATTTCTATCTCTACAAAATGTGCCAGCATCGAAAATGAAACTTTGCGGCGCAACGGCGCTGTTTATTGCTTGCAAGTATGAAGAGATCCATCCTCCTACAGTGAAAGATTTGGAAATAGTGTTGGAGGGAGAATGGATAGGAGAAGATATTTGCGGAATGGAAAAGTATATGCTTATGGTTCTTCAATATCAACTTGGGTGGCCGGGGCCAGTATCGTTTTTGAGGCTATTGACGATTGTCAACAAATGGGAGTCGCAGCTGCGAATAATGATAAAATATTTTCTTGAAGTATCGCTAGTGGAACAAAGATTTTCAAGTCTAAGGGCGAGTCAATTGGTAGCGACATGCGCCTACACCGGCCAATCTATATTGCAAGAGGAAAACTGGAGCAATACGTTGCCTCAAATTACGGGATATGATTATATGAGTTTAGTTTCGTATGTGCATCTACTGTTGAAATGTCTAGAAAATCCGTTTGATCACCACTATGCGATCTATTCAAAGTATGCAACACCGTATTTCCATGGGATTAGTCGACAAGTGCATGACTGGATTGCGACAAATACGAACTTGATGGCGATGGATGGTAGTTGAGGGGGGGGGGGAAGAGAAAAAGGAGGGAAAAGAGAGAGAAGAAGAAGTAAGATGTAGGAAATTTAATGAAAGATAGATATGAAGAGGATGAGAGAGAGAGAGAGAGAGAGAGAGAGAGAGGGAAGTGTAGGAAAATAGAGAAAAAAGAAGAGTAGTAGTAAAAGTAGAAGAGTAAGAGTAGGAGAAAAAAAATTACACGAGAGAGTAAAGACTGGGGTTATAGAAGTGAAAAGGGAGACGAACGACTTGATATGGACTTTTGTGAAAGAAGCTCGAATTAAGGTGTATCGCTAAGTAAGAAGGTTTGTAAAAAGCGAGGGAGGGTGGGACGGAATAGAGAAGCGAAGGGTCAAGTTGATGTCGAGAGGTTGGTAGTGCGGTAGATGTCGCTAATAAAGGTTTGTGAGAAGGAGAAGAGGAATCGCTACCAAGTACCTTTTATTAAAGGAGTGCCTTAGAATACAGTAAAAGAAAATAAAAGATGAACAAGACAAGGAAAGAAAAGTACCTAAATTGAACAAGAAAAAAAGAATAAAAAGCAAAATTAAATTAAAAAAAAAAAGAAATAAAGAAAATAAAAAAAAGAAATATTATTATTGTTATTATTATTTTAAATTTATTTTATTTTTATTTATTTGTTTTTTTTTTTTAGTAAGGGTATATATTTTATTAATAATAATTTTTACCTAGTGGTCCTATCTATATCTTGTTGTTGTGTGTATCTAGATGTCTATGCTACCAAAAATCTGTAACCTAATTTGTCTTATCTGATAATATGCTCTATGATACTATGAATAGCCATATCAGCTCATGAATATAGGAATCCTTGGAGCAGTCATTTGATGAAACGAGCAGTTCTTTTGAAAGATGCTTATCAACGTATTTGGGCGTAAATAGAAAAAGTTTGGGTTGTAACATTTGTTGAGTTAAATACATTTGAAATGTTTCAGAGAGTATGCAGACGGAATTGTTGTTGCTGAACATTGGCAAACACATTGATTTGCAAACATCATCGACGTAGCATTTCCCCGGTTTCCCTGTCTCCAAGGGCTCGTCATCATTGCGTCGTTTGCAATAAGCGCAAGCCAACGTGGGGAAACATAGCACAGAGGGGAGAAACAAAGTGCGATAAGTTTAGTTTTCGTAGTGGAGCGAGATGCAAGGAGTGCTTAGGAATGAGAGAAGAGAAGAGAGAAGAGAGTAAAGAGTAAAAGGATGTAAGGGTGTGAAGATGAGAGCATTTGATAAACAAAGGAAAGAAAAAGAGAATAGTCGAGTAGAATGGATGTAGAATAAAATATAATGCAATAAAATAAAATAAAATAAGAACAAAATAAAAATAAAATAAAATACAATACAATACAATACAATAATCATGAATTTTCATCTTCTTGGAATGAAACCATATCTTTTCCTCTTTTCCTCTTTTTCTCTCTTCCTCCTTTCCTTTCCTCTCCCCTTTCTCTTTTTGCATTTGCGAGTTGCATCGAAGCGACCCGCTCCATTTCGTAATTCCCGTTTCCATCGACGTAATGCACGTCGTAATTCCACCACCAAGAGAAAGCAAATGATGGAAAAGTCCAACACAAACACCGACTGGAGGAGTCAAACTCACGACAACCAGCATGAACAAACAAACCACACCGAAAATACAGACAATTCGATGTCAAAGGGCCAGGCTGATGGCTGAGTTGCGACCGACGTAGAGGAAATCAACCGAATAGCAAAAGAGGTAGAAAAGAAAGGAGAGATGAAAAACAAACGCAATATTATCAAACAATCACAATTCATCATGTAAACAATAAGAAGAAAAAAAGAAAAGATGGCAAAAAAGAAAAGAAAAGATGGTTTCAACATTTCACTTTTCTATTTACTATAAACTTCAATTCATTCTTACATTCCAACATTTATTCATTCCTTCTTTTCTTCATTCATACCTTTTCTCCATTCTCTCACTCTCACTCTCACTGCCCTTCTCTTCTCTCTCTCTACTCCACAGCGTCATCCTTTCCTCATCCTTTTCCCTTTCCATCCTTCAACTTAATTACTGGTAGGGTCGGTGACGTTTGTTTCAATTTGGCTCGTGGATGGCGACGTATTTGGGCATTGGAATGGCATGCCTATTGCTACGCTCACACTCACCATGCCATTCTGCAATGAAGAACGTGACGTAGATTGGAAAAAAAGTATTGAATCGCTCGAGTTGGGCGTGATGTAAGGCATTGACTCATTTACTATATATTGATGGGTTCGCTCGTCCTTCTCTTCTCACATATAACAATTACGAAAGAAAAAAGATTAAAAAAAAGATTCGCTTCTTGTTTGCTTTTATCCCATCTTATTCAAACGACTCTTATTTACTCGATTCATTTGATTTGATTTGATTACTCTCTTGTCTATAGTACATTTCTACCTCAATTTGTACTAAACGATTTCTCATACTCTTATACTATACTATACTATACTATTTTAATTTTTCTTTTTTCATTCAGCCCTCATAACACGACTATTCTTCTACCCTCTACTACATAGTCTTGTTATAATTCTCTCCTATACATAAAAGTCATAGTCAAAAAGTTTGCACCCCCTCGCCTTTTTTTGTCTTTGTCTTTTTATTTTATTTTTTTACTAGTCTTAACATACTACTATTGTTACTAGTACTTCTACTGACTGACTGAGTGAATTTTTGTATTTATTCAATTCTTCCTCGTTTCCTTCCTTGATTTACTGTTTGTACCCCTAAAAAAAACACATTTTCATCTCCTTTTTTTTGTGTTCAAGGTCTCTGTGATTGATACTCTCTATATCTAATTTCTCTTATTATTTATATTATATATCAATTACACACATTCTATCTATCTATATATATATATATATAATATATATTGATATATAACCCGATTTATTATCAATATTAATTATTTGTTTGTTACGTTTGTTTTTTAACGACTCTTTTCTTTTTTACGACTCTCGACAAGTTTTCGATTTCTCTTTCCCCCAAGTGATCTCTCTTGTCTCTACGTTTCAATTGTTTTAACGAACTTGTTATTTATTTATTTATTTAACTCTTTATCACGTTTTTAACGCTTTTACGTTTAAAAATCCCCTTCTTATTTATCAACAACACTTTTGATTCTCTTACATTCTTCTATTCTTCATCATCATGGTTGGAACTATTAACGAATCAATGCAAAACATGAAAATCGGCGCTAAGGAAACCGCCCAATCTGCTAAACAGGGCATAAAGAATGCCGGTCAATCTAGCAGCAAAACCGCTAGAGATGTTATGGGCAATCCCGTTCCCGGTAGCTACACCGCCGGCAACACCGCTAATGACGGCGACAGTAGCTATGCCTCTAGCAAAAACCTTCTGGCAATGCCGACATTGGCGCTACCTCTTCAGAGCGTACTGCCTACGCCGCTCCTCAACGTGCCGCCGTCGACACTTCCAACGTCTCTCCTCCCAGCACTCAAACCGGTGGCTACGCCTCTAAAGACACTACTTCCACTTACGAGGGCGCTCAACCCCTTTCCTCCCAATCTAGCCGTTCCTCCAACTATACCAACGTCAAGATCACCGCTACCCAAAACAACGTGGATGCCTTGACCGGTGCTCCCATCCGTATCGTCACCACCACCAATGCCCGCATCCAACCCGACGAAAAGACCCTCCAAGACTTGCTCGAACAAAGACAGGTCGCTCTTCGTGAGGCCCGTGAAGCTGAGGAGGAGCTTCAACGTGCCCGCCAATACAACGACCGCTCCACCTCGGAGGCCCTCGAGCTTGAGGCCCGTGCCAAGAAGGCTGCTCAAGACGCCGAACTCGCTTCTGAGCGTGCTCGCGAAGCCCAGTCCTCCATTGAGCGTAGCGCCTCTCTTCGCGAAAAGCAAGCTCGTGAGGAGGCCGAACGTGCGGCTACCGCCTTGCGCGAGGCCGAGTTGAAGCACCGTTTGGCTCAAGCCAATGCCGATGTCGATGTTGCCAACTCCAAGCTCGACATTGCTTTGAAGAACGAGGCGGCTTGGAAGGCTGAGAGAGAGAGCTCTCTTGCCCATCAAAAGGCCGTCATCGACAGTGCCCGTGCGGAATTGGAGCGTGCCAGACATGAAGCCGCTGTTGCCGATGCCACCTACAAGAAGGAGCACTACGAGTATAATGCCCTTGTCGCCGAGTTGGAGGAGCGCAACGACAACACCTTGCGTACCGCATCGATTCGCGAGGCCGAGGCTAGAAACCTTGAGGTGCACATGGAAGACACCTTGAAGGATGCTAGGATGAGAAGCCGCAATGCCACTGAGCAGGTCGAAGTGGTGAAGCGCGAGATTAACTCGGAAATCGACGTTTACAGAAGCAGCGTCGAAAAGACCAAGGCCGAGCTTGCTAGCTATCAAAAGGGTCTTCCCTCTCAAAAGGAGGCTTGCGATCGCGAATTGGACGATGCCACTCGCGCACTCCAGGCCGCTTCAAGATCGCTTCAACGCCGCCAAGTTGAGAGTGAACCAGTTTGACGTTGATTCTCGTCAACAGCTCGCCATGCTCACCAAGAAGGTCCGTGACGCTGAGGATGCCGAAGAGAAGTATCGCATCAGCTGTCATCAACGTGAAGAGGAAATCACTCGTTGTGCCACTCAAGCCTATGATGCCGTCAAGGCCGCTGAGAAGCGCAATGAAACCATTGCCGAGGCTGCTAGAGCTAAGGAAAATGAGGCCAAGGACTTGTATAGCAAGGCCGAAAGCATCACTCAAGACCTTAACGCTAAACGCTCTCATCCTCCTCAACCCGCCAACCTCGACTATAGCTCTGCCATTCAACGGGCACAGGAGCGTTTGACTCTCGAGGAAAGCAAATTGACTGACTTGCGCACTGCCGAGCCATCCCAGTATGTCAACGACGTAGAGGTTGCACGCAGAGCCCTACGCGATGCTCAAGCTGAACAAAGCAAGGTGGAGAGCGAGTACAACAGTGTTAAGGGTAGCAAATTGTATACCACCGAACCCGTTCATCCACACGCCGTTACCACTAATGAACCTACTGATGTTAGTACTAAGAGCAAGTCCGCCGCCTATCACTATCCTGCCACCACTGAGACTGTTTCAAGCAAAGCAGCCCGCTCTGCCACCACTCCTGCTTATGTTGGCGGTGCCACTAAAACTCCTAGTACGACAAAGGCTGTTGAATCTACTCCCAGCACCTTGCCTACTTCAGCTTCCACAAATGCTGCTGCTACTACTACCACTAAAAAGCCCAAGGCTGCCAAATCTACTGCTGTACGTGATGATGTTTCTTCTGCTTCTTCGGATAGCGACAAGGGTACCACCGGTTTGGGCAAATCTGAAAGCAAAAGTTCCCGCAAGGAACGTAGAAGCAGCACCAGCAGCGGTCATGGCTTGATGAACAATGTTCGTCATGCCTTGGGTATGTCCAACAAGTAAAGGGAATACTTGCAATATCAAAATTTTTGGACGTAACCTTCATTATCTCGTGAATCCGTTATGAAAAAAGGTTTTTATTGTATGGTTCTTATTTGAAAAAAAGGGACGACAACTTTTTGAGGGGAAAGTTGTCATCCTTTAAAGGTTGGTTCTTTATGATGGAAAGTACTGCGAATTGTTCGTAATTTATTAATGAGATTCTTTGTTTATACGAGTAAAGAAATTGAATGCGATGGATATAGAAAATGTAATGTAGCTTTAGTTTTAAGTAGTTTGATTGTCTGTGGTGGGTTGTATATGCTTGCTTTGGCCTTGCTAGATAATCAAAACAAGAAACAATATAAAATGTACAATAGAACTAACAGGTAAAAATAAATGTACAAAAAATAAATGATTTGAATTTTCTCGTACGAACATGTAAACAATTGAAAAAGACAAACAATCGAGACTTAGAAATACAATTGAAAATAAATAGACAGAGCAAGACAAACAGAGGTTATTCTTAATAAAATAGAGCAAATCTAGCACAATCCCCAATCCACCACGTCAAACAAGCTGTATGCTCACTTCAAATAGAAAGCTTTGAAAATCTTATGCGGTGAATCTTGTTCACTCGGTCGATGTGACCGGTGAGACAGAAGACTTTTTGTTCATGGCCTCACGCATGGATTCTTCAAGTTGATCTAAACGAGTTGACATCGTTTCCACTGTTAACATAAAAAGTTATGATTAGTAAAGCAAAATCTTTCATTATAAATTAGAGAATCGTACATTTCTCAGAGAATTGCTTTTGTAGGGTCTCAAAGTCGCCAGACTATAAAAATCTGTTAGAATGATTAACTAAGCACAATTCTTCTTCTTACAATATCCTCCAATAACTTATCAGTCTAAAAGTAAACAAGGTTAGATCATTAAAAAAAAAGAAAGACTAATCTTAAACGCACCAAAGTCGTGATCGCAGATGTGGATTGAGGATTTTTAGAATTCCCTCTAACAGACGCAGACATTGTAACCGAAAACCTTTTTTTTAATATGTATAGATGCTTCCTTCAGGTAATAAGAACTCACTTGTGAATACAATAGTTGGTATTTGGAAGAGAAATGGAAGAAGTAGGTAAAATAGTTGATGGAACTCAGCTAGGAACCTCTGCGTAATGTTATTTACCTACACATAATTATTTTTATTATTTTACCAAGTGTATTTATTGTCTTATCGAGTACATGTGGAAAAGTCGTAGAAGGAGAATTCAGGCCCTTGGAGTGGCCTTTTTTTTATAACTTAATGATGATTTTATTTTTAATTAAACGAATTAAAAAAATTACTCATAATATCCTTGTATGGATGACTTTGAGCCGCATGTTTGAACCCTATATATATGGCGTTCCACGATGGCTCTGAAAGGTAAGTTTGTTCATCTTTAACCGTTTTCTACTAAGCGTTTTTTATTCCTAGTCACTAAAAAGTAGATGTCTCAAAGATGGTACAACACTATGGCTTTTTATAATCATTTACTGATACAGTCAATATCTTTATCTTAGACTGTTGCAATTTGGGCCTAGTACCAACTGGTCTTACCCATCCACTCCACCAAACGCATGGGTGAGTGAGTTTTTAAAAAAGCCATTATAGAATTGTTGAAAGTATATCTAAATGAATGAAAAATGACTCAAAATCATAACATCCCGACTGCTATTCAGATTCAAAACCCTATAAATAATAATGTCTCTGTAACTATTAGTGATCAGTTACCAAAACCGAGTGCGAATAATCCCAACTTGTTAAGCGTGGATACTCGCCCTACCCACAGAAAAGGCCATCATCACAAACATTCGCTTTCGCATCAATATTTCTTACCACCCAAGAATCGACAGCCGTTAGAGATACCTGCCAGTTATCCCATTCCTACTTTTAAAGAAACATTCGCAATCCTTACTTTTCCTCAAAAACTAAAATTGACAAGCTCAATCCTATTCTTTTTGGTCGCCGTAGGGGTATTACTCTCGGGGGATGCTACTATCCTACTCACTTTATCTTGCTCTTTAATCGTAGAAGGTGTTTTAATCATTATCAACGTTTGGCGTGAAACATTGGATTCGTTCCTCGTCTGGCGACACACGTGTTTACGTTACCCATTTGGAATGCAACAAATGGAATTACTTGTTGATTTTTCCTTCTCAATCCTCTTAATCTTCCTCGGCATGAACCTCCTAAAAGAGCCTGCCGAACATGCTATAGAAGATTGGGGTAATCTCCATCATGCTGGCGATCATGAAGAAGAGACTGTACACATTCATTTAACCATTTCATTGTTTGCTTCGGCTATAATATCGGGATTTGCATTATTGTTGGATCACCCTAGTGCTCACATACGAGAACTCAATTCTCGCTTTTTCCATGGACTCACATTAGTACCTTCACTCATCCTCGTGTTGCTGTTAAGTCTTGGTTATCAAGTTGGTTCATTTCTCAGCCATTTGCTTTCCTTAACTATTGCTGTTACTGCCCTGGTGAATGGGTTCTCCATTGCCAAATCGCTTGCCTTAATGCTCTTGTTGACATACTCTAATAAAGAAAAGGTCTTTGAATGCGTCTCCCTTATAAAAGAGGATACACGAATTGACCAACTTAATTATGCTGCCATTTGGCAACCTCATTATAATACTTGTATTGCTAATATTGGCTTAACCGTTTCAGGAGGTGAACGAGAGCAGGCAGCAGTTCGTGAAGATATTATAAGGATTATACAAAAAACAGTAGGAAGCATATTTGGTGCTGGTGTTCAACCCAAATGGGAAATATCAGTAGATATCCAGAGAGCCTAATCGTTTTTTCCTATCTTACAACCAACCGTGTTTGTAACTCACTCGTTATATTTTTATTATCATTTAATGCATGCATATTTTATCAACATATGACATTATCCACCTTTGCGGAACTTTCGCTGTCTCGAACAGTTTGGATTCATAATCTAATAAATGCCATCCATATTTACTATAGAATTACCAACACCTTTTTCATTCTTTCCTTTAATTTATACCGCTTATTACAAATTATAAGGAGAATACAAACTCAAGATTTTAATATGAAATGAATAATTTTATTATTATAAATAAGGCATGTGTGGTCGTTGCATACTAAAAGGATCAAGTCTAACTAATAATAGAATGCGTATATAGAAGGTATTTTCATATGTAAAAAAAAAAAAGAAAAACGTAAGCATATATATGACCCTCAATTAACATACAGATTCCAAAGGACAAGTAATGCAATTTACTACTTTAAACGTAGCTCTTACCAAGCTTGGAAAGAAAGCGCAAAAAACAAGTTATCGTTTATGAGTTATCATTCCACTGGGATAGAACATTCCAGTCGTCAGCAAGTCCAATGTGCTTAGACGAAAGTTCGTCAGAAGCACCAAAGTCATCGTTAGAGCCGAAGCTAACAATGTCTTCCTCATCTTCTTCATCCATATCACACCAACTGCGGCCAAATTTAAGATGATCCTTGTTTCCTTTAATACTGTTAGGAAATACGATAGCTGGTGCACTGCAAGAATAGGGAGAACGTTTCGTATTAACGGGTACTGCTGTTGCAATGGATTTTCCAATATGCATATTATTGAGACTTTCACCAAGTCCAGAATCATAGGAACGTTCGCTATTGTTGACTGGAGCCAAAGATGCAGGGCTCCGAGGAGACGACGAGGTTGAAATGTTCTCATCAACGTCAGACAAAGCTGGCAACTTTGAAGGAAGAAGACCACGCTGTATGGTGTTAGCGGGTGTCAAAACAGATGGAGTACGTAACGGTTCGCGATCTGATTGAGTACAACGAACGTTGTCCTCAGCAGGCATGAAATCGGATGCGCGAAATTCTTCTTCTTCATTAACGAAGCTTTCCAATTCCTCATCATCTGTCGTCCACTTGGTAACCGCGAGTACGGCTTCCCTCGTTTTGGCGAGAGAACGTTTCTCTGGACTCACACAAAGGCATGCTCGCAAGACGTTATATGTATCTTGACTCAACGTAGGGAAAACGTCAAATAAGGTCATTGCGTCCAACATGTAATCAGCAAATATAGGATCCTTTTCGTGTGGATAGGTAAAAGGATTACGTGCAAAAATTAAGTTTAAAAGGCAAATACCAAGAGCCCATATATCCGCTGCACGAGGGCTGTAACCAGCACCATCAACTTCCTCAAACTGTTCAGGAGCCATGTAACGGTCACTGCCAGTTCCAAAGTCATAAGATATTTTGTCCCTGCAAGCAAGTCCAAAATCACTGATCTTGACCACAAGCTCAGATCCATCTTCTGAAAGAGAAAGAAGAAAGTTTTCTGGCTTTAAGTCACGATGGTAGATACCATGAGAATGCAAATGTGCAACACCATCAATGATTTGAAGAAAAATATTCTTAATCATTTCAGGTTGGTTCTTTGCATTTGGAAAATCATTATTCAAGATGCACTCGTATAAATCACCAAGAGGGCAATATTCGAGCACGACATAATAGTATACATTGTCTTCAAAAGATTCAACGAAATGAATGATGTTGCGGTGTCGAGACCGCGATAGCTGGCGCAAGATATTGACTTCTTGCAAAAAGGTATAAGCAGGTTTTTTGATGCACTTAATGGCATACTTCAAATCCTTGCAACGGGGAGTCCGAAAAAGACGATGGGCTAATACTACAGTGCCATACGATCCCTTATTCAGAGGGCGCTCAACTTTATAACCTTTCTTTTGAAGCAGCTTCATAATCACACACACTTTCGATTCCGAACTTTTCTTCTTTAATCAAAGTTTGAGAGGTCGAGCAGATGATAACTTAATGTCGGTCGAATGATACCTAAAATTCACAGTTTTCTTAAATTCTCCTTTAATAGACTCAAACAGGTCGTTCTTTGAAAGTTGAACAAATAATATAGATATGAATATAAATACAGAAATATATATATACTCTATTTGTTCTTCACAGTACACACCTGGGGAAGAAGAGGAAAGATAGTAAGAAAACAAAAACAAATTCCAGTAAACACTCAATCTCTAGAAAGCCAACACCTGTACAAGAAACAGGTTTCAAAAAGAGATTGGCGGAATACTTCGGCAACGAAATAACCTAGTAGAGGGAAGAAAAGTCGGCCTGGCTGTTCGAAGAGGATGGCGGGTATGAAAACAGTGGTTTCGCGTTGAATACTTTGGGAGAATTAGAATTTCGTAGCAATTCACTTAGATCGTGTGTGTATTAATATTTTGTTAAGCAAATTTTCTCATGTTGAACCCAGAAATGTAGCAGAAAACAGAACCTTGGTTGGTTGTTGTTGGTAGAGGGTAAAGTTATCCGCCCCCCCTGAGGAGTTCTTTTTAGTGCTGATGTTCCTTTGATTGCGATAGAGAATTTAACGAAATTTAGTGGAATATAGCACAATTATGTCGAGATAGTAGATGAGTTGGTAAGGAAGATTCGTGATCAATTTATCCCGTTCTGACTTCTTCTTCCTTATTCTATGATAACGTGACTGTGTAGTGCATTATTTCTCCTTAAACTTGTGCGTGATAAATAAATAAATATAAAATAGAACAAGTCGTATATACTAATTTATAGACACATATGCTATCGTCTACAATCTATTTTCATTTTTACTAATTGTTTTAATTATTTTTTCTCATCTTATTGAATTCTTTTCTCGTTTCTATCTTCGTTTCACCGATCGTTTTAGATGCACAAGTAACCACTGTTAACTAGAATAGCAAAGTAGATAGATGAACGATGGAAAATGTTCGATAATGAGAAAGATATAAGCCTCGAATATGAACTAATTATTTCGTACATTTTAATGAAATGATCTTAAAATTGCCTAACAATTTGCTTTTTGTTTGATCATTATGTTGCTTGGTTTAAGGAAGCTGCCATAGCAATTAAATATCAAGAGATATATAGGCCCTTGAATAGAAGTACGAGATTGGAAGGGATCATAGAAGCTTCCTTTGAGTTAAAACTCTGATTTATTAATTTTCTCCGCTTCGGTATGTGAATCGTCAACGGTGTCTAGAAGGTAATCAATGGTAGACTGCTACCGGATAAATAAATAGTGAAGTATCTGTAGTATTGGTTCTACAATTCGCATATGAAACGAAATATACCGTTACTTGATGCTTTATTATTATTTGTTTTATTCTAGTATTAGTTAAGCTGGGAACGGCTTGCTGTGGTTGATAGATAAACATTGTTGGGAAATTTCCATTTTATTAAATTATTAGTATCCCCAGGCAAAAAAAAAAAAAAATTGGTTTATTTAGACTTGGACTCTTTTTACATTTAAAGCGTAGAAACAAAAGAAGAAGAAAAAAACAATTAATATAAACGATAGCATTACGTTAGATGGGTTGCTGAACAAAAAAAAAAAAACACAAAAAACTACAAAATAAAGTAAAAAAAGAAATAATGGTAAAAATCAGAAAAAATAAATTAATTTATATAAAAATACGGAATATTATTAAAGAAATCAATTAAAAAACAGGAAGTTATTTTAAATAGACTTCCATTCAAAAATATCCCTTTTCTATATTTTTGTAATTCATCACCCTTGGCTATCGAGCTAATGAAGATAATACCAACCCTGGATACGTATATCAATGGTGAAGAGTGTGTAATAATTGAGTTCGAAGTTCCATGAAAGAACTACATTATGCCATACTTTATCACGTCTTATCGTATTTCTTTAGGATTCCACTTATTTCACTTCAAGTGGGAGAGCTCTTCAAGCAACTTAGGTATTCGTTACGTCCAAAAACTAAACATTTAACGGCATATCCCGTCAATCTCCTTAATTGTTTTTTAAAGATCGCTTTCTTATGAATTGTGATTTTAGCAATACAATAAAACCAAACACGCCATACAAAAATGTCCACAAACCTCACCTTACTTACTTGTGAGCACTCTCATCTTAACCAAGCATCCGAACTATAAGCAGGCAGTCCAAATCCTCGTTAAACACATATTGTACGTATTAACGAATACGAAAATATTACACCATATTGTGCTGTTTCATTCAGAAATCGGTTTTTCCGTCTCTAATCGTGCCATACGCTATTGTAAATTTGCGCGAAACAAAGCGTCGCTACTCTGAGAGCATAGAGGGAAACTTTTGTCACCCTCAACATGCTAAAGAATACTGGTTGAACAGTTTACTTCCAACCACACGCGTGTAGCAGAAAATTTGAAAAAATGAGTGATCAAGATGCCTTAGATACCCAAGAAAAGGTAGGAATTCAGACTGTGTAGTATGGTGGAATTATTTGCTTACATGATTAGGAACTATTGGAAATGAAAGAGCGAGTTGCTGAAATGGAAGCAGAGGCTGCAAAGCTTCGTGCCATGCAAGAACAACTAGATAATGAAACGGAAGCTTTGAGAAACGATAAGGAATCCATTGATGCTCAAAGTGTCTATGTTGGAAATGTTGATTACAGTGTTACTCCAGAGGAGTTGCAAAGTCATTTTGCTAGTTGTGGATCTGTTAATCGCGTTACCATTTTGTGTGACAAGTTTACGGGACATCCAAAAGGGTATGAATCGAACTTGTGGATGACGTTGGAATGTACAGCTAACCTAGTTTCGTAGATTTGCATACATCGAGTTCAGTGAACCAAGCTTAGTGCCTAATGCTCTTTTATTAAATGGATCGATGTTGCATGAACGACCTTTAAAGGTATGTAAAACAATCACAGTAACTACCAGCAACATGCATTCTAACTTGAAATGTAGGTTACACCCAAGCGGACAAACGTTCCTGGTATGAGCCGTGGTCGTGGTCGCGGACGTGGACGTGGACGGGGTCGTGGCAGAGGAGGATATCGTGGAAGAGCCCGTGGTTTCGCTCCGTATTAGGTAATCGCTTTGATGACTTGAAAAAGTGAAAAATGAATTATGAGCATTCAAATCGTCACCAATAACAGTTAGGTGGGAAAAGATTAGAAATGACATTTAACAGTATGTTGGAAATTAACTAGTATTTCTTTCAACTCATTCGTTAAATGTTTATATTCCTTGTTTATTCTTTTGTGTTGGATTACACGGGTTTCCTTTAAAGTCATGATCCCATTCACTATATTAAAACATATATGCTGACATAATGTAATTCACCGACCCTTCAATTCCTCTTGGGTATGGACTAGTTGATTGCATTTTTGTGTTTACAATGCCAGCTTCATAAAATTTTGTTGTATATTGTCGTTTTTATGCTTCTGATGCACGTTCATAATCTTCAAAATTTTCTTTTTTTTGTTTTTGAAAATTTATTTGCTCAGCTTAATTTCTCGTCATAATCTTGATCCGCTTGATTAGAAAAGGGGTCAGAAAAGGAAGCTACTCTATACACCGTATCACATATTACAGTCATCTCCTTCCTTTCTTGATTAATAAAACTAAACACCTACCAATGTATAATTTCATTATATATATATTTTTGTAATGAGGAGATACTTCTCTGTGTTCACCATTACATTTTGTGTTTAATATAGTGAAACACATTAACGTTCTTCTCTTCTCCTTTGGAGAGTTTAATGCTGAGGATCTTCTTATATTTCTAATAAATTTCTTGATTCTGTTTAATGATTTTATATAGAAAATGTATGACTTTCTTTTCTAAGTCTACAAGTTCATTTTTATATGTAATAATTGTGAGGAAATTAATTTTTAGTCATCATGATGTAAAATGACATTTAACAAAAAAAGCTTGGTGTATATCTAATTAAGTAGTTTTTACATAGTCGATTTTTATGTTCATATATTGTACATGTCGAGTCAATTTCTTTTAGCTACCTGCGGCATATTCCGGATTCCAGTACAAATAATTTCCTTCCTGCCTTTTACCCAACTCGTATAGGGAAGCGATAAATAAAAGTAACAAGGATAATCAAGTCAGTCGTTTCTACGCTGTGCCACTCAGATTCGATGACCTTTGTTTACTCTTTCGATTTGCCAAATATTAGCTGAGCGGATATTCGCTGAACTTGCGAGTTACACCTATTGATCCACTATTTAGCCAACCAACAGGTATTTACACTAGGATATTCCAGAGAGCATTCGAGCATTCGAGCATTCGTCTGTCGATTTATAAAAAGAGCCAATTTAGATCGTATATCGGTTTACTACTTCTACAACGAAAAAGATAAATTGGTCGATTTCCTCAACACTCTCTTTGCCTTTTTAAATTACATATAAAGTTGCTGTTTAGCCAGCGAACGCTTAGTATCTTTAAACGCATTTCCCTAGCAAAACAAGAATATCGTTGCGTAGTGAACTACAGCGTTCTTCATACTACCACCAAACTCCCCCACCTTCCTACTGGCTCGGAACCCCCGCTTCAATATTGAAACCTTTTGTGGTATACGTATCCGCTTTTACCATTTACCACAATCGCTTACATATTGAAGGTTTCGTGAAGTTTCGCGACTTTCACCTCTCCGCTTAGAGGAATCCAAGTAATTATATGTTAAGAACATGGAACAAGGAGCGAAAAGAGTCCGGTTCTACATAGTAGCTGCTGATGGATTAAGTAAACGGGATCTTTTTCGACAGCCCGATCCCTTTGCTATTTTAACGGTAGATGGCGAGCAAACTCATACAACGAAAGTTATTAAAAAATCGGTGAACCCTTATTGGAATGAAGGATTTGAAGTGTAAGCACATGACAAATGCGGCGGATAACATGATCAATTGAAAATAAAAAAAAAAGAGATGGTAGAGATTGGACCTTGGATGTTCTTAGATTTGGATAGATATGTTTATACTCTTAGTATTCACGTTAGTTCGGAGTCTAAGCATTTCTTTGATGGTCGGATAGTTTTTGTGGCTCCATAACGAAATTTTTTTAACAATTTTCTAATAACAACATCATTTGTATATTATCATATCCTATCCTTTTTGCAAATCTTTTATTACTACTGCATCTTTTTCTTTTTTTTTTTTCAATATGTTGATTTTGCCCTTTTCTTTGTTCCGTTATACTAACTAAATTCTAGAACTGTTAAGCCATCTAGCGTTATATCCATACGCCTTTTTGATCAGAAAAAGTTCAAAAAGAAAGATCAAGGCTTCCTTGGCTTAGTATCCTTTCGTATGCGTGAAGTTGGTAGTTTTCGATCAAATCGCGAAGTGTCGCTTACTCGACCATTGAAAAAATCTTCCACCACTAATCTTTCCGTTTTGGGAAATCTCGTATTGAAGGTGGCCCCGTCTAAAATTAGGGCTCCCGCCGGAAATCACTCATCTACTACAGCCAATCGCACTACTAGTACACCTACAACCACAACTGCACGTACTACTCGTACTACTCCCCGTCCGACTGCCACAACTAATACCTCGAATCAGTCCACTTCGAATTCGACTCGGAATGGCACTTCTGCTGCAACTTCAAATGGGACTGGTACTGGCGCTGGTACTGGCGCAAGTCATCGTTCTAGTCCTGTAACCAATCGCCAGACTAACAATACTAGTGCTCTTTCGAATTCGAATGCACATATCATGTCATCGTTTGAAGACCAATATGGACGTCTTCCTCCAGGTTGGGAACGCCGTGCTGACTCTCTAGGTCGCACTTATTATGTTGATCATAATACGCGCACTACCACCTGGACTCGTCCGGCTAGCAGTACAAATCCTGTACATAATACGTCGAGTGATAGCCAAAGACTTAATCATCAGAACAGACATTTACCTGATGACTCTAATCCATCTTTAATGCAATCAGATTCCGGAAACGACCTTCCTTTCGGCTGGGAAATGCGATACACAGATACAGGCCGCCCATATTTTGTTGACCATAATACGCGAACTACCACATGGGTTGATCCACGAAATCCCCTTGTGCGACCTAATGGTGGCTCTTCTACTGTGGGTAGCTTGATGCAGCCACAGTCACTTTCGCATTTGGGTCCCTTACCTAGTGGTTGGGAAATGCGTCTTACAAATAGTGCCCGTGTCTATTTTGTTGATCACAATACGAAAACAACCACTTGGGACGATCCACGTCTTCCTTCTGCCTTGGATCAAGATGTTCCTCAATACAAATGCGATTTTCGTCGCAAACTTATATATTTCCGTTCACAACCTGGTATGCGTCCTTTACCTGGCCAATGCAATGTTAAGGTACGCAGAGATCACATTTTCGAAGATTCATATGCGGAGATTATGCGTTATTCTGCTCATGACTTGAAAAAGAGACTTATGATACGTTTTGATGGTGAAGATGGTCTAGATTACGGTGGTTTGTCTAGAGAGTTTTTCTTCCTCTTATCACATAAAATGTTTGACCCGATTTATTGCTTATTTGAGTACTCCGCTGTCGACAATTACACTCTGCAGATTAATCCTCATTCTAGCATTAACCCTGAGCATCTCAATTATTTCCGTTTCATTGGGCGTGTTATAGGTTTGGCAATTTTTCATCGCCGTTTTCTTGACGCTTTCTTTGTTGTTTCTCTCTACAAGAAATTATTACGTAAAAAGGTTAGTCTAGCTGACATGGAAAGTATCGATGCTGAGTTTTATCGAAGCTTGAAGTGGGTTTTGGAAAATGATATCACCGGCATTTTGGATTTAACATTCAGCGTTGAAGAAGACCATTTTGGGGAAGTTCGTACTGTTGAGCTTATAACCAATGGTGAAAACATTGAAGTCACTGAAGAAAACAAGAAGAAATATGTTGATTTGGTTACTGAATGGAGAGTTTCCAAACGTGTTGAGCAACAATTTAATGCATTTTATTCTGGTTTTGTTGAACTGGTATCCCCTGATTTAGTGAATGTTTTCGACGAAAGAGAACTTGAATTGTTAATTGGTGGTATATCCGATGTTGATGTTGAAGACTGGAAGAGCCACACCGAGTATCGCACTTATATTGCTACCGATCCTGTTATCAAGTGGTTTTGGGAAATTATTGCTGGCTGGAAGAACGAAGATCGTTCAAAGTTATTACAGTTCGCTACAGGCACATCACGCATTCCTGTCAATGGTTTTAGGGATTTGCAAGGAAGTGATGGACCTCGCAAGTTTACTATTGAAAAGGCAGGTACACCGGATCAACTTCCAGTAGCACACACATGTTTCAATCGCTTGGATTTACCTGATTATCCTTCAAAAGATACACTGCATGAAAAATTGAGCCTAGCCGTTGAAAACACGGTAGGGTTTGGAAACGAGTAATGACAACAATCTTGAAATTTCATAATCACTCAACGAAGTCTATTGTATGAATTAAAAATTTTTTTCTTTAAAGTAAGAAACCTATAGCTTTAATGTGCTTTCATCAATATCAACGGCTATGGGGTTTCCCAATGTATAACCACCTTTTATTGTGTCCTTTTCTTTAACTATGGATGGTTTTTGCTTCTCATGAAGTAACGCGATGTGTCTTATCGCGCCTCCAGTCATTGTCTAACTAATTTTTAAGCAACGAATGCTTCCGTTAGAATATCTGGCTATCATCACTATAAACGTTCGTTACCCAAAGGTTATAAGTGTTCGTCCAAAAATTGACAGCAAACGTTTTTGACGGGAGTGGAATGGACGTTGTTTCGTCGGTTCATGAAACCACTGTTCACTAAAGAAATGTCAAGCGTTGATGTTTGCTTAAACACTGGTTTATCTTAAAATTAGCTGCCCGTATCTGTAGCCTTGTCGAGAAGCTTTATGGTGATATTTTGTAACCAGCAGTTCAGAGGTTTTTGACATGGTGCTTATTTCGTTCGTTTGCTGTAATTAGTTGATCTGCTAAAATCGGATTTGTATAGCTATTAGCATTGGCGACACGAATTCAAAACGTATTGGGTTGAGTATGCATTCGCTACCTTAGATCCATTCGGAAGTTAATGGTATGATATGCTTATTCTGTTTCTTCATTTAAACTTTTTTTGGCCAATGATTACTTTACGTTCAGGTGTCCTTTCTGCTGCAACTTTTAATCTTTCTTTATTTATTGTTATGTCGTTTTTATGTGGTATAATTTTCAATCATCTACTACAGCTAAATGTGAAGTGTTTGCTGACATACTCCTGGATTGACAGATTCTCGGGCTTCTTTACGCATATCCTTAAGTGGAGTTTTTCTTAATTATCATAATTCTGAAATTGTATAAAAACTAGGTATGAATAGTATATGAATGGGGATACTAAGCTAGTACGTAAAAACTTAATCAAATATATCTTTCTTACGCATTGATGGTCAACAAAATGAGTAAATCATCTAGTAAAGAGTCAATTTCTAATATAAGTGATTTCAAGTAGGAATGAGTAAGTAAGCATAATTGTGGGGGCAGCTGAAGAGAAATTGAGAAATTTATCAGCAAGATTTACAACTTACTAAAAATCCACTGAACAAATGTGGTATGCAATGCTTTCAACTGAAATTTGCAATAAGAAACTCCCAGTACTCATATGTTCGTCCTTGCACTAAGCTTCAGCTAGAAGGCTGCAAACATTGGCGAAAGCACATATACTGCTCGGTTGATAGGAAAGGCAGGAATTGATTAATAATTCCTTTTATTTTGTTGATTTTTTTTTATTATATAAAAGAAAAAACAATGAGAAGGTCTGGTACATCGCTTAGTCGTGATTTGGAGCGGAAAATTCATGAACGTTTGGTTTCTTTGAAAGATACCATTCAACAAACAGAAATTGAAGAGTGGCCAGTTTCTACTCGTCGGGCTATTCAATTTGTTCAAGAAAGGGACATGTCTCTTCGAAGAATTAAGAAGCCAATCCTTGAAAAAGTTGTCGAAAAAGTTTTAGACACATTGAAGGCCGAAGTGGAGGAAAAATTAGCTTCCTCTCAGGATTTAGTACTTGTTGATAGCGACATGGAAGAACAATCTGACTCAAACTTGATGGAAGTTAAGGTATGCTTTGCTGCTCTTTTGCATTTTTATGAAAACCATTTTTACTAAGTATTATTTACAGGATACCAATGTGATTAACAAAAGCATCACTAGTCTTTGGAGCTCTCCAAACTTGAAAGAAATAGATGGAGAAGATGAGAAAAAGTCTGTTGGTCAGGAATCGATTACTGGATCTGCCAAAAGAAAAGATCGTCGATCCAAGACTAATGGTTCAAAGCGTCAAAAAGGTTTGTTAGAATTTATTTTAGTGGAAAAGTGATTTATATAAACTAACACTTTTTTAAAGCGGAAGCGAATAGAGAACCACCAAGTGACATTTCTTTGAGTGATATAGGAGGACTAGATGATTGTATTAACGAATTGCTTGAGCTAGTCGCAATGCCGATCAAGCATCCTGAAGTATACCAATATACTGGAATTCATCCTCCCAGGGGTGTACTGTTACATGGTCCTCCCGGTTGTGGTAAAACTATGTTAGCCAACGCATTAGCCAACGAATTGGGTGTTCCCTTCATCTCTATATCTGCTCCCTCTATTGTTTCTGGGATGTCCGGCGAATCTGAAAAAAAAGTTAGGGAGGTCTTTGAAGAGGCTAAATCGTTAGCCCCCTGTTTGATGTTTATAGATGAAATTGATGCCGTTACTCCCAAACGTGAAAGTGCTCAAAGAGAAATGGAACGTAGGATTGTCGCTCAATTCCTTACATGCATGGACGGTATGTATTTAATATCGTTTTTTCTAGCTTACTAACAGTTCAGAACTTTCTTTTGAGAAAACTGATGGCAAACCTGTCTTGGTAATTGGTGCTACTAATAGACCTGATTCGTTAGATAGTGCATTACGCCGTGCAGGAAGATTTGACAGAGAAATATGCTTGACCGTCCCAAGTCAAGACGCTCGCGAGAAAATTTTACGTACTATGGCAAAGGGTTTGAAACTTAGTGGAGATTTTGACTTCCGTCAATTAGCGAAGCAGACGCCTGGTTATGTGGGTGCCGACCTAAAAGCACTCACTGCTGCTGCCGGCATTATAGCAATAAAAAGGATTTTCAATGAAATTTCTCCGCTGAACAAATTGGACCTTAATTCTGATCCCAGATTTAATGAACTTGACAGTGATATGGCCTTAGATTCAAACGACAGCTTACCCCTTGATCATTCTTCTATAATTCAAAGATATTTGAATGCTCATCCTGATCCACTATCTCCAGAGGAACTTGAACCACTCGCTATTTGTCCACAAGATTTTATTGAAGCACTCGCCAAAGTTCAACCTTCGTCTAAACGTGAAGGATTTGCTACCGTTCCAGGTGTTTCTTGGAATAATATTGGTGCACTAAAATCAATTCGTGTCGAATTACAAATGGCCATCGTTCAGCCCATCAAACGTCCGGAGCTTTACCAAAGCGTTGGTATCAGTGCACCTACAGGCGTTTTACTATGGGGTCCTCCTGGATGTGGTAAAACTCTGTTGGCTAAAGCGGTTGCAAATGAAAGTAAAGCAAATTTTATATCCATTCGTGGTCCAGAATTGCTTAATAAGTATGTTGGTGAGTCAGAACGTGCAGTGCGACAAGTTTTCCTCAGAGCACGTGCATCTTCTCCATGTGTTATCTTTTTTGATGAATTAGATGCGATGGTACCCAGGCGTGATGACTCACTGTCAGAAGCCTCGTCAAGAGTTGTAAATACCCTTCTTACTGAACTGGACGGTCTTAGCGATCGTTCAGGAGTTTATGTAATTGCTGCTACCAATCGACCGGATATTATAGATCCAGCAATGCTGCGTCCTGGTCGTTTAGATAAAACATTGCTTGTTGATTTACCGGATGCTCATGAACGGGTGGAGATTTTAAAAACGTTGACAAAACAGACGCCCTTACACGAAGAGGTAAATTTGGATGTACTTGGTCGAGATGAAAGATGCAGTAATTTTTCGGGTGCAGATTTGGCTGCCCTTGTGCGTGAAGCAGCTGTGACAGCTCTGCGATCAGCCGTTTTTGCAGATATTGCTTCAAATGAACCAGAAATTACACAACATTCAGCATTAGAGCCAATTCGTGTGACAAATGCTGACTTTGAGTTAGCATTCAAGAATATCAAGCCAAGTGTCTCCGATCGCGATCGACAAAAGTACCAACGACTGGCAAAGCGTTGGTCTTCGGCAAGTACAAATGATGCTGACTAGATTGAAATTATTGTTTACGGATTTCGGGTTTGTAGTTATATTGGACCTATGTAGTTTGGAAGTTAGGGAAAAATAATATTTGGGTTTTTGGGTTATATTGATTACTGTGGCATAATGAATGGATATTTCATTTGGTATTTGATAAACTACAATGTAAATTTATAAGTAAGAATCTAGGAGTATAGGAAATTTCATAAAACTTTCTTGTTTATCATTTTCTGTTTCGAGAAGTAGATTAAACAACAGCTATTAATTTTGTATAGCATAAGTTTTTATCTGTCTGGTTATACAAAAAGTTTGTTTAGGAAGAATAATGTACTCATTTTCTTTGTAAGGTGTCAATACTTGTGCAAGTCGAACTTTGACCCCGACATTTGCTTTAACAATAACAAAGAACACTTTTAAGGTAATAGAATTAATAATATTATAAAGTCAATAGAATATTTTTATACGGATAACTAAATTGAAACAAAACTCTTTGAGCTTGATTGGCGTAAGTGTTTCTTCAAACTAGTAGTCAGTGCTGTGTGCAGAACCAAACACACCCTTAACCATCACCTTTCCTTAAACGACGATGAAGCTGGGAATTTTCGGTTTATTACTTTTTACCTTTTTTTTCCAGTCACAGGCAGTTCATTTTTACTTTGATGGATCAAAACCAAAATGTTTCCTGAAAGATATGCCGAAAGGCATGATGGTTACTGGAATTGTGAAGGCAGAGCAATGGAACAATGAAGCGAACAAGTGGGTCACCAGTAATAACATAAAAATTCGCGTTCAAGTCGATGTATGATATATTTCCTTGATTTTAAATAGTTATAACGACACTTATTTACTAACAAATATTTAGGAGACCTTTGCTAACAACCATCTTATTTATAAAAATGATCTTCGCTCTAATGAAGCTGTGCGCTTTACTACTACAAATGAAGGAACTCATCGCATCTGTTATTTGTCTACCAGCGATGGAGCATGGTTTTCGTCTACGAAAACAAGATTACATGTCGACCTTGCTTCAGATGATAAATACAATCTTATTGCATCCTCTGAAGATGAAGCCAAAGGTTTGTTTTACTTTATCAATTATTTTTTTTTTTATATTAAATACTAATCCCTTTTTTGTAGATCTCACCGACAGAGTTGCTGCTTTGAATACACGCTTAGAATCCATCCTTGGTGAGCAAATGTTGCAACGTTCTCGTGAAATGACTTTTCGCGATACTAGTGAGAGCGCAAATTCTCGTGTCGTCCGCTGGACTATTGTTCAAATTGTCGTTCTCCTGGTTACTTGCATATGGCAGCTTTCCCACTTACAACGTATGTATCAATTCTTCCTTATTTATTTCTAACTTTTCCAGGTTTCTTCGTCAAAGAGAAATTGGTTTAACGAATTTTTCTACAATTTACTTTATCGCATCATTCTTAGTCAAAACTGTCAAGCATTTTACTTTGCACTCTTTAAATAATGAACTTGATATTTTTTTCTTATACTCCGTCCATTGTATAATAATTTTTGGAAGTAAGTTTTATTCACGACCTTCATGTTCTATTGCGTAATGGTGTATATCCCTATGCATATCGTTGTTCGTTCCAACTATTTTCGAGAACATATAATGTTTTCTTACATTGATATTTTAGCGGACGTGAGTGCTTCTTTATTATGTATTCAACTTTACTTAGAATTTTTAAATGGCTCAATAACTCAACTGGCGAGTATTAGATTACTGCCTTTCAACTCTGGTACCGTATAATTGCCGTATTTGATTTTTTTCCCAAATTTGCGTTGTAACGGTTTTTTACATTTTTTAGCTGGTGAGAATTTTGAAATGGCTAGTTGAGTAAAATGATGACATTTTTTTAAGCACGCAGATGAGCAATTTCTTTAAAAAAAAACAATTGATTGTTTTGAAAGGTAACCCGTTAAAATCATGCTTGAACAGAGCTTTTAAAAACTATTTCATCCCAAAATATAGGATGAACTTCAAATCGAGAAAATTGGGAAAAAAGTAAATTAATGAAATACAAAATTCATTCGTTTTCATTAGGCAGAGGTCGACAGCGTAATCCGAGCTCTTCAATGGTGTTTGTCACTTCAACTTGTGTGTTTATTAAGTTCGCTATAGACATTTGAAATTGGACAACTTCCAATTCAAGCTTTTCAATTTCGATAATTTCTTTGTTTATTTCGGTACGTGAAAGCCTTTGCAAATATCTTAGATAATACTTTGGTATAATATTTTCTTTTTTTGGATTATTCTCAACAATTAATGTAGCGAGGCTGAATAGAAGCTCGTTGTCATTGGAAAAGTCTGGATAATTGTAGTTTTCTTTGTCATTTCGTTTAGTAGTTCTCCTTCCTTTTAATGCTTTTTCTGATTCCCCTTGAATCCATCCTTTCAAATTCCTATCAAGTAGTCGATTTTGTTGAAACCTAGAGTTAGAGTAATCTCTCAAGTCCACAATATTGTTAAGCTCTTGCATATCATTAAAGCAATCAGAAGACTCGGAAGATGCAACTGCAGGTTCTTTCACATCGCAAACCTCCCCTTCTCTTTTGGAGTTACAAGTTTGAAGAAGGTTATCTTTTAAAACTTCAGAGGCTTTTTTTTCAAAAATCTTTGCCAGTCTTGTAGGCAAGAATTGCACTGTTGTCTTAAAAATTGCTTTAATTCCGCGACGAATACAATAAATAAATTCCGCCCAGCACAACCGACGATTATGAATATGCCTAGCGAACGAAAAAAAGGAAAGTTCTTTTGATAAAATACTTAGATTGTTTCGGAACGCGGAAACATTAGGAACTGAGTTTCGAATCTTAGATAACAGTTGAAAGACTGAATTATGGGATTGCGGTGGCTCTCTCTCGGATTCACGTATATAAATTTTCGTCAAAAAAATATTGACTTCCTTCTGCAAACTTTCTTCTGTAATATATAGTTTTGTCTTTTGATCGAAATTATCTTGTGACATGCCTTCGACTTTAAAATCTCGAGCTAAGAAGTCCAGTGAATCGCTGTTTAAACGTAATGAAGGACCATCTTCTTCAAAAAAATTCAATGACAAGCCGCGCTTACATTTGTCTTCACAGGGCTCCATTTATAATGAGTAATCAATCCCAGAATGCAGATTTAAAAATTAATTAACTTCGGTATTCTTTAGAATTATTTTATATCATCTTTTTTTAAGCCTGCTTTGATAATTTTTAAAACAGAATGGTTAAAAGATGGTTTGTTTGCGGCGGTCATTTTGACCTTGACATGCGTTTGTTTACTCTCCACTGAGAGTAAACAAATTAAATGTATGTTGGCAGCATCCATTGTTTACTTCACTACATAAAAGGTACAGTAGTAAATAGTAAAATAAGATTTTAACGAACCTTTCGTGAAATCCAGTATTGATATGGGTGTAAATATCATTCCCTCCCAAAGAAAAGTTTCACCAAATTAGCTATACCCAGAATTCGGTTTTATTTATTTTTTTTAAGTAATAAGAAGAAAATTATTAGAGAACAAACGATAGATAACATATGAGCTTTAAGGTAAATTATTATTAACAGGTCTAATGGTAGTCAAGGAATTTGCGCATCCGGCAGATGCTATAATCAGATTCTAGACAATTATGGTACTTTTAGGATTAAAATACAAATGTTCTTATACTATAATCCTTATGAAGATTCCATGTGTTCAAAGTACGGTTAAGAGGTAAAGAAGAGTTGAAAATACAGGTTTATACAGAAACTTTCTTGATAAGAAAGATAAATAAGAGTGAAAGCAATTTCAATAGATGGAAAATGAATAGCTTGCCTTGCTACCTTTCCTCAAAAGGCCAAAATTGGTGCGTCAGGATTTATTTCTAACACCCGAGCCATTTGAACGCCGTCAACTTCGTCTAATATACATGTAGTAATATCTTGGACTGATTTATGCTCAAATCGAAATTCCAGCTTCAATTCTTCTAGTGTTCGAGGACGCATGTAAGATTTAATTAGACCTAAAACACGTTGACATGCATCATCTTCTGCCGATTCTAGCTTGATGGTTGCGGTCCTTGAGAGATTCAAATCACAAGAATTTTCATTAGGTTTCAAGGAAGATTCATTGCAAACGGTATGACCGCTGAATTGAGAAGCAGTCAAACTATAAGCATTTAGTGAATGCTTACTCTTAAAAGTCAAAGTAAAAAGAAGTACTAACAACAAAAGTTGGAAAAACGGAGTAATGAACCCAGAATCTTTAAAATCTAATTTCCTAATGTGGTCACCAGCTGTGTATAATATACTTGTTCCACTTAAACCGTACAAAAAGAATAGATAATCAAAGACCTTGTTTAATATCAAGGACTTCTGTGCGAGCATAACCTTTTGCAATTTTGGGCTCATGATGCTGCAGTGCATACAGGAAGAGTAAAGCTCTTGCTCAATGTCTTCCTTTTTATCAATCACGGAGTTGATGGATCCAATAAATGTATAAATTAGCCTTTTAATGCATAAATTCACACGTTCACTATCACCTAATAAAAAAAAAAGACGCACAAAATGTTTCAAGTTTGTCGATTTATTAGCAGTAATTGAGCAAACATATATTTTAACGGCCATTCGACAGTCGTAAATTTGAGATTTACATTCCTCGTGTTTCATGGACGAGCCATTGTTCAAGTAACTTTCAATCTTTCCAAGCAAAAGCAATTGTTTAGAAAATTTCAATAGAAGAGCAACTTCAAATTCTTTTAATAATTGCTGAAAGCGTTTAGTTGTATACATTAATTACTTCTTGGGCAAATGAAACGGTGGAAGATAACTGTGTGCTATAGCTTTTTGTAAGATAAAATGTAAACAAACTGTTTATAAGCAACGCGATTGATTGCTTATCAAAATACAAAGAAGTAGGAAAACTAGCTTGCAATCAGAACAGAGAAACAAAATATTTTTTAATTGATCATTATTTTTAATCAAAATATATTTTGCTTTCTTGATACTAAATTCCAATCAATCTATTCTCATAAAGCCATATGAAAATTACCAGTCATTGTGTAAATAAACAAACAACAGAAAATTGCGAACACTTGCCGCAATTCGGTAATATTTTTTTTCCATATGTCAATATAAGGACGAACATTATCGTTTTAATTCTTTGGAATAAGTAGAAAAGACAATGTAGGAAAGAAATGGGAAGAATTTCAGAGAAACAAATTTGCACAAAAACTATTGACATTGCAATAGTAATTATATTCTTTGGCCAAATTATTTAACTGAGGCGAAGAACTGGTGTACTCAAAAAATTCCCTTTGCAGTAATTATAATATTTTTATTTATTTGGTGTACAACTGCCTCCTTATCAAATTTCACAAACTAAAGAAAAACAATGCTTCTCTACTAAATCCGACAAAAAGAATGATTTAAACAGGCGTTGATTTCGTGTTGAATTAAAAAATTGCATATTTCCCATCCTACAGCTTTGCAAAAGGACCTATAGGAAGATACTGGCATATAGTAGTAAACCTTTTGGTGTACTACAGCGTTTGGTAATCCGAATTTATAAAAAAATGTATGGCAATGAATTTATAGATTTCGAGGTATTTTCTAGTGAGTGCACTCAATACGATTTACGTTAAAAATAACAGGCTACGGTGTATTAATTTTGTGTTTGAATCGGCAAGTGTTGCTAACACTACATATCATTCGGTTTGGTAAAAGTATGTTTGTCCTCTAACACTCGTGGAAAAGAATTCCAAAATTGAGAAATTCTTCTTTTTTTGGTAGCAATTGATGCTAAAATTTAATAATTTTACTTTAATTTCGTTAATTTTTTCTCAACTAAGAAATTTCTAAGCTGAGCGTCATTTCGGTGAACTTTTATTATTTTCTATTGAAAAAACATTACAATAGATAAAAAATAAGAAGACTGCATGATTAGAAGATTTTTTCACACAATGGGAAGGCAGGATCGTATTTATAAAACGCTTTCAGAAGCCTTGAAAACAGACAAGATTACCTTGTATAATGATAGTTATAAACATAGCCATCATATTGCGATGAAAGGCGTACCAGACACAAATGAGACTCATTTCCGTTTAGAAATTGTATCACCAGAGTTCTCCGGGATGTCAAGAGTCGCCCGACATCGACTTGTTTATGGATTACTAAAAGATGAATTTGATGGCGGCCTTCATGCTCTCCAAATAACTTCTAGCAAGACTCCTGATGAAGTTTCGTAATTTTCGAAAAGTATTCAGGTATATTATTACATTTTTACATTTAGACAATTACATGACAGATTGAATGTGCTTGCTCGATTGTTTTGTTGCACTTTGTTCGCATGCTTAAATATGAAATACTGCGAAGTGAAAAGAATTTCACACATATTACAAAAAGGGTGAAACCAAAATAAATCTTATTTTGAGTTGATTCACGGCTTAATCAGCGATTATTTACTTAAATTAGTATACACGTTGCCAATATGTACCGTCGATTCTACAAAACAAAAAGCACTTCAGCTGATAGGAGTATTTAAAGAGATGTTACAAAAAACCAAGAAACAGAAGAAATATTTACTTAACGAGTGAGCTGTGTATAACTTAGATTAACCATAAGGGTCATCAAAAGCAGAAACTGGGTAAAGTTTCGTTTAGCAAGTTTAACTAAAGAAATCGTTATGTCTTAGAATTCATATACCTTGTATTGGATGGAGCGAATTAATAGGTGGGAGCATCGTCTAAACCGCTGAAAAGTTAATACTCAAACATTGGTTTCACTACAAACAAATGTAACTGTAAGAAAACTATGCGTCCGTTTCGGGTTTCTTAGCAATCATGAGGAACATAGGAGTAAACAAATGAGTTTCACCACCCTCGATCAATCCTTTTTGAGCGATAGCAAGGGTGTCACCAACCTTACTAGTTCCTTTGGCAGCGACTCCAATTTTCTCTAAAAACTGGACGCTGTAACGAGTAACTAGTTTTCCTAAGCGGCTAGTGCGGAAAACAGTGAAGACATCCCAAATGTTTTGACACTTGGTAATGTCACCAGTCAATGGATAATACCATGGAAGGTCGGGATTGTCATGGTCAGTCAAGTCATCTTCTTCAAGCAAATTAAAGCCTACTTTCTTGATGGCTTCAACTGCATCGCATTTACGCACCATCTGAGGGATACCATCACCAACTTCGATGTTGTATGCAATCTCACGATGCTTAGGAATACTGCTGTCGTAGTCGTCTGACATAACCCATTCATATACACCGAAGACACCACCAGGCTTTAAAACACGGAATATTTCACCATAAACACCCTCTAGACTGGGCGCATGTACAGTAGCCTCAATGGCATACACATAGTCAAATGTGTTATCCTCAAAGGGCATATGCATGAAATCACCCTTCACAAAAACTTGTTTTTTGTCAAGATTTCTTTTGACAGCGTAATTGTTACATCTGGAAATTTGGTAATCGTTGTTGTTCAAACCAACCAAGTTGCAACCAGTGAACTCGGTAATTTCACGAGCAGGTCCACCAACACCACATCCAACGTCTAAAACACGAGAACCGGGTTTTATACCCATACGATACGCCAAGTAATGCTCGTGTCTAGCAATACTTTGGGCAAAGGCTTCTCCCTTATAAAAACGGGAGAAATGGAAACTTTGCGACCAGCCATATTCATACAAATCGGTAGCTAAATCGTAATAACTGTTAACTACCGACTTATAGCCATCAATACGACGTGCTCTATCTTCCTCAGATTCGTTTTCATGATTGCGATCCCAAAACTCAAAATATTCTTGAAGTTTCCTACTTTGCTCATCAACGTCTTTGGAAGCAATGGCGGCCAAACCAGTCTTTTTCTCGGCAGCTTTGCCGTGAAGACGGCGAGACAAAACCTGGTCAGTGTTAGGGGGAAGAAGGGCAGTAGAACTCATTTTCCGGGATTGTTACAAACGCTTTCGTCTATGAAATAATCGTAAATGTGCTATTTTTAAGGAAAAGCAAAAAACTAACCAAAAATTACAAAAAAAGGTAGAAATCTAAAAAGGAATGAAGAAACTTAATATGCAAGACGTAACAGTATCAAAAATGAACGTCCTTTTCGAGGCTTTTTTCTTTATCGCAAGGATAGAGGCTGGAAACGAACGTTACGATTTAAAATCTTTTAACTAAATATGTTAAAAGGCGTGACAACGGCTGACAAATTGTAAACCGCTTTGATAGGGAATGCGCTAAGCTCAAAACAAGCGTAAATCAAGAAAAGTGTATTTCTTCAATGTTAAAAATTGAAGATCAAACACTTTAAAAGGAGGCCTTAAAGCTAAGAAAAAAAACTTGTTAGATTCAATCGAAATGCAGGCTATGAGTGCGCTATCTTACCAAAATATACTAAGCCAAAACAGGAAGGTGTAAAAGGTAAAATGAGCTTTCGTCGTCTATTAATCATTGTCGCTGGTCAATTAACGAATTACAACGAGTTAAAATGGTACGATGAACATGACGCTCGAAAAATGCGACTAAATAAAAACATAAAAAAATTTGGTAGAAATAATTGCATATTTATCCTGTATTTGATAATGTTTCAATTGTTTTAAATTCGCGACGTGATACTTTAGATCTACACTATCAAACTCGTCAAGATCGGCGTTTGTGAGGTGGTTTGTTATTACTTCAACCTTAATGATACCATTATAGTAAATCGCGAGACATCATAATAAAGAGGATTTACAAAGTTGCAAGCAGATGTTCGACAAAATCAATGGTCAAGAGTCCATAATTGCAAAATAAAAAAATAGAATTCACATTTTCCGATTTTCCGCTGTTTTTAGTGTGTGTGACGACTTCTAAGCATATATCACTTCATATTATTATTAAACAAATTTCTTAGCTTATCGAAACTTAGGAAGCAGAGAGTGCCGCTTCATTTTTTTCCACTGTCATTTATGGCGCTAACCGAAATTCCCATGAATTGCTCGATTTATTCCTTTCCTTATGACATTAACCGGTACCATCACTTTCAAGATAACATTACTAGCGAACGCAATTTGAAGCATACGATATAAGAATCATCACCCAATGTATGAAATCATTTCTTATGAACCTTCAGAAACGTTGGAAAGGTATAGTAACGGATAGCTCGGTTGGCGCATGAAATTTAGCTATCAAACTTACGGCATGTAATGGAGTTGAATCGTTCCAATATACGGATTCAAATATTGTGCATAATACAGAGAAGAAAATTTTCTCTAAGATTGCGACGTTAGCACCGCTGTAGAAAGACCTTCCAAATGAATTTGCGTTAATAATTGTATTGCCAGCCAAGATTGTGAGAGATTCATCTGTAATGTCTAGTATTAAACATTACAAAAACTTCACTAACTAGGAAAAAAAAAAGATGTTTTTTTTTTTTCTATAATCAATTTGCTCGTTCGCCAAAGAATGATGATCGCACACTAAGCGCATCGTTTGTTGAGCTCCATACATCTAAGAAAGGAAAGACCTGTATTTGTCTTAAAAAAGGAATTTGTAAAGAGCTATCGAATACAGAAATTGTCGTGGTACCAAAAAAATCGACTTAATGAAACACGCAATGCATAAAAATATTTCGCGCATTCTTTGTTTTTATGAATTTTTGTGGATTCCTTTTCAATTCGTAAAGTTTAGAAAGTTCTCTTCTATATCTGTAGTAAACACAAGAGCATCAAACCAATTGAGACAAACATTACCGATTGTTCACATTCAGACCGTTAAAAACAGATCTCCTTAACCAATTCTAAAATAACAACTGTTAAATCACCATTTTTTTCATTGTCATCAGTCCATGGAACGTGAAGCCCTAAACAGACACGGGGGATTCGAACATCGGGGCGAACGAGCATCTGTTGGCGGGCTAGTAAAGAACCAACCTGGCCTGCTGTAATTTGTGCCCAATGTGATTTAATGTCGTCTTCTCCTCCACCTCCTAGTAGAGTCCTCACACCGATTTCTGGCAAAGTAGACATGTCACCGGTTATTGACACCGGAGACATTACGCTCTTTTCATAAGTCATCATATACTAATTTTAAATTTGTCAGCTCTTTAATAATTATACTGTAAAAAAAAATTGCTTATGAATCATAGATGTCCTCTGACTTTCTCTCCCTGTCCTTCCTATTCCATTACATCGAGGCACCCGACCTTTTGACAAAGTATCAAATTTAAAATAATTATCGTATATTTCCATTTAGTTACGGTAGGATCTTATATCTGATAAATTCATATCTGACTGAATTAGGTTGCTTCTTACCATTTGACCTATTTTTCCAGATATTGTAACCAAAATCGTGATTTGGTTGGAAAATCGCATTGAAATTGCTTGAATTTCTTTCCCGTTATAATTTTTTGATGTCTGCTTTATCTTAGGAAACATGATATCTTCTAAAAGCTTGGATTACACAAGGTTCCTTCCTTTTTTTGCCGCTTTGGTTCGTGGACATTGTCTGACCGTCAAGAGCCCAACCCATAATTGTGGAAGCGGTGTTAAAACGATAATGGATAAATCATCCATTTTTTTAAAAAACAGATATCCAATTTCTATTAATCGTTTTGTTCAGCAAAGAAAAACTTTTTGTGGGGCTAGCGTTTGCCTGCATAAAGTTCTCGTTCAGCGACAATTCGGGTTTGAAGAAAAATCTCATGGGTTGAAGTATAAAAAATTATTTAGGAGGAACATAGGTACATCAGAAAAAAAAAATCGACTTCCCGATTTGCTTGAATTATCTTCCTCACCAAGGAGACTGCCGATCCTTTTTGCTGCTTTTTGTTTACTGTGGGGAACATGTGCTGTATTGGCTATCCAGTACGGAAAGCAAAACTCCAATGTAACTCAAGTAGTTATGTATCGTGTGCAGCATTCAAAAGAAGCTCAAGATCTATTGGGTTCAAACATCGATTTTAAATACCCCTTTCCATGGGTTCCAGGAAAACTTCATAAACGTCAAGGGTTTATTGATATCAATTTCGAGGTTTCAGGATCTCTTGCTTCTGGAACTGTTCACTACCAAAGTCAGCGCTTTGGACCTATAGCCCACTGGGTAGAGTTAGATTGTACTTTGACAAGCAACGGAAAAACAATCAAAATTCCTACGGGTGTATCTAAAGATACTCAATGGACTTAAAATTTTAAATAAGGAACCAACTTTCATGTTTTTATGTTATAATCGCTTTGTTTACGTCCAAACTTTTAAACTAATGATGGCTGTTTTCTTTCCTATTTAATGGATTATCATTTTGATTTACTACTATGTTTACCAGTGTATATTTACACTTCAAAAACCACACCCGTATAATGATTTTCCTTCTTTACTTTCTTCCTTCAATTCCAACATGAGTGTGCTATATAGTACAAGACTGAATATGTATCAATATAGTGATATTATTGGGTATTTTATAAATAGATATCTCTATAATTTATTACCGAGTCATATATAAATACGCAAGGGATTGTAAGAGATAAGACGTATACCCTCAGTAAGAAGCAGTACGCCTCGTTGTTCATTCAAATTCATCACCGCGTCCGTTTCTTATATTTCGAAAGAACCATTCCTTTTTCTTATATCCTTTTAATTAATATACTTGTACATACCCGGTATTCTCTACTTCGAGTCCTTGAGATCATCATTCATTCCTTGCTTGTTGATTTTTTTATTTGCGAGTTTCGCTTTGTTCGTTAGATAATTAAACATTCAAAACGAATGAGATTTCAGTATGGCCTCTGAACAGTCTAATCCAAGACTACCTCGACGACCGCCTTATATGGCTGAGAAAGCGCGTGCGACTCTTAAAGAAGCATTTCCTAATACCGACGTATGTAATTCAGATTAGTCTGCATGTTACCAAAACTCTCTAAGTTTACTTTCATTGCTACATATCTAACATATATTTATCTATAGGATGCAATTATTCGAGCAGTCCTAGCAGCTAGCGGATATAAGTTAGAGCCTGCTTTCAACGCATTGCTTGGTAAGTATTAGGCTACACATATATTTCGTGTCTTTGGGGATGTACTGTGAACGATCTGTAATGTGCTATTCACTTTGTTTTTGAAGCTTTACCTTATTGATTTCATTTGATATCTTAAAGTGTGGCTCATAGTTCGCGTTTGTTTGCTCCCTAAAGAATATCGTGCTTGAAAAGTTTTATGAATGCAATAGTCAACGTTCATTTCTAACCATAATAGGTTTGAGTGATCCTCAAGTTGCTGAAGAAATGGAACAAGCTGAAACTTCTTATGCTTATGACACAGCCGCACATGACGATCCAGTGCAACGACAGCTTGAGGAAGACGAGAGATGTGCCAGAGAGCTTGCTAATCGTTACAACAGCCATCGTCCAGAACGTAGGCGCAAAACAAACAATGATCGTAGGAATTACCCTCCGCAAAACCGTACAGCAAAGCCCAATGACAACGATGGAGATGATTATTCGTTTTTTGAAGACGATCTTCCAGTCATCAAAGATACATTTATGCGTGGATTCCAATCATTTAAGCAAAGAAGTATGGAATGGGTGGAGAATATCGCTTCCAAATTTGATGGTGAGGAAGAAGACGATGATGATGAAAAGTATTCTGCACCTTCTAAAATTTATCCTTCTCCAAGAAGATCTACTGCTGCTACTTTGGAATCCGCATATGAAGAACGACCACCTTCGTTACCACGTCGTAAACCCTCTCGACCAGGAACAGCCATTACGCTTCCCCCATATGAATCTGATCCACACATGCTGAATGAGAAAGATTTTGAGAGACTTCGCTTAGAATCATCTTCATCTCCAATGATGAGGCGATCTTCATTGAACTCCAACCGTCGCTCCGTAGAATCAAGTTCTTCAGCCGCCTTTGTGGAGGGACAATCCTTCATTTTGGATAGCAATGGTGCGATTGAAGTCGCTAATTCTGCTTTTGCTCTCGATGATAGTGATCTTGAATCAGCTTACAATGAAGAGTTAGAGATGAAAAAAGACACAAGTAAGCCTACTGCAAGCACTAAGGAAGTTGTAGTGGAAAAAAAACCCGACGAGTCACGAAAGCAAGCCGCTCGCACGCTTGAGACCGTATCAGAAGAACAAATGGGATCATCCAATGCTAAATCCAAGGTACTAACATCTGAGCCAAAGGACTCTACCTCTGTTGAAGCCGAAAAAACCGAAACTGATGAGCCTGCTGTTGGTAAAGGAGCATCCGATGTGTCTGATACAGCTGAAATTTCTGAGAAAACTGAAGCCAAGAATGCTGATTCGGAAGCCAATTTAGAAGAGAAATCTGACGTTGGGGAAGAAAAGGAGAGTAAGGACGAAAATAACAAAGCTAGTCTTCATAAGGATGTTGAGGAGAAAGATACAAAGATAACAAATGAAGACACTGGTAAAACGGAGACCGATGTCAAAGCCAAGGAGACTGATAGTATAGAGGCCAATGACAAGGATGAAAAGACCGATAGCAAAGAAACTGAGGACAAGGTCGAAGAAACTGAAAGTAAAGAGGCCGATGTCAAGGCTAAGGAGACTGATAGTATAGAGGTCGATGACAAGGAGGAAAAGACCGATAGCAAAGAAACTGCGGACAAAGTCGAACAGACTGACAGTAAGGACACTAACGAGAAGCCTGCGAAGGATGATAATAAAGAGGCAAATGAAAAGGCTGAAAAAGTTGACAGCAAAGATGTTAAGGAAAAGATCGAGGAGGCTGCTGATCTACAAAATTCGGGAAAAGAGACTTAAGGGAAAGAACAACAAGGCACATCATGATAGGTTCAAGAGTTGTAATCAGCTAATGGTACTATATATGCCTTGAGTATTCAGGGTACGAGTAGCTTGAAGATTTAAATTTTGCTATTTTCGGTGTTCCTCAGCTTTACAGTAAATGTTTTAGCGCTGTTTCGATTTTTCTTATAAGTAATGTTTTTTCGAGCTCTTTTGTTTCATATTTTTATAATTGAATTATTAATAATCAATTAAATTTTTCACGACAATCGCAATCCCGTTGATGAATTTGCAAAGTAACTTTAATTTAAGATTGTGCTTGAAGTTTTATCGAAACCATTTGGATAAACTGAGTAGCTAAGTATCCATACATTCACTCCATCCTTGCGTGCATAGCAACCTTTATTCTTTTTACCACTACTGTACATGAGACATATGATGCTTACAAAAAAATGATATTCATTGAGAAGGCACGAAACAACGTGAATTATTAAAACAACGTATTTTAACTACAACAATAACTGAATACAACATAAATCAAACTAAAAAATGATATAAAATATAAAAACTGTACGTAGCATTCGGTCATCACGAGCCATGGCACGAAGCAACGACTTCACGATGGTTTTAAGCTATGCTGTCGGTCTCCCCGACATAATCTATACCGATTCCATGAAGAGGAAAAAGCTGCAACCATTAATACGGTTCTATATTATAACCGCGTTAGAAGAGAGCAGACTTTTTGACATCAGTAATTCATTATTTTGTGAGATGAAGCTTTGTTTTAACTCACTCACATTTCTTATATACTAGGAGTCAAAAAACAGTCACATGTGTTAGTGCACTTTCGTTTCATCTCATTATATCAAAAATATAAACAAATGTTAAATAATCTTCAAAGGACGGTATGACATGAGAAAAGCAGTGAGTCAGAACATTAATTTAACTCCAAAAAAGTAACATGGATAAGCATTACTATGATAGTTGGTGTGCCGAATGATTGTAGTATTACATAGCCAGAGCCCAGAGTTTATTAGGTCGATCGGTTTTAATCAGATGATGTCCACCATACCCGCGTTTTTTAATTGGTTCTGTAACTGAAATGATGGGTATTGAGAATGTATGTCAACAGCGCCTCTAAGCCGACCTGTTCACTAATCCGTTTTTTCCCGAAAATTGAGTCTTTAAAGATATAACGAGGTGTTGCATACCGGGTTAACAGTACAATCATCGAACCACACGGCACTTAGATCAGATATAATTTAATCGTATCTCTTTATCAGATTAAAACAAACCACCAACGACAAACGTTTGAAAAAGTGAGATTTTTAAGCTTGGTCAGTAGAGGCATTGGAGTATTGGAAAATAAAGATTTATATATTTTGCTAAAAGTGTAGTTCTGTACTTGATATCTCCTATCCCCCCAACTTTTTTTTTGCTCATGGAATCGTCTAAAAGTCCATCGGAAGTGGAAAAATCATCTTCTGCTTCTCCAGCACCTCAAAAGCCGATGATTCGCGTCTCTAAACAATGGGTTGTTCCTCCTCGTCCCAAACCAGGAAGGAAACCTGCGTTAGATGCTCTGGGAAGAAGAAAGGCACCTATTAAACCAAGACCTGGGCCGACTTCAGCTTTGTCGGTCGAGGAAGCCAAATTCCGTGTTCGTGAAAAACAATATCAGGATACGATCGGAAAGTTACAGAAGGAGAACAACGAGCTGCTTGAGCAGTTGGAGATGCTGCAGGCTCAGTTGAAGAATTCTACTTTGGATAGCCCCAAGGAAGTCGAAGTAAACTCTGAAGTTGTCAAGCCAGATTCTGCGACTACTGAGAATGAAAACCGTTATGTAAATCAGTACAATTATCCGGTCGAGCCGCCCTGTGCTAAGAATGCCGTTTATACAGAGATTCCCATTGAGCTAGATCCTCATGCCTTCTTGGGTGATTCGGCCAAGAGAATTCGTGTGGATAGTGACAGTAAAGATGCAAAGTCCGTTCCATCCGAAAATGGAAGAATTCGTGTATCTATGTCTCCCCAAAACGAAATTAATTTTACACCTGAAAACCCAGCAGTAATGGAGAAGATACGTAAACGTGGTGTTTGCAATAGTGTAGAAGGATGTTTGTACTCTGGAAGCCCTAAATCTGTTAAACGTGTCCGTGAATCCGAGGAAACCAAGGTTTATGCTCAACTACTTATTGACTTACACAAGTCCTCGAAGTCTGCTCCGATGTTAAAGGCAGGTCCTTCAATCGCCTTCAAACTTCCTACCATGGAACCAAATTTTAACGATGTTCGTCCCGTCACTTCCATATCCTCTTCTTCCTAAGTTTCCCAAAAGTTTTTGTCATCTCTCATCTCCTCTTGTTATTGCATCTCAGCAGCGACTTTTCTGTTTGTAAGTGATCTCCATTACCTTTTTCCATGGTACGGAATTTTTATTTTCGGACTTAATTATCTTGCTTCATACTATTTTATTCGTTGTGCATTTTCGTTCTTTTTGGATTTCTTTCTGTTAATACTAACGTTCACTACTGGTATTTGAACCAATACATTCAGAAATATTACAACATTTTATTTTTCGTGTTCTTGGTATTTGTTTTAAGAGTGTGTTTTTTTTTTACTCACTAGACTGGCTGTACGTCGTAAAGTATGTTTCCTTGACATATTCTAGTCTAGATCGCTTTGTTCATTACATTGCTTCCTTTTCTGTTATATATGTTAATTTCACTATATGTTTTGTTTTTATATATTTTCTGATTTGTATAGAAAAGAATAAATCTTTGTTATATTTTTACTCAAAATGTTCATAGCAAACATTTGACTTTACAAACTGCTAAGCAGTGTTTTTAATAAATTTAATGCTAAAGCCTTCACTGTGTTTATTATGGCTTATGTTTGAAGCTTCGTATTTCCAAATTTAAAAAGTGAATAATCTAACAATGTTAATATGCTAGTCAATTTTTTTTAACAGTGTGGTGTACCACTAGAATTTCTTCGTTTTGCAATTGCCCTGGTTGAAAGAAAACTTGCTAGAGCACCGAAGTTCTTGTGTACGGTAATCTTTTGGTGAGACCAATCCACTTTCGCATTCAAGTAGAAAGAGTTGTAGTGTCCTAAGGATCTTATATGTCTTTCTTTCAGCGTCATAATCAACTCATGGTTTTTTCAATTCAATTCAATCATATAAAATAGGTAAATTGCTAAAATTGATTAATTTCATTTTGTAAATTTGAAGAGGATATAAAACAGTGTGCGCTATTTCCCCTAATGATCATTTAATAAGTAGTTACAATTTTATATGAAATCCAAAATTACATATCGTCAATTACGATTAAAAATCGTTCTTTGTGATGTGCTTACAATTGAGCTTTTATTCATAACTTTTTTTCAAAACAAGTATTATGCATGTTAACTGTAATTGCATCAAAAACTATATTGTGCTGCCAATTTTAACCAAAATCCTATATGACTATCCTGGATGCATGATTTTTTTCGTAGAATTCTCTATTGTCAATTAGGGTGCATTCACCCCAATTATAGAACATCAAATTATAATTCAACTTTAAAAACTTTTATTTCATGTATTACTATATACTCTTTGAGATACATAATTGATAGTACTCTAAAATACAATGAATTTATATATGAGTATACCTCCCTGCAAATCTTAAAATCTTCTTGTCTCTGATTATAAAAACGAACGTTTGTTGGTATTATGATGATTTAAAGCATTTAAGTAATTATTTGGGTATTAAGCTATACCGTTGTAACAGCAAGAGCTTAATTGTTTCAACAATCCAACTTACGCGTTAGGCGGAGTCAGTAAGTCACCTAACTATATTTATTTGGGAAATTACTATAATCATTTACTTTGAAGCATTCAACATGCTTGAAAAGTATGAGCAGCAGAGACGTACTTTCTCTTATGGCCATTGCAAGAAGTGTTAGGAAGATAAAGATATATTTTTTTTTCATCAGCATGATTTCCTTTCAAAATGCCCTTACTAGATCTTTTAAACAACATTAATAGGTTCACATCTAATGTATTGCTATTCATTATCTGGAAGATCGCTTCGGTCTTTATAAGTAACTAATTCTTAAACGCTGTTATCATTGGACGCTAAAAAAATTTTCTCTTTGATAATCCGTTGCCAAGGTCAAATTTACATTCGGATATCAGCTTGATCTTAATTATTAAATCCATCAAGAGGTGTAAACTACATTTATTATTTTAATTTGCTCTAAATGAGAAATTCAAATGTCCCATTTTTGTCATATGGCTCGCTTATAACAGAACTTGGATTACTAAAATGTTGATCGGATGTTGTAATTTAGTCGTGCTTAATATTGAGTATGATGAAAAGATTGTTTAAAGTTGCGAAAAGCGGATGCGTTTTTGAATCCATAACAAACTATATATACAGATAGTGTCTGGCTTCAATATGTGTATCGCTAACCAGCACTTCTATTTTTTAGCCAATAAGCTATAGCTTTATCAGCGATTTCAAGGCCCCCTGGCAGATTGAGGACAATCGGAACGTGCAAAGATATAAAACGCACATAAAGTGTAGTTTTCATTCAATTACACTCCTTCACAATTGGATATTGTTTCATTCTGTTATTCTTTGTACAGAAAAAAAAATATCTTAATTTACTTGGTACTAATCAAAAAATTATCATTTTCTCTTTTGTTCTTATGTGTCTTCCAACAATTCGAAAAATTGCAATCATTGGTGCTGGTCCCTCTGGATTAGTTACGGCTAAAGCGCTGTTAGCAGAAAAGGCGTTTGACCAGGTCACGCTTTTTGAGCGAAGGGGGTCTCCGGGTGGTGTTTGGAACTATACAAGTACTTTATCAAATAAGTTACCGGTTCCTAGCACAAATCCCATTTTAACAACCGAACCCATTGTCGGACCAGCTGCTTTACCTGTGTATCCTTCACCTTTGTATCGTGATCTGCAAACTAATACCCCAATTGAGTTGATGGGTTATTGTGATCAAAGCTTTAAACCCCAAACTCTTCAATTCCCCCATCGACATACCATTCAGGAATATCAACGGATATATGCACAACCTCTGCTGCCCTTTATAAAATTAGCCACCGATGTCCTAGATATAGAAAAGAAGGATGGCTCCTGGGTCGTGACATACAAAGGAACGAAAGCCGGAAGCCCGATTAGTAAAGATATCTTTGATGCAGTCTCAATTTGTAATGGTCATTATGAAGTACCCTATATCCCCAATATTAAAGGTCTCGATGAATACGCTAAAGCCGTGCCGGGGTCAGTTCTACACTCATCGCTATTCCGTGAACCAGAATTATTCGTGGGTGAATCAGTACTTGTAGTTGGTGGTGCTTCTTCTGCAAACGATCTCGTCCGACACTTGACGCCAGTCGCTAAGCACCCTATATATCAAAGTCTTCTTGGTGGAGGGGACATACAGAATGAATCGTTGCAACAAGTACCTGAAATTACTAAGTTCGATCCTACCACTAGGGAAATATACTTGAAAGGTGGAAAAGTGTTATCTAATATTGACAGAGTTATTTATTGTACCGGATACTTGTATTCCGTACCATTTCCTTCCCTGGCTAAGTTGAAATCCCCTGAAACCAAGTTGATTGATGATGGTAGTCATGTGCACAATGTCTATCAACATATATTTTATATCCCCGATCCAACTCTGGCTTTTGTTGGTTTAGCTCTACACGTTGTTCCTTTCCCTACTAGTCAAGCACAGGCAGCGTTCCTCGCGCGAGTTTGGTCTGGTCGCCTCAAATTACCCAGCAAAGAAGAGCAGCTGAAATGGCAAGACGAATTAATGTTTTCGCTGAGTGGAGCAAATAATATGTATCACTCTTTGGATTATCCAAAAGACGCTACCTACATTAACAAGCTACACGACTGGTGTAAACAGGCTACACCTGTTCTTGAAGAAGAGTTTCCGTCACCGTATTGGGGCGAGAAGGAACGAAGCATCCGTGAAAACATGTGGTCCATCCGTGCTAAGTTTTTCGGAATTGAACCTCCAAAGTAAATACGTACTTGAAAACTCATTACACCCTTAGACCTTTAAACTTTTCCCTTCAATCTTTTTCTTACTATCCGGTCTCCCTCTCATTCTCTCGCTTTTGGTTTTTAATTTATTATGTTTAGAAAACCGTTTGGAACAATCTGTCTTTTATGTATTTTTAATACACGGAGATTCACTACTGAGTAAATGGAATTGTATGTTAGAAAATCTTTATTTCTGTTTTAATAAAAACATTGAACTTATCCTTTATACAATAAATAGACTTAGACATTTATGTTTCAAGCAAATGCTCCTTTTATGTCAGCTGAGTAAGAAAAAGGATTAGCGCGTCTGCAAACAAGATTTCATTTCGTAATAAATGGGATCAGTACACTAAGAAAACAAATATATAGATGAAGGGAAAGGTATCTAAAGGTAGAAAAAAGAACGGAACGGAGAACCATCATTAGAAACATTTACTGACGGATGGAATATTCAGTACCATTTTGTGTAACATATCGAACCCAAGGCATAGCATGATAATTAAGTTTTGGTTCGGTGATTTTTAAATAACGAACTTGGATCCCTGAGGTAGTGAAATAGGGAATAGCAAATTTTAGTTGAACAGGACGTTTTTTCTGAACTTGAATATCTTCATTTTTAACACTTGGTAAACCCATTTCAGCACGCATGAAAAATTCTTTACCACCTGCAAATTTCTTAATGTTCCAAACCATGGCAGCTTGTTCAGGTGCATATTGCACATGACCATTGCTAGTTTGAAACCGAGGACTGTCAGCATCTTCCGGAACGGGAATGATGATTTGGACATTATTTGCAATACAACGCTTTTTGAATTGAGCCTTAGCTTTTACCATAAACTCAATTCTCGAACCTGAATGCACGATGGATTCACATTCAACCCAAATTAATGGCCGTACCTAACGAGAAATTAATATTAGAAAACGTTGATAAAGGAGAGAGGGAATAAAAAGAACAGGCACAAACTAATAACTTACATTTGAACTCATGCGATAGGACATTAAATCAAATTCGCCATCAGGAGGAATGAACGAAATTGTACGATCGTTTTCAAATCGAGCAAGACGAACACATTGGTGAAATTTCACATCTTCCATTTCCACAGTGTTTCCTTTAATGGTACGACCAGCCGCTTCGAAAAGGACCTTGTCATTGAGCCCAAGACGAAGTTCAGGCATTCCTGATAAGTAGCATTTGAGACGAACTTTTCCTAAGATTTCACTTTGAATGACCGTACCATCGGCAGCAGCAATTAAATTAACTGATTCAATAACGTCCAAAAATACTTCATTCTTACGATAGTGAATTCCTTCAGAACGCCAGGAGATAGCATTTGTCATAGCAATGGGGGGTGGAGCATGCTTTTTTACCGTATTTGAGGTTTGAGTGATGTATTCTTGCAAGATTTTTGTTTCAGTTGTTTGTGGAAAACCGAAATCCATGATCTCGTCTAACAATTCATAAACAAGAACAAAGTTATCTCGAATCGACTCTTCCTGCAATTCTTTAAAGTAATCTATAAAAACGTCCGCCATTTTACGCAAAAATACTAGCATCTCCATTGCATCGGAATTCATTTTGGATAAAGCAAGGAGGTAGACATCATTATGGTGAATGTAAATGTACTGAAAAGTGTTAGTACGACCATAAAAAAATAAGAATTGTTGGCTTTCATAATATCTAACTTTTACATACGTTAATGCCTTCGTGAGTGAGACAAGGGGTGGAGAATCCTTGTTCTTCTTCAACTTCTGATTTTAAAGGTAAAAACTTTTCAACTACTGACATGGGGATATCAGCTCTAATTGTTTTCTGTTAGTAACCTGTCGACGAATTGCGACAATCTGATTTTCATTCAGATTTCAAAATTGCCTACCGGTAATCACGGGAAATGATTACCTTTCCCTTTAAATTCAGAACGAATATAGCAGAAGCCATTTTTACAGAAGCCGCGAATAAGGCAGCTAGTTTCGCTCTGGATAACTAGCATTGACTGTTGGCTGCCTCATCACCGTGCCTAAGCACCGCTAGTGTAATACAGCGTAATTCACTATTTCTGTTTCTTACATATAGTACGAAATTCTTCTTATATTGAGTAATTACTACTCTATGCACACATTCAGTCTTCTTTTATAAGATAATCTATTCAGATAATTATAACTAATTTACATTATATGGTTTTGTAAATGCCGAAAAGGAAAATAATTTTTCTGACAATGTAAGAAAATTTCGGTATGTTTTATTTGACAACTTTGGCTTATAACAATAAGAATAACAAATATTTTAATAAAATTTGATCTCAAACATTGTAAATATTAAAAGCCACAAATCCCAAGAAAGTGCAACGAAAAAAGTTGTTAACTTTCACCAATGATAAAACCAAAGTGAACATCGTGGCTTTTTAAAAAGACACAGATTTTTTTCTAAAATAAAAAGGATAGAGAAATAACAACGTAAAGATTCCAAAAGTGTGTAAAAAATCAATATATACCTCGTAACCTTAAAATACCCAAATAAATTCCCAATAAATACATAACCTATACGCGTCTTTAAACAAGTCGAATACGCTTTTCATGAGCCCTTCGCTGTCTTTTTACGGCATCTTTTCTTTTTCGTTTGTAATCACGAGTTAAGAATAGACGATTTTCCGACCACCAGGATTCAAGAGCTTCTCTGCTCGTATAATCTTCATTACCTGGTTGGAATAGGGAAGAAGGATTGGGTAGAGTAAACATTTTTGGCCAACCCTTGGTACCCGATGAGGCTTTAACTATAGCTAGCGGAGTTTCCCCATCTGCCTCTTCTTCCATAGTTTCGTAATTACGGTCATCAATCTCACTTTCCATTTCACTTTCCTCACCAACTCCATTTTCATTGCCAAAAAGAGAAAACTTAGACGTATCCTGCGCATTGGAAGAAAACATTTCTTTTAAATTGTCAACGTTAACAACAGCAGTACGCTCATCAAATGCTTCAAATTCAGCAGGAACATCTATGTGTACGGACTCTTCCTTTTGTAAATTATCTTGTTCATCCAAACCTTCTTTTTGGAAATTATTAGTCGAATCATTGTCCAGTTCCAAAACACCTGAAGTTTTAGATACGGTATCAATTTCTTCTGTATTTTCAGAACCAAACAGTTCAGCTAACACAGATGCAGCCGTATCCTTATCTTTTTTTCGCAAAGCATCCAATTGCTCTTCGTTTAATTCTTTTGTGACTTCAATCTCCCCAGTTGTGTTATTAAGAAGTTCAAAATCGTTATCATCCTTCTGAGTAGAAGCTTTGATACCCAATTTTGCTTGCATACGTATTTTGTCACGAGAAGCTCTCTTACCCCCATATGATACATACTCATCATGATCAGAATCATAAAAAGCTGTAGTATTGTCCATATTCGTTTCCACTCGGCCCCATAGTTTTTGTAAGCAGTTTTTACCCAGCGGATAAAAAAACCTCGTTTTCTTAGTATTTTTATTATACATTCGAAGCACGACAATGGCCCTTCCATAGGGGCCTTTTTTCCAACCTTTTCTAGGAGGATCCTTCCGAACATCAGAATCCGTGACCACCTGCATATTTTTACTATGTTTTCCGGGAACAATTATTTCTCCATGAAAGACTGGGTCTTCCAGATCAACTTTGCTGGAGTGATCTTCATTTTTCTCATCATTATTAGTACTTTGAAGATCAGCAATTTTTTTTTCCTGCTGCAATTTTACTAAATAATAAGGGCGAGCTTCCTCTATACGAAGTTTACTTCCTTTAAACGTCGCATTTGATAAGTAAGACTTGCATTTCTGCCATTTATCTTCATCTGTTCGAAAATTCAAGTATGCAAATCGTTGTATAGTTCCTACTGGAGTAGATTTGTTTATAATTTCAAGATTTGAAACACTTCCAAAACGAGAAAATCTGGATTCCAAATCTGAAGATTCAATAGAGGATGAAAGGCCACCAACATAAATCCGTTTTTCTAACTCCATTATTGAAGTCAATTGATACAAAATGAGGACAAAAAGTTTCGCAGGTCAAAAAGAGTGTCTGAAATATAATGGGAAATAAACCCGAAAAAATAGTCTACCAATCGCTACCAGATAGCTATTTAGATGAGGAATCGAGAGCTGTGTGAGCAATGAAATTTTTTACAAGGAAAGCATATATACTGGTTTAAATCTCTATGACTTTCGGAAATAAACACTCCTGTAACTTCTTTTTCTCCTTCTTATAAATCAAAAATTAACCTGCTGTAGAAGGCAGGTTCTCGTTGAATAATTATATAAAATTGCAATGGAATTTGTGGTGTAGTAAGTAACCACGGCCTTGCCGAAGCCAAGTTGGAGAAGCCGCGGCTACCTTACACTAACAAACGAACAGTTTTCACATCATTCTCTTTCCAAATAAACCGGTAAAACATCCTTCTTTACTGGATTGGATAGTTTAATATGGATGTTGATGATTTAATTTACGCTTGTAGAGCTGCGGATGAGGAGTTACTAGATGAGATTATAGAGAAATGTCCACAAGAATTAAGTCGTCGTGATGAAAATGGTAACTCTGGACTTCATATGGCTAGTGCTAATGGACACATCGCTGTTGTTCAAAAAATAATCCCGTACTTGAATAAAGAAGTAATAAATGCTCAGAATGAGAGTGGAAACACCGCAATGCATTGGGCAGCACTGAATGGACATGCTGAAATTTGCAAATTACTACTGGAAGCGGGAGGTGATCCTCATATTAAGAATATTTATGAGAAGTCACCTATATATGAAGCTGATATTCGAAATCAGCAAAAAGTAATGGACCTTTTTCTGGATTTTGAGATTGCTAAAGGTAGTGAAGAAAACACTGGTGATGAAGAAAAATTGGAAGATGGAATATGATCGTTTTATTTGATAATTTCTGATTTTTATTTTGTAAAAAAATTTACCTCTTTCTTTTGTAGGTTGTGGGAAGCTAATATTTTTATGCACCTGATGCATTTTTTTTTTCTTTTGGAGCATAATTTGGGGTTATTCTTATATTTTGTTAAGTTTTTTACTGTGTAATTTCTAGATGTTTTCTCAATATAATTCGTTTTCAGCGATGTACGTTGCCATGTATCTGTGTAGAAAGTTCAAGTGATGTTTATTAAAAGATGGATTATCTCAATAGACAAAATGTTTATCTTCCATCATTTACAGATAGAAATTGAATTGGAAAAGTGCTTTCATTTTTGTTTAAACCTTGTAATTAAACCTATGTAGCGTTATACGTTGGAATAGAAAGAGAAAAGCCTACCGGTTGCGTTCAAAAATGGAACAAAACTTTATTTCTAGATTTTATCAGGTTCGTTATTCATGGCAATCTAATCAAATATACAATTCATGGTTATAATCCCAAGGTTTTACGAGCCAATCGTCGAACTACACGACAATATTCTTCTCGATCTTCTCTCCACATCTTGCACGCATCGATGTTAGCACCACTTTCATCGTTTGGTTCCGCCAACATCGACATTACCGATAACAGTATTTTTTCAACAGATTGAACAGGAGACCAACGTTCTGAAGACGACTCATACATATTTGGATCGTCACCAGGTGCATGTAGGATGGAAATGCAAACCGTCCCATCTTTGTAAACTGAAATGAAGGTTAGTCTCGAAATTTGGATTAATAGTATCTGGCATACCATTTGGATGGAAAAATTCACACTCAAACTTTAAAGTAGGGGGGCCAAGAGGATAATCCTACATAAAAAAGTTAGAATCCAATAAAAATAAAACTAAGCACGTATCAACGTGCGCTTGAACACCCCGGATGTACTGCCATGCGATTCAAAGAAAGAAACCAAACCCCCAAAAAAAAACTTAGATAGATCTTTTAAATAAAATTTCTTCCTACTCATCAATAAATCGAAGGATTCATCAATTACTAATGAATAAAAGCACTTCTCTTAAATGATCATTCTAAACGAATGGATTATTGAGTTACTTTCTTTATTTACGCTGAACAAATGTTAATTTATGAAAAAGAGCGCGTATTTTTTAATAAGTAGTTGATACATAAAACATGCGAAACATCATACTTATCCACAACTTAAATCACATGTTCAGTCTCCATCAGGTTTATAGTAAAGGACTTACGGAAGGAAATTTCAAGGTAGCAGGGTATAACCCACCTTCAAATGGAGTTCCATCAGGGCCTTGAATTAGGCAATCCCAAGTAAAGAAATCATCCTCATTCGATGGACCTGCAGTAATACCATCAGGCCCATTCTCCGTTAACTCCTTATACTCCTTCATTAACCGTCGCAACGCCATAGCTTTACTCATTTTGGAAATCAATTAACTTACTAATCGGTAAGATATATTAAAGATCACTGACTAAAAGGTAGCCTAAAAATGGTAATGAACAGATTAATGAATGAATGGTTTGTTTACGACAAATTATGCAGCTGAGGCTAAACGAACTTTTGTGGTATCACTCGCTATTTTTATCTCGTTCATCATTTTAGCAACTTCTACCGCACAAAATAATAAGGCCGTTAATTAAAATAGCGAAAACATGTAAAATTCATAAAGTGATTTAGAGGAAAGAAATGCAGCTTGCTCTATCCCACAACATTCCAATAGTAATTGTTAAATACTTAGGAAAACGTATCCGAGTGCAATTGGAATTTAAAAAAGAGCTTGCGCAGAGATCCAAGCATCTGATGGATGTATCACAATGCGAACATTGGCATAATCGGCTTTGTGATGTTGGATTAGACTCGAAGCAAAAGGCAAACACAGCAATTGAAATTCGAGATGCACTGGATGATGTGTTGGTAACTGAAAAGACGAATTTTGAAACTTTCATTCCTCTTTTGGAGGACACGTTGTCTTTGCTTGAAAAGGAACGTCCTGTATTTTCATCGTTAGCAGCTACACATCGTTTACGCATTGCATTGCTTGAATTGCTCAAGAAATCTGGATCCTATAAAGGTTTTGAAGCATTCGTTAATCGGACTTTTGCCGTGCTTCTTCGTATAGTCGTTAATGATAATGAAGAGATGGCAGTGTTGGCATTGAAGCTTGTTGTCCTTCTTTTTAAGGACCACAGTAGCCTTGCTAAGGGACATGTTCAGGAATTTTTATCCATTGTCGTTGAAAACTACAAATCCATGACCACAGTTGTTTCAGAAGCTTTCCCACCTAGATCAGCTCCGAATACTCCATCCTCTCATCCCATGTCTGCTGCATCTTCTGCATCTCCTGCTGAAATTGGAATGGAACATGCAGGTCCAAAAATGATCCCAAAAGCTTCTTCGAGTTTCAAGGTCACTGCTGAATTTCCCATTATCGTCTTTCTCCTATTTCAAACATACAAAGATCTTATTCCGAAAATGCTTCCTTTACTTGCTCCGCTTGTACTTCAATTTATCTCACTTCGTCCTCCACCTCAAGCCGAAGCTCGTCGACTTGCAGAATCTCAAAAAGAGGTTTTTATTGGTGTAGTCCCTTCTTTGCGTCGAAATCATCTTTACAATGACCTTATTTCTGCGCAAATTAAATCATTCTCTTTTCTCGCCTATTTATTGAGAAGTTTTGGTGCTGCTCTTAAACAGTTTGAAAGCTCGATCCCAATATGTACCTTGCAATTGTTCATGGACTGTCCTTCCGAATTATATCAGACTCGAAGAGAACTTTTGGTAGCTACAAGGCACGTCTTATCGACGGATTATTTGAGAGGGTTTCTACCGTATGTAGATCAACTACTTGATACCAAAATTCTAGTTGGTTCTGGAATCACTTCTCAGCATTCATTACGACCCATGGCTTTTAGCATGCTGGCAGATATGCTTCATTATGTGCGTATGGAATTAAGTCCACAACAAATTTACAAAGTCATACTTCTTTATTTCAGTATTTTGATGGACGACTTTTATACTTCAGCTATTCAGGCAATGGCTACAAAGCTTATTTTAAACTTGGTTGAAAGAATTGTTGCACTAGAAGATTTTTCCACTAGCCGATCACTTCTATTTGCTATACTTTTATGTCTCTTAAGAAAATTGACTTCTCTGAATTTCGAGTTTATGAAGCTGAGAGATTCTTTACAGGAAAATGCTGACTTAAAGCAAATTAAAATAGAAGAAAATAAACATGATCTTCCTATGTTTGAGAACCCTACTGGAGCTGCCCAACCTTCAGGTTTGGATAAGCTAAAAGATTGCATATTTCTTTTTAAAAACACCTTATTAGGTATTAAGCCTGTTTTGTTTGGACTAAAGCAACGAAATATTCCTCTTGCCAACGGTTCCATTTTTACAGCTCAGGAATGGTCTGAAAAGTTACATCTTAGTTCAACTAATGAAGTTTTACTGTTTCGAAGATTACTTGTGGAAAGTTTAAAGGGATTCAGTTATTACCAGACAGATGAAAAAACCGGTGTATTCAAGTCCTCGAAAAATCTTGCATACTCTCAACTTGATTCTTCGTTGACCACAAACCCTTCTAAACTCTTAGAAGAGAAGGAGCTCTTAGAAATGTTAGCAACTTTATTTTTACACTTGGACCCATCTGTTTTCGTCGAAATTTTGGAATCCGAGTTTCCGAATATATTTGAGTGTCTAGTAGATAATCTTGCTTTATTGCATATTTTCCAATTTTGGATGTCTAATGAAGTTACTTCTGTCAACTGCACGGGCATCGTGCTGTCTTTTTGCTGTGACAATCTAGCTAAAATAGGGTCTGGCCAATCCACTCGGGTTTCTGTTTTATTGCGATTATTCAAGTTGGCCTTTATGACTGTGAATGTTTTTCCCGAAAAAAATGCAGAAGTCCTGCGTCCCCATATATCCTATATCATTTCAACTAGCCTCGAATTGACTACTGATGCTGTTGAACCTTTAAATTACGTTTATTTAATGAAAGCTTTGTTTAGAAATATCAGTGGAGGAAAATTTGATTCTCTTTACAAGGAAATACTACCACTTCTCCAAGTAATGCTAGAATGTTTCAACAGATTGATTTTTACTGTTACGTCTACATCCCAAAAAGAGCTGTATGCGGAACTTTGTTTGACTTTACCCATTAGACTCAGTGTGTTGTTGCCTCATATGAATTTTTTAATGAAGCCATTGATTGTTGCATTAAAAGGCCCCCCTGAAATAGCTAGTCAAGGGCTTCGAATATTTGAACTTTGCTTGGATAATCTTACTCAAGAATTTTTGGATCCTTTATTGGACTCAATTATGCCGGATTTGCTGATATGCCTGTGGAATCATTCACGCCTTAATCAATCCAATAATCAATTGCATCAAAGTGCTGTGAGAATATTAGGAAAAATGGGTGGTCGAAATAGACAAATATATCTTGGTACCTTTGGCTTTGATTTTTTGCAAGATGAAAATATTTTTCCTTCAATCCAGTTTTCTTTCCAAGGCTCCTCTCAGAATTTTAGCTTAGAGCACTCCAAATTTTTAATGTCTTCATGTGCTGTTTTAAACAATCAAAATTCCGATTTAGAAGAAAAGAAGCAAGCATTTCAAATGGTCAAGAATTCGTATTTATTACTCTTTGCGTCTGCGAAGCCCGATGAAGACTTTTGGGAATCTATTGATACAATGTGCCGAGCAGTTGTAGATCGCATGGATAAAAACTTACAGCAAGTCTCTAATGGTAGGTTGTGCCCTGACAAAGATGAATCTTATTATCTGCAAAGATCTATTGTCTCAAACATTTTTAAATCTTTAGTCGGCTCAATGTCTTGTGTGGAATTTGTAGCTGAAGCTCGAGAAACCATCAATCGTTCTTTGGAATGGCTCATTGTTCTTGATTTGGTTAATTACGCTGACTCTCTGCAAATAAAAGATCAAAATATTTTTGATAATTTGCAAAGCATTAAAATGCTTGATCTTACTACGTGCATCAACGGAATTTTCGAATCTTTATGTTCTGAAAATGAAAATACCAGGTCTAATGCTTTATCGTGTATCGATCATTATTTGAACGCCCATAAGATGCTTCTCAACACAACATTGGATATATCAAAGTTGCCTAGTTTTCAAAATCTTGTAACAGTGTTTTGCCAAAGTTGCCATAAGGAACTGTGGTACCAAAAGAATGCTGGATTTCTCGGCTTAAAAGCAATACTTTCGTATGATTCACATCATAAGCTTTGGATCCAAGATAGATTACACGACATATTGAAGGCTTTGTTCTTTATTCTCAAGGATACTCCAACCGATTATGGGGTTTTAAAATTAACCGAAGTTCGTTCTTTCATCGTTGATATTACAACTCAATTCTGTATACTTCAGGATGTGCTTGCACCGAAAGAGCGTGCTAATAATATAATTAATGCATTTTCTCCCTTTTTTTTAGAACTCCTACATCCCAACGATCATGTTAGGAATACTGTGCAACAAGCTATTGAGAACATTTCCAACAATTCTAAACTTAGTGTGGTTGATCTTCTTCTTCCTATAAAGGACAGGCTTTTAAGCCCTATTTTTGGAAAACCCTTAAGAGCGTTACCTTTTACAATCCAAATAGGGCATATAGATGCAATCACTTACTGCTTGCACCGCTCTCCCTCTTTTTTGGATTTGACTGATGAATTGTACAGATTATTTCGTGAAACAATAGCATTAGCTGATGCTGAAGATGAAGCATTAGTCACCATGCTTAAAACTTCTCAAAGCAAAGATAGCTCTTCTTTACGAAAATTAAGGGCTACTTGCTTGCATTTACTATTTGCTTCTTTGGTGGCTCATAAGTTTGATCAACCTCAACATGCTCAAACTCGTACTAAAATCATAGCGATATTTTTCAAAGATCTATACTCACCTCACAAAGAAATTTATTCAGTTGCAATAGATGCGTTAAGGCACGTGCTCTCGCAAAACCAAAAGCTTCCTAAAGAACTTCTTCAAAGCGGCTTGAGACCAATTTTAATGAATTTATCGGACCACAATAAGCTGTCAGTTAACGGTCTTGAGGGTTTATCCAGACTTTTAAGATTACTAACTAATTACTTTAAAGTGGAAATAGGTCGGAAGCTTCTTCAACACCTTAATGTTCTATCTGATTCTAAAGTCCTAGAGACTGCCTCACTTTCGTTATTGAAAACCAACCCAAGGATCGAGATTATTGTGTCTTTGGTTAACGTATTCAGAGATCTTCCTCCGTTGTCAGCGCAGTTTCTAGGTGACTTGTTGTCGTCGGTCGTAAACATAGAGGCAGTTCTCAGAAAATATTCTAACAGCCCATTAAGAAAACCGTTGTATTCTTTTATGGATTTGCATGCAAATGATACCTGGATGTATATTTTGAATAATGCACGTAATGGCGATTTAATAACTCGATTCGTTGGTGCTTTGAATGACCCGATGTCTGAAAAACTTCGCGAAACCGCCGGTAATTACTGGGGAAAGCTTTTGGAGCTAATTTCGCAACCGGTGTCTGTTGAAAATTTGGCTCCAATGTATGCTGTTGATATTATTGCAACCGTGTTTCCTTACATTTCTGCCAATGTAGATGCAGGAGTTATATCGGCTAAATTTATTGTTTTATCAAAGTCCTTGTATGGAATGCTTAGTTCATACAACGAATATCTATTTCTTCCTATTCGCAGGTGTATATCGTCCATTACAAAAATGCTTTTATCTAGTTTAAAGAAAATAGAGAAGAAGCTCGAGTTTTCATTAGAAGTTTTTAGATTTAAAGCTGACGATGATAACGATTTCCTTCCAGAATACATAGATTCGTTATGTGGTTGTCTTATAACCTCAACAAGTGCAGCTGAAAAGAAAAGTATATTTTTAGTTTGCTGCAGTATAGTTGGTGACAAGTCAGTTCGACCTTTTTTTAAAGCATTTCTCTTGGATAAAGTAATCAATCCGCTTGTATTTAAGTCATGCGGAGAAAATAACTTTATTGATAAGGATGTTGTTCATTCTGTTTACACTCATGTTTGGCGTGTTTCAATTCGAGATTTTGCTGAAGTATCGGGAGCCACAGATTCCTTTTACATGGGAATTATGTGCTTGACAACGGCGCTTTGTAAGTACCATTCAGCACTTCTTAATGATTATCGCAAGAGCGTTATAATGTCAGCTTGGAACTACATTAAACTCGAAGATCCTATGGTAAAACAAGCCGCTTACGCTACGATTGCATGTTTTATAAGTGCGTATGATACACCTGCTAAGATTGTGACACCTGTTTATGTTTCTATACTAAAAACATATCAACCAGAAGTGAGAGCTTTTATTGAATTCTCTCTTGCTTCTTTGCTGTCTGTATTAACCGCTAGGCTATCGAGTCCTTCCGATTCAACTTTCCCCCTTTGGGCGAAACTTCCTAGATTAGTTATCTCCGAAGATGTTCAGGGTATATCACAGCCTTTGACAGTTTACCAATTCATATGTAAAGCACCTGACCTTTTCTTCTCTTGTTGCTCTCATTTTATTGTACCCATGGTTAATGCGCTTCCAAAGCTTGTGTCGTTTTCTAGTGCTAGTACAGAACCACGAAAGTTAGCTTTGGATATTGTTCAAACCTTTATAAATTGGCAGAGGAAACAGAATGAATCAGAAAATTCCGAGACCACGCTTTTTAGCAATTCCCATATTGAAGCTATTCTTACCTTCCTTATAAAATTCCTTTCGCTTTTTCCCGAACCAGTTGAAGAAAATCCACTTTCAAAGAAGGGGTTATCATTATTTAATGATCTGTTTAGTTTTCCTCGATGGAAAGACTGTCAGCTGAACTCTAACTTCTTTGAAAAAATCCTTGTTGATATGGACTTCAACGATAATAACTATCGTACGGTAGCTAACACATTGTTTGTGTTTGGAGTTATTTTAAAGAACAGAGGTATGGAGTATATTCAACGTGAATATAGTCATATAATCGCTCTGATCGACAAAAGTTTGCGTTGTGGTAAATTGCCTGTTACTCATTCATTGGAGCAGATTATTTTATTACTGTTACAAAGCCATCCAACTCAAGCAGAAGAAGAAGAAGACACGAATGAGGCTGATGATTTTAAACAACTACTACTTTCAGTTATTCATGATAATCTCGCCGCTGCCACTAACATTGAGTCTGCTATTTGCTATTTGCAAATTGTTAAATCCTCTAATCCGGAAGCGCTTGATGGTCTTCTTCTTCCCTTAAATAAATGCTTTCAAAAGGTAGCACGAGACCATATTGTCGCTTGCATGCAATCTGCTATACAAGCATCTGGAAAAGTTACACTTCCTTCTGCATCTGATACTGTCTCAAAGCTTTTGATTAGTTTCATTGAAATTATTAGAGTACGCATGGCAAGCTTAGGAGATCAACGTAGATGGTTTTTAAGTGTTGTGGTGCAATTGCTCGAAAAGAGTTCAAGTTTTGAGCTTTGTGAACATATTCTTAATGTTACAAAGGAATGGGTGATTGTGAAAAGAGATTCGTTTTTGACAGTCAAAGAAAAAACTGCACTTTTATTGAAGATGAGAACTTTTGAGGGAAGATTTGACAACAAACTATACATCGAAGCATGTGATTTGCTATCCACGATATACAGGGATCCCATTTTTGCGCATACAGAATTAACTGCCCGATTGAAGCAAGCCTTCCTTCTTGCTACGGCATCTAAAGATACCAAAATACGAATGGATTTTATGGATATTTTTGATTCCAGCATGTCTCGTAATGTTTATTCTAGATTGACTTTCATACTGGATGCAACTAGCTGGGATACAATTCCTAGCATTTACTGGATCAAACAAGCGAATTATATTCTTCTTGGGGCTATAAATGCGAAACAGCCTGTCCGGCTTACCGACAATAGTCTTCGATTTGCTCCAGTGCCAATGACAAAACCCATATTAAGCTCACTTCCTGAAGTTTTTTCAAAACACAACGGTTCAGCTATTCCTCTTGGCAGATTTACCTTTTTCAAACAACTGGATTTGTTCCTAAAAAGAAATAAGGAATTAACTGTGCAAAAAATTATTTTTCCGTTGGCACACATTCAAATGCTCAGCGATGCAGATGCTAATAAGCTTTGGCAATATATTTTTCCTCTTGCATGGAAAATACTAAGTTCGGATAACCGTTCTGACCTTTCAAAGTCTTTAATCTATTTACTCACTCGTGATTATCACATCAAACAGGTAAACAATCGACCGAATGTGATCTCTACTTTGGTTTCATCTTTCGTTAAGTGTGCTGCAAAATTAGAGCTTCCACCTCATTTGGTAAAATATCTTGGAAAATTGTACGGTGTATATCATGAATCCGTTTCACTTCTCGAAATTCAGCTGAGTGATAAATATGACATGTATCAGAATGCAAAAGTTCAAGAAAGCCGTGCGGATGCAGTCGCAGAGTTATATGCATCTTTAAATGAAGATGATATGTTTTATGGCCATTGGCGACGAAACTGTAAGTACTTGCAAACTCAAGTTGCTCTCTCGTATGAGCAACTTGGAATGTGGGGAAGGGCTCAACAACTTTATGAACAGGCACAGACCAAGGCTCGCAGTGAAGCCATTCCCTTCTCAGAATCAGAATACAACTTGTGGGAGGATCAGTGGGTAATGTGCGCTCAAAAATTACAACAATGGGACGTCTTGACAGAGTTGGCGAAGCACGAGGGATCTTCTGAACTATTGCTCGAGTGTGCTTGGAGAATTAGCGATTGGTCTAATAATCGTGAATCCTTAGAGGTTGCCATTAAGAGCCTTTCTGATGTTCCTACTCCACGGAAACTTACCTTTCAATGCTTTATGACACTTCAAAAGTCAGTATCTCAACCTCTTGCCATTAAAGAGTTCCAACAAGTATTGTCTGAAGCCATTCAACTTGCGTTAATTAAGTGGCATCAACTTCCAGAAAAAGTTAATCAATCTCATTATTCACTTTTGCATCTGTTTCAGCAATTTGTTGAACTACAAGAAGCTGCTACAATTTATTCACATCTGAATGCTATCAATTTTCAGAATTTGCCTACTAATGTTCAGTTGATTAAAAGTGCTCTTCAAGTTTGGCAAGAGCGGTTACCTAATGTCTGGGACGATATTAATCTTTGGCGTGATCTCATTTCTTGGAGACAAATAGTATTCTCTATGATAAATCGTGTTTATCTCCCCTTGGTCCCTACGATACAGGCTAATAGTAGTGCTGATTCGTCTAATCCTCCGAATACCTCTTTCTTATTTAGAGGATATCATGAAACCGCTTGGCTAATTAACCGATTCGCTCATGTTGCCAGAAAACATAAACTACCTTCCGTATGTCTGAACCAATTAACGAAGATATATACTCTTCCAAATATTGAAATTCAAGAAGCTTTTTATAAGCTTCGAGAGCAAGTTTTATGTTATCTACAAAACCCAAGAGATCTGAAAACAGGTTTGGAGGTTGTTACAAATACCAATCTGATGTACTTCAATTCTAGACAAAAGTCAGAATTCGTGACATTAAAAGGAAAATTTTTAGAAAAACTAAATCGAGGTGAGGAGGCTAACCAAATGTATGCTGCAGCAGTACAAATTGATTTAGGGTTGCCAAAGGCATGGGCAGAATGGGGTCGTTACAACGATTTGCTTTTCAATAAGTCACCAGATAATTTGAGTGCAGCATGCAATGCCATTAGTTGCTATCTTCAAGCTGCTGGTACTTACCAAAGTTCTAAAGCTCGTAAGATGCTGGCAAGGGTATTGTGGTTATTAAGTTTGAATGACAGCGCCGGTACTATAGTTAAAGCTTTTGAATCATACAAAGGTGATATACCAGTTTGGCATTGGCTTACCTTTATTCCCCAGCTTTTAAATTCACTTTCTAAAGGGGATACTAAATGCGCACCTGTTGTTCTTAAAAAAATTGCTAAATCCTATCCACAGGCACTATTTTTCACTTTAAGAACTGCTCGTGAAGATATTGCACAGGTAAAACGCACTGAGATGGCAGCATGGAAATCAAATACGACTGATGAAAATAAAAGAAATGAGGATATTTTAAGCATACAATCTAACTTTCTTTCTACCAATCAAAGCACGAATGCTCCAGCAACAAATAAAGAAGATGGACTTTCTAAAAAAGTTTGGGAATATATTGATGAAATTATGTCAATTTTAAAAACTGCTTATCCTCTATTGGCTTTGACTATGGAAACTTTAGTTGATCAAATTCAAGCGAAGTTTAAATGTAAGAATGATGGAGATGCTTTCAGGCTAGTGGTAGCCTTGCTTAATGATGCTGTACAGCATAGCATTCGTTTGGGGATCGTAACGGATGAAATGAAACTTCCTTCTTCAACCGAATCGAACTTAAGTTTGTTTGCTGATAATATTCTCCCTGACTATTGTAAACAACTATTTAAGGAAGATTTCATTGTCAATTCAAACGGTTTGAAATCATATATTTTCAAACTAAGGAAATGGAGATCATATTTTGAGCGGTTATTATCTAAGGTTCCTAAAAAACAATATTTGGAACAATACAGCTCATTCTTGTGTGAATTTCATCATCAAAAATTTGATGAAATAGAAGTTCCTGGACAATATCTTTTGCACAAGGATAACAACAATAGTTTTTCTTGCATAGAAAGGTTTCTTCCTGAAGTGGAATTGATAGTAGGACATGGCGTTTGCTATAGAAGGTTATCCATTCGAAGCAATGGCGGAACTATACACCCATTTGTCATTCAGTATCCTTCAGCACGAAACAGCCGTAGGGAAGAGCGTTTTATGCAGCTGACCAGATACTTAAATGATGCACTTGCTTTAAATTGTGAGACTCGAAGACGTTGTTTGAAATTTTACATTCCTGCAGTGATTCCGTTGTCATCGCACATCCGGCTGTTAGAAGACCAACCGTCTTCTATTACTCTCCAAAAAATATACGAAATTTATTCAGAAAGAAATAACTTCTCCAGAGATGATCCGAAAGAGTTGTTTACAAACGAGTTATCAAAACATATGATGGAATTAAACTCCCAAATTAGTCAGGAATCTACTGATGCTGAAAAATTAGCTAATCGTAAACAATTGTTTAGTAGGAGAATCGGAATGTTTGAAAATATTCAAAAGCTTTATTCTCCGTCAACGATTTTAAAAGATTATTTCTCAAGTATCTTTACTAATTATTCCGATCTGTGGTTGTTCAGAAAAAATTTTTCATACCAATATGCTTGTTTTTCATTTATTACATACATACTAAGTATAAATAATAGGATACCTGCTAAGCTTGTTTTTTCTAGAGACTCTGGCGGTGTTTGGACAACAGAAGCGCTGCCATCTATGGTTTCTTCTACTCCAGTTTACCATAATGGAGAAATTGTTCCTTTTCGCTTTACCCCCAACATTAAAGAATTTATTGGAAAAACTTGTACTGAAGGTTTACTGGGCCCTTCAATAATGGCTATAGCTCGCGCGCTCTCCAAACCGGATTTCGATTTGGATATGTACTTGGGTATCTTTATTAGAGATGATCTTTTTTGGTGGCTTGCACAGCAAACTAAAGGCGTGCCGGCAGATTTCAGTATGCTCAACAAAGTCAATAGCAATACTGATCTTATAATGCGAAGGGTTGCATCATTAAGTCAGGTTGCTTATGGTAACTTACCAGTCAATCAAACAGCTATTGATTATTTGGCGCAAGCCTCTAGTTCCAAAGTTTTGGCACAGATGGACGTCTTATGGGCTCCTTGGCTGTGAGAGAAATGAAAATGTTTTTAATTTTACAAATAGACATTAAAAATAATTAATGAGACACACTTGATAGTGAATTTTACTGGGAATTTTTTATAAACGTAAACTATTTTGTCGTAAAAAAAATTGACGAATAATGACTATTGAAGTAAATTTAGCACTTTTCAAAGAAAGAATCATTCAAACGGATTTTTATCCAACACATTACTGCTGGTTGAGAACTTTTTAGCCCATTTGTTGTTATTAGTTGATTCTTCTTCCGCTTTTCGTTTAAGGTACAAAGCACTAGACTTGTTTCGCAGAGGATTCATGCAGAAATATAGCTTTCTGCCGTAATCTTGTGCCTTTTTTTTCTCAATCTTAAATTTTTTTGTAGCTTTCAAATTGGCAGAAATCGAAATTATCAAAGGTTGCAGTTCTGGAATTTTTTTTGCTTCTATATATTGTAAACAAATAGTTGGATTCGTATGATAAATAGCACCCAAAGCAATTATGCTGGGTGAATGTAAGAAATAGATGTCAGAATGCAATGTCTCAATTAGGAATTTTTTGGAAAGGTCATGACATTCGTAAAACTTTTCGACAGCAACTTTCGGAAGCACTGTTTGACAATCTAAAAGGAAGCCTTGTAAAGGACGAAATGGAAGCCAGACGTAAAGGTCCCATTTTAATGATTGACAAACGTTAAATTCGTATTCAAGAACTTCTTCGGGAGTCGTCTTGGGCATGTTTTTACAGAATTGTTCAATAGAGATATAATGATCGTTGCACTTGGTAGCTAAAAATAAAGAAGTAAACCTAATGTAAGAAAAACAATGTTAGCTTAATGGACTCGGCGACTTAAACATACGAAATAATTTTTGGACTATACTCCATGACAGAGTTAATTAGATAAAAGCGTTTAAAAAAAAGAATGGCCGTGGACTAAAATTTTGTGAGTAAAGTCGGAATGTTTATATTGAGTACAGTTTCCAAGTAATTGAAGGAAATCCGACCATGTCTAAACATACGCGAATATGAGTTGGTAAGGAAAGAGCGGAAGAAAGTGCGTTCAACTGGAAACTATAATAATTTACAAGTTCAAGTTCTTCTTCAACGGTAAGAGTTGGAGGCAAAACTTCTAAGGATGCTTCCTTGTTTTGTAAAGACAACTCTTCCAGCATTCGCTCACGTACAATATTCGTAAATTTTTCATTTACTTTAGCACGTGTTTTTGAAAGGTCTTCTTCCGTAAAAATCCAATCTCTGTAATGCGTGGAATCACGAAATTTATCGGCAGACATGTGAATAATGTAAGTAGAATTTACAGCACTCTATCAATTGAGGGTTATGCAAAAATTTAAATACTTCTCTATAAAGCCAGTAAAATAATAATATTTTTGAAATTTGGATACTTCTCTGCTATGAAAAACCCAAATCGCTCGTTCGCTGAGACTTTGTCGAGGACATCAGATACCCTGGATGTGGAGAAGAGAGTTTTTGCAATTAATGTGCGATGTGCAAAAAGAAAGCAGCACTATAAAGTTATATTAATTTAATGAAGAGTTTATTACATAAACTAAAATTTACTAATAAATAAAATATTGTTGAGTTGAAAAAAGTCTTGCATTCATGTTTCAATCAATTTGTATCAGCATAACATTTCACTGAAACGAAGCTGAAAAAAACAATAGTTATATAGGATTATGCTTTTTTATATTCCATTGAGGCATATCATTTAAAGCCAAAAAATTACCTGACAACGTTCAGTTACATATTTGAGTGAATTGCAAATGAACAAGAATTGGTAGTTAAATAAGGAAATGAAACAACATATTATTAATTAAATTTAATTGGAAGTCAATCTTTGAAATGAAACACGCTTTCTGTGCAAAAAACAGAAGTAATATTATAATCATACACAGGCAGCGGCGTATTAAGATTGTAGGCACCTTGGCACGAGATCGAGCATTCATACCCTTTAGTAGAATAAACACAAACATTAATTTCATGGACAATGTAGTCTCGCGGCAATTTCGTCTTAAAAATAATAATTGGAAATTATAAATAAATCCGAAAATTTCTCATCTCCTCACTCTTTCCCCAGTTCTCTTAATCTATTTTCGTAATATGATGAACATGTAGTAAATATTGCTATATAAACTATATAAACAATACAACGTAAACCTGGTAAAATGTACAGGAGACCGAGATATTAAATAGTGTCTGTAGCAAAGTTGCAACCAAACTGAGGTCGGAATTGAGTTCTAAAAAGCTGAAAAGGAAAATATAAATATAAAATGAGCCAGAATATGCTCCGAGATTTAGAAAGAATCTATTATAAGTTTCTGTTTGTTCAAAGATTCTTCGCAAATAAATATCCACAAGTAAGTATCATCCTTTTTTAAGTCAATAAGGATTTAGGTTATCTCTAATTAAATCTTTTCTCTACTGTCATAAAAAAATGGATAAAAACTTATGTATATATTAAACATCGCCTAAATACGTAAAAGAGGATAGTGATGTCGATATTATTCGATAGATTCTGATACGGGGATCTAATATTCTTACAGTATTTGCTTAAGTCTCGAAGTAGGTTCACAGCGATTTCGAAACATACCCACACCACCGTATTCAAATAGACATTGTTTTTTTTTAGTGGAATTCTTGTAAGTGTACTTTATTGATTTGCTCACTAATAAGTAGAATTTTTTTTTGATTCGTCGCCGATATCGATTTATTTTTTCAATACATTCCTATTCCTCGTATCCAGCTTAAAGTGTTTTCTAATTATTAGATCAAAATGGCTGAACTCCACCTTTCTTTTCCAGCTTATTCTCTTTGTTGGATTAATAACCATCAAATGGCGGTTGGTGGTGGAGGAGGAACTACAAAATCTGGTGTTAAAAACAAATTGGTATGTCAATTCGTGACTGTAAGTGAAGGATTACTTCATTATCTATCTATTTTACAGCATTATAAACTTTTTAGTATCCGGATTGTTAGCTAAAAAGATTATGTTTTACAATTGGACTATAGGCGCTAATTAGTTTGTCGAATTTAGAAGTTATTATCATATGAAGACTATGAACCTGAAGTTGGTGAAGGTCATACAAAATTTATAGAACATGGAGAAATCGAACTTAAGCATTCGGATGATGCCGTTATGTCGTTGGGTTATTTTAAAAATGTATGCAATATTTTTTTATTGCATAGCTAACGAAATTAAATTGTAGGAATTAATAGCCGGTATTAATAACACCATTGACGGAAAGTTAATTGACCATTTACGTTTATATGGAAGAAAGGATAAACTATTTGAGGAAAAGAACGCTCTCAGGTTAACCGATTTTGACAATGATGAACAATATCAAAGGTTATGTTTATTTGAGCCATTACACGATGCAATTTGTATATCTTGCACTAATAAAAGTTTTTTTATCATCTCCAAAAATGATCACAAAGTTTTGTTTGAAAAACATGGTTCAGATGTGTATGACGTTTCATCTACTGAAGACAAGGTAAGCCACAGCCTTTACTAAATTTTATTTATTAAATCCTTACCATTCTTTTGTAGCTTGCAATTGCAGTTGATGATCGCGTCGAAATTTATGATTGGAACACTTTTGAATTGGTGCAAGTACTTTACATGCCGGTAGAGCGAGCCACAGTACGAGGTGTTTCGTTTTTACCCAACCAATCCATAGTAGCTGCTTATAACTATATTAAAGATTCCAAAAGGTTTGCTTCATTGGTTCGATTTGATTACAGTTCAAAGAATCAACTTTGGAGATTTGGCATGATCCGAGATTTAAAAAATGCAAAGGGCGTCACCTGCTTTTGCTGTGATAAGGAGAATGGAATGATCATAGTTGCTGGAGCAGATTGCAGCATTCGTTTCATGTCTTTAGACTTAACGGTATGTGTTTACTTAAATATTTTTATTGCGATTTTGCCTTCTAATATGCATGCTAGAAATTGTCTCAAGTTTATAAGCATAGCCTTCCAGTAACTGATATGCAGTTATCCCCTGATTCTGAAGCACTAGTTAGTGTTTCTGCTGATGGCTTGCTTTGTCTTCAGTTTGTAGGAAAATTCAAAAATTTGAGCGCTGTCAAACTTGAGGATGCCGGAGTCATACTTCGATTGTCTCTTATGTTCCCTTTTGTTTTGGCGATCCTGTACTTTTACTTACAACTTCTTTTCCCAGATGAGAAGTTAGACGCAATTCATCGATTCTTTTCCTTTATTCTTCACATTTTTTCGAAATACACGATTAGAAACTATGACCTTTAAAAAAAGTAAAACCAGCTCACGTTTTATGGTTTCCTATAAAGATTTGGCTGGCACGTAACTAGCTTATTGTTTCCTGCAACTTTGCAGACTTTTAGAGTTCTTTTGTTTGGATAGAAGATTTATGTTTTGGGTGGTTTCATTTACCACAGTCATCAATGACGATATGAGGAAATAAAGAAATTCTACATAACTAATCATGAGTATGCCAATTTCGATCTGTACAATGACTATGCAACATTATAAAGTCTGTAGGGCATTTATGAAATTTTGCGTTGGACGACCTTAGAATACAAAATGTATGTGTCTTTTAAGTCATAAACATGTTTTAGGGCCAGCGGCAGTGACAGTAGTGAGGATTTTGAAGTCTTTTAAAACCAAGGAAATTGTATTCATAACGGTCAGTGATTAGCATATGAAATTCGTTAAGCCATTATGGTTATCAGATATCTGGGAGATCAAACAAGAACCAAAAAGTAAAGGCTTAGGCGAAATCAAAAATATACCTATTCAAAAATATTTTTTGTAATTGATTGAACAGATTGAGCGAAACGATTCACGATATTCGAGAAAAAGCGAAATTTGCAACGTTTGCCTTTGTGTGCTCTCAAGACTTTGAGAACATCACCTCAGATCAAAAGAGAACGGCTAGTAAGTAGAAATTAAAAGTAATCAAAGCACAATCCTCTATCTTTCAGGAAAAAGAAAATCCTCATCGATTGCAATCTCTTCTTTCGAGTATAGATTTCTATAACTCAGTACACTCAACTAGTTTGAAAACAGTGAGCCAGTGCGTAGTACGATAAAATTGAAAACCCTAAAGGAGAAGACAACATTACGCCAAGGGCAACGAAAGAAAAAAGAATTTCATAACTATGAATGAAAGAGCTCTTCGACTGCTTCTAATCAATCGTTTCACATATTTAATGACTTTTCGAGTACCGTTGATGACACACTACGGCAGTTACGAAGGTAGCCACATAACTTGTCTTATCATTCATACCGACGATAACGGTAGCGCACTACAAGGTGTGGGGCATTCTTCGGTTCAGAAATTACAATAGAAGAGGCGAGGCTTATAAGGTCAAACGAGAATTACGCGATGCTTAATTTTGGAGGGAGAATTTTGGTTGGAGCATGATATCAGGTAGCCGCAGTTTTTAAAGCCGAACCGAGTGTTGGTGCAACGTGGGGTTATTTTTAAGGTAATGAGAAGCGAAAAAAAGGTCGAAAGGACAAAGGACGTGAGGCATCGCACTTAAAAATTGGTATAATAGCACACTTCAATAATTAAAATCGTTTGACTCTTTCAGGATTTGTATTGCAATAGAGAGCAAGAAAAATCATAGGGGGCGTGCGAACGTTTTTTTTTTGTGATAAACAATTTCACTTGTACTGCAAGAGTGTCGGAGCGAAGAAGATTACAGTAACTAAAAAGGGGGAGGGAGGTTTTCAAGAGACATAATGTGAATGAACAGGTGTTTATGTGTACCTTTGGACATGCAAGTGCATCTTTGGACTATGAGCTTTCTAGACACACAAACGTCTAGGACTTTGCAGCACCTGACTCGGGATGATTGAGATATAGCGACTTTCTTAAATGTATTTACCGGGTTTTAAGAATGAAAAGAAGGAGAAATTTTGGTAATGCTGAAAGAAGGTATTGGAGAGATGCTATGAGGAGTGTTTACTAAGCAAAGCATTTTTCTTCTAATTCCATCCACATTTCTTTGTATACCTATAAAAAAATGAAGTTCTTATTTGTTTCCTATTCAATTACTCGTTGAAAGTGTAATAAAATCTGCGCACAACGAAGCATGTAATGGCAGTAAACAATACCCAGGGATGAGGAGGAGAGAGAAAGAAAGACGAACCAGTAGGAGGAAGTTAAGAAAAAAAAGATAAAGAAGAACAAAAAAAAAATTATTAAATCCAAATGAATTCCATGACAATTCCAAAAATTGATAAATGTCAAACGCCAACAATTTTTTCTTTTCCTTGCATTTCTCTCACAATTCTCTTCTTCTTCTCTATAACGTCCGTCCGCCTTTGTCGCAAAGTGTGTCTCCCACTATAATCATTGAAATCCACAATTCGTCGTTATACCATTATATGTCATGGTCATCTGCCACGCTTTTCCCGGCCGTCTTCGCCGTGCTTCTTTCTGTTACTTTTATGTAATCAACGCCGTTACATGTGTACCACTCCACTCCCCCGGTCTTCGCCTCCTAATTGGACCTTGTTTGCTACCTAAAATTGAAGTTTATTTAAAGTAAAGTTGGGATTGGTGGGTACAAGATACATGACATCTTTTTGTATCGCTTATATGACATCACGGACAAGTCGTCTTTGAGAAACATTGTCCGGGACTAGGTAACGAAAATTGCGCCATTTCTCACTGATGTGAGCAATCCTCCGGTTCATCATAAAAAGTAAACAGGTCGCTGCAAAATGCTCTTTTCCACTTGTATTTTCGGTTTTTTCCTTTCCCAACCACTCTGTCTGTTTCATAGCTGAACGGAGTCGTAAAAGTTCTTACACCGCTTTACTGACTTACATGGAAACCCGAGAGCAATTTTCCTCGTGCGTCTTGAACTTGGTGAAAAAGGAAATTTTTCCAAATAAAAAAACACAACATTCCCTTTAGAAACCCCGAATTTTAGACATTTCTTTTACTTTCTAACGATACTCTTCATTTTCTCTTCAAAAGACAATCAATTTTGATAGAGACTTGTCAGCTGTTCATAAAAAAAATTTTTCCTCCAAAAGTGAACACTTGAAGCAACAATCCACAAACACAAACCAGGTTTGCTGTAAATTGTTGTTGTTATCTGTATTTTTTTAATTTTCCCCGAAACGACTTAGTTTTGACGTGTTTACTATTGAATTATTCGAGTTTGGAAACGTCTTGTACTCGACTATTTATTTCTAAACCGATTTATGTTTGAATTTGATTTGATTTTGCTACTTCCGAAGCTTTTCAAATCTCATTTCACGCCACATCAATCATTTAATTCATTTTAAAGACTTTGTTTTTATTTTTGTGTTTTTGTTTTTTTTTGTGTTTTTAGTCTTCATACCATCTTAATTTCTTCATTTTTATTCCTAAAAAGACCATTCTCAACGCGTTTTTTGTGTCCATCTGTCTCTCTTTCTTCCGCATAAAAAATGTCTTTTATCAAGAAAATCAAACACTACTTTGCGGATCCTGCTGATTTACCTCAGGATGAGGCTCCCGACAGTGTGCCTGGTCTTGTTCCACCACCATCTAATTTCGTCCCTGTTTATCCCGAACCAACTTACTCAGATACCGTCAGCAAAAAGGGCACTATTGTCCGTGTCGTCCGTCATACTGCTTCCAAATTAACCAAGCATGGTGATTCTTCTCAATCTCTATCCACCCTTCCTAATAACGACATCTCCGTAGGTGAGTATGTAGAGCCGCTCCCTAGTGTTCCTGGTTGGTTAAAACAAAATATTTTTAGTCATTTTGGAACACGTTTGCTTCATTACCTACGATCTCTATTTCCCATTATGAATTGGTTACCCCGATACAACTGGAATTGGCTTGTCTATGACTTTATCGCCGGTATCACTGTCGGTTGTGTTGTCGTACCTCAAGGTATGTCTTACGCCAAAGTCGCTACATTGCCTGCGCAATACGGGTTGTATTCCTCCTTTGTCGGTGTTGCTATCTATTGTATTTTTGCTACTTCCAAGGATGTCTCGATTGGTCCAGTGGCTGTCATGAGTTTAGTTACCAGCAAAGTCATTGCTAATGTACAGGCAAAGGATCCTAACTATGATGCTGCTCAAATTGGTACCACACTAGCATTGCTAGCAGGTGCCATTACTTGCGGTTTAGGTCTTTTACGACTTGGTTTTATCATTGAGTTCATTCCTGTTCCCGCTGTTGCTGGCTTTACCACCGGATCGGCCCTTAATATTATGGCTGGTCAGGTTTCTAGTTTGATGGGTTATAAAAGTCGTGTCCATACTAATGCTGCAACCTACCGTGTCATCATTCAGACATTACAAAATCTTCCTCACACAAAGGTAGACGCTGCCTTTGGGCTAGTAAGTCTCTTTATTCTTTATCTTGTACGATATACATGCCAGCATCTAATTAAGAGGTATACTAAATTTCAACGTGTTTTCTTCCTCACCAATGTGCTTCGTAGTGCCGTCATCATTATTGTCGGCACGGCTATTTCTTATGGTGTTTGCAAACATAGACGAGAGAATCCTCCAATTTCCATTTTAGGCACAGTTCCTAGCGGCTTTCGTGATATGGGTGTCCCCGTAATTTCTCGCAAATTGTGTGCCGACCTCGCTAGCGAACTTCCTGTCTCTGTCATCGTTCTTTTGCTCGAACATATTTCTATTGCTAAATCTTTTGGTCGTGTTAACGACTATAAAGTTATTCCTGATCAAGAGTTAATCGCTATGGGTGCAACTAATTTGATTGGTGTGTTTTTTCACGCCTATCCCGCTACTGGTTCTTTCTCCCGATCTGCCATTAACGCTAAATCTGGTGTTCGCACCCCTCTTGGAGGAATTTTCACTGCTGGTGTGGTAGTCCTTGCATTATACTGTTTAACCGGTGCCTTTTATTATATTCCAAATGCCGTTTTATCCGCCGTCATCATCCATTCTGTTTTTGATCTCATCATTCCTTGGCGACAAACTCTCCTTTTTTGGCGTATGCAACCTCTTGAGGCATTAATTTTCATTTGTGCCGTCTTTGTATCTGTTTTCTCTTCCATTGAGAACGGTATTTACACTGCTGTTTGTCTTTCTGCCGCATTGCTTTTGTTTCGTATTGCCAAGCCTTCTGGTTCCTTTTTAGGTATTCTAAAAATTGCGAACAAGTTCGACGATGATGAAAACAGCATTGATGTCGTTCGTGATATTTACGTTCCTTTAAATCAAAAGGGCATGAACCCAAATTTGACCGTCCGAGATCCTCCTGCTGGCGTTTTAATCTTCCGTTTGCAAGAAAGCTTCACATATCCCAACGCTGGCCACGTTAATTCCATGCTGACTTCAAAAGCCAAGACCGTTACTCGTCGTGGTAATGCTAATATATATAAAAAAGCCAGTGATCGACCTTGGAATGACCCTGCTCCTCGTAAGAAGAAAAATGCACCTGAAGTCGAAGATACACGGCCATTACTTCGTGCCATTATTTTAGATTTCAGTGCTGTCAATCATATTGATACTACTGGTGTTCAAGCTCTCGTTGATACTCGTAAAGAGCTTGAAATTTATGCCGGAGATGAAGTAGAATTTCATTTCACAGATATTAATAATGATTGGATTAAGAGAACTCTTGTGGCGGCTGGCTTTGGCAAGGCAAGAGACGCTACAAAATACACTTCTCGATCGATTGAAGTTGGCAGTGCTGCACCACTTCGTGACATTGAAACGCCAATGGCGCCTGGTAACTCTCGAATAGTCATGCCTAGTTCGGTTCGTGTTAGGCCATTTGACGAGGAAGAAGCCATTGAAAGTAGCATTCCGGCAATTGTTTCAGAAGATGGCGCAGATTCCGATACTATATCTGTTTCAGATGATAAAGATAAAAAGGTTGAAGGTCATCGTCCTAGTCAAGATCCTACGTTTTCCCACCATGAGTATTACCCTGTTATATCTACGACATACCCATTTTTCCATGTGGATGTGACTAGCGCTGTCGTAGATATCCAATATCGTCATGTGTTGGATGTGAATTATAAGCCCAAAATTGTCACGAATGAAGTTGAAAATGAAAATATCGAGCACTCAGACGGTGCCGCATAGTTAATTCTAGATGGTTAAGTTAACTATAAAAAAAAGAAAGTTTATACTTTCAAACATATTTATTTATTTATTTTGCATATTAAAAATCTGTTGTCTCCGATTTTCAGCTATTTGGTTATGCCTTTTAACGAGTCTCTTCTAAAGTCCTGGAAGGCTTTTAAGTTACTGTTTTACTTACTCTATGTCGCCGTAAAGTTCTGTTCTGTTATGTTTTAATTCATTTTCTTATATCGTATAACCGTTATCCTATTTGTAGCTCATCTTATTAATTGTACTGTAACGTTTGATGATCGTAAGTTAGTTTTATGCCACAACGACACTATAAAAGGAATTCTCAATTTACAAGTGGGAAGTGCACACTCTCAACCAGAGGAACGAAAAAAAATCGTATATTGACTATGTCAAAATAAACCAACTGGGTACATATAATGAGTCATAAAAGGCAGCAAACATCGCGTCGCAATGTTGCAAGGCTTATGTACATACAAATTCGTTAACTACGATAGGAATTCATGGCATTGGAACACAATCAATAATTGTAAATCCGGCAATCATAAAAACCTGGACCAAATGATCTGAAGCAATTCAGCCTCTTTTTAAAGTAGGGCATCATTCAAAAATTGCTCTTGTTCAGCCAAATGCTGCTGCTTGTTTCCAGCAGCGACACTTGCAGATGGCGGACGTCCAGCATAGCGAACTGGCAAATCACGTCCAAGGTGCTTCAAAATTGTATAAATACGTGGTTCCATGTAAGTCCAAGCACCTGCATTCAGGGGCTCTTCTTGGCACCAAATAATTTCCTTCAAATTAGGATACTGCGAAATATTGGCTGCCATCTGTTTCCAGCCAAAAGGATGCAATTGCTCAACACGAGTAATAGCAATGTTATCAATTTTGTTTTCTTCACGAGCTTTAGAGAGGGCGACCCAAACTTGGCCGGAGCAGATAATCAGCTTTTCAATCTTTTCAGGTGGTAAAATAGATTTTCCATGCTCCTCCTCTTCAAGAATCAGCTTAAATCCATGCTTTTCGTCAAACTCATCGATAGTGGAACGGGCAGCAGGGTGACGAAGTAATGATTTTGAGAAAAAGATAACTAATGGTTTACGGAATTGCCGGTGAATGTTACGCCTAAGAGCATGGAAATACTGCGATGGCTTAGTAACATAAATGGCTTGAATATTACAATCTTGATGTTGACGTTGCAACTTCTCTTCGGAAGGGAACTCTCGAGGGTCTTCATTACATAATTGTAAATATCTTTCCATACGAGCAGAAGAGTGCTCAGGACCTTGACCATCATAACCATGTGGTAAAGAAAGTACGATACCGGTACGTTGAAGCCACTTAGTTTCACCAGCTGCAATAAATTGATCTATGATACATTGAGCATTGTTAGCAAAATCACCAAATTGAGCTTCCCAGACGACAAGAGCATTAGGTGATGACAAAGAGTAACCATACTCAAAACCTAAAACACCATATTCAGACAGAGAAGAGTTACGAATAACAAAGCTTGCTTGATTAGGGCTTAGATGATTCAATGGAATGTAAACGTTTTCGGAACTCTGATCGTGTAAAACAGCGTGTCTTTGGGAAAATGTGCCACGTTCGACATCTTGACCGCTCACACGAACGTGATGACCTTCTTCTAAAAGAGTACCAAAGGCCAATGCCTCGGCGGTTGGCATATCGATACCTTCACCTGAGCTAATTGACTTGTTACGATTGTTCAAGATCCTTTTAAGATTTCTGTGGGCATCAAAACCTTCCGGAAGAGTATACAATGCCTTGCCAATTTGCTTCAATGTATCGATGTTTACACCAGTAGGATAAGAAGGAAGGATTTTAGTCATTAAATCTTTAGGAGATGCAAAACCAACCCAAGGATTGGATAACCATTCCCTATGGTCAGACTTGTAGTTTTTGCTGCTCTCGAAAGAGCTCTCGAGAATGTCCCAGACTCTCTTCTCTTGTGCGTCAACTTCTGCTTTTGAAACCGTCTTTTCTTGTAAAAGTTGTTGTGTGTATATTTTAAACGTAGGGGGATGCTTGGCAATAGCCTTATACATTCTTGGTTGCGTGAAAGAAGGCTGATCGGTTTCATTGTGACCATGTCGACGGTAACAAACAATATCAACAACAACATCCGTTTTGAAAGCTTTACGCCAATCTGCTGCAAGTTGGCAGATGAAAGTGACGGCCTCTACATCATCTCCATTGACATGGAAAATAGGAGCCTCCATAGACTTGGCAATGTCCGTACAGTAGGGGGTAGAGCGAGCAAAACGAGGATCAGTAGTAAATCCAATTTGATTATTAATGACAATGTGAACAGTACCACCAGTGCTGTAGCCAGGTAAAGCATGTAAACCAAATGTTTCATATACAACACCCTGAGCAGCAAAAGCCGCATCACCATGAATCAAAATACCCATAGACTGTTCGTGACTAGCCTCATCACTAGTATAATGTTGGATAGCACGAACTTTACCAAGTACCACAGGATCCTCGGCTTCCAAATGTGAAGGATTAGCTACAAGAGACAGGCTAACACGTTTACCAGATGGTGTGGGACGTTGATAATTCATACCTAGATGGTACTTTACGTCACCAGATCCCTCATCGTCAGGATCCTGGGTACCACGAAATTCTGAGAAGATAGCTTGAGCAGGCTTACGAACAATATTGTGAAGAAGATTCAGACGACCTCGATGAGCCATGCCAATAACAATGTTACTAATACCCTCATCAACAGAACGATCAATAAGCGCTTTCATACCGGGAACCATGGCTTCACACCCTTCGAGGCCAAAGCGCTTATCGTTAGGAAACTTGGTGAACAGGAAACGTTCAAAACTATCAGCCCAACTCAGACGATCAAAAATCATAATTTTTTGATCATGAGAGTATCTGAAAGGAGTGGGAGTCTCTAAGTGAGACAGTATCCAATTGGAGCGCTTACGTGAGGAAATATGAGTGAACTCAACGGCAAAGCTTCCGCAATAAATTTTTTCGCAAGTTTCCACAATCTCACGTAAAGTCATGGTTTTCCGGCCAGCTTCACGAAAGTTAGGCAAAATACCAGGACCCAGATGAATTGTGCGATTAAGGTCAGATTCCGTAAAACCATAATGTTCAAGTGTTAATTCGGAAGGACGGTTGTGGTTAACGTTGATGCCAAGCGGATCGAGCTTGGCCAAATGATGACCACGGGATTGATAGGCACGAACCAAGAGCTGAACTTTCATGTAAATACCAACATCGATATCAGCATAGTTATTACCATTAATGAGAGAAGAGTCCAAAGCAGTATAAGAATCAGCATAGTCCAGCAAAGGTGGAGCCTGAAAAGCTTTGGAAGGGGAAACTCCACGTTCCTGAACGTTTTTGAAATATGCTTGCCAAGATGCATGTACACTGTTAGGATCTTTTTTCCATGCATCATACATTTCATCTACGTAATCGGCGGCGCCTCCAGTCAAAAAATCATCAGTAGGTTGAGTAGCAAAGGTACGATTTTGTTGAAGAGAAGAAAGACACGTCAATCTGTTGAGACGGTAGGCAGTTACGGCGCTACGACGTAAAGCCCTTGCTTTAGCTGAAGAGGGTATGAAACGAAGCATATCAGAAACAATTAAAAAAACCCAAATAAACGTGTGAAATAATAAATTATGGAACAACTTATTCAGTAATGCAAAAGTAACAACTTGTTCCTACTTAAGTCGCAATAAAATGTAAAAGCTTAACTTGCAATTCGACAGTTAAAACTGAAAATAAAGAAAACAATGCAAGTAACCAACCGACGACTGAGAAAGTAAATGCAAACGAACCAGATAGATAAAGTAAAGAGAAAAAAAAGTTGAAAGTTTTAACTTATCAAACACAAGTAAAATGTAAAGAAAGAAAAACTAAGCAACTACAAGGTTTGAACAAAGTTCAACGAATATAAAAAGGGAATGAAGGTAAGAAAAAAGCGGGAAAAAATTTAAGCTTTTCAAAAAGTGATGGGTGTTTTACCAAGTGCTTAAGATAAACACTAATATTATAACAATGGCAAAGAGAGATTAAGGAAGAGGAAATCGAGATGTACAAAACGAAAGCTATAGAACGAGTAAGTGGCTCGTAAAAGCATTCAAATGCAAGCTCAGGCTGTTTCTTTTAATCAATTCTTTCAATTTTTGTCTTTTTTTAAAAAAAAAACAAAAAAAAAGAAAATCGGAAAAGCAAGATAGCTAAAGCTTATGGGCTAAAGGAAACGGTTAATAAAGGGTTAATTAAACAATTAGAATAGTGAAAGAGTTCATTGAAAAAGTAGTATAATTGAAGGGAGAAGGTGCTAAGGAGAATATGTATACTCCAAAGGATGTAAGTAGGAACAAATCGGAATGCATGAATTTAACAGAGTGACGTGTGAGTGTTCAACCGGGCTTGGAAAGTAAAAATGAAAAGGAAGGTAATAATGTAGGTAGAGACCGCAAAAAATGGTATATCAGACAAGATAAAGTATAAAATAGAATAACTATTCGATACAGAACACAACGCTACAGGAATCACGGTACAATTGCAATCAGGATTGCTTTATCGTACTTTTGGGGTATAAGGAAGGAAAGTTGCAGTGCATAGCACAGCGAAAGTGACACCATCCAAATTTCACGTAAATGTCAAATAAAGAGAGCGAATGAACAAGGCGAAGCACAAGAAAAGGAGAGCAAACAACTATGAAAACATCGTATTTGGTTTTTACAAAATACGTGAAACAATATAATGTCTGAACTTTGGTTGATACATCACAAAAATAGACGCAAAGATGAACGGAAGTAGCTACATATGACCAACATTATTACACAACAACGACACTTCGAGTTGAACCCAATGCCTTGGAAAAGAGAGAGAAAAAATCTCCTGATCCTTACACACTAAACTCTTCAAGAAAGATTTAACCAAACTATCATCTACAGATAAGTTCGCGTCTTTCCAAAATGTGCTCAGGCAAACCGCAACAACGATCGCCTTCAAAGAAACTCAATCCCCTTCAACTGTATACTTATCAAATGAATCTGAGATAAATGGCAAACATCGAAACACCTCTTCATCAGGTTCGGTGCTTGCGCATACAAGTATTCGTGTCAAAATACATACCTGTGCATAGATCTCCAAATTTTCGCCTTTTTTTTGCTGAGGTCCTACAATCAATCGACCCAATCAAATATATTGACGGATCTGATGTTTTTTTAATGTTTTTATAAAAGGAATAAGCAAATCCTATGAATCCGTACGTGTAAAAGAGGTTGTTTGTTTGTTCCAAGTTGTGCAAGACCAGTAAAACTCAAGAACGTTTGGTGGTGGGGATTTGCGCGGTGCGTTAACGCATATTTTCTACATTATGTCTCACTTCAATAAACAGTGGCTCGGAAATTCACCGTAACGATAAAACAGTGAAAGTATTTACCGACCCAATCATTCGTTTACTAATGCTAAATTTGATACTATAACTGTTGATAATTGGACGTATTGAACTAAAGCGATTCTGTAGAAGCCAATATCTTGACTCGCTAAAGTTACACGTAGCCAATAAAAGGGGTTACCACCTTCCTCTCAGCGTACATTATTGGTCAATGCAAGAAAAGGTTTCTAAGGATTTAAAAGGCTTCTCCGTGTTGCGTTATTCGACATAACACTTGCAAGTGAATCCTTATTTATAAAAGAGATGGATAAGGAAAGACAACGTATCCATCACCGGTAATTGTATGACAAGCAGAAGCTATATATCAAAGGAATTGTACATTCGTTCTCAGCTATTTCTCACTAGCCAGATGTTACTATTCTTCACTTGTCTTGCACGCTTCCCAAACCATTTCGACCGCCCGAAAACAATCAATACCAATTAATACTTACGACATCATTGAGAAGAAATGTTATAAATAGACCTTAGCTAAACTGAAGGAACATATACTCTCAATTGCAAAAATGGTTACTAAAACCGATGTATTACGGTTAGTTGTATTACAAAAATTTATTTAAAATGTATGTTAGTATGTCATCAATTATTCATGCTTCTTGTCCTTGATTATTGTTATATATCTTTTGAGCGCACATCAAATAAATTAAACGGATTGGTAATTACAAAACAGACATGCTGAGTTTGTGTAAAAATCATCGCTAATTCTAGGTGGTATATTTAATCTATCCTATAGAAGAAATTACCTTTACTCGTTAGTAATGTCTCGTACCATTGACACAGTCTAATACATTAGCAATTAAAAAAGACTGTGGCATGGCCTGTAAAAAATACGCATCTAGCTCTTATTTTGGATAAAAATAAATAAATATGTGACTTACTGAAAAAATTGTACCAGGGTCAGATGAAACGTTGAAAATTATTCGCTTATAGCCCTGATCACTAATGGCATGTAATCCAAAACTAGTGGATAGTGAAACAATCTTCTATTTTAACTATAACCAGATAATATTAAATTTAAAAAAAGTATCCGTAATCCATAAATCACTTGTTACTGTTGTGTAGAGCCTGAAATTGCAACAAGACCGGGCTTGGCAGCATGTATGCATACTTGGGTTATTCCGTCTAAGTTTCAGCAGTTCTTCCTTAATATAGTAGTAATCTTTTTGTCTCAAATCCCATATTTCTTCTAGCTCAGCCCCAATGGTAGGTATTCTTCAAAAACATTTGTATGCAGCTAGTTATTCCCTATTTCGCTTGTAAGCATATGAAACAATCCCAGTAGCCTCGGCTAAAAATAACCTTAAACTTTTTTTTATTGCCAAAGCAGCTTTTTGAACGATGAAAGAAATGAAGCTTCGAAAAAAATGCAGTGCACTTACAATTTTAGTTAACTAAAACTAAAAATAAATGGTAGATGTTTCCAATCCATGAACGGTGTTATGAACCTGTATCAATTCCTAATTAATCGTTAGCGTATGGTTTCATAAACGATTAATCACGAATGTTTAGATCAAATTTGAGTAAGCTTTTGAACAATTAGGCTGCAATCTAAACGGTTACATAAAAAATTTGAGGGTCTCTTGAATTACTGAGACAAAAAAAAAAATCGGGCTGTTGTGGGAATCGAACCCACGACCACCATCACCCTAAGATGGTATCATACCACTAGACCAAACGGCCACAATTGTCATTTATAAACGTTTAACATATTTACAGTTCTTTCACATAAAAGTTGTGATCATTCGAATATTAAAGTTATTTTTCTTCTTCTCAAGTCAATGAATCTTCTTATAAAAGACGAAGTAAATTTGATTGAAAATGAGTCATACAGCTTACTTTTAAATTGAATCATGGTCATATTGGGAATAAAGGCTTTTATAATCCACCGTTTAAACCCGTTGAACGCTTTAAGATTACTTTCACAATTTTTTTTGGGAAACTTGTTAACAAATTCATTGTAATACTAGTTAAGTTTCAACGAAGTTTTAGATTTCTGTTAATTCAACTTCAAAAATTTATATAGTGGTATAATGGTATATATCGCAACAAGGAATGCAGAACTTTCATACCGATATTTTACTTGCGCCAGTAGGGCTGCTTACCTCTCTCTGAGCGGTCTGAGTGGAACGCCTTTACCAATATTGAAGTTGAAATATTTCAAACATTCAAAAACGTAGCATCTACACTATTTGATTTTCATATTTTGTTAATACTTAATGAATTAATTATACAGTTTGGTCGTCTTTGCCAATTTCTTAGGATTACAAAATTTAAACCCGCATACTTGATTTCCATTGCAGTTTTTTATACCCATTCCCTAACTATTACCTCAATTTAACAAATGAGTTTTCAACAGCGCTTCGCCAGAGCGTTGGACGTGGGCTACAAGAATTTTTTGTCAAAAGATGCGGTCAGGAATATCTTTGCTTATGACAACCACTTACGAGGCCTAGTACAAAAAGAATGTAAAATTCATCAAACTCCGTATCGTGTGCCTTCAGATTTAATGGTTCAAAGCGCTAGTGACCCAGCCCGCGCTAATTTATTCAATTACTCTAGCCAATTGGTAAATCATGATTTTTTCTTTTCCGGCCTTATTTCTCCAGAACGGCCCTCTGCAGATGCAGATTTAGGAGCTATCAACCTAAAGCCTGGAATTGATGCATCCTTCGGTTCATTTGGTGAGTTGAAGTCTCAAATGGTTGACGTTGGCAATTCAGTTTTTGGTGATGGTTGGCTGTGGTTGGTATATAGTCCAGAAAAATCTTTATTTTCCTTATTATGCACGTACAATGCGTCAAATGCCTTTCTTTGGGGAACAGGATTTCCTAAGTTTCGTACCAATGCAATTGTACCGCTTTTATGCGTTAACCTTTGGCAATATGCGTATCTTGACGACTATGGTTTAAATGGTAAAAAAATGTACATTACAAAATGGTGGGATATGATCAATTGGACGGTCGTCAACAATAGATTCCAAGCTACGCGCATTGAATCCCTTTAGCTAACCCGACTGAATCCTGCACAATTTTCAATCTTTTTCTACTTCTCTCCCCTCCTCTCCCGGCTACGTTTTGTATGCAAGTGATCATGGTGGCTTACTATGGGTTCACTTTATCTGATTGAAAAAACCCATACTATTAACAAATCTTATAAATAAATAAAGTTTTGTAATTACTGTTGGCAAAGAATGAGAATTAGAATGCTAAATGTAATGTTTCCCTCTATATATTATTTAACATTCCAACAATATCTACGGAAAAGTTAATTTAGTTGAACCATCCATTAAATGTATAAACTAGGACACATAGCAATTATCTGATACTTTAGAGGTTTCGGAAGGTCAAACATAGACATTAAACAGTAAATTAAATTTGCGAGCATGTTTTCCACTTAAATTTTAATAATACGACTCCCATACCATATGTTCCATTAATAAGCATTTCGATTATTAGGACCCAATAATGATATTTGCGCAAGAGGGGAATCCTTTTTTCAAGATTAATAAGGAAAGGTTGAATTAAAAGCTGAAAAAAGAAAGCAGGTGAACAGCGTCCAGAAATTGACCAATAGGCAAAGTCATGGAATAATGCTGAAAGGAAAAAACATGAACAACTTGCCAGAAACTTACTTCCAGTGAGGGCAATAGTTGGATCCCAAGCAATCACTCTGAAATAGGGCTTGGTACAAACATGCCAATCTCTGGACCAAAAATCATTAACCGAGGTGGTTTTAGATACATTTCCCATCATTAATGGATACTCTGCAATATCCCAAATTCCCAGAGGAACAAAAATAATGGCGAATAAATAGTACAAGGCATTAATAAACAAATATGAAAAGAATCCAGAGGTTACGCAAAATGCGACTTGAATATACCATGGGTTGGCTGATATAGGAAGCAACATCCAATTGGATAAACGAGTTTTAAAACAATTGACAAAACAAAATGCACCCACATAGACAGCAGTACGTATCCCCAAAGATTTGTAAGTCAGCACTTTTCTACAGTAAGGGGGAACCACGTCGTCAGTCCAACCATACTTGCGCAAAGAAAGTGCATAATCAACAAAGTTCCACCTAGCGTTACGAATGAATGGTCGACGACGCTTAACAGCGCTGATTTGTACAGGATCGTTGCGAGAAGGTACCATATCTCGCCAACTCAAAAAGCAAGTTCGAAGCGACATCATAATGAGAAAGCCATATGCCAAACCAAATGTAGAGACATCCTTATAACCAACATGGTGATAGACAGCACACATGCGATACGCCAGTATAACCGTGATGGAACATAACAAAGTGCAGGCGATTTTCCACCGGCGAAAAAAACAAAAGGTTTCGACAAGGTATGTAGCTAAAGGGAATAGATTGAACAGAAGGATGTTATAAATACCTGTGACTGGAAGTTTGGAAGAAGGATCGAAAGAAAATGGATACATGAAAGTAATTGAATTTTAGATCGTGTTCGTAGATGATCAAACGCCGAAAACTTTATAGTGGAGGAATAGGAAAGGAAGAAAAGCAAAAAAGTAAGAAAGAAAATTCGCAGTTAAAACAAAAGTGAAGAAAAAGAACAGATAGGGTAAGACAATACAAGCAACACTAGACGAGACAAGACAAGACAAGGCGAAACAATAAGAAAAGGCAAACCACACTCTATATAACTATGAGACTTTATTTACAATCAATCAGTCAACCGACAAAAATATGAAAAAAAGACAATAATGATAAAAGAAAATGACAAAATGCTTATTGAAAGAAACAAAGAACAACGATGATGATGATGATGATGATGAAGGCAAAGAAAAAAAAGTGTTATAATATAGTTGTTAACAAAAATAAATCAGACACTGTGGAATTACAAATAAATCAGTAATACTTGCTAATTGCATGAAAAGGAAAATAGCATCCCGTAATCTTCAATTGCCCTTCAATCAATCCACGATTTTTTAAATCTGGAAATTTTCGCACAACAGATTTCAGGTACAAGGTAGTCAACCCAACAAGAAAAAATCGTCTCTTAAGATCGATTTCTGCCTGAAAATACCGGTTTTCTCGACACCTGGATCTGTAAACAAAACCCCCAAGTTAGGGTCGCCAGAAAAAAATGGGGTGGTTAGGAATATTACAAACCACCAACGCAAACGACAAATAGAGAGCAAGAGCCCAACAAATTTTGACCACCGAGGATTTAATATGAAAATCGGTAACCTTCCTTACAGTCCAAATCAATTAAAAAAAATAATAATGTTTGGTAAAAACTCGTCGTAGTAGCACAGTAACTTAATTCACAGGGGTCAGGAATATAAATTGGTCAATGTGTGTACTTTATGTAATTGCGATACAGGAAGAAGGAAAAAAAATTTTCTCACTTATTTAATCACCGTTGTGTTTTCCTTGTGCTGCTTTTTTTTATAATTGGCTTACCTAGAGGAATTAGTAAAAATAGAGATAAATTCGGAAGTCCGAGGTGGCCGAGATATTTATTTATTTCACTTACTTAGCGGACAAAATAAAATCCTTCTCTAGTGCGCACGCGGAAATTAGCTTACCAAGCAAAGTTGATCACTATTTCACCTAGCCGTCCCTTTCCAAAGTCCGAGTCGCAGGGGCAGCTAAAAAGCGCAACGCTGGAACTCTGGATGGTCGGATGATAGAAAAAGTTGTAATTGGAGGCACATTGACTTCGGGTAAAACAGATTCCGAAATGGCGAGAGCAGCACTTTGCCATCCGCCGGCTGCAACTGAATAGCAAGTTCCTGAAAAGTGAATTTGATGTGGAATGGAAACGATGTTGCGTGCGGTGCGTGGATCAGAAACAATGCTGGGATCAGATGTCTGTTCTTGCAAATGAAGAGAACCCAAACCTAAACACCCACAATAACGTAATTCAACACCCCACGACCATATGGAATGATCGCTTGTTAAGTAAAGATGATGATGATCGCCATGCGCCAATTGCTTAATTCCTCGGTTCTGGAGAAAGTCGTGGATAACCGGGTCATCATCGACCTGCTTGGTATTAGCATGACCCATGTAAACAGTATTGCCATCGTCCGATAAACATGTGAAAGTTTCAAAGCTGCCTGCTAAATGCCAACCTTGATGGGGGTCGTGCGAAGCGAACCTCTTCAATTCTCTTCCTAGCGTGTGTTGTGTAGCTTGGTCCAGGTCTAAACGAAACACGGCGCCTTTTTTCTGAGGTGATGCGACAGTATACACTAGGAATCCTGCGCAGTGAACATAATCGTTCAGCACGAATTCCTTCATCGATGCCTCTGGCTGGAAAAGTTGCGCTTCACTTTCTCGTCCAGTGTGCCAGACAAGAAAGCCAATGCCCGGCACATACGCCGAATGCGAGTCCCAACCTGATTTAAAATTAGCAATTCTTCCGCGATAGGCTGATAGCATATTTTGTTCATCTGTCAAGCAAATTCGTGTTTTTAGAGATACTTGATACAAGTGTCCCGTCTCACCGAGTGCAAGACAAAACTCTCGACCAGCATGGATTTTCACAATTGGCTCTAAATCTCTCATCAATTCGGGCCCAACATTGTTTGGTACCCCCGTAACATATAAATTTCCGTTTTCATTTAATAAATACATCCCATAACCTCTAAATTCCGCATAGGGAATAGTTAGTCATTGTAGTGCAGTCAAATAAATTCCTGTATCTATGCGCTTACCCAACTTGAACCTGAATAGTAGAACGAACGTCCTTCCCAGTCAATGCACCAGGACGATCTCGAGGATACTGATTTGTATTGACGACGCGGCCCAAATAGTTTCTTATCTGTTGCCCCCATGAGTAAGCGTATCCTCGGTCTTTCCATACAGCATAGGGTCTTTTGTAATTATCATCAACAACTGGGACTACATTGGTGAGACCTTGGACCCGTGCACAAAATCGATGCCAAATTGTTTTGTCGTCAAAAACATACGAAAGTGACTTGCATGTTTCTGACAAATGAACTATATCTTTATAATCAAGATATGTACTAATTTCTAGCAATATATCGTAAGAAAGCTCCAGGAATGGTGATTTAGCCATAATGAATCTCGCATGGGTAGTAGTATATGAATACCTCTGAATATATACAAGGGAAACGGTGTTGAAATACGTCAAAAGCACATGTTTTCTGCAACTCTTAATAACTAGATACAATTGTATTATTTACAATTAATAAATGATAATAAAGAAAGGTCTATGAAACGAAGGTGTAGTCATTGCACGAATCAATTTCAAAGTCTATCAGCATAACGAAGCAGATTTAAGAGTAAATGATCGGCTTTATAAAAACCAATTGAGTAATTCTTGTCTGTTTTAAAGAAGAAAGCTTCTGAACTGCCCCTTTTTTTTTAAGCATTCATTGCACACCCTTTCCAATGAAGCATTGATCATACCAAAATTGTAAATTAAGGAAAAAGAAAAATAAGAGTATCAAAAATAAAGAAGTAGGGTATATAAAAGACGGCTCCTACTACAGAAAAAAAGACCACGCGCACAAGTAAAATATTGCTTTATAAAAACCAAGCCACAGTAGCTCAGAGTTCTTGACAGCGCCTTGCGATTGAAAAATTCTTGGAAATTCTAAATTAATTTTTGTTTTCCAATAGCTTTTTTTGTTGTTGCTCATCAATACCCAAGAGGTAAAGAGCGTTTTGCAAAGATGGAAGATTGATTTTCGAATCAGCCTAATTAAAAAAAAAAATCGAGTTAGTAAGATCATTAAAAACATAAATTTGTAAAAAAATTTCGAACATACCAATAATTGAACTTTGGGTTTAGCTTTGAACGCAATTCCTAAACCGGATTCGGCCATCATGACCAAATCGTTAGCTCCGTCCCCAACAGCCATCGTTTCGAGCTTATTTAAACCCAACTCTTCCCTCTTTTCACGCAAAATGGAAGCTTTTCGTTGTCCATCTACAATTGCACCTTGAACTTTTCCAGTGAGGAATTTACCATCATCGGAAAATTCAAGTACATTGGCATATGCATAGTCCAAGTCCAGTTGTCCCTTGACATATTCAGCCATTGGAACAAATCCACCACTAGCGACAACAAGAGTCGCACCCATTTGCTTAAGGCAATGACAAAGCTGTTTAGCTCCTGGAGTGAAAGTAATTTTGCCAATGACTTTATTTATGACATCGACGCTCAACCCTTGTAGTAGAGAAACGCGACGACGAAGTGATTCTTGAAAGTCAATTTCCCCATTCATTGCAAGAGATGTAATCGTAGCAACCTCTTTCTGGATGCCTGCTTCTGCCGCGAGCTCGTCAATACACTCTTGTTGAATCAACGTCGAGTCCATGTCAAATACTACAAGCTTCTTTTTAGTGGAAAATGTTGCTTCACTCAAGCAATTACAGTCTACATTCTCAGTAGCAGAAATGCGGTTACAAGCGTCTTTAGCATCTTCAAACGTTCCTTTAAGTTGGCCTGATACTAAAGTCCACTGTTCCCCCAGAGAACGAGTCTTCCCATCTCTAAACAAGGAGGAAATCTGTTCAAGCACATTTGGACGATTTGAGGAAACAACTATGGCTGCGTTGACCATGCTTATTAAAAGGTATGAGTGGGTTTGCTAAATTTTCTAAGTTGAAAAGCGTTGTTTTCGGCAAGTCCCATTTACTAATTACTCGGCTATTGATTAAGCTTAACGTTAAACGACAACAAGTACTAGGTCAATTTAAGTTATTTGAAAATCTCAAACAAGCTTATTTTTTGTTATTGTTTACAAATTTATCATTATCTTCAAAATGCTGTATAAATTGTGAAGTTGGTAAAGTGGTGCCTAAACTCCGTTTTCAAACACAGGTTAATAAGCAAATATTTTTTTTATACATTAAAGCAATAAAGCAAGAAATCATAACTAAGAAGATGTTTGGAAATATTGCAATATATCAGGGCAAATATTCCAAAAATGAGAGCCTACCATAAAGTAGAGAGTGAGATATTTGTAAAGTGAAAAAGCACTAAAAAAATATTTGGCAATGTAATAATTGTTCTCTTTCATTCCTAAAAGGTTATACACAATTTAATGTGCTTTACTTAGAGAATCGCTCAAGTACCTCTTCTGATACACCTTTAACGGGAAAAGTGCTGTATTGAATAGCAGAAGGTGCCTTTCGAGGTTCTTTACTCCTATCTCCTCGAGGATAATACTTGTAGCTATAATCAAGACTCTCATCACTTTTTCCGCTACTGCTTTTGGTGTCTTCCCAGGGGTGAGCATTTTTTGAAGGAATTCGGACTTGATCTTCATGTTGTACCAACAAGCCCCGCTGTCCTAAAAAACTGTTAGCTACAATCATTTAATTTAAACAATCATATGTAAATGCGCTTGTAAAATAAATATTCTGTAGGAAAATTTTAACAGAATATTAAAATTGAGTATAATGTTTCATTAACTGCGCTGATTTCTAATTTTCTACTAATTTTTAACATACCAAGCATATAACCAGCAACTCCAAAGGTATAAGTCATGACACACCAAGTTATCTAACAGCAAACTGATCAGCTTACGAAATAATCAACTCAATATATTTTTCAAAAAAAAATTGAGCTTACAAATAGTTCTGGATATTCTCTTGACCAGCGAACCAGGCGGTTCGACATAATTGAGCGCATAATTGACATGATGGTTCCAAAAATAAAAAGTTCTTGTTCGCTTGAATAGTTTGATTAATTGTTTCGAGATGGAAAGGATCTAAAATCCTTTTATGATTGTAAATGTCAAAATGAAATACGTAGGCGAACATTCGCAACATTTATGACAAGCATCAATATTTATGGGGATCGCCACCTGACGCAGACAAGACGTAGCAACGGTGCGCATTAAGAGATTCAAATTTGAATGGATAATAATATCATAATAATCACCAACTCCTTCTACTAAAGTGGTGAAAGAAGCAACTTTCCAATATTTCTAGATTTTCCAGCGTTTGCAATCGGGATCGAACCGCCCTTGTATTTATATTGCTTTATACAGTTTTATAATACTTTTCAGATACTACCTCTACCCTTGTATTATACTATAGAATTTGTTAGGACACTTATTTACTAAACTTTTCCTAAGATTATATTTGTAAATAATAAGAAGAGAACACTAAAAAACTTCGCAAACAAATAAAAATGGTTCGTACCATTATAAATAAATATAGTCATTTTTCAAAATTTAGCTGCCATGAGGTTAGTAACTTAATAGTAGTTGCTGACCGCAAATGTTTCTCCAGTAAAGTAGGTCCAATGTACAAGTACGTTTAAAAGCGTCATTGAGATTTTCTAAGGAATAAGAATTTAATTCATTTCCCTTTAAAACAGGAAATAAAACCAAAGGACCGCTTGGAGTCATGCATATTGAGGAATAACAATCTAATTCGATAATCTTGTGAACTACATTTCCACTAAATACAGTGAATGAAGCCAGGATGGTTTTTCTTAGATGTAGATTAGTAATAATTTTTCTTCAAAATTTCATCCATAACTGACCATATACCGTGTTTCTTGAGTTATTTGTTTACAAGCCATAGAGGTTATTGGGTTATTTCGGGGCTAGTGAAAGTATAGAGATGATCCTTTAAATTAGCCCTTTCATTAATAGCTTCGCGATAATCATAATTTCAATAGTTGCAACACTCTAATAAACTTTTAAGATCTTTTTTCGTTGCTTCCGTACCTTCATTTCTAATATTTTCTCAATTACACCCTCCCATTATTTTCCTGCTAGTTATTTAGCCATTTTAAAAAAAAAAAAAAAAAAAAAAAACATAATACACAAGATGAAAATGGTTTACTAGCTAGTCTACTTCCCATGATATTGGTCTTTTATCTTAGTCTTTGGAGTCTTTATCGAGTCATATATTACTAATTTTTCCATATATTATCCACTTTCTTTACAAACCCGAAATTGCACGGATAGTATAATTTATTAAACTTGATTTTTCTAACTTTGAGCCCTGAATTGTTGTACTGACAGGATGTTCCAATTACAGTATCGATGAAATATATTTAAATAAAAAGTTTGAAAAATATAAATACTAATATATTGGCACTCTTAAATAATTTTTTTTACATTTTATTCGTAAAAAAAAAATAAGTACTTTATTTATTATTATTAATTTTATTTCTTCGGTTAGTATTTTTTTTTTTAGCATTTCATTTCATATTCTGTTTTTATTTCCCTTCTCTTTTTAATACACTCTCATCGATTAAATAGGCGCCATTCCAAATATTAGTTATTAGAGTCACATTCTCTAATTGTTTATTTATTTTGATTTCTTTATTTGCTTAGTAAACAAACTTTGGCGGATGCTAATATTTACTTCACCCTCCATCGCAAAAGGGGTTCATATCCTTACCGACAACAAAACTACAAGATATAATACCAGGTGTAAAAATAGCTGTTTCTTTGCCATGTTTGTTGTTTAGAGAATATAATCATGAGCTATGAGAAACACAGTGATGCTAAGGCATCCCGCTACGCGTGGAATCAGCCATGGAATCCATTTGAGGTGACTTTGTCTGATCCAACGTATCCCATGAATTTGGAAGAAAAGAACCAAATTCCTTATAGATTTCAATCCGTTCCTGATGATGTTCCGGAAGTACCGCATATTGAAAGCCGATATAAGAATTTACCAGGAAACAATATCTATTTATGTTGTGGTCGATTGCAAATGTCATCTCAGTACAAAGCTTTCCTCATTAGCTTGTTTGCCTTGATTCTTCCAGGAGTCCTTTTCTTCATCTTTTCTGCTTTTTGGCTCTGGCATCATGTCTCTCCCGCTGTCCCTATTACCTTTGCTTACCTGTATGCCTTAGCCGTTGTTTCCATGTTCAAGTGCTCGACTGCTGATCCAGGAATTCTTCCTAGAAATGCATATTCTTTAACTTATAACCCTGCCCATCCCTGGTCTGTAATTCCTGAAGACCGTAAAGTCCTTGTTGGATCCACTCGGTCTGACTCTGTCTTTGTTAATACAGTTTATTGCCATACGTGCCACTTATATCGTCCTCCACGTGCAAGCCATTGTCATTTATGTGATAATTGTGTTGAATACCTTGATCATCACTGCATTTGGTTAAACACTTGCATTGGTCGTCGAAACTACAGATATTATTTTATTTTTTTGTTATCTGTCGTTCTTTCAGCTTTGTATCTAACTGGATTGGGGTTCTATACTTCTATAGGAAGTTTTCATGAATCCACAGATACAAATTTTGCGGCGCATCTTCGTCGTCCATGGGCTGGCGTATCTTTCTTCCTTGGCATTTATGGGGCACTTGGAGCAATACTTCCTGGCATCCTTTTCTGTTACCAGTGCTATTTAATATCTGTTGGTCAGAATGTTCATGAATACTTACGAGCAAAGAGTACAGAAACTGAAGATGTACATCCTTTTCATGACAGCATATGGCTCAATTTTCTGGTTGTCCTTTGTCGTCCTAAAAATGTGAGTTACGTTCGTCCCACTAGGAAGTCTTACGTGTAATATGCCTTGGCTTCACAAAGAAAATAAGAAATAAAAATTTTTTATTTGCTAGACAATAATGCTCAAATCGCTCACGCATATATGCTACACTCTTTCATCTTCCCCTTACCAATTTACTTTTCAGTACCGAAATTAATTTGGTTTTAATAACCGGAATAAAAAAGATTACTCCCCTCTTCAAAATTTTTACCTGGATAATGTTTTGTTCTTTTTTTTCATCCTTGTCGTCGACCCCTTCAGCTCGCCCTTTGTACTTTACAGAGAACAATGTACAGAAACAAATGTTTATAAAACTATTCCTTGTTCTCACCAATCTCTGGAATTATTAATATTTAATTTGGCTGCTCTCTTTTATTTTTAAAGTAATGCTGCTTGTTTTTATGACTTATATGATAGATAGATGGTTTTACCTCCTTTAGCTAAACCCCTTTCCAGTCTAATTTATTGGGATTTGCTCTTTATTGTTCTTTTTTATTATTATGATTGCCTTTTAGGCAAATCAATGTTCCATAGGTAGATAGTTTTTCTTTTTTTAATGAAATAGCTTATCCACATTTAGAGGATAGTTTTCTGGAAAATAATTTGGTATTAGACTTCTTTAATTTGATACTTGAAACTTCTATAATATTAGAACTAGCTTTGCATTACTGACCGGCTTGTTCATTCTTACTCTGGTTCATGTTGCTCCGTTCCCAGGCTTGTGTTTTCCATTCACCCTCTACAACCATTCGGAAAGCTGGTTACTGTAGTTAGGCTATAAAACTAATGACAAACGGCTCTTAAACCTAATGTCTTCTTTACACGAGCATTTACGCCCCATTCCTGAGCCTTTTTCTTTAACTTTGCTACTGGGAACAAGAGAAACACCTGTCACATTTCTGTTCCATTATTATTTATACCATGCGTTGAAAGCAAAGGAAAGTACTTGTTTTTTAACATTCAGTAAAACCTTAGATGAGCATGCAATTAGTATGCGTAAATGGGTATGTAAAAAGAGGGATTACGATTGCATAAGTGGTTGAATGATAAACTATTCGTATGACTAACCTACTGAACCAATATTAGGGAATGGATATTAAAACGAAAAAAAATTTCTTCTTTATCGATGGCTTCAGCATGCTATTTGCTCCTATTTCCAAGCCTTCGAAGGTACAAGCACCAGAAACCAAAAATCACATCAAATCTGTTTTCGCGCCTGTGATCCAATGTGTGGAGGAAAACGATTTTGAATTTGAAAACTCCACGATCATCATAGAAGATATTGATATTTTACAAAGTACTCATGCTCTCGATTCCACAAAGATTCAGCAGGCAATTTTGGAATTACGAAAATGTTTCAGTAGAGTCATTGTAAACGTGACTTTGGGAGCTCCGTTACCACAACAAAAGTCTTTAGGCTCTTCAATCGGACACATGGCAACTAGATGTATTTCCTGTCGGCCTTTGACTAGCGGTAGCGCTCGACGAATCACCGGATTCCTGCGTCTTTCTCGAATGCCAAATCACTTTCGTAGTGGAATATGCGAGACCCCGGAGGATGATGACAAGGAGCTTTTATACGAGGTAACGGAAGCAGGTGCTAAGGTATATTCCAAAGGGCAGGTGACGCTGCAACTCTAAATTCCTACTTCATCTACTTTTTCTCAATTATCTGCTGCTGCAGTCTCTTCGTCTCCCTTCTTTTCCACTTGTACATTATCTTGCACCCACCGTTTTACTAAAAATGTTCGTTGAGGCCTGGATTCATCTCCTTCTTCATTATCCTCATCATCTTCATTAGAATATGTATCTACAACAACAGGAACCCATTCTCTGCTCCAATGCACTGCTGTTTTTTCATTTTGTTGAGGTTCCACACTTTCTGAAGTCCTATTCATTGTATATTTGTAGAGTTGCGAGTATCACAAGGTGCGCGCGAATTGGTATAGGTGTAGGTTTACAAGGAAGAACAAGACGCTCTCTGCACAGTGTGCATTGATTTGTGAATTTGGAATTAACGAACTAGGTTTGGTTATTTTTTTATTTAAAATAGTGCTTTTTTAATTTAAAAAAAATTGATCGAGCCAGTTTGGTATTCATTGAAGGTTGTAGGGTAAATCGTTGTCATACAAATTTTTTATCGCATTTTTTGGAATAACTACTGGGTTGGGTAATATTTTGAAACATCTTTCATACATATAGAAGACCGTGCTACGAAATTGTTAGGAGATATGAGTGGTATATCAAAATTAAGTGATTTTTGGGTTGAAAAATATAAAAAGGAGTCGAAAAAGTCTTGGGATAAGTTTTACAAGCGAAATGAAACAAGGTTTTTCAAAGATAGACACTGGCTTGATCGTGAATTCGATTGTTATTTTGGATTGCCCGATAAGTTGCCATTGACTATCCTTGAAGTCGGATGCGGTGTTGGAAACCTCGTCTATCCTCTGCTAGAAGTGCAACCAAATTTGAAGATATACTGCTGTGATTTTAGTCCTCGTGCTATAGATTTTGTGAAGGTAAGGAGAGCTACTAAATTTATGCCAATTTGCTCTGAAATATTTAATTTACTAACCTTTGTCTTAATTTAGAAGCATTCCTGTTATAACGAAAATAGAGTTTTTCCTTTTGTTAATGATATAACCGAAGATTCTTTGCTTGAAGTTTTGGGTTCTGCTTGCATTGATACATTAACTGCCATCTTTGTATTATCTGCCATTCCACGCGAGAAGCAGCTTCGTTCTATTAAGAACTTGGCTTCAGTCATAAAGCCAGGAGGGCATTTGGTGTTTCGTGATTACTGTGATGGCGATTTTGCTCAAGAGAAATTCATGACAAGCGGTGACCCATCTATGATTGATGAACAGACGTTCGTTAGACAGGATGGAACTTTATCACTTTTTTTTCGAGAAGAAGATATTGCTGAATGGATGAAAAGCGCCGGGTTTGGCTTAGTAACATTAGATCGAGTTAATCGCACCGTTGACAACCGAAAGCGTAACTTAAATATGAAGCGTACGTTTTTACAAGGAGTTTGGAAAAAGCTGTGAATACTTTGGTAGAAAAAGTTTCTTTGTTTGCGTATTTTTTATTCTTTTATATAGGGCTTTTAATGTAATCCGTTTTAGACATGAGTCCTGAGTTTTATTGTAAGGTTTATGACAGTAACTTTAGTTTTTTGATAATTTAATTAATAAAAATAGAAAATCTTTGTTTTCTTAAACTACACTCGCATATGCTATTTAATTGTTATCAACGAGTGACTAGTATAACTTTACTTACTACCCACCTTCAGCGTTAGCTGCTTTTAAATATTTTTGTTTCAACTTTTTTGGAATGATATAACACCATATCTACTTTATAAATCCCGTTTGTAAACTATTTTATTATGCAAACGGAAATTGATGCTTCTGTTATCGTTAAAGAAAAAGAGTGGTTGGAGACTAATGTGCTACCGGAATTTTGGGAATCTATGTCGGAAGGGTTAAAGGAAGCATTGAATTTAATTTCTTCCGATGATCCAACTGTCCTAGTTTTCACGTCTCCGAAAACCGACGCCGTCAAAGGGATTGTTTCAAGAAGCAGCAGTAACGTAGTTCGTGTCAATGTCACAGCGAAGGTTGGTCGTACTACGCATGTTTTAAAGCTGAAAGATTCTGCTATTATTCATTTGGACCAAATACTCAACTTGAGTAATTATATGCATTACGCTTTATATTGCTTGCCCCGATTGCGACATAATACAGAACGTGCCATAAAGGAATTGCAGGAAATTTTGCATGCGATTGTATGTCTACTTCATTCCATCATGCAAGAGGAATCTGAAAAAGAGGAGATCCCATCCAATGCCAGCAGTATATCGCTAAAAAGTCAAAATTCCATTGTCTCCAGAACAAGCAACCCTTTTAGTTGCCTTAACCATTCTCCTCGTCAAATACACAAGACCGTTCGTAATCATTTATTTTCACCTCCTCTTCCTTCTAATTTAGCTCTGAGCTTCAGCATTTCAAATGCTTCAGTCTGCCTGCATTTATTTAGGCTTTCAGGTCCCAATGAAGTTTTAGAGTCTTTTGCAAAAAATTCCGTAGATATAGAAATGCTTAAACCTTTTGTTTCTCAAAGAATAGATGCTTTTTCTCAGGATCCAATTCTTCTGGCAGTAACGGCAAAACTTTCAGCGTTACAAAAAAAGGTTAACGACGTTTCATATAGGTTTAAAACCATTTCTTCTTCTTTATATGGTGCCAAATAAATTGAATTTTTCAGTGGCAGTACTGATTTGCTCTCTGTTCAATTGCCTAAGCAGTTATAAATGGTTTGATATTGGGAATCTCCCTGGTTTTATGTTTTGAAACTATGTTCAGTTTTTCGCTTGATTGCATGATTAACTTTGTATTCTATGAATTTCATCTACATATTTGGCTTTTTCTCTTGGATCTCATTCGTTTAACCTTACTGCATTCTACTTACTTCATATCCGCATGCCACATACGAATCAATATGTCAAGTTTATTGAAGTTAACATCCATTTCTTTGAGATTTATCTTTGTGTATATATTATCCATTACTTACGATATATGTGTTTTCTGTCCTAATTTTCCGACCTATATATGATGCATTTAAAAGAAACAACTGTACATGAACTATAGTAGTGGAGAGCGAGAAAAGCTATTCCCATTATTGTAGCTTATAGCTTTGCTTTTCATCAACGGAGAAGTTATTAACAACTTCTTTTAAGCCTATCTGATTAAATATTCGATTGAAGATTTTCTTTCTCTTTGCTTCAATTTGCAATTCATTTTGTCCATGTAGTTTAGGAATAAAATAATGACACTTCTAATTTATGCATGATACACTATAAGCATGAATTTACCAAGAATCGTGAAAGTATTTCACAATGTATTATAAAACGAGAGAATTACTATCTTAAAATGGGTGAAACCGAAAAGTAGGTTACTATGCTGCATTAATCGTTAATTTAAAGTGCTTTTATGTACATTAACTTCTTATGCTTTTCAAGCAATTATAATATTACTATACGAAGATATAATATTATTTGTATTGTATTAAAGCGACAGAAGATGCACAAGATTTCCATAAGAGAATAATTCTAGTATGAATTATATTCTCACACACGCCTTGGTGGCTTGAACGTTGTGTCTTTCAATATCACTCCACCTTTAAACATTTGATTTTTGTGGTATATTTTGATCGCAACGGTTAAAAAGGACAATTTCGCTCTCGACATTCAATTTCCTTCTACTACCGTCTTTCGACATCCGCCCATTTGATACGTTTCAACTTTCACCCTGAATGGTATGTCTGCCGTAATTACATTGACTCCATTAAATGAATCATTTCAAACGAAGAAATTGGTTATTTCTCCTTCAACGATTTATAAAATTGGACGACACACCAACAAGTCAACTTCACCTAGTCCCTCTAATCTCTTTTTTAATTCTAAAGTACTTAGCCGTCAACACGCCGAGTTATGGCTTGATAAGGACACCCTTTCTGTGTACATTCGAGACGTTAAATCTTCCAACGGGACTTTTGTGAACGAAACCCGACTGTCGCCTGAAAACAAGCCTTCAGCTCCTTGCAAATTAAATTCAGGCGATATCGTGGACTTTGGTGTTGATATATACAATGAAGATGAAATAGTGCATCAAAAGGTATCTGCCCAAGTGAGAATTGTCGTACGTGGTGCTACTTTTGCTACGACTCCTGCACGATCGTTAGATTCAGAAGTAATGCTGGATTCAATTATGAGACAGATGGTTTTTCAGTATCAACGGTGTGTTGAACTAAATGAGAACTTGGAGAGTTTAGAAAATGGAGTAGAGGAGGTTAGTAAATCTCTCAGTTGGCTTGAAACTGGCAAAACTCGCGATAATCGTAATAATCATCATTATTCCCGCAAAAGCTCTCCGCACATTTCCTCTTTGGCTGTACCATCTACTAAACATTTAGATGGTGAGAGAGATCGTAATTTGAAGAGATCTACCTCTCCTCTTTCTAGCTCACCTTTTGTCACCGAAGCAGCACTTAATGAAGCCGAGCTTGCCAAAACAAATCTAGAAGCTTGGAAAGCCAGGGCCTTCACTGCTGAAGCAAGGCTATCATCTAAAAATAAGTCTTGGCAAGAAAAAAAATATTTGGTGCTTTCTCCCTTCTTCATAGCTGTTGCTGGTATCATTGTTTATATGGGTTATTGGCGGTGACACTAAACTGTTAAATTTCTTGTTTATCCGTTAGCATACAGTGCTTTAACGAGGGAACTATCTATTTAATGTTTACATTAATGACTATTTGCAACGATATCATATAATAAAGTTTTCATCATTTTTTATTATTCATTTTGAACAGGACACCTTCAGGAACAATGGACTGACTTTAATTTCAGTTTCTATAACGTTATTTAAGGTTTAAATCCTATCTCATGAGGAGCGTCCATTCAATGAAAACCTTACAGATTTGCATAAAACGACATTAGTCTATGGTCGTATACCGATATTAAACATACATTGTTAGCGGTAAAAATATATCTTGCTCTTACGATAATAGTAAAAGCGTCAATCAAGTGTTGACACATGTGGTTCTCGTCAGGTGATCAATCTTTACAGTAGGTTTATTGTAATGCTTCAAAGCTTTTTGCGAATGCGGAATGTGGTATAGATAAAATGGAAGAGATATATAGAAGCCTGGGATGTGCTAATGTTGCCATAGTGCCAGCATATTAATAGTTCTCATCGTCCCTTTGACATATATATAAGAACGCAGACTACCATACACATTCCTTGCTCTTTAATAAAATTTCGATTGAAGGTCGCATGACCATTACAAGATTTACTTTGACAAAAATGTGAAAATATCAATCCTTATCTTGTTGAGGTTGTTAATAATTCTGACGGTCATTAAATTACAACGGAAATTGAAAGGCGGCTCAATTGTATATTAAAAGCATTGGTGCTAGCCGTGTCTAAATTTAAAGAAAAAATATGGCAGATATAATGATATTGTTCTCATATTGAAAGAAGAAGGTGCAAAACAAATGCTAGATTTGACTTATGAATTATATTACTGCGATCCTAAAATGGAGGAATGAGGACTCAATTGCACATAGTAAAAATCAGAGCATCCTCTTATTAAAAAAATTAAAGATATAAACTTCTTATTTATGAGTATCGGTTTGCTATGCCATGATTAAATTCTTCGTTGAATATGCAATCCTATTGTTTACATTAAACGTTCAAAAGAAAAAACGAAATAAAGTGATCTTCACTAAATTTGTTTAACGATATACAGGGCTGCGATATTTGCAGTAGTGTATGATACTCCTAATGGTTGTCAGCCTTAATAGTATGTGCCTAGTATTTACAGTTGCAATTAGAACATCACTTTTATGAATCACAACCTTTAAAAGGCGTTTTGATGCCATCTTTGAACCAGGAAGAGACTCCTAAAAAAACTAAAAATCCTTATAGAAAGGGACATTCTCGACGACAAAGTCGACATTCAATTCCTTCCGATGAATTAAATTCAAATAGTAGCAAATCGCTCAACAATGATCGTATCAGCCGGACAATAGAAAATTCTCTACAAAAAGAAACAAATAGCGATAACAAAATTAAGAAATTATCCAAAACAAAAAGTAATCCCACTAATCCCAAAAGTGAAGAAGACCCCAGTCAAATATGCCAATCCTTTGACGAAAGTAATATAATTACACCATCTAAATACCTCTTTCCTCTATCAAAAGACTACTCCCCGAACGAGGGATTGTTTCAAACCGACATGAATGAGAAAAATCCTCATGATTTATGGAACCCAACGGTTCCCATGGCTTACCTTTCTCGATCTTTACAAGGCCTTACCATTTCAAAAATTAATGAAACAGAACAAAAATTCCCTTTGAGCTCTGTCCATGCTTACGTTGAAATCGGAGAAGGTATGTTTTCAATGGAAATCGTTACTGAACAATTGCGTCTATTGGGCGCAACTGTTCATGCGTCTTTACAAATGACCGAGGAAAATCCCGTTTCTCACGCAGTACTCTACGACTGCTCACAAGAAACTCTCAAGAAAATTAGTTCTGCTCAAGTCCCAATCGTTTGTGTATCTCCTAAATGGGTTTTGGCTTGTTACTCATCTAAGTATTTAGTCGACGAGGAAATGTACTTAGTTGATCCTCAAGATATACTGCAAACTAAATGTTTACAGACTGATGACTCGGAGTTGCTGAATCCTCTTGATCCTTTCACTGACACGCAAATGATTCAGGACCCTTCTGATGCCTTCTTTTTCGATACTCAAGCAGAAAATTTAGAACCATTCGTTAATGGGTCTCCTGATTCTCATTGTTTTAATGCCGACTCATTCTTGGATCAAACTTTGTCCGATGATTATGAGTTTGGTCTCATTACTTGCAGTGATTCTAATGAGTCATCTATGTCCAATGACGCTCAACGAGAAAATAATCCAGAAACCATTTCTCAAATATCGCTATCTCCAACGGCTGATCTATTTTCGTCTTTCAAAATTACGACGGATTTAGAGATGACTCATTTAGAGTCTGCCAAAAAGAAGTATCTAGCTTACAAACCGTTAATTGGCTCTCCACTAAAAAAGAAGGTTAGTCTTATAGATTTCTAAGTGCCTTGTCTTTCTATTTCATTACTCTCTTTCATTTACAAGTTTAATTCCGCACTGCTCATTGTACATATTGTTAGATCAGTGTTTTGCGTGTTTTTCCCCTTTCTTTTATCCTGCCCATTGTCAGTTTATTTTATTTTATTTTATTCTATTCGCTCAGTCGTCACAATCCTGACCCAAATTATTTATAATCTCAATGGAGAATTAGTCAACTCTTATTTAGAACAGAAAAATGCCTTGCATTTTTCGCTTTTCTTATGTAAAGAACTACAATATTAAATTTCCGAAAAAGGTTTTCTTATTGTTTTAAAATGTTCTTTCATTTTATTTTTTCGCACTCCAATATTCGGTTGGAGGTCTTTTTCGCTTCAACTGGAAAGACAGTGTATCTTACAGCTTTTATTTTCGTCTGAGAACCCGAATTTTCTCTATCTTTTTAGATCATTCGTTTACTGGGGCTCAAATATTATTAGATTTTGTATATAGATTACAAGGAAGAGTCTGTTATAAAGGACACATTTTATTAGCCTTTTATTCTTAGTGTTAATAAACCATACCTTACATTTTACATTTTTCAGTAAATGGTAATTGATAAAATAGAAACCAAGAAAAGCATCACGCTCCCATTCTAAAAATAGATATTGGATGTACGAATGTATGTAGGTATGTTTTATTTACATTCATCGTAAACTATCAATATTCGCAAATTCACTATCTATTATAATTTAATCGCATAGCGAATTTTTTTTGTATTATAATTTATTATCGTTATTTTGATAAAGCAATGCTAACTCTCGTTATGTTTACTTTAAGTTCTTTACTTCTACGTTACCTAACTTGCTCTACTTTTTCGAACCCCTACTTTTACCTCAACCACATCATTCAATTTCAATCTATAGTATATTGGAGAGAAAAAGCGAGTGCCTTTAGCCTTAAAAGCGTTATAATATTATTATGGCTTTGGACCTCCGGATTGGGAACAAGTATCGCATTGGTCGTAAAATTGGCAGTGGATCTTTCGGAGACATTTATCTTGGGACTAATGTCGTTTCTGGTGAAGAGGTCGCTATCAAGCTAGAATCAACTCGTGCTAAACACCCTCAATTGGAGTATGAATACAGAGTTTATCGCATTTTGTCAGGAGGGGTCGGAATCCCGTTTGTTCGTTGGTTCGGTGTAGAATGTGATTACAACGCTATGGTGATGGATTTATTGGGTCCTTCGTTGGAAGACTTGTTTAATTTTTGCAATCGAAAGTTTTCTTTGAAAACAGTTCTTCTCCTTGCGGACCAGCTCATTTCTCGAATTGAATTCATTCATTCAAAATCTTTTCTTCATCGTGATATTAAGCCTGATAACTTTTTAATGGGAATAGGTAAAAGAGGAAATCAAGTTAACATAATTGATTTCGGATTGGCTAAGAAGTATCGTGATCACAAAACTCACCTGCACATTCCTTATCGCGAGAACAAGAATCTTACAGGTACTGCACGCTATGCTAGCATCAATACTCATTTAGGTATTGAACAATCCCGCCGTGATGACCTCGAATCTTTAGGTTATGTGCTCGTCTACTTTTGTCGTGGTAGCCTGCCTTGGCAGGGATTGAAGGCTACCACGAAAAAGCAAAAGTATGAAAAGATTATGGAGAAGAAGATCTCTACGCCTACAGAGGTCTTATGTCGGGGATTCCCTCAGGAGTTCTCAATTTATCTCAATTACACGAGATCTTTACGTTTCGATGACAAACCTGATTACGCCTACCTTCGCAAGCTTTTCCGAGATCTTTTTTGTCGGCAATCTTATGAGTTTGACTATATGTTTGATTGGACCTTGAAGAGAAAGGTATGAGATATCTTGGTAATAGTGCTTTTTTTATTTTCTGGGTTTCCGAGTTATTGAAAACCAATGTAATATGATATTTTATGAAGTTTACATAGTCACATTTACTAACATTTAAATTGTAGACTCAACAAGACCAACAACATCAGCAGCAATTACAGCAACAACTGTCTGCAACTCCTCAAGCTATTAATCCGCCGCCAGAGAGGTCTTCATTTAGAAATTATCAAAAACAAAACTTTGATGAAAAAGGCGGAGACATTAATACAACCGTTCCTGTTATAAATGATCCATCTGCAACCGGAGCTCAATATATCAACAGACCTAATTGATTAGCCTTTCATATTATTATTATATAGCATGGGCACATTATTTTTATATTTTCTTCTCATCTGGAGTCTTCCAATACTTGCCTTTTATCCTCCAGACGTCCTTTAATTTTGTTGATAGCGCAGGGCTTTTTCCTTGGGATGGCGAAAGTTACTTTGCTTATAGTTTATTGAGGGTTCATAGCTTATTTGGCTGAAGATCTTGTGTTGACTTAAATTCTATGCTAACCTCATGATCATATCCTCATTATGGCAAGTTTTGGTGAAAAATTTTTTAATATTAGTACATTTGCTAATAATACATTTGGTATTTGTTTTTACTACCTGTGAATCTATTCATACATTATCATATATGTTTCGAGCCAGGAACAGAAAAAAGTGAGAGAATTTTCTGCAGAAATGATCATAATTTTATCTTCGCTTAACACGAATCCTGGTGACAGATTATGCGTGGTTTAAAGCCTTTTTTTTACGACGCCATAAGCAAATTGGTTACTTTTTTATGTGTGATGAGCCTTGGGGTTTAATCTAATTAGAAGGCATTGCATTCATATACTTTTAATAATATATTATCAGCTATTTGCTGCTTTTCTTTATAGATACCGTCTTTTCCAAGCTGAACTCATTTAATCAGCGTCGTTTAACCTTAGGATGCTTAAGATGCGTTTAAATTCAATGACTTAATGCTCGAGGGATGAATGGTTTGTTTTAGTTCGTGTTCTGGGTGCATGATCTCGTGCTTGACTGTTTTATTGAAGCGTTCATTTCATGAAGTGTCTTTCGATGTTGTTCACACTTCTGTTTGCTAAATATAATAAATATTTTGCTTTTCATTTTAGTTTGTAAACATACTTGAAAAAACTAGAAAGGTGTTGTTTGTAAGTTTTTGAATTATCAATAAGATGAATTTAGAATGATGACACCTACTTCAAAATCAACAAGCATAAATGAAATAGAAATAAATTGTCTTTACTTACTATCTATTTGGTGTAGTTCTCTTCTACAGCAAGTTTTCATAGTTCACTTCGTTTGGCAAGAAATCATTATCACCGCTATACTTCACCGCCAACCACTACGAACTATTATTGCCAGTTTCAATAACGATAAATTTAAGCAAGCATCAATTTTCATTAATTTCATCGATTATATATATTAATCGTTTTCTTTTTTAAAACCATTTCTCTCTGCTTCAACTCACATGACCTATTCATAATATACACTCACTTGACCAGAGTTTATCGAAATAAATACGAAACTTGTGCACCAGGGGCTAGGAACGAATATTTTTGTTAGGTTCTTTCTTCTATCTTTTATTCAAGTAAGCTGCTATGGACAGAAAGGCGAATGCCTATTCTAAAAGCGTTGAGTTGTTATCGAGGCTTGAGGGTTGTCCCTCAGAAAAAGTTCTGTTAGAAGAGTTACGAAAATTGAGGGGGTTCATTCGAAATGATATTCCCAGTAATTTTTTTCCACAACTCTTTATTACTGACAATGGCTTTGCAGCCATTAAGAAGGCTGTCACTAAGCTAAACTTTCAATCGTTACTAAGTCTTGATATTTTTGAATGCTGCTTGCAAATATTAGGAATTGCAACTTCTTATACTATCTTGCGTTCTTGGTTACTATCCAGAAAACATATTGAGGCATGGATTGAGCTCGCTATTCGAAGAATGTTTTATTCATTCTGTGCTATACAGGATGATTCCAATATTTCCATTTATGCAATAGGTACTTCTTCCAAGACAGATTCTTCTATTCAAGCTGCTTCTCCTAATGAAGATTTAAAGTCAGAAGGGGCGCAAGAGATTGATTCCCAATCGGAGACAGTTTCAATATCTTCTGACGTTGATTATGATGAAGATCGTAAGGATTTAAAGAAGGCCAAGATATGTAGTGCATATTACCTAAAAACTAGGCTACTTCTGGCTGTTTTGTCTTTTGCCCAAAACGATAGTACTTTTTCGCTTTTGAAGCTTGTACCTTCTTTGCAAGATAATACCAATGCATCTCTTGTTGAGTTATCTCGCGTAGTGGAAGCTGCAATACAGAAGCTTTCCATCAAACCGCTAGCTTTCCCTAATGTTTTACCCCAAGTCCTTCTTCTCTGTCCTTCTATCTCCATTTTCAATCTTATCCTACTTCACCTTCGTGCACTTATTCGTTCTTCTCCTGAAAACGCTATTAAAATTGGTTATTCCAAAACTATGCATTTCCTTTTAACATACCTTTTCGAGCCTCCCACTTCTTTTCCATTGTCGGATGTTTCGAAAGATTTGCTCAATGAGATCACATTACATTGTGCCACTTTTGGAGTGTCGAATGCTTCTACTGCAAAGGTTTTACGTACATATTTGAAAACCAAGTCTGAATTCCTTCGAACATGGTTATTAAAAGCTCTTTCCCACCTTGTTGCACCATCTTTTTATTTTAATCCTTCGACAAAAGGTTACTCTTCTATTGATTTTACGCTGAGCTCTCCTGTAATGCCAATTAATGGATATTCTGTTTCCCTTTGGTTAAACATTGAGTCTCTAATGAACGATGATGGCAATTATGCCCCAACTACCCTTTTTCTCATCTCTGATTTTTTGAAATCAACCCTTTTTCGCTTACTACTTGATGCATCCAAAAAGACTGTAGTTGTTCATATTGGCTCAAGTAAAGATACCTGTGTAGTTAACTTTTCAACTCCTATTACCAATTTTTTTTCCAAAATTTACAAAGATAATCCTAGTCTAAATCCACCTTCGTGGCATTTGATTACCTTAGTCCATCGTAACGAAAAATCTTCTCTTCCCAACTTGGAACTATATATTGATGGTTCTGCTGTTGAACGCGCTGCTTGCCCTTACCCATTTCTTTCTTCTACCTTACAGCCATTATACGTATCTTTAGGTCCCAGCATTGGATCAAGGAACCAATCTACCCCATCAACCCTTGCACCTAATGTAGCTGAAACTGATGCACTTGTTTCAGAGAACACTGGAGCAGCATCTCAAAAGACATCTAAGTCTTATAAAACTAACGACTCCTTGAAAGTGCCTCCACTAGTACCTCTATTAATAGGGACAACACGGTTTTTTCCGGTTCCTTTAGTTTCATCGCAAATAGCAATTATTAGTAGTCTAGGACCAAGTTATTCGGGATGTTTTCAAGGTCCAATCAATGATTATATGACTTACAAAGCGTCTACTGCTCTTACTCTAGAAATCCAAGATTCTAAATCAAATACCGAAGATTTACTGCATAGTATTCAAGCATTCTCTCGTTCTCCCATCGCTTTCATGAGCTGTGCAAGGGATTATGTTGATATTATGGACTTACAACTTTCTGACTTTTGCTCTTTTTCTGTTTTGGAAACGTTAAAAAAGTTGGAGAATCAATATTATTCGCATGTTTATATAAATCGAGCTGTCTCGTCTTATGATAAAGCATTCTCAGCTGAACAACCTAGCTTCGGTGTATCTTCTGGATCTGTTACTCCAATCATAATGCAAAGTATTAGTGATGCCATTTACAATATAGGTGGTTCATCTATTCTGCTAGAACTTGTCGGTACCGCTGAGACTGAGGCAGAGCTCAACTTTGGATTGCAAGTATTTTTCTCTTCAATTGAGGATAACTGGAGGTTTTCTGAGAATGTTGAGCAAACACATTCTTTTGAAATTTTGGCTCAAATTTTACACTCAAAGTCCCATCTTCTTGTATCCGAAGAAACTCTTAAAATTATTGCTTTAATGTCTGGGGTACACCATACGCGCTTTAAGCATCCTCTTGTAATGAATCCACTGTTGTTTCGATATTTAATTTTAGATTTTGATTTATGGTCCAAGGCACCTAATTCTAATTTATTTGTTCAGCAGTTAGGTTATATTGTTTCTCTTATTGAGAATAATGATTATGCCGGTTTTAACGTTAAACGATTAATGAAAATGCAAATATTAAAAAAACTTTTAACGGCAATGAGAAATTGTTTATTTCATAAGGATTTGCTTCCAATATTACGCCTCCTTTTCAAAGTTTTGATGACCTCTGCTTTTGTTTCTGAAAATATTCGCTCCGTTGCTACATATATAATTTATGCATCCCAAGCAACTGGAAAATCTAAACCCATTCGCCGTTCTAGTGTTTCAATTGCTGTAGATCGTTCTGATTCTAATTATATTAGCATCAAAGAGTCTGGATACGCGATTTGTGAGGAATTTATTGACTTGCTCATAAAGTCAAATGGTGAACCGTCCTTTTTGAGGCGATTTTCTTCCATGATAACTCCAGCATGGCTGCTGTTTTTACTTAGACAACAAGATATTCATTATTTTATTTGCGGCATCCGACTTTTAAACCAATCGATTTGCTCATTGGGCTCAAGTTTTCTTTCAAAATTTTCTCAGAAGTTTCATGGATTCCTAATACTTCACGATAATTTAAAAGATCATATACACCTTGAAGAATTATGGCTAAATCTGTTGTTTTTATCCTTAGGGTTAGGCATCAGAAGTGTTCAATTTAGAACTGACTTGACCTATAAGCAAAAGTTAGATTTTGTTTTGAAAAATGAATTGGATAATATACTCCCTTTATCGGAAGTATTTCCATCTCTTTTTCATGCCATCCAAGCTACTTTGGAGAAGGTTAGTAATGTTAACGGAAAGCTTAATTCTGAAAACGTTGCTGCTTTACGATATGCTGATGATACAATGTCATTCCTCGTCACTTTACAAACTACATATTCGTTTGAACTCACGCTGAATTACGACTTTAGTGAACTTTTGACTAAGGTTGTGTTTCCGTTTTTATCTCCAGTGGATACTATTACTGCTGAACAGGAGATGCGTGATTTACTACATAATATTCGTCAGCCACTCCCTAGGAGTTCATCCTCTAAAACATTTGGTGAAGGTATTAAAAAGTCGGTTCGTAAATTTTCTATGTCTGGGTCTTTCAAACGTGTCGTTACTCCTTTAGGCACTCAATTGCGTAAAGACATATTAAATGACTCAATTACTGATATGGAAAATACTTCATCTTTTACTGCTTCATTTCCGCAATCAGATCAGGCCTTGCAATATTTCGACAATTTTACTGTTCAATACGCTGAAGCTAAAGATGTTATTAAAGGACTTTTGTTTTCAATTTTAACTTGTATTTATAATCGTATAACTTCTGGACAGGGATTTAGCTACTCTAGACTTCTGGTTTATCTTCCGCCTTCTCAAATAGAAAAAAAATCTACATTTTTCAGCGGTATCCTTAGATCAACCATGTCGAAACTCATCGAAGCAGTGAAAAATGATAAACTATTATTAGCTGAGCCATCCATTTTGGCAAACATTAGCTATATCTTTACCAAATTTATCCGGATGCATCTCTTAGGATATTTGAAGGGCAGCTGGCTTGAAATTGTTGATGATTTGGGTAGTTTATTGGAAGAGATTATATCTCGTCCAGATTTTTTGGCGAAACTTCCAAAAAATGGAAGAAATGCAGCCATGAACATGTATAGCTGTTTCCTTGATTTGTTCTTATTAGAGGTTTCGGACCTCAAACAAACTGAGTGTAATGCGCAGTCAGACAAAATTATTAAATCGATTACTTACTGGCAGAGTCTTTTATTTAACTCTAAAACATATCAAAAAGATTTGTTTTCTTTGCTTTGGTATGCTGTTTATATTATGGTTGAAACGACTACTGGTGTGGTTCGTTTGCAGGCAGTTGATGCTTGGCGACTTCTGTTTCTTCATTCTCCTGGTTATCTAAGCGATATAGCAAAAACATGTAATAATGATCCAAGGTTTGCTTACGAGATATGCAAAACCCTCGACAATGATTCTGACAAATTTGTGCGTTGGCTTGATGATAATGCTGCAGAAGTTAATCAATTCATGTTAAGTTGCTTTTTTTGTAGATGGGAGGATTTTTTGAAACAACAACATAAATTGGCAGATGAAGAAGCCTCACTTCTTCAATTTTCTCGATTGGAACATTTAAGAAAGCAATTGGCACAGAACACATTTAATGAAAATATTTTAAATGAGTCTTCTGCTTCATACCATGTTTGGATATCCAGTTTATTTGCCCTTGAGTGTAATAGATTTAAGAAGATGTCACAGGATCAATCTGACCAAGAAAACTTCGTTGCAGCAGCTTTATTATCTCAAAAGAATGAGCTATCGCATGAGAATTCTATTTTAGGAAGTAAGACTACTTCTTGGGAATTAGATTCTACTGAAGGCTCTGAAAGGATGAGGAAAAGACTAATGCCATGTTTACTTCAATCCTCAGAGCTAGATTCAAAGCTGGAAGCACGGTCATCTGGTGCCCGTAGGAATAGAAGTTTTGATACGTCCGTTGAGGCTCCTGTTTCATTAACAAATGAAGAAAAGCAAGCAGCTACATTGATTCTTCCTTCCCAAGAAGAAACCCTACACGATGCTGCACGGAGTGATTCAAATAACTCGATGGAGGATGAAGAAGACGATGTTGACGAAGAGGATAAGGAGGATAAAAACCGTACGGTTATGCGGTCTATTGAGTCGGGTGATTCAATCCAAGATGTTTATAATGTCTCTAGGATATTCGGGTTGGAAGCTACTGAAGGTATACTGCTGTTGGGTAAGCAGTATCTATATCTAATGGACAACTTTTTTTTAAGGTCTGATAACGAAATTGTCGATGTTAATGACAATAGTATTATTGATGAAAGAGATCCATATTTACAATTGTTGCATCTCCAGTCCCTTAGCTCTTCAGGGAAAGTCAGAAGACATATTTCTAAAGAAAACAATTGGCATTGGGACTTTATAGATCTTTCATTAGTTTTAAAGCGATTTTACTTGCTTAGAGATGTTGGTCTTGAACTTTTTTTTAAAGATGGCCGAAGTTTTTTGACAATATTATCCAATACAAAAAACAGAGATTCTTTATATCAAAAATTAGTTGCAAGAGCTCCTGGTGCTGATGTTCTTTCTACGAGCCATTTTGCAACCTCAATGAGCCGTGACCTTGGAAAAGCAAATGGCAAGTCAAATTTTTTGAGTTCTAAGTTAGCAAACGCTTTGTCCTTTTCAACAACACATCCTGCTACAAAGAGATGGGAAAGACGTGAAATTTCTAATTTTAACTATCTTCAAATTGTGAACACATTAGCTGGGCGTACCTATAATGATTTAACTCAATATCCGGTATTCCCATGGGTAATCGCTGACTATACTAGTAAAGAGTTGGATTTGAACAATCCTAAAACTTATAGAAACTTTTGCAAACCAATGGGTGCTCAACATCCTGAAAGAGAGTCACAATTTAACGAACGATACGATCTTCTTCTTGGGCTTAATGATTCCCAACAACAACCTTTCCATTATGGTACTCATTACTCCTCTGCAATGATTGTATGTTCTTACTTAATTCGTTTACGACCTTTTGTTGATTCATATCTTGCACTTCAAGGTGGGCAATTCGATCATGCAGATCGATTGTTTTACTCGATTGAACAAGCGTGGAGATCGTCTTCTAAGGAAAATATGGCTGATGTTCGAGAGTTAATCCCCGAATTTTTTTACCTCAGTGAAATGTTCATTAACGGAAATGGATTTGATTTTGGCTCCAGGCAAAAAGAATCCACCCCTATCAACGATGTTATATTACCACCTTGGGCTAAAGGCGATCCAGCTATTTTTGTTCAAAAAAATCGAGAGGCGTTAGAAAGTAAGTATGTAAGCGCTCACTTACATGAGTGGATTGATCTTGTTTTTGGTTGCAAGCAGCGAGGTGATGAGGCGGTAGCAGCAACTAATGTTTTCCATCATTTATCATACCAAGGTGCTATAGATCTTGAAAATATTGAAAATGAATTTGAGCTTGCTGCCGCAGTAGGGATTATTCATAATTTTGGCCAAACACCTAAACAGGTGTTTAAAAAACCACATCCACAGAGGGGTCCCGACTTTACAGATACACCTTTGGGTCCTTATTTGTTTGGACGCTTTGAGGACAGTATTCATCTTTTGTTTCAAAGCTGCTCTCCCATTATTAGGATTTGTAAAAAGGTTGCTCACATACAATATGATCCTTCTAAGGATGAAGTCGGTGCTTTTGCTGCAGATTATACTCCACTTGGTCCGAATACGTTTCTTGCTTGGGGTCGTGTTGACAATACTGTACAATTAATAAGCGACCAACTTGATAAACAGCCAGTGATGTTTGAGGAACTTCATTCTGAGAAAATCACTCATGTTGTTGCTTGTGATGAAAGAACTTTCTTAACAGCGTCTTTGGATCTTACCTTAAGACTTTGGACATTATCTACCAATAAACCCATTAAGGCTAGCTTGAAGCGGGTTCTTTATGGTCACCGTTATAGAATTACATGTGTTACTGTTTGCAAGGCATTTAGTATAATCGTGAGCGGAGATGCTGGTGGAAATTTGATTATTTGGGATTTAAATCGCGCAGAGTTTGTTAGCTCGTTATCTGTATATAAATTGCCTATCCAAACAATAGCTGTAAATGCCAGAAACGCAGAAATTGCGTTTTCCACAGGGTTTTATTGCTGTGTGGTCAACGTCAATGGGAAAATACTTGTTAAAGATAAGTTATCTCGGATTTACAATGAAAACTCGGATGAAAACATCCTTTGTTCTTGTTTCTATACCGGAGCGAACTCGGAGTGGTTACATAAAAACTTGTTTATAACAGGGCACCCTGACGGGATCATACGTATATGGGAGAAAAGGTTGCAATCGAATGCAAAGTTGGAAGCTGAGAAAAATAATGCTGATCGTCCGAAGTGGAGGTTTCATTTGTTACGACAACTTCAACACACTAAAGGGCTCGGCAGGAACAGGGTTGCAACTCGGCAAAATATTATTACCATTACTCCAAACGGCCAAGCTAGAGGTATTTTTGCAGGAGATGACAAAGGACAAGTATTTTCTTGGATGCTGCCAGATACAACTTCGAACGTACATTTGGAAAAAGATAATACTAGTGAATTGTGTTCGTTGTGTGATTCAAGGTTTTCGTTAATGGAATGGCGAAGTCAATGTCGCGCGTGCGGAAATTCTAACGTTTGCAGCGACTGTGTTTCTATGTTGAAAGACACAAATATAAAAACCTGTTATGAGTGTTACCGACAAATGCCTTTATGTTATAAGAATTAATTTATGTCTTAATAATAGATTAGAATAATGAAAAATTTTTACACCTAGTTTGGTAACGATGCTTGTAGGGCTAACAAATATTTTAAAATATTAGTAACCATTCTCTTTGTTGGAAGAATAAAAAGATGTAAAACGTCTAAATGAAAATGCATATAACTCACCAAAATATTATTAACCTAAACCCTTAAATTTCAACTCAAACTATAATACAATAATAAAGAAAGGAATTGTAGTTTTCGAAGACTACAAGATCACAAATGAAAAGCATTAAAAAACCCTCCGCAAAACGTTTTCAACTTTCTGCTGCTTGGCATTGTCTGTGGGCATATTACGATTACTGACAATGCTTTTTTGACCAAAGAAGCGGCGGGCTTGCTTGCTTGGCTTAGTATCTTCTGATAAGTCTTTTGTTTCTTCAGGAAACTCTGTAGAGACATTGAGTGTATCTCTTTCACTTCGCTTTTTACGAATACCTTCAATCATTTTGGCATTTTCAACATTTCTCATATATTGTTTTAACTGCTTGCGACCCTGCTCAATTTCAACCTTCAGGCGAGATTCACGGGCGGCATTCTCAGCAGCAATTTGTTCAGTGAGATGATGCCATTTAAACTTAGGAAGATATTTCATGTTCCATATATCATCGTGATACCAACTGCTCTTTTTACCACCAATTTGATTTGTATTAAGCAATTCTGCAACTGATTTGGCAACGCGTTTGCTTTCAAATTCAATCCAACCTTCTTCATACATTACTCTTTTATTTCCGCCATTTCTCAGCCTTTGTGCCCTCTTAGCTGATGACTCAGGTGTTAAATATACCCTTCCAATTTTTCCATACTGAGAAAGAATTTGTCTAAGCTTGTTTGGTGCCATGTAAGGAGGGATACGAGAAAGATATATAACTCCTGAACGCTTAATAGCTTTTCTTTGCTTTTCAACTTCTTCAAGTGATATTTTTTTTATAGAATTTGCATTTTTTGTGGTCTCCTCATCCAGCTCATTTTCAGAGCCGCCTGAAAAGTCTTCATGGTCTGAAGTTTCAGACTCGAACGTGGAATCTCTCCGGAAGCGATCAAGATGGGCATCTCGTTCCTCAAGCTCATCGGCGGAGCTTTCAGATTTGACCTTTAAAACGTCTACAACTGGTTTTGTTGATCTTGAGGAACGAATAGCTTTTAAAAATCGTTCATCTTCTTCATCTTCACTCAAATCTTGGTCAACGTACTTCTCTTCTTCTTCGGCCCCAAATAATTGTTCAGCTGTAGACATATTTGGCTAATGATTTGCTTGTTGGTTTACTTTTCAATCTAAAAGTTAAGAAGTAATCTTTTAAAGAAATTCTATGCCACAACAACTTAATCTTCGAAACGCCTAAATTGTAGAAATGAAAACTTCTATACACTCGAGTTTCATGAATTTCAAGTGACAATAAATTGTTACCTAAAAAGGAAAACCGTGAAAAAAGATGAGAATGAAATGATTTTAGTAATATTTTATGTTATTTATAACTAACATTTTTCAAGTTAATGATCTATGATCAATAAAAAGGTAATAGAGGCTGTTTGCAATCTCAACAAAGTATAGGTGTTCAAATTATTTGAAAGATGAGTGAATCCTCGAAGATAAACAAAGGAGTGACTAAGAATGAAACATCATGGGGGAGTGGTTATAATTGACAATGCTTTATCTGAGATACAGTAGTCTTCAGTAGCTTTTGGATCAGGCTAAGAATTAAATTTAGCGATATTTTATCCCTAGATTTCTTTTGCTTTTTCTTTTTAACATAAAAAATTGAAAACAACCTTCTCTCGAAATTATGGTGAATTTATTAGAACGGATTGAACAGTTAAATTACCAGTAGATGGAATATGTTCGGTCAATTTTTCACCTCATATCAAATCAAAGCACTAATTTGGATACATCCTTATCAAAATATTCCTTTTCAAGATGAGCAAGACGCTTTCTTGAAATTATGCTATGAAACGACTGTTTATCGGGCTGAAACACTTTAGCATAAGGCGAATCACAAGTATAACAAGTTTGCTTTAAGAATGTAAATAGAGAATCATTACTGTCAATATGCTTTAAAGCGAACTTCAGTAACTCCTTAACATGAAGCAATCTTTCCCTAGGATCGAAATAAACTTGAGGACCAATATTAAAAAATTTGCATGCTTGATTTTCAGAGCTTTGAAGTAACAAGTGGGGAGAAAAAAATGATTTATCAAGAATATGGAAATATGGTAATTTAGAAAGTACTTCGATCCACGCATTCGCAGCTTTTTGCCTGAGTAATGGAGTAGGAAAAATTTGAATTAAAAAAGCCATAGAGTCACATAACTGTGCAGAAAGCATCTGTGAAAAATTTGAAAAATTTACATAGTCCCTTTCAAAGGAACCCATCAAGTCAAGTAAAGGGGACCTTTGGTTTAACGGAAACTGTTTACAGGCTCTAGCTACCGTACACTTCTCCAAAGGTGTACGAGGAAGTTTGCTAAGGTTGAGACGATAACTGAAAGAATCACTAATTAAATTAAATGGAAAAGATTTGAATAGAGTTTGGAACCTGCCAAGGTATATTCGCGGTCTGGTTTCAGTCTTTGGAAATAAACTGTAGCAATCCTCCCACAAGGAAACACTTTGATTTAAAAGTACAATGGTACTAGTTTCATCAAGACAGCTTCCAAATCTTTTCAAAAGGCTCCTTGTTTTGGTGATTTTAGAGTCCACAAGTAGGCATTCTATATGTTTGGGCTTTTGACTTCGAAGAAGAATGTTGTCAACTCGTTTAGGAATTGCAGATGAATTTTTTTTATAAACAATCGCCTTTGGCTCTAGCATTTTGCTGTGCAGCTTACAATGGGTTAGGATAACCGGTCTTTGGTCAACTGGTTTTTTTATTTGAGACTTTGCGACGAACCAGCCGGCTTCAGTCGGGCCCAAAATGCATCGTTTAATAACATCTGCCATTAGTAAAATTCCGTAATTTTGTTCACATAGATAATAAAATATCCTGCTTAAAGACCCTCTTTTCTCAAAAAAAAGTGGTAGTAAAACAGGAGTTGGTTTTTTGTTAGACGTTCGAAACTCTATTTAACCCCCTTCAAAAAATTTACCATATAACGTATATAATTTTTGTTTATAGGAATTGCTTTTGGTTTTTTAGAATTCCATTAAGATAATGGGCATGATATATCTACAAAATCACTTACTCACAATACGTTGCACTAGCATTTCCTAAGTTAGGGATCTTGGGAAAAAATGCTTCTTTAAATCCTTGAAAGCATAATAAAATTAAAAAAAAATACAAATTTCTCCTTTTTTATACATGCAATTGCATTTTATTCATAGCCTAGCATTGTGAGTAATGCCAAGTAGACTAAAACAGGGAAATGATTAAATAAAAGCGATGGATGTCAGTCTGCAGTGATAATGCATTATGAAGAAGCTATACGCCAAATCCATAAAACACTCATCTGCCACTGATTTCACGATGACATCTAAAAATGACCAAAAATGAAACTATCTTAGCAAATGCAAAAAGGAATCTCGATATAACTGCCCAAAGTTATGGTACAACTACTAAAACAACAAAAAAAGACGAATAAAGAATATAAAGGAACGTGCAAAACAAAAGAGCGAATTATTAAAGGATAGTGTGAATTTAGGCAAAGACTTCATGTACATGATCTATCAAAAACGCAAGACTGTAATTCTTAACAGTCATGTCAATAACGTCTCTGGAATTATCGGGGTCGCGTATTAATGTTGGGGAAAATACTACTGCAAGGTTCTTGGATGTCATTCGATTTGCATGACTATATGCAGCAACCCTTGCTAAATGTCTAATAATGAGCTGCAAAATTTCAGCATGAGCTGGAGGAAGACTTTTGATGACCATTATAAAACCGTCTAATTTATCTTGGAAAGAGGCACAATTTGCTGCTGTGATGAACGGAAAGTATTGGTCATAGGTAATAATTGGATTAGGAAGGTTGCGAAGATATTGCTTGAATACAGAAGTGACAGCAGAAATATCCTCACTTGGATCAAGTACCGTATCTTCATTTCTTAGTAACGCAACAATTTTTTTCATTTGAGAAGTTGCCCCTGATTTGCGATACAGACCTTCAAAATCCATGCCGTATGACTCGATAAAATTTATACAAGAAACGATAAGCGTCGGGACTCTCAAGAGTGTTAGCCTGTTTTGATCGAAGTCGTCAGGATTCAAAGCCCAAACAGGAGATTCGCTTTTTTTAGATTGATACTGACGATCTATAGTAGAACTAACGCAATCCTGATAATGTGCTCTAAGCTCATTGGAGTATTTACCGCAAAGTTTGCAGTGACCGACCGCTGGAACGAAATCCTCTTGTTCTTCAGAAGCTAAATGTTCTTCAGAAATACTGGGAGTACTCGACATGTGAGGAGAATCTCTTTTCCAATGAAACCGTTTAGAAAATGACTTCTTAAGATCTATTTTAGAGTTCCGTTTGTTATACCCTCCACTCTCCTTGTCTTTATTGTCTTTGGGTCTAAATCCAAGGCTAGATGCAACCATTTGTAGACGCGAAAACGATTCTCGCGGAGACGGGGTTGAAATCGTTCGGTTGGATTTTTTATCATTATTAAATATTCCGAAAGAGGAAGAAGTTCGCTTCTTATGCTGCTGCTCCCTCAAGTATGCCAATTCTCTCTCCAATTGATTGTTAAGGCTTACCAGTTCTGTGTTCTTAACATTCAGATATGCGGTTTCTTCCATTACAGTGCTGTAAGCGTTTTGCAATTTAGAGACAGTCGTAGACAAAGCGTCTCGCCTCAAAAGTAAGGTAGACAGTTCAGGTTGAAAAGATTTCCGTAAATAATCTAATCTATAATTTAAATCTGCAACCAACTCTTGCTTGAAAGCTTCGGGGGACACGGGAGTCTGCTGCTCTATGATAGAAGCCAACGAAGTCGCTTCCAACAATAAGGTTCCAACCTCAGCTTGAAGCTCTGAAATACGAATGGCGAGTTCATTTGCGCTTTCCTCTGTAGCATCAAATACGTTTGAAGTAAACACATCACTTGCTCTAACCAAAGAACTTCGATTGTATTCAGGTTCACATGCTTGATGCAAACTAACTTGCGACAAATTTAAACTTTTGGCCCGCGGGGAAGCCTCATAATTTGAAGAGTTCGTCAATCTTTTCTTCAAGCCGTTTGGTTCGCTACTAAGTCGTTTGTCATCTAACTTATTAAATACCGTAGGATATCTAGGAAATCTAGCCTTTGTAGGAGTTTCGTCGCTTTCCAATCCGTTAACGTAATATTCGTCAAGATTAGATAAACTGTTTCGATTTCTAGGAACCTTTAAATTACATTTATTTGTGACATCACGAAGAGCACCCCTTAAATGGATAGGAGATAGAGCTATTCTGCCAGACACATATCCATATTTAGATGGTGATGTTGTTGTCGAAACAGATTTGTAATTCATAGTAGAAGAGCGGCGAAGTGGAGGAGGATTAACAACGCTTTCATTTTTAGGAAGTTGAGGAAGCGTACCATTTTCGGTTGGTGATTGAACAAAGGCGTGATAAGCAACAGGTTGCTGCACGCTATTATTATTTACTACTGAGCTTTGCCTTGAAGAAACTGGTTCAATTGGTATCGAACTTCCAGAATGAAAAGAGTCACACGAATCAAATGGAGAGGCATTAGCTGAACGAAATGAGGGACCATTAGCTAGTGGAGAGGGAGAGGTTTTAACGAAAGAATTTTTGGGTTTAAGTAAGAAGTCCTTTTGGATGTCTTTGTAAGATTTTGCGGAGTTTATATCACCAGGTGTTTCATAACCATTAGTTTGAACTTTTAATTGAGGACGGAGAGAGTTTGTAGGAGAGCTGGTATTTTGCATTCGACCAGATAATACGGAGGATGGAGAATCAGACGCTATAAAATGCGGGTTTTGAAAGCCTTGGTTTTGCCCTAAAATTAAAGTTAGAAACATAAAGACAATATCAATAAATACTACATAAGCAACAAACTTACCAGTTAAAGAAGTGTTTTCCGCAGTTTGTGCGATATTCCTAAGAGGAATAAACCCTGATGCGCTTTCCATAACAGCCTTTTGATTCTCTTCATCTTGTTTACGCAAACAAGGAAGGCAGTAATGTTGACCTTTGAACTTGCCAAAAGCATTTGAATTAATGAAAGCTCGACAATTGGAGCAACAAGGATGATTAGCTTGACTATTGCTTACTGCGTTGAACTCGCAAATAGGAGTTGAGCAACCGTTGCAGATATCAACACATAATTTACAGAATATTTGCTTTTGATCGTCTTGAGAAAAATCTTCAGAGGAAGGGTCTAATTTTTTGTTGCAGTTCACACATTTAAAACTAGCAAACCGTCTTAATTAGTAAATCAAAACAACAAGAAGCACAAACAAGGGTAATCTTTGGAGCATTTTATATTTTTTTATTCAATCTATAAGAAAAAAAAAAGATCCAAAAATCCCAACGTTTGCATTTTCAATCATACCAATCGGAATGCCAACATTTCCCACCGAACCAAACTTGAGAGGTACTGGGAACACTCTAGAGCAAAAGTTAGTAAATGCCGTTCATTACAGCTGGGAAAAAATAAAAGAGCAGTGTCCAATTTCAAGACAGGGTCTCGTTTTGTGAAAAGACCGCTCTCCGGACACGGCGATTAAATTTTGAACCTCACATACTTCCCAACATTTAATACAAAAACAAGTACGTTCGGATGGCGTCTCCAAACTAAGTCTGTCCAGATGAAGTGTCGTACCCGAATTCATAAGGAAATCAATATTCTGAAAATTAAAAGAAAGGTGTTTCCCAAGAGAATGGATAGGTAAATTACACCAGCTCAAAAAATGAGCGGCAGCTAAGATAGAAAACTCTTTACGGTTTTATTCAAAGTTTGTTCTTGATTAAAAAATAAATAAAAATACCAAGGCTTTACAACATTTGCTAGCTCTTTTAAACTCGTAGCCGTTTGTGGTGGAGGTCAAAGAATAGGACCTTTGTTTATATAGAAGGCTACACTGGCATTTGTTCCTTTTGTTACCGCTATGGCTTTGCAGCGAATAAACCACCAGGTTTCGATCTAGCTATTATTAATATTTGCTTATTTTCCAGATTCTTTCTATATCGTTTCCTTATGTTTCATACTTTGTGTAAGTGATGGTTGCTTCCTTCATATTATTTTGAGATTTTGAAACATTTAAAATGATATTGCTTATACAAATTTATCGAGATTTATTGTACGACTAAAAATGAACTATACAACATTCCCCCTGTTCATCTTTCGTTAGTGTTATTAGCAATCCTGTCAGCGAGAACGAAGTATTGCTCGACTCTTGAGAAAAAATAAGAGTGGCTTGTTTCTGTGCTACTTGATTAGTTCGTTCAGTTAAGCGTAATATAATTTGTATAAAAAAAACCGAAGAAACCCAATAACCGCAAAGGGTGCATTACGGTTCACACGTCTTTTTTTATAGTCGAACGACGTCTTTATGTTTAACAACTCTTGTGTAATCCCTTTTTGTTTCTTTAATTTACTAATTTAATCATCATGCATTCCAAAGAAAGTGGATGGATTAACTCAATATCGTTTTCTCATCAAATACGATTCTAATTAACTGGTCAAAGAGTGTTAGATGTCACAGCGTATAGCAAGTTGATTAATAACGGTTAGTGCCAGTTTCTACTTCTTTTTACTGAAAAGATGTTTGTTGTTATTATATCAATCTAGCTGTGTTTATCGACGTTTTATCTTTTGTTTTCAATGACAATTTATTAACAAAATAAGAAATAAAAAAGGCATACGAACAGTGGTTGCCGTCCTGCACAAATCGTTGAACTGCTTAAAGTTTAAACTTGTCATGTGCTTCAAAATTCTGCGTGGATCACGTTCATTAAATTATATTGTGCACTTAAGATGTGTATCAAAGTTGATACAGTGGAGCACTTTTGATTTTCAAAAAATTTAGTTTCCGAATTTAATAACCAGCTTGAGTGTCTGTTATGGACATAAAAAATATAACGAGAAAGTGTGGTGATCTATGGGCAGGTCGATGACTGGATTCTGACTTAAAATTCAATTAGCAAACAAATACTTCGGGATGTCGTATCCTAATCCTTCAGCTGTCTTAATGAATAAAGATCGGACGGCCCACAAATTTTCGGAGAACTTTGATGGTGTGCGAATGAGCACGTTGTGCCCGTAACAGTCAAAAGGAGTAGTTGAGAATTCAATGTAACTATTATAAAGTTTAGTTACACGTTGGATTTGCTCTCCTCGAAATCCAATGAGTTTTTTGTGAATCTCCTCTGGAACGTAAAAGTGCATCTCAGCTGGAAATTCAAGCAACATTGTGTTCATTCCTTTAATTACTCTTTCCAATTCGTCACTATATATATCAACCGTGAATATACTCGTCGACTGGGGACAAAACAAGATGTCCCCATTCTTTAAGTTGAAACGGCATTGCTGCTTTACCTTATCCAGTTTTCCATTTTTTTTACCGGATATGAAATCTTGATCCTTGGTTGGGGCTTCAAGCAGTATCTGGTGCCATTGGGATTGTCCAAATTTATAAAATATTTTGCTTGCTTTATCCATTGCTATAGGCACGGTGTTTTCTTGTCCGAAATATTCAATCCCATTGGTTTTTAGGAGCATTTCGACTCCAGAAGCCATGCAAATTATTGCAATTTGAGCTACAAATTCTGTTGGTGGAATACTTAGCTTCTTAAGAGGAGAGAATGACATTTTTTCTCCTATTCCATTTGTTTCCACTATGGAGCCAGTCGAGGATACAATAGAGGACAATTCAGAGCTTGAAACTCCTTTTTCAATTGTAGACGCTCTTCTCCAAGAACCAGCAACTCTCAGAAAGTCTTCGTTGTCTTCAACTCCAAACTGAGTTTTTCCTTGTACATATTTACTTGCAAGCTTTGCCAATCGGAGTGCTGTTTTTTCAGAATTCGCTATAGAAGATGAGTAGATTTTGACTTTTGAATTTTCTGGGCTCGTTTCTCCTCCTTCTTTGAAATACTCAGGAAAGCGAATAAACGAAGAATTTTCTTCCATAATAAGCCGAAGCTCATCCATTTCGTAAGCGAGAAATTCGAAAAGCTTAACAAATGAAATTTCTGTTACGTGAGTAAACAGTTTTAGATGTTCTTCTGCGTAATAAAACGCCTCTTCGAGTCTTTGCAATTTTTCCTCTTCTCCTGTAATAATTATTTTACTTGAGTTTAAGGCGGGTAAGGTTTGAAGCCGAGGGATTGAGTCGCTGCAAAACGGTAATGTATAAATATTAATTGATTCAGTAGCCTTCATTCCGGCAGTACTAGAAAATGCTTTTCCAACGAGAATTGGCTGAAAAGATACAGAAGTTGCAATAGCTACTACCGATAATCCTCTGATTTCATCCATTAATGCTAATACGCGAATTCTAGCATGTTCAACGCTGCAATAGTCACCATAAAAGACAATAAAAAAAGAATTCTCTGCGTTCTTTTGACATGAAAATTCATGCCTAGTAGACTCTAAATGCCTTTGGTAGAAGCTTTGTTGTTCATTTAATCGATTGCTGAATCCGCTGTCAGTACGTAGCTGAAAATCGATATCATGACACATGGAACGATGCATGATATAAATTTTTGCTCCCGTTATTTCCGTTATTTTGTCCAAATGTTTCATAGTGTCTTCATAAACGTACCCATCTTCATCAAAAAGGAGGTTTTCGAGGGGTTCTTCGAGCACAAGTTTGCTGATTAGAATTTTGGGAATGGCTTGCAAAATCTTTATTTTTGCAGTGTACACATTTTTATAATTTCCTGAAACAGTAACCACTAGTTCATTGCGGGAAGATGATATGCTCATTCCTTTATGTTTGACATGTAGTTTTATATTAACTGGCAACTCTTTTTCTGTCTCAATGCACTTTTCTTCGGTTAATCTCCTAATTTGAGAGTAAATATCGCTTTCATAATAGTCACATTTACTAGCATAAAGGGATGCCTCTTCGGGAGGAGGTGTAGATGGATCAGGAATTGGAAATGCTAAAACATGAGAATCCATTTTGGTGATTTTAAGCACAAAATTTTCTTATTGTTAAATCGTTTGATTGGAAATTTCGAAGCTTAGTGAAGAGTAAGTTTTTCGTGTTCGAAAGAAAGATTAAAAGAAATCCAAAGGAATGATAAACGATATAGGTTTGAATACAAAATTATTCCGAAAGTTACTTCTGAAGGGTTGGTTGTTGGTTGTGTTGTTGCTTCCGTGAAAGTTATTGTTTAGCTTCCAAATGTAAATAAACAATGAATAAATCTTGGAATTGATATGCGATTGGCAATGAATGATAGCTTAAACTTTAATTTTTTGCTGAAAAATAAACAGAACGTTTTCGCAGAACGATGTGTATTGTACTAGTTTGACTGTGGAATACAAGTTTGTTTATGCAAAGGTAGACACATATATATATACAGCACATGACTCTAAGGTGATGCACTAATGACTAGGAATACTTTTAACATAACCATCACAATTTTGTATTCTTTTTACTAATTAGGATGGCTGATTTATGATCTGCCAAAGCCTCTTTAACTCAAAACAGTATATGATTTGCCATTGACATTTTTTCAGAAAAGGGGGAATATGATTATATGATTGTGAAATATACGCTTAATTTTTCATTATAACTCTGTCAGTATTGCTAGGGTTTTGGACACAATCATAGCTTAAGTAAAACATTGCACTATTAGTGTCATTCTTTGAAATTTGTAAGCTAAGCAAGCACATATATTTACCTTATTTATCAAGAAAAATAACATGCCAATAGGAATAAATAGATTAAGAGACGAAGGTTTTGAGAAGAATAGTAGCAAACCACCTAACTGATTTTTATTTCTACTTAAAAGTTCATAGAATTATGTGAATAAGAAATTAATCTAGAATTCTTATAATTGATTTTCATGGAAAGATCTCCCTCCCCCCAACTAGTAGACTTTGCTGCTAAATGCTTTGTTTACACACTTACCACCGACTTCTCCAATAACACCAACCGTATAAAAGCACCATAAGTCTCCTACTTGGAATCAGTAAAACAATTAATGGATTCGAATTACAATTATGTTCATATGAATAAACCGGGAGTAGTTTTGTTTGCCTCGGATTGGCTAAAAGATAGACTTCCAGTTGACGATGTCGAAGTGCGAGTAGAACACTTACCACCTGTTACAGAAGATGAGATGACTATTCAACATTCTAGTGCAAATCTAATCTTAATGAAAAACAAACAGCTTAGGCATGAACCGGCTTGGAAAGATTTGGAACTCGAAGATTTAGTTAATGCCTTTGCATTCATTCAAGGCTCTTCAAATGCCGAGGGTAAAAATACAATTGAAGATAATTTTGAAACAGATCCTTTCAAATCAGTCAAAGAAGCTCCAATGGCTCCTTTTCTTGAAGCGAACAGAAGGCATCAAGGAGAGCACGCTAGTATGCGGTATTTTAGATGATATACCTGAGGTTGTACGAACCAACAGTCGTTAATCCATTTCGGCTGTGAAAACTTAAATAAAGTCTACTCAAAAGTCATTGTATGTACACTTGTCCTAAAACGTGTACATTGACTTTGAAGTTTTTTATCGATCGATTCCACACTGATTATAGATTATCCAAACTTGCTATATCATTCTTTGATCAGAAAAAGAACAAGATGGCAGATTCGATACCCGTTAAGAAAAAAGGCTCAGCTAAAGGCCCTCCTTCGTTCGTAACGCCTGAATACATAGAGAAACAACGCCAAAAAAAACTTGAGAAAATGGGTATGAAAAAAAATTTTCGTTCATCTAGTCGAGCAACAATAAGAAGGTTGTTGTGAAACTTTTTTTAAGACCGAATCTCTACTCCTTTGTTTAATTTTTTGTTGCTCAATTTTATTAACTGATTATTAGCTAAGAAGGCTGCTCGAAAACCTATTGCTCCACCAAGCAATGCTCCACCCGAATTCAATACGGACTTTATAAAGCGTGAAATGCTCTCCATCCCTAATTATGCACCGTTTGAAACTGAAAAGTCTGCATTGGATATTACTATTATGACTTACAACGTACTTGCTCAGACAAATATTCGTCGTTCAATGTTTCCACACAGTGGTGAGGCATTAAAATGGAAAAATCGCTCACGAATGCTCGCTAATGAATTAACCTATTATTCACCAACTTTGGGATGTATGCAAGAAGTTGATGCTGAATTTGTTCCTAATTTCTACAAGAAGTTATTAGGTGGATTGGGTTATGAATTGCATTTCATAAAAGGTGAAGGTAAAACTCATGGAATTATGATTTTTTGGAAATCCTCTTTGTTCAAAAAGGTGCAAGATTTGACTATTTATTACGATGATCATGATGAATTACCAGGTAGAATGAACACCAAGAACATCGGTTGTTGTGTACGCCTTGAAAGGGTAGATGACCCGAGCAGAGGGTTGTTCTTGGCTACTACACATTTATTTTGGCATCCTTACGGCTCTTACGAAAGGTTACGCCAAGGTGCAATATTGGTAAAGGAAGTAAACAAGATGGCACAAAGTCATCCTTCTTGGCCTGTTTTTATAGCTGGTGACTTCAACACTGAACCGTTCGATACCAACTTTCCTGCGCTAACTACCCGCCCTCTATCCATCTGCCAAAGGGCTACTGACATTATAGAACGTAGTATGAATTACGTATTTGGGGAATCTGAGTTGGAAGAAAAAAATGCTAGTACTAAGACAGAAAATGATTCCAATGAAGATGACAAAGAAGAATGTCAATCCTCTTCTACCTCAAGTGTTCCCGAATCCACAGCTTCTACCCCAAAAAAGAGAATTTTGCATGTACAAAATGACTATGTACCTCACTACCGTTCTTTTTATCAGCAGCACGAGCAAAATCCCGTACTTTTCAGTCTTTATTCAGTGGGCTATAAACTGGTTCACCCAGAAAATGCAAAAAATACGTTTGATCATCCAGCATTTACCAATTGGGCTCATGCTTACCAGGGCCATTTGGACTACATATTTGTTATGAATCGTGATACCTCACTTCAAACTCCCGAAAATCAAGTCGTTGAAGGTATAAAATTAAAGGCACTGTTACGTGTGCCTTTACCCAGTGAGATGAAGGAAGCGGAGCCTTTAGAAGGAAGATATCCCAGCGACCACGTTGCTTTGATGGCAAATGTACAAATTGTTTAAATACTTATTTTATTATACGGTACACACAAGGTATGGTAAATCAATAAATAAAATTTCATTGTTGTTTATCCATTTAAAAATGCCAACGGCAAACATGTAACTTTGGTGTTTTCGCTTACTAAAAGCACACCCGTAAGCAGAAAAATTTAAGACAATTGAGGAATAGTCTCACCTTTCGTTGTGTCGATGATTCCTTCTTCGATACTCAACATACCAGTACTGCTGAGCTTTTCCACAACTTCTTCTGCATTTTCAACTGCCATTTTTCCAAGAACTACATTAATCTTGTCTAAATCATTGGTCATAAGAGCTTTTTGGAGGTTAGGAGGAAAAGACTCAAAAGCTGCACGAGCTTTTTGTGTCTCTGGATCAGTAGAACCTGCCTCCGGGATGGTGATGGAAAGTTTCGTATTAGGATCAACTGCACAGAGCTGGATTTGTTCTACTCCTTCACCGCTTTCAGCTTGTTCTTTGCTGATGGCAGCAGAACGTTCATGGATTCGGACATATGTATTATGAACATCCTCTAAAAATAGCCGCTGAGATTGGTGATTTGGGTCTTTAATTTTTTGAAAAAATATTGATAAACCATTTGGTCCAAGCTGTCTGCAATAGCTGATCAAAAGGGCTTGATGAACATATTGTTTTGCTAAGGACGGCTTCCCTTCTAGTTCAGCATTAAAGGCTTCCAAAAGAATAGCATCAGATTCTTCCTCATCTGCCAAGATATTTAAATGTTCTTTCAAAAACTCTTCCGATGAAGAATAATCACCAAAATCAATATTGGCAAACTTCTTACCATCTTCAGAAAGAGACAACCCTTCTTCATCTTCCGACTCATTCTCATTGACAGGATTTTTAGGGGCATTACCAGTAGAAGCTTGCTCTTTAGCGCCGGGAAAATCAGTAGGAGGTGTAGGGTTATTAAGAGATTCAATGACCTGGATGGTCTCCTTTTTGGTTTTAGTCTTTTTAGGTTTTTCAGGCTCCTTTTTCTGAACATAGGTGGAATCAAAGCCCAAATGCAAGTCTTCAGAAGTGATGTAATTTTTACTCTCAGCCTCTAAAGTATCATACTCCTTTTGTGCATCTTCTAGCAACTTCAGAAGACGCTCTTTGTGTGACTTTAATCGTCTCAAGCATTTATCCGAATCATCCATAGATTTTTCTTCGGTAGTGTCTTCGGCATCTTTAATTACTTTTAATAAAGACATAAGCATATGATGATACGACATGCCTCCAGGAATGGCACTATCCATATCTTCAGACTTTTTTGCCTCTAAAAATGAACCCAATAAAACATAAGGATCCGAAGGAGATTCCTTCTCAAGAACAGTCTCCATTTCGGAGATGCGAGACAAGAGTCTACGATTCATCGCCATTGCACCTTTGATATCTTCCATTTTTTGCTTTCTAACAGCCCGTTTTTCGTGGATATCACGTTGGCGCCATCTAATAAAAGACTTTTTATCGACATTTGGATGAACTGCATGTGGTTAATTTAATATGAATACAACCCGTAACAAACCTTCAATGTCACTAAATGTTGTTAGCATGAATTTATCAAAACGAAAAATAAATGAAGAAGGAAAAGAAAGGAATGTTTTGACAATGGTTGTTTATTAGCTAAAAGAACCCAATTGGCATCAAATATACAAACTGCAAATTAATGATTGCCTTTTTGAACCCAACATGTCCTTCAAAATGATAAAAAGATGAGTCTGAATTTTATTTTTGAATTTATTCCATCCTACTAATGAAATTTCATTTCGACTTCTTTTATTGTACTCCAATCAAAGGCATCATGTAGAGTATTTAACCATTGTCCTTACAGAGCCGATTTCCTCTCCAAACCGTATATTTCATACCTGTCATCACTAAGTTCTAGCTTATCCCTGTCAATTCTGTTAACTTCATATTCGCCTACTTAAAAACAAACTTATCAATAAACTTACCACTTGCTGTAATCAATTGCCATCTCGAAGCAAATTATAATTTCAAGAAATTTAAAAAAAGTAAAAGACACAAATGTCTTTGCTATTCTCGTCGATTTGACTTGTTGTAGAGAAGTGGTTGTGTTAAGGTAAATGAAATCTTAGTATGTACCAAAGCACCTACCTTATGCGAATGTAGAGTACTTCGTGGAAATTCTATCGAAACTACTAATACCGTAGAGAAGAGAAAATTTGATAGAACGAATACTAATAAAAAGTATATATTAAATAATTTATTTGTACATACTTTGCGCACCTTTTGTTGCCAAAAGCCTGTGTAAACCCCGTTTCGAAAAGATTCCGTTCATTTCCTTTGAAAGGCACATTCATGGATGGATCCAATACGTTTTGGACTTTCGAGAGTACCATTCGCTCACTGCTACAATAAACGCGTAATATTTCGAGCAAACTATTTAGTACCGTTGACTTGGTTGAAAAACAACGTGGCTTACAAAAGTACGAATACTCTATTACTTCCCACGCCAAATGCAGAATATTATAGTACCAGTAAGTTATCTTCACAGGTTAATGTGAGCCTAAACTCGTTATCTCAAAAGGCCTCAAGTGGTTCTAAGATATATCCTTTTAAAAATAGTTTTCCGTTACCTTTTTCTAGATCTATTCTTCCTATACGATCACTTGCTTTTTTAAAGTTGTGTGTGCGACATAATTCTACAGTTCCATCAAAAGATGAGCAAGCACAGGATATCTCAAAAATAAATACAAATGGTACATTACAAACACCAAACAAGAAAGTCAATGTTTTTCGTCTCTTCACACTAGCAAGGGGTCAGGGATGGAATTTTTTTATTGCTGGATCTCTTCTCTTAGTTTCCTCCGGCGTTACAATGTCCATTCCCTACATTGTTGGCAAAATCTTAGACGCTGGCTCGTCAGGCGATTCTTCTGTCACGCATATCATGGGAATTCCTTCTGGTACGTTTTATATTGGTTTGTTGGGTTTATTTTTCCTTGGTTCAGCTTGTAACTTTGGTAGAATCATCACCTTGCGTCTACTGAGTGAAAGAATTGTCAGTCGTCTTCGAGCACGCTTGTTTGCTAAATGCATGTCATTAGATGGAGCATTTTTTGACTTTCATAAACATGGGGATCTCATATCCCGTCTTACGACGGATTCGAGTATTGTCGGTAAGTCTTTATCAATGTACTTAAGTGATGGTCTTCGTAGCTCAGTTAGTGCAATTGCTGGAATAGGGATGATGCTCTACGTATCCATGAGACTCACTGGATATATGTCCCTAATTGTACCCCCAATTGCATTGGGAGCTTTCTTTTATGGAGAGTATGTTCGGAAACTTTCCAGGACTACACAAGATGCTCTCGGTGATTTAACAAGGGTTTCAGAAGAGAAACTCGCAAATGTTCGGACTACACAGGCTTTTCTAGGAGAAAGACAAGAAGTAAATCGTTACAACGATTACATTCGAAATCTCTTTGTCCTGGCAAAGCGAGAGGCTTTTGCTAGCGGTATTTTCTTCGGGTCAACAGGGTTCCTTGGGAACGCAACTGTAATCGCTATTCTTGCGTTAGGCGGAAGAATGGTTGCTGCAGGTGATATAACTGTAGGACAGCTAAGTTCATTTTTGCTGTATACCGTTTATGCCGGTGGAAGCATTGTTGGCTTATCAGGATGTTTTACTGATATTATGAAAGGTCTGGGAGCTGCTAGTCGGTTATTTGAACTTTTAGATGCTAAACCGAAGATAGCTCCAACCGTTGGGATTCCCGTTCCAGTCACAGTCGGAAAGGCAATACTTTCGTTCAGAAATGTTGGGTTTGCATACCCAACTCGTCCTTCAGCTTCAATATTTGATAACTTATCTTTCGACATTCATCCAGGCACCAATGTTGCTATAGTCGCACCTAGTGGCGGTGGAAAATCCACCATCTCACAGCTCCTTTTGCGCTTTTACGCACCTAGTAGTGGGAAAATATTAGCTGACGGAGTTGACATCTCTACATATAATGTTCATCAATGGCGCAGTCATTTTGGTTTAGTTGGACAAGAACCGGTTTTATTTTCTGGTACAATTGGCGAAAATATTGCTTACGGTAAATCTAACGCATCTCAAGAGGAAATCGAAGATGCTGCCAAACGAGCGAATTGTAGTTTTGTGCTTTCTTTCCCGGAGAAATGGTCTACGCAAGTCGGGACTCGTGGTTTACAACTAAGCGGGGGACAAAAACAACGCATTGCAATTGCTAGGGCACTTCTTCGAAATCCAGCATTTTTAATTTTGGATGAAGCTACTTCAGCATTAGACGGTGAAGCAGAAGTAATGGTGGATAAAACGATTCAATCTTTGATGCATAATCGTAGTATGACTACCATTACGATTGCTCACAAATTGGCTACTATTCGCCGAGCTGATCAAATAATTGTTGTTGGAGACGGGAAAGTTTTGGAGCAAGGGTCTTTTGAACGATTGTCTCGTCCTGGTACCAACTTTTACAAGTTAATGAGATGGCAGCTTGGAAAAGTTGAACCTTGATCGTAAACGTGAAGTATCTCTTGTTCGTTTTATTAATTTATTCATGCGTACTCTCAAGACGCAATTTTCAATCATATCTTTAAATACATCGGTACTCTATTCTTTTTTTTCTTCGCTGGCATATAAGATTAGCAAATTAATAATATTCAGTTCCGTAATTAGTTTGGCATTTAAAGAAAGGGCTGCGGAAATTGTTCCTTTAAGCAATATCAACTGAGAAGAAACTGTAAAATCTAAAACCCCAATAGCAAACTTAAGTTTGAAAGGAGCAAATATTAAAAGAGAGAGAATATATATTAATTGCACAAAATTCGTTACGCTTGTAAATCTCGACAATGAAAAATCGTCCAGTAGTTTATGCGGCAAATGGAAGTGAAGCTAGATACAAATCACATTAAATGAAATAACTACAGTACGGACGTTCAGTATTTGCTACAACGGTAAAAGGTTCAAGTATTTTTAAATAATTTTAGAAATCATATTAAAGGGTGGAAAGTCGACAAAATCAACAAGCATAAAAAGCGGTAAGCAGTACACCAAGAGACGGCATACCGTTATGAAACGCAATATAAGGGAAGGACGAATAAACAGACATACCCTAAATATCAAAGCACAGATCCAAGAAAAAGTATAGTTACAAATCTGTAGTAGGTAGACAAAGAATTTTATATGAGAACTGAATACTTAAAAAAGTATAAATTATAAAAAAAATTCTTAGTCAGATATTATTTTAAACACTGCTAATTGTGTCAAAAGGAAGGGTAGTGTGCAAGCATTGAAAGCAAAAAGGATTGGAGAGCTTTATCTCTAAGAAGAAGAGGATACAGTTGTGCCGGCAGCACCAGGAGCATTGCTATCTTTTGCAAGGCTGATGAGAAGTTCACGAAAGCGTTCTGTAGAGCGGCCATGAGCCTCAGGCTTATCGGATAAATCAATAAGCTTCAGGATACGCTCCCAGCTCGTAGTTCCAGTAGATTTGCTTTCATTTTCTTCCAACAGTTTTTCTTGTTCTTTTCTCGACTTGGCAATGACTTTATCTCTCTTATCATTAAAATTCTCATAAAAATCATCAATAGCCTTGCGGGCCTTCTCGATATTAGATTCGCGCAACTTTTTGGAAGACTCATCTCTTTCTTGGATCCTTTTCATTTGATCCTCTTTCCACTTGCGAACGGGTTCGGGGTCACCGCTTTCGTCTTCAGGGGGATGAACTTCGGCTTGACCCATGTAAGGAGCTTTCGGAGCGGAAAAGGTACCAGAGGCTTGCATTTCAGCATCTATGGGAGGAAAGTTCTGTTCAAATCTAGTTTGTTCAGCTTCCGAATCATTTTCAAAATTCAACAACGCGTCTTTATCCTCCGGTGTTTCGAATTGTCCAGCATCCTCTCCAAGTGCCAACTTTTCGCGTTCCAAGAAATCAGTATTATTTTTAGAGTCATCAACAGGAGCGGTAACCAAACCGTCGTCAAAGTCTTCTAAAGCCGGAAATTGAGACATGGTGGTTGGTAAAGGTTGAAAGTGGTAGTATCTGCATCTAAGTAGACAGCAGCTTTGCTGAGTGTAGCATAATTTAGCGAAACGTCTTTTCTTTCGCTATTTATATTAACGTGTCAATGATATAAACCAAATCGTTAAATTCAGCCAGTATTTTATTTTTCGTTATATATCACTAAAAAATAAACATCTATAACACTGAGGTTTTTTTTCTTATAAAAAAATTCGCTAAACCAAGATAGATAGAAAGTATACCATCTTTTATAATTTACAAAAATGAATACATGAAACATAAAAATGACAGTGAACGCAGTACGAGGTACAGTTTTGTTAGTTTGATCAAGTCGGGAGTTTGAGATTTGTCAAATAGGAACGCCAAGACATTAAAGCAAACACTGTTCAAGGATCTTATAACTACCGAATTATTAGTGACTCCGGTCGCATTTAGTATGAAAATTAAATGCTTTAGGAAGAAGTTTCAGTTGAAATAATATAACGTGCAACATTCACTTTCTTGTCCAACGTTAAAATAATATAATATATCAGATTAATGCGTTAATGTAAGCTACGCAGTTTGGTATCTGATTTAAGGATACATAGAACTGCGGTGAGTTTTCCTTGTGATCTATTATATTACAATACACAGGTTGTATGAGTAGCAACTGAGTATAGGTATTGTATTAACTAGGTTATAATGTTACCTATCACTAATATAGCTTATAACTGAACTGAGGGACGAGGTTCAGTTGTTCTCAATTTATAATATTTGAAGTAGTAAGAATTATATCTGATAGTTATCTTATCATGAATGATATTATATCTCCATCTTGATGACTTATCATGTAATAGTTGATAGAGCAAATAGAACATTGTGAACATGTGACATATAGTGATATGCAACGTGGAGTATCATAGCGTAGTGTAGTATTGCTGACAGTTAAAACGTTTTTACATAGTATGTTTTAATATCTTAAACTCCTACATGGTGTATTTCTAGAGGTTAATTATGATATCGAGGTCTTACTGCAATCTGACTGTTTTACTCACAAAAAGTCTTTAAATTTGAGTAATTATCTTTACTCAACCTTACAGTTGTTGAATGTATTTGTGCGGCCTGATTGTACATGTACTATACAACTATGCATTCGAATGGGAGCAATGTATATGCCAATATTTATTGCTAAGCACGTCGGGTAATTGATTACGAATGTTCATTAGGAATGTTTAAAACACAAGTCAAGCAACAATCAAATATAACGATTCTCATTTGTCTTGTATAAACCTTTTTGACAACATAAATCAATAGTGGCCGTTTGGTCTAGTGGTATGATACCATCTTAGGGTGATGGTGGTCGTGGGTTCGATTCCCACAACAGCCCATGTTTTTACACTTTTTTACAACTTGATGTAAATATCGATTACTTATATCTTTTCACCTCTTAAGAGTTATAAAAATATAAGCACATATCTACTCTACATGAAGACGATCTGGATATTCTTAAGAAAGAAAAGAAACAGCATTACTACGAAACTTTTGTTGTAGGGGTACGGAAATGAAAAGTTCAATCATATGAATAATTAATGTCTATTACAAACCACAAGTTGTATATTACCACCAATATATTTTTTTAGTTCACCAAAACCTAATAAACGTGCCGAATCAATTAATTATTGTGAATCCTTTGTATATTCAGAAACCCGATCAAGACGTTTGGGAAGCGTCTTTCTTAAGACAACATTATGACTTGACTTGATTGTAGAATCAAAAGGAAGATACCAGTCCGCTTTTGGTACATCTTCTGGGTAGACTTTTCTTAATTCCTCAGTCCATATATCAGCTAAATGGAATAAAATCCCATTTGGAAAAGCAAGATTTTCGGTACTAAAAGCAGTTAGTAGTCTGTCCAAATAAACAGAAAAATGATAAAAATTAAGAAATAGCTATTCAACAAGTTTGATGTAAGCAGGAAGTAAAAGCGTTGCAAAACTTTTCTAAAAGTCTCCAACGCAAAAGCAATCTATATAATAAACAAATTCCCACACGCGGGAACGAAAACAACTTACTTAAAAGGACCATCCATCCACATCTGATTATATTCAGCCACTACTTTGTCCAGCAAAGCAGTTTTACTTCTTGTTTGAATATCCCGAAACGCAGCAGCACAAAATCTACGCATTAACAAGTAAAATTTGTCTGTTCGTAAAATATCAATTCCCGTCCATTCACGACCCATAGTTTCCCAAAAAGTAGATTGAAATAATATTCTATTGTCTATCCAGACAATTGGAACCAACGCGGCTAAATTATCTGAGAGTTTCTGTTGGTATAAGGGTTTATCAGCCATCCACATGCCTGCATATTAAAAAACAATTAGATGATTTACATTCATAACCCAAAAAAATTCATACAGTAAAATAAGCCCTTCCAAAGCTTGAGAAAGTCTAACCTTTCAAATTTTTTCTTTTGGCTTAAAAACCGCTGCAACGATTCAAGAGCCTTATCACGAGTTTTTCGATCTTACAGTGTTAGTACATTAATCATTTATATGTAAGAAATTTACCATTAGCTGCAAGTTTCTTAATAAACGGCGACGGAGCCGACATTGTTGGTTTATTGACAAAGTGTTGAAGCAGTTCTTAGCATCGTTCCTTCCATACTGCGTTTTAGTGCACTAATTGGAGAGTTGATAAATGTCCCTTTCTAATATATGAAATAAGGAGTTTCCCAGTCAATATGTATTATTTTTTTTAGAATTGACCGTTTATGTAGATTAATTGATCATAAGGTTAATGTACTACTATGGTTCGCTTACACTTCTATTACAAATGCCGGTTTTCTTAGTCATTCTTATATATAAGTCTTTAACCGTTCCATTGATCAACAAATGTTCTTTTTCTTCTTCCTTGCATGCCTTTGAAAAGGAGATCCTTTGAAAGATCTTTTCCTGTTGGATAGACAATCGGAGGATGAAAAAATTTTAAGAAAGCTTTAAACAAAAAAAGGCAAAAGATAATAATTTAACAAACAGTCGGCAGGGGTTCTTGATTATACAAAAAAAGTGCATGACTGCGAATGCTCAAATCTACTAATGAAGCAAATGAATAAATGTGAGAAAGGGTTTATCTGACAGAGAATGAACTGACTACAACAAGGGGATTTGGGGGATAAAGAAGGAAGCTATATTTTCGAATGAGAAAGGTATTCAAAATATTACTAATGGGTATTGAACTGTAAGCGAAAAAGTCAGTAGAGAGCTCAAACACCGAAATTGGAAACGTAATTATACAAATGTACTAAGAAAAGGATGCAGATATTTCCTTACAAAACTCAACATGTAACCCATCCAAGAAAGTAAAGGAGGCTGCACGGAATCATCAATAGACATAACAAAGTTTTAAGGACATATTAGGAAAGCGGGATTTTTGATGAACATATATCAAGTTCTGATGTAATATGGGAACTACTTATTTATCTTTAACAATCGGTTCGTAGGGGAATCGTTGGTCGCCATAATATAGCTCTCGAATATTTTTAACGTTGGCAAGATACCCTGCAAAATGTGGATTTGTGTAGTAGCGTATGTCTTTCTTTGAAACTGGAAGGGGAGGGCGAGGAGGTGTACGAAAACTTGAAGGATGCAAATGGGCACGTAGCGCCAACGGGCTGAAATATACTGTTGTTATACTGCCGCCTGCATTTTTGATTTGTTGTATAGCTTGAACTGTAGCCTTAGAAACTTCTATGGAAATTGCTGTTTTAAGGAGTCCAGGTTCGTCAGCAGTAAGTTCAACTCCATGTTTAATACCTCTACAGCATCTACTATCGAGGAGGTCTTTCATAGTAATTGTCTTGCTAGCATCCAATCTACCACGATCAATCCATTCCTGAACTCTCCCTAACCCCAGACGCAACGGTTTCTTCAAATGTCCCGTACTGTGACCAACTTTAGGAAATAATTTGGTGATAGGAGTTTGACCACCTTCAAAACCAGGTTTAATTCTCCGTCCACGCCTTTGACCAGATCCTTTATGACCACGTCCAGAGGTTTTTCCTAAACCGCTCGCAGGGCCTCTACCCACTCGCTTCTTTGACTGATAATTTGCACTGTTGTTTAAATCATTCAACATACTGATGCCGCGGAAACTAGCACCAAATCTTGGATAACCAGAGGATCTCAAAAAACCATGAAATGAAGAACTGCGACAAACCCGAGATAAAATATTAAACATTTTCCAATTCAAAAAACGGGTTTCGTCGAGTTTAGATGGTAATAAGTCCAAGGCTGCTGTTTACTATTACAAAAGATTCGGACACACACGAATACGTAAAATTCTATAGCGTCTCATAAAAATATCTTTATTACTATATTCAGCATCGCTGCACTGCGCAATTCGAATTTGTTTCCTCCTTTATTTCTTCCTGACATATGCCAGTGCATAATTGCAGCAACAGCGATCTTGCTTGGTAGATATAATAACCCTTTACTTTATAATGGAATCGGCACAGGCAGTAAGATTTATCAACAGTAACTCGGTAACTAATGTTTGTAGGTCGCGGAACCTCTTGATTTGGTGAGGCTTTCTTTGGATGAAATCGTTTATGTAAAATTACGGGGAGATAGAGAATTAAATGGCCGTCTTCATGTATGAAATTTTTTTAACGTTTCTTGAATATTTTTCTTATTCTGAATTGGTTATACTAACTCGATTGTAGGCCTATGATGAACATTTGGTATGAATCATATTCATAACTCGCATTTGGATGGATTACTTACACGTATTTTAGAATATGGTACTAGGAGATGCTGAAGAAATTGTAACTATTTTTGATGATGAAGAGACCGATAAGGACAAGGCCTTAAAAACGATTCGCAAACATTATGAGATGCTCTTTGTTCGTGGTACGTAGATTCTAAATATTACGCTCGAAAAGTTTGACCATGATTAAGCTTTCCTTTTCGAAACTGTTTTTCCTTTTTCGCCAAATGCTAATGAACTTTAGGTGATTCGGTTATTTTGATTGCTCCACCTCGTAATTAAAGGAACGAATAAAATTACTATACAAAGCTATCTACATATTTTTATCTCATTCTTTTGTTTAAAATTTTTCGCTTTAGAGGTGCTTCTTCGTACAATAGTAACGACTTTTGATTTGAGTATTCTATATTACAGAAAAGTTTGATTTTCCTTTATTCCGTTGGATGGATAGTTTTATCTTTCTTTAGTCACGCACCACTTCTTGTTATTCCTTACATCCTTTTACTTAATAAAAGCAAAAGACTCTTCGAAGTTAACCAACATTCACGAGACGCTGAGCTTTGTCATTGAGACTTTTCATTAATGGTTTTATTCTTTGTACTTGACAGGATAGTAAGCGATTTTTGCTTGCATGGTGGTTGCTCTTGCGATCTAGCAAAATCAGATTGACATTCCTTTAGAGATCAGAGACATAATACCATTCATTGTGCAAATAAAAAAAAACTATCAATTGCTTTCGATTTGGCGGTGTTGTTCACTAGTTCATCTAGTATTTTTTTATTATTAACAAGCGTATCATCATATATAGGCGTAGCGGTAAAATAGAACAAAATAAAATAAATTCTACAAATATTGATTGTATCCAAACACCCAGGACCATTTATTTCATGAAATGCTCGTGTCAATAGTATTCTCATAACGATGCGCACCGCTGAGACTTATTTCAAGGACAACACGAGCGCCAGAGACCTCTCCTCTGCCTACACGCTCCCTTCGTTATGAATTCAGCTAAAGCTACCTCTCTCCTCTTTCAAGGCTTTAGAAAAAATTGCTTGCGATTGAACCGCATTTCTTTCGCTTCAGGTTTGATTAACCGGTTCACCGTCCCAGCTCGAACTTATGCTGACGAAAAGGTATTTTTTTTTCATTCTTCATCTTTTTGATTACTTGTTAACTTTTTTAAGGTGTTCGTTAGAAAAAAGCCGCATGTCAATATTGGTACTATTGGTCATGTTGACCACGGTAAAACGACGTTGACGGCTGCTATTACTAAATGCCTTTCTGATCTTGGTCAAGCTAGTTTTATGGATTATAGTCAAATTGACAAGGCCCCCGAGGAAAAGGCACGTGGTATTACCATTTCATCTGCCCATGTTGAATACGAAACTGCTAATCGTCACTATGCCCATGTGGATTGTCCTGGTCACGCCGATTACATTAAGAATATGATTACTGGTGCTGCTACAATGGATGGCGCTATCATTGTTGTTTCTGCTACCGATGGTCAAATGCCTCAAACTCGTGAACATTTGCTTCTGGCTCGTCAAGTCGGTGTAAAGCAAATTGTTGTATACATCAATAAAGTCGATATGGTCGAGCCTGATATGATCGAGCTTGTCGAAATGGAAATGCGTGAGCTACTCTCCGAATACGGATTTGATGGTGACAATACTCCAATTGTTAGCGGCAGTGCTTTATGTGCCTTAGAGGGTCGTGAGCCTGAGATTGGTCTCAATAGTATTACTAAATTGATGGAAGCTGTTGATAGTTATATTACTCTTCCTGAAAGAAAAACGGATGTCCCTTTCTTGATGGCCATCGAGGACGTTTTTTCAATTTCAGGTCGCGGAACTGTAGTCACTGGCCGTGTCGAGCGCGGTACTTTAAAGAAGGGTGCTGAAATCGAAATCGTCGGTTATGGTAGCCATTTAAAGACTACCGTTACTGGAATTGAAATGTTCAAAAAGCAGCTTGATGCCGCCGTTGCCGGTGACAATTGTGGCCTTTTACTTCGTTCTATCAAGCGAGAGCAATTAAAACGTGGAATGATTGTCGCTCAACCAGGAACCGTTGCTCCTCATCAGAAATTCAAGGCATCATTCTATATTTTGACAAAAGAGGAAGGAGGTCGTCGTACCGGTTTCGTTGACAAGTATCGTCCCCAACTGTACAGTCGTACTTCCGACGTTACTGTCGAACTTACCCACCCTGATCCTAACGACTCAGACAAAATGGTTATGCCTGGAGACAATGTCGAGATGATCTGTACGCTTATTCACCCCATTGTCATCGAAAAAGGACAACGCTTCACAGTTCGTGAGGGTGGAAGCACTGTAGGCACAGCTTTGGTTACTGAACTTTTGGATTAGTGCATTTATGAACTTATTGGCTTTAAAAATTTTGCATGCTGAATACCAATATTATGTCCCTTCTCAGAATTCTATAACTACAGTGTCATTATTGTAATAAGACTTTTGCATCCATTGACAATGGTATTTGATACTTTTATAGTTTCTACTATTGTTAGCCAAAGTTATAAAACAAATAATAAAATAACGTTGAATCAATACTTTCACTCCGAATTTTAAGGATGGCTATTCAATTTACTAAACAAGAGCTAAATATAATGTTTTGTAGAACGAACCTATTAACTATATTACTACCGTTTTAAACAAACGCAACGGCGGGTCGAAAGACATAGTGAGACTAAGAGAAAGATATTAAAACTTAAAAGGGGGGAATTTGTAACAATTAAATGTGGGATAATACACAGAAAAATGAAAGGGAATCATAAACCTAGCAGGAAACGATAATTAGTGCTATTTTAACACGGCAAAAATTTTGTAGTATTCAATTGTTAAAAGCAAAAAAATCCTGGACGACCATTACTCACATATTGTAAATACCTTTATGAATTCGGTTTAAGTAAAGCATAGTTGAGAGAACCCGAAAAATCGGAAAGCAAATAGCCAAAAGAGAAAGCTACTAAAGAAAGTAGCCTGGCTCATTAAATTGAGAATGAAAGGAGCCTAAAAAAATAAGGAAAAAAATACCGGTATAAAAAGAAAACAAGAGCCAATAAACAAAATATATGCGCAGCACAAAAAAAAAAGAGAAAGGCCAAAATTATTAAAGATAAACAAGAAAAGCATAAAGCATAAGCGGAAAAGAAAAACATATATCTAAGGGGAAAACAATAGTGAAATTACTTTAAGTAACTCCATGGCGAAAAGATTTGACACAAAAAAATTAAAAGGTACTCCAAACCCAGTTATCTGGAACTGTTCCCAATACCAAACTCTCCGAAGGAAGTTCACCTTTAGAGTCCGTAGAGTCCATTTTTGGGATTGGTACAGATACAGCATTCTTGGGTTGGGATGGAGGATGAGTAGTGGCTTGCTGTGGTGCAATAGTGCTTTCGATTACAGTGATATCGTTAGAAGAAGCCAAATCAATAGACTGTTTCCATTTCAGGTATTCATAAAAGCAAGAGACGCAAGAACGGTATAAAGAGCCAGCAAGACAAAACTTGACATCCATAGTGAGGGGAATGTTACGATCGCAATGAAGAGCGCAGAATATATCTCCACATCGACGACAATGATGCCTTCTATCAAAAAGGCCGAAACGAACTGAGCAGGAGGGAAAAGAACAGACCGAGACATCGGAATCTGGTTTCCAGTGGTCTTTGGAAATTCCGGTCTCTCTGGACGATTGATAATTGAGAGAGGTAGCTACGGAAGAATTGGTAGAGGTAGGACTAACTGAATAAGACATTGCTTGATAAGAGGCAGTGCGAGAACTGGCAGCAAGTTTTGATGAGGCATAAGGTTTACTGAGACGCGGATTGCCAGAGTAAGAGCGGAAGAGTTCGGGACGCTCTTTTCTAGTTATGGAAGAATATAGTTGGGGGTTGGTATGGGAAGGTAAAGAACCTTGATTAGCGGGAGTACTATTGCTAGAAGAGTTAGGGGAGCCAGAAACAGAACCAGTGCCATTGGTAGCTTGTCTGGTAGGAGCTTCGATGAGTTCGTAAGACGGACGCACCCGTTGAGTGTAAGGAGAGGCACCAGAATAAATGTTTAAACGCGACAAAGGACCATGTCCAGACAATTGGTGAACAGTTGTCATGATGAAAAAAAGTAAAAATGCAAGTGACAATTCTCAATTGAAGAGAAGAGAAGAGAGAAAATAAAAGAATAGGGTAGGATAGGTTAGGATATGTAGTTAAGTATGAACAAGTAAGTGTACAGTGATGACACTTTGTGAAAACCGGTAGATGAAAAAAAAAAAAAAAAAGCCGATCAAATCAATTGACCGATCGATTAGAGATGAAAAAGTGTGTAGAGGGGTAAAAGTTTAAGAAATATTGAATTCTTAAAGAAAGTATTAACAAAAGCAAAAAGAAGAAGTACAAAAAAAATATGTAAATGAAATAATTTGAAAATTTTTCTTATACAAGGTTCCTCTTTAACGAAAGTTCACCAACTAAACTTTCGTATGCAAAATTTCTATGGCCGTAGGTTTGCCTTCCGTTTAGTAAGGGTTCGGATGTGCTGGAGAGTGAAATATCACTTATTGTGTAAAAAAAAATAAAGATGAATAAATGATTGAAATAGTTGTTTTTGAGAGAATGATAAATGAGGCTTCCCAAACACAACCAAATTACTAACAGATAAAATTACGGCTACAACTTTGAATTTAAAAATAAAAGACAAAGAATTGATAATGGAATTATAACCGTCTGTGCCAAGAATAAGTAACTTTCTGAAAAAGCGGCTATAAATATAACTTTCACTTCCAACAAAACAAACACTGATATTGTTGCGGAAGAATTGAATCCAACGTAAAATAATTAATTTTACTGTTTAAATAAGAACAAATTTTTGGATTCTGCTTTACTTGTATGAAAATTGTTTTTCTATAATCAATGAGAATTTGTGGCAATATAGTTGGTTAATGGTAGGATCGAAAACGCATCGTTTGATGTTACATTCCCACTCTCGCGTTCACCAACCAAAAGCCACCGATAACTGATAATCTAGTGCATTCCTGTGCATCATTAATATATTTTACCACATAAAATTTAAACCTCCTTAACTTTAGATTGTAAAAAACAAAGGAGCTACGTTTTAATAGATTAATTGTCAGCAATACTACACTACGCTATAATACACTACGTTGAGTATCACTATATGTCACATGTTCTAATTATATATCGTACCATGTATGATACGATATGGAGATTGATCTTAATGATAATCTATTAAGATCAATATTATCTGAATACTATAAATAGAGCTACTGCTGAACCTCGTTCCTCAGTTCAGTTATGAGCTATATTAGTGATAGGTAACATTATAACCCAGTTAATACAATACCTATACTCAGTTGCTACTTATACAACCTGTGTATTGTAATATAATAGATCACAAGGAAAACTCACCGCAGTTCTACGTATCCTTAAATCAGATACCAAACTGCGTAGCTTACAATAACTGAACTCTTGTGATCTACAATTAACTCCTTTAGGAAAAAGGAATTATTGAATAAATATATATCATAAATATATATATTTCTCTCCTTCTGGGTTCAAAGGAGAAAGAACTTTGGAAGGACTGTTATCCCTTTTGAAATCTCCCAAAGGAAACATATACAATGTCCTACGCAAATTATCGTTATATGAAAGCAAGAGCAAAACGATGGAGACCAGAGAATTTGGATGGAATTCAAACATCAGACGAACATTTAATAAACCTTTTTGCAAAAATATTATCGAAGCATGTACCAGAGATAGGGAAATTCGATCCTAATAAGGATGTTGAAAGTTACATTTCAAAACTTGATCAACACTTTACTGAATACCCTTCATTATTCCCAAATGAGCATACTAAAAGACAGTATACATTGAATCACCTAGAAGAATTAGAGCAACAATTCGCTGAACGCATGTTTTCTGAGAATGGAAGTCTTACATGGCAAGAATTACTCAGACAAACAGGGAAAGTACAAGGATCCAACAAAGGTGATCGTTTAACTAAAACATTTGAAGGTTTTAGAAATCAATTGGACAAAGTTCAATTTATAAGGAAACTCATGTCAAAAGCAAATGTTGATGATTTCCATACTCGCTTGTTTATATTATGGATGCTGCCATATTCCTTAAGGAAATTAAAGGAAAGAAATTACTGGAAATCAGAAATCAGTGAAATTTATGACTTTTTAGAGGACAAAAGAACAGCCTCGTATGGTAAAACTCACAAGCGTTTTCAACTGCAAAATAAAAATCTAGGAAAAGAGTCCCTTTCAAAGAAAAATAACACCACTAATAGCAGAAACCTGAGGAAGACAAATGTTTCGAGAATAGAATACTCATCTAACAAATTCCTAAATCATACTAGGAAACGTTACGAAATGGTATTACAAGCTGAACTTCCAGACTTCAAGTGCTCAATACCCTGTCTAATCGATACGGGCGCTCAAGCAAATATTATAACAGAAGAAACTGTTCGAGCACATAAACTGCCTACCAGACCCTGGTCAAAAAGTGTGATATATGGTGGAGTTTATCCAAATAAGATTAATCGCAAAACAATAAAACTTAACATAAGTCTAAATGGAATATCAATCAAAACAGAATTCTTGGTTGTAAAGAAATTTTCGCATCCAGCTGCTATCTCCTTCACAACATTATATGACAATAACATTGAAATATCTAGCAGTAAACACACGCTCTCTCAAATGAACAAAGTTTCAAATATTGTCAAGGAACCTGAGTTACCAGATATCTATAAAGAATTCAAAGACATTACTGCAGAAACCAATACGGAAAAGCTACCAAAGCCAATAAAAGGGTTAGAATTTGAAGTTGAACTAACTCAAGAAAACTACAGATTACCTATCAGAAATTACCCGCTACCACCGGGAAAAATGCAAGCTATGAATGATGAAATTAATCAAGGATTAAAAAGTGGAATTATACGAGAATCTAAAGCCATTAACGCCTGTCCAGTAATGTTCGTTCCGAAAAAGGAAGGCACCTTGAGAATGGTGGTTGACTACAAACCTTTAAATAAGTATGTCAAACCCAATATATATCCGTTACCACTTATTGAACAATTACTTGCTAAAATACAAGGTTCTACAATTTTTACTAAACTTGACCTCAAAAGTGCCTATCACTTGATACGAGTAAGAAAAGGAGATGAACATAAACTTGCTTTTCGCTGTCCTCGTGGAGTTTTTGAATATCTAGTAATGCCTTATGGCATATCTACAGCTCCAGCACATTTTCAATACTTTATCAATACAATACTTGGTGAAGCCAAAGAATCACATGTAGTATGTTATATGGATGATATTTTAATTCATTCAAAATCGGAATCTGAACATGTAAAACATGTTAAAGACGTTCTACAGAAATTGAAAAATGCGAACTTAATTATCAATCAAGCAAAATGTGAATTTCACCAATCACAAGTAAAATTTATAGGGTATCACATTTCGGAAAAAGGATTTACGCCTTGTCAAGAAAATATAGACAAAGTCTTACAATGGAAGCAACCTAAGAATCGTAAAGAATTACGACAATTTCTAGGTTCTGTCAATTATCTTAGGAAATTCATTCCAAAGACATCACAATTAACACATCCACTCAATAATCTTTTGAAAAAGGATGTACGCTGGAAATGGACACCAACACAAACCCAAGCGATAGAAAACATTAAACAATGTTTAGTTTCTCCTCCGGTGCTACGACACTTTGATTTCAGTAAAAAGATTCTACTGGAAACTGATGCTTCAGATGTCGCTGTAGGAGCCGTATTGTCTCAAAAACATGATGATGATAAATACTATCCTGTTGGATACTATTCAGCAAAGATGTCTAAAGCACAATTAAATTATAGCGTATCGGACAAAGAAATGCTTGCAATCATTAAGTCTCTCAAACATTGGAGACACTATTTAGAATCCACTATCGAACCTTTCAAAATTTTAACAGACCATCGAAACTTAATTGGTCGCATTACTAACGAATCCGAGCCTGAAAACAAACGTTTAGCTCGTTGGCAATTATTTTTACAAGACTTCAACTTTGAAATTAACTACAGACCTGGATCAGCAAATCACATAGCTGATGCCTTATCCAGAATTGTTGACGAAACAGAACCAATTCCAAAAGATTCAGAAGACAATAGTATCAACTTTGTTAATCAAATCTCGATAACCGATGATTTTAAAAACCAAGTGGTTACAGAATATACGAATGATACAAAATTGTTGAATTTACTAAACAATGAAGACAAACGAGTGGAAGAGAATATCCAACTCAAAGATGGCTTACTAATTAACAGTAAAGACCAAATCTTATTACCTAATGATACTCAGCTGACTAGGACAATTATTAAAAAGTATCATGAAGAAGGTAAATTGATTCATCCAGGCATTGAACTTCTTACAAACATTATATTACGTAGATTTACGTGGAAAGGAATAAGAAAACAAATACAAGAATATGTACAGAACTGCCATACATGTCAAATAAACAAATCTAGGAATCATAAACCTTATGGACCTTTACAACCAATTCCCCCATCAGAAAGACCTTGGGAATCTTTATCAATGGATTTTATTACAGCTTTACCAGAATCATCTGGTTATAATGCACTTTTCGTGGTAGTTGACCGATTTTCAAAAATGGCAATCTTAGTACCTTGTACGAAATCCATTACAGCAGAGCAAACAGCTCGAATGTTTGATCAACGAGTTATTGCTTATTTCGGCAATCCAAAAGAAATCATTGCAGATAATGATCATATTTTTACTTCCCAAACGTGGAAAGATTTCGCACATAAATATAATTTCGTTATGAAATTTTCGTTACCATACAGACCACAAACTGATGGACAAACTGAGCGTACAAACCAAACTGTGGAGAAATTACTAAGATGTGTATGTAGCACACATCCAAATACATGGGTAGATCATATATCCCTAGTGCAACAATCTTACAACAATGCGATACATTCAGCAACTCAAATGACACCTTTTGAGATAGTACATCGCTATTCACCAGCTTTATCACCTTTAGAGTTACCTAGCTTTAGTGACAAAACTGACGAAAACTCTCAGGAAACGATCCAAGTATTTCAAACAGTTAAAGAACACTTGAATACAAACAACATAAAGATGAAAAAGTATTTCGATATGAAAATACAAGAAATTGAAGAATTTCAACCTGGAGACCTAGTTATGGTCAAAAGAACGAAAACAGGTTTTCTTCATAAATCCAATAAATTAGCACCTAGTTTTGCAGGACCGTTCTATGTGTTACAGAAGTCGGGTCCAAACAACTATGAATTGGATCTTCCAGATTCAATCAAGCACATGTTTTCATCTACTTTTCATGTTTCTCACCTAGAAAAGTATCGACATAATTCAGAACTCAATTACGCTACCATTGATGAGTCTGATATTGGAACAATTCTTCATATCCTAGAACATAAAAACAGAGAACAAGTACTCTACTTAAATGTCAAGTACATTTCGAATCTAAATCCGAGTACTATTATGTCAGGATGGACTACATTAGCTACAGCGCTACAAGCGGACAAAGCAATTGTCAATGATTATATTAAAAACAATAATCTAAATATCTGAGAACATATGACTTATCCTCAGATTTACATAGAAAATCTTGGGGAGGGCAATGTCAGCAATACTACACTACGCTATAATACACTACGTTGAGTATCACTATATGTCACATGTTCTAATTATATATCGTACCATGTATGATACGATATGGAGATTGATCTTAATGATAATCTATTAAGATCAATATTATCTGAATACTATAAATAGAGCTACTGCTGAACCTCGTTCCTCAGTTCAGTTATGAGCTATATTAGTGATAGGTAACATTATAACCCAGTTAATACAATACCTATACTCAGTTGCTACTTATACAACCTGTGTATTGTAATATAATAGATCACAAGGAAAACTCACCGCAGTTCTACGTATCCTTAAATCAGATACCAAACTGCGTAGCTTACATTAATGAAGCAGAATGAAATTCACTAATCTTTACAGATTTTTTTAATAATACCGTTGCATACAAATACATAGGTAAATGAATGGACTAAGAGTGTTTGAGCATGTACACTGTTCTGTACTGTATAAGTTTAATAATATTGTAAAGTTTGATCTTTACAATGTCCTTCTTTTTCTTCTTTTTCTTTTGCCCGTTTTGTTTGTTTTTGCTCGGTCTATGATAGAATTCGATGATACCTATCCAGAGTCAGTAAGTAAGGTAAGGTAGGGCAAAAAAGGGTAGGTAAAAAAATCTGATGTAGCTGTTTAAGTGGAAATTAAAGATGATGAGAAAATTCGACGACATTTATAAGATGAAGGTTTCAGTGTTCCATACGTTCTTTGTTACCATGATTCTTTGTTTTCTAAAGCGGGAAACTTACGGGAATAATTTATAATACTGCGCAGTTATGTTATGTTGGCCATAACGAGAGCGATGATGAATCATAATGATCCATCATGGCGATCAAATGAGACGGAAACCAAAAAACCGTACGAAGATGGACACCGATTGGAATACAAATTCATAAGGAGCAAGTGTCAGTAATAAGAGAGTGATATTAATGATGAAAGAATAATATCAACAACAAAAAAAGTAACATTATTTGTGAATGAGTAATATACGCTGCGTACGTAGCAATGTTGCATGTCAAAAACAGAAACAAAATTAGAGATTGTGTGCCAGTGCAAACAAAGAGGCCTTGTAGCATAAGAATCGCCAAATTGCAATGGGCTTATTAAGAGTATTTTTGATTACTTACATTCACTCTGTCAGCGAGCCAGACCTTCCCAGAAACCGCCTCTTCGATCAACCCATTTGCCTCATTTGTTGATATTTGCACTGTTTGTCGGTAAACACATTGCTTGTTTTCACCATTTGCTGCTCTCGAGCCTCCCTTGTCTTCCTCGATCCGAAATATACCGTCTTGCTAATTGCAATAAGTTACAATTCCAAATCTCCTTACTACGTTGCTGCCTTAGGATTGTGCCTTATTCCGCGGAGAGCATTCACGGAAGAATTATAAAACTATTATTGTACACCAAATTACAAAAATGGACTTTAATTTAACAAAAAAATTTTTCCTTTCCTTCTATGGATGTCTTTGCTTTTCAACTTTTATCCTTTCTCTTTTGAATTAAAAATACTGATTGAACCTCTTTTTAATAATATTTATTTTCTTATATACGAACGGTCACAAGGGCATTATTCATCGGCTTCCTGCGTATTTTGCAGATCAGGCGGATACAGATCGACGGGATGCTCCTGACCTTATGAATAGACTGGTACGAGTAAGGCCAACTGTGATGATTTCTAATAAAACTAATAAGCAATTTGTAGCCTCGAAGCTTTTGCGCTGGTAGGTTACAATAGAGTATTTCTTGCAACAGTAGACACCTCTCACTTGCTACGTATTACTTGTGGCGTGGGGACATACTGAGCTTATGGGAGGAAACAAAACAATGACAGTGAGATCAGATCAGATTTAGCACCATGAATATGATTGAGAATTCCTTCTATCCATTTTTGTAAACTTCTCAAGGAAATATTATATTACACAGGAAATCATTGTATTTCTATCGGTATATTATCATACACCAAAATCTTTAGCGGTTAACTTTCTCGCACTGTATACACAGCTTTTATAAAAAATTTCGTTCTCTTGCTTTTTAACAGATATTTTCCTTACATACATATTTCAATTTTCTGCACAAGCTCGTTTCACTTTATTCCGTTATTAATTGATGTAATCGTCTCATCGCGGCCCTCTTTCATCAAAAAATTCGTCACTTATGGAAACACGGTTCTCTGCATTAATTCGTTTAGCGTAAACCTAATCACCGTTATTCCAGAATAACATTAACGGAAATAACATGCGAAAACAATTACACGAGATTATTTTTTATGACGCAAAATCTTGATACCGTAACTTCTATGCGCCTCATTAAAATAAATTTTGAGCAATCATCCCATCTCTTCATGTTTTTAACATTCACCGTGAACCAAGTATTTTCTAGTGATTCTTGAAATCAAAAGGGCTTTAAGAGATCGATTTCTAGTGAAATCGCTCGTCAGTTTTGTCTTGCTTTTTCTCTAGATTTTGGTGTTCAATCGACTTGGTTTGCGTGGACTGCTGATCTATTGCGAATCTTGCGAATATAAACTGCCCATCGAACCTCTCATTTTCTCTAGCCTTGGGTTTCTTTTCATTTTTTCAGCTCCTCTTAAGAAGGTGTGTGCTCTACTTTAATTGACAGTCTGCTATTTTTTTTTAATTAGCTTGTTCTTACACATTTTTGGGTTGATAATTCACATGAGATTTTGAATTATTAAAACAAAAACATCATCACTAAGGGAGACATAAAGCAAACTCATAAAGTTCCTTTGTTCAGCTTTTTTGTTACCTTACATCCCTGTGTTAAATTCAAGTCGGTTTACTTCTTTCTCATCAATTGGATTACTATTACTTTCTACGGAAGAAGAATAGGTATAAATCATCTTCAAAAAAATTTGGATAATAGGCGAAAGAAAAAAGTCGTTGGTTGTTTGGTTTAACGACTTTTTTTCTTATTTCCATACTTCGTTAATTCTTTCTTCTCTTTAATTTCCTGGTGGGTTTTTCCTTTTCACATTTTTTAAGTTCAATTTAGCAGTGTTCTTCCACTGTAGGGTTTGGTTTTTTTAGGTGTACTTGGCATTTTTACACACATTATTTTATTCCTGGTTTATCATTTCATACTGGTAATTTTTTTTAAAAAATTTTCCATTTCTATTTTTTTTTCCATTCCTTTGTTTTACCGACAAACGCTTAGATTTTCTTATTACTATGCCATTAAAACTTGCACTACCTCGTTCAACCACGCCAAAAGACCCTGCTCGCTGTACGTTAGATATACGTATGGAATCACCGCCGCTGGTATTCCTTGGCTCGCCGGAAACGTCTAGTGGTGCACTTGCGTCTGGCATTTTAAAACTGACGATTTTACATCAACCTTTTATTAAAGTACATACCCTCAAGCTGCAACTCATAAAAAGGATCACCGTTCTTCATCCTGCAATCTCTCATTGTTCTGCTTGTGCGGGTTCAAAAGAGGTTTTACAGACTTGGGATTTAGCTGCAAATACCACATATAGACCTGGTACTCAGCATTGGCCTTTTAGTTGGCTTTTCCCTGGTTCGCTTCCTGCTTCGGTTTCTAACAGATACATCAAGCTTGAGTATTATTTAGAAGCTACGTTATGCTATGGTACTCCTGAAGGCGGAATTTCTCCCTCGAAGCCCGAAGTTCTTAAGTTTCCTCTCCAACTAAAGCGAGCTGCCATTCCTTCGCCTGATACCATCCATAAACGTATCTTTCCCCCTACGAATCTTGTTGCAAACATTACTTTGCCCAGTACCTTGCATCCTCATGGAGCTGCGCTTATGGAAGTTACCATGACTGGTTTTGCCCAAAATGACGGCAACGATTGGAAGATCAATAGAGTTACTTGGAGATTGGAGGAGCATATGCAGTTTAGTTGTCAACCATGTGAACGCCATCGTGATTTGGTAAAACCTCGACCTATTGAAGAAAAAAGAATTTTGAGTACACAAGATTTACAATCGGGATGGAAGTTCATTGATAATCAGATGTTTCTATCTACTCAAATTAACACATCTTCTTTAAGAGAGCCAAGCTGTGACGTGGAAATTCCTGCCCCTTTTTCCTTAAAAGTCTCTCATCATTTAATTTTTGAGACCATTGTTAATAGAAAAAAGAACGTTGCGGGAAACAATATGGGCAATGCCCGTATCTTACGAGTATCAGTCGTTCAGCCACTTACCACGCCAGCTGGTTTAGGTATTAGTTGGGATGAAGAATGCCCGCCAGTTTTTGAAAGTGTAGGACCCGCTCCGCCTGCCTATACCTAGAATATGTGGGTCGGATGTAACCGGAAGAGCTCGATCACCATCACATAACTATCAAAAAATGAACATGGCTCTTTTTATTTTTTAATTCACAAGTTTTATTAATTTAAGGGAACTATTTATAATATCTACATTCATCATTATCTGTTTATTTTTATATTTTAAACGTAAATGCATTGTATAGTAGTTGTCGCAATGACAATGAGTAATATGCCTTCGGCAAATGTCCATAAAAACTCTTCATTAAGATGATTAAAATTAAACCGTGAAATGGGTATATGAATTTCCAACAAAGAATACGAAAACGAAATTGATTGTTGAGAGTAAACTAGGGTGAAAAGATACAATTAAACGATAGACAAGTTATGCGTAGTTTTGCAATTAACGATAATTTAGGCTTATGGTGCCTAAGCTTATGGAATTGTTAAGGAGCGGTAGACGTTACTTGTACAAAAGATAGATGTTGTCCTGATAAAATAAATTGGAGCAGTTTTTTAAAGTTCCTGAGTATGTCCATGGATTGGTCAATAGGTAATCCAAAAGTTTCTAAAAAATCATTTACATCCTGGTTGAGAAGATAAATGGCATGTTCAAAAAGCTCAATTGGTCGAGTTGCTGGATAAAGGGGAAAGATACGCGTGGGGATGTCGGGTGTCAATGTATCCAGGATGGAGGATCTCGAAGATGCGCAAAGAATTGGATAAGCGAGTTCTTTTTCGAGATACTTTGAAAGAGTTTGAAGTAAATGCGCCAAAAATCCTATGGAAGCAGCCATTTCCACATTATTAATTTTATCTGGCTCAAAAGATAGGCGGAGATTGCGAATTGTAAACTCGTCATGATTGCCAGGCGATGGTTGGATTGGGTAAATTTTGGAAAGATGGGAAACGTGCATACGAATAGCATGTGCCATAAGGATTCGAATCTCTATATTGGTCTCTACTTTTGTTTTTAAAGAATTGGCAAGTTCCACATACTCAGCTTCATCTTTTTGAAGGGATTCTTTGGATTTGTTCAAAGTGTTCCTTTTTGAGGATAACCAGCTTTTCGTCTTGTCAAATTTCGTCCTCATCTGAGTGATGCTATTAATTTGTTTTTGCCAAAGATGTTCTAATTTAGCCAGTTCATCGATTTTTTCATCCCGAAGTAACATCCTTTTGTGCATCAAACGTATCTGCTGAAACTCCTCCTCCTGAAAATGAGCTCGAATTTCATGTTTAGCAATGTGCATTTCATCTATGCATTCAGCCAGTTTCAAAATTCGAGTGATTTTCTGAATAGTGTAACCATCCTTCCGCCTGTCTATAGAATATGTGGAGGCACTTTTTGGAAAGGAGGTCTGTCTCATAATATCCGAAGACTGGGATGTTGTGTAGATGTAAACGCCATCATTAAATTCACATAAAAGACCGTTTCGAATATGACAAACTGCAAAAACAGGCTACAAATAATATGTTAGTCAACACAAGGGAAACATAAGGTAAACCAAAAATATTCAACCGTACATCATTACCAATATAACGAAAATTACTGTCATATCTCAAAATTTTCCATTCTTTATGTAGCTTGAAGGCATGACTACTTGATGAGCACCAAGTCCTCACGATAAAGTACTCTTCGTGACGGTATTTTTGAAGCTTTTCGGTTACTTTTTCATCGACGTAAAAGATGTGATTCTAATGAGAGGTTAGACACAAAGAACATAAATACATACAAAATTTGTATATGGGTAAAAGAGATACAAGGTATAAACTATCAATTGAGGGCTTTGTTTCAAGGATTTGAGCAACGAAATTTTGGCAAATCACTTGTATAAACAAACTGATTAACCTTTTCAATCAAGCAAATAACCTAGATATAATGATACCATTCAGATACTTTTGTTTATCAAAGCATGTTCACATACAGCATTTCCGCTCGTTTCAGTAATATAAACAGGCAATTTCTTACTCTGCACATGCAATGATATAAAAATACGAATAGTTCCTTCGGAAATTGCACGTTTTAACTGCACATCTCGTTTCCACAAATTTTCCGTCGTATTGATCGCAAATTTGCTATGATTTTGAATTTCTTGAACATTTCTTATTTGTATTGATTTAAGCCTGGAAAGTCGGTAGTTTCCTGGTAATTCAAGCGACATTCTATCATGGTTAAAGCAATGAATGCTTTTGCTTCATCGCATCGCCCTACTTGGTAAACTCAGCTGAGTCTGGTGCTAGCGTAGGATAACAATATACTGGTTTAGTTCGTTATTGTCAGCAATACTACACTACGCAATGATACTCCACGTTGCATATCACTATATGTCACATGTTCACAATGTTCTATTTGCTCTATCAACTATTACATGATAAGTCATCAAGATGGAGATATAATATCATTCATGATAAGATAACTATCAGATATAATTCTTACTACTTCAAATATTATAAATTGAGAACAACTGAACCTCGTCCCTCAGTTCAGTTATAAGATATATTAGTGATAGGTAACATTATAACCTAGTTAATACAATACCTATACTCAGTTGCTACTCATACAACCTGTGTATTGTAATATAATAGATCACAAGGAAAACTCACCGCAGTTCTATGTATCCTTAAATCAGATACCAAACTGCGAAGCTAACATTATATGCACTTTATTGTCAGCAGCAAGACTTCACTAAGCCCTTTTGCGTGTCATTATATGCTACCATTAATTAATTGGATTATAATACTATACATAATATAATCGTTAAATGTATTTATATTAAATTATATTTAGATAATTCTGAAACTTTGCCGTAATATATCTTATTCTTAAAGCTGGCCACTGATCCTTTAGCTCAGAACTCATTCTTTAAGGAAATTTAGTGTCTTCCGTAATGGTTGAATGAATTTAAAAAGGTTCAATAAAATAATATAGCAGAAATTAACTGTAAAGAAATTTTTTAATTGATAACTGATGTGAGTTTGAATCAATGGCGAAAATTTTTTTTTTTAATTGCTTTATTACTGTCTTCGAAAATTGATGTACTATGGCCCAGATCATTATGAGCAAGAAGGTCTGAGCCAAAAAAAAAAAAAAAAAAAAAAAAAAAAAAAGAGTAAATCAAACATTATTACCAACAAAAAAGCACGCTTTCAGTTTTTACTATTCATTTGTCCGCTGAAGAAGCACAAAAAAAAATTTGATACTTTGTTTTTGAAAACAATTTAACCATATTTACAGTCAGCAAGAAATAAAACGCAGAAGAAGTAAGTGAAATAAAAAATAATTTAGAGCAATATTATAAGCAACCGAACAGAATTGCTATGATCAAAATGGTATTTAAGAAATTTAAACAAATTCAATAGTAAACGCTGTTACATGTTGCTAAAAACATTATCGGCCAAACCAGTAGAACTTCCAGAGTGAGCTTATTTTCCTTATTATAGGTTGGACTTGCTAATGTTGTTTAAATAATTTAACTATAGATATATTCTGTAAACAATCGAAGTGTCATCAAGCCCGTCCTGAAGAAACCCGATAAAAGATCTAAAAACACAAATTAATTTACAGTCACAATAAACAAATTAAATATTTTTTAGTATGCGGCGATAATTTTCGTTAAGAAAGGAACCAGTAACAGTGGGTATTGCATATGTGCATACAATTGGAATGTGGAGATGAAATGTAAATAAAATCTGCAAACATGATAAAATGAAACTTCAAGTTATTTTATAATTTAAATCCACTTTGATTTGACTTCCGTCTGATATGTCAAACGAGGCAGAATGAACATTTGCTTTACGAGTTAGGATGAAATCCTTGTTCACGCTCTTTCGCTTCAATGTTTTCAATTCATGCAATATTGTATAATACTCTCCATTTCTTTAATTTAAAAACTGAGAAAATTTTATTGTCCAGTTAGAAGGTCTATTTACAAATGAGTGATGTGTAAACATAGAAAATGAAAGTGTAATCGATTTGGAAAGAGGTCTCTCTCTAAATGTAGCACAGATAATGGATGAACAACACCCACCTAATCGGGTAAGGATTTTAGTTAATAAGAAAAAATTGTATTATTAAAAAAGGATGTTTTGCTTTTCCATGTACGGTATGCTCACCACTAATGTGTTGATGAGTACTGTTTATAGCTGGTCGATTCGCTCAAAATATGTAAAGCATGGCACATCTTTATTTTCCTCATATATTTACGTTGGAATTCATAATTTAAGATTTTTTAGGTTCTCCAAACCGTAATGATACCTATTGAGTTGAAATAAATATCGGCAATGAGTACGTGCAGACTTAAAACTCAGAGCTTCCGTGGAGAACAGGATAATTAATTCTTTAAATCTGAAACAAGAAAATGGTGATGTTGAACAGCGGCACATATTAATTTCTATAAAAATAAACATAATGATTTTTGAATTACAAAGTATTGAATGGTAGTTACAACTGATACCTAAAAAGATATAGTAAACCTACCAAAATCTATTGAGCTCGACCAACAAATAGGAAATAGTATAAAATACAGTTCAACAGAACTAACTCGCTCCAAACCTGTTGTGGAGTTCTACAGTCTCGTTGTAAATTGCCAATAAGGTATGATTTAATGAATTATACAATTGTTTAAATGTACAGTTTGATATCTGCTTCAATTATAAGTAGGATTGCGGTGAGCTCTAATGATGATCTGTTGTATTACTAGATGTATGAATACATAGTAACCTGAGTTATTGATGTCGGTATTGTTTGTAACCTAACGCTGATATAGCTCATGGCTGAACCTCGCTCCTCAATTCAATTTTCAAGTTATAGTATTCAAAATCAGTATTATTGTTACTGGTAAATATCTTATTATAATTGGTAATTTAATATCTTGGATAAACTATTCATGCAAAACTAGTAGAGTAAATAAAACATGTAACATAATAGTAACTCGCGATGCAAAAACATTATAGCGGTCTTTAGTGTAGCCCACTGTCTAATAACTAGTGTTGCATACTTTTCAAAGTATGATAAAACGAAGCAAGGCATCGCTATTATAGCGTATTGGTACGCAGTGCCTAATTAATGCTAACTTGTGCGTAAATTGATATTGACAGCACAATGATTCAATTTCATTCCTTAACAAGAGCCATCTCTTTTTGTTGGATGCTTAGAACGCGTGGATTTTTAGGCTATTCAAGTGTTTGGTTTTGATCTATTTATCTATTTTATATTTTAATTTCGCATTTTATTTTGCAATGTTCAAGTTGGAACTCAAACGTATATAATCACTATTGGTAAAAGGCTCTTCAAAATGCCAGACGAAAAGTTACCTCAATACAATGAAGTTTGGAATGATTTGGAGAAGGGTTGTTTACATTCTTGTCCTTCATATTCAGTCAATAATCATGTAAACAATCCAATTGTCAAACAAAACTCAACATTAACACAACCATCGTTACGAAAAAAAAATACAATGGCTGCACCTGCTAGATTAAGAAAGCGTTCGGAAAATGTGCGACTTACACAAGCTAGATATGCGATATTTCATATCTTCCTTCCTTTCATTCTTACTTTATTGCTTTATCATAATTTTTATAATTATTTCGATCAGGCATTGGCGGATCTTAATTCTGTGGTTAAATATGTTATTGAAACTATAGTGTTAATATTTACATACGTGATGACAGTGATTATTGTTTATTGTAAGTTTTTGAGATGATTTGAATTCATGGCTAACGATTTTCTAGTTTCATTTTCGTTAATTAAATTAGCGTTTGAAGAAGCTTATGTTTATGCACCATCTGTAGCTAAAGCGAATGAAGGTCTAGCTAAACATGTAGCTAAAACGATTGCAGGCCTAGTTAAATATGTAGCTAAAGCAATTCAAGGTTTGGCTCATATTATTTTATCCTTACTGTTGTTTATTCTCGGGCTCGAAGTAATAGAACAAGATGAAGAGACTGGCGACGTTGAAATGTCGTCTATGCGAGGCCAAGCAATTACCACAGAGCCAGCAAGTGACAACACAATGGCTGAGGGAACCGATTGCAACACTTCTAAAGATGTAGAATCGGGCAGCAGCTAAAAGTCATGGCTAGAAAAAAAAATCAAGGGGCTGCCAACCAGCTGCGAGTGTCTTTTTTATTTCATTACTAATTTTCTTACTTTCCTGCAGAAGCTCCTTTTTTCCCCTTTATTTCTATTTCTTGTATTATTACCTTATACGCATTGTCACTTAATCATTTCCGATGACAGTCATCACTCTTTTTCCATACATACATTTTTGTCTCTGTTATAGAGTAAACACGATGTGTTTCTGTGGTGCTAGGAAAAGTCATTTAACTAATGAATCTGGTTGTCAATTATAAATTAATCATCCTCTTTATTGTTTTACCAAATTGATATACAATCCTTAATTATGACTTTGTAAGATTTGCGAATTAAAAAATTGAACAAGTAAGGCATTACTCAAAAGACGCAAAGTAGTGATTTAACCTTAGTTTCTGTTTAATGCATAAAATGAGGATTCCATATATCATTTTCAAGTGTTCGGAGCTTTAAAATACAGTATATACAGGAAATATAAGTTCAAACTTGTTTCTAAAACAAATAAAAATGAAAAATCAATTTGGTGTAGAGCGAAAACCTATTTTAAATAATGCGATTTCCCAATTCCTGGTCAGTAGCAATTTCTTTACAAAAAGAATTAAAAAATTATTCAATTTGTATTATATGAAATCTTTCGTATTCAAAATCTACCAACATTCAGCCCAAGCGAAAAGTAATATTTTTTGCTATGTCCATAGGTAACAATATAATTTATTTCAGAGAACACCCATTGAAATTGCTGCTTATATTAACTGTGTAACATAATATATTAGGTCACAGAGAGATTCATTGCACTTTAAGTATCGTTAAGCAGATACCGAAATACGTGAGCGACACTTTAAATAGATATTAAACTGCGTAGCTGACCAGTATTCAAATTTTCCGTCACTCACCGTATCATTAAAACATTTACTGTTTTTGGCTGCTCAACGCGCAATGCTGCCTAACATCTGTGCTAGCAAACGATATGTGTTTATTGGGCACAACGTTTATACGCGGACGCGCTATTAACAAACTTCGCATCTCTTACAAGCATATATGTAAACAGCCAATCTGTACTCGTAAAAGGAAAGAATGCTTGAAAAGAACAAGTATCTCTATATATTTAGGCATATTCAAACGAATCAGGTACTTTTATCTCAAGGAAATGTTTTAAAAAAGACTGCGTTGTTTCAACTTCCCTACCCACTTCAAAAGCCAGTCGCTCCAAATGGTATGCGACCCGCTAAGCTCCGTAAAGACCATTGGGTTCCTTTACTAAAAGTCGAATTTCCTAATGAATCAATGTTTCAATCTGTTTTTATGCAACTGTTAAACTATCGAAAATATCGTTCTGTTCAACCACTGACTAGTGACCTTTTGAAATTGCCTATACCCGTTCGTAGAAGAAAAATAATGCGACAAGAGGTTCCTAACACGATTGCGGACTTGGCAGATATTTTAAATAAAGAAAAATTTCCCGAAAATTCCGTTCGTTTGCAACTGAGTGATAAATCCGATAGTGAATATGCAGATTGGCCCCCTAGTGTGCAGATTGATTCAGAGGAAATTAAACTCTCGCGAGGTTTCCGTGAAAAAACAACCGTAGACGAAGCTAGATGAAGCATAATATCATTACTTCTCTCACTTTCTTCCTTCAAAAACACCCCTCATCCATTTTTAGGCTTTCTTAAAGGGCATTATATGAAGTATAAGCTAACACATATTCATATTAGCTCAATCTTTTTTACTTAATGATAAAGTCCTTTTTACTAAAGACGGTTACGAATTCTTCCCAGTGTATCCAGTGTATTGCACTGGACAGCTTCCTTAGCTTATCATTGTACTTCAATGCGAGAGTATTGGCTAGATACTCAAGACAAGATAAATTTAATACAAATCGACACCAAATACTCGTATCTTTATTATTTTACCATTTTGAAGTTTTCGAGCTCCTATGAAATATATGCAAGATTAACTCATCACTTTATTGCCTCGTTTTTTTTTTGTTTAAAGTTTGGTCCAGAATAAAAAAAAAATATTAGCATCTAAAATAGAAATCATGGACCAAATATTTAAATAGTTATAACAATGCCAAAAGAAAAGACTTTATAAACCAAAGACATAAATACCATAAATCGTTAAAGAGCGGTAGTTATAGTTAAACTCTTAGAGTGGATTAATGCACAAGGAGGTAATCCTTCCATAAATATTAATAAGTCATCAACATATTCCTCGCTTTTTCGAAAGCTCTTATGAGTGTCGGCCAAAGGTGCTGGTAAAACAGTAAACAATACAGAAGTATTTTTAGTATGTTTCAGCACGATTTCATTCATAATTATGTATTGAGATCTCGAGGATAAATCGTTAAACGTCAACTTCTCTTTAGAATAGTCCCTTCCTATTTTTTTCTTTGGTGCTAGTCTATCAGATGAACTATCTTCTCGGACCACGTTGGGCATCAGAGATGACTCAATAGTACTGTCAGAATAAGTTCTTCTATTTTCTTGTTTTGGTGATAAAGAACGGTTTCCGAAAGAAGATTCAGTCTCAAACGACTTTACTGAATGCATATGTGGCCCAAGGCGGAAACTCAATGGCACACTTAAAGGTGGAGCACTCTTATCAAAGCTGGCAGATCTAAAGTTATAACCAGACATACGACGTGGAAAACGAATAGGTCCTAAGGAATCTACAGTATTTCCTCTTCTTTTCTTTTCTTCCTGCCACCACGAGTCATCTTTCAGTAAGTTTTCAAGCTCGGAAGACTTGCTAGGTCTCACATGCTCATTTTTGACAATGTACCTATATGCATCCAAATTCATTGCAGCAAGACAGAGCACTACAACGTCGGCTTTGATACGGAACGTTTCTAGCATTTGATGCATGCTTTCTCGTTCTGCCTCTATTTCATTCTCGAATTCAACAAGAGTGATAAGCCGTAGCCTACAACCTTGTTTCCAATCTGAAGCTGTATGAAGGATCCAACTAAGTTGAAAAACCATAGTATACGTCTCGAAATTCGTCGCAAACGTTGGTGTACTTTCATTGACTTCTGACCCCACACCTGATATTCTATGAATGGGAAACATATCTATATATTGCTTTTCTCCCTTTCTTTTTGGCCAATTAAGTCTATCGAACCCATTAGTTACCATAACGTCCACCGAACCAACAAGCATGTCTTCCAATATCTGTACCCACTTCACAGGTAGTATATCATGCTCCACAAATTCTTTTTTACTGTCAGATTCTGATTCTTCACTAGTATTCTCAAGAGAGAAAGAAGAACCCGAGTATATACGATGTCTACGATAATTCGTATTAATAAATGTTAGCACAGCTATGTTTGGACGAATTCCCCCCAAGCCTGCAGAAGATATAAGACCACGGATACCCCAAACTTCGTCTGGAGCAATAGTTAGTTCAACAAATGCTTTGATACCTCGATCAAGGACAAACTGATGCCAAAGACGTTGCTGCTTTCTTAAATCATCCATGCTAGCCTGAAAATCATCGGATACAATAACGTGCCCTAAGATATAGAGGGAACCTATAATTTATGGGTTAGTATTGTCAAAAAATGTCGGTATACATGCCTTTCTTTAATGAATTGCAGAAACGGATAACATTTTCTGACCGATTCGGGTTGTTAATCAAAAGTAAAATTTGAGGCCTCCAAAACTTTATATTTTCTCTTGCTTTATTAGTTTGCAGCAAGTATTTTCGAAGTTGATGATAAATGATGCCTTGAGACACATCACCCCAATTTTTAGGAGGACATGTGAAATATATGACTACCACCAAAATTCCTGCAATTAAAAATGAGATAAAGGCATTCAAGCGATCAACGTAAAACATTACGCCAAATGACAAGATGGTACCCACCAGTGTAGTGCGTCTATTGAAATACCGAAAGGTAGGTCGAAAATTTGGGGTACTACTAATTCGTAACAGAAAACACGATAAGTTGATAAAGCCAAAAGTCAGAAGAAAAGTCATTGTAATCATCGAAGAAAGCATATTGATGTCCCAAAATAAACTGATTTGCGTAATTAAGTAAGTCACTCCAATTGCAACATAAGGAATATCATCGTAGCTAGAACCCTTTGCAAAGAAAAACATTCCGGGTATTAAATCATCTCGCGCGATTGCCTGTAATAGCTTTGCAGCTCCAAATATACCCATAAACGAGCTAAAGGCGCCACTAGAAAGAATTCCAGAAATGATGAATAAAGGATGTAAACTAATATGTTCCATAACGTCCATATCAAGTAAAAGTCCCGTACGAGTTACAGAGGCACCAACACATAAAATTACTAGCAAATAAAGCAAAAAGGTCGTTGCTTGAGAAGATATAGTACCTTTAGGGATAGAACGAGAAGGTGCTTTAAGATCACCAGACATGCTTGCGCCAGCCAGTAGACCTGCCGTTGCAGGAAAAAATACGCCAAATGTAGATTTAAAAGATTCATAACCTGTTCCTTTCTCATTTTCTGTGTAAGCAGATGCTAAATTTTTCATCAGCGTAGACCATTTTAATCCCGTAAAATGAACGAGTAAGGAAGGATCTTTGAAAGGATGAACAAATATCGAAGAGATTGGTATCGATATTGTTGAGAGTATTATAACCACAAAAAGGGCGTTTGAGGCCTTAGCAAAAATGGCAGAACCTAAACAACATAAAATACAACACATTGCGAGGACACAAGTTGTATACAAAAAGACCCACCAATATCCTTCGGGTAAAAATTGTGAAATAGTGCCTGATTCTTTTCCAAAAATGCTTATAATGGGCTCAACAAAACCAGAAATATTCATACCAGTATTCAGTATCTGCCCAACATAGAATATCAAACCAATTGAGCCTCCTAATTCGGGGCCAATAGATCTAGAAACCGCATAATATGCACCTCCGCCACGTACCATACCGTTCGTGCAAATTGCAGAGATCGATAGACTTGTAAATATACCTACCGCATAACTAATAAATAACATCAGCAATGTTTTAAGAACACCAGCTTCTCCAATAATCCAAGGAAATCTCAAATAAAGAAGGATGGAGAGTACGTTTAAAGTAGTTGGAATGAAACAACCTTCAAACGTTCCCAATTTCACCGCTTCATTTGGTTGTTCATTCTCAGCAAACGTTACACTTCTAGACAACGGAGGTAATTCATTAAAACTATTACTACGATAACTTTGTTGTGGTTCTTGTAATAAAGGTGTGGAAGACTCTAAATTTTCCTGTGTTTCCCAAAATCGTCTGGATTTTCGTACTGATAATCTATCTGCCAAAAAATCAAATACTTGACTTGATTTAGTTAAAAGTCTTGCCATAATCACAAAAAATTATCCCCATTAAATATAAAATAAGGAAGGCAATAATTTTGTGGTAGGAACTGTCAAGGTTATTAAATACTAAAAAAATTGGAAATGGTAAGGAAGAGTGAGTGTAGTCATGTAATAGAAACAGGGGTCCCATAGATATAGTAAAACCATCAGCAGTGATATAAGAAAAATTTTTTGACAATACTTTGCAACAGATTACTATCAATTCATGAAAGTTCATTACCAGCTTGCTTGAAAACATCGATGCTCGAATACACTTACCTCAGTTAAAAATAGGACTACTGAACACTATGAGTGAAACGTTTTGTAGAAAGGGAGAAATTTTACTCAAATAAATGGCCATAAATCGAAAATCAATGATATCATAAAATGTTTACAATTACAATTGCAATTTGGGGACTAAACGGAAAAAATAAAGAAATATCTAAATATTAGTAATATAAGTAGTGTAAATTAAGGCCAATTACATTTCCACGTATTATAATGCCAATATTCACTTCATCAAAATCACTTCTTTGGAGATGCACTACGAAAACTTTGAAACACGTTTTTTTCTTTTGATTCACCTTTGGCCTTACTAGGAAAAGTAGGAAAAAATTTAGGATCCTTGGGTCTGGGAGATTCGTAAAAATAAGGATGTTCTAGTGCTTCTTTGGCAGATATTCTCTTCGCAGGATTTAGACTTAAAAGTCGATTTAATAAATCGTACGCGTTTCCCGTTAAATTAGGGATAGAAGTACGAATCTTAGAGTGGGTAGGGACCGTAGGGTGTTTAATTTTGTTTGCATAAGGAAGAAGAAAATATTGGGGCCACTCTTCCCTAGTCGGATAACCGAGCAAATTGAATATCTTAATATTATTGTTAGGAATTTTTTAAGGTAAGAATAAAAAATCAAAAATCGCATACCTTGTATAATTGATCTAACTCACTTTTCCCAGAAAACAAAGGAGTCCTAGTAATCATTTCAGCGAAGATACATCCAATGCTCCACATGTCAATTTCTTTACCATAGCTTGGTGCACCAAGCAAAAGTTCAGGAGCACGATACCAAAGAGTCACAACTAAGCGTGTCAAAGAGGATTTGGGTTCTGATACTGGCCTTGCCAATCCAAAGTCGGCGAGTTTGATTTCGCCGGTGTTATTCATTAGCAAGTTAGAAGGCTTTAAATCTCTATGTAGATACCAATGGTGATGCATAAATGCCGTGGCAGCCAAAAGTTGAAGCATCAGTGTTTTGACTTCAGATTGTAAGAAATCTTCGGGCATGTTATCAAGTAATGTTTTGAGATCATGTTCCATGAACTCCATAACTAGGTAAACATCCTTCAAATCTTTACCAACAACCACTTTTTCCAATTCTACAATATTATCATGTCGAATGCTGGATAGTGATTCAATTTCTCGCAGACTAGTAATAGGGAATCCAATTCCATTAGGGTCAAACTTAATCTTTTTGAGTGCAACCAGGGTATTCGTACTTTTGTCAAGACCTCGATAAACGATTCCGTAAGATCCCTCCTCAATTTTTTCCAATATTTCATAATCATCAATAGAATTGCAAGACTTAAGTTCAGGTGTATTCCCCATCAAGTAGAGCCTGCAAGCATCAATGTTTCTTTCTTCAGCTTTCTCTTCTTCCTCTAATATTTTTCTTTTTCTTTTTTTTTCTAACCGTCGCTTTTTACGCCATTCCTCTTCTAATTTTTGATTTTCAATTGCGAATTGATTCGTTTCTTCTGTCTCCCACTTGGAGCCTGCCATAATGGTGTCTAATCACTCAAATTTTATCAAGTAAATTTATCGTTAGATTTGCAAAACTATCTACTTCAAATAAGGATTTATTTTTCGGTGCTTGTTTGTTCTCAATTAAAATGACATTGCTCGATAACCACTGTGGGATTTCTAACTGAATATTAGCAGAAAAGTAAAATGATCAAAACTCCTATTTTTTTTTCAGCAAGCCGTTTCGACATGTGATATTTAAAAAAGTAAGAAGTGACCTGCGTAAGTGCAGTCGCACAGTGCATAGTGAGAGATTTTCAAAACACTAAAAAAGAAGAAGCAACCTTGAATTAAATAATCTTTAATTGTTTAATTTTGAACACTCAAAAAACACAATCCATCATATGGCGGCGGCCCTACTCACCTAACTCGTTCGTTCAATCTACCATTTTGATATTCCTACAATACCGAACAAGGAATTTCCACTACACCTAATCGACTAAGCAATTACACGACAGCACTATAGAAACTATAAGTACTATTAAAATCTCTAAATACATTTCTACAGTCGCTTTCTCGTACACTGAACTTTTGTTTCATATATGTCAATACCGAAGAATTATGAATAAGGGTTTACGAAAACACCAACGGTTGGCTCGTACACAGTATCAAACAATATTTATGATAAATCAATTGTATAGATACATAATGGAAAAAAGCCAAACAGCCAAACACATTTTAACGGTAAGACTTTTGTTGACGAGCACGGGCACCATGACCACCGAACTAAAAAAAATCATTAGTAACACATTCTAAAAAAAAGAAACAAATGTTATGTCGTATCGAGAGATACAGTATCATTAACATTCTGTACACGGAACAAGTTCGACAACACAATAAATCGTGCAAGAAATCGATTCCGAAGATGTCATGAACTTCTCTTCGTTTAGCACATACCTTCTTGGGCTCCATACGACGAGGATCAGCAACCAACAAAGTACGGTCATAAGTAATGAGAGCCTTCTTAAGCTCAGCCTTGGAGTGTTCATCAACGAACTTTTGGTAGTAAGCAACGATGGCCTTGGAGATGGCTTGACGAATGGCATAGATTTGAGAAACATGACCACCACCAGAGACACGGACACGAATGTCAACACCGGCAAACTTATCGGCACCAGCGACCAAGATAGGCTCGTAGACCTTCATGCGCAAAATTTCGGGTTGAACAAGAGAGAGAGGGGCACCGTTGACCTTGATCAAGCCCTTGCCGACCTTACAGTGGGCGACTGCTGTGGCATTGCCTTTCTTTCCAAAGCACTGAACAGACTGCATGTTGGCTCGTGGATAGTTTTACTGGGTTGTAGTCCTGAAAGCCAAAAAAGTTTCGGCATGGTTCCTGTTTGCAAAAACAGTCACACTGAATTAGCAAAAGTTATTTTGTTACGATAAAATATATTATACGAAGCACTAAACTAATAACGTAATGTAACGCACGATCTGCATAACGATCTGTGATAAAGTTCGAGGTGAAAAGTAGAATTCTACAGAATGCAGAACGCGTGAGGTATTCTTTAGCATTAAGTGTTAATGTAGAGACAGAAAGTATTGAAATTTTCGTAAGTCTATGAGAATTTACTGCTGGGTTGCTTTGTTACAAATTGAACTGTGAGGGAACGGGGAAATATTCTGTATGAAAACCGAAATGACACGAAATTGAGCATAACAGATTGCTTTCTTCATACTATATTTCCTTCCTAATGTCCGAACAAACAAGGCAAAATGATTAAAGTGCTGTGATTTGTGATACACCAAATTTTTGGTTTAGCTCACTGGACATTATTCAATAAGAATTATTAATCACAATTTATTTAATTAAGAACATGCAGTGAAATATAAGATTACGAATGGTTTTCAACGGTGTTTATAAATTTGTTTACATGTGAAAAGATTTAGAAAAAATGCAAATTAAACAAGCATCGAATTATGTCTGTGCATTTAAAAGGGCTATTCAATACACTTTTATATGAAAAATCTACCGTTGCAACAAATTATAATCTTGAGAACAAAGCTCTCCTTATACACCGATGACACTCCGTGATCGGACGAAAGAGTGAATTGATGAAGGACATATATCCCTTTCTAATTGGCAAAAATGATAGCTTTAAAATAGTCCAATTAAAACTCTGTAATATTATTGTAGACTTAAAGAGCATATGTCAATTCTTTAAAGGAACACAACTTGCAATTTCATTACACCAACACAGTGGCTCACAGGATACAAGACATGAAGTTCTAAATATTCAAACAATACAAATATACACAAATATAGTACTACGGAATACTTTTAGAAGAAAATTACAAATCCATTTTTGACTGTAGATATCCTAAACGAATAACAATTCCAGTGAAATTCCTCCCATGTGACAGAAAAGTACCGAAATAAAATTCGAGACACTGGCAGATACGACAGCACACTTAAAGTCTGCGACCACGACGACCACCCTTTCTACGAGTAGAATCAGTGGGGATGGGAGTAACATCCTCAATACGGCCAATACGCATACCAGCACGGGCCAAGGCACGAAGGGCAGCTTGAGCACCAGGACCAGGGGTCTTGGTAGCAGTACCACCAGTAGCACGGATCTTGATGTGAAGAGCAGTGATACCAACTTCCTTGCACTTAGCAGCAGCGTCTTGGGCGGCTAACATAGCAGCGTAAGGAGAAGACTCATCACGATCAGTCTTGACCTTCATACCACCGGTGACACGAACAATGGTTTCCTTGCCGGTCAAATCAGTGATGTGAACGAATGTATCATTAAAGGAGGCGAAGATGTGAGCAACGCCGAAAACAAGCTCACCGGAACGGATTTGAGGGCCAACGTTAGTAGCCATTTTTCGTGGTTAGTTTTTGGTAACTGCGATATCTCTTTTGTTTTGGGCTTCTTCCTGTGTAAACTAAAGGAACAGTCACAAATTTGTGTCGAAACTTTTGTGACTGCTCATGGGAAAAGTTGACCACTAGTCTTTTCTTACCAACTTTACCACCAGACATCCACCATCATGGCTGTAGCATCGTCAACGGTCCCCTCAAAGGAGCAAATCTTTGCTCCTGAGTCTCTTTTGAAGAAGAAGAAGACCCAAGAGCAGTCTCGTGAACAGCGTGTTGCTGCCGCTGCCGAGAAGAAAGCTGTAAGTGTTTTGTCTATGGATATTTGTCTTTGGATGGATTGAATAAAGTACAGAAATCTTTTGAATGATGAAGAGTTTATCTATAAAGTACACTACAGATTGTGTTTTTTCATCTAGATAGAACCCTCCCACATTCATTTTGATCGGTTTGCAAGGGTTTTCACCTCCCAAAAATTAGTCAAACGCTTTAGCCTGTCATGGAATTTTTTATGATTGCTTTATTTTTATAAGCAATAATAAAGCAGATAATTGAGAAATATGAAAAACAAGATGATGACAACAAATTTCGGATAGCTAGCTTAGGCTGTGCGCGTTCCACAATTTACCATCTTTCGGGACTGATTACTGTTTTTCTACTTTTCTCTTTATTTATTTCTTTCCATCTAAATTACATCCATTCTAATTTCACAAAATTTCTACTGTATTAACTGTTATGTTTAGGCTCAACAAAAGAAGCGTGAGCTCATTGCAAAGCGCGCCGAATCTTACGATGCTGAGTACCGCAAGGCCGAACGTGAGCAAATCGAACTCGGTCGCAAGGCTCGTGCTGAGGGCAACTACTACGTCCCTGACGAAACCAAGTTGGTCTTTGTCATCCGTATTCGTGGTATCAACAACATTCCTCCCAAGGCCCGTAAGATCATGCAATTACTCCGTCTTATTCAAATCAACAACGGTGTCTTTGTTAAATTTAACAAGGCTACCAAAGAAATGCTTCAAGTCGTTGAACCTTATGTTACTTATGGTATTCCTAACCTCAAGACTGTTCGTGAGCTCCTTTACAAGCGTGGTTTTGGTAAGGTCAACAAACAACGCATTGCTCTTTCTGACAATGCTATCATCGAAGCTGCTTTGGGCAAGTACTCTATCTTGTCTATCGAGGATTTGATTCACGAAATTTACACCGTCGGTCCCAACTTCAAGCAAGCTGCCAACTTCATCTGGCCCTTCCAACTTTCTTCTCCCTTGGGTGGCTGGAGAGATCGCAAGTTCAAGCATTTCATCGAAGGTGGTGATGCTGGCAAGCGTGATGAGCATATTAACTCTCTCGTTAGAAAGATGCTTTAATTTGGTGTAGATGTTAAAAATAACCATATCTTTCCTAGCTTTGACAAAATAATTTACAACAAGTAGATTTAGTTGTTTTGGTCATTAGGTGTTATTAGTAAATTCATCGCTAGTAGTTACTTTCATTGTAATTAGCTTTGTTAACTCATTTTTGCAATCTTTTGTGTGCATATAGTAATTTTACCTCGTCAAACAGCACTTTTACTCAACGTTGTACATAAGACGATGGTTGAACTAATGATGTAGTGTCTTCATTCGTAACAACTCATATTTTATAACTTACTTCCTACTAACGCGGTTTTAATCCTAAACTTGAATAAACTAGTGGTTTGTTTAATGCAATTCATTAAAAGGACATTTCCGCGAAGGGCCTTTGTCGATTTGCTCCTAAACCGCTTCTGCTTGCGGGAATTTGCAACCACGTATAGTGTTTCAGTAAGTAATGCGCGGAAATTAGTACGAAAGCGCCTTTTAATCGCTGATGCTTTGAAATTCAAGGAGCAAGTCAACAATCTAAATGAGTTTCGAAATAAAAAAACTAAGTCATCCTTAATAAGAAACGATGGTTTCAAACTGGCTAAAAATGTATCTTCGTTACTTCAAAAAGAGTCTTTAGAGAAAGCATTGCATTTACTGTACGAGAGATCAAATGCCAAGAAGACGGTTGCCTATAACCTTGTACTACAATATCATTTAGCTAAAGGGCATTACAACGCTGCTTGGTCTTTGTACAATGATATGAAAAAGCGCCAACAAAAACCTAGCGATCATACATACTCCATTCTTCTAAAGGGATTTTGCGATGCTATTGAAAAGAATAAGCAAGGAAATTTTTCTAAACTACGTGAATATAGTGAAAAGGTAACAGCTAGTGCTCTCAAGGAGTCTAATAATGTCACATCCAATTTGCATCACATACGAATTATATCCAAGTGTAGTCTAAAGCTTAAAAGTATGGTATTGGTGTCAATGATTATTCCATCCATCAAACAAACATTGGATTTCTATAGTGGATCTCAAATTCTTCGACTTTTGAACGACTTTTCTATGTTCAATCCGGAACAACGTGAAGAAGTGTTAAAGATGGGGACGAATCTTTGGAATTATTTTGTCCTTGAATGCCAAAAGAAAGGAATAGCAGTTGATGAAAGTCTTATTTGTTCCTTTGTGAAACTTCTGGCTACTAGCAACTCGCCTCAAGTGAGAAACGTGGGGTTAAATATTCTTACAAAAGTGATGGGATTGGAATATCAGATTTTCGAAGATTCCAACTTGCGTTATCCTTTACCCCCATATTGCGATTGTACTTCAAGAAGTTTGGTTACAGCATTACAGGTCATTCGTCAAATACAAAACGGTGATTTGTTAGCAAGGTATTGGAAGTATTTTGAGGAAAGTCACAAATTTGATTTAAATCTTCAAGTATATCATGAGAAGCTACGTAACCTTGTTCAGCAGGGCCAAGCAGCTGAATGCTTAAATACCATTAAAAGGATGTCGCATAACGGTCCTTTCCCTACTCAGCAGACATTTTTGATTGTCTTATCATTATGCAAAAGGCCGAAATTTTATAGCTACACGAAAAGCTTCTTAGACTTGGCCAAGAAATTGAACGTCCCCGTTGAAGCAACCTAAAAATATCATCAAGTGTTTAATAATTCATCGATACCTTTTTATGTCATTTATAATTTTCTATTAATTTATAAGAAATGAATTCAAATAATCGTCATGTAATTTATTTATTTGTACATGTTTACCTTGTCCGTTTGAAACTGTAGAATGGAACCCTTATTATTTTAACGTCAATTTAGCAAACGTAATTTAAAATTGTTTGTTGAAAAGCCATGAATTAACTAAGAGTTATAATTATGTTTCTGTTGCATGCCACTGATTTAGCCTGAACTTCACCTAGACGTAGTATTAACTTAGGAACTACTGATTTTGGGCATAAAGAGCTATATACTCACTAAAAATGCAAGGATTTAATATGGGGAAATATATTCCCCCGGAAGGGCCGAATGCTAAAAGAAAATTTGATAAATTACGAAATGTAATTCGGTTTGAAATGCCATTTCCAGTGTGGTGCAACAATTGTGAAAATATCATTCAACAAGGCACTAGATTCAATGCTGTTAAAAAAGAGATTGGCTCATACTATACTACGAAAATATGGTCATTCAGCTTAAAATGTCATTTATGCTCAAACCCTATCGATGTACATACGGATCCTAAGGTACTGGTTTGATTAATTTAACAAATTTGTTACTGACATAAATAGAATACAGAATACATCGTTGCTTCTGGAGGCAGAAGGAAAATTGAACCTCAAGACATCAATGAACGTCCTGCAAAAGCTGAAAACGACGAAAAGGTGCCGTCTGATGCAATTGAAGCGCTGGAAACCCAATTAACTCAGCAAAAGTCAGAAAAGCATAATAGTTCTGTAATAAACTTTATATATGAGAAAAATGAAAGGCTTTGGTCGGATCCTTTCGTTTCTTCTCAGAGGCTGCGAAAACAGTTTCGGGTAAGAAGAATTTGTTTTGCGTTAAAATTTTCATATTAACTAACCCATAACTTAGGAAAGGAAAAAAATTGAAAAAAAGCAAGAAGCTAAAGATCTATCTCTCAAAAACCGTGCAGCGTTGGACATTGATATATTACCACCCTCTTCTTCTGACAAGGATAAGGCATTATTGTTGCTAGATAACGAATTAGGAAAGAATAAATTTATAAGGAAATTAGATTATAGAAGAACATTAATGCCCTCTTCTAGAACATTTTCGACTTTTGCAAAGTTTGCTGAGACTTCATTCGCAAAAAAAGATCCTTTTGCTCGAAAATTTGTCCCTTCCGAGAAGCTAAGGAGCGAGCAAAGGAAATTTCCTACAGAAAATTTAAAGGGAGAGAAAATCCTTGAAGATAATTCGGTTTCTCTCGTCAATTATGAAGTGAGTGATGATGAAGGATAATTATTTTGGTTAAATACGAAGACTTTAAAAGTATCTTCTATCAAAAGATTAACTACTTGTTATTCATTAAATTTTTATACAATATGGGTATCTAATGAAGCAAAAAAATATGGATGTCATGCAACCCAATTAATTACCGTGATGCTTCCTTTTGTACTTCCTTGGATCCTTCCTACTCATGCGAACGCGATCGCGCATTCCTTTTCCTCCCTCCCAGTAGGCACTGGTTTGTTTTTTCACAGTCATATTTCCACAATGGGGGCAAGTTGCATCCTTTTTGTAGAAAGATTCCATGGCACAGTACCCACATATTATTCGATTAGCATGCTCAAATGTATGATTTTGATCAGCGTCATGACATTCATCACATGGATAAACACGATCACAACATGAAAAACGAAACCCTGATTGTTAATTATGAATTTTATAAACGACTTACATCTGAATGATTTTTTGTAATGTTCGCAAGCACCATTATTGGGAAGTGGCAATCCTTTCGTAATGTTTAAGTTTTGTTTTTGCTTCTTTTTTGCGCTCACCTTCCCGCCCATTGAACTTTGTCGTTGTTTTAACAAATGAAATTCGGTATCTTGATGTTCAACCAAGATTCTGTTTTTGCATACTTTACAAAACTGTAGCATGGGCTGCATGGAAGAAATACCTTTAAAGGATGTTATCTGCTCATCAACACATTCCATACAAGAGACCTGACAGTCAATGGGCATCACGTCAACCGGTACACATCCTAAAGTATGGAGGATACCTAAACGGGCATTATTTGGGTGAATCACACCAGGCACCCAAACTAATCTTAGAGTATTACTACACTTATTGCAAACAAGAGAAAATTTTGTAGCAATAGAAATTTCACTTCCATAATGGCACCGAACACACTTTATGACCAAACGTAAAATTGGTGCTTTGAGAGTACCGACATTAGTTAAATGCGGATTCTTCCATTCTAAGCAGTATTCGTTACCCAGAAGCTCTGTGTCTTTGCTCTGAATGTCATGATCGTTACTGTAAGCATCCTGTGGTTCATTAACATTTTGTAGATCATCTTCTTTCCCATCGTTTCCTCCTTTTGAATAAATAATTTTTTTTGGCTTTTCATCATTGAATAACTGTTCAGAGCCAGAGATGGTAGTTTTTGTTTGGGTAGTATTCTGCTTTTGACAGTGATTTTGACCACGCAGTACTTCATAGTCAAGTGTAGTGTTCAAATGAACCCTCTCTGATAGAGGTCCTTCAAGCTTATTTGCCAACGGCTCTAAGTCAGTTGGGGTTTCTGGTTTCTTAGAATCGACTTGTTGAACCATCAACTCACGCTCTTTTGTATTGCATGTCTCAAATGATTTCCAATTTTGTAACAAATAATTAAATAAACTTGTCAAAGTTGTTTTCTGATTTTGAAATGCCGTTTCAACGTACTTATTCATTGCCGTTTGCATGAACTCTTGATTTTTTTCAAGTAATACCGATATTTGAAACGGTTTATCTTTATTTATAACTAAAGTAATCAATCCATGATCACTGGGCAAGGATAAGAAAATCTCATTTCTTGCCTCTCTGGTACTAGTTAATAAAGATGTTTACATTAACTAACCCACAGCTAACCTGCTTAGTACTTACATAACTTCCGGATTAAGCCTTCGCCGGAATACTTGTATCTGCAAGTCCCAATTTGAATCCTTCATAGCTTCAATTGAAACCATAATAACCAAAAAAGGCTATAGTCTTGTAGTATTTGGTTCAATTCAGGTTAAGTCGCCAACACAAATACTCGGTTCTTCCTCGGATGTCCGATGATTATTTCGACAGACTATTTGAATTAGCATTCGTTTATATTAATGAAGATGAAACGATTCAAAGCTGTTCCTTCAGAGGACAACGCTGGCTTGAAGAGGTATGTCTAATTTTTCCGTGCCGTTTATAGTAATGTGCTTCAATTACTAACAGTTTTGAGGCCCAAACTCTTGAACAAAAAAATTCATTACTCAAAGCATACTATTACTATTTAAAAGCACTAAAACTTGCTTACGAAATTCCATGCCGATTCGAGATTTCTGTTAAGTCTACTCATTATGGAGAATTCAAACAGTTCCAAAAGGTATCGACATTGTACATAGTATTTTTTTTAATGCTCAAAACACGAAAATTTTGTATTCAAAGCTCCCTAGCCTTCTCGTCAGATAAATTTGATATAGTTGACGAGACTGTACTAATTATGATCTTTGAAGCAAACTTAATTTATTTTTTGTTCAAGTTACAATCTTGAATACTAACATGTCCTTTTAGTTAGCAATTCAAGCCGTTTCCAAAGCCTTTACTATAAAAAGCAAATTAGCGGTGAAGCATTATTTGCCTGTAATTCAAATCTCTGACGCTCTTTCCCTATCAAAAAAATCATCACTTAAAGTTCTTTTTCTTAATTTCTATTCCCAAGAGTCTTCAAAGGGTTATGTTTTTTCGAAGCACACGATTGCCATCCCAATATCCTGTTTGCAATCGATGGATTCTTCAAAAATATATGACTTTTTAAAATCCGCACCTTTTCATCCAAGCATGGTTATTTGTTACAGTTTGGAAAGATACTTCGAAGACGTTTCTTTGGCTTACAAGCTTTACTCGATGTTACGTTCGTTGAAGTTGGATCCTCATTTCATGGAATTGGCGAACCCTAAGAAAGTTGATAGTTCTTTATCGTATGAAAATTATCAGCCTATAGGTTTAACGAATTTGGGTAATACTTGTTACATGAATTGTGTCCTGCAATGTCTTTTTGCGTGTAAGGACTTGACTATTCCTATGTTACAGGGGAGAGGATTGCTTCAAAATATCAATACCAAAAATCCATTGGGTACCGGTGGAAAAATCACATCTGCTTTCTTTTCCTTGCTTCAAAGTGTCTTATTAAACCATGGTCAGAGATCAATATCTCCAAGGAATTTTTTAGAAATTGTACAGTCATTGAATAGAGATTTCTCCATCGATGGCCAATGCGATGCTCAAGAATTTTTAAATTTCTTTCTTGATAAACTTCATGAAGATTTGAACTCCAATGCATCTCGGTCTCCGATAGCACCGTTGACGGAAGATCAATTAAGTGCCAGAGAAGAACTCCCATTGTCCCACTTTTCACACATTGAATGGAACTTGCATCTCCGGTCTAACAAGAGTATTGTGGTCAACAATTTTGTAGGTCAACTTTGCAGTCGTACTCAATGTATGACATGTGGCCGCACATCTACTACTTTTGCTCCCTTCACATCGCTTGCGATACCGATTGACGATGTCTCCCATGTAGTAAGCCTACAAGAATGCTTATTAAAATTTTCAGCTCCTGAACTCTTGCAAGGGCATGATGGATGGCATTGTCCCGTGTGCAAGGTTCAAAGGTCGGCAAAAAAAGTAATTATGATTTCGAAACTACCTGAATATTTGATCATACAAATTCAGAGATTTAAAATATCCGTAATGGGTCGTAAAAAAATTGATACACCACTTGGATTGAGCTTACAGATTCCAAGTAAAATGCTGGTACCACCGAGTTTCCAATCGGGAATTGGTTATATTCCTAGCAATTATAACCTGTTTGCATTTATCTGTCATTATGGCCAGCTCGAAAATGGACATTATATATCTGATGTACTTTTTAATAATGAATGGTGCCATATTGATGACTCAATTGTTCGAACAGTGGGCGGTATTACTGACTTGAGAGAAGATTTCTCCTCTTCCTACATTCTTTTTTATAAACGCTCAAGTCTGTTGGAGGAGTTTGAAGATAAGTGTCCCAAAATGACTTTGAAAAGAAATGTTAAATAAAACAAAATAAAAAAAGGAAAAATGTTTTCAATAAACCTCAAATATAGTTATTGAATAAATGTTCAACTTAGCATTCATAACCGATATGAATACTTACTTAATGCTGATTACCCAACACAAAAGCTACTCTCGTTATGTTGAACAGAATGCAGGAATTGGATACAAAATTTTTTCATCCTAGAATTTTTTTTAAACAAAGATGGTTTTTTTCTTCAAGATTGATCATATTCTTTTAAGGAAGATTTTGTTCTTAACTTTCCAGACTTTTTCTTTTTAAACACCACTTTGTTTTCATTTGATTCCTTGCTTTCTAGCGATTTGTTTCCCTCGTTTTCAGCTAACTTAGGTACTTTATCTAAGTTTTTTGGTTTTACCCGAAAATGAAATGAAGATCTTTCTTCTTTTTCGATGATCTCTCTGTTTCTTTTCAAAGAGGTCCCTGGTAGAGACTCATTTTTATTAGTAGTTGTTTCCTTGGTTTCTTCATTTTCTTCTTGCTTTGCTAGCAATGTAGGAATATAGCTGGTATGAGTAGTAGAGATGGTGTCAGTCTCCGTAGAACTTGTAGGAATATCCCAATCATCCAAAGTAGCTTTTTTTTTAGAGGGACGTAATTTTGGATGCTCCTTTTTTGGTTTCTCATACGATGCTAGTTCAGATGACACCGCTGAAGCAGTGGTAGCAGTAGCTGATTTTGGTATAGATAAATTCTTCTCAAGTTCCTGCCTTAAAAGGTTGGAACGATGAATATCATCCATTACTTTTTTAATAGCATCCTGATGTTTATAAGTTTGCTCATGGCTCCGTCGCGCAAATGGTGTATCTTTCACGAACTGTACTGTTAGTAGGATTCTATTAATTTCACCACTTTAGAAATAATTTTTGGATGTTATAGAAAAAACTTACTATTTGGCAATATTTACAATAATATTTTGGAATACTTTTCCAGTAATCAGCCATTCTGAATATTAATAGGAGATACGCACTAAATACATACTTAAAACTTATTTACCCATATATTTTTCTCAGGAAACCCACCTTTTAGCATACCGTTATTTAGTAATGACAACAGTTTCAATTACTTTTGACTTGTTGTCGTCTATGCAACCAAGAAAATGGCTGAAAAATCAGAATTTTGTTGGTGAAATTACCTCTCTCAGTTTTGACGACAGTGGAGAGTTGTGCTTGGCGTCGTGTACTGATGATACTTTACAACTGTATAACTGCATTTCTGGAAAGTAAGTACTTCTTAAATTCACTTTTGAAACCTGTTTGGCTAACTGACCATGAACTTCTAGATTTGTGAAATCACTTGCAAGCAAAAAGTACGGAGCACATTTAGGTCGGTTTACTCATCATTCAAATTCATTAATACATGCTTCCACAAAGGAAGACAATACCGTTCGTTATTTAGACGTTGTGACAAATCGGTATCTTCGATATTTTCCTGGCCATAAGCAAACAGTGACTTCAATCGATGTATCACCAGCAGATGAAACTTTTTTAAGCGCTTCTTTAGATAATACTATTCGCCTTTGGGACCTTCGGTCTCCAAATTGCCAGGTATGAGTATAACAATTACTGATAATCAAACTAACTAGGAATACGTAGGGTTTGCTCAATGTTAGTTCACCCGTTGTTGCAGCTTTTGATGCTACAGGACTAATCTTTGCCTCAGTTAGTGAAAGAAAATACAAAATTTCTCTTTATAACATTAAATCATTTGATGCTCGCCCATTTCAAGACATTCCTTTAACATTCCTGCCCCCTCATGTCCGCATTGCAAATGTGGAATTCAGTACTGATGGTAAATATCTATTGCTAACAACTGGAAATGATTTTCATTACGTTATAGACGCTTATAGTGGAAGTGAATTATTAAGAGTTCCTTCAAAGGTTAGCACAAAAACCCAAGATGGAAATTTGACTTATTATGCTTCAGCTTGCATGTCTCCAGATAGTAAATTTCTTTTTACTTCATATGATAATGAGCATCTTTGCATGTATCAACTACCAGAACTGAAACAAACTGTTAACTCGGATCACATTGTTAATTCATTCACCGAAATGGGCCTAGCATCAACTACTCCGACCAGCAATAGTCATTCAACAGAGAACCCGCTAGCTATCATTCCTTCTTCAACATCTAAAAACCTTTTACCAGAAACACCTTCTATTGTTCGCTTTAATCCACGCTTCTCTCAATTAGTTACAGCACATTCTGGAGTAATTTTCTGGACGTAAAATTGTTTTTGTGTCTTAACAAACCACGAAAAAATGAATATTATATTATACTATTATTAAAAACAATTTCATAAAAAAACTTCATAACTATTATTTAAAAGGGGGAAAAAATGAGTCCTCTATTTTAAATGACACCTGAATGACTTAGAAGACTTAAACAAAATAAAAAAAGGTAAAGTAATATTAGTTTTGAATCGAGATTAGGTTCGTAATAAACGCTTCACAAAGTGTCCAAATTTTGAGTTTCTAAATCCATGATGGGAATTCCCCAAATCATAATCAACACACAAGACAATAGTCATACCTGCCATGTTGGTAGCAATTATTATATCAATCGGATGTACAGGAGGTGTTCCATATGATCTGTGACTATGAGGTTTTACTAGATTGTATCCTTCTGCAATTAAACTGCGATCATGTTCCGACTCTTTAGCTTCGACAGCAGTCCTTGCTGGTGCAATGATGGTCGAAGTCAGTCTCTCACTACAAACCTTGAATGTTTCCGTGGGCAAATGGAGAATGACAGAGCGTTTTCTTGATGCATTGATGAGTACCTTGTTGGGAATATGCCATAAAACTACTTCATTAGTATCACTTCCACTAATGATATAACTGTTGTCTTCACTTAAACGAGAAAGTACTCTGCCATTAACACGATGAGCATCACTCAGTTTCAACACTAAAGCGTGAGTGACCGTGTTGTATAACCGGATAGCATTGTCATTAGTAGATACTAAAACAACGTTGTCGGATTTTGAATCGTTTGGAATGATAGATGCGCACTGTAATCCAGTGACTCGGCATTTTTTATTTCTTGAGGGAGAATGATGAATTAGCCATGAGGACACATATTGTAAATTTTTAGTTTCATATATTGCACATAATCCGTAGAACATGCCCACAACGATCGACTCACCGTCTGGATAAAAACAAATAGTAGAAACGACATATTCAAGTTCCGTCCAATGCAATATTTTATGGCGTAAAATGGACCATAACTGAATTTTGCAATCAAGGGAACCAGAAACAAAATAACGATCGTCGATCGGGTGAAATGCGACACATGTAACAATCTCATTGTGCCTGAAAACCGCCAAGGATTTGGTTGATTTTGGATGCCAAAGCCTAACGGTTCTATCCGCAGAGCTAGTTAATAAAAAATCATTTTTGCTCCATGAAATGGAAAGGACTTCTGCGTTGTGACCTACACATTCTAGGACAGGTTCAGGTTCAAAAATGCTAGAAGGGGTAAAGAAACGACCACAACTTTGAGGACCTTCTTTGAGTAAAGTTTCTCTTCTTTCTGGTGTTTCAATTACTTTCCACACACGAATTATTGCATCTTTACCAGCGGTGGCCAGATATTTTCCACTTTTGCTAATTTCGGAGGCCCACACAGATTCTTTAAATTGAGAAGGCTCCCATTGCATAATTCGCTTGCCAAAAATAGTTTTTGACTTTGGAGCATCAGCCGGACCTATAACTTGAGAAACGTAAAGTTTTTGATTAAGTGTGATCTCCTTTTTGGGCATTCGTTTACAATGGACGGGAACGTAATGTCTCTGTCTTTTACTATCGATCTCACCACGATCAATCAAGTTCAGTAGAGATCGATCATCATCTCTTCCGGCCAATTTTTCCGTGTTTGGTGAATTCGTCTCGGCATACGTAGTAGAGTCTCGGGGTGTGTTAACTAAGCTAGAATTGTCATCATTATATTCGGTGTTCATACCAGTGTCGTTTTCTACATCTTCATCTTGTTGAATTGTTAAAGGTCTGAAGGGTCTTTTTTGAGATCTTGTGGATAATCCACGTACAGGGGTGGCAGGCGGATGTTCATCGTCTGTTTCTAGTTTGTAGGCATCATTGCCTGTACCAGAATCACTGCCGTTCACAGACACTTCTCTAGAATGTACTGACACATTATCTTCTCTTCCGGTCTCAGCAACCAAAACGCGCATCTCCAATGCAACTTCTTTTTAAGGTATTATTTTATATGAAAGTTTCCAAACAATACCCAAATTAATTCAAATAGGGAGGTCTTGAAAATGCAAACAAAGCGGAATTAGGAAATTAAAGAATAGGGAAGAACGAAATAGGAGGGATATAAAAACGCAAAGTAGATTGGGCAATCGAATAATATCAATGATGAGGGAATATTTTTTTATTGAGCAAGATAGAAAAGAAATTCGAGTAAAAAGGGAGATTAAAGGTGGATAGGAAAAAAAATGGAGATAATTAAATTTTGAAATTATTCGCAGAAAGTCGAATGCTTGGGAAATGCTATACACAAACGCTGTAGATGAAATACCAAACACGAGCAGAACTTCGGCATAGACTTTTTGTGAAATAAAAAAGAAACTTAAAAAGGATGCAACGAAGAATGGAGTGAAGCTATAATCAACAAATCAATCAATCAATCGGTATATGCACTTAAAATTTGAACCAGCAAATACCACTCGTAAAACCAAAGATGAAAATCAATAGATAAAGGATAAAAAAGAAAAAGAAAAAGAAAATTTTTAACAAAAAAATAATTTTGAGCAGAAAAGGCGTGGCTGTTGCTCAAATTGAATTGGAATTAAAATCTCTCTCTACTGTTTGCTTTTGCCGCTAAAGAAATTTAAAACGCAGACTGCACCAAGAGAACAAAATTTGTGTTTCAATTCCTGTTATAAACACACAATTTAAGTAAAAAAAGCAATAGCAGTGTAAATGGTTAAATTTCCGTTGTTTAATTCATGTCATAATTATATATACTCAGAATCCCATAGTCGTAGTAAGAAGGTAACAACGACTGGCCAGTAGCGGGAAACGCATTTTAGGGAACAATCCCTCGATAGTAAGATAAATCCATTTTTTTGAATTTACTTCCATTAATTAATAAAATCGAAGCAGAAAATCTGATTATAACTAAAAGAAGACTATTATAAATGTTACTTTCTTCTTTTTTTCATCATTATCTGCGGTTAGAAAAAAAATTAGAAATAAAGGATTCGATCTTCGTCAATATGACATTTTGGGGGTGTAGGGCTAATGAAACCAGCATGTTGGGAAATCCTTCAAAGCCACGATTTTTATAGAATCTTTTAAATTATAAATTCCTTTTTAAAATATATAATTGAATTTAGAAATGGCATAAAGGAATTGAATGAAATTTTTAGATTGGTTCGCAACCTGGATGGCAACCATTTGTTTGTTGTAAACAATACCTCTTTATGCGGATGCTTCTTTGTAAATAAAAGAAAATGAACATAAAGAATCCTTGAGAAGAAAGAAATCATAAGAAGAGTGAATTTGAACAAAAAAACAAGTGACATAAAAAATATAAAATGAAATAAATCGGTTTTCTTTGTTATCTAATTGTTAAAAAGGGCTGGTCGGTAATTAAATAAATGACTGCGTCCCACCAAGAAAAAAAGAAAGACCATTCCATTTTAATTTCAAATTCACACGTTTCTTTTATTAGATTTTACTTTCTTTTCAAATTCTTCCTTTATCTTTGCTCCAAGTCAATGAAACCCTTTGATTAATTTTTTCGATTTTTTTTTTCTAACATTATTATGATTTTAATATATTTTAATGGATTTTTTATTGTTTCAGAAATTTTTCGTTCTCCACTCAGCTCTCAGCTCACATTGAATATAGATCAAAGACAATTGTCTAAAAAAATAATAATAAAATAATAAACATCCGAATATCAATTGAAAACTGTATCATCCTCATTTTCTCTTACTATCCCAACCAGCCTTTGATGATAAACATTGGCAGAAGCGGCGGCCCTTTAACTCTAATGCGGGAACTTAAAATGTACCAACAATGGATCAACTTTCGTAACTTGATATATCTTTTAAAAATCGTGTAGATATTATCAATTGCACATATTCTGGAATTCCCAATTCTTCTTGTCTTGTCTCTCATATTACACAACTTGTTAAGCATAGACTAATGCATCTCGTCATACAACGTTAAAAGATAATACTGTGTCAGTGAATGAAAAAAGGATGATAAGCTGAATAGAAATGAATTTCAAAATCGCCGTATTTAGATTAGAAAAATTCCTTGCAATTTTGCTTCACCACCTTATTGTCTTGTTTACGTTTGTATCCAAAACATCGATTCATTTCTGTGCAAGCACGCGTCCTTTTCCTTTTCCTTTCCCCTATAATTAAGCCAATGTGTTTTTGTTTTGTTATAATTCCATATTAGAAAAGGAATCTGCAAAAAATGAAGTCTAAACACTGTCCAAACAGTCCAGTTCGCTGAGAAGTTTAAGTTTATTACTCTCAAAAACAAATTCAATGGTGTACAAAACTGATCATCATTCATCCCTTGAGACTATAACGTTCTCGTTTTTTGTTGATCGAGCTCAATAATAAATCATTTATCATTTATCAATGATACGTTTTTTCAATAGCGATTTACTTCAATGTCAAACCATGGTTGAACAAATCGTAAAGCCAATTTTAATCTTTGCTTTTGGTTTATCGCAAAATCAAATCTCTGTTTTCTGATTGAACTTCAAGAACTTTTTTTTAAACTATTATTTTATAGGAATTATTAGATTTGTGAAAGCTGACATCAAATACGGACTTCTTTCAAAAAAAAAAAAGGAAAATCATTTTCTCCTATCACAAGTATATAATCCCAAAAAAAAGACTTTCCATCAAATTGCAAACGCTACAATGGTTCCATATCCAATTTTCCATTGATTTATTTACAATAAAAAAACTACTTCCATCCAATCCTCTTTGCTCAACACGCTACTTATCGTTATGCGATTATAATGCTCACATTCACAAAAATTCCTCCATGCTTGATTTACCGAAATGATTTAATCCTCATTATCCATGACTGTGAGGAATAGAGACGTCTCCCAATTCTCCCTTTTTCTCGCCTTAGCAAATACAGCAGGCGGGAATGCTTCAGTCGTTCTACTATTGAGCAGTCACGGCATCACTGGGCTACGCTCTTGTGGACCAGCGCGCCAAGAATCGCAAATATTAAATCTGTCGAGAACGACGAAGAAAACGATCTTGTTAGTAAAAAGTGAAGATCTAAAAGAAAATATTTCATAATGGGCAAGTTGTGTTTTTGATCATGAGTTATTAATAATAGGTCCGAAAAAGGTTTGTTTAGGTAATTAGGCATGTTTGCTGAACGATATCAGAGTACGAAAATGAGTTTGAACGCCTTTTTGGGTGACGAGTCGTTTGGTTCGACTAACTGGGCTGATGATATTGATGATTTGCCAGCTTTGCGTAAGTATTTTGTTTTTTATAATGGAAAATTTTGGATTGAATTGGAGTGGGGTGTTTTTTAGGAATCCGAAAATTTCTATTAATTTTCGGCTCTCATTTTTGGGCTCCATCATTTTTCTATTTAATCTTTTGAAATTGCTTAGCTAACTCAATTTATCTATTAGCCCAAGACCGCACCACATCTACGTATCGTGCTACTCCTAGCTCTGCTGACGCCGGATACAATGCTCCTTCTTCCACGTTTGAGTCAGTTAGAAGTCCTCCCGAAAGCCGTCGCGAGGGTGGAATGGGAAGTGGTTACCAACGTGATGCCATTCCCATCCCTTCTGAACCCCCTTTTACAGCTCATGTTGGAAACTTGAGTTTTGACTTAACAGAAAACGATTTGGGCGACTTTTTCGGCGAAGGTGTCACTAGCATTCGCCTCGTCATTGACCCTCTCACTGAACGCTCTCGTGGCTTTGGATATGTTGAATTTGAGACCGCTGATACCTTGAGCGCCGCTTTAGCCTTATCCGGTGAGGATTTGATGGGACGTCCAGTCCGCATCACTGTTGCAGAGCCTCGTCGTTCATTTGCCCGTGAAGAACGCTCTACTGGTGACTGGGTTCGTCGTGGACCTCTTCCTCCTGCTGAACCTGCTGAATCTCCGTTTGGCAAGAGACGTACCAACAGTGGTCGTTTCCGTGATCCTGCTCGTGATCCTTCCGATCGTGTTCGTGAAGAGCCACGTGAATGGGTTCGTCGTGGACCCCTTCCTCCACGTGAATCCTCTGAGCGCCCTCGTCTTAACTTAAAACCTCGTTCCTCCTCCAACGTCAACACCGAAGCTACTCCCTCTGCTACCACTACTACATCTTCCAAGCCTAAAAGAGATCCTTTCGGTGGTGCCAAGCCCGTAGACAATACATCCGTGCTTCAACGTGTTGAGGAAAAACTTGCCAAGCGTACTCAGAGCTTCCGTCGCGAGGACAATGCTAACCGTGAGCGTTCTACTTCTAGAAAGCCTTCCGCTGATAAGGCTGAAAAGACCGATAAAACAGATGCTATTGCTGAGAAAGTATCAGATATCCGTTTAGGAGACGGTGAGAAAAAGAGTTCCGAAACTGATTCGGAGGTCGCTGCGACTAAGACTCCTGCCACTGAGGATGCTCCTGCCACAAACGCTGGCGAAGCAGAAGAAGAAGAGGGTTGGACGAAGATTGGCAAAGGCCGTAAACACTAAACCTTAAAAAATGTCAATTTTATGTTATTTCGCTTTGACATAAATATGGAAGTAATGTTAATATCGTTGTTTTGGGGTTCTCTATATAATAAAACAGGTATAAATAAACACATACACTTTTCCATTAAATCGAGAGATTAGCTGCTAACTTATATTTTAAGATCTCTTGTTTGTTTCTGTTTTGATATTTTCTGGTTCCGCCCATCGGCTTTGCATCTGTTTCAATTGCATATAGAAAAAAGCGGGTTGACTAAGCATACTTTTCGTTGATTTTATTCTTATAATGGTGCCTTGGTCGTTTTAGGTTAAATTTATAGTAAAATTTGTTTTGCACTTATATGTCGATGTATGTTTGTTTTTTGTCATGTAATTAATAGTAGTATATATTACTTTGCCGTCTTAGCAAAGATTAATGGTCATTAAAAGTCAATACTATCGTATGAAGTGAACCAGCTATTTCAACGGATATGAGAGTTATATTGTTAAATCTTTATGACAAATGTGTTCTTAAAACTTGCTATGCCTTTGAACACAGGATAAAAACTTATAAAAAATATGACCCCTAAGTGACTTGAACACTTGACTTTGAGATTTGGAATCTCACACTCTACCAACTGAGTTAAGGGGCCTTCGCTTGATCTCATAAATATTTAATATTATAGATATTAAAAAAAAGAATGTACAGCATAAGTTGTAATAATGAAAGTCGAATTGGTAAAGTCAAAACTGCTTAAGTAGTCAGTTGAAAAAATTAGCTTTTCTTTCAGCTTAACCTAGAAAGCCTTGGTGTAATTAATGAAGACACAAACGAGAAAGTTGCTTCAAATTACAACATTAATGGATTTTGCGAATCCTTACACTCTCCATGTAGCACTACATGCTGAAAAAATAACAAATGGTTTTGGAGCAGTTATAACAATGGAGTACAAAAAAATTTTCTAAAATAGTTAAAATTAGTCAGTTTAAAAACCCTTATTTTTTCTTAACTCGTCAAGTACACCAGCAATCTAATTTCGCGCGTAAAAATTTGTTTCACAATCTGAAAAAAAAGGTACCAAAAGACCAATCATCAAGGCAAGTGTACAGCTTTAAACCATTCATGATATTGCTACAAAATACTAAAAGTTATTTCAAAAATTTTTCAGAGGCAACCATTTCAAATATAAAAAGTATAAAGAGGAAAAGAAAACAAACGATAAGTAAATGAAACCTAATTTTATTCTTTTAAATAGCAAAAGCAGAGGAACAAAACGTAAGGATCCTTTCCAATTTAGCATAGATTTATGAGACATACCATGGGACGATCACTACGCAGATACAACCCCAAAAAAGGAAATTTTAGCATTCTACCAAACCCAATGCAATTAGGGATAATAGAGCCTGAACAATGTCAAGCATTAAAAAGTATAACATATGAAAGCTCTCAGAAACGGGTAAGGTGGTTAAGACAATCCGAGGGATTAGACTGAATACATGGGTGAAAATAAGGGAACGATTTATGGAAGAAAAAAGAAAATTTTTTATATACGTAGACCTTTATCCAATTTCAAGAAATTTTTATATAATTAAAAGAAACTTAATCTCGAGGCTTGGAGAATTCACATCGTAAAATCAAATTGTTCCAACCGTAACCATCCAAGCGATCACGAGCCTTGATAGCACAATCTCTATCGTAATAACTGACAAAGGCAAAACCTTTAGCACGACCAGTTTCCTTATCCTTTGCCAAATATACACGTTGAATACCACCAAAGCGACGGAACAAATCACGAAGTTCCTCTTCACGGGTATCATCAGATAAGTTAGTGACACGAAGAGTGGCACTATCATCACGTTCACGTTTGAACATAGAATCACCACTCTCACGCCCTGAGCCAGCACGAAGATGAGGAGCTATATAACGACCCTTTTCGCCCAAGGCACCACTAGCCCTTGAAGAAACAGGACTAGCATCCAAGGGAGGCTCATCAACAGGTCCAATAATGCTCTTGTAAGGACATTGAGCGGTAAAATGGTTACCCTTACAAGCACGACAACGAACCACAGAGCTACCCTTTGCCTTAACCTTAGCGGCAGCCAAAGCAGCCTCATCTTGCTCCTCTTCCTTCGTAGTAGTCCAACCAAGTTGAAGTCTTAACTGAACATTTTCGCCAACACTAGTGGTTCTAGCATCAACACCACTGTTCTTGCCTGCTTCCTTTCCGAATTTTTTCCATTTCTTACGCTCCGCCACAGCGTGTTGCACCCGCTCCGTAATAACGGTTTTCCGTATAACTCTGGTAACCTTCACCTTTTTGCCATTATCATCAATGCGAAATTCAATCATGGTTTTTGTGCCATCGGGATTATCAAACGTCTGAATCGAAGGCAATCCAGTACCATAGTCCTCATCGTCAGCCCAATCCAGTGATTTCCTACTTTGTTAGTTTCTTTCACAAAAAAATATATTACATACGATGAACTCATTTTATAGACAAAAGATGTTTGAAGAGGGTGAGCCCTTCATCACCAGAAAATTTGTTGTAGTGTTGAATTAACATACATTAGTAGAAGTTTGATATACCAACATAGCAGTCTACGTTGCAGTACACTACTTGAACTTTTCTTAAAAAGGAGATGATACCTTGCGACTAAATTAGTTTAAGCTTTCTGTTGCTACTATTAGAAAAAGCGGATGAAATTGTGGATTTCAAATTGAAGGGATCGTTAATAACCAGGACAAACTTCGCACCGGTCATCTCAATTCAATCGTCAGTTGAAGCCATAATCTGCAGATCTCTATTACCGATCACTATAAATAGCCAGGTTTTGCAATACCATCATCTTCTATTATTCTGTACAAAGCTCTTTAAAAAATTTCTCAATTCCCGTTAATATAGATATTATCAAAATACAAAATAAAAAAATAAAAACCCAGCATCATTGAACTGGGTATAAGAACATCTAGCTAAAACACTATAATCATACCCGGATGGGAATTTGGTGCATTCATAAATCTAGCATTCATGATTAAATAAGGACAAATGTTTTGTTGTAATAAGAGAAAATGCTCTGAAAAAAAGAAAAGGAATTCCCAAAGGACTTAACAAATCTAAGTTAAAGTCCTTAGCACCAACCAAGGCGGCTGATTACTTATAGCGTTGCAAATTTGAGGTGTCATACCAACTAAAGGAGAATGTCGAGGTAAATATATAAAAGACTAAAGGCAAATATCCTGCAAACATTTTATCTAAATGACTTTACTCGGCGTAAGCGGCGTCAATTTCCTTCTTGAAACGATCCAAAATTTTGCGACGCTGTAATTTCTGAGCTGCAGTCACCAATCCATTTTCGGGTGTAAACTCAATGGGAACAAGGACGACGTTTTGAATAAGTTCGATATTAGCGAAATGATGACTACGACCAATACGAATAAGGTCGTCATAAACAAGTTGACGAACTTTCTTGTTATGACAAACTTCCTCCCAAGAGGCATCAGGACTAAGACCGGCTTGTTCAGTGGCAAGTTTACGAACGACGGGCTCGTTGGGAACGATGATTGCCAAAGGCTTCACCTTGGTCTGATCTGCATATACACAGATATTCGAAACAAGACTGCTCGTACGATAGCGAGATTCAAGCTTCTCCAGTGCAATATACTCGCCATTTTGAGTTTTGACGAGGTTTTTCTTACGATCAATAATTCTAAGCAATCCTTCTGGAGTCAATTCGCCAACATCACCAGTACGGAACCAACCATCTGGAGTAAAGCTTTCTTTATTTTCTTTATCACGGTTAAGATATCCCCGAGTCAAAGAGGGACCACGAAGCCAGATTTCACCACGAGGAGGGTGTCCGTGAGAGTTGTAGTTGCCCTCTTCACAGTCAACTAACTTCATCTCAGTACAAGGCAAAAGAGATCCAGCTGAATCGTCCAAATTGAAACAAGCAGGGTTCTGAACCATAGCAGCTGCACTAATTTCGGTCAAACCATAACCGATTAACATAGGACAGAGAACGATAGAAAGGAAGCGCTTGGTGTCAGGAGATAAGGCAGAACCACCAGATAAAGTGTATCTTAAACGACCACCGGTTCCCATAGATCTAATTTTATTGAATACAGCGGTATCCAATACGCAAGAACCGGGAAGATTGTGACGCATCAACTTTGCTTTAGTGTAATAAGCAGTCCAAAAAACTGAACGCTTAACAGCAGAGGCAGCGTTTAATTTACTCATGATACCCTTACGTACCATTTCCCATACAGCGGGAACACCAACCATGATAGTGGGACGGAAGGTATTGATATCACCCTTGCAGTTTCTGCAATTAGTATCGACCAAAGTACGGACGTTGGCATAGCCAATGGTACCACCCCAAGCCAAACAAATGTTTTCAAACGCAAATTCGAGAATGTGTGCCAATGGAAGGTAGGCCAAAAGATAATCTTTAGAGGTAACTTCAGGAACGTGCTTGACAATAGCAGTGACAATTGCAACCATGTTCTTGTGACTCAAAATTACACCCTTAGGTAAACCGGTACTACCAGAAGTGTACATAATACAGCAGATCTCTTCAGGTGAAGGTGGATCAGGCTCAACGGGAGGAGACATTTTCTCAAAATCAGCAAATTTAATCAATTTGAGGTTAGGACGAATCTCCTGAATTGTCTTTATGTCCTCCTCCTTGGCATCGTTGCGGTAGATGATTACTTCAAGTGATTCAATTTCCTTCAAGGGATTGACCAAAGTTTTTAAGAGATGTCCTTCTGTATACATTCCTCGGACACCGGATTCGCGCAAAGAATGGAGCAAACCCTCTTCACCCAAAGTATCGTATGCCGTTACGATCGTCATTGATTGAGATAAACAAGCCTCAGCAGTGAGAAGCCAAAAAGCGCTAGTAGGAGCATACAGTTCGAATTTGTCTCCCTTATTTAAACCAAGTTTACGTAAAGCACCGGCGTAACGCAATGCTTTGTCATAAATATCATTAAAGGAAAGATAATTGTAATCTGAAAGCTCAAAATAAGACCAGGACTTAGGAACCTCCTTTTTTTCACCGTCCACCACTTTCGTGACCATCTTTGTCTCAACATGTTCTTTCACCAAGTTGCGATATCCCATAGCCTTCTTGTTACCAAATTGCTTGACAGAATGTCTAAAAACGTCGAATAGAGTATGAACATCATCGCTATATGTTTCTACTAAATGATCGGGAAAATTCGCATTTCTATAGATTGCTGACTCATGTTCTTTCGGCTTCGAGATAGCTACATGGTACAGTTAGTCTAAGTTTGAATGTTTACTTCATAATTCCTTCACTTCTCAGCCAATTCAAGCATTGCTTAACAAAAGTTAAGTTTCTCACGCTTTCTACCACTATATATTTCACATACCCTTAGATTGTACCTTCATATCTTAAAATACCCTTCAATATTGGATTGCTACGAGTACTCTAATGAATTTCCTTCTGTCAGATTATCCTTGAGTTTGGAATGAGTAATCGTAGTTGGTAGATACTACTGGGTGTTTATGAAAGCAGTTAGAAGGTGTTTAGCGAGCATTATGTAGTAAACGTGCTCCCACGGTATTTGGGTTCTATTCCCAACGCCCACGAAAACCGTATCATTCATTGTTAACGTTGGGTAACGTATGTTACAGATTGGCAAGGAAATGGAGAAGTCTAATCTGCGCAATACAGTAGAGTGGATACGGTACTGTAACACAAAACGATAATATTGAGCATCTTTATATCACATTATGACTGCAGAATCATTTAGTGTTAATTCAGACATACATTATTCCATACAAAGCTTTAATTTGGATTAACATTTTGGGGTTTCATTATAATTACTGGTAGTCATATTAACATTCAGTATTGTAGCTGTTATCATTTTTTATCCATGTAAACGATTTTCAATGAACTCATACGATTTATACGATATCCCTTAAAGGTGTTTACGTAGAACGGTGCGCATTGTTATATGGGATAGCTATTACAATAACCAATTAATAGCTAGCTAGCTGTATGTACTATATGCTGAATTGATTAATTTCTTTTAATTCGGTGGACGAAATAATCTTTTGTTTAATTTTCCTTTTTTTTCATTCATTCCTACTAACTTTATGATTATGTACTCAACAACCTATGACTTCGGTGTAAGTATCTACACTATGTTTACATCTGCTTTTACAGCTGATATACAACGATGCGAACTTGGATCAATGGGTTGTGCCAGTATAGTAGTAAAATAAGCGCTAACAAGAATTTGATAATGTTCTACCGTGCTCTAAAACTTATAGCTTCCATTGGCAAAAATCTCAAGTTTTTCCTTCTACTGTAAACTTAATAATGTTCCCAAACGTTCATTTCAACCAAACCATAGTACCATTTCATTATATTACCTAATTTTTCTTCTTTTCATAGATGACCCAACATTAGTCATCAGAAATTAATTTTGCCCTCGGGGTTAGTACACGACGCCGGTACATTGCAGTCCAATCTTGTAGATGGGCACGCAACCGGGGCATTTCGGAGGAGGTGCAGTGCTTAGAAAAATTGGCTAGGAACTTTTCGCGTTCCTCTTGTCCAATTGTCATAGCCGGAAGTTGATCTAAAACATTCGACATGTACTTAATACACAAGCTAGGGTCAGCTGCAAAGACTAGCCGAATAAGAGGAATCAAAACCGCTGATGCATCTGATATGTTATCTCTAGGAAAGGTAAACACCATTCCATTAAAAAGTATGATGTATAGTTCTTGAGAATTTTTAAGCAACAAGTCAGCTAAACTTTTTAAAAGCGAATCAGGAAGTGGTTCGATAAGTGAATAAGGTGGTGTATGCAAAGCAAATGCAAGCAAGTCTTGTAGGAAATTTAAAACTGTTTGAAGAGGCTCCTGCTGCTCCAGTTGTAAAGACATCATGGCCGCCTGTATTAAAGATTCTAGCATTTGGCTCTCTAGTACCATTTGTGGATTTGCTAGTAATGCATCCATCATAAGTCGGAAAAAGTCATCAATCACATCAGGTATCTCTTTGGGGTTTTTGTTAGACATGTAATAAAACATATTTGTGCATTGTTTCCCCACAAAGCTCCAAACAGCACTTAACGTTTGTTCATCCATTTCTGGCACACCAAATTGACGCACACATGCTCCGCTAACCCACAAGAAGCAACCATATTGGGTTTTTTCAAATCCTTTAATAAGTGCTTCTGTAATAACGGGTAGCGTTACGATTGCTTTTTCCTTGAAAGTGTATATAAAATTTTTTAGTAGTTTGCTAATACGTTCGCATATTAAGACGTCGGAAAACGTGTCTAAGGTTCGTGACAATATCGGCCAAATGTCTTGAAAAAGTCGAACAATGGGGTGTAGCTCTCCCGCCGGAGATGGGGGGTGAACGAGAGACAAAAAAATCGTAACGATATCAATATTGTCAGCCAGTGCTTCTAACTCTGCCTGAGTGGGATTTAGCTTAACTTGCGCCAGCAAAATACTCTGAAGTGAGGGTGCAAGAAAACTGTGCACAGATTGGTATACATTCGCAACTGGCTGAATGTCTACGATGTGAGCCAAGCCTTGGGCAACTTCCATGAGTGGGTCAGGAGCTAAGTACGTTTTGGCATTTAAGTAAAACATGTGTAATTGGGAGAGATGACCAACCAGTTGTTCCCTACAATCATAGCAGAAGTGCTTCAAGGCTTGAGCGGCTGCACTTTGAACCTCTTTATTTGCAACCTCAAAACCAGCAGAAATATAATTAAGTTGCAATTCTAAAAATTCTGAATGTTGCGCAGTCCATTCTGTGTATCTACCAAGGAATAGTGTAGCTGCATATCGAACTTTATTGTTTTCTGGCAATTGAGGAAGGATTTGGAAAAGGCTACCGATGACTTGATCCTCGTTGGCAGGAACCATTCTACCAATGGCTCTTAAAGCAAATAACGGAGCTTCGACATCCTGCCAGTAGTAAGGAAGACCAGACTCCTTAATTTTGAGCACTTTGATAAGCTGACTAGAAATCTGAACCAAACAAGAAGATACACCAGCAACGACACAGCAATCCTTGAGGACATCACCCATTTCATGTCGAAAAGACCGAAAACGATCTTCAGCATCCCTATCCTCAAATAATACTTCATTAGAAGCCATTTGCTCATTTATAGCCAAATCTTCAGTTCGTGGATAATGCAAGTGACGCACAATAATACGAACCAACTCTAAATATATAGGAGCAAATAGCTGACGAGCTTCAGCATAAACATCCAACTCTACCATTTGTTTGAGATCCCACCAAAATGCGAATGTAAATTTAATCGCTTCCAGCTCTGTATCGTTAGCTGCAACTTGAGCAATGCAGTTTACTAAAGGCAAAAAATCATTCGGCATCCTAGCAATCAAAACAACCCAAGCTTCACCAGCCTCGGCAAAAAGCCTTCCTAGTGCACGAAAAGTTTCTGGGTCATCACAGGCCGCAATAAGTTTAGGCTGAAGTTCAAGTAAACGTGGATAGAGCATCAGTATGGCATCAGTAGTTTCATCAACATCTTTAGTCTCATTAAAAAGGGCACATAGAAATTCTACAGCATCTTCTAACAGTAAGTCATCATCCAGAGAACGGAAAGCAAGTTCAATTAAGGGAGAAGCCATAACTTTATCAAGGGGAATTTCTCTCAACCAGGAAATCAAACTCGTAAGAACAAGACCAAGGTCAGCGCTCGAAGGAGATCCTGAAGCACGGACAGCATCGACATATTGCACCAGAAGCTCGAGTACTGCTGGACCGTTATCACGAAGAAGTTCATCAACACGAATACATAACTCCTCCCAACTCAATGAAGTTTTCCTTGGATCACTAGCTTCTTCAGGGAGTACTGATAAAAACTGTAAAACACATCTTCCACTGGGGTCTTTGGAGCTACAGGCTTGAAAAACATCGGCTATAACATTATGCCATTCAGTCATATGTAAAGCAATTGCAGCCATACAAACAGCCAATGATACCAATAAAGGTCTTGGACTATCTTTAGCTGCTAAAAATAACTGTAGCAAGGAATTACGAAATTCAATATGTGTTTCCTTAGGTAGCTGATGAAAATCGTATACAATTTTTTGGCGCAAAGTTTGTGCGGCAAATAACTTTGCTTCAATGCTGCTGTCATCTTGATTCAAAATTGAAAAACATATTTGCCATGCAGCAGGCTAAAAATATGCAGGTTAACATCATCCAGTTCAAATCTCTGACTGACTTACACTTTTCTGAAACTCTTCTAAGTAGTTGTTTGCTTGAAGTTTCTGCTCACGATCAGTGTTGGCATACAAAGTAGCCAAAGCACTTAACAACGTTTCCATGAGGGCATAAAAATCACTTAGATTGATTGCTTTACGCACTGGCAGCGTGTGTTTTTGTTTCGGTTCAGACCTGTAGTAGCAGTAAAAGACCTATTTAAGGAACAAGTAACTTATACCTCTTTATTACAGTATTCGGGAGGTTTTCCATGATCATTATAATAAATAGCATTCAAGGCATTATGTCTCAGTATAACGTTGATTTTTAATTTTAATACATTTGGTAGAGTAAAAACTTCAAATGTTAGAAAATAAAATTTGCTTAGGTATTCCAATTGCTATTTACATAGCTACCATAATAATATAATTCTAGCCACATAAAGTAGTTTCGCGTGCTATATTTTATATATCCGAAATACAATGTAAAGCGCATAGTAGTCTGTTTCCTAATAATACTGGCAAACATATGGATTATATAATATCTAATGTATGAAACATCCGTTTGATGCAGCTGGTAGAACCTAATTTAGAGCTGTTCAAGGATTCTGATTTCCAAATATTTATCAGATTTTGGCTATTTTCATTACAGTCTTCTTCATTTCTATTGTCAAATCTTTTTGAATCTATGGATATTAATCGTCTAAATTAATGTAATTTTTGCTGAACTTTGATAACTTGTTTATTGTTTTTTTTTAATGTCATTTTTTACTGAGTAGCTACTCACGCTAAAGTACATTTCTTGCTTTTCTCAATCATTTAAACAAGTGAATTGTCCATAAATTGTCTAATAAAAATAACAATACAATCTTGGCTGCTTTGATTGAAGTTTAGCAACCTACACTTTTGTATGTATGAAAGTCGATAAAAAATTAAAACAGCTTATTGAAGATCAAATTACATATCTAAAAAAAATAAAAAAAAAATAAAGGATCGATAAACATTGATCCATGTGGTACAAATTTATTGAAGAGGTTTTTGGTCTTGGCTAAATATCCACTAAGTCAGTGCTGACAGGCCGCCAACTGCACCATTGCACAACCATCTATAGAATTTCGTTTTTTGATAAAATAAGTTTTCAAGATGTCAGGACGCGTGCAAAAAGTTATGATACCTCCTATTGTATGGTTAATTGTTGTTGGATAGCTAACTTACGCAGAATTTCATTTTCAAATTGTTGCAACAACATACTCCTGTTTCAATTTGGCTGTTTGAACAAACAGATATAAGACTTCAGGGACAAATTAGGGTAAGAAATTTACTTTATGGAAAATCCCTTCATAGTCGTTGGCCTAGGATTTTGAAATACCTTCATTTTCCCTACGACAAGTTGATGAATTGCTAACGATATATGACAGGGCTTCGACGAATTTATGAACATTGTGCTTGACGATGCTGTGCAAGTAGATGCTAAAAATAATAAAAGGGAGTTAGGTAAGCCTGATTTTAGACGAATAAAACCTTGGTTTATGTGAAAGAATGTTCGGTGGGATTTTATTCAAAAGTCTTTACATGAAGCAAAAATAATAATAGATGCATGTCTTAAGCTGATTTACCAAATTGCGTTTCCAGCAACCTTACAAATTCTAAAACAAACCGTTGATGCAGATTTTTGTTCTAAAATATTTAACAATTTCCCAAACCAATTGCTAACATTGCTTAGGTAGAATTCTATTAAAAGGTGATAATATTACACTAATTCAAGCAATCTAATTTTTTTCCTTTTTGCTGGATTTCTTTTGCTTTTTCTTCTTAGGTTTTTCTTCCTCATCCTTCTTTTCCCTTTTTCCCTTTTTCAATTCCTTTTGCTTTTCCTTCCCTTTATTTTGTAATTCCTCTACTGTAGCATCACCAGTCTCTTGTAAAATATGTTCTTTGATGCCAGACTTGGGTTCAGCTTCAGGTTCCGATTCAGGCCCTACAGCATCTCCAATCGGGCGAAAATGCTGTCTCAGATTCTTTCTTTGAGGAACAAGTGGTGCCTGCGTAGGTATTGTAATACCAGTATCAATGTTTTGTGAAATTTTGGGGGTCTCTGTAATCACATATCCAGTTTTGATTTCATTTGACGTATAGGAACCTTGCTCGTCAGGTAAAAACACACGTACGGAGCTTGTTGATTCTTCTCGGATTTGATAGGTGTTTTCGTTCTCCTGCTTTAATTCTACTGTAGGTTTGGAGCCTACCTTTAGCTGACTTATTTGGTCAGCGGACATGCCAGGCGGAAGTCGTACTAAAAAAACATTGGACTCCTTTTTCAAGTCATTAGTGGTCAAAACAGGCTTTCCTTGCACTTTCTCTAAACCAGCAATTTCTGCAACATCTTCTTGTGCGTTCGATTCGCCGTGATTGTTGCTCTCCACGGATTGTTCAGGTTCTTTCGACGAATGCTGATCCTCTATGCTAGAAACGCTAGATTCATCTTCTGAACTTTCCTCGTTTACAAATTCACTTGATTTTGCCATATCTACGCCCCAGTAGAATTTAAAGTGAAATTTTGCAAGCGTACCTGTATTTTGCTCTGGTGAGCTTGTGGGTCACAACGTAGGTATCATCGAGCTGGATAACGATGCACAAGGTAGTATTCATATTAAAGGAACTTTTATGTGATGAAACAAAAAATAAAAAGTATGTGGTTATAGCAAGAACTCTACTTCTTAGGTAAAGAAAAAAGTTAAAATGGAGCAATCGGTTCACTACTTTATTTTTTCGGCTTAAAAAATGTTGTTTTTCTAGAAATTAATATTCCCAACATCTTTCTTTATCTAGTAGATAGGGATTTTTTTTTTTTTTTTTTAAGTTGTCTGACAATTGCTTCTGTAAGGATCGGACTACTAAGAACGGTCGCAGCTTGACGCGACCAGTTGCTTAAAGGATGTAGTATTATTTTGTGTTTATGTAAAATGGATATCAATTGTAGGAAGAAGTGAGGTACACATAACTAAAGAACGACGTATATATATGTTGTATACAGAGTGTAAACACAATGAGTCAAAATTTAAAACTGAAAAAAAAATACATATCTGCAAACATTTCCTCTTCAATGCCTCATGTATGTGGAAATTGAACAATTATCAACCTCGGCCAGCATAGGCATTGTAGATGCCTCACTCTTACAAATAAAAAGGCAAGAGAAAGATAAATGCTTTTTGGAGAGAAAGAACGTGAGGAAGAAATCAACCAACACCTTTTCATCACAGATACCTTCTAGCAATTGAACGGACCTTTAAATCAAAAGCCTGAGAACGAATAGGTTGGTTAGGTTGATAGAAAGGACTCATTAGAGTTTTGATGTATAATTCGTGGAGCTCTTGGAAAAACAGTTTAATGTTGTCAGCACTTTGGTTTTGGTGAAGAAGCATAAACCTCATATCTAAAAATAATGAACATTAGTAGTTGTCCAAAAGTCACCCCAGATATTTAAAGGGAACAAAACACTTACTAGATGGCGTAACGTAAGCAGATATATACATTTCGTGAAATTGATCGATGGTTTTCATATAACTATACAAAAACAGAGTATTAGCAATGACTGCAAGAAACAAAAGAAATCACAAAACGTACAAGGCATTGCTAGTCCATTGTAGCTGATCCACAATGTCTAAACTCGAATGAACGATAAATTGATTAAGATGAGAATTTAAAGACTAATTCAGATATTAGCGTTCTAAATCAATAGTATTATGTGACATACCCTGTCTAGTTTTTCATTTATAGGCCCCATCTCTAATTCATAAACGGGATTATCTTTCGTTCCTATAATTGCTGCATATGCTGTCATTGTGAATGTTGGTGGAAAGGAAGTGTGAAGCGCGACACAATTTTAAAATGTAATTGTGTAACGTGAATTATACATTTTAAAAAGTTTTAGAAATAATTTGGATAGCTACTAAAATGATTCCATAAAATTTAAAACATTTAAAACTAATTATATCGATTTTACCTTAAAGTACAAAATGCGGCATATCGACGGTCAAAAGAACAATCAGTTTCGTTGTTTCCATTCTTTCGTACGTTACGAAAGCAACAATTGGAGTTTGGAAATCAACTTTTAGGGCCTTCACAGCGAAAGTGAAACTAGCAAACTAACTTTACCATGTCAACGTGCTACATGACTCATTTTAAAGTGTATAAAAATATTATTCATATATTTTCATCCGCTATGGAAAAGAAATAACCAATAATCCCCCAAAAGTAAGTAAAAGAAAAGAAAGAGTACATATCTCTATGTAAATTTATCAGAGCATGAACAAAAAACCATTGTTTTAAATCCAAAGTCCGTCAACTATGCAAGCACGGTAACACAGGGCTTTCACTAATCTAGTAACCCTTCTTTTCATTTTATTTTATCCGAAAATAAAAAGCAAAAAACTTTGATAATGCAATAGTGCACGCGATGTGTCCATTTAACTGTAATATACATTTTACTCCATGGCTTCGTCTGCACCAGGTGCGGATTGAAGAAACTCAACAGAAGCACCTTTCTTTGAATAATAGCCCAAAAGCCCAACCTTAAACTCAGCAGCCGTGATTCCAAATAACTTCAGCAAACGTGTTTGACGACTGTCCAGTTGTTGACCTTCAGTACAAAGAGGGAAATCAGCTAACAACGTCACAACACCATTCTTCAAAACAGTAGGCATACCAAGTTGACGAACTTGTGGCTCTAATGTATGGGTCAACAAAATATCATCTTCGACGGGAATTTGACCAGCACGAGAATAAACAGGACCAGCAGGAATAACATGAGTAAAAGGAGCAACAGCGCCAGCGCGAGCAAAGTCGTTTTGGACGAAGGATTCAAAGTATCCAATAACTTCATCGGGCTTAGAGTTTGTGAATAATAAGCCGACGGCACCATGAAGCAATTTTGTAAGCTTGCTAACGTTCTCGGCATGTTCTTCCTCAGGCGTGTGTCCTAACGCCTTTGCCATGACCTTAGTTTTTCCCATAAAAATACGACTACCCTTCCAATCATCACGGATACGTTTTAAATATGTGTTTCTCATATTAGTGACATCAAAAATCCACATCTATTGAAAATAAACAGTTAGTAAAACAGCCATTTAAAATTTTATACGATCGAGTAGAAGGTGTAAACAGATGGGTATTTGTTAGCAGTGCTAATAAATAAGTAGATAATTGGAAAAAAAAGTATAACTTTAAAACCTCAACGAGAACTCATAATCTAAAAAGCTGTACTGTTGAATTTCAACTTCAAAGCATTTGGAAACACCTTCGTACAAAAATAGACAATTCAATCACTAAAAATAAGCATCTAAATCCATGATGCTCGTTTTTCTCATTTTGTAATCCTTCAGCACGATATTTCTGTTACAACTCCTCAACCGAGCCCATTTTCACTTACATAGTCAAACGAATCCAGCGATTGCTGTACTCCAGAGAAAAGAGCAGCCTTTCCTTCATGACCCTTTTTCTCAGTTTGAGCGAGAGTCAAAACTTTCGACCTCCTTGATTTTGGCATTTCTTCCTCTTTTCTCTGCAAAAATTGTTGTTGGCAGAGGTAACGATTTTACCATACTCTTTACAGGTATTCATTGAAAAATGCAGCGCGCTAGGCTTTGATATTTAAGGATAGAGTATTATTGTTGTGCTTAATTGCGTTTCGTAATTTTAACGGGGAAATGCCGCGCAACTTCCGAATCACATCCGGTAGTCTGTGAGCTTACCGTAAACAAGACACGTAGTATGAGCAAACATTGGAAAAAGGTAAAAGAAAGGTCAATATACTGAGTTCTTTTACTTTTCCACTGGCCGTACACGATTCAGGAGAATTAGATATTTTAGGGTATTAAAATTTACTAGAACTCGACATAATGGATCCCCAAGAGAAAAATAAGTATTGGGAAATTTTTCGCGGCTTGAATCCAGAAAATGGCTATTTATCAGGATCCAAAGCTGCTGGAGTCCTCCGTAGTAGTAAGCTTTCAAGCGATAAATTGGAAAAAATTTGGGATTTAGCAGGTACGGAAAACATGAGTTTGCGGTCTGAGTCGTTTAATCGAACGTGTGCTAATGTTACGAATATGGATAGATATTGATGATGATGGAATGTTTGATTTTGATGAATTTGCAATTGCTATGAAAATCACCTTTGATTTGATTAATGGGGTATGAAACCACTTACTTTACTCATGAATGAACCTGTGAAGCATGGATTAAATAAATGTAAAAAGATGGAATAAGATATGAATGATTTAAGAAGACGGCGCTTGCGTAAAGCCTTCATTTTTTCTTTTATCCCTTCCACTTGTTTGATTGTTTTTATTGTGAAAGGCTACCTTTGGTTTTTAGGGTTTCTTTTTTTGTCTATTTTCATCATTTCTAACCATTAGGTTTACAAAACCGTTCCAGATAGAGTACCCGAGGCGTTGGTGTCTACTTCCAAAAAGCATTTAGTAGCAGCTCGAGATGCTCTTCGTGGAAATGATGATATTGCTCTCTTACACAAAGTACCTTCGCTTGATACCGACCCGGAAGATGCCGTTTTAAAAGATGGATTTGATTGGTACATTTCTCCATCCGATAAAATTCGATATTCCGATATTTACTCCCTACATTGCAATAAACACGGAGAAGTATCTTTTAATGGCCTGGCACCTGTATTTACTCCTTTTGGGGTTCCCAACTCTCAAATTCAGAAGGCTTGGAAACTTGTCAATCCTCAGGGTACTGAAACCATACAGAAAGATCAGTGTTTAGTATTTTTGCACATCCTTACTCAGAGATCCAACGGATTCCGTATTCCTAATGATGTCCCGTACAGTTTAAAGGCTAGTTTTAAGAGAGGAAATATCGATTATAATTTAGATTCCTACAACTCTACTAATAACTATTACTCTTCACCTACAATGGCTCCATCTACGGGTGGTGCGAAGCCGAAGAGTGATCTTGATGCCCCGAGGGATGTGAGAGACTCTGACTGGGAGCTGATTTCATTAAGAAATGAGCTGTCCAAATTGGACGAAAAGATTCTTTCCCTTCAACGTGAAACTGACGATGTTAACATTGCACAAAATAAGTCAAAGCTTATTCAACGTGATTTACAGAAAGTACTTGACTATAAGTTGGGTATCCTTCAATCTCTAAAAAATGATGGACCAAATGGCCCCAGCGCTTCCGCCATTGATAATGACTTAAAAATGCTGGAACAACAACTTAATGTTTTGGGACGTCACTTGGAAGGTCGGAAGTCTCAAGTGGCTAAGCTAGAGGAAAGGCTTCGTAGTCTGTCTTAACAAAATCTCGTTTATAAAGCTCATCATCTCAAATACTTGAGTCTTTGGATGTTTTCTTGGAAAATCGACGAAGGTACACTCTTTCTTTCTTTCTTTATTGGGCTTAATAAACTGTTCAAACAGGAAGAGGGAATTGGATTGTAAAATCATTCATTAATGTCCATCATTATATTTTTTGGTTTAATCGATACAAAACTTTTGAATTAGTATAAAAGGAGGAACTTATTCAGCTTTTATAATAAATACTCACTCTCTTTTTATAACAATCTAAAACCTCCTTGAGGTAAATTTATTACCCTGCTGTTAAGAAGAAACACAAGCGAATTCAGAACTATCAACTGGGTAAGAAGAAAAGATAATATAATAAAAACAACAAGCTTCGATTTATAATCTTCTTTTTCTAAAAAAAGTGCACACTATAATGTCTCCCAAAGCCTTCGTAACTCATACGCGTTTCATGAAAAGGATACATCCACAATCCTATTGTTCGTAAGGAGAAAAAATTGAAGAATTTATGCAAAAGAAAGCTCCCTTGTGATTAATATCGTTTACGGTTTAAGGACGACGCTTTGAAAACAACCGTTTTGATGCCCAACCTACAAGAGCTGCAACTGACACCACTGCACCAGCTACCACAACCATTCCAATGTATCCTTCTAAAAACGGGTTAGTAATGATTCTTTTCATTATTTATAACGCATCTTTCTAACATAAACACAACATTCATGCATATGTGATACCTCATTAAGTTTTATTAAAATAAACATACCTTTTGTAACAGCATCGTAAAGACGGTTTTTTAGCTTTAAAGCCTCTGGGCTATTTGGATCTTTGGATAACAACATATTGAGATAACGACGGGATTCTTCATACTGCTTCAATTTGTAATGGGACAAAGCAATGTAGTAGAGGCATTCCAAACGCCTTTCCGGTGAATCTTTGTAAATGCTGCAGAACAAAGATAATCCCTGTTGTACATGCTGTGTAGAATCTGAGCGTACCAATGCCCAAGCAAGGTTAAATTTGGTTTGTAAAGTAATCAGAGGTTGTTCTGCATCGTATTGTTCCTTGATTTGTAGAAACTCATCAACAGAAATAATTGAATCAATAGCAGAAGGATCAGCGAGGCGAAGGGTGTGTTTTTCAGTCATGATGTCGTTATTGCTTCCTATATTGGTCTTTGAATGTGCCTTAATTATTTTAAAGGCGGATTAATATAAATAAACGGAAAATGTTGAAAAAACTACAGTCACTTGAAAAAAAATTCAACAACTCAAATATAAAAGAAGAAAAAAAGGGTTGAGTATGATGCAAAAATGCTAAATTATCAATGTAAACAGCCAATTCCAATTATAAAGGATTTGAGGCGCAAATGAGTGAACTACAAGGATAATGGATTTCCAAAGCAATAGAAAAGTCCAGAAATCCGATTTAGTAAGAATATGGATATGCTTTTTCCACAAAAATTTGAAACAGAGAAGGAATGAAATGAAGATTCGTTTGTGAACGCCATCGCCAACAATTTATGTAAGGAAGAACTTAAGGATATGGCAAAACATTTCACAAAATATTTATTACAAATTGTGGCGTATTATGTAATTCACATTTGCGAAACGTACCGATAATAAAAGCAGTGTAAAGTAGCTTGTAACATGCCAGCTTTGTACTTAAGGCCTAACCAACATTTTGCCTAAGACTTGATATACTTGTAAAGGTGGTATATTCAAATATATTGAAAAAGTTCTTGATTTGTCTATAAAAAAAGTATTAAAAGGACTATTCTTTGTACCATAATTTTGGAAAGAGCAATTCAATCCAAAAAAAATAAGTTCTTGAGATATACCCAAGTTTCCTTTAAATAATGCAAAATGTACGTATTTCATCATTGAGAAGAGAATTATTTTGTTAGGAATTTCCCTCTTTTTAACTGTGTTACATGGTAAACTAATGAGCTTTGGGCATATTAGTTAGCTAGTCAAATACAAGAGAAAGCGGTTGATTCACAGCAACAACTGAGGACCATAATGGTACAGATTGCTGCCAAGGAACGGGCACTAAAAATAAGTGAATTAGCCAAAAAAGAGTTAGAGGATGTTGGAGAAGATAAGGCCGTATATACTTCTCTTGGAAAGATGTAAGTGTCATAAAATGAAACATGTATTTTTATTTTCTTTTCTATAAAAATAGGGAAAGAATACGGAATTAGCAAAAACAGCACTTTTGGAATGGAATTGACCGTACTGTCAATCTATATGTAAAGTCATTTACTAACTGTTTATTTACAGGTTTATGAAATCCGATTTGGCTTCCGTACGTACACATTTGGACGCAGAAATGGCAAGTTTAAGAGAAGATATTGAAGCACTACAAAAGAAACAAACATATCACGAAACAACGGCCTCAAATGCTGAGCAGCATTTACAAAAGATAAAAGAGTCGATTTCTTAAAACATCAATTATAATCATCTCATTGGTAAATTGGATTATGGGATTGGAAAGTTTATGACTTTCTTTTTTATCTTTAAAACTGTAGAATTAAAGTAAATTTGTTCCATTAATCTTCTTGCATTTCTAACAAATACTGGGGCATTTGTGAGCCGAAATTTTGATCACTGTGACTGCGCTTTTGTGTATGGATACTTAAATTTCAAGCTTGAAGACTTGTGAATTTAGTATATGTTATACTTTTAAGGTAAGTTTTCTACTGTTAGAATTGACGTTTGGAAAAGTAAATGGAGAAAGGATTTCTTTGATGATTCCAAAAAAGCATAGTTCAACTGAGCATCGTATGCTGAAACTTTTTCCATCTGATTTGCACGTCAGTCTGAGATTTCTCGTTCCCTTTTGTTTCTTTCTTTTTCAACGTCTGTTTGTCTGACTTTTGTGTTGGCTGTTTTACTGACCCATACTTTAAGGTGTTCTATATTTTTTCAAGGATATCATTAACTGTGTGGAAGCTGTTTTGTTCTCCATTAACTTCTGATTTCTTTTTGAGAGATGCACAAGGAATAGTTTATAGCTTACTTATAGTTTATGAATAAAATTATCCGAAACGAACTGTCACTAATCATTGTTTAACAAAGTATGTAGTAATGTATTAATATTAACTATGGCGACAATATTAGGACTTGAAGGTCTCTCATATCAGATGTTTGTTTCTGAATTAAAATAATAATTCTATATACGAATTGTGAAGTTGCCGTTAAATTATGATGGTAATTTGCTGTAGTTCTAGTTAAAGTCATTAATGTAGATCCTGCAGTTCAACTTTTTGATAAGATCTGCAGACAACTTTATATACAATAAATTTAGCTAAATAAAAGCAAAAAGGATTAAACACCATCGGTAAAAAAAAATAACTTTATTAGTTTATGGTCTATTGTACCCATACACTGATCAAGAAGTAATTTAAACATATAACATAAATTTTCACCTATGAAAGCAGTCTAATAAACACAAAATAACATTACTAATTATATGCCAAGAAGTTTAAAAAAAATTTAAAACAAAAAAAAAAAGAAAAACTGAACAATGGAACCTCAAATGTCGAGACTCATGATACTAATAAAAAATTTAATACTTAATTTATAAAATAGCATAACACACAACCAAGGTGTTTAGATGGTTTAAAGGAAGCAAAGGTAACTAGCGTTCACAGCGCAAATATTGGGTTAGGGCTTGGTCATAGGAGTTAACGGCCCTATTGAAAATGCCGGTGTGGTGGTGGAATAGGAAGACGACGCCGACTTTGTGGATGAAGAAGGAGATGGCGGTGATCCGGCCAAAAGGTTGCTGACACTCACACGCGAAGAAGAGGAGAACTTGCGTGATCGTCGATTCGATGATATACGGACTGGACCAACATTCGACTGGGATGCAGGTTTGTGAGGCATGCTGCTATTAACGTTGGAGAGCGAGCTCAGAGAGACGGACGATGGAGTACGAGAGACAGCACCAGAGGCTGGTGTAGACGCGGAAAAGGCGTTAGGATCACACTTCAAAGGAGGAATTAACGGAACTTGAGAAGGTCGTAGAGAAAGCGAGCGGATAGAAGGTAATTGAACGCAAGATGGATCATCCATGGGTCTCAAACGAGGAGAATGTGCCGGTGTAACGAGAGGTGTGACGTCTGGGGTGGGACTAAAGCTCCTAGTGGAAAAGGTAGGACTACTCGGTGCAGTGCTGCAGGGGGAAACCGGGCGAGAGCGACGCTGGTATCGGAAATGGGCAAAATCACTTGACGAAGAATCATCATCAAAGCCATTGGATACGCTGGGTCGAGAATAAGGCAAATAGTTGTAATGGGCATAACGTAAAGACTGAGGAGCGTAAGCCGTAGTACCAACGCCATACATTGAATGAAGGCTAGTACTACTGTTAGATTTGCTAGGCAGATAGGGAGTCTGCATAGACGAATTACTATATAAAGAGTTGCTCGAGCCATTAGTATACTTTGTAAATGAACCAGTGGATGAGTTAGAAGTTAAGCCTCTATTGGGAACCGATGCGAGATGATTAGGAGAAGTATTGGATGATGATGGCAGACTACCTACTACATTCATCTGCTTCGGTGGGGAAGGAGCATTAGATAAAGGCATTAAATTAACACCCGAAGACTTTGTAGGAGTGATTCTAGGGGCAGCATCCAATTGATTAGCAGCCGCTGAAGCCAACAATTGCATCTCGTTCATGGACGACAATCTGGAATCGGGTTCCGAGCGTTGAGAAACAGCACCCGGAGGGGTACCCGTAACATGGATTGTAGTACCATTTTGAGTGGTATGAAGGGCATCGGGAATACCGTAGATAGTGGCAGGTTGAGCTTGAGCGGGTAGGTTGTGAGGCTGTCCATTACTAACGAAAGTAGCTTGTTGTTGTTGCACTGAAGCCGAGTAATGGTGAGGATAACTCATGGAAACGGCGGCAGTGGCGACGGGAGGTGCAACCGACATGCCAACTTGAGGAATGAACACGGGGTAGGAAGGATTCACATTAGGATTCATTGAAGCATTGGTCATATGCACACCAGCATTGTTTGTAGATGGTTCTAAATTGCCAGCAGGAGAATTGGAGCTTCTAGCAGAATTATTAGCGGCAGCGGCAGCAGCAGCGTTCCTTCTAGAGTTTGCATTTGTATGGATGCGTGCATGTCTCGTCAATTCATCGCTACGAGAGAATCGTTTGGCACACCCAGGAAAAGTACAAACATGAGGCTTTTCACCCGTATGCGTTCGAATATGACGGGTTTGATGCTCTAAACGATAGAAGGCCTTGGTGCATAGTGGGCATTTGTAAGGACGAGGAGCGTCAGGATTCTTGGTAGAGCGGGATGGCTTACCGGTTGTTGTGGCAGTGGTGGCTTCGGACATGACGAAGTAATAAACAGAGCACGGCAAAGAAGGAGAAGTAAAAAAAGAGAAGAAAAAAATAGCACGAGTAAGGGTAGTATTTAATAAAAAATAGCTTATTTCACCCAAGAAAGAGAAAGAAACGACCGTTTAAAGAAAAAAATGAATAATAATAATAATAATAATAGTAATAGTGAAGATAATAAAAAAAAATCGCTGGAAGAGAAAAAAAAGAAGATTAGAGGAATTCTAGTTAATAACGAGAAGAAATTTCAACGATGAGAGAGGATTGGAAAAAATAAAATTCAAAGTTATATAGTTGAATGCTTCAAAGGAGCCCAAACGAAAGTTCCAAAGATTACGAAAACAACTTGGGAAAAAAATAACTTTGTAAATAATAATAAAAAGAATTGAAGTAAAAAAGAGGAATAAGCAGGATCCTTTGTTGGACAGATGAGAGCCAAAAAAGGAAAATGTTTACGAGGAGGAAGGCAATGTAAACGAAGAAGAGAGATTGATAGAAAATGCCAATGAAGGAACCAATGAAAAGGAAAACAATATAACAAGATCACCTATATATAATAATAGATAAAATAGATATAGATATGGCGGATGGGAAGAAAGCTTCTAAAGGCGGAGTAAAGTATAGGACGAAGAGGAAGAAAGCTTGAAAAAGAAAAAAGCAGCCAAACTTTCAACAAGTTATACGAAGAGATAAAAAAAAGGCGATTGAATGGGAGTCAAGAAAAAGGATCCAACAAGACGATTATGTGAGTGGCAATGGAAGACGAACACACAGAAGGACTAATGGATGGACAAAAAAGAAAAGGAGAAAGAGGAGGAAGAATAGACAAGTCAATTTGTTGACGAAAGAAAAAAGACGGATCCCTCGATCGAACGAAGAGAGGAATGATGTAGCGAGAAGGCGACAAATTTAAAAATTAACGGACCGAATACAACAGGAACCGGATTGAGATCCGAAAATGCAAAGCAAAGCAAAGCAGATGAGGTGAGAAAAAAACAGTCGATACAAAGTCGAGGCAATGTAAGACGGATGGATGAGATTTTCCAAAGTTGGATGTAAGGAAAATACAGAAGAAGTAGAAGAGGAAAAAATAGAATAAAAACAGACCCACAAACAAAAAAGAAGAATGAAGGAAAAGAAAGGAAAGGGAGAAAAATATAAAATAGAATAAAACTAAAAATAAAATAATAATAAAAGGAAGAATGAAAAGAGAAAATTGAAAAAATTGGGAAAGAAAAAAAAAAATTTACGACTCTAAGGAAATCCCAAAGTAGCAGGCAACGCAGAGAACTGAAGGAAATGCTATGAAAACCCAAGTCAAATGGAAGAAAGCAAGCAAACAAGTCTTGAAGCCTTGAAATTAAAAAATTTTCACTTTGTCACACACTGGTAGTATGGGGATACTACCGGTGGAGCTTGATTTACTTTGAGTATGGTGGTGTGGTGTGCGGTTAAAAATGAAAAACGCGGGGTGTGGGTTAGCTAAATACTCGAGGAGGGGAGTGATCTCCGGGCGGTACGTTTCGTATATATATATGCTGTTACGTATTCGAGTGCAGTTGCGATATGGTAAAATTGGAGAAAAGGGAGGGGTAAAAGGAGCACGAGGAAGGGATCCACTTTGTAATTCAGAATAACGCAGTCGATAGAGAAATATGGTGGCGCTTGCTGGTAGGAGGGGAAGGAGATGGGCGAGGTGGAAAGGCGGAGCGCTCGAAAGGATGAAGGTTAACGAGAGAAGTCTAAAAAGTAACTTAACGAGGGCAATGGTGATGGGGGGTTAAAGGAAGGATAGAGAGGGTGGGGAGGTGTGGGGTAAGGAGAAGATAGCGAAGGAGAGGGAGGAGGAAGGAGGAAGGGGAGAGGTAAGAAAACAAGGTGAAGCAAAGTTAGACGAGAGAAGAGGAGAAGAGGAGAAGAGAAGAAGAGGAGAAGAGAAGAAGAGAAGAGGTATAGACAAGAGGAATACCAGAGGTGAACAGCATATGAAATATAAGTGTTGGTGTTGGTATTTGTTTGTTTGTTTGTTTTTTAAATATGTATAGGTGGTAGAATTTAGTGAATTTTTCTTGTTGGTGTGTATTGTTTTGATGGTTAAAGTTGTGGTTATGATTATAGTGATAATGTAAAGATGAATTGAATATTCTTGTAAAGATGAATTGGGTAATTATTTTGATGATTGTGCATATTTTACAATCTTGAATCCATTTTCGAAGTCTTTTTATTTGAATTTTATATTGTCGCTTTATCTCGTCTCTCTATTTCCTCCTACTGCATTTTTTCTCTCTCTCTCTCTCGACCGTGCTTGTACTGCGACTCGTAATTCTCATTTATCGCATCGCAACGCATCCCCATTCGAGACTTTTGGCGATTTGGCTTTTTTAGCCCTAATGTGTCCGCTTTTTCTTGTCAACGTCATCTTCTGATTCCTCCGGGAGTCAAATTTATTAAGCTGCGGAGAGTCCCTAAACTGGACAAACTCGTCCAAGCCAGAACTTGTTGAAAAGGGTCGATATGAGCGGCGATGACGAGCGTAGCATCCTTGTTTATTTATCTAGAAAACTCAACCTCGACACCAAAGGTGGAGGTCACCGAATGGCGGCATTTACTAAGGAAACCATAAAACAAGAAATTCCTTAATCAAGCAATAACATAACCGTCTTTTCCTCTTCCCTATGCAAACCCCCTCCTTCTCTCCCCCCCAGTGTTTAGCCCAAGGCGTCAAGTGGGGGAACCCCAAGTGCTGTGAAACACAGTCTCTTGGTCAAATGTTAAACATTCATAAGGCATTGTAGCGTATACAGAGAAATGGACTGTTAAATGATTTTGCTTGTGTAATACATTGCAGTGCAGTGCAGTGAAGCGTAGAGTAGAATAGACTATGCTACAGTAGGAAGAAAATACCCCTTATTTGGTAGTAGTAATCAATACTGTAGTAGTAAAAACTACAGTAGTGAGAGTATAAGAGTGAAGTGAGAATTTAAGAGAAGTGAACATTTAAGAGAAGTGAGAATTTAAGAGTGAAGCAAAAAGTATAAGTGTATATCTAGCACACTCAGTATTGATTCAAATCATATAGGATCATTGTGTTATTACTAGCTACAATGGACGAGATATGATGATGGTATGGGATAAAATACGATGGAATACTACTATCGTTGCTGTTGCTGTGACAGATTCCTCCGTCGCTACATCGGCAGCAAAAAAAAAATTGTTTTTTTCTTTCATCCCTCAAACCTTTACCACCCCAATTGGAGCATCATTAGTGGGAAAGAAATTTTTTTAATTTCTTCATTCGACTGCAAAGAAGGCAGCAGCAATATTCATGATGTGACAGGTTGAAGAAATTAAAAAAGGAGACAGAAAATGAGAAAAATAAAAAAAAAGAGAAAAAGAAAAAAAAAAAGAAAAAATTTAATTTATCATTTATTATGATTATTCTTTTTTTTTTTTGATTTTATTATTTTATTATTTTTTCATTTCATAATTTAGTTTTTATTTCACAGTTCAGTATTTATTTTTTATTTCGTAGTCTAGTTTTTATTTTATCATTTGTTCTTCATGTGTATTGCCTACTCTTTTTGTCTTTTTGTCTTTTTTCTTTTTCTTTTTCTTGTTTGTTTATTTTTTTGCTTCTTCGGCCATTGCCATCCCTAACACTCCTTTTTCTTCCTATTACAACAGTGTCGCTTTCTCGACCTCTCTACCTCACCGCACTGCTCCTTCCGCACCTCCTTTGCCACAACTCTGCATCCGTCTATTGCCTTGCACTCTCTCTTGCCTGCTCCTTTCAACTTGTTAGCGCTTGGGGTGATTTTCTTTTTCCAATAGATTCATTAACAATTTCTAACATAGTACCGTAAACGACCTTTTCAAGAATCGCTCTGCACCTCCTTCTTTCAATAGATCAATGTAAAATAAAACAAACATAACCTATGATAATTTCCTCTCCCTTTTCTTATTAGCGATCTTCCTTTCTCCACCGTATTCTCCAATAAATGAAATGATTTTCAAACAGCAGGAACCAATCTTTTGCTACAGATGTTTACCTAGAACTAGTAAGACAAGACAATCCACGTAGTCTCATATCGACTCCTTCTATTTCACTATCGTATTCACCGTTTCATTCAACCACTCTCTTCCAAATCTTTAACGATCACTCCCTGCATTCCCTTCCTTCTTCCTTCCTCCTCCTTTCACCCCACTATTCCCCTCAACCACTCCACTCTTCCTCGCTCTTTTTTCTTATTCTCTCTCTCTCTCTTTCATTATCCCATTTAACGATTTCCTCCATTTCCCTCCTTCCACTCTCCACTCAACAAGGTTTGTCTCCCTCTCATGTGCTCCGTTAATGCTCATTCTGGCTCCGACGGCTTTTTGCCTATATACATCAACAAACTTTGCTTGCGTTTTCTCCTTCCTTCCTCCCCATTTCCTCTCTTCCTTTTATTTTTTAATTTCACGCGTTTTCTTCTCTACACTCTTAATTGTTCTTTTGCGCGCCCTTGATTTCGCGCCTTCTTCTTTTCTAGCATCGTTTGTTTTTGTTTTGGCTTTGCTTTGTTATTTTGTTTCCCTTTCCTTTTACTGTGCCTTCACTCTCCTCTTTTAATTTCGTTTTCTCTCTCTCATTTTCCTGAGTATTCATGCTGTCATTGGTTTCCTAATTTTTCATTGGTTTGTTTGTTTACGTTTTCTTCTTTCGCTGCTACAATTGTATTTATGCGCGCATCTTTTTATTTATTTACTCAAGTACATATAGTTATATATATATATATATATATAAAGCATCTGCCTTGCTTTCTTTCTACGGCTTCCCCCCCAACTGCCAATACACTCTTCACTCAGTGCTTTGGTTAGCCCTTATTCAAAAAAGTTTGCGTACTGTATACTGTCTTGAGACTTGAACAACTTTTTTTTTTTTTTTTTTTTTTTTTTCAGCTTACATTTTGTAGTCTGTTTTTCTTTTTCTTTTACTTTTTAATCCTTTTTTTTTTCTTTTTCTCTCTCTCTCTCTCTCTCTGTTTTTTCATTCATCTAATCGCTCATCCCTACTTATCCTTTTATAATTACAAACCCGATTTCTTTACTCGCTCTTCATCTCCCCTTTTTTTTCAGTTTTTGTTGTTTACTGTTATTTTTTACTTTTTTTTTCGTTTCACTCCAAATTGTCTCGAAAAGCTAATTGTTGAATTTTTTTTTCTCAACTTGCTGAAGTAAACATTACCTCCCTTTTTAATCTTTGATTTCTATTTATACATCTTTTCTTATACGACAAAGACATCCACCAGTTGATTTTCTCTTGTCTCTTTAATTTCTTTTTTCCGTCTACTTTTCGTCTATCATACTCAGTTCTTGTTTATTCTCTCCTCTTTAATTGCTCCTTCCATTTCATTTCACTTTCTACTCGATTTTTACTTCTCAAGTTGTTTCTTTATTTAGATAACTTTCAAATTCTCCTCTTTACATACTTATTGTTTGTCTTGCTACGTTTAACTTATTTTTCTTTGATTTTTTTCCTGCTTGTCCCATTGTTTGTTTACCTCGCTCCCAATTTTCCTCACCGGCAATTGCTAATTAAAATCCATAAAGTTATCTAACCGATCTATTACGTTAGATATCTTAATTTGGGTTTAACTTTCTTGCTGAATAATCTTCAACGCTACGCTATTTTTCAGTGCTTAACAAAGTGAAATTTTTTATTCCTAAAAAATTCTCTTTCCTAAGTTGCAAGCATTTTCAACTGCGTTACCAGCTTTTCAGAACCTGCGCACAACCAACCACCGTAAAATTTAGTTTGGAGGGTTCAATCCTATTTTTTTCCTTCTATATTAGCAGTTTTTTTGCAGAAGTCGAGCTTTTTACTAAGCCTCGTCTATTTGCCAGCGAAACAAGCATTCCTTGGTCGGGTTTTGCTAGAAGTGAGTGTTAATAAGTCTTTTTCCTGTCTCTTGGGTAAATTTCTTATTGTTGAGCATTCTTTATCTCTTTTTCATTTTTTTTTATCGTTCTTCCTTTGTATTCTTCTTTCCTTGAAAGGAGTACTCAAGAAATCGATTACAAAACTCGAAAAAGACTTGATTAGGTAGAATAGCAAAGGAGTTAAAAATTTTTTTTTTAATTCTTCAATTTGCTTTCCTTTTCGAAATTCTTCAGCAATGTCGTTTCCTTATCAGCACACTTCACGTTCTCAAGTTCAGCCTCCTTTGGCTGCCCCCGGCTTGAGTATGTTTGCTCCTGTTTCGTCCAGCAATAGTGCAAACTCTGCTTCTTCGGTTGCTGCTTTGTTGAGTCATGCTCCTATGTATGGTCTTGGCCAGCGTCGTCCGTCCTTCTTACCTGGCGTTTCTGTGCCCGATACGCTTTCGGTAAGGTCGGGCTTCTCCATCCCTTCCTCCTCTCATCATCCTTCCGCTGTTCCTTCCCTTCTGTCGCAGCACCGTTTACAGCAACCTCAACCACGTCTCTACCCTTCTGCGCCTCTAAACTATTACTGGCCATCTTATCAGTCGGTTCCATCTGCCGCACCTCCACCACCCTCCCAGCAACGCTATATGCCTGACTCTGCCGTTGCCTATAATCCTAACCAAGATCAATTTGGCAATTCGGTGAATGTATCAGCTGCATGTAACAACGTTTCCGCCCCTTTGATTGCTAACAATTGTGCTCCTTCCTTTTATCAGTCTCGACATCCCGTAGCAGATGTGCCTGTAACCAACAATACCGCCACTACTACCTCCGAGACTGATAATACAATCCCAGGTAATCTTAACATGCCTTCGGTTGCTAACGTTCAACAACGTATTTCTCCTGTCTGCAAAACTAACATGGAGGATCAGGAAGAAACCGTTTATACCGGAGGTGTTGCTGCTAAACTGGATTACAAGATGGATCAAATGGTGGAATACTTGTCTATCATGACTTGTAAGTTGTATGCTCGTTTCCTGAATAATGCTCAAATGCATTCTCTTGCTAACTCTTTACCTGGTCTTGTGTTTTCTTTCCGTAAGGTCGTTACACAAATTTTGACGTCTACGCGTTTACCTCGTGCCTCTTGCTTGCTTGCCTTGTCATACCTTTCCGATCGTCTTGACGCCGCATCTCAAACGACTGATTTTGTAAACCAGTGGACTAAGGAGTCGTTATTCTTCCAAATATGTGCTCTTTTAACGACCGCCTTGATTTTGGCTAATAAGTTTTTGGATGACAATACGTTTACCAATCAATCCTGGTCGCAAGTTACTGGTTTCCGTACTGCCTTGTTGAACAGCTTTGAACAAGACTGGCTAGCTAGCATGTCCTGGAATCTTAGTCCCGGTCCTCGTGGTCAAAAGGCATGGGAGTGGTGGAGTGCTTCTTATTCTTTGTTTACTTCCTCAAACGCTACATACTCTGGTGAACAAAAAACTTATAGCCCTACTACGTTGAGCACCAACGCACCACCATCGCCCTCTTCTGGACGTTCTTGCTCTAATTGCAACTACTATTATCCCTATACACCCGTGGGATATTATCCAGTGTACAATCGCTATGCAATGACTTAGTGATCGTGCTTACTTTCTGCGGGTGTTGTTGCTTGACGGGGTTTGTTTTTCGTTTCCTTGCGCTTATAAACACTTTACGTGTTTTTGTTATTCTTGTAACTTTTTTCTCTTTTCATATTGTATGACGGGAACTTTTGTTTAACCCGTCATATTGTATTCTCTAATCATCTCCGTGATGAATTCGGCTCTCTTGAAATTAATTTGCCGTTTGATCTTGCTTTTCTACTTTCTTATTTTTTCAAATTTTAACAGAGAAAAAAAAAATTTCCCAAAAAAAATTGAAAAGTAGTATACCGAAAAAAAGGAACCAACTTCTTATCAGTATCTGTTTTATTTTTGTCGTTGGACTTTTATTTTGCTTTCTCGTGTGGCTTTGTTATCTATTGGAATATCTTTTGATGCAATTCTGATTTGTTAATACTGCTTGATGTATATACATCCGCTACTACTATAGGGATCGCGGATTTCCTTTTTAAAGTTCGCCTTCAAAAATTAGTAGTCTACTTATACAACTAGCTTCATCAAGAAATACATTGTGAATAGATGAAAAGGCCCATGGATGCTTTGAGTTTATTTTTCTGTTTCATTAGCAAAGATTTTACTTCGGGCATCGTTTTTGTCCTTATTTTGTTTATTTTTTCTCCTTTTGATACTTAAATGAGAAACCTTTGCTTGCTGTTTTCTAAGGATTAAGCATAAAATTTTTTATTGCGATTTTCCAACTCCCAAACTGTTTGTTATGATTACCTAGTTTTATTGCGCATTCGTCGTATGTCTACTAGTGAGATAACGGATTTATATAATCTCTTATACTTGATTCTGTTGCACTGAATCGTGCTTTTTAATTCTGAATTATGTTGTCTTTGAATGTTTTCCGTGTTTCTAAAAATTGCATAATCGTTATTCTTCTGTCTAGATTCTGCATTGTTAAGCTACCAAGAAGCGGCGAAGCGTTTGCATCTATCTAATCGTGTAGGCATCATATCAAACGTTTGGTATTATGGTTACAAAAATTGCTTTCCAAAAAAACAATAAATTCTGTTTTATCAATAATCTCTCAACTTTTATAAGTGAACGCGTCCATCCTAGTTCTGATGCCAATAAAGTGTAAAGTAAGTTTAATTTGTAATATTATTTTTTTGTCAAATTTCTGAAGACTTTAAAGTAAGCGTTCAACATCGCTAAATATATTTAGGAATCTACAAAATAATAATTTTAAATATCGACACCTTGTGTACTACCCTTACCTAGATCCTGATCAGTTGTAAACCCCACCCGCCACTTTACCACCTAACAACAACTAACTACCCAACAGTAACTCGATAAAAATGTCTATGGAATTAGATCAGTCCTTGGACGCCATAATTGCTTCAAAGCCTAAAGGAGGTATTAGAAAGCGTCGTGCGCGCTCTAACAAGCCAAAGCCAACAAAGAACGCGAAACCCGCAGTGAACACTGCCTCTGCCCTTAAATCCGTCATTTCTGAGGAATCTAAAATTATTGTTTCTAACTTACCTACTGACGTTACCGAGGCTCAAGTTAAGGAGCTTTTTGTGAAATCCATAGGACCTTGCAAACGCGTTTCCTTGGCTTACGGTCCCAACGGTCGTTCGAAAGGTATTGCAACTATCATTTTTTCTCGTCCTGGTGATGCCACTCGAGCTTATGAACAGTATGAGGGTCGTTTGGTTGATGGCACTAGAAAAATGAAGGTTGAGATAATCCTTGATCCTAGTCGTCAATTGAATTCTTTGGCTGCACGTGTAAGTCCTGCCAGCAACGCTAGCGCCACTGCTAGCAAGAATGGCGCCAAATCTTCCAAGCGGAAGACTACACGCCGCCGTAGAACTCCTAATCGTCCTAAAAAATCCGCCGAAGAGCTCGACAAGGAGATGGATGATTATTTTGGATCAAATGAGAAGGAGTAACTTTAATAATTTGAAGATTCTACTATATATACATATATTTTGAAGATGTCAAATGCTTCTTGGTATTAATAACGACCTATACAACATACTCCCTCAGTTAAATAATATTGGCAATATAATGCTGTTTCGAATGGCAGTTCTTGAAGTTGTTTTTGTGTTTTGGGTCTTTCGTAATGGATTTGGAGAAGTGAGCTGAACCAGTTCTTGTTAGTATATATGGTGTGTATTGGGTCATATTGCCATTATGCCATTATTTCAAAGAATTTCATTAAATTTTTTATTTATATCTCTTTTTTGATAGACATATATGTTTCATTGACATCGAACGAATTTGGTTACTTATTTCTTTTTCGGTGGTTAACGTTGGGTTGGAGGTTTTGACTTTTGCTAACTTTTGACATATCTGTTGATTTGTAGTATGCAAGCTTAAACGCTACCAAGAAGCTAAGCTTTGAGTCGAGTTCATTATTAGCATATCTGTTCACCTGTTATGTTTGCAACTTTATCAGCTCTTGTGCAGAAATCCTTTATGGTTGATAAGCGCTCCCTTCTTGTTTAATACAAAAGCAAAACCTATGTAGACAGTGGTTAAAAGAGGTGGATAATGGTAGCTTCGGCTACTGTTACTTTATTTAATCTAAGTTACTGTACAAGGCAGCTGTTTTGATCATCATGTTGCTAAACTATACTGGGTTGAGCTTACCGACAGGGTTTATTATTGCATGTTTGCTGAAAGTCAAAGCTTCCATACCCCAACTTGACTGTGTTTATTATGTTCATGATGGTTTTTGGTTCACGTCACACTTATTCCAAGTCTTGTTTTACTATATGTGGCACGGCTTGTTTGGATGAGGAATTTCTATTCGTAAAATCATCGCGTTCGATGGCTCTATTTCATCTTTGTCAAATTGTACATGACAGAACTGGCTTCATTCCTTCCTTTGTATGTAAACCACATTTATAGAACTTTTCCACGATTGCATTTTAAACTCGCTGATTGATGAATTACGCGCAATGCATTCTTTTGAAACTTTTAAACCCTAGTCACTTCCATTCCCGTTTTTTTTGCTTCCGACGTTTATTATTATTTGTAAATTATTGTTATGGTTGAATTGCCGACCGTATCTCGAAATTTGTTTTGGTAAACATTGCTTGGTTTTATGTTCGAACCATTGTCACATCAAACAATTTAAATTGAAGTCCCACACATATATTTTTGGCACTTATAATTTTGATTTTTTTGAAAGATCTGTACGATCCGTCGTGATTGTGTTACAAACCAAAAATCGCTTTCAGAATGCGCATTTGCGGGTTGCTAATTTTAGTGCGCGATTCTTGCCGTCCTCTGAAACCGATTGAAACATTGAAATTGTTAAAACAGTACTTTACGTTCGTACCTTAAACCAGTAGTATCTGAACGGTGGTTAACGACATTTGTATTGCAGATAAAGAGAAAGATTATTATTCACTTGCTACACATGGTTTATACGAAAGTTTTAGATTTTAATATCTGATTACAATTTCTCGTCGATATTTAGACTCCTTGTGGAACTCGTATATGTACGTAAGTGTTATTTAATAGATATCTGAATCTGTGCCGGGTGAGAATTGCAATACCTATATAAACAAGCAGCCTTTACGAATTTTTTGGCAGCTTCATTTTGGTAATGAGATTTAGTGAAACTAATATCGGTTATAAAGTGTATAGTTATATTGTTACGTCAAAGAGCACGAGACTAAGGGAGGCAGGTTAAACGTAAATGCTACCAACTTTGAACTTAGAAGTTATACGTTGTACAACCACTTTCCTGCATTTATGGAATATTATACCTCGAAGGAGGTAGCAGAATGGTTGAAAAGTATCGGATTGGAGAAGTATATCGAACAATTTTCACAAAATAACATTGAAGGACGACACCTAAATCATTTAACCTTGCCTTTACTGAAAGACCTAGGCATTGAAAACACCGCCAAAGGCAAACAATTTTTAAAACAAAGAGACTATTTACGAGAGTTTCCACGTCCATGTATACTGAGGTTTATTGCCTGTAACGGGCAAACTCGAGCAGTTCAATCACGAGGAGATTACCAGAAAACACTCGCTATTGCTTTGAAAAAGTTTAGCCTTGAAGATGCTTCAAAATTCATTGTATGCGTTTCACAGAGTAGTCGAATTAAGCTGATTACTGAAGAAGAATTTAAACAAATTTGTTTTAATTCATCTTCACCGGAACGCGACAGGTTAATTATTGTGCCAAAAGAAAAGCCTTGTCCATCGTTTGAAGACCTCCGCCGTTCTTGGGAGATTGAATTGGCTCAACCGGCAGCATTATCATCACAGTCCTCCCTTTCTCCTAAACTTTCCTCTGTTCTTCCCACGAGCACTCAGAAACGAAGTGTCCGCTCAAATAATGCGAAACCATTTGAATCCTACCAGCGACCTCCTAGCGAGCTTATTAATTCTAGAATTTCCGATTTTTTCCCCGATCATCAACCAAAGCTACTGGAAAAAACAATATCAAACTCTCTTCGTAGAAACCTTAGCATACGTACGTCTCAAGGGCACAATCTTGGTAATTTTGGTCAAGAAATTTTGCCAAGAAGCTCTCGGCGGGCTCGCCCTTCCGAATTGGTTTGTCCTCTTTCCTCTCTGAGGATTTCTGTTGCTGAAGATGTTAACCGACTTCCTAGGATTGATAGGGGATTTGATCCTCCACTTACTGTATCTTCTACTCAGCGTATTTCTAGACCACCATCGCTTCAAAAATCCATAACCATGGTTGGTGTGGAACCTTTATACCAGTCCAACGGAAATGAAAAATCGTCGAAGTATAATGTTTTTTCAGAAAGCGCGCATGGCAACCATCAAGTACTTTCCTTTTCACCTGGTTCATCCCCATCATTTATTGAGCAACCATCCCCAATTTCTCCAACTTCCACTACAAGTGAGGACACAAATACACTTGAAGAGGACACTGATGATCAGTCTATCAAATGGATACGTGGTGCGTTAATAGGTTCAGGATCGTTTGGACAAGTTTATCTCGGTATGAATGCATCTAGTGGTGAGTTGATGGCTGTTAAGCAAGTGATCTTAGATTCTGTTTCTGAATCAAAAGACCGCCATGCCAAACTTTTAGATGCATTAGCGGGTGAAATTGCTCTTCTACAGGAGTTGTCTCATGAGCATATTGTCCAATATCTCGGTTCTAACTTAAATTCGGACCACTTGAACATTTTTTTGGAATATGTTCCTGGGGGGTCGGTTGCCGGATTGCTTACAATGTATGGAAGCTTTGAGGAAACGCTAGTCAAGAACTTTATTAAGCAAACCCTTAAAGGCTTAGAATACCTTCATTCACGCGGCATTGTACACCGTGATATAAAAGGTGCGAACATCTTGGTTGATAATAAAGGGAAGATTAAAATTTCGGACTTTGGGATATCGAAGAAACTTGAACTAAATAGTACCTCTACGAAGACGGGTGGTGCTCGCCCTTCTTTTCAAGGCTCTTCTTTTTGGATGGCTCCCGAAGTGGTGAAGCAAACTATGCATACGGAGAAAACAGATATTTGGTCTTTGGGATGTTTGGTAATCGAGATGCTCACTAGTAAGCACCCTTATCCGAATTGTGATCAAATGCAGGCCATTTTCAGAATTGGGGAGAACATTCTGCCGGAATTCCCTTCTAACATTTCTTCATCGGCCATAGATTTCCTTGAGAAAACGTTTGCCATAGATTGTAATCTTAGACCTACAGCATCAGAGTTGTTGAGCCACCCGTTCGTTTCATAAGCCGGCTAAGTTATGATGAAAACAGAAACATTATTTTACGATCTATCTTTTTTATGTTTTTTTGCATCATTATCATTGCATTTATGCCATTTAGAACTAATGAATTTATTTAACCTATAAACCGTATGATTTAAGTTGCTATATTTTTCTACAATATTCATGTTTTTAATGATTTTGTGAATGTCCTTGATAAATACCATTATGAGTTTAGTTACTAAAAAAATACTATTTTACATGTTCAGTTTGTTTAAAAAATATCCATTGATTATTCCTTTTCAAGAAAAAACTTTTTATTTTTATTTACTTTGTGAAAACGATAACATAAATATATAATAACACATATCTACGGGAATTCTATCACTTAAACAAGTAAAACTCAAAAACGTATGTATGCATTAGTCGTAGAGAAGGGGATTTTTTGTTCACTCCTTGAGGAGAAAAGATTAGGTATAGTAGATATAAAATAAATTGTCTACTATCCAACATAGCCTTCCTTATTTCCATCTGTAAATGGAATAAGACTGCTGACGAAAAAACGAGCCAAACGGGTATCTTTGGAATTGGTTGTTATATTTACGTTAAATCCAGGTAAAGAGTGCGGATACATCTCATAAACAGCTTCAATTTGGGGAAATAAAGGCATGACTTCACTTGGTAAACCAAAAGATATGTTTCCTGTTTGATCTCCGCTTGTAGGACTCAGGCCCTTGAAATCATGAAGCTGAGGAAGAACCAACTCAGATAAGATTGAAAGAAATGTATACATAGATTCTCCAGTTAGAGTAACCTTTACACCTACTGGCACACCTGAACGAAGTTTCCAGGGAGAAACGTCCTTACGTGCATAGACTATTTCGGGCTGCAAACCCGTTATAGAACGAAATGCCATCATTGTACTCAAGAGCTGCGTTTTGTCAACGAGTGCTTCTTTATGCATAGTGCTGACGACAACTTTGCTAATAGAAGGAAGGTTTTTAGGATTAACGGACTCCTTTACTGGTAACAGAGGCTTATTACCACGCATTTTCTGAGGAGGCCGGTTTTTATAATAAGGGTTATCACCAATCCACCTTGGAAGTCTGTCTTTCTGTGTATGTTCATCTGTGCTTAACGCTGTATCTATGTCATGTCGATATGAAGCAGCTAATACATCCGGTAAAATGGTATCATGCAAGTGTTCTTGTAAGCGATTTAACATGGTGGGTCCTGGACGAAAATACTCAGAATTTGGATCCCATCCTGGTAGGGGCCTATTCTTGCCCAGTTTTTGCTTTACAGTGATGGTTCTTCGCTGCAGAAAGTTAACTGATATTCTGATATTTTTTCTTATCCCAAGCATTGTTAAAAATTAAAAAATGAATTAAAACAAGTATAATGACAAAGAGAAACCAAAAGCGACAAAAATACAACAGGTTACTTTCTAGGGAATTTTCGTGAAAATCCTTTTGCTTTATAAGCAGATGAGCACTTGTGTTATAATTTACCAATAAATTATAGTAAATAACACAAATCCGGGAAAAAATATTTATAATCACGAAACAAGGAAATTGTAAAGACCAATGTCCACAAATGATACCTGTTTCTCAAATCTTCAAAGGAAGGTTTTAACAAATGGTTATGGATAAAACAGGTAAGTCTCGCAACCAAAACAATTTTGCAATGGATCTTAGGTACTAGGGCTGGAAGATTGCTCGCGTTTGTCTAGTGTATTGTCATGGTTAGTGTACCGTATTACCTAGTGCCAAGTAAGGAAATCCGAGGCATCGTTATAATCATATGCCACACGATTTTGAGTGCCAAGTGTAATAGAAAGTATTGTACTTGTAACTTACAAACTTATTTAAACAAGTTAGCTTTAAAGCTTTAAGCTGATGTCTTTCTGTTTTTTTTTATACGTCGAAAAACAAATGTTTTTCCTTCAGCTGGTACATAAAAAAGCAGCTAATTGCTCTTCTTTTACAAGATGATTTTATTTTTGTATTTCTCAAAATCGTGCCAAATGGCATGCCACACATATTCAAATTATTGGAAAGTATTATTACTAACTGGCTCTACAAACTATTTGGATAGGATAGTGATGCATGTCATAAGATCACTTTCATGCAATAACAATACTAATCCAATTCGTTCTTTTGTATTCACTTTGTTCTTGTTCGTTTTTTACCTTCTTTCCTTTCAATATAGATGTGTGATGATGAATGAGAGATGCAAGAAGCTTAGCTCAAACACAATCCTGAAAGAGTAAAGTACTCAACATAAAATAATGCATTTATACATTTCGTACCTTTATCAATCTATTATGCAACAATAAAAGCATTTTATCCAAAAGAAAACAAGTTGTCTTAATACTTGAAAAGATCAATAGATTTACTTTTAGTTTGGTTTTCTAAAAAGAGAATCACACTTGATAAGAAATTGATTGCCTCGAATAACTCAAAACTAAATTATCTTAAACAACAGATACCGCCAGTGTATACTCAAAAATCATAGATATATGTTTCGAATTCGTAACACTTTAATGAAAAACCAAGCATTTCATAGGAAAGACAAATTTACACTTTAGTTTTGTGTCCAGGCATTACGATAACGTCTGGTAAAGACATAAAAAGAGGTATAAGATCTGGCACTTGAGAATCGCCAGTCATTACAATTTGGATACAGAACAAGCTCTAGAAACTCAAGATAGTGCAGTAAATGTTTATAAAGAGCATTTCTGCTTAGAATCACAAAACAAATTGCACTGAGTAACCAAATATTGAATATTCACTGTCCAAGCTCATATGCTTATTATCAATCAATTGGCAAGCTGAGGATATCCAACAAGTCAGATAACTTCATAATTCGAGGCTAAAGATTCTATTTAAAGAATTCAACGCAGTCCTATGTAAACAATTAACCCATTCTATGATATATATTGTAACATTGGGAAGCGCCTTAATTGCTTGTGTTTAGGTCAAACCAGAACAGCGCTATGATAACTAAACAACGTTTTATTTTCCCATCGACCATATTTTAATTTAAGTGTCGTGAATACCCGTACACTTTAGGCCATTTGATGACTATTCATACTTATATAAAAGTCAAAGCCTTTCTTTAGGCAAGTGAAGAACCATTTCTAATTCGTAAGCACAGTGTATAAACAAAGAAATCCGTGATACATTATTTTGGGTTATTTCACTTCGTGAGAAATAAAGCAAGAAATTTGTTCGTTGTTGGCAGCAAAGTTAATTGACTGCTTCTAACAAACTTCAGAATTTTTAATGAAACATTACAATCAACAATACAGTTTAATTATTGCTGATGTTAACCATTTTCTTTAATAGCTCAGACAAAACCAAATGTTCCGGAGGTTCCGTAGCAGGCGTAGAAAATGTGTTTAAAGCAGGGCTTCTCAATGGGCGGAATAAAACACGTTCACCTTGTAAATGTCCGTTTTGCGGAGATCCGTTCAAGTGTGTCTCACAAGAACTGAGATTCCCAGACACTAAAGGATAAGAACTAGTACTTTCACTAAATGGTGTGCTAGTCCTACTAAAACCAGAATCGACAGCTCTAGGACTCTCATTTGAAAACGTGCGTTGTTGTAATGAATGAACAGAGCACCCGGTAGTTTGAGCAGGTATAGGTTGAACAGGTCCAACGAGGCTATCCACCATCCTCCCAAATTGCAGACTTGCAATACTAGATGACTGATTAGCTATGGATGGTGTTCCAGATAAAAAAGGAGATGTAGGAGAAGATTGAGCAGATGGAAAAGAAGATGAGGACATTAGTGAATAATTCGATAATCCCATTCCAGTAAAAGCCTGTCCGCTAAATGGAGATCTGTGGGGTGTTGGAGGCGAAGAAAAAGATGTGCTATTTGGTGTACTTTTCGCTCGCATATTCAGTAACACATACAAAGAATCTAACGCAATTGTTATCAGTGCGTCAGAATCATCAACTTGGGGACCTTTACCTTCCTCATTAAAAGGATAATGATTTGAAAAGTAAAGCCACTGTAAAGTATCACGAGGAACTCCACAAACCTTAACAAGAGGGAAAAAGAATAGCAGGCCGATACTTTTAGAAGAACAGCGTACAAGAACAGAGTCGTCGGGAGCTGTTTGATTTGTGTTCTCCAAAAAGAAGCTTAAACGATTGAATATCTGTGAAAGTCCAGTTCGAATATCTTTAGTAAGCCAGACGTCCCCATTTTGCAAACACGAAGAAGTCAAAACACACAAAGGTAGAAGCATTGGCATAAGTACAGCATTTGAAGACAGAGATCCATATTGACGACGTTCGACTAGATCATCAAAATTACCGTCCTTCTTACTCGACACACCAGAGGTAAGAGCTTGTAAAGGAAGCTGGCTATTCACTGAATCAGAAAGGACTTCAAAAAACATAGTTGTAGTTTGTGTAGCAAGCTTTAAATTCGGATACGACTCACCGTGTTCTCCAGAATCACTAAAGCCAATAAATGGAGCTAAAACCCTTGCAGCCAATGCACAATATGTCATCTGTAATAAAGAGGATTCTGAAAACAAGCCGCTTTTAAGTGACTCAGAAAGAAGAAATCGAACTCGTTTGAATAAAGGACCAGAGTCTTGTATGTAGTCGGCATCAGTATTACTAAAAGCAATTGCATACAGACGCAAAAACAGGGAAATGGCAGAGGATTCCTTATGATATAAACAGGGATTCGAACCATCATTAGTTTTGCCGAAGCAACGCTTCAAAGCAATAAATAAACTAGTCTTAGCCGATGAGGCCGCAACATTGTTAGGGGATATGGATGACAAAAAGAAAAAAGAAATAGCAGGTAAAGCTTGAATGAGACGTTTATCCTCTACATTAACGTTACCCTTCAGGGAACTGCTCTGGCCAGAGGACGACTTTCTGGATGAAGATCGAGCATCGGCAACTTCGATTAGCCCAAGTTGGTGAAAATGAACACCATAATCGGGTGCTACGTTAGCAGCCATAACATAGTATCTACGGGAAACTTGATAATCAGGTACGTTTGGAGAACGAACCTCAGCCAAGTAACGGTGGACATCGCCAATGTAAATCAAAGACCTATACACACAAAGAACCAAATACTGTGGTTTATGATCAGTTAATGCAGGTTCGTAAGTGAGTGAATTAGAAGAAGAGTCTTTCTTTAATGGAGAAGAAGAGGATGATGGAGAGCCTGAAAGTAATCTTTTCACAGAGTCAACTTCCAAACAAGAATCTTCAAATATGGAGGAAAAAAGAGCAGCAAGCCTTGATTGCGAATTGGTACTTGTTTTCCAATTATGAGAACCTTGCTTTCGCAGAGGGGACTCTAAAATCGTTTTAGGAGTTACACAAGATGTAAAGAAAGAAGTTAATGGACTGAGACATTGTAAATGATATAATTCACCAATTATAGCAATCAAAGTAGTGTAAAACTGTATGGTTGAGTTCAAATACTGAATATGCATAGTAACAAGTGAGCTTAAAAGCTCCGGGTCATGTTGGGTAGATGCTTCATAGATACGATGCTTAAAAAAGGAGATAACTTGGTAATGCACCCGCATCCACAAATACGTCAAAACATCTTTTTCCATAGAAAAGGAAACATCAATCAAAATAGTTCCACCAAGAAGGGAAGTTATTTTTTGACATAACTCGAAGATTTCTTTCCATTTTTTCTGCCTGGCCCTCAACCAAAGAGCCTCTTTATTCCTTTTTTTCTTTTCAGTGGGTTCGGAGGACTCAACACCCTTTACAGGTGTTGCAAAATGACTCGATTGATGCTGTTTCTTAGCATCATATTTCTTTCTTGATTCGGAGCGTGGCTTTTTGTGGCCATCCACTACAACGCTTGTACAATTTTCTTTAAAGTTTCCGAGTAGCTTTTTTAACTTGGAAAGAAGTGTAGTAGCTTCATTGTATTTTTGTTCACACAACTTCCAAGACACTGTATGCTCACATGAATCTATGGCGCTCATATGTATGATCGCTTCTCCTTAATTGATAGTCCGTCGCTGGAGAAATGCCACAACTTGAAATGCCAAGGCAAATGAAACAACGAGTGAGGAGAAAAGAAAAGAAATCTGTAGACAAAGTCGGTGATCGGTGAAGGAGCAAGAAAAATACACAAAAAATGGGAAGAATCTACTGAAACCTAAGGAAGTGGCTACATATTCACTAAACAATATACCGATGTTGAAGGTTCCAAAACATTTTTGGGTAGGTCAATTAGCATGTTTTTGTAACCCTACCCTAAGTGTCCAAACCAGTCACAATTGTTCACACTAGAAACGAGAATAGTAAATTCCTAGAGAAGAGCACTAGCCTTTTACCACAACAAAAGTAGCAATGGTCCGCTATTCAGCTTCCCCTGCTCTTGAGACAAAGTGCGCCAAAGCTCGCGGAGCTTACTTGAGAACCCATTTCAAGAACTCTCGTGAAGTTGCCTTTACCATTAATGGCATGAGTTTGAAGAAGGCCTTCATCTTCCTTGACAACGTCAAGGAACACAAGCAAGCCGTTCCTTTCCGTCGCTTCAACGGCGGTGTTGGCCGTACTGCTCAAGGTAAGGAGTTTGGCGTCACCCAAGCTCGCTGGCCCGTCAAGTCTGTTAAATTCTTCTACGACCTTTTGAAGAATGCCGAGGCTAATGCTGAGGCTAAGGGGTTAGACATGGACAAACTCATCATTAAGCATGTCCAAGTCAATGCTGCCCCTAAGCAACGCAGACGTACTTATCGTGCTCACGGTCGTGTCACTGCTTACCTTTCCAGCCCTTCTCACATTGAAATCATTGTTGCCGAAGAGGAGGAAGCAGTCCCCAAGGCTAACGACACCGTTTCCCGTGTTTCCTTGAAGCAAGGTGCCAAGGCCAGAAACTTGGCTGCTCGCAAAGCTATTACTGCTGCTTAAAATTTCATTTACTAAATTTCTCCTTTGTACTTATGTGTTCAATACACTTCGTGCGTATACGTATTCTTTGTAAGAACATTGTAGCATTTAATGTATCATGAAGTTATGTAGCTAATTTTTTCATTATTAATATCTATAATACTGTCTACTTGTAGTAGTGTATCAAGACTAAATAAAACTAAATAAACTTTACTCAGTGTTGTTGGTCATAGTGTGTCAAATAGTTGGATTGCCATTCCTTGCCTTTTTGCAAAACAAAATGATTAATAATTTCGTGAGATCTCAAAAAATATCATCAACATTAGGCCATTCAAATTCCTTTCCGGCCAAATGAGCTTCACCAGCTTCCTCTCTTATTTTCCAATATTCGTTGTTAAACTGCCAATAGTCTTCACCAGTAACGGGATGCTTAGCCGCCGAAAACCACCTTGGAGACCATGGTGGCATTTCGCCTTGCTCACGCATACGGCGTTTTTTCCTCTGCTTTTCTTCAAGGCGGTTTTTCTCAGATGCTGCTAAGTCATATTGTCCATTTTCCATTGCTCTTTGGTCAGGTCGCAAACGCGTATCAGTGGGAGGAAGCCAGGGTTTTAACTGTGGAGTGAGCGCATTAAGTGAAATTGCGAAAGGGGTTAAATTGAAAGGACGAGGCGGTCTTTCATGATTTTGCCATAGCAGAATCTTATTTCCATTTGGCTGCTGACCAAAAATTTTATCATTCCAGTGTCCGTTAACCATCCATTTAGGAGTATCATCCGTCGATTGTACACTTCCTTTAACTTCATGGGCATTTGTACCTCTCCATCCACGAGGTTTGAAATCAAGGACACAATTGATTCCACTGCTGTGGTTTACAATATGCATTTGGCCATAGTTATCCACCGATGGGCTTCCAAGAATAATCCCTACGACAGATGAGGTGACCTTTTTCCAAGTATACAATTCAACTTCCCCAGAAGGATGTCTTAATTCCAAAAACCATGTACCAAGGGGTGAGATATCAAAACTTTTACCATAGAATTTCGACTTAACACTTGATTCTCCGTAATATTTCCAGTTCGCGGATTCCGAATAAGCAGCTCCAACAGGAGGATGGTGACTAACTTGTTCCACAATAAACCTGAATCCACGTTGAGGGTGACAAAATTCATATGTTTCTCCTAACAAAGGATTGAATGGTTTGGCAACGCGGTTTAAAGTACTGGCATATTCCGAGGCAGCAAATGCAGCGACGTAAAGAATGCGTTGGTATGGATCTTTATTGTGTGAAGCTTGATCTAATAATTCAGTATATTCCATGTCTTCAGCTACTCGCTGCAACAAACTTGTGGGTTCATTGAAGCTTACTGGCAAAGTCATTTTGGTCATGTCCTTTCCAATCATTCCTTTAAGGATTCCCCAAAGACTGATTTTCGGACGATCGTCATTAACATCGAGATTCTCTCTCGTAGGTGCCTCATATCCATGAAAAGAAACTGCTATTTGTTTAGCAAGCTGCATAGTTTTCTCGTCTAATGACGGCTTTGAAGCATGTGTTAGTTCGGATGACACAGATTTCTTGTCCGCGTCAGGCTTCAAATGACTATCATTAGAAACTTTGGTAGAAGCAGTAGAGGCATTATCTGGAATGGATGCTTCTTTGGGAGCCTCTTTTGCCTGCGTGTCGTCAGTATTCCGAGAAAGCTGAGACGCATTGGAAGGTTTTGCTTGATGACTTACAGGTTTCTCAGATACTTCTTTAGCTTTAGGAGCAGATACATCGCTTTGAATAGATTTTTGGACTTCCACAGGTTGTTGATGTTGGGTGGACTGTTTACTTTCACTACTTTGCTGACTAGGTAAGGATTCTTGACGCAGTTGTTGGCCCCCAGAAGGTTGCTTACTAGGGATAGATTCTTTGCGGAGATGCTTAGTTTCAGTAGTTTGTTGACTGGGTAAGGATTCTTGACGCGCGTGTTGGCCTTCAGTAGGTTGCTTACTAGGAATAGATTCTTTGCGGAGATGCTTAGTTTCAGTAGTTTGTTGACTGGGTAAGGATTCTTGACGCGTGTGTTGGCCTTCAGTAGGTTGCTTACTAGGAGTAGATTCTTTGCGGAGATGCTTAGTTTCAGTAGTTTGTTGACTGGGTAAGGATTCTTGACGCGCGTGTTGGCCTTCAGTAGGTTGCTTGCTAGGGATAGATTCCTTACGATGGTGGTTGCTCACGGTAGATTGTTGACTAGGTAATGATTCCTTGCCAAGGTGTTGTTCGTCAGAAGGTTGTTTGCTAGGGATAGATCCATTGTTATCTCTTCTTTCAGTAAATTCTTCTGTTTGATCGGTCAACGTTGTTTTTCGGATGTCCGCTATGTTTTGTTTCGTTTCTGGAGATGACACATCAGTCGTTGTTTTAAGAGAAGGTTGTGGCTTATGTTCAGAAGAAAATGATGGTTCTCTAATTTCATGAACATTATTAGCTGTCTGACTAGGCTCTGCTTTGTTTGCATGGTTATTATCATGAGCGTCAACATCGAAAAACTCATCTTTCGTATTAGTTTCTTCTTCGTCATCAGTAAAATCGGTAGAATACGATGTTGAAGACATAGCACCATCATCATAGTGAATATGAAGCTTGTTGTCTTTATCACTTGGTCTTTTCTTAAGTGAAGCAGCCAGTCTACGGAAAGCTCTCTTAGTCCGCCGACGATGAGCTTCGCTTCTATGATAGCGCTCTTCTATCTGGTCTTGTTCTTCAACGACAGTCTTTAAGTTTTCGGCCCAAAGAGCATTAATTGCCTTGGCATTATCAAGCTTTCGCTTATAATAATGTTCAGCTTGACGTTGTAAATCAAGCATTTCCAAAACAGTTTTATGCAACGTATTAAACGAATTTGAAATACCGTCGAAAACTTGAGACAAGGAAGGATCTTTTTTAACTTTTTCAGTTTGCATCGCAGAATCTATTAGTTTATGGAGAGTCTCCACCTGAAGTTTGGCAATATTTACATTAAATTCAAAATTCTCACGTGAAGGTAATTGAGCACGATCGATATCTGACTCATTATCATCCCAGCCCGAATTTCCAGAAGCATTGGATTGGGTAAATTTATGAGCCGCTGGTGCCAAGTCATGTGTTCCGAAAGAAGCGTTATCAGCCGTCACATTAGGCTTATTAGCTTCTTCATCATTTTCGATGGCTGAAGAAATAGCAGCAATCCATTTTTTAGCTTCCACAGGAGAATTAGCTTTAACACTGTAGCGCACAGATCCCTTACCAATTACTTGAAAGACGGTTGGTTGTTTGGGATCGTGAACTAATCTGGCAAGCTTAAGATTGATGGAACCACGGCATGCAGAGGAAGCATCATCTTGATTTTTGTAATAGGATAAGACTCCATTGTTTAAGGTAAACCAACGAAGCTTGTATCCAGATTTGTAATTCGTCCACTTCTTTAGATAACCAGACATATGTTGAGGCACTGCAGGGGCAGAACTAGAGTCTCTGTTTCCAGAGTATGAACGCAATAAACTGCGCATATTTTCATCTTTGGTGTAATCCGTTGGCAACTTACCAAATTTATCACGACGATAAGGATCGGCTCCGTTGTCAAGTAGCCATTTCACAAGTTCGGCATCCTTTGCTTTTGTAGCGACGTGTAGGTAAGTCTGTCCTGTTTTTATATCAACTTCATTCAAATCAATAGCATCATTGAATTCATTATGTCTCATTAAATAGTCCATGGATTCAAGATTACGTTCTTTAAAAGCCTTCTTAAATTCACGGGCAGTTTCTTTTGTATAGGTAACATAAAATCCTTTCATAAAGTCCATAAGCTGAGGGCTCGTAGCAACCTGATATGCCTTTTTGTTGTTAGCATTCACCAAATTGTAATTGATGTCAGGATGTAACAACAGGGCTTCTACAATATCCTGACGACCTGCCATAGCAGCAAGGTGTAGCGGCTAAAGAAACAAATGTTAATTATTGCATTCAAATAAATAAATAAGATAATTTCCTTTATCTAAAACAAGAAAGAGAGAGCATCGAATTAAATGGTTGGTAACAAGTATAGCAAATACTTTTTCCCAAATCCATGCATAATTCGCAATAAAGTGCCTTGCGAAGGAGCAAACCAACACAAGCCCAAACTTTGTTTTCATCTCTCACCCTACTTTTTTTTAAAAAAAAGATATCCTTAAGTACGTACAGTATTTTTGTTTTTATCATAAGCATTCACGTCCACGTCAAAAACGGATAAAATATGTTTCACCATTTGAACGTTCGCGCATTGAATGCTTATGAATAAAGCATGGGTACATTCATCTTTCGATTTGTTATGTAACAAATTATCGACTTGTTTAATGTCACCAGCTTGGAAAGCTATTCATTCACACGTCAGTAAAACCATTACCTCGCATCAACCTTTCACGATTTCACGTACCTTGAAGAAGCTGCAGCTGTTTCAGGCTGTCCGATAGCTCAGCTAAAACGCGTAGTTAGTAAATCGGCTTTCACTTTCTTTAACAAAAACAGTAAAAACAAACTAACCCTTCTTGTGGTCTGATGACGATGTTGAGGATACTGAGTCAGGGGACGGATGTTCCATTCCCGTTTCTTTCTGTCTCTTGCAACTAAACCGATTGTTTTGTCAATCAATGCTGCAAATTGGAAGAAGCCAAGTTATGTCGGTTCATCACTTATGGTTTCCAAACACAATGATGTCAGGTTGTCCTATCCCCAAAATTGTACACTACCCGTATCAGTCTATTTACCCTAGTTACAGAGCTCTAACGAACACTCACTAATATTCATAGGAAAAAAAATCCAAAAAAAATCATTCGAGTGATACTTATTCGTGGCTCATTCTCATTTTTGTTCGTTACTATGACGGTCAGATCTTCATAAAAAAGTCCTCACGATGTTTTGAGAGCCCGCATATTTGGCACTATGGCGTAAACAAGCATCGCTACAACTTTGACCATAAAATCATAACTGTCGGAAGGAAAAAAATTTATCGAAAGAACGGTTGGACTGGATGGGATTCAGTGGATTCCTTTTGACCATCGTTTCCATGATGCAGCGCATATAGTTTCAAGAATAAAAGGCTACATTCAGCAGAGTTGTTGATGTGCACTTGAGTTTTTAGTAAATAAAGTTCCCTAGTAATAAAATAATCGTGGATTCGGCAAGATCACCTTTATTTGCTAACTTTGTGTCATTGTTTACCGGTGAGTTGACAGTATGACAAATTGGGGACGAGATTCCGGCATCTCTCCTTATTAACAGCATAGCCCTTAAGTATGCACAGTCGACGATACTTGCGGCGGATCAGTGAATCTCTGGAGTACGTAAATCGTCGATTGTACACAGTACAGTTGATGTATGGCCAAAAGTGAATGCGGGCAGTGAAATGATAACTGTGAAAAGTTGCTTTTTCCATTGTAAAATGACGATTCATTATTAGCACTCAATTTGAAGGGTGTCTTACAACATTAGACTTTATTAAAAAGTTTGCTGCAAAACGTTCCGTTTAAAGCAATATGTTTGTCCTTTCTTCAACGATCCATCTAACCCTCTTAGTTGTTAAATCGTAACAAATGTTCATAAAATTTGAGCTATGATTTTATGACATTTTAAATGCTTTTACGTGTTTCTGTGTTTCTAGCTATCAATTGTTTAAAGAAAAGTCGGACAGAGAGGTTTCAGGTAGACAATCCTTCATCGAGGGAATGACAGTTGATTTCGCCTGTCACTCAGAAATGAAAACCGTATCAGAAATACCTTTCTATGGTAAAATTAAGTACTATGACCGCTTTGTATATTACGGACAATAAAATATGTGTTTAAACGGTTAATAAGGAGGTTCATTACCAGTTTTAGTTTCAATTCATATCATCCATTTCTGTATATCAAATTCGCATCACCGCATAACATTTATTATAACATAGCCTAACAAATAACAAATCCTTTGCTAACCCTTTTTTTAACTTTTAAAATAAATTTAGTTTTCGACAGCAGCAGCACCACGCAAAAGACCGGTTCTACGAGCAGCAATAAGACCAACCTTTTGACCAGGAGCGGATTGGCGAGGAACGGTAGTAGAGTGACCAACGTGTTGATGGTTACCACCACCGTGAGGGTGATCGACGGGGTTCATAGCGACACCACGAGTACGAGGCCAGCAGTTACGCTTGACGCGGTACTTGTGGAATGCACGTCCAGCCTTGAGCAAAGGCTTGTCAATACGACCACCACCAGCAACAATACCGACAACACCACGAGCAGAAGAAGGGACAACCTTCTTAGCACCAGAGGGCAACTTGACACGGGTCTTGCCAGTGTCAACATCATGTCCGACAATGATAACATAGTTACCAGAAGAACGACCCAATGCACCACGGTCACCGGCCTTCTCCTCAACGTTGGAAATAATGGTACCCTCGGGCATCTCACCAACAGGCAAGACATTACCAACGGTCAAAGCAGCGTTTTTACCGCAGTAAACGAATTGGCCAGTGTACATACCCTCAGTTGCAACAAAGGTTTCAACATCAGTTCTGTAGTGATAAGGATTACGGAAAGCAACCTTGGCCAACGGAGCACCACGGCCAGGGTCATGAATGATCTTTTGGACGACACCACGAATGTATCCATGACGCTCAGCAAAGTCCAAAGTACGGAGCTGAGCAGCACCCTTACGAAGACGGGTATGAGCTTGGAAAATTCCACCACTCTTTCTTTGAGCTCTGATCACACGTCCCATTGTTAGTTTGTTGAAAGAGTATGTAACAGATTGGTGTACAAATCAGTCAGGCCTTGTTTCGAAAAGTACTCGTGACTGCTTTTGTGTAATATAGAGAAGTTCATCGTTAGTGTCTTAAAACCTAGTAACATTCTATTACGAGATACTGCGATAAAATACTATTCTTAGTATGAATGTAAAGAATTTGTAAGGCATAAACATTATTAAATTAAAGTGCATAGATTTTACTCTTCCATGCTGGGAGTTCCGAGCTTCATTTAAATAGTAAACTGGTTGTGAAATAAGGCGAATTCAAAATAAATAAATTGATGATCAATATGGCGATTCAAAAAAAGAGAGAGATTATATTCGTTACTGAAATTTGCGATAGCAATAGCGATGTAGCAAGTTGAAAAATCTAAGTCAGTAGTCCATGCTTTAAAAGTAAAAACGATAAGTAGTCAAATTAAACCTTCATAGCTTTTTTTTTCTTAATTCTAAGGGTCCGTGCATAAACACTTTAGAAGTCCAATTATATTGGCCTTGAAGGTCGGATATTAATGGCTGACCAGCTTTCAACATTTTTGCGTTCTTTTGGTATAGGAATCAATTAAATATTCCTTTTGTTTTTGTTAAAAGATCTTAAATTTCTTTTTCACTTTCCTTAGCTACTTTTTTGATTGCAGGAGCATCATCATTAGAGGTTTCATCTAATTTCCGTTTCGTTACTGAGGGTTTCTTTCTGTTGTAATAAGCTTCACGGATAATAGGCATCTCTTTGAGAAGGTCTTCTTTAGAAACGCCATCTTCTATGCTCTGCAATACACTTTTAACTGTACTGATATGGTTTGCATCTCGTTTATCATCACGAAAACGTAAAAATCTCCAACGATTTTCATCATCCAGATAGCACTCTACTATTCTTTCCGATAAAGGAACATTAAAGCTTTTCAATTTTTCCCATTCTTTTTCATCAACATACATGAAGGCAAAAAAAGAGTACATGTTCCTACCCTCCCATACACCAAGTTGAAATTCTGGCATGGCTGAATAATCAATGTCCCCTTCTTCAGGCTGTGCAAATTCCAGCTTTAGCATAAAGTCTATTGTATTCATTTCTTTTGGTTTCCACTTCAAAAGCGACTGGTCAGTGCCAGATACATAAGGAGTTTCCGTACATGTAAAGATAAGTCCATCATTACCATGACGAAGTCGGGGGATCACTTCATTAAATAACTTTAGGATACCATGACCCAGCTCCATTTTTTTTAACGATGTGAGAAAAGGAAATATGGCAGTTTCGCGCATATGAGTCTTTGTATATTCATCTAAGGGCTTTTGAATGCTTTTAGCAAAAATTCCCAAGCGTTTGTCAAGCAATCGACTCATATAAACAATTCCATCACATGCCAAACAATCAAAGACTAAATATCTCAGTTGCTTCTTACCACCTGGATAGATATCTAAAACCAACTCACCGTCCAAAAGTGTATCAACATGATATTTTTTTCCAGATTTGTCATTTTCAACTGGATAAAAAATTTTCTCAACATGATAAAAATTCATTTTACGATCAAATAAATATACACTGGGTCGATTTTCGTACCGAGGATGCTCGGTCATATAAAGTAAACAACGAATTCCATCACTTTTTTCACATACGAAATAGTTCTTTTCTTTTAATGCTTGTAAATGTTTCTTTGAAAAAGAAACTGGCTGTGATCCAGGAAATGTATCAGGACTTGTTCCTAATAATTTGGCAATTCGTGTCTTTAAAACCCTCACATCGTCGCGCGGTGCTAAAACTCCAGGGACTGATACCTCTTCAATGTCTTTCTCTGAGGGTGCCATTCCTTTTAATAATACACTCGTTTCTTTGCTAAGAGAGGGCTTAAGCACTTTCTGAAGGAGTAGAAACGGGATATAGTCTTAATGTACTAAATAAAGACACATGGTTTGTATAAAAATTCCTTATGCAGTATAGTGATCTTTTGCTGCAAAACGCAAAAATGCATATAATTATAGCTGCTCTACGAATACTGTTATCTTTTCTACCATTTACTTCAGAAAGTGTTATTCTATTACTTAATTTTTTTTTTATTCCAAAGCAAACAATATATGTAACTGTGGTGTCGTACTGAAGATAAAATGACATGTCTGTGAACGAGGTACAGATTATATGGCAGTGATTACAGATTTGGCTCATCTAGGTCAAGTTCGTAAAGCAATCGTAACCTATTAAAAAAATACATATAGGGAAGATATATCATTACAGTAATTATTAATCTGGAAATGAAACGTGCGTAAAGGATCTTCGAAACATAAACACTTTTAATGAAGAAACATGAATGAAAAACCCAAGCAATTGAATGAAACGAGTTTGGAGTGAGATTGCAAATCCCATGAACACAGTGACGCGAAGAAAATAATAGTATTGTGAAAAAAGAAAAATAAAATATGCCAGAGTTAAAGTACAATTACTATAGACAAGCAGTAGAGCAGCACTGGCCGTCTTTTAAGCATCTCCTATTGCAAGATTCTATCCAGGCTCTCAGAAATGCATATACAGTATAATAAAAAAATGTTACGAAACTTGATTCAATGGGGTGTCATTTGCTCAATGTTTCTGAAAGGACATAATTCCTTGAGCCTCTGAAGAAAGATATTGTCGAATTCCTTCGCAATTGCAATCTTGATGAGCTAATAGTTGATTCTTCAAACAAATTACTTCTTCACGTAGTTGGCTGACTAAAATCCTTAGAGCTTTCGACTGCTCACATGCGATATGTGCTGTTTTTTCGAGATTCTGTGTCCAAAGCTTTTTCTTTTGGCGGCATTTCGATGCGGCTATTCGATTTCTCTCTAAAAACCGCCTCCTCTTCATATCAGGAGTTTCATTGTTACTAGCGGTATGAACATTGTTACTGCCAGGTGTACCCCGTCGTTGACTGGAGGCGACGGTTTTATTGGAACAGGACTCATCGCTGCTGTTGTAGTCTCCATTTGGAGATTGAGACTGCTTCTTGTTGGAGTTTAAGTATCCTTCTCTACGTAAGGATTCAAGATTATAGAAAATCTCATCGTTATTCGCAGTAGCGGAATTCTTATATAGGTCCAAACCTTTTTCTTGTTCCGCTCCTGTTAGATTAACATTGTTTTGCATAAGATTTGACTGCACTACGTATGGGGCGTTGGTTCCATTTTGGAATTGTGGATGAAGCACTTGATGAGATCCATTATTATAATGATTCAAAGTACTACCTTCAGAGTATAATGAAGGTGCAACAATTGTTGAGCGTACAGGAGGAGTATTTGTAGGCTGGCCTTTGTCATTATTGTTAGAAATCTCCGAAAGGTTTACCGTTTGAGGTAATGATACCTCTGAAGTACGCTCGGGTCCTTTGAGGTAATGTCCAATGCTAGCATCACCTACTATTGAAGCGTAGTTATTATGTGAATTCGAGGGAAAGGATGTTTGATCTTTAGGTCCCTGGACTGGACCTCTACATTCATATACTCCGATATCGCTAGATTCAGCGCGTTTTTCTCCAACTTCATGGTTACCACCATCGCGGAATGTATTGAAGTTAAAATGAAAATCATGGTGAGTGCCATTACTGACGCTAGCACCATATCCTTCATTACCTAGTGTATCTAACCCGAGATACACATTTGCGAAATCCATGATGGAAGATTGATGATGAGCAAGTTAATTTTCTATTGAGTGCGGTTGAAATGGTTTCGACGGTAAAGCCGATGAAGATAGTTGATACAAGAACGGACTAAATAAAAAGCGAAAGTTTCTTTTTTGTTAGTAGTGCGAATATGTAGTGATTTCTTGAAGAAGGTTAAATCTTAAAAAGAGGCTATGTTATTCAGGTGCTGGCGAAACAAATTGGGAAGGGAAGATGAAGCAAATTGTGGTCGATCAAGTGACGCAAATTTGGATTGATGAATAAGGATGCAATATCTTTGTATAAAATTTCTGAATAGTGATCCCTGTGAACTTCTTCAAAAAAGTAAATAAAAGAAAATGAAGAATGTATAAACCGACAAGTTGGTGATTTGAAACTTAGGAGCTATCAATGGAAAAGTTTCTTTCAATTATATAAATGTGTTCTCTCTTTATTTTTCCTCTGTTTTAAGCATGCAGTAGTGTCCCGGTTTTAGGAAATGAACGAACGATAAAGGAAGGGATGACAATTCGTCGTTCTACAGAAGGATGGAATGGATTAATGGCAAAAGTGAGGATTCCTGGGAAAATAAGTATATATATATAAGGTGGACAGAGAAAGAAGGTAAAGGATAATGAAGGTGGTGAAGGAAGCAATGTCTTACTGCGTCCCTGGCAAGTAAAGAGGCTTATAAACAATAGAGAACTATGTACTAAGGTGGTTTAAGATACCAATTCCTTAATTTTGGACTTGGATTACTATAAGAATACGTTTCTGCTGAGAAATATGATGCTGCAGTCGGTAACTTTTTGGTTTGTGTCGCAATGTTTATATATGTTGATCGGGTGAGATGAATTTTGACGTCACTGCAAAACAAACAAACGAAGGGCTAGGGTAGCCAATCGGGAAATGATTTGTTTACTTTATGAGATGAACTTGCCGTATAGAAATAAAAAGTTTTTCTTTATAAAAATTTATTTTTTTTTTGTTTGAAGGGATTTGTTGCAATTAACAAAGGCACTATGCTAAAAAAGTCAAGCAGTATTATCCTTTAAGGCCTCCATTTTAAGGAGCTAACCGAAGGGGACTACATTCACGTGTCGCTCCACTGTGTAATATTTACATCACAGTCGTACCGTTAATTGGCCACCATATTCGGAAAGGAAAATCTAGAGTTCTATTTGATGCAGATTATGTCAAATATAATCAGGATTTACTTTTATTTAAACCAATCAAAAAATAGCCGATTACTTGTGGAGAGATAATAACGCTATCCCTCGGTATTCGTAGTCGTCAATAGTAAAGTTGTGAATGCGAAAATATAATATCGCCTCTCTTGCTAGCTTTTTTCATATTTATTTCCTTTAATGGTTTTGATGAAACTACCTAGGCTTCAAATTTTGTCGTTCTCTTACGCGCGCCACCATAAACGGCTTTATCGTTACTGATAATAATAGCTCATATCATTACTATTAGTAGCCTTTCCGCTATCAATCCTTTCTCAAAATTTAGCCGCAACTTGTTTCTAATACTTCTTCATCTTTCTTGCCCACATTTACTTATATTGTCGCAAGCAAGAGTAACATGTTATTGATTTAAATCTGGTTTGCCAGAATTCTCATTTTTAGTATGTATACTATCATATCTTTTAACTATACACGAGATGAAGTTTAACTTTTGGTCACATTAAATCAAAATAGACAGAACGGATCGTACATACGACCATGAGTTAGCCACTGGATTGAATCAGTTCTGCAAATCGAAAGATGTTGAACTTCGCAGTTGACAATATGAGAATACTTTAGCAACATCTGGAATATTTAATTAAGCTCTACGTCAATTTGGTAGAAATGTGACTATCTAAGATATAGTTGGCAATTTCCCGAATTCATAGGATATCACCTTTAAACCTTTTGACTTAATTTAATGATATTATTTTTCTTTATTTTAATTTACTGAGATGTAAATGCCGTGATTGTTGCATGTGTATACCTCAGATAATAATTGGACGTAGACACTATTGATTAACCCACGTAGCTATTTCACTTCTTTTGAATATTTTTCTCTTATTCATTCCTTCCGATTGCTGAATTTTCAATGCAGCCGTCAAATTAGGAACATATTACTTCATACGGACTCTGACTCATGATTCACTATGTGTCGTCGAGTCAATATATTTTCATTATAGTCATTGAAACTTACTGACTTTTGCAAATGACCGTTTCATATAACTTGTAGCTTTTGGTTAAACATGAACGCTATTGCTACAGTCTAGTTCCCATTAGAAGCAGCTTACGGGAGTAGAATTGTTGCTTAAACCTACCACTAAAACTTTGGTCATAACCTTGAAGGGACTCGGTATGATTGACCTTTTCCAATTAACATGTTTAACATCCACAGTTTCCATTTCTAATTTTATTTTGTATAACCGTAAATATCGAAAAAGCTGTGCATTAGCATTCCTTACACTGCGCTATACCCTCTTGTGTTATTCTATTCCTATACACATCCATACCGTTAATTACTTAGCTTTTACCATTGCAAGGATGAAACGCGTATGGCCTAGAATTCCTACGATTTCGAATGTCTGTAGGGCTCGCAGTATTTACAGTGCTGCTCAGGAAAATGCATATCGCTCTTCTGTAAAGTTAATACAGGAATACTCGGAGAAAGTTCACAAAAAGCTTCAGGCTAAATTATTAGAAAACCCAAGTGAAACTTCCCCAGAAATAGAACGGTTACAGGTTTTATCACAAATTAATTTACCGGAAGTACGCTCTAAATTTCATAAAAAGGAGATCGACTACACGAATCCGGTGTTCCTTTACATGCTTAAGCAACAGTGGGAAGATTATCAAAAATTGCTTCTTTTACAAAGATTGGAGCAGATGAAAGTAATAAAGGACTCTGGGATTGGCTCATTTTCGCCATCTGTCGACGTACAGTTAGGATTTAACCCCGAAAATAATGATTCTATCACTCCTGGCACTATCTTGCCAAGTACGGTTACTGTAAAGACCCCGTGGCTATCAGTTTTACCCTTTAATTGTAAAAAGAATCATTATTCAGTTATAACACTAGATTTGGATGTCCCGAATTACGAAACAAACCGGTTTGAGACTCATTGCAACTGGCTTTTAACGAATATCCCCATTGAAGCATCCAAACGTGTGCCCATTGATACTTCTAAAGCTTTCTTTCAATATCGGCCTCCTATTGTTCACCGTGGAGAAGATAAACACCGTATCTTAACCCTTGTTTTGCGGCAAAAGTCATCTAGTATTAGTATTCCTTCTAATGCACTTGTCCGCGAACGATTTGACCTCTCTGAGTTTTGCTCAATCTATGATCTTGAACCTGTTGGCGCTCATCTTTGGAGAAGTGGCTGGGATTCGGACGCAGTTGCATTATTATCCAAGCACCCGTCTGTACACGAATATCGAGATATCCGTGTAGAACGTATCCCTGCATGAAACTACTAAAAGAGCCCCTAAAATATTGTTTTTATAAGTCATTTTTTCATTCCATGTTTCAAAACATTAGCATGCATTGCTTCCCTCCTCTCGTGTCAAAATAGTTTATCTTTTACATGATTTCCCTTCTTAGGTTTTTTTAAGACGATAGCCTTGTTCCATAGTCCTATTTTACTTTCCTCTTATTAAATCAATTGCAAATCTGTGAATAAAATGCCTATCCTATGCCTTAAACTAAAGTCAGTTGTAACTTTAGAACTGGTGTTTCCTCTTTACAGTATGTTTGCTCAATCTAGATGAAGTGTGAGCTGTATTGTAATATATTTCATTATAGCTTTCGCGAAAATAAAAAGATAGTGTCTGTAATAGTGATATTTGATAGCAAAACATAGAAAAAAGTGCATAGATGATCGTTTCCTAAAACAAGGTTATAAGAGCAGTCTTCTATCATTTCAAACTATATTTCTTGATTACCTAATTGATGTAGTAAATTATACTATGATCTCAAAATAACTTCTCTAAAAGAAGTGATGAAGCTCTCAAGAGTAAAACGACTGAGCAAAATTTTAATACGCTTTATATAACCAGCGTCATTAATAAGCGATAATTATTACATATCCGTAATGCTACTAGATACGAAAGCTGCTTCTTTGTATGAACGGAAATATTAAAAGAGCCAGTCATCTATCACGTCCTCAACAAAAAAGTCCGAAAGCTTAAAGGGAACTTGATTCAAGCAGGTTGCTTCATGCATCATAAGAGCCGTTGAATGGTTGAACGTGGTATTGCATTTTGAGCAAATTAAGTTAGGGGTGGGCCTTAAAGCCTTTTGAACACGGCCTTCACGACGGCGCATTCTCCTTCGAAGGGCAGATTTAATAGCATCACGAGCATCAGAAGAGTGATTCTCTCTCTCCTCTTGCTTCTTGGATCTAGACAAGACCCTTGCCATTAAGCCCTTGTCTTGCTTTCTATGGATAATTTGAGGAGGATCAGTTTGTTGACGAATGAGTTGAGCAATTCCAAGTTTTCCTATGACTAAAGAAGCATAAGTGACATTCCGGCGATTTTGGCTTTCTACGAGCGGTTGTTGGTTTGGCGAAGCAGCAACTGGACTACCAAATTGGTGGTTTTGTTGTATGGGCAGACAATATGCGTTCATGAATGCAAAATCATCCGAGGAAGCAAAGGAAGAAACAGATGATGGAGAAGATACAATATCACATAGTGAAGGATTAGCAATACTGGATAAAATTGGGGATGACCATGGATATGTTGGGGGGTTGTTCAGACATGGCTTGCTAAGAGGAATGTCTGCAAAATGCATGGCTTTGGATTTTAGTCAAAGAGAGGAGACAGGATACCACGATTACTATTGTTCGAGCAAAATAAATAATTAAATCCAACAAACGAAAAGATTAAGGCTTCTGATAAGGGCGATGAACACAGCTAGCAGAAGCTTCCAAAAAGTGCGAATTAAACACAAAAAAACAAAATTGAAAGGAAAGAAAAACAAATAATCAAAACCAAAAACGATAGTTTCAATCACTCCTGTTACACAGATGTTCACTTTTAAAGCTATAGTCTCACAAACCAACGGAAAAGTGGGTGCGAAATGGACAAAAAACACAGAATTGATCGAAAATTGACTATAATATTAATCAAATAGTCTCTTTATTAAATGGTGTATCTCAACTTTCCCGCAAAATCGAACTTCCAAAAAACGAGTGATCAATGTCCGAAGAGAGAGAAGCACTACTAAGAAGAACGAAAGCAAAAGGCTTAATGTAGTTCACAAAGTAGTATTGAAAAATAAGTTTGCGATAAAATGGGAAAGAGATAGTGGTCGAGAAATGGAACCAAGGAAAAGAAGGTGAGAAAATAAGAAGTACAGTGGGTAAAGGTAACAAGTATGTTACTAATGTGATGGCTGCTAAGTAACCGAGAGAATAAAATCCTACGGATTAAAACAAAACAAAAGTTACTTAAGTTGTTTTTTACATTTTAAGCTACTCAACTGTTACCATATCCTTGCACCGTACTTTTTTTTCTATTACCAAGTTGCTCACCTACCACATGAATTGGTTGCCATTTGTTTACATGCCTCATAGCAACCATACTTAATTAAAACATTGATAACTTCTCAAAAAAAGAATATGCATAAGAAAAAAAGTCATTTACATGTTTAAAAAAATAAGGCGACACATTAAATTAATTAAAATGTATCTGTTTCTCGAAATCCAGAAATGCTACTGAAACAACAAATTTCTCCTGCATTGGGTCAATTCATTGACTATCGTAGCGAAACAAATTTTAAAAAATTTATTAAATATTTTGGAAGTTGTTTTCCATTTGGTTTCATTCATTCGTCAACCGTTTATCACATTAAAGCCTTGTAAACAAATTGCACCACAAACCTTTCTTAACGAGACCCAATCTTCAATATTTAGCTTAGCATTGCTCCGTTCCATTTAAAATTAATCACTCTATTTTATTTTAATTAGAATTAACATGGAGCTTGCTTCAAACTCTTAAAAACCAATTGCACACCACTTAACCCTTTATAATATAATTGTTGTGAAAATAAGCAGAAGTCCAGCAAAAACTTTCAATTTACCAATCAATCAACTTTTTAAAAGTAAATCAATTAAAGTTGTATTTTGAAGTCAAATACAGCAGATTATGGATTAACAAAGCAGAAAAGGGAATTCACTCAAAGAGACGTAAGGCTTAATTCTTTCTCACAAGTAGTTTAGTTTTTCAAACCCCTATTTTATTGAAGATTCTAATTATGCCCTATCACTGTAACTAAGCATCCAAAGGAGTCTTAGTACCTGTAAATGAGAATAGCATTAAAGCCGTAAAAGCTATAAACTTTTGTAGCGTAATTGCTATTTTTATAGACAGTTTTATCCTTCCAGAGGTTACTTTGCTTATTATTTTTAACTTCCTCCAACACTATGCCAATGAAAATACGTTAAATAATCTTAGTTTTGAACAGCTCACAGTGGAAGACTAATAAACAAAACTCGACATAATATTATGATGATCATCCAGTCACTAAGTGAGCTATATTTTAAGCTAATGCAATCAATTTTCTTCAAATGCATGAAATTTAAAGGTTTACCCCAACAATATAATGTTGTGTTCAGTTGTGATAATTGTAATCTTTAAAGTATAGCTCGGTTAAGTGCACCTTAATTTCATAAGATTATTATTAGGCCCATAAAATTTGACGAAAGTTTTCTCGGTATTAGTATTCCAAAAAAAAAAAAAAAGAAAAAAAAAAAAAAACAAGGAAGAAAGCAGAGTATCTTTAAAGTACTTTCTGAAATATAATGTATAAGAAACTGTTTTAGTTCATCAATTACTTGAAAAGACGATTTAGCATTTTCAATAACTCAAACCATCATATTCTATCTGTAAGTCATTGTCAGAATCAATTAAAAACTTTCAACGTCCTTCGTATAATATGAACATAGAGCTTTGTAATACGAATTGCTTAAATGGACAAGGAATTTTCGCGTTTGTAGAGAATACTGATGAAGGATAGAACATATGTAACTCAGTATAAAATTGTTCCCTTATCTCAACAACCATAAGAATTTATATAAGTACAAGCAAATGCATCTTCATTATTAACTTTGATCGCTATACTATTATTGCTCCGAGTATGCCATGGACGCATTTATACCATGTTTGAAAGAGATTCCCCAATAGCTTATAAGGAGATAGCTTTAGTTTTTGAAGAAGAATCAATCTGACAATGATTCCGTCCTTAAATTATTTGACAACAATTAATTTATATTATTAGCGTTAATCTCGTTCAGTAAGATTAATTTAAAATGATACATACCAAAAACGATAAAGGAGCATTTTTTTAATAATACGAATATCTTTCACTTAACCGTCTTATTAATATACTTAAATATGTGAGTTTATGAGGTTGACTCTGTGTTCTGGCACCAAGATGTACTAATTGGAACCATCAATCCTTTCCGCACCTACCTACATTTTATCGTTAACCCTCATTTTTTTAACAGTTTAACTTGTTAACTTGATTATTGGTTCGTTTTATAATTATTAAAACAATTATTAATTAAAAAAGAAAAAAATGAAGAATACTATTGTTCAACAACAACGCTTTCTCCAAAGCATCCACAAACCAACTTACTTGCAGGTAAGTTTTAAACGAAACTTGTTTTTAATTATGAAGAGAAAAAAGAACCTAATTGTTTAATATTTAGAGACCAGGTAGTTTTGCTCTTGTTTATCCTTACTACGCTGTTATGGCTGGTCTTGGTTTGTATTCCCTTTATGCCTCTGGAAGAGTCATTTTCGTATGTTATTACTCGATTTATACTATTTTTTTCTAACCTTTCAAAATTAGGGGAAGAAAGATGCTTTTTGAGGACATCCGAAGCATATTTTTATGTCAGGGAACTTCAAATTTCTATGATGCCTTTTCCTTCTATTTATCACCCCCTTCTTCTTGAATTAGTTTAGCTTTTCAATCACGAACTAATCGATTTCGTGTTTCTTTACGATTAAACTTATTTATGCAATACTTAAGTAGTTTAGTAGATGCCTTTTAAGGTTGTTTAGCTGCACATGTAACAGTAATTTAAATTTCATTAAATGTACAACATGATAAATCAGTTATTTTACCTTCTATGATGAAGCTTTTTGAATCGAAAATGGAGGGATAAAACACCATTGTCAAAACTGCTTTTAAACCCATGATCTCGTTTTGCACTGTAATCCCAATCTTTATCTACTATACTGAAGGCAATATCCTGATATGGTTCCCCAGCTATAAAACGTATAATGCAAACATCGTCTTGTAAATCAGTAGTGTCGCTTTTATTCTTCCTTCGTGTTCGTTCTATTCGATACGTTGGTGCACGGCCTGTACCTATTAAATCTGGATAAAAAACGTTAAAACGGTACCCTTGAACTGCTTTGGGAGGTGGGTGGGCTTCATTGAAATGTGCTTGATTATAAGAATTCCATTCAAACCCAAGCAAAACTCTATTAAAGTAGTGAGGCTTTTTCAAAGTAACCCCGTTTTCGTTAACAACACGGGTTTGCCCTTCTACATAGTCCCCAAGCATCTCTTGCTCCTCTGCATCATCGGATTGTAAGTATTCTCTTTCGAGTCGTGCCCTGTTGGCAATTGAAAATTCATCCTCGTTAATCAGATTACTGTTTTTCGGCAAAGTTGGCTTTTGTTTTTGGGTAGGTATCGATATTGGAATATAAGTGCTAGACTTTACAATATTGACATGATCATTCTAGAAAAGATTTTGGTTAGGACAAAAGATGGAAATCGTAATTTGGAAGAGAGTTAATATTATGAAAAACACAAATATCTTACCAATTCTTTTTCATAATCGGCTTGTTCTTCAGGTTGTATCCTGCGTGGTATCGCTTGAGCCCTCAAAATGGGCTTCGGGTCTATAGGGACAATATATAACTTCTCTTCACGATCCTTCATATTTGACAGTTTTTTGGCATCGGAAAAAGCTTTGTCCCATTCTTCATTATCAAGTTTATTTTTTCGAATTTGTAATTCTTCATTAAAAGTCTTTTTTAAATAAGCAATGGCCTTGTAAGATTTTAAAGAGTTTAGTAAATCAACCCAATAATCTGTATCGAGAGGGACATTGCTCTTCAATTTTTTTTGAATTTGTGCCTCAAGCTGTTCTAATTGTTCAAAAGATTTAGGGGCTAAAATCCTTTGTACTTCACCTGCTACGACCTTTAACCCTCTTGAAAATTGCCCAACTTTGTTATGTTCCATTCGAGAATTCACTAGCATTTTAACGTACTATAATGTATAATTTAGCACTTAAAGCATAAAAAATAATCCATACCTTCCAATAAGTTAGTCTACATTGGTTCGTTTCCAGCTGCTGAATATCACCAATATTTCTAGATATCTCCTCCAAATCTTCTGCTTTATAACTCTAAGTATGTTAATGATTAATCTGTTATAAAGTAAAAATAAAATAAGTCCCTTACTTGAATAACAGAGAGTGGATCAAACATGTCAACTGTTCCAAAATCAATTGAATTTTTTTCTCCATTCTCTTCCCATTCTGGGCCTGGCATCAAGTAAACGCTGACAAGAAGTTTATCTATAGGCTTAGAACGATCATTCTTAAGTCGAATAATAGCTCTTCGAAGCTGCTGTAAACGCAAAAATTCCCGTTCTTGCATTTCTTTCGTTTCCCTACTTCGCTCTTCCTCTTTCATAGCATCTCTCACTCTCGGCTAAAGGGAAGGTTAATTCAAAAACAACTAACATTTTCCTACTTACTAAATTATAATTTGCTCTTGCATTTTGATTTGAAGGTCGAAATGAACGAGGTGAAGAAGATCTCGAAGCATGCCTTTTTTCAGGTCTACTTCTGTTGAAATCGCGAGTTGAATCACGAAATGCCATAGTAATATATTTAAATTCAATGCCTTAAATACCAATATTGCTGTATGAAGGGTGCTTTCCAACAGAAGAGAATCCAATTGCTTTTTTTTTATTTGAAACAACTCAATGAGTAGGTTAAGTTTTTTTTTTTGAAATTTGAAACGTAGAGCTTTGTTATTTGATAAATGAACTTAAGGTAATCAATTACTTAGCAATAATAAGACTTATCCAACAATAGTAAAATTTATGGTTATGGCAAAGGTGAAATTTTATTGCATATTCGAATGCTTAGTAGGTAGTTCTAATTTGACGCTTGGTGGTTTGAAAGAAATTGAGCGGTAATGTTATAGCACGAAAAACCCCTAATTCATTATAGTTGCTATTGGTAAAAGTCTCAACGATATCGACTAAAAGGTGAAGTAAAACTCAGTATTTAGTACCTAACGAATATAGGAATACCCAATATAAAATATAGAATATAATTTTGTTTATAGCGCTCACTAGTCCTCTGCTTTCAAACTAATCAGATATTTAGGCCATCAGTTAATTGGCAATAAAGTAGCTAGTGCAGCAGTTGTGGTGTTTATAGAAGTGCTAGAAGAATATATACACTTATTTGATGTTCTATTGCAATTATAGGTGAAAATGATTTAAATTTGTCGGACGATTTATTAAAGTGTGATAAAAGTAAAGCAAAGCAAGAATCTTGCCAGGCATGTGTACATTATAAGTTACAAACCAAACGATAGCGATTCAGTTCAATCATCGAATTTAGTTGCCTTTTATAATAATAAAAATACTGTAAAAGCATCTATGATACTGAGATAGCATTATACACAACTAGTGAAAATGAAAAGGTAAAACAGTATTTCAACTCGATTTTAATCGTAACTACCTGTATTTGTGTTTATTGTCAAAATATGTAAATAATGTAATTGTTTACATCTTTTATTGCCATAACAACCATTCAAAACAAAGTGCGTTACTTGACTAAGAAATGTAACTTGGCAAATGCCAAACAGTCAACATTGAAGCGCACTCAAAAAACGCGTTTCTCGCTCTTTTCTACTGTTACATCTATTTTAATAGTGATCTTCGATATAAATTGCTTTTATTCAAGAAGGTTATTGGAATTGTTGTTTGCGAGTGCCCTTCTTTTCATCTGTTTTGGATGATTGCTTGCATGGAAATTTTGCTTTTCAATGTCAAGACAGTCGTCCATTACCGTTACAGGTTAGTCTTTAATGTGATGTTTTTTAAATTCATATCTTTTTGCTAACATAAAATAGTCCGTGTTCGCCCATTTAGTACAGCTGAATCTGCAAATTTAATTGCATCCTCAGATCGTTTATCATTTGGAACATCTTCTTCCTTAAGGAACCCTGGTTCAGGACGTCAAATTCGACGAGTAGTAAAGGTACTTGATGGACGTGTCTTGGTATTTGATCCCCCGGATGAAACAACGGCTACTTTGAGTGCCACAAACCGCAGACTTTCTACTTCTCAACAGAGTCTCGCTAGATTATCTAGAAAGTCAAACAATTCTGCGGGATTTGGCCGTGATCTTCGTTATGCTTTTGATAGGGTTTTTGATGAAACTGCTACTCAGCAACAGGTGTATGAGAGAACTGCCAGGCCGTTATTAGACAATATTTTGGATGGATTCAATGCTACTATCTTTGCATATGGAGCAACTGGATGTGGTAAAACTCACACCATTAGTGGAACAATGCAAGATCCTGGTTTAATATATTTGACACTAAAAGAACTTTTTGAGAGAATGGATCATTTAAGAGATGAAAAAATTTTTGACCTTCGCCTTTCCTATTTGGAAATTTATAATGAAACTATTCGTGATTTATTAGTATCACCGACCCCAAATCAAGCAAAGCCATTAAATTTACGGGAAGATGCAGACCGTCGCATTACTGTACCAGGTCTTACTTCTTTGTCTCCAGAATCTTTGGAAGAAATCATTGATATTATCATGAAGGGAAATGCTAATCGTACTATGTCTCCGACAGAAGCTAACGCTGCTTCATCTCGTTCGCATGCTGTATTGCAGGTTACGTTGATCCAAAAACCTCGTACAGCTGGCATCAATGAGGACCACACTTTGGCCACTTTATCAATTATTGACTTGGCTGGCTCAGAACGTGCAACAGCTACCAAATTAAGAGGTAGTCGTCTTTTTGAAGGTGCTAATATTAATAAATCTCTTTTAGCCCTAGGAAATTGTATCAATGCCCTTTGTGATCCCCATCGCCGTGCGCATGTCCCCTATCGTGATTCTAAACTTACTCGCTTACTTAAGTTTAGTTTAGGCGGAAATTGTCGGACAGTTATGATTGTTTGCGTATCTCCGTCTTCTGTTCATTACGAAGAAACTCACAATACTCTAAAATATGCTAATCGAGCAAAGAATATCAAAACCGAAGTGTTAAGGAACATGATCAGTGTAGATCGACATGTAAGCCAATATGTAAAAGCAATCGTTGAGTTACGTGAGCAAATTTCAGAGTTGGAGAATCGTCTCGCACAGATCGATTTGTCATCGCAATCAAATGGTTCTGATCAGGACGCTGTAACTCAATCTTTTGCTCATGAATCGAAGCTTGCAGAAGCCAGAAATTTATTGCGTATGACATTTGAGGAGACTTTACCACTGCAAAATGATACTATTAATAAGGTAGAAAAGGTGAAACATTTTGATGATTCAATTCGCGTACTTAAGTACTGGTTATCCTGCTATGAGCGAATACTTCCGAATTCCGCAGATGAACGAGTATTTTTAGTTCGTTCAAAGTTAGAATCATTGTTAACTCGTCGTGCAGAGATCATTGCTGATATAGATCCTGAACTTGTATACCAAAAGTTTCAGAGAAGTGTTTCTCACATTATCAACACATACAAACAAGAAGGTGCTACCATGTACGCTGATGTGTTACAGGATGAAGTTGACTTGCTAAAATCAATTATTGAGAATCAGGTTCTAGATGCTCAGAATAAAGTTGATGAGTTCACTCCTGTTTTAGAATCCCTTCTTAGAAGTTCTTTCAAAGCTAGTTCATTGCTAAAAGAGGGAGGTATGCAAGAGCTATTCTCGATACTGGAAAAGTGGTTGTTGGGCATTGGTCTTGGCGAGAAACCTAATATATCTGTCTTATCAGAAAGTTATAAGCTCAACTCAACATCCGATGATTCACGAACTATCAATCGTGATAGAGTTCATAGTTTTCCCACTCAACCCTTGCTTAATAATAACTTGCCTCGAATGTTTTTCGTGAAGTCTCCAAAAAAACCAGTTGTATTTTCAAAACGTTCTCCAAAAAAGAGGGTTCGTTTCGACGATTCAATGTCTACGTCTGACTCAGGTGCCTCCGCGTATAACTCACCCATTCAAACCTCTAAGTTAAAGAACATGAACTTCTTTAATACTATGCATATGCCTTCAACTCCTGCACATAAACGGCCTGAAAATAAGAATCAGATAGATGTTGAAATTAATCTTACTTCGCCTGTCTCCCCGATGTTGGAAGATAAACCAGAACCTGGACTTTTGATAAAAAGTCCTTTGGAGAAAAAGCAAGAAGTTAATAGTGAATCCACACAGCTTGATCAACTGCTGGCCGAGGACTCGTCAACTGACGATGTTTCTTTACCTCATCTGGACACTATTGATCTGGATGGTAGTCCAGTCCCAAAAGTTCCTGATTTGAATTTTTCCAGAGCCAATATGGACTCACCAACATTCATCCTCAACAATGAAGCTATTCACAACTTTGATTTTTCTAAACCGAAGACTCGACAAAGCCTCAGTTCATTGACTACTCTTCATCTTTCAAATCCAGCTAACATTATTAGGAAATCTTTAAGCATGGCTGAAAACGAAGAAGAGAAAGCCACCTAAAGGTCCGTATATTCAAATACGAATCCTCTAAATATCCTGTTGGGTATATTTAAAAAAAAAAAACGGATAAGCTTGATGATATGAATTTTTAATGAATTAATAACTTATTAGATTATATATTTATAAACCCTAAAATTCTCTTAGTAAACTTGCACAATTCGTTCGTAATGCACTATCAAATACAAGCGTACATATATGTCTGCCACCTCCAATGTACATAATTTTGTTTTTTTCTACCTAAGCAAAACACAATTGACTTGAAAAAAAAATAAGTACTATAAATGCAATTTATTAACTTTAATTAAATTTTTCCTAAATATCCTTATACACGACTAGTAAAGACGCTTTTCGTATGTAGCAAAACCTTGGATATCACCTTCACGGATGGCAGCGCTCGAACGTAACTCGAAGCGAACTTCATGCTTGTCGACAGCTTCATGAAGCTCATCAAGAGATTTGGTACCAATATCTTGAAGAGCGTGTTGCAAACCAGTGTAGAGATAAGGTAAAAAGCGAAGAAGCGAGCCCTTGTCGACGACCAAACCAGAGACACCTTGGGCAACACGGACAGCATCGTTTTCAGAGAAATAGCGGCCAGTAGAAGCATTCTTATTAACACCAGTACCTTCCATTGCAGCGATGGAACCCATACCACGGTATGATTTGTAACGTTGTCCCTCACGGACATAGTATTCACCAGGAGATTCGGTGGTACCGGCCAACAAACCACCCATCATAACAGCAGTAGCACCCAAGCTGAGACTCTTGACCATATGACCAACGTTCTGAATACCACCGTCAGCAATGACACCAATACCAAATTGACTAGCAAATTCGGCAACTTGGGCAATGGCGGTAGCCTGAGGACGACCACATGCCATAACCTCTTGAGTGATACATGCACTACCACTACCCATACCAACACGTAAACCATCGGCACCAGCAGCAATTAAGCTGGCGGTTTGCTCGCGAGTCACAACATTACCAGCAATAACATCAATTTTAGGATATGTCTTCTTAATCCATTTAATCATTTCGATTTGGAAGCAGGAATTACCCTGAGAAGAGTCGATGACAACAGCGTCTAAACCAGCTTCAGCAAGCAAGGCCAAACGAGTACGGTCATCATCACGAGTACCGATAGCAGCGGCAACCATAAGTTGCTTAGTATCCGATGTTTTGCTGGCAAGAGGGAAGTGCAAGTTCTTCATCAAGTCAGTTAAAGACAAAAGAGCAACCAGGTTGTCATCCTTGTCAACAACAGGAAGCTTTCCCTTTTTGGATTTGCGCAACATTTCGTTGGCACGCTCCAAACTGATTCCCTCGGCGGTAGTGATCAATTCCTCACGAGGGGTCATAACTTCAGTGACAGGAGTATTGGTGTCTTTGTGGAATTGAACATCACGAGAAGTAACAATACCAACCAACTTTCCACGAAGTTTTCCATTTTCTAAAGGTTAGTAAACTAACATATTTATATAAGGAATACGATATCAAGAAGAAGATGAAAGAAAAAGCATGCAATACAATATCTTCAGTAAAATAAAAAAGTTGACCCCATGACAATTAAGTCATTGCGGAAGAACGAAAGTTAATCAAAGAGCATCATAAGGTATTAACGGTACATGCTTAGTCTCCACAAAAATCACAAAGTAGGCAACATTCATTAGTAGTAAAGAGGAAAGAGTCAGTATAAATAATGACTCACTAGTCCACCCATCTATGAATGTAATTCTTTCAACAAAATTTCATTCTTCTCTTTCTCTTAATCAATTTACTTACCAGTAATGGGAATACCACTGAAACCTTTGGTTTCTTTAATCTTCAACACATCACCAACTGTGTGTTGGGGAGAGAAAACAACAGGGTCCAAAATAAACCCATTTTCGTATTTTTTGACCTTGCGAACCATAGCAGCCTGTTCCTCAGGAGTGCAATTGTGATGAATTACACCAATGCCACCCAAAAGAGCCATGTAAATAGCCATTTGATCCTCAGTAACAGTATCCATAGGAGAACTCATAAAGGGAGTCTTAAGAACAATATTACGAGAAATACGAGTCTCAAGAGAGACATTGTTGGGGACAAAGTCAATGTATCCTGGTAAGATCAAGAAATCATTGAAGGTTAATCCACCTTGAAAATTGTGACGAATCAAGTCGTCAATACTTAATCCATCCTTCTTCTCATACTTCTTAAGGACTTCCAAAGCTTCAGTATAAGGCTTAAAGGCAGACATCTTAGGCTATTTTAGGCCGCTTGGGGTGTGGTTACCAATTAAAAAAAATTTCGCTCTACTCCATATATATTATTTTTTAGGAAGTGCAGCGACACGTTGTTCTGAATTATGTAGTATAGTGCAGCTTGGTTTTGATACGAAAATTCGCACTTTGGAAATTACTTCCTATATGATGGGCCTACACGAAATGATGCTACAGAATTATGGCTGTATCGCCGTGAATGAACGCCATGATGTTGTACAATCTATGAAATATAGAAGGAAAATTCCAGCGATTACTTTTACGTATTCAAACCTATCATAGCAGTTAAATTCGTAGATAAACATTTTGTGATTTCATCTCCTGGCAATTGTCGGTCCACACATACCTTATGCGATAAAAAGCTTGTCAAACTACCAATTTATGGGGGTAATTAATTTTATATATTATTTATTTGTCTAGTAAATATTTCTTTAGCCATTGTTGCGCTCCGTCTAGCTAATTATCAATGGCAAGAGCATTTAATTGGAATATCAATTCTACTTTATTAAATTACTGACAACCGCAATACAGTTTCTAGGTATTTTTTTAACGATCTTAAAAAAAAAGTGTAGCTAGCGAGATATTGGCTCTGTATGCATAATGCAAAAAAAAGAGCACCAGTGATATGGTTTCCTTGCTGCATAATCAAGTATGCGCTATTCGTTAAGCAAAAATTCTATTGAAATCGTAAGTATGCGAAAGTATTTAGAGTCTTTTCTTTGCATGAACATTCTGATTACATTGGTTACAATTATAAGTGACTATTATTTACGTGCACATAAGCACTTATAATATTATATTGTTACTAACAATAAGAGATAAAATAACAACTCTTATATAATAATGAATTGAATTAATTAATTAAAAATATATTCACATTGAAAAAATTCAATACGAAAAAAATAAAATAAAATAAAATAACTAAGGAAAGACATAAAACGAATGAAAAACATGGAAAATGCTGATCAAGTTAAACTAAATACATAATATTACTCATAAACAATTTATCATTACAGTGCATATTCAAGCGATCAAAGGTTGCGATACTTGAATAGTCGAACAGGGATAACGAAAATTTTTTCCCAAACTATTAATCACGCAGGGAAATTTTCAAAAACTAGCTGAAATCCTTGTTTTTGTAAAGAATAAAACAAACGAATCTTCAATTCGAGTCATATCCAATGGATTGTTGCAATTTGCAATGAGTGCTTTTCTTAAAAAAATTGCGAGACGTGTTAAACTCCTAAGTAAGCATTCAAAAACACTTCCAAAAATCCATAAGGGTAGTCAAGCAATCATCGAAAAGGACATATTTGCTTATTTTTTTTTCTAAAGTGCTTTCAACTGATTTTTTCGGAGGCAAAACTCAAAATCGGCAAAAACACGGATTATTAAGGAGCGGAAGAAACATTAAGCATTTTTTTTCGTAAAAAAGATTGATTCACCGGATGATTTACTCTTGAAAACAGTAAAATAGAAATGTCGTTGGCTTATACCAAGAAGTCTTCAATCCACTCATATTGCCCCATATGAGGATTCCAACGGCGATTTTTCATAGCATATTGCTCTTCATCGCTACTCCAACCTTCAGCTCCAGCAATGCTAGCAGGAACCGAGCTCTTGTAGAGTTTGTCATTCTTCTCTTCTGTTTGGGGTAAATAAGGGAGAGCATTTGCATTTAATGGATACTCAACACCTTCCCCAATAGAATTGGGAAAAGGAAGTAACCAAAGAAATGGGGATTTCCCCATAATCTGGCACCAATTTTCGTACCAGCCGACATTGAACGGTTGAGTGGAATGCGTATATCGACTCCATGAAGAGCTCATGGATTCCAAAGTGCTTAAATTATGAATGAGCAATGATGTATGATAAAAAGTAAAGGCAGTCATAACAATGCTCATTCCAACAGCAAAAGCAAACAGAAAGCCCCAGAACACTAAATAAATAGCACTAATATTCGCTCCTTCGGCTGTGAAAGTTTTGGTGATGGCAACAAAAGTTGAATAAAGAACGCAGATGGAGTAGAGATTTAAGTAGAAGCACTCCAGGAAGAAAAACTTGTGGTTACGGAATCCAACACAATTTTTAAACCACATGCAATGATGGTCCATTCGAAGAATGCACTTATTACATTGCGAGCAATGATGAGATCGATCGCATTTGTATTCTTGACATTTTTCGCAAAATCGAGATTTTCCATTCTGTAATGTCATATATTGCCTAGTAGAATTCGGATCAAACGAGGTCTCCTGAAACAGAAGAGTTAGTTTCCTGTTTTAATAATACTCACATAATATTTATACTAAAGGAAATTGACGTACCGATGGAGAGCCTGGTGGTGTAAGATTAGTAAGGACATAACATGTTACGATCATAATGTACAAAAACAAAATGATGATCCCTACACGATTTTTATTGATTTTGTAAATTCCCCAAGCAAGCCATTGAACACCACTCATCAACGAAAGCGCAATTATTTGCATACAATACTTTGCAAGAATTACCAAGACACATTGACATATAGTTGATACTTTATGAATCAGATTCATAGTTTTTATAACTTCTATCAAAATTATCAATAATTATTATAATAATCAGATTGTCCCTTAATAAACCTCTTACATGTGATTGCAATTTTTTTTCGATGAAAGGAGTGTTTGGCTGTGGCTAGGATGTTAGTCATCCGTAACAGCAGGCTTTCTTCTTACGAAATGACTAGCACATAGTACTTTAAACAAATTACATATAGCAGAAAAATGTTTTCAAATAATTATAAATTTCTAATTTTAAACTGGTTCAGATTACTAATTTAATACCCGGGGTTTGTAAATTTTTTTTGACTTGATAATGTAAATAAAGACACGTATCATCAATCGAGTCAGATAACCCAATTAGTTATAGAATATGTAATTTACCTTAATTTTTTAATAATCTGATTGATATTATTTTTGATCAATTTATGATTCTGTGCGAATTTGATATTTTCATTAATACATAACGATGTTAGCCAAATCCGAATTTTAAAAGTTGTTTGTAAAGTGTTTGTATACATTCTTTTGATAGAAAGAATTTATCCATCCCCCAGAACGCAACAAACAATATTGGCCAACAATGGTCTCATACAAGTGAGGCCGCGTAGTGAAACGTTTGAAAATCGTATTGTTCCAACTACAATCCCAACAAAAATGTCGAAAATTTGTAAGACTCGATTTTTTATAGATCTCAGTTATTAACAAAGTTAAAAATAGTAAAAATACAATATTTAAAACTATACAATGTTATCTCCTGCTTTCTTTGGATGAGCGTTTTGCTTCGTACAGGATTGATATGGGGAATAACCAAAGATACAGCCGTAGTTTTTCATGAAACAAATACTTTAGTTCGCTGGGTACAAACTCTGGCAATAGCTGAAGTATTCCACAGTATATTTGGACTAGTATCTTCTTCTCCTTTAACAACAATCATTCAAGTTGCATCTCGACTTTACCTTGTTTGGGGTGTGTGCTATCCATTTTCATATGTTATTGAGGGATCTCCTATATACTTAAGTATGATCATCGCTTGGTCCATTACCGAAATAATTCGTTATGCATTTTATGCATTCAACCTGAACGGCGACATCCCTGCTTTCTTAACATGGCTTCGCTATAATACCTTCCTAATCCTCTATCCCATCGGTGCTGGAAGTGAATTTCTTTTAGTATTGAAAAGTAGGATTGCTGCTCAGTACGTCTGGAGTTTGAACAAGCTGCTTTGGCCCATCTTGATGTCTATTTATCCACCTGGTAAGTTGAGTGAAACCCAGCTTTTCTTCCAAAATCTTTATTAACTTTCTAGGTCTTTACATTATGTATACACATATGCTTGCTCAACGTCGAAAGATTTCCAAGCGGGCTGCTGCCAGAAGAACCTAATTTTTTTTTCTAAGCTAAAATAAGTTAGGTTTATTATTCTGTAGTATCGGATATTACATATTATTCAATTTTTTACTTAACTTTTGCATTCGTATAGCATATAAAGATTTATGTTGTAAATATGTATTTTAACAACACAAAATAGTGGTAATAGCATTTGTCACTATAGATAAGTCGAAGGTATCACTCCGATAAACAGCAGCTACATAAACGTACTTCGAAAAGATGTAAAAAGAGCTTATTCACAATATCTCTTACTACTTACAATGCAATGTAGAAACACGTGCGTCCATTAATTTATTGAATATTTAAAAAATCATTACGTTTTTCAACTTTAAAGCAACAGTAGAAATGAATTTTTCATTACTTAAATCACCAAATCTATTATCCTTTTTCATACGGTTCTTTTATCGTCGTCCACGTGTAGGTAAAGGAACACTTCTGCCAGGGCCAACTTTGAACATAGGAGCATTCCTTGTTTAAAAACGTTAAAATTATGATTAAACCAACCACTTAAAAATTCTTACCTAAGCATATCAGGAACGATGAGAAAACGAATGTGTGAACCACGAATGTAAACTTGATCCAAATGAGAAACACGACCATCTCGAGCAGTTACACTGATATCTCTCATTTGACAATTCATATTATCTTCCGCTAATTAGTGTAAGTAAACCATAACAAAATAGAAATCGTTTTAAAATGAATATACCTTCAATTAACTTTCCACGATACGTAGACCCATTTTCCAACTCCATCGTAACGATATGGCCTAAAAATTAGTTTTACTAAAAAAAAATTGGGTAAAAAATCGTACCTTGGGTCTCATGAAGCAACTTAATACACAGAGACATGGTCGATGGTGGTGTACTGTGTGAGTAGCTGGCACTATGAAAAATTCCAGTGTTTAGTTGGTTTGCGCACCACCAACTATTCTTTTTCCATAAAATTGGAATTGAAAGAAGAATAGGTATCTCTTAAACTTATTTATTTATACGGATAATTTTTTTGAAAGTACTTTGTGGACCTTCATTTCGAAAAACAATAGAAAAATCTAAAAAAATGCAGAACACGGCTCTAGACAATTCAGCCGACTCAAAATGTTCCAAATGCGATAATAAGGCAACAGTTCTGACTAAATCAGATGCGGTCTGCGATTCATGCTTTGTCAGAAGAATTGAGAACAAAATTCGTCGGCAATTTGAGCTTGTACGACCCAATTTACAAGGACGCAAATCTAAAAGAGCAATGCTGGCTATTTCCGGTGGTATATCTTCAATGGCAATGCTTGAAACAGCCAATTATTTATCAAAATATCGAGATGATAATTACCGGCCTATGTTTGATGAATTGCTTGCAGTTCATTTTCAGTGGGGAACGGATTCAGCTGTTGCAAAAACGATTGAGGAAAGTATTTCCAAAAATTATCCTAAATGTCCATTCAAAGTTATTGGTGAAGCTGAGTTATTGAACCGTACCATTGCTACAGACTCACGAGGAAATATAGAAATAAACGCAGATAATGAGAAATTTAATCCAGAAGTCATTAGTTCGTTAGCCTCGCGTCAAGATTTACTTTACCGAATTCGGGATAAGCTTTTAGTATCCTATGCCCGGAAGGCAAATTGTGATACCATTGTTTTTGGTGATAGCGGTACTACAATTGCTGCAAGAGTTCTTGAACTTGTGGCAGAGGGTCGAGGTTTTGCGATACCATGGTACACTTCTGTCTGCTCTAAGCTTCCAAATTGCGATACTTTCCTACTACGTCCCCTACGTGAAGTTTTGTCTTCAGACCTCAAGTCGTATATGAACATTAAGGGATTAGCTTTCTGCGATAGCTTAATTGAAGCACGTCCTAATACTATTCATGGCGTTACAGAATCATATTTCTCATCGCTGAATGATACATTCCCAAGTCTGGTTAGCACCGTTGTCAAAATGAGCTCAAAATTGCATGTGCCTTCTACAGAAGCCATATGTACCATCTGTAATCTACCAATGCAAGAAGATGCTGAGACTTGGTTACAAAAAACTACGGTTGAACATCCGGATTCCGTTGAAGGTATTAAGAATCAAAATGTTTGCTATGGCTGTTCTGTTTCTTTAAAAAGCTTAAAAGGGACGTTGCATATTCCTGATATTGAAAAAGAAGGGATTTGATACATCTGTACACTTACTACCTGGTTAACTAGAGTATTTATGGGAAGATAAATTTGGATAGGGTTTTGTATTTCGGACAAAAAGGTTAGACATAATAACATAACGAAAATGATTAAATTGAATTTTCTTTTTTTTGTATGAAATAATAAGTAGTTTGTAGAGGAATCTAAGGGGACTTTTTCTTATAAATTTCATGGGGCTTTGCTTGATCGGAAAATGGACTCCAAATACCACGAACGGATGGGTTTGTTGACTCAACAGGATATTTTATGAGGCGAGGTTTCAAACCATCACTATCTCTGCATAGAATTGCTTTTTGAAATATTGAAGACGCTGACATTTTCCTTGTACAAATGACCTTCTCTCGACCAGTATCTATTATCGTAGCATTAGTAAAAAACACTATTTTAAGGAGTTCATATTTATAAAACTAAGAGGATCACCATAATAAGAGAAAAGTCTTGGACGTACTGTAATAAGCTCGGATTAATGGATGCTTGCCTTGGCGGTTTGTAACATGAAATTCCACATCTTGAGATTCTTTGGCCAAAGACTCAAGCTTTGTGGATAAAAATTCTTTCATGCCTTTTGAGCTTCCACCCCAATTACAATACGAAAACTCAATTCGACGGCACTAAAAAGAAAATTAGTAATACGAAGTTAATGAAGGCCAATCTTTTTTTTTTTTTTTTTTTTAAAAAAAAAGAAAGCTGATTAAATCTTACTGGGCGGGTAAATGAACCTAGTCCATTTTTGGGAATTGAAATTTTAGGAATGATTTCAATCATCATTAAGTGAGTAAAAGGCCGTAAAAAAGGGGATACCGTCTTTTAAAAACCAGAATTCTTAATATGCTATATTGAAAAAAGTTGGGTGAGCAAATCCTTGCAGAAATAATGAAAAGTCGGTATGGAGACGTAAAGGGGTGTGTGGAAATTCGCAAATCCCAAATTGCTCTAAACTTCAATACTTGTTCCAATTGATTTAGAATGTTAAACTTAGTATGCAATTAGTTTTATAAAAAATTTTAGCAACAAAATCAAGTTTACTGTCTACCTACAGTTTCTGGTTACACACTTTGCAATACTTTACCTTTCTGCTCTTCTCTAAATAATGATATCTAGAAAGTTTACAGTGATTTTTTAACGTAGTACATGGACTGCGAACAAACATAATATAGGTTTTTTAAAACGAACAATTTTGATTTAATATCATTCATTTATGCAGAGATATCCTTTTCTGAAAGAGCAAAGTTGTATCGGTTCTTGTACTCGAAGTTCTTCAGCCTAGATATTTGTCAACATAGCAAATTAATACAGTAAGCAACACCACTAATATCATTTCTAAAATAATGGCTGAATTTCTGATTTGAATATCTAAGGAATTTCATTTCATGAAGCTTTATTTATCCCTCCTAAATGAACAGAATAGCAAGAAAATATATTTCACCAGTATAGCATAAGAAACTACTGTGCATTTTGTAATAATTTATTTAATGCATTCTAATACACCTTCGTTCATATACAGTACGATCGACCCTATCCTTATCTTGGCTATATCAAGGTTCAGTATGCCGCACTAGTGCATCAGCCAGCCTATCGATGTTTATTTACTGTCCGCCACTGTATGGAAGTTGTCGTTTCCCTATCCGAATTTAATAAAAATTTTGTAAAGAAATTGATCTAAAGCGTTAGTTACTTAGTCTATACTAGACGGTTCCTTACAAAAAAATTTGACATTTTTCATAGTTGATGTAGATAACTTAGGAAAATCAACAGAATGTCGTTTCGTGTAAAGGGATGGAGTGATCAGTTCTCTGAGTCATTCTATGAGCGAGCAACCACTTTGCTTACGGCTGCTTTAAACAAAGGCACTAAACACTCGATGATTGCAGACCACATCACTGTAAAAGAGTTGGATTTGGGTCCCCAACCTCCTCAACTGGAAATTTTAGAGGTTGGCGACTTAGCGCCAGACCGCTTTCAGGGCCTCTTTAATCTCCATTATTCGGGTGATGCTTCTTTGGTCTTGCAAACAAAAATTCGTGCCAATCCATTATCGGTGCAAAAAAGTAATGTTCCCAGTTTTAGTTCTCGTAATACAATGTTAGCATCTCGTGCACCGCTTACTGTGCCTATGTTTTTACGACTTTCCGACTTAAAGCTTAACGGAATAGTTGTTTTGGTGTTTTCAAAGCAGAAAGGTATCACTGTGGTATTTCGAAACGATCCTTTAGAATCCGTGCGTGTATCTTCCTCCTTTGATTCTATTCCTGCTATTGCTCGCTTTTTACAAAGAGAAATCGAGGTGCAACTGGTCTCCCTGTTTCAGGAAGAACTTCCTTCCATCATATACAAAATGTCAAGAATTTGGTTTGCCAAGTCCGACTCTAATCTATCTTTTCAAAAAATTCCTTTCACTTCTCCTAACCAATCTCATACTTCTCTGGCTAATTATAACCCAGATTTGCTAGATGGTCCTCCCGACTATCATGAATCTACGAAAGTCGACACTCATCTCCCAATTAAAATGGGCCCATTGGATGTCCAAACGCATCCTAACATTCGATCTATTGCTTCTTTAGCCTTATCCAGAAAAGCACTACTTCCTATTTCTTCTCCTTCAATACCTATGTCCATATACCGGTCAACTCCTCCCGATACGATTATACAGCAATTGACTACTCAATCTGATGATATTTCTGCTGTATCTTCCCCTGCAACCCAATATTCCGCATCAGACTATCTTGGTTCAAATGACACCACGGCTAGGCCATCCATTTTTGGTCGTAGTCATGGTACCTCACAATTCCGCCGCCGAGAACGTGTCAAGAAAAGACATGTAATTAAAATTCATGAAGCATCAAACAAGTCTGCTTCCTCTTCCGAAACTTTTGTTGGTTCTAAAAACGTTGACCTTACTGAATCTGCGTTTGATTCCATACCTGATACTCCTACAAAGATTATTACCAACATTAATAAACTTAAAAGGAATTATACCATCACTAACAACTGGTTGGAAAACCTGCAGCAAAAGATTCCGTCCGAGGTTGATAACGGAAAAGTATCTGGCCTTCAGTACAGTGCCTTTAAGTTGCTAATGTTGCAACGTCTCATGGCTGCCAAAGGTTCTTTTTAAGTTAATTTCTGTGAATAACTTTCTCTTTTTTTTTGTTAACCTGCTACTCTTCAAGCATATCTCATGGTTTATTCAGTGAAAATAATTTTTTTTTTTAACGATAGGGTTAGTTCTCTGAATTTCTTTTTACTCCTCAACATTTGGTGTTATTTCCTTTTCCGTGTCAGTTGTTACCCTTTTTATTTAAAACATTAGTATGCTTTTTTCTTACCTGGATATCTTGGTGTTAATTTTATGTTCTCCATTTTAATGAAATAATCACGATTACCATAATTTGAGGCGTTGGAATTTTTTTTTAATAATTAAATAAGCATTTAAATGCTCAACTAGAAAAGTCCTGAGATGTAAGTTAAATCTCATTATCCCGTTTAAAACGGTTACTAGAAAATTTCCATATTTAAGATGTAATCTTCAAATTTACCTGTAATCAATATATAACAAAGAAAACTTAAAAGATTAAAGGATATCTTTGACATTATGATATTCATGAATACATTTTTATATCCACTTTTAAAATAATACTGTTCATACTCTTTCCATCTTATTTAAAAGTATGAAATTTACGGAAACAAAAGTTCGAGATAAATCTTAATTATATTAAAGCATAGGTGCTAACATGATTAACAAGTCTGTTTAAACTAACTTTTAAGGTTAAGATCACTCAATTTTAATGTCATACAGACAAGTATATCGACAGTCGAAATAAAAAATGAAGAGTACCGGGTAACGTGATGCATAAAAATCAGTCGGTATTATGCTAAAAAAATGAAATAATGCAAAAGAAAGGAGCTTCAAAAAATCATTTAAAATGAAATAAAAAAGAATGATTGTAGACACAACAGCCATTAAAATTGGACGGAAAGTAGCAGCAATAGTACTCGGAATAAATGGGACTACTTAAAGCCCTTTTTCAAAAATGCCCGAAATGTTTTGTCCCATGGATGGGCTGGAACACAATAATTTGAAGGAAACATTCCGGTATTTCCAGTAAAAACCCCATCTTCACCCAGTTTCTCCCCAACCCACCAACCTTCATCAATTTCTTTTAAAACTAAAAGAAGATCTCCCTTTTTTAGTTTTAACTCATTTTCTGTTTCTGGCTCAAATGAATATTTCATTCGTACTACCTTTCTGGATGAAATGGAAGCAAGTGGAGATGAATAACTACGATTAAGCTTGCTCGGGGGAGCATCAGAAATGTTGGAAGGTGAAGGGGATACATTACACTGAGACTTCAACTTTTCATCCAATTCTGCCGACGAAGCAGATAATTCCGGTTGTTTAAAACTTAACTGGATATCCTCCTCACTTTGTAACGATGCCGGTTTGACTGGGGTACTTTGAGTCGTAGACAGTTTGGGTTTGGTATGACGGGGGATTGGAGGTGATGAGGGAGTTGTTAAATCTACAGCAGACTGCCCCAATGAATTTTGAGCATCCGAAACATCCTTGTTATAATTATCTTCAGTATGCTGTGTTCTATTTGAAGAAGCTATGGAAGAATTGTCCAGGTCAGCTTCTGTATGGTAAGAAGGGAGTGTATTGGTGGGAGAATGATATTCATTTGAAGAACTATCGGCCTTTAAAGTATCATCCATTTCAAAAATGGTATTCGAGGGCGTTGTTGCAACATTTGTTGAAGAAATATTCGATGGAATAGATCTTGCGGAATAAGTACGCTTTGGAATATTAACGTTATCCCTCTTCTTGGAAAATCCGTTCATCTCAAGTCCCTTTAACAAATCGAGACTTTTTTGATGAAATCGTATTTGCATCTGTAGGAGTCGTACAACGTTTTCGACACGATCAGGCTAAAAATTAGTTAACAAAAATATTGAGTCATATAAGATAAGTTAGGCAGGCCTAATAATCGTTTAATTATGGCATCAAATTGGTAACGAATGTCATTAGGACGATAATACTTACCTCTAATTCTTTCAATTGAACCATTCTGTCTTCAAACTCTTCCAGAGACTCCTCGTATTTTGCGCGAGCATTCCGTAAATCTTCTTCAAGCTTTGACTCTTCTTTTTTGGCCTTCTGTATTTTTGTAGAAAGCGCGTCAAAGACAAGTCGTCGATTTTCCATCTTCTTTTCCTTCACATCTAAAGCCTTAAACTCGGCTAAAGAATTTTCTAGATTTGCCAAAAAAGAATTGTTCAAATAATCCATAAACTCCTCCTGTAGGTGCCCTATTTCAACCATGCTTTTTCCGTACATGATATAAGTGTGCGAATTGCTTGAAGAATGCGATAATGCTTGCCCTAACTCTACAAAAGACGATCCAACGTGAGTAACAGGTAATTGCTTATCTTTCTCGTCGAGCAGGCCCTTTCGTTTATCCATATTCCGTACCCATCTTGTGCAACTTCTATGAATTTTATCCATTCCCACAAGCCAGGCATCCGTTTCACCTTTCAAGGAACAAAAATCATCAGATAATGTAGTCTTCTGACGATCAAAACCAAATTTTTCACCGGTCCATTGTGAAAGCTTTGCAAAATGTTTGTTCATCTTCAAAGGAGAGCTAAGTTCTTGAATCGACAAATAATAAAAGCGAGTCTATTTATTTTTATTTTAGGTTGTAGGATTCAGAATAAGTTAACCAATATAGTAGTAAATAATACATAAAAACAATTTGGTAGTTTGTTTACCTTTGGTGAATGGTTCGTATTACTCCCGAGATTTCAGTAAGGACGGAACTACGTACTGTACCGTAAAACTTCAGACCACTCTTATCTATCTTATGCATTTCCATTTTATTAATAATTGACATTCTTTTTTTTATACAATTGGTATAAAATGGATATCAGCAGTCTAAGATTCAACACATCTTCATCAACAGCAGAGAGTTAACTGCAAGAGAAGAATCCAATTTTTTAATCTTGCCAATGTGTCATTATTTAAAAAAATAGTTAGTTCGATGAACCTTAGCATGCCTCAAATTGTACTCTATTCATTTTATTTAATCACCAAATATACTCAAATGGTGAATTGTGCTAGCTTGATACAACAAAATAACTCTAATTGCATATTTTTATCACTGCTCTTACCGACGACAACTGTAATTTATTAAAAGAATAATTAAAACTAAAAAATGATACGCAAAATAACTGATGAAATAACAATCATGGAAAATAATAAGGTAGTTGCAATAGATGAGCGTTGTATACTAACTGTTCTCAAAGCTCGAGAATCGACAATTTAAGCTGATGAAACATAACCCAAATCTTCTTGTAAGCGAGATCCAATATCTATGCAAGAGTTGATTAACTTACGAGATAATTTCAAATCTTGAATTTTCAAAGTTCCGATGGCCGTCCGCACGTACATGGCCATCTTTTCAACGACATCGTTTTCCTTTGGAGATGTGCAAATAGGAGCAAAAGTGTTCAAAGCGGTCCAGGAAATAATAAAAGATAAAGGTGTAATGTCTGCATCACTATCAGGTACAAAGATTTCCTGATACATACGTTTAGAAACATCCCCGTATCCAAGGCGTTGGAGTGCTAATGATAGGCATGAGTGGAGTGTGAATAGCTTGGATAAGTTGATCTTTAACACGCTTGACTGCTTGCGTTTATCTTGGCTGCATAAATCCAAAGTGTTCTTGTATGCTGCAAGGACTTCATTCAAAGAATCAGCTGTATTCTCGGGGAACAAAACCAATTTAGCTAGTAAAGCATGACGAATAATAGAGGAGTTCTTAGGACAAAGGGAAATAATTTCCTCAATCTCGGATATCTCAACTTTACGGCTCAAACTTTCCATCAAAAGGGCATCCAACAAATCAGCGGCATACCATGAGGCAAGCACCTCTAGAGGAGATAAAACCAAAACATCAGATAAGGAGCTAATAATACTATCTGACATTTGAGCAGAGTCACGGGTGCACTTTGCTAGAACCCACAATCGCTCAACCATATTCGGAGAGAAAACGTCGTCAGCGTGGGAGTTTTCAATTAGGTTAGCAGTACACTCAGGAAGCTCACGTAACTCCGCGTGTACAGAACTTTTGCTATGTTGTTTCTTTGCAGCATTCCAGAAGAAAGCAACGCACTTCGAAACGATAGCGGATGGGACAGAGGTGTTGGAAAAAATTAGTTGGCAATACATTGCTTGTAAAGCACAAGTATGACTTGAAGGAGGAAGAGAAAATGAACTGGCAAATACCATTAAGAGCCTCAAACGGTCAACTTTAGCATCACCACCCATTAATTGGGCATCCAAAAGCTTTTCCATGTTGCGAACTTCAGCAAGTTGTTGCTCACTATAAACCCAATTCTCAGAGGAGGTATAAAGAGCACTCAAACGATGAGTCAAATAGCCATAAGCAGATTTAAGAGTGAAGATCAGTAATCCAAAAAATAGAGAAATAGTCGAAGTAGAATGGTCCAATAAACAATACTTTTCGAATACGGTTTTTCGGAATAAGATTGAGGATGGTGACATGGAAGATCTGGTACTAACTTTAGATTTCTTTTCACCCTTGAAGCCTTTGAAAAGAGAGTTATCGTGCAAAAGATAGAATAAACCGAGTAAAACAACACCAATTTTCAGCATGTTAAAGAGAACAGTACCTGTGAATGGAGACATAAGAAAAGGTGGAAGAGCGAATAAACCATAAACAGATTGAGAAGAATCGTTTCCAAAATAATTGAATAGACCAAGTCCAACCATGCCATTTAGTGCTGTGCGGCCCATGGTATTTAGGGTTGGGGAAGTAAAAGCTCTTTGGGTTAGGTTTGGTCGAGAAGATTGGTGAACAGAATAGTCAGATGAGGAAACAACATTAACAGAGTTAACGGCTCGAGTATCGTTAGAAGGAGGAGCCATCGAAGGATCTTCGTAGAAAGCCAGCCTATCTGAAAGCTGCTTGTTAGTCTTCTGTAGTTCCTTATTCTTGGCCTCCAAATGTCTGATATACTCAGTTGCTTTTGCCAATATTGTACCCTTGTTAAGCTTACGAGCGGGTGTCAAACCCCCCAAATCCTCATCGTCCAGAGAATTACCACAACGAAGTGCAGCAGCAGCACGAAGTGAAGGAACTGCATCACGCAATTCACAAATTCGGTCGTTCAAGTTGGTTCTGTATCTCTTCTCAATCATGTTATGAGCTGTCTTCTTTGGTTTTCCTCCAGGACCGGCTACAAAATCTGGGGTTTCAGAAGGAGATAATGAGCCTCTAGACTTGGGGGCCGAAAAAGGTAATGTTTCAGGAATTGAGCAAGAATCTTCCGAGGAAGGAGACAACTTTATTTTCTTGGCAGAAGGTTCAGGCTTGCAAGTGGTGTCCATGGGTGTAATAATTTCTTCGGTTTTCAATTTGACTTCTGGATTTGACATATCAGCTGAAGGATAATTTTGAACAGTCGATGGATCGATTGTATCAACAGAGTGAAGGATTTTCATTTGGCGCTGAATTTTATCATCGGCATCGAACTCATTCAATGATGGGCCGGTAAAGGTCTCATTCTGAAATGAATTTGGAGAGCCGCAATTAGAGAGAAGAGGATTTGTAGAGTTTTCTAACGAGTTAGGGGAGCCCATGTTGGTCGAAGTAAACAGAGGAGGCGCCGAGTTCATCGTATTGTCGAACGCAAAAGGGTTAAGCCAATTGCTCATTGATGACTCCATATCAGAAAGGGAAAACGAATGGGGAGACAACGAGGTGTTGGTCAAGGTTGGAGGTGAGTCCTCGACAATGCTAGCCAAATCACACAACAGATTGGAACAATTCTCCACAAAGGGAGTAGAAGTTGAAGCCTTTGTCGATGAAGCCAAAGGGGATGAAGAAGGAATCGCACCCACTGAATTGGGTGATTTGCTGTCAGGCGAAGCTTTTGTTGGAGTTTCCATTGCAGGAGAAGCGACCGACACGGAAACTGACGGAATTGAGCTTTGCATATTTAACAAAATTTCCAGCTAGAACCAAGCGGAATTTAACAGCGAGTTAAAAAATCCAACAATAAAGAGAAATTGAATTTAACTCTTAGGGTTTTTTATCTCTGTGACTGTATAGGATGTTGAGCGAATTTTCTAATCGAGCTACAAATTATCCAAAATTTGACGCATTAAAAGCTATCCAAGGCGATAGATAGCAAAATAATTTCTTGAATGAGTTGTAAAATAAAATAATGTTCTTAGCAAGAAGGAAATCCAGCTTGATAATCGTTTAAGATTAGGTTATAGCAAGAGTCGAGCGCAGTAAACAAACTCTCAGCAACAACCCAATTGTTGTCAATGAACTTATAAAGGCTACTGGACGTCCTATAAGTAAAAAAATTTAAAATCGATCACCCGATAAGCAAAGTTAGGATTGCTCGAGTATGGTAATGGATGAAAGAGAAAAGTCGTGTTAATTCATATGTGAGCAAAAAAGAAGTGGACTGACATGTTTTTAACGAAACGTAAGAAAATAGACGGAATGGGGTGATTCGTTAAAGTATGGTGTGAAAAAAATTCCGTGGCGTATCAAAGACATTTTATAAATATTTAGTGTGCTGTAAACTAAGTCTATCGAAATTTGTTTACAAGAAAAAATAGCGTATTTGCGATAATATGTGAAATCGATATATATTAATATACAAATCTATTTGATTAGATGTTTGTTATTCATAAATTGTTTTTTAATAAGTTCAAGTGTAAAACCATTTCAATCCATAACTTTTCCTTGTAGAGTCATTCCAAGTTAAATCGTAGACGCATCACAAAATGCGTGCTTCGCTTTACTCTTTTTTTGTATATTACTTATCCTTAAATATTCCGATCTACAGCACCTTCATTGCTCTCCAATTTACTAATTTGTTCTTCATCATCATCTTCTTCGTCTGAAGAAGATGAAAGTGGTTCAAGCAAGTCCAAATCTTCAAGTTGGAGTCGACTTCGCAATGGGGGCAGGGAAATATCGCAAACTACTTCGGCATTTAGCAAATCATCAACAACCTCATCCAGATATGTTAATCGGATCTCAGAATTAGTACGAATTCTTAATTTCCGATAATCTCTTAACAGCGGTTCCAACGTTTGATGCACTTCCACATCATCCCATGTAAGCCGAACGTAAAATGCAGCCAGGGCACGTAAATACTTGAATTCAGGAATAGATAGGTACTGTTGAATTATTTCTTTTTCAGGTGCAATTTGTAAAAGCTTGTATAACAAACAGATAAACTCGGTGGGCCGTTGATTTCCATACTGACCACCTATATATTCAAGCCGTACTGCACGATCCACCAATGAACAAGCTAAGATGTATTAGTCAGTGAATTTGGAATAACAGTTTGAGGACTGATTAAAACAGCAAGTACCTATACTTGGTTTCTTTGCTTGCCAAATCAAGTTCATTTAGGCTATATCACTCAAAATATCGATTTGGAAAGTAATCGTACTTGAACTCTAATATGTAAAAACACTTTCCTTTTCTGTCAATGAAGAACACATACCATTCAATCCAAAACATTGTTCTTTCCAGTAAATAGAATCTACTATGCGTTCTCTCAAGATTTTTCCTATAAGGAAAGTCGGCAGCATTTCATGCGCCGCCTCACCTTGAGAGCGATAATCTCTAGCAAGAAAATCAGCCATAGTACCTCATGAAGAGAATGATTGCTCCAACCTTGATGTCTTGACTTGGAGTAAGCTTTTAAGGAGCAGTAGTGTACTGACAATATAAGTGGTCAAGTCTGAAGAAGCATGCTGAGTTTTGATTGAGAAAGGGTTATCTAAAAAAAACATGGATTCGTGAAATATGGAGGAAAAGGGAAAATGCCCGTACTCATTGCAATGAAAGAAGAAAAAGTTGATCTACTAAACAATGCACACTGTGTACACAAAGCACATGAAATTCAAGCGATTATGTTGTTTTAAGCTACTCATCGAGATTTGCCAAACGATATATATTAAATTCAAATAAACGCACGGACATATTATTTATTCATTCATTGTCATGTGGAATCGGAAATTTTTTTTTTGTAAATTTATATACCTAAGAACACATTAACCAATTAAGGAAGATGAATAAAAGGATAAAAAGAAAAATCTTAACAATATACAGTATGCTTGAAAAACACTTTACAAATCCAATCCAAAAAAATTTCTTAACTTACTTTGCCCTACTTTACTTCAAATATCTCTTATGCTTTTACAATGGTAATTTTAAAAAACAATGTCTCTATATTCAAACACGTAATTTCAAAACAGTATGAACTCTCATTAAGGGGACAAAAAAATATAATTTTAATGAAGCCCACCGTCTATTCAATCATTTCCATCTTTCAAAAACCACAAATTTAGAGAGTGTTGACAGTGTAGAAGTCCTCAAGAGCGGTAAGAACACGCTTGGTCATGGTCTTCTCACCCTCATGGATCCAGACACGAGGGTCGAACTTCTTCTTGTTGGGCTTGTCAGCTCCCTCGGGGTTACCGACGGGGGTCATAAGGTAGTCCTTGTACTTCAAGACATAGTCACGGACACCCTCGACGTAGGCGAATTGGGTATCAGTGTCAATGTTGACCTTGACGACACCGCACTTGATACCAGTACGGAACTCGTTGACAGAGGAACCGGAACCACCGTGGAAGACGAAGAAAACGGGCTTGTCGTTGGTGGTCTTGAGTTGCTCCTTAACATAGGCTTGGTGTTGACCCAAAAGAGCGGGTTGGAGCTTGACGTTACCGGGCTTGTAGACACCGTGGACGTTACCGAAAGCGGCGGCAATGGAGAAGTAAGGGGTAACGGAGGAGAGCTCACGGTAGACATCCCAGATGTCCTCGGGTTGAGTGTAGAGCTCGGTGTGGGAGACGTGAGAGTTGTCGACACCGTCTTCCTCACCACCAGTGATACCGATCTCCATCTCGATCCAGATCTTCATGGGAACGGCACGCTTGCAGTACTCCTTAACTTGAGCAATGTTCTCCTTCTTGGGCTCCTCGGACAAGTCAAGCATGTGAGAAGAGAAAAGAGGCTCACCGTGAATCTTGAAGTAGGCCTCATCGGCTTCGAACATACCGTCCATCCAGGGGAGAAGCTTCTTGGCGCAGTGGTCAGAGTGCATGACGACGGGGACACCGAAGAAAGGAGCGATGGAACGGATGTAGTGGGCAGCGGCGATGGAACCGGCAATGGAGGCCTTTTGGCCCTCGTTGGAGGATTCCTTACCAGCAAAGAAGTGAGCACCACCGTTGGAGGTTTGCAAGATGATGGGGGAACGAGCCTCACGAGCAGCCTCAAGAGCAGCAATAGCAGTGGAGGAGGAGGTGACGTTAATGGCAGGGATGGCGAATCCGTGCTCACGAGCGTAGGTGAACAACTTTAAAACGTTGTCACCTGTAATAACACCAGTAGGTACAATATCGAGAATTCCCATTTTGCTAATTTGTGTGTGTGTTCTATACGACCTTTGGAAGTATGATACTGCAACAGTAGCGCGCAACCCTCTATTATATACCATGGAGCCGGAGTTGGCCTCGGAAAAACTTCTCACCTGATGTGCATATCGATACCTATCCGGTCCGTGGTTACCACCAATCACCGTCCCCTGTTTTAGGGGTTGACGTCAAAAGAAGTTTTTGATTTCTTCCATTTACCATCCCCAATCCCCCCGATAGCGCTCTGCATCGAAGTACGCAATTCCGTTCAAGAACCGTAACACGTTGCGTGGTGTGTGTCAAGGCAAAAGGAAGCGGCGGCGGCGGTAACCAACTCGTTCACCCGATGCACAAACACAAACAAAAGAAACATTACCAACGTAAACATAAATACAAACCTAAGCATTAAACATTTATAAATACAAACATCTAACCTGCCCTATACTATTCATATGTCTATTTCATTTCTATTCATTTCTTTTCATTAATTTCATTTCATCTCCTCTTGTCTTGTCTCGTCTCGTCTCGCTTCTCCATTCTCCCAGCCATCCCTACTTCCCAGTTTGAGTGATGGATTTTTCTACTCAACCAACTTGAACCAGCCAACTAAACTAATGCATTTCTTTTGTTATCACAGTCTGGCCGTCTCGGTTCGGTTCGATGGTGTTGTGCCCACACACCCCATCTGCATCTTCGGTAGTATTCTTATTTTATAGTTGTCGCCTGGGTCAAATGATCAAGAAATGCAAGGCAATTCTTCTTCCAAGCATGCTTGAATTAGCTTTACCATCAATGTAAGAATAGACACTTTGCACCGCATTTCATCACTGTCTTTACACAAGCAGGTATGTGAAATGAAAAGTATTTTTGGACATATACAAAGTGCACAACTAAGTAGCTCTCTCACGTATTGATGATTTTCCATGCGTCCGACCGGCATTCGTTTACGGGAGTATGAATTTCGTAAGTGGTTTGATTGATTGAATGCTTTATCATTTTTTGGTTATCTAGTACCACTTGTGTTTCGCTTGGCCACGAGTAATATTAGTCCAGCAATGAGGTGAGAGAAGAGATCATCGTTTGTGTACATAACAAGAGGAAGAAACATTGATAAAAAGGAATTGAGAGAGTGGAAGAGGATGAGACTTGACTAGAAGAGTATGAGACTGCAGTCACTGTCAAGTGTTGCTATTGCTGAGACTAGGAGACAAATCATTCTTACTATTATTAACTCTCTTGTTTACTTGGTAAATTTCATTTCATGTCCATCCATTCATTCCATTCCATTCCACATCTCCACCCATCTCACATCATGTCAAGCTAATATTTCTCTGCTCAAAATCGTTGGTCTGCATTGTCCATTCCATCGTCGTGGCATTGCATCTCTGAGTGTATGTGTGGCATTGCATTGGATTGCGTTTTCATGCTCGGTCATGTGTCACTTTGCTTGGAGTTGCGCTTTGCCTTGTTTTGTCGATTCATTTTTTCCATCCAATTTCTTCCTTCGTACATACGCTTTGTTTACGTTTTCGCTGCAGCTCTGGTCAGGTAACGATTTGCAAGGCAACCATTCCTATTTAGCAACCCCGACACGATGACCGATATACCTCGTTACCTAGATGGGCTCGGTTGATGTCAGCGGCACTTGAACCCTTCGCTACGGATAACAATTGGATTACCGCAGGGAAATGGTTGGAACGGATAAACTCTTGTTGTTAGAGATAAGCAAAATCTTGACGAATATTGTTCCTCGCCTCTTTGGCAACGCAACGCATCGATATAACGATGTAGGGCAATGCACTGTAAGCGGGCTATGTGAGGTTAACGTGGGCTTGTGAAATGAAAGGGAGAGCAGAGGGAAATGGAGAGAGAGAGAGAAAGAGTAAGACTGCAGACGCTGGATAAGTAGCATAACGCAGTGTAACTTGTAACATCGTAACACATCGAGGATAACATATAGACAAAGCGTCGTCGTAACGAATATATAGAGAGAGTTAAAAGACTAGGGTATAATATGTTTACTTGCACGCTCTACTAAATAATAGGTATAGCACGTATATCCAAGTTGTAACTACAGCTATGTACAAGTACATCTCATAGCACAATATACACATATATAAACACATTATGTGGTACAGCCTGTAGACTTTTTATATTTGATAGCATGGTTTGTCGAGTTGTAGGTTTTATTTATTTATTTATTTTTTTAAGTAGACAGCATAGTTTGTGTAATTGATTTTCCATCCATTAAGTTTATTATCCTACTTTTTCGTTTGCACAGAATCTCATTCACTAATACACTCATACATACACACACTTTTTCTTACCCAATCCTTTCTATTTCATTCCTTTACTCCTAGCATTCTTTATAGAAATACATATTCCACTTCATTCACCTATTCATCCATTCATCATTCATCTATCCACTCTATCTTTCTCATTCCTTTCCATTCCTTTACTATATATGCACTACAACTTCATATTCTTATTCCCTAAACAAAACCATAGTGTTCTTCCTTTGCCTCTCTATTCTTTTCCGCTCTTGTTAGCTCTTCACTCAAGCTGACATCCCTCTTCCAGCCCTCCGTCTAACCTTTTTTTCTCCCTGCAAATTAACCTTTTTGTTTCACCATCTCACCATCTTCATCTCGCCTAAAAGGTCTCGCATTCGGTTTCGCCCAAACATAACTTACCGGAACATGCCACCTGCCATCGCTACTCTTCCTGTGGTGTACGGATGATGGTAATGATGCATTCCGTACAATACCCCAAAAAGCTATGAGAAAAAGGTTCCCTATTCCTTTCCAAATTTACTTTTTCTCCCCTGGCGTGGCAAAGTAGCGTAACTCTTCCTATTCCATCTACTAGAACAACTCTTTCGCGTGAGTTACAGTCCCGACCTTCCTTTCCACTTCTTTGTTTACTCGCACCTTCACGCCCTATTAGAGTAAAAAACACTGCCAAAAATTTTATACTATCAAAAAAACGCCATTTTTGTGTACTGCAAGAATCATTACGGTATTTGTAAATTAGCTTCCAAAACGGTTAAACTCTATTAACAAAACACACAGATAACCTCTGTGTACAGCCTAATAAAATTCTCGACCTAGTTCAACTTTCCTATGCCTATCTAAGCTTAACGAATTTTAGAAGCATTGGTTTTTTAAAATATAGCGTTATCTAAAACAGAAAAACTGTATCATCTATTAATGCAACCTAAAGTAAAAAACTATATACATATAAATTTATGAATTTTGTTACAATGTTTACTACATACACTTTACATTCAGTGGAAATTCGTGTAAAGATAATAAATAACAAAGTTTAGTAAAATTTGTCCCCTTACAGGAAACTTATAATTGTATTATTGCTATAATTTAATTGCATCTTCAAACCTAGTTTTCTAATTTCTTTCTCTATCATCCTTTACTAAAATATATCTTTACTTAACTTAACAATATCTTTATTTTTGAAAATATTGTCCAAAAAATATTCTATATACACAACGATATTTGATATAATAATTGCTTAAAAATATCAGTAAAAATATTGTAATATTAGAATTTACAAGAAGATATCTATAAATTTAATTTAATATTTTAACTTTTAACAATATTATTACAAGTTATGAATAATATCCTTCTATCTTCGTATTCCAAAAGCTTAGTTTGCTTTATCTCTTCAACATTTCGAGTATAGCGGTGATACAATATGACTGCATGCTTCATGCTCTAAACTCTTTAAATTTACTATTACAACCGTCGTTAAAACGATCCATTCGTCTACCTTTTCTTTTTTTTTTTTTTAAGTATATATTTATAAAAAAATTTTTGTTTTAAAGAACAAACCACAAGCAAAAAAAATTCATCAATGTTGTTAACAGAAAAAGATAATGCTACCATCATAATAAACATATAAAAAAGAAGAAATATAAGTATAAAACAAGTGCATAAAATGTTAGCTATTTACACAATGTTAAAATTCAAATCCCGAGAAATAATTATTGGGGCAGTCAAAGCCCTCTATAATGTTTTGCAGTAACCCTGAACAAAACAACGTGCGGTAGCGAATATAAAAAAGAAGCAAGTAACTTTAGAGCGATTTTCGAGATGGATCTACGGCATCAGCAGCACGACCAACTGGTGCAGGATGCAAAACGAATCCAGTAAAAGGTATGGGAGTCAGCGGAGGTTGATTAGGATAACCGAAAATTTTTGCATTATTCGGATAGGGTGTGGGTGTAATAGGCATATATGAGTTAGCATTGTTATGGACAGCTGCTGCCGCCGCTGCGGCAGAAGGCCAGAATGATTCGGTTGCATGAATAGGTGCTGTAAGAGGTGTAGTCGGATCTACTTTAAGTGAAGAATTTGGTGTAAGGACTTGTAAGGAGACAGGGATCGTTGGAGTAGCACAATGATTCCAATTACTTACAAACTGGGGAGTCGGAGGCCAGGGAAAGCCAATGTTTTGAGTCGGCATATAGCCTTGATGAGGGTAACCTTGAATTCCTTGTTGCAAATTCATTTGTTGCTGTTGTTGTTGTTGTTGGTATGCGAGATAACGAGATGAAACAAGGGGAGCAGGTCGTAAACGTCGTGTAAGGTTCTTACAGTTTGATACTAGCGTGGAAAGTTCGGGTAATGTGATTCGGGTTTTGGGATTCCTATCAAAAATTCGATTGAGTAGAGAATTGAGCTCTCTACTGATGGGTAAAATGGATAAAAGGGTTGATGGATTGTGAACGTAGGAACGGTAAGTACCATCAGTTTGAGAACATGCACGCTTCCAAGGGTTCCTCTTACAACACAGATTAATTAATATAATTCCCAGAGCCCAGACGTCATTTGGCGCTGTAGCAAAGCTGGATGATTGTGATTCTATAGGTTCAGGAGTTACCGGTAGCATATCTGACAGCGAACTAAGTTTTTTCACCTCCCGTTGACATTCTGGAGACATGTAAAACAGACTACCACATCCAAAGTCACTTGAATAGGGTTCTGTAGTAGCCAGACCAAAATCAGCTAAGTATACGGTGTTTACATCATTTCCAACCATAATGTTTTCGGGTTTAAGATCTCGATGATATATGCCAACTGAGTGACAATGTTCAACAGCAGAAATAAGCTGTAAAAAAACGGTTTTAATTAAATGACTATTCCCTTGATATACCTTTTTCTCCGTGATGTAAGTAAAAAGGTCGCCATTCGGACAATACTGGAGAACGACATAAATGGCGTCTTCCGTTTCTAACACGCGGTGCAATGTAATAATATAAGGATGTGAAGAAACACGAGCATGTAAGGCAAGTTCGCGAGCTTGTAACTTCTTCTGCTTTTCATTTAAGCCATCCTTACATAAAGCCTTTACTGCATACAAGGTACCGTCGTAAATGTCTTCTGCTTTGTACACGACACCATAAGCACCGGCACCGATGATAGAAACAAATCGTAAAGAATCACCCAAGACCTGACCCAAAAGGAGTTCTGGATTTTCGCGCATCATCTAATGTTTAGTAAAGATAAATTAAATAAAGTCCCAATTGATGGCGAAAATTAGATAAGAAAATAGAAAATAAGTATTTCGGATGATAAAGTTTTGAATAGCTTAAAGAACTTTGCAACCGAAACAAAAAAAAAACTTTGAGAAAGGTTAGATTTTCTAATGTCTTCTAAAATCAATGATAAAAAAAACAAAGATCGTTATAAACAGGAAAATAGTCAATAACACAATGATAGGTTTTATCTTGATCGTTTGAGGTTTAATAATATAAGGGAATTTACAAGAAAAAAATTTTTTTTTCAATTGTAAGCAGGTAAAAAATACGACAACGAAGAATGAAAAAGAGAATCGAATACGCCAATCACAGAGAAAACGACCAACATGCAAGAAACAAAATTAATAAAGAAAAGGGGAAATGCAATTGTGGAAGGAAGAGTTAAAACGAATAATATATAATGTTTATGATTAAAAAGCACAGGTCCTTTTGAGTACAACGAATGGAAGTGAGAAGGGAATGTGAATAAAAAACCGGGAAAAATGATGATTAGTATTTTAAGCAGGGAATAAAAAGTAAGAATGCTCAAGATAATCAAAGGAAACTCTAAAGATCAACGTACAAACAAGACACACAACGATTTTCCAAAGGAACAGTAAGAGAAATCGGGAAAATGTACAGGTCAGTAGTCGGTTAAAGATGGGGGAGAAAAGTAGAATTAATTTTTACCTAGTAGTATATCCTTTCCAAATTGAGGTAAAAATGAGAATAGAATGTTCGGTTTAAAAAGAAGAGAGGGGATGAGAAGGAAACACAATCGACAATCAACGCTTGCGAGTAAGTCAATAGACTTAGGTGGAAGAGTTGGACTGGGGAAAAAAGAGATGAGTTCACCTAATGTCAATAAGTATGCACAGCAATATGGATTTGTGAATGTAAAATGAAAAAATCGAGTAATTAAGAAAAGCCGAGAGAAGAGAATTCTTGAAAAGTATTTTCATCAAGCACAAAGGAATTTACAAGAAATCGTTCAGGGTAATTCCCATTTACATTGGGGAAAAGCAGAGAAGTAGTAAGTTTGGATATGGAAAGAAGTATCTATCTCTAATCGAAGAGGCTAGGGGAAAGAACAAAGAAAGGAAAAGCAGACGCGAACAAGAACCAAAGACGAAAGTGAAAAAGAATAAATAAATAAAACAAAAAAAAAATAATAAATTAAAAAAGAGGAAAAGGAAACGCGACTCAAATATGACTAATGCTCGTCGCGATGAGAAATAGTGATTTCTTTGTTAGAAAAACGAGTAAGATGGAAACTTTTAGACACGGGAGATGATAAGAATCCAAGAGGAAGAAGGGAAAACAAATGTAAAAGAAAACGAGGATGGTGGAAGGGAGGATATTAGTAAGAATAAAAAATGGTGGTTAAAGAAAAAATAAAATCCAAATTCGACAATTCAACGTTTGTTTATAGAATTTCGAAGTTTTTAATTAAAAAAAAAATAAAATAAAAAAAATAAGAATACAATCCAAACTTGTGTAGAATGAATAAAAGATAAATTTTTTAATTTTGGTTCGATTTCTAATCAGATAAAAGTAGTGTTTTCTTTATTGCTTTAACACAGTAGACAGCCGAACAACCTGAGTAAGAGTAATCGCGTTAATGACCAGGGGATATGAAAGCTGAAATCGAAATTCTGGAATTGTGGTTAATCACCCACAGGATCCAGCAAGCAAGAACGCTTTTCTAGCTTGCCAAGAAGAAAGGAGCAAGTGCAGAGATGAATTGTTGATAGCAGCGAGAATGCAAATGGGGAAGGGAACGTGAATTGTGAAAGTAGAGTAAAAAAAAAAGGAAAGCAAAGCAAAGTCCAGGCGAAAAGATCTGGAATATGATGATCGGGAAGAAGGCAACGGTTCTTCAAGAGAAGAGACGAAAAGAAAAGGAAAAGAAAATGCAATTCAGTAACTCTTTATTGACTGAGCAAAATTAGTAATATGAATTGAATTTGGATGAATCGTAAAATGGAGAAAGGATCCAACCTTCTAATATATTGCACGTTGTCGCTACGTGGCCAAGTTGCTGTAATTAGCAGTTTTGATTATGAGGTGTATGGAGGTGCAACACAAATAAGTAGTGCGGAAGTGTAGCTAGCTACGAATTCGTTAGTAGGGGAAGGCGTGAGGTTTGAGGTAGAACAAAGAAACTTGAAAATCGGCCACAATGAGATAACTTTCGGTAAGGGCAAGTAGGGGAAGGAGGGGGGGGTAAAGTGAAAAGGAAAATCAGAACAACAAGAAAACAAAGAAATGGTAAAGGATGAAGATGCAAAAGAGCAAAGAAAGGTTAGATAAGGGGATGTTTACTAAAACATAAAAAAGAAGAAAAGCAAAAAGATGAAGAATGGAAAAAAAGAAAACAAAAATTAGAAATGCAAAACAAAAAAATAAAGTAAAGCAAGGCAACGCAAGCCAAAGACAGAAAAGCAGAAAAGGTAAGGAAGTCGATCAATTTGTAAATGGCGCATTCATCAATATACCAAGTTGTCAGATTAGCAAATGTCAATGTACGGTACGATGGTAGCGGCGATCGCAGGGTAGACAGCGAGATAGCTGATAAAGAAGGGAATAAGTGGGGATATAGAAGGGGAGTGGAAAGAAAGGAAAGGAGGTGCGAAAAGGAGTTGTAAAGTAGGTTTGAAGGATATGAAAAGTTGGACTTCAAAAAAAAAAATTTGTTGATTAATTTTTACCACATCTTTCCATTGATGTCTTTGGGATGTACTTGCGGATAGACGAGAATAGATTTTAACAATTAAGAGATAGGCGAGAGTTGACGAAAACATAAGACGAAATTTTACAATTGACAATCAAGGAGAATACAATCGACACTAGAAATCGACAATCGACAATCGACAATTAACGTTTGACAATCAACGTCCGACGATTGAACAATTTCATTTCTACTAATCAACCCAATTTCTCTTTGTCTTTTCTTTTTTCTCCTATTTCCTATTTCCTATCTCTGTTTTACTTTTCTTTTTTTCTATCATTTGTCTTTCTTTCTTTCTTATGGATCTCCTTCATGCGACGAGACCATGACTTTGGCATGAGTTCTACTTTGCTTTGCTCACGCAACTCTCACATATCACATATCCTCACTCATGCGCTTCTTATTTTCCAGACCTCCATGTGTTCTTCGCATGCGCACCTTTCTTTGTTTACACTCGGCGTGCACAAGTCTTTCTCTACCTATGAGCTTTGCTATTCTCATCCTTCTTTTACCCTTACGATTCTTGACCTTTCTTATTAACGGTCGAGCCTCCGAACTCCTAACCACTACATCAACCATAGGCTACGCTTTTCATAAGCAACTTGACTGCTTGGAGCCCGGGTTTTCCTTACTGACCCCGCAATTCCACTACTGTATTGGATTGGCGGATGCTTTTTTTTTATTCAGCCAATGAAATGAATCAATTGCATCTGATTTGCAATTTACGCAATATAAACTGTCCATTCACATCAACTAACCAATCATACAACTGACATTTGCCGTGTCTGATATCGCTTCAACGTGTTCTTGGGTGACGTAAATTTTTCTCGAATGTAAACAATGCGACAAGCCCTTTTGTTTCTTTTCTTTGTCTGCAATCCCGTCCATATATACAGTCAGAGGCAACACCTAACATACTGACGGCAGACATCAAACACCGATGATGGATGGAGAAAAGAGATAACTTTTTGCTATGCTTCGTTGAATATATGCTTCATCAACTGCCCATCCTTTGCTAGTTTTTTTTTGCATTGGCAAATGAATTTATTATGGTTAATCATTCAAAAGTAAAATTCAAAAGTTATTGACATTACAAAAAGAATGTACCGCTTGTTCTCTTGTCATACCTTCAACGTCTTCCTTTTGTTCCTTCTCCCTTCTCCTTCCTTCTCTTTCCCTCTCCTTACTCTTCCTTCTTTCTCCTTCTTCCTCCCTATTCTTCCTCCACTTCACCTTCTTTCCTACTCGTCCTCCTTGTCCTCCCTCTCTTCTCCCTAACAAATCATGTTGCATCTCCCTAACTGGTATGCGGAGGGCTGCACAAATAAAACTTCATTCTTTTCCTTCTTCCACCAATCGTCGCTTTTACGCATCATTGCAACCCCTTGGGCTTGCCGGCAAATACAAACGTCGCTGCCAATGCAAAAAACCTTTTTTTCGTCTCATCAGGCGCATATTTATGCTGAGGGTTTGGCCCTCCTGTCCCTCTCTTCCAACCTGCTTTTTTTCTCTAAAGGTTGCTCTTTTATACACATATCTGATTGCAAATTATTTGCTTTGTGTCGTACTTGTGAATGAGTGAGCTTTCTCTGCAAAAACTTTAATACCTTTACTTTTATCTTAATTTCTCCATCAAAAAACAATCCATACCGACAAATCGGCACTGCCTCCCCATCGTCTAATCTTACCTTACAAAAAATCCTTCACACATAATCAAGTGAAAAAAATCTCCCATCTTTTTTGGATCCCTTTTTTTTTCTTCTTCGAAAAAACTTTTGTCTGTTTCTTATAGACGCCTCTTGCCTTTTTTCTTGTTCTTGATTCCATCGTAATTTATTCTCTTTGATAGGATCGCTATACTTTTTTTTTCTCTTTTCTTATTTTTTTTTTTTTAAATTGTGCTATTTCATTTCTCTACAATTACTTCCTAACGTTTTTTAATTTCTTTTTCTTTTTTATCCTTTCATATCTTATCGCCTATTTCATCTATTGCGATCGCTAAAATTGCAAAGGTAAAATCATTCTACCACTTTCAACTTTATCTATTTATTTATTGACTCCCTCCTCCCAAAAAGTAATATTTGTGTCTTTTGTCGCATTACTCGACAACATTCTAATTGCTGACACTTTTTTTGACAACTGTTTTTTTTTTTAAATTTGCCTTTGTAAAACTTTCAAACTTTTACTCATCCTATCACTGATTATTTCCTAAAAAGGTTGTTTTATGCTCAAAAAGTTTGGTTCTTATTACCTCGTCTCCCTAACTATACCTATATTGTACGTTATTATCGTGTCCTTTACCTCACCGCCATTGGACTCGTGTTATCGTTTATACCAATAAAGCTAGTAACAACAACCTAGTGGATATATGCTGTGACTTAACGCTCGTCTTCTATTCTTATTTCCCTTGCCAAAAAAAATTTGTTTTTATGCATAAATTTTTTTTTTCTTTTGTAAATTATATTCTCTGTTACCTCTAATAATTTCTTTTCCCTAATTCTTCATTGCATGCATTCATTATCATGTCTACAACGCCATTGTCCATTTCTAGGGCAAAAAAATACAAAACAGTTTTCAAGGGTGCCGCCATTTTAACTACGTTTGCTGCCCTTTACATCGTTACCTCTCCTTCCACTGGCAAGAGGTTGGTGAAAAACGCCTCCATCAAAGGCCTTTACAATGTTTCGGGTAACGATTGTTTCCTCAATTGTGTTTTGCAATCCCTAGCAAGTCAAGAATCATTATTGGAAATCCTAAAACTCCGTTGTTCTTCCTCTACCTTATACGCTACCCTTTATGAACTTCTGCAAAAATTAAATAGTGGCCCCGGTAATCCAATCACTCCCGGTTCCTTCCTCAATTCATTAGAGATTGCCACTAATAAAAAACTTGTTCGTTCCATTCAACAAGATGCACAAGAGTTTCTACAACATCTAGTGGAAACTTTGGAACTTCAAAAACCTCACACTTACAAATGGTCGAAGGTACTCTCCTTTCCTGTAGATTCGCCATTCATAGGAACTATGGAGCAAAAGGTACAATGTTGTCAATGCCTTGCCATTAGTATTAGTTATTCTACTGCCACATCGATACAGCTTTGTCTACCTCCGGAGTACAGTGGAAATTCTAACGTTTCCTTGCTCTCTTTAATGGAAGCCGATCGCGAACAGCACATCTCTGACTATAAATGTGACTCTTGCTTCAAATCCTCCCCAAAACATTCCAAAACTTCATGCATTCGTACCGTTGATTGGAAAAATCCTCCTACGATTTTGCAAATTCAACTTGAGAGAACATCATATACCTGCCAAGGTTTAACCAGAAATAATGTTTCTATCTCATTTCCTAGCAAACTTATCCTAAAAAACAAACATCATTATATTTTACGATCCTTAATCACCCATTCCGGAAGTGTTACTTATGGTCATTATCTTTGCTATAGACTTCAAGATGACATTTGGTGGAAGGCTAATGATTCTTTAATTACTAAATCATCTCTCAATGAAGCTCTCAGTCAAACTCGTTCAGCTTGTCTTTTGTTTTACGAAATGGAATCTCCTCTTGCGCTTGATTAGCGCATATATGCTAGTTAATCGTATACGTTTTTGTACCTTAATAAAAAATTCTTGATATTTCTCCTAATGATTCCGACTGATGTCACCCTTTATAAACTGTTGAAAGCTTCAAATTATAACCTGTTGTTTTGTAGCTAAAGCATTCAATACTAATATTTTGCAAAACTTGTGTATGAAAATATATGTATGTATGTATCCACCGTATCTGTCCATAAAATCGGTTTTCTTGACTTTAAGATTTTCAAGTGGACGATTTTTTATAGGCATGGTTAAAGTACACATGGCACTTTCAAACCGTCGCCAAATGACTTATAATTTACTAAAAAAAATTTTAGATATACTCATCATGTACAATTCACAGTTTTTAATGCATCAAATATCCAAAATGTTATTATTGTCATGGGTTATCCATTTAACCCCAGGACCTTCTAATTTCTCGAATTAAGCATAAGGACCTGCATATTACACCATTTTTAAGCCATTTCTCAAATTTTAAAAGTTATAATTCCGTTTTTCTCTTTTCATAGTCTGAAAACTCTAAAACTTAGCGTGCTTCGAACTGAACCATTCTCTTGGTTCTCATTTTGTACATAACACGATGCCCACACTCTCGACAACGAATAACTTCTTTCGCTTGGATTGTATTACGCGCTCCGCAATCTGATGGTCAGTCTTTTATCATATACTCATTTAATTCTACTCAATGATCATACCCGCACATAAATAAATCATAGTGGCTGGTCTGGGGGGATTGAAAGCGGTACCGCCAGTGGAGGTTGGATGATTCATTTTGTAAACTTTTTTAGTGTATTTGAGTCTAGTTAAATCCTGTGATTTTACTTCCTCACTTGAACTTTCTAATTGTGGTGGTGAGTAGTAGCGCGCAAATTTTTACTACCATACTATTCTCAATATTAACGCTTCAAAAAAAATTGGGAAGCTAATCTTATAATACATTAATGAGTTAAAAGTTCTCATTTAAAGTACTTCAAGTACATTTCCATTTATTGGATATATAAACTTCAAATATAATTTCGTATCTAATTTTGACGTTCTTTTAAATTTAACCTTTATTAAATCTAGCAAAAGAATAAAGGGCTGGATACATAATTTTAAATTTAAATCGATAAATAACTAGATTGTTTAATTTATATTTCATAACAATTATGTGTACGTGTGAGGATAAATACAATAGCTCAAAAATAATGTATTCCCCGAGTTCTCCAATTTTTAGTGTATAAATATACGATTTCTTTGTCTTGAAATTAGTCCTGGTAATTAGTTATATAAAGCATTCAGAAACACTGTATGCATTAAAGGGTAATTCCAATTGAAATAAGTGCCTTTTTTTGCAGAACTTTTATCGAGTAATATTAATTTTCCTTTCATTTTAAAAAAATAGTTTTGACTTCTAACCGCTTTTAGAAATTTAGAGGTTCCAGTAATAGAGAAATCAAGTATGAAACAACTTTAACGTTTATACTATTTCCTAATAAGCGATACATACATTTTTCGGTTACATTAGACTTTGACCATTCGAGGCTTTCCGGGAATCCCATTAACCTGGCGACTTCTCTGGCGGTAAAATACCGAAGTTGTAAAGCCATCCGGTTCCTCTCAAATTGCTCGTGCGTATTTTCATGATCTGACATCTGCAAAATTGAGCCTGCACCTTGTACTAAATGTGTATATCCCCGTGTAAAGCAACAGCAGGAAGAGCTATCTGGCTTAACTATATCAAACTGATGGCCCCATTTATTTAACACAGACTCTAGTACCATATATGAAGACCAATCTCTTTCTATCTCCAAATAATCTCTTATTCTTTTTACTTCGCCTTCTTTTTGCGCTACCTCGCTAAATTGAAAAACATCATCAATACTCCATTCTCCTTTGAAATTGAGCCTAGCCAATCCATACCATCTACTGCGAGAATTAGGAATGTTGAACTGGTTTGGACTCAAAATACCTTCAATTAGGTTGTAACCACAATTCCTCAAAACTTTCCTGCACTCTTCAGCTGCCTTGCTCTCCTCAAAACCCTGAACATTCTCAATTAGAATGTACTCAGGCAAATTATTTACATGAGGAAGCACATTTAAAATATTTAGAAATGCTTGGGAACGAGGATCAAGAATATCTTTACGGTTTCCTATTCTAGTAAAAGGTTGACAACTGGGACTCATAGTCCATAATTTACAGTCAAATGCATCAAAATCCTTGGCCGTTAAAGTTGAAATATCCATCTATAAGTATTAATATAGTTATCGAGTAAATCCTTGAAACATACGTGTTTAGCAAGTTTTCCATGATTGAGGTTATAAATTTCATTTGCCTGTGGGTTGATATCTATTGCACACACAATATCAGCCGGTATATTTGCCAGGTTCAATGCATAGTGCATACCTCCAATACCAGAATATAGCTCCAGGACCCGTAATCTTTTTGTACTAAGCATTGAATGTAACCGAGCATGCAACACTCGGTAATCGTTTAGTGAGGGTTACAAAAGACCTACCTGCATTAGATTTTTTGCTTGGATTTGTTAAGCTTGAAAAGTCATGAGCATTTCGGGCCTTTTCAAAAACGATAAAATGTTTTTTAGTATTAAAAGTAATTAATATACAACATGATGACTTAAACAAAACTGTACGTCTTTTTGAAGCTAACTAAATGAGATCTTTTAAAAGTTTGTCCATTATTGTGAAACATAAATTCATTATGATTATATACAACCAAATCGCCTTTAAAACTAATTTTCCTTTTCCACTCTTTTACCGCTTATGTCGTTTTTGCGTCTTTTGCAATTCTTCTATATTTTCTGGCTTGAAATAATGGGGGCTTATTTCCAAGAGCCACTCGGGTTGTATTTCAGTAATTTGTCTGCAATACTCCTTAGTTGTCAAAACCAATTCAAAGTAAATGATGACTTTTGGCTTTTTCTCAGCTACAGAAGAACTAGGGTGAATATAAACGGTTTGATTACTTTTAACAGTGCGATAAGAATCCCCACTACGATCCAAGCGTGCAGCATTAGAAAAATAACCAGCTGTGATAGCTTTCTTAATAGGATCAAGGGACTCTGAAGAATTAGTTACCAATTCAATTTCCACCCGTTCACAGAGATTGGCAAGTTGATCACGAACATCTCGAGCTCGACATAAACTCTTATACTGTAAAAAGTTTTCACGGGCCCAATTGTACGAAAAGTCAGTATCTACCCATTCATTCCAAATATGAAGAAGAGTTAAATGATCACCACCAGGTTGGGTAAAGTTCGCTCTAGCTTTATCCGCTTCCATTATTTTGTCTTTTGGTCTATAGAATAAAGAGGAAGCCTCCCCTAACATAGAAACAATTGATAACACTTCTTCAACACATCCATACTTTGAAGATGCAATCAAAGATTTAGAAAGCATAGGATCTGTAGGAAACTCTGCCATCTGCCTGCCGAGCTTAGTCAATTCTCCTCTATTGTTTAAGGCACCAAGCGCATACAATAACTCTAATGAACGCATCAACGTTTCAGGTGGTGGAGCATCCATGAAGTCGAAATCTAAAAGATTATTAATTCCTAGGGATTTAAGCAAGAGAACAATATTTGTCAAATTTGTTCTTTGAATTTCAGGAGATGTTACCATATCCAGTTCATTGTTATATGTCCGACGCGTATATAAACGGAAGCACTTTCCAGGTCCTACTCGACCAGCACGGCCGGCACGCTGATCAGCAGAAGCACGGGAGCAAGGCACAGATACTAAGCTTTCCATACCAGTCCTTGGATTATACATGTTTTGTTTGACAAATCCAGAATCAATCACAAAATTCACTCCGTCAATTGTTATAGAAGTTTCAGCAATATTGGTTGCTAATACAACTTTGCGGGCACCAGGGGGTGTAGGATCAAAAATTTTAGCTTGCAATTCAGAAGGCAGATTGGCATAAATCGGACATAAAATTATTTCCGGAATTCTTTTTCCTAGTATCCGACAAAGTTCTTGCATGTTTTCGGACATTAATTCAATTTCATCTTGGCCCGTTAAAAAAACTAAAATATCACCAGCAGGCTGGGTAGTATGTATTTGAAGAATGGTTGTAATAGCCGCTTGTATATAATTTGCTTCAGGTTGCGGGGTGTAATAAATATCGACTGGATATCTTCTGCCAGGAACATAGAACACTGGAGCTTCATCAAAGTAAGCCGAAAATTTTTCGGCATCTATAGTAGCACTCGAAATTAGAACCTTTAAATCTGGACGAAATCTAGCAATATCCTTTACAAGTCCAAATAAAATGTCTGTATGAAGCGTTCTTTCATGGGCTTCATCTATAATAATGACAGAATAGCTTGCCAGGTCAGGTTCTGTTAAAAATTCTCTGAGAAGCATGCCATCAGTCAAGTATTTTATGACAGTTTTTTCAGAAGTAGCATTTTCAAAACGAATGCTGTACCCAACTTCCTGTCCAAGCCGTACATCCATTTCCTTGGCAACCCTAGCAGCAACAGACATTGCAGCAACTCTTCTTGGTTGGGTGCAGCAAATTTTCTTATTTCCTTTAGTATAACCAGCTTCGTGCAGAAATTGAGGAAGTTGAGTTGTTTTACCAGATCCGGTCTCAGCCACAATAAGCAACACTTGGTACTCATTTATTGCCTTCAAAAGATCGTCCTTGTATTGATAAACAGGTAAACTTTTGCGAGAACTTTCTAATGATTTTTCAACTTTAACATCAGTCATCTTGTCAGTGTCAACAGGATTCTCCGCAGAAAGCTTAGTATCGAGTAAAAAATCAATCTGTTGCGATTCGTCAAATACGAAATCAAATTGCTTCTCTCCTGGAGGAAGCCATTCGTTTTGATCAAAAAGTAATGCTTTATTTATTTGTTGAGCCTCCCACCGCTGTTGTTCGGCAGCTCCCATCGTAACCTCGTTTTGCTCACCTTCATTACTATCCTTATACCTTTGATATAAGACCTCCTCTTTTCGTTTTCTGTCCAATTTTCCTTGCTCTGTAAAATAGTCTTCAGGCATTTGATATTCAGTGGCTTGTTTTTCCAATCTCTGACGTTCTTCAGCAATTCGAAGTAGTTCTTTTTTCTTTTCAAGCTCTCTAATTTCTGCTTGCGTCAACTTCTCGCCTGCAAAAAGTTGCTCCTCATCTCGAATTTCTCTGCGAAGGATTTCCAACTGTTGCTGAGCCCTAGGTTTAAGATATTGTTGCCGCGATTTTTTTCGAAGTTCAGAAGCAAGTTTTCTCCATGATTCAGGATCATCTGCTAGTTTTCTAAGAGCTAGCTCTTCCGAAGAAAATTTGGATGAATAATCCTCCACAAATTCATTTGTTGCGGCTTCAAGGTCTTTACGTCTAAGACGCTCTTCAAATTCTTCTCTTTCACGTAAATCATTGAGTCTTTCTGTCTCAGGATCTGAGCTTTTTTCATAATCATGATTTTGAAAATCGGTAGAAACTGAATCTTCTTCTATAGGATGACTAGCACTTCCATCCACTACCTCCTCATACTCGTCACTCTCCCACTCATCCTCATCTCGTTGTCTCCTGGCTATTTCTCGCTTAGGAGTTTTAGAACGGCTTTTTTTCTTCAAAGGCTTCCCAGGCGTCTCATGAGATTGAGGTTCTATCAACAAATCATAACTTGAATTCAAACGCTCCATTTGTAAAATCCCCTGTTCTTTTTTCTTTCTTGCATTGTAGTTTTCTTTCGGTCTTGAGCCTTCTCTGGGTATTCTAGCATAAAGCGTATGAGCAAATTCTTTAACCGCAGGATCATCACCATCCATACCAAAACTGACGAGTTTCTGATACAGGTTATTAGAACTTGAAGAGCCCTTCGCTTCTGCAATTAGGTATTCTACCACGGAAGGTTCCGACATTCCCAGTAGCGAAATCGCTTTGTCAGACACATATTGCTCTAAAGACATTTTGTAGGCGCAACCAGAATAATATCACCAAAAAGCAATGAAGCTATTTTTGAATATAAACCCTTTCAAAATTTTCATAAAATCTTCATTTGGAAGATAGTTAATTTTCAGTTAAATTTGCTAAACGCGTTGCGATACATAAGTTTAAAACAGTTGTAAACTACACATTATGCATCGTTTAGTATATATTGGATTCTTTGAGTTACGGTAATTTACATAACGTGTTTTTCGTTATATTTGCTCGAAGATTGGTTTCGCTGACGTTGACCTAAAGTTGATTAACACTTATTCTTTAACATATTTTTGTTTTTTAATTATATATTAAATAATTATACAAAATAGGATTCACAGTTAGAAGATTGTTTATCAATAGGCATTTGCCTCGATTCGTTGTACGACACACGGCTTTGCCTACACTTGTTCGTTCTTCTCACAAAATGTCAGACGAAGCTTATGCAGCATTTCTGGAAACAGCTAACAAACCTGTTCCTTCTTATTCGGGCGACTCTTCCCAACTTCCTTCAAAATGGCTGAGAAGCTCAAAGAATATGTTGGAGGATCCCTCATTTAAAACTTTAGCTGGGAAAGTTAAGGATGAATACTTTGTCAGTGAATCAGATGAAAAATTTCACCCAATATGCATTGACAATATCCCTGACGAATTTGAAGAGATTGATGCAAAGACCTTTGATCCCCATCAGAAGTACAAAAAAGTAATTCATGCAATTGAGCAATCAAGTGGGTCAAAGGACATCCATTACTTTTCTTATGAAGAATCATCTACTAAAACTGTATATTATGTACTTGCCCATTTGAATGACAATAAGTGGTTTGGAGTTGCTACGGTAGGCATATATACTTAACTGGCTAATGTTTTTTTTTATAGCAGAAGACTAACAATCCGCATTCAATAAATGTTTCTTTAAGTCGTAAGTTTTATTATCATAGGTTAATGTAATCGAAAAAGAATAAGTTGTAACTTCTCAAATGTAAGTTCAGCACTTGAATTGAAACAACCAACTAAACCAACTCACAAAATCATGATTCTTACCGCCTTCATTTCATCTCATAGAATATTCATACATCCATACAAGATTTGCGATTTAGATATTACATGGTCTTCAAGTCAACCTTAAATATAAACAAATTAAGGCTTCGCTTCTTGGTTAGCTGATGCATCTTTCTCTGTTTTCTCTGTAGCATCACCTTTAGAAACGGGAGGCGCCGTTTGAGATGAAGACTTTGCAGTTGTATTAGGAGCAGCATTAAGAGACGAGGAAGTAGAGGCATTAGAATGAGAGAAGGTGTTAGAAGCGTTGTTATTCTTATGTACATTCGATCGCTTCCCGTTAGATGAATTGAAAGATCGTTGAGAATTGCTCCTTCTTGAATCACCATACATAGGATAATGCATATTCATCATGCCATTATTAGGAGCATACTGGCCATACATAGGAGGAACGCCATTCATTGTGTATGCCATCATGCCTCCCATTTGGGGAACAAAATAAGTTGCAGGAGCTGAAGCGCCCCTACCGTTACCAGAAGGAGGAAACTGTGGCATTGCGTAAGGCGGAATGAATTGGGGAGCCATGTAGCCTATCATTGGCGAACCTACTGTGCTAGAATTTCCAGAAGTCGGTGTTCCGTTAGGTGAAGGAGCTACAGAGGTATGCTGACTAGGGTTTCTCATGTAAGGAGTATAGCCCGGCACAGGATATCCCACTGGTATATATGGCATTGTAGGAGTAGGATACATTGGCATTGCAGAAGGCATAGCACTATTGGGTAAAACAATACTAGGAATCATGGGATTCGCAGCTGCTGCCTTCTTTGCAGAACCAGAATTTCCTTCAGGTCTTGAATTTGCAATGGTTTGCTGTAGGGAGTTGGGTCCCGTGTTCCAAGTCGGGGGACATGAAAAAGGCTTATCAATCTGCTCCGCTCCTTGGTGTTCTTCTCCAACGTTTTTAAAAACATTAAAGTTATCTAAGATGGGTTCCTTCTCCGATGAAACAGGACCGTTGAAGAAAACAGGAGAGGAAGAAGGTTTGTTTTCACCATTGGAAACCACTGAAGGTGATTGTGGTGTGGTTGAAGGAATCGAAGCTTCACTGTTGTTGGACTGCTGAGGCATCATCGGACGTGAAGCATTAACAGGTGCGGGTTTACTGGGGATAGTAAATTTACCAGGTGTAAACACAGGAGCAGCTACATTCGGCTTAAAAGATATAGCCTTAGCATTCAACTTCGTGCCCAGCTTTGTACCTGTGGTTTCCTTTCTCTGTGTAACAACAGAGGGCTTTTCGGGTTCAGTTGATGGTTTTTCCTCTTCTTTTGAAGGAGAAGATGTATTTCCATCAACCTTTTCAACCTTTTCGGAAGACACCTCCGTAGCAGATGTAACTGGTTTTTCAGCTTCCTCCTTTCGTGGTTCTTTCGAATCCGCCGGAGTTGCCTGGCTGGAAGCATCAGGAAGCTGTTTTTCATCAGCCACTTTAACTTCAGCAACAGATTTCGTAGAAGAAGGTTGTTTGGAATCCAGCGAACCTATTTTTAAAGATTGGCTAAACTGCATAAACTCTTTAATCTGTCCTTCCTTTTCACGTCTGGAGAGAGGACCAGCCTTACGGCGGGCGTTGAAAAACCTTTCAGCTGCTCGAGAATCTGGACCAGGTGCGCGAGGCAAAGCAAGGTGACGGTGAGACACAATTGCTGGATCATCAGGAGGAACTACTTTCTGCTGTGGATGTTGATGAGGGGCTTCATGGTTCTTAGGTTTTTGATCTTTGTTGTTCTTGTTGTACGCATTACTGCGGGTGTAGTTCCTAACAACATCGATAGAACGATGAACGCCAGAATAAAGGTCCTCTTCATCAAGTCCACTATCATCAACTTTAAGACCACGCTCTTCAGCAATATGAATGTTGTTGGTTACGGTACCTTCAATTTCTTTCGCTATACGATCAGCTTCTTGCTCTTTCTCTTTGTATTTTGGATGACTTCGATCGATACGAGAAGTATACAAATCTTCATCAAAATGAGATTTCACACCGAAAAGTTTTTCATTTGTAGCAAATTGATCCCATTCAACATTATCAGTAGACTCCTCTAAACCAGCTAGAGGAACACCTGCATCTTCCGGATCTGGCATCCAGCGACGGAGTTCTCGTTGACGAGTTTCAGTGCGCTTTTCTGCTGAAATAGCTACATCTGTTTTCCAAACTCTTTGCTGAGAATTATTTGATTTCGCAGAACCAGAAACACTCGAAACATTTTCCTCGGAAGAGGCCAACGAGGTAACGTTGGAAGATGAGTCGGTGGCTTTAGCAGCAACTCCCCCTCTGACTCTATTTTCAGGTACTACTTTAATAGATTCTACATTACGATGATCATTCGTAGCAGACTGAGCAATTTTGCTTCCTCTAGCAGCAACTGCTGACCATTTTTTGGCACCCTGAGTTTTATTAGGGCTGGCAGCGCGTTGCGAGGTCTGTTTCATGCTGACAGAACGGGTTGCCATCAGAATTACTTGAGTGTCCTCAGATACTCTTGCAATTTCTCGATTTGCAACCTCCCAGTGCCCAACTGAAATTTGAGTAATTCCGTGGAGGTTGGAGGTAGAAGCAACTAAAAGTGAAGTGTAACCTTTAGGTAACTGGGCGAATGGCGCATGACACCAGGCTTACACCATAGAGGAAATCAAATGAATGCTACCATTCCTAATAATTGAATTTTTTTAATTTTAAATTTCAAAGTCGTAGCATAATATATTTTCAGGTTCGTACCTTTTTTTTTCATATAGATTCAGTTACTTTGCAGAGCACTAACCACCCAAAGGCTGCAGGTGGCAAATGCGGTCATACTCTATTTTCTTCGCAGAATGTATTGATAAATTAGCAATTGTACTGTTGATAATTTACTGATTCAAAACGCTTTATTTGCTTTTTTTACGATAACAGATGCAATTTTTTGAATTAAGCTGTAGTTTATGTAGCAATGTATGGCTTTACAATTCATGTACTATGTCTGGATGACTTATTCTACAATACAATAAGACAAAGGTCAATACATAATACGGAAATTCCGTTAAAGTGAACAGGCAATTCTTAATTGAGTAAACTTTAGACATTAATTGATTCAAAAGCAACCTACAACCGCAAAAAAAACTTATTCTTTGTAGCTTGGAAAGTTTAGATTGGCCTTAATCAAGGGTTATCGGCTTACATGCTTTACAAAAAACACTTTTCATTTGCAAATGATTAGTATACTAAGAATAAAAGGCTTGAAAACTGGCACATATTTTACGTCAAAATAGACAACCAAGGACACTACGAGATTTTATAAGTTAAAAATCCCATTTACACCAATATTTGTTTAAACTTCTGAATTTGTTCTATCAGAATTCTATAGCCCCTTTAAACCACTCTCTTTCCAAGACACTGCAGTTTTTGTTTCATATTATAACGATACCTTAGTGACCATTAACTATTAACACTTCAGAAGTTAACATCGGGCTGCAAAAAGAAGATATCACTTGAACCGGCTTCGTGAGCAAATAACCCAATTAAACGTCGAAAGTTTTGGTTTCGTCCTTTCAAAGCTATTTTATTGCAAGCATTATAACCTTTCAGTATTTGAATCCTACAATTTAATTTTTCACGATGGGTATGAGCTTAAAAGGACAACTACTCACATTTTTTGGAATATTCATTACTGGTATGTTTATTGATACTATAAAACTGAAGTAATTCAGGTTTCAAAGTTCTTTAAGAGAATAAATTAATATATATATTTTTGTCTATAATTGCTTTTTTCACTAACTCACGCAGTCGGCCCTATATCATTTCTAGTGCTTAAAAACGATTTAAATAATAAAAAAAGAGAGTACTTTAAATTGTATAAGCAAGAACAGGCGAAACAGCTTGAAAATGCAAAATCTTCAAAAGAAAACAAATAATGAAATATTTACTATAATTTCGACGCCAATGTCAAAGCTGTCCACAGACAGCGATGCAAAGATATTAAATAAAATAACCTCCTAGTCCATGTAGTAATTCCGGCAATCCCAAAAATAACACTATATAATAAAAACGCTGAGTAATTAAAAATTAAAATAAAATAAAATAAAATAAAGCCTTAAACCGGAGCCATTATATAACAAAGCGAGACATATTAATCCAACAATATGTAGAATAAGTTATAAATAATAAACTAGTATTTCTCTCCTCCTGCGTTAACAAGCGACGCTCAAGGAAGCAAAACAAATGTAAGGAAACAACAGATAAATGATAAGGGGGGTTCCGTAACGACCTACTGAAAAAAAAAATCACTTTCCAGGCATTAAAAAAATAATCTTTCAATTCAGTGTCATAACGTTTCCAGGGCCTTTCATCTTTGCAGCCTTCAATAAAGATTGTCAGATAATGTAAAAACTTTACATGTTACGAGGAAACTAAATAAATTGATAATCTAAAATATATGTTTAAAAGAACTTAAGCCTATCAAACACTAAGCTTAAAAACTTGGAATGGAGAGTAAGGAATCCTCATTTTCATATTTGTGAAGTTATGCTCAGACGATAAGGCTGAAATATCGCGAAAAAATCTCCAAAAAATGGACTTAATCCTTTCAAAATAACATACGAAGAACAAAGTTGGTTATAATAGCTGCCAACAAAACAAAGCAGAGAATGGTAGGTCCCAATCGATCATCGTAAGGACCACTTCCGCGTCGTCGAATAGCAGATGCTCTCCAGTGGTAAATACCAAGAGCATAACCCATGGTACCAATAGCAACAATAGTGAAAAGTCCTGCACTAATCTTACCAATTCGATCACCAAAGTTAAGTAAACCAACTGACAAACCACCCAAAACTACTGCAAAGCTCAACCAAGAAAGGAAAGTACGTTCATTAGCGAAAAAAACTTTAGGTTCAACACGAACAGGAAGAGCAATTCTTTTACCAGGAGTAGTTTGTAAAAGAGGTTGAGTAGACATTGTTAGTGGAAAGAGTGAGCTATAAATCGAAGGTTTTTTCTCCTCGCGAGATTAAGTATGTGCTGGCTGTGAGTTGTGGTTAAGGTCAGCTGTGTCGAACGGCCTAGAAATTTTTTTCGTATCTTACTACGGTAAGTCTCGGTAAGTTAATTAGCAGATTTAGCGAGACTAAATTCTTCAAATTTTGCATTATCAAATTCGCTTCTTCGCTAACCAGAAAGCTAATGAAGATATACATTTCATTTCATTTAAGGACACGAGGATATGTAACTTTTCCTACTTAATCCTATCATGTTTAGAGATAAAAGTTGTAAAATAAGTTAAACTACACTAATAAGCATTGAAAATTTTCAAAAGTTATCATCACTTAAGACTATTATTTATCATAAAAACTCCGAGATATGAAACTAGCAAATACTGTATCAAGGGAAGAATATAATTTATAAAAAATTTGTAAGTGACTAAGAAATCGTCTTGAAATCAGACACACTTAATATAAACGAATGTTGACAAGACAAGACTCTTGTTTTCCTAAGAAGATTGGTGAATAAAATCTATATAGCAAAGGTAAAATAGGATAAAGGCGTGTAATAAACTTGAATATATAGAAGTAATTTTCCAACATCAGTTGAGCTAAAAATACAACAAAACATAACTCGTAAACTTATTTTGAAAAATGCTTTGAAACACTTAAATTTGGTAGTCATTAAGAGCAACACAAACAGCAGCTTTGTGATGACCCGAATACTGACGGATTGTTTCACCACTCGATAACTCCCAAAGCCTTGCAACATGATCAGAAGATGCGGTTACTAAGTAGGTAGAATCAGCAGAAAACGCACAATCCCAAACCCATCTTTGATGCCCTTGAAGTCGTCTCTCAAGCATAAATGACATATCCTCCGTACTCCATATATTCACTGTAGCATCGGCAGAACATGTAGCAAGGTGTTTGACATCAGGAGACAAGACGCAGCGAGTGATATAACGCTGATGAGCTTGAAATTTGACAACGGGCTGAAGCAATGAAGCACCCTGATGATTTAGCATTCGCCAAACGTAGCAGTTTCCTTTGTTGTTCCCAGCAATAAGCATACTACCATCAGATCCAACAGTAATGCTGCTCATAGGTACATCTTCTTCCGGAATAAGTTCGTGTGTACAAGAATTCTCTCCTAAATCCCATGCACGAACTCGTCCACTTTGGTCGCATGAAAGCAGTTCACCTTGATTTGGATGAATTAACAAGTCATTAACAGGAGATTTATGATCATAGTTTCGCTGAACTGAAGGGGCTCTCATATCCCACACCTTTACTGTTCCATCCTCGCTCGATGTGGCAAGCCATTTACCATCACAATGAAAAGCGATGGCTGTAACATTATTGGTGTGCCCTTCAAAGGTCATTAATGGCATTTGACTACTAGTGTTTATGTCGTACAATCTTACATGAGGATTTCCGGCGGCTGCTAGAAACTTCTTATCAGGTGAAATACATAAACGATTTACCTGAGAGTCCGCATGTTGTATTGTTCTCGAGCATATTCCACTTAGGGCTTCCCAAAATCTAATGGTATGGTCATATCCACTGCTGACGAGCAGAACAGAATGTTGTGGTGGATACTGTACTGACATGTGGTTAAAGAATGGAGCGCTGTTATACTGTAGTTATTAAACAAACTCGAATACAGAGAGAATTAATGACTGAAAATTTTTAAAATCAATTAAATATGTTTATATTATATATTTAGTAAATTTTTTGTAGCATGACTTGTAAACGCACGATTGGCGATCTATACTTTAAATCTACAGCCATCAAAACTTTAAAAAATTTAACAGTTTTGACCATAAAAACAGGAAAATTCATAGAATAATAGTAAATTCATGTTAATTTAATTTTTTAAAAAATTGCGCCTGCAATAAGTAGCATAAGCATAAGTGTAAAGATAAACTGGTATAACTAAAATATTATACAGGACGAAAGGTTAAGGCAAATTTTTAAGCAACAAAGACATCATTGCTGAGTTGAACGACATTTAAACCTAGATAAATGTCGATTTGTAAATAGTTTATAATAACTATCCTAACTATTAAAACCAACAAGGTTCCGAAAGACGTATAACAGAAACGGACAATAATGGATAAAAAAGATCATAAAAGCAAAATATGGTTTAAAATTCTGAAAGCCAAAATTATTTACGCTTTCGGTGCATGTGTTGCAAGTTGAGAAGTAGTGCTCTATTAAAGTCCCATTCAGAGAGCAAATCTTTGAGCAGTAAACCAACTTGATCATATTCATCCATAGCATATGTCTGCATAGCTGTATTGTCTCCTTCTTGAATATATGAGCTGATAGACTCATGAGTTTCCATCATTACAGAGTGCAACTCGTTAAAAAGACTGCGCAAATTTTCTTTGCACATGATCCTGGGGAAAGGTTTGCTAGTAGTGTTATGTTGATTACGGTTGACCGATTCAACTGAAAACTTTAAGATGTCAACGAGACGAACCATCGACACAGACAATGCATTAGAGAGGTCACCTACCTCCCGGTGAACAATGAGCCATGAAGACCTTTCAGCTAAAAATGAATCAACCGGAAACGATAGTATGCAACATAGAACTTGCTTAGAGATTATAGTTAATTCATAATAAGCAGTTTTGATGTGATTGAGAATTTGGGTGGATTGGTCATCAAAGTCTTGGTTTTCTTTACGGGCTAGGTACATGGAACTCCGTTTTAAGCTTGTTGAGGAACCTTTTCGGAGGTCAAACGAATTTAATTTACCAAAGCAATTTGGAAGTCTATATAGTGATAATAGGTTTCTAAGGTTGGAAGCAGCTGCATACGGATATATTCTTGACAGAACCAGCTGGTATCTAGGTAAAAGCTTCTCATACAAACCAGACAGTTCGTAACTTAAAGTATTTTGTTCCGTAAGATTAAACAATAAAGGATCATTGGCAGGAAGGAAGTCCATTAACCGGGAGCGATTTGCTGCCGAATTTGCTTCCAATTCACAAATTTGGGAGTAAACACGATTAGATGTAGTTTCAAAATCATGCAATAGATTGACAAACTTATTTAAGCTGGATAATCCCATAATACGAATAAAATATGTCCAGCAATGACAAATCCGTATGAGCGAAGAGAAGCAAATATAAGATAAGGCTATTATCTTCACAAACTTTAGATAATGAAGACTTGCCATTGCAGATGATAATTTGTATAAAACAAAATCTATTACAATTTGTAAGCTCAGCAGATAGGCGAAGTATCTCCAAAACTTGCTCGTAGAACTGAACGATGAAGAAGGATAAACCAAAGAAGGCTGTTCTTCATGATGTGACCGCTGTAGCTCGTGATCTCCTACGAGGAGTTCAGATGTATAAATAATGTACTGAATGCTGTCAAAAAAATATTCGTTTTCTCGATCTTGTAAGTTTAGATTAACCGACCCCTGAAAATGTTCATTAGCATATTACAATAACTCAAACTATAAAATCAGACTAACCATTATGCAAGGCCATAGATAAATTGCCAAAAAAGAGATAAACCGATGCCATATAGCAAAAGCGTGCATGGAAATATACACTTTGTATCGAGTCCTCAGAGATGAATACAACCCTAGTGTATTGTGTCAGACAAGAAAGAAAGTCGAAAAGAACAGGAAAGCTTTTGTCTTACCATCGCGAGATAGTTGAGTATCTACGTTCATATCAAACCGTTCAGCCAAACATGGAAAGGCTTTGCTTGCGACACCCTGATAGACAGGAATTTTTTATACAGATGTAATGACAAACAATATGCTTTAAGCAGCAACTTAATTGTAGTTTAAAATCATATAGAAATACTTAAAATCAATGAGGGTTTGCACTTCAGGATAATGGTAAATGAAAATCACACTTCACGAAAATAAAACGCGTAAACCGTTAATCTTCAAAACTAAATAATACCGCTCAAATTACGCTGTTTTTCCGCTAATGTTCATAAGGGAAATGTTTGAATTCCGTAAAACTGTTAAGGATGCGCAGGGTGATGGTAAAAGATTTGATAGTATATGTTTATTTTGCAGAAATATTCGCCTTGACTATATACAAAGTACTTTTATAAACTAAATAGTGTTAGAAAAGTATAAAGAGAAGCTTCGATAGAAAATTATTTCAAGGTTAAAATGAATAACTCGTTGCATCAAATTAGTTTGAGGTGAAAGGAAGGATATGATTCGTAGAACTGCTAATTCTTCCTGAGAATGGTAAATGAACGGAAAGCGATTTTTGCAGTTTGAACACGATTTGATACATGAGAGCAATACAGTAATATTGTATATACAGATGGAGATAAGATTTGGTTGCGATTTAAATGGCAATGAAATAAAGATCTAATAAGATAACCATTAGTAAATTCTTAGCGAACCATGCTTTCCCACCTGCTAGTAGAAGATGTTTGCAATTCAGTAAACAAAGGTTATGAAAGTCACCAGTATAGCTAAATTAACAAAGTTAGCTGATCAATAATATTGAAATCTCATTAAATTACGATGATAATCTGTCTCTTCAATGAAATAAAAACTTAACACTGTGTAGATATTACGACGGCATGCAAAGAAACTGGAAACAGAGACAAGATATAGAGTTTACTAAAGTATTCAACCTATTCAGCGAATTTTAACAAATTCTTTTTCAATTTAGTGAGTTTACTTTTCAACAATTTTACAATTCATCAGTGAACTCTATACTTTTAAATCATTTGCAGTGAATGAAAATAGATCATGGATAATACTCGTACTTCGTTTTGTCTCATGATAATTTAAATACAAAAAGTTGACTTACAGTAGATAAACGTTAATCTACATAATAAATCATTGATGCAGGTTCAAATACTTCTTTCCCCTTCCAATGAATGAAGAAATCCTTTTGTGCTTTAGCCGCACTCAAGTGAAAAAACTCAGGGAAAAGAAAATAAAACGAAGAAAATGGTGATCTTCTTGTTGACGATTTCCTTGGCAAATTAATAAAACTATGCAAAGCGATTTATTAGTTACATGTATACACTAAGGCCATTGCACTATTGGACACGAGGGATCAACATGCCTTGCCTTTTTGGCAATACAATCACATTGCACTCTTTATGAATGTCGTCTACACAATATAAACATATTAACGATTTGCATTGAAATGTCATGTTATGATCAAATTATAATCTTATGCATGCCGCTTCAGATAATGGCTGGTAAAAATTATTATAAAGAGTTATTTGTTTAATAAATAACAATGCAAGAATTAATTACAACACACTGAGACAAGAATTCTCTGTTTATTTTTATAAATTTTTTTATCTATAAAAGAAGTATAATCGCTTTTAAACTCTTGCTTAATGCTGCCGGTTTGATCGGTATTATAACTAATTGACCGAGAACATATGACGAATAGTGAGAATTACTGTAGCGTAACATTTACTAGCAGTAAGCTTCCTTCATAGAATTTTTCAAAAGCACAATCGTGGATTCTCCCACTTACGTGAACGGATTTTGTCTTTTAGTATAAGCCACAATTTCTGGTATCCGCATTCGCAGCCATCATTTCTCAGACATATATTTGCTTTAAGAAGACCCAGTATTTGGCTGCATTAGTATATAATCGCATTTACATGTAAAATCTTGCCTAGTCAGTAAGATTACAGAATCGTTCTTTTAGAGAGGCTGATTTCATAAGTCTGTGTATGTGCGTGTCTATATACTGAAATATATAAATACACTTATAATTAAAGCTGGTTGGCTTTTTATCCTTTCTTTGTATATCACTGCATATTTTTTGTCCATATTATAAACTCCCTATCTATCGTCTTTCGATAATAATTATTTTCATTTTAAACCGCATTTCTCATCTCTACAAAGCATTATCCCATATTTCCCTTTTTTATTCCCCTTTAACAAGATATCCTTGAGTTTGGTTATTTTTACTAGCATTTTATTTCCATTTCTGAACTTGGTGCATAGCTCACCAGATTGGCATTTTTTTATTTGATCGTGTCTCATTACTTCCCGCTCTTTTTATTCTTATCTTTTCTTTCTTTTTGATTTTTCTCGCCCTTCTTTAATTTGTTGAAATTTGATTAACTTTTATTACTTTTGCAATGGGTATTCCTGATTCCACTACAGATTCACGCCATAGTCTCTCATCTGCTGCGTTGTCCTCTGCTAGCTTTGAGAATATTTACGACCCGGCACGCAAGAACGAGTCAACTAATGATGTTATCGACAATCATACAGACACTGAAATTGATGATCACGATAATGACCATGAAAACCTTGATAGCAATAATAATAACGAAAACAATGAAGCCTTTAACGAAAAGGCTGCAGAGAAAAAGTTATTGCCTTGGTACCGACGTTACTTTATTTGGATATTAATTTTTATAGTCGCTTTAATTTGTAGTGTTCTCATTGGTGTCTTGGGTGGTGTCTTGGGACATCGTACCGCTGTACGAGATCGCCATCCTTCTTACAAAGCTAAAACATATAGCCTTGTTAAAGAATATAAAGGCACCACATTCTTCGACGGCTTTGATTTTATGAACATTACTGATCCCACCCATGGCTTCGTACAATACCTTGACCGTAACAGCAGTGCTAAGCTTGGTCTAATTAGCGCGAATAGTTCCAACGTCATTATGGCCGCCGATAGTAAGCACAATTATAGCAGTGGTCGCCCTTCTATTCGTCTTCAGAGTACCCAGTACTTTGAACATGGACTCTTTATTTTGGATCTTATACACTTGCCTTATGGTTGCGGCACATGGCCCGCATTTTGGACTCTTGGTGATGACTGGCCCAATGGTGGTGAAATTGATATCGTTGAAGGTGTCAACGTGGGTACTAGTAATCAAGTCACTTTGCATACAGGTGACGGTTGTGAAATGGAAGATATCAAGCGAGTTATGACTGGTACTGCATTACAAACTAATTGTTGGGTTGATGCTCCAAACTCGTATAATGCTGGCTGTGGTGTTGAAAATCCTAGTGGTCCTTCTTATGGTGAAGCTTTCAACAAAAATGGAGGCGGTGTATTTGTTCTTGATTGGCGTAGTGAAGGTATTCGATCGTGGTTTTTTAATCGTTCTGAAATTCCATCTGACATTACTTCTGGTTCTCCCCAACCTGCTAAATGGAGTGAACCCGTAGCTGACTTTCCAGATACCAAATGCGATATCGACAAAATGTTTTCAAAGCAAAAAATATTATTTGATTTGACATTTTGTGGTGATTGGGCAGGTTCTTCAGTTTATTCATCAGCAGGATGCCCCGGTTCGTGCAACGACTTTGTTGGTAATAATCCTCATAATTTTACTGAAGCATACTGGAATATCAAAAGCTTGGCCGTTTATCAATACTAAACCCCCTTCTTTTTTCTTTTTGATGAATTTTCTTGATTATATAGGCATAACATTAACATTGCATGCGTGATATCATCTCGATATATTGTGTGTAAATAAAATACATTTTGATTAGAACTTGAAGTAGAGAAACATTTTTTCGCATGTGTTTAGCAAAATGCGTAAAATAGTAATAAGCCTAAGTTTTGTCTGAAATTATGCGAGCTTGAATTTTTTAATAACTTGTGTTCTAATGCCATCGTTTACAAAGTAAATTTCGGTCTTAAAATTTCAATAAATTCACTACGCTAATTGATTAATAATATAGGGTTTAGGAATATTCATATAAGGTACTCTTCAGAAATATCAAAAGGTTTGGGATTCGTATATGTTGTAAAAACGTTTGTTCATTTCTGTTGCAAAATACATCTAAGGGCGGTTTAAGAAACCAACGCCAGAATAAATCACTTGCTGAGAAACAGAAGTAGCACCAGAAATTTCAGCAGGACCAGGCTCAATACCACTCTTGGAGTATCTGGTAACGACAGCATATAGGCTAGGATCATCCAAGGAATGAATAATCAAACTTGTGTCAGCTTTAGGATTAACGGTGAGCTGTTGCTTAAGAGTAGCAGAATCGCCAGTATATTCGGTATACAAAACATAGTCCTTGGCATCTGGGCCTAAGTTGTCCTTATCTAAATGACCATCAACAACCTTAAAATTCAATAGTTGCAAAGGCTCTGCCAAAGGAGCATGAGTAGAGGTCAAATAATTGGCAAAAGCAAGGAAGGGATTTGAGGTTTTGTGAGAATTCTCTAATACCTCCTTTGAATCATACAGCTCAAGACCAAAGATATAATCAGGGTTTTTAGCATCACGAGCGAAATAATAGGTTTTAGTGAAGGGTTCTGATTTCAATACATGCTCATTAACTTTACTCAAAAGGTCAAGGATCTGTACATATAGTTAGTAAAGGATTCAAGAAAAGGATAAATTCCTGAACAAAAGCAAACAACAATTACAGTAATGAGAGTAGATTTCTATTACAGCACAGAAGATTTAAACTGACATGTCGTGGCATCTCATTTATTTCCAACTTTACAATGCAGTTGAGATAGACATTTCTCAATTCACCACGCTTATTCTATAAACACCTTGATAATGCTTTTGCATTCAATTTTTAACTCACCTTATCACCTTCACCCTTCTTACCGATAATTTTGGCAATGTAGACGTGAGTACTAGCAGGGAAACTCATAATTCTTTAACAACTATATAACTTATTGTCAAATGCTTTTGGGCAGTTAATTCGTATGAAGTAGTATATTTGTAGTCAGTCACGTGACGGGTTGCATAGAAAATGAAAGAATGCGATCGGGTAAATCGCGGACTTGATGTCAAACCAACCAAACTAGGTATTAAAGTATTCATAATTTTAAGCAAAAGGTTCCATAATTACGGATAGATTACGATAGGAATGCAAAAATAACCTTGATTATGCTACTGTTCTCCAACGTGTCGAACAAACACTTCTTGACGATCAATAGAATTATTATATAATATAGTTGTAATTGGTCATATAAAAATTTGAGAATTGACCTGTCGACCTTGACAAGTCTACGTATTCTACGAAGTTCCATAATTTTTATATGAACAAAGTCTACATAGTACAGCAACTAGTTTCGGTCAGTCAACCGTTCGTAAATTTGAGAGCTTTCATCAGCAATATCATAAGTCTAAGACCACTGGTTTCAAATTTATCCAAATAGTTTGTAAATTAATGCATCCAAAAAGTGTACTGTTCAAAGACATTACTTTTGTTAAACACAATCGCTATGCTACTACTCCCTTCGCTTACTCCGCGACTTGTGAAATATTTGACACTAGCGAAATTATAATTAGTAGTTTTTTGAAACATGTTTACAAAGCCGTTAATTTGAGGATAATTAAAAAAATGTATAGTTAATCATAAAAAATAGTCTGTTCTTTTTTCAAGCGTTTACAATAAAACATATGCAATTTAATATATGCTGATCATTATATTAAGGTTATCTTGAGTAGTAAAATAGGGAAATGCGAACGAAAATCCAACTTTAACAGATTTTCAAAGTGCCCAACTAACCGTATTTTTATAATCATCTTTTTTTTTGGAAGTGAAGTGCTTTTTTACGCTAACCATTTAAACAGATACTTTGAAGAGACATATTATAGAAAACAAATAGTAACTAACACCATTTATTTACAATGCTAAGGTTTTTTCTACAAATTTATTCATATATTTTATCATTGAAAAAAGCAACCATTCTACAAGAAAATCGTATTGTAAGATAGCATATTATCCGTTAGCCATGCAGTTGGTATTATTGTTTTGATGGTACGCTAAACGAAATGGGATTTTAAATCGTGATCTATTTAAAGCGGTAAACAGGTATCAAGTATATTCGTATGAAGGTAATACTTTTATTTGTCACTGAAAATAGCTCATGTCTAAACATGAAGCATGACTTCAGTAGGTTTGCTTAATAAGTATTTTAATAATAATAACAATACTTAGAATCTATTTTGTATAGCGAATGAATAAATAGAACGCTATTATATAACGAGGTTAACGTAATATGTTACTGCTGTCGTTATCAACGAAATAAACTAGTGAACTCGCATACGCTATCCTGCTAGTGTAATTTGTCAATCGTTCGTTGAAGAATGTAGGCTGGTATGTTTGGCAACAACACCACTGCGATTAAATCTTCGTATTGAGGCATCGATTTTTCTTGGAAAACCTTAGACATAAATTACAGGGGATGAAATTTTGGAATTTAGTTTTCTGACATAAAAGGATTTGCATTTGTTTTCTTAATTACAGTAGAATTCGAATTTACGCGTAATTATCATTACGTTCAACTTATTAAAAGCTCGAATTTCTTTTCCATGGTCTTTAAGGCTCACCATCGAAGTATTACTCGACAAGATATAGAGCTTGAAGATTTAGAAAATGCTCCTGCTTCCATCGCATCAATTGAAAATGATACTTTAGAAGCTAACGTGGGTAGTACGCCTCTGACGGCTAAGCAAAAAAGAAACATCTATTTTCTGATACTACTGTGTAAGTCAATTCTAATTTTTTTCAACCATCATTCCTTAATTGTTATTGTATGGATAGTTGATTTATTTACTCACATGTGTGTGCATTTATTATATTAACAATTCAAGATCTTATTCAGGGTGTTCCTATGGGATTAGTTAGAGGAAGCATCCCGTATTTCTTGAAGCCAAACGTTAGCTACTCAGATCTTGCCACATATTCTTTGGCTGCATACCCTTACAGTTTAAAGGTTCTGTGGAGTCCAATAGTAGATACATATTATTGTCGATCTTTTGGGCGTAGGAAAACTTGGGTAGTTCCTTGCATGCTACTCATTTCTTCTACCTTACTACTCTTTTCTTATAATGTTGATACTTGGATTTCTAAAGGTTCATCATATATTAACTCTTTTACTACATGGAGTTTTCTGCTTGTGTTTGTATGTGCCACCCAAGATATCGCTGTCGATGGTTGGTCTTTGAATATGTTAAACCCTGAGCAGTTAAGTTATGCCTCCACTGCACAAACTGTTGGTTTGAACACTGGTTTTTTTTTATCTTTTACTATTTTATTGGTGTTCACTTCCCCGGAATTTGCTAATACATTCATTCGTTCAATACCCAGTAACGAGGGTCTCATAACTTTAAGTGGCTATATCAAGTTTTGGGCATATTTCACATTTATTGCCTCTGTCTTAGTCTGTTTCTGGGACGAAAGTAATCATCAAGAAATTGCTAATATAAGTGATATGTGGAAAACAATTAGGGCTGCTCTTTCTTTAAAAAGTGAGTGTTTACCAAAAGGATTTCTTATTAACCTTTTACGATAGATATGCGCCAGCTTCTCATTGTACATACGCTAGGAAAAGTCGGTTTTGTTGCCAATGAAACATTGACCCTTCTCAAAGCTACTGAATTTGGTTTAAGCAATGAAATGCTTTCGTTAATTATTTTGATCAATTTTCCACTCGGTTTGGCACTCGGTGTTTATACTGGTCGTATTAGTAATTACCGGCCCTTAGATATTTGGCTGAAAGGATACTGGGGGCGTGTTGTATCCATTCTGTTAAATACCATTTTAGTATATATGGTTTCTAACTGGAAACATCGTTTTCCTGTTTTTTTTCCCATTTTCCTTTGCTACACATTGAATGCCTCGTTCAGCACTATTCAATTCGTCGCCCTTGGAGTCTTTCACAGCAAAATTTCAGATCCACATATCGGTGGAACATACATGACAGTATGTTAACATAACAACATCAGACATATGCTAATCAATTAAATAGATACTTAATACGTTAAGCAATCTTGGAGGCTCGTGGCCGCAATATGTGATGCTGCGAATGGCGGATTTGTTGACAGTATCAAGTTGTTCAACCGCTCCGCATTTGACGTGTTCCGCTGATGCCCAAAAGAAAGAATGTCAGGCATTGGGTGGAACATGCTTGTATAAAAGAGATGGTTATTATCTTACATCCATCGTGGGTATATTTTTAGCTATCTCTATATGTGTTTCTTTGATCACACCAGTCGTACGAAGATTAACCAAAGCACCAATATCTTCTTGGCATATTCACTCAAAAATTGCCGAAACGTATACATAAACGATTACAAACATTTTCTCATTCATTTTGAATATACATATATTATTATAACATGGAATTTATGGTATCATTATCGTCATTGAAAGTGAACAAGTAATGGGATGCGTGATCGGCGTTAATAGCGTATTCAAACTTAAAAACTTTTGTCTTTATTAATGAAGTTAAAAAGCATAAGCTCCACCAGATTCAACAGCTTGCATTTCAGCTTCACTTACTGGTAAACGATGAAAGCGTAATGGAAGTTCATTCCTATCTTCCACCAATATAGAAGTTTCTGGAGTAGCGGGAGGAGCTGTTGAATGCTTAGCAGGTCCAGAGTCCACAGTTGTAAAGCTGGCAGGAAGTGGAAAAGAAGCAGCTGGATGGGGATGTCGTTCCAGCGAAGATTCTATAGTTACAATTAGCAATTTTCAGGCTTTTAAAGAACACTTACTGGTAATATGTTTCGTAAAGTCAATTAGAATTTTTCTAACCATTTCTGCGTTGATGCCGAAATTGTAAGAATGGAAGTGCTTATAAGGATAATTAATTAAATAACGTTACCCAACGATACAAAACAAATAACCTTATTTACAGTTAACGGTTTAAATGGGTAGGGTAGGGTTGGTACTTGCATATGGTGAAAGTGCTAAAGAGCAGTCACTGTATATCGAAACTCCAATTTAACGGTTCGTAATTCCACCTTAATCCAACCAAAGCTATTGAAAAATGGTTAGAGGACCCAAAAAACATTTAAAGCGTGTCGCGGCACCTCACCACTGGCTTTTGGATAAGCTTTCTGGTACTTATGCTCCAAAGCCTTCTCCTGGTCCTCACAAGGCCCGCGAATGTCTTCCTTTGATTGTGTTCTTGCGCAACCGTCTTAAATATGCTTTGAACGGTCGTGAGGTTAAGGCCATCCTCATGCAACGTCTCATTCAAGTTGATGGAAAGGTTCGTACTGATTCTACCTTCCCTACTGGCTTCATGGATGTAATCTCTGTTGAAAAGACTGGCGAACACTTCCGCCTTGTCTACGACATCAAGGGCCGCTTTACTGTTCATCGTATTACTGCTGAAGAGGCTAAATACAAGCTTTGCAAAGTTAAGCGTGTTCAATTAGGAGCTAAGGGCGTCCCTTTCCTTGTCACTCATGATGGACGTACTATCCGTTATCCTGATCCTTTGATTAAGGTCAATGATACCATTAAGCTTAACTTGGAAACCAATAAAATTGAGTCTTTCATCAAATTCGACACCTCTGCTCAAGTTATGGTTACTGGTGGCCGTAACATGGGTCGTGTTGGTACCATTGTTCATCGTGAGCATCATCTTGGCTCTTTTGAAATTATTCACGTTAAGGATGCTTTGGATCGTGAGTTTGCTACCCGACTTTCTAACGTCTTTGTTATTGGCGAGGCTGGCAAGAGCTGGATTTCTTTGCCCAAGGGCAAGGGTGTCAAACTTAGCATTACTGAAGAGCGTGACCGTAGACGTGCTCTCAAAGGTCTTGCTTAAAAATGTTGAAACGTATATTGGTAATAAAATTATATTCTATCAAAGGGGTTGCTTTTACAATTTCTGTAAACTTCAGTATAAAGATTTTTATTAAGAATAGGTGGATAGCAGAAGACTGAGAATTTATGTGCTTTAAAACGGTATCGGTACTAGTACTATTATTTTAAGATCTAAGATTTAATATATAATTCCGTCGATACTCTATAATGTTCTTCAGCTTATTCATGTAGTACGATTATTTCTCGTCAATATACTTTAACGCTCTAAGTGTATCCAAAGTAGGTATTTACCAAGAAACTGTTTGTTTGTATATACGCACTTTAGTGGCGTCTACCACACTTAACCGTAACTGACGTTCTTTGTCAGTCTTTCATGCATTCACGAAAGAATTTCACACGTACATAATTAAAATTGGCTCATTAATCGTTTACATTTAATTGATCTATATGTTAGAATTACCGGAAGGACAACATGATTGTTTATATCTCGACCGCTGCGTTTTTATACTATACAATTTGGGTCCTAATTATGGTAAGATTTAAACAATGATATACAAATTGAAATTAATCATTAGCCATTCGTTGACAATATGAATATATCTCAAAAATTGTTTCTGGATCGCGAATGGGCAATTACAATTCCAGTTGCAGTTATGCTGTTCGGTATCTGCCTGATAGGTACATTCGTATCCTTACTAATGATTAAATCTTCTAAAAAGAAGTCGGACTTGTGATGTCACTTAGTTCTTTGTCCTTAATAGTAGTGTTGTTGTACATAGCAATAACACGACGCGTATATTCCAACTCAACAAACTCGGGGTAATTTTAGCTTATAAAGGGCTATAACTTACTGCTTTTATACTAGAATGCATAGGGTACGAAGTGCACGAGATGGCATTGTGCTTAAATATCATTTCAAAGAAGATTGGGATGAGACTCAAAATTCACCAATTGATTGCATTGCATCTTCTAGGCTCAAGGTATAATTTTCAATTAAAAAATGCTAATTAATTTTATTGTTAATCGTCAAATTACGTTCAAATGATATTGCACTTGATACCATTGCTTGCTTTGGAATCGGCAACTTGTTGCCTCTGCTTCCTGTATGAATCCATTGAGCATTACATTTTAGCTAACAGAATAGTTTTGGAAGAGGCTCAACTTCAATATATACTTAGATCCAGAGGTGTCTAATCAAAATCTTAAATGTAAGTCATCGTTATATATGCAAACAATTGACTGTTGAGTAATACTCTCATCCAACCTTCCCAAATGGAAGTTGGAGCCCGTAAAAGTACTAAAAACCCTCACTTTACATTGTGACTTTCAGTCACCAAAAAAGAACTTAACAATGTCGAAATTCAAAGCCATGGCAGTAGAACTTATTCACGAAGCTTTTCTTAAACACATCGTTTCCATATTGAGTAAGGAATGTCCCCTTTCTTTTCAACCTTCTTATTATTCGGTATGATACTTTCAATTCTGAGAGTAGCTTATGAAGAATTTCGTCTCGGTACATCATAAAGAGCTCTCTTCTGACTTTCTTTTAGAAAATGTTTAATGCGATGTCAAATGCAAATATAATAGCAGGGTCAATATCTCGCATACTAACTCGTGAAAGCTTGGATAAAAGTTTTGAACAATCTCATTTCCAACTTCTTATGTACAAAAAATGCAAGCTAATTTACACTCGAACCTTAAGAAAAAATGAGTTCGATGGCATACACAAATTTCCTGACTTGGAAGATAGCAAACAAAAACTTCAAGTTGCTGACGATGAAGAAAATAAACAATACAGTGAGTCTTCCCTTCTCGACGATTCGCAACTTCTTTGCTCTTCACCGCCAGTAGATAGCACAGAAGAAGCAAGGACCTGCAATGTTGAGGAAGACCAAGATGAAATACTTTCCGTAGCTTTAGTTACTACAGACACTATCCTTTCTTCTGACAATTTTGTCAACGATATGCTTTCGGCTGCAGACTGAGTAAGGCTCAAAGATTTCAATTACGAAAATTTTCTTCATTAAGCTATTTGAGAAGATAAATACAAATTATTTAGAGAAATAAACCAAAATCGTCAGTTGTACAGCTCAAAAGACACCTAAAAATCTCTTTTATCTCACATAATGCTCGTTAAATTCCAGCAAATTCATAGAATTTTTTCATCAAAACTTAATAAATATTAGTGATCATTGCATTGTTGTTGTAGCTCTACGAGACTGCGGGCACATTCCTCAAGCTCTTGATGGGCTGCTGAGTCCTCGTTGCCATTTGATCCCCTTGAAATGTCTTTTGTGGTATCTACAACTTTCTGCTGTTTATTTTCCTTATTATAATCATCTTGTTCATGATGAATCATTTCGCCTACGACAGATTGAGAGTGCAAAGGCCAGCTTTGGAAGAAAAGTTCCGCCTGTCCTGTAGAAGTTTCGCAGAGTGTCAATGTTGACTTTCTCCTTAAAAGAGAGTTTTCTCCTGTCCCTTCCAATCGATTACGACTTAAACAATTGCTCCGGCGTAAAGATTGTCTTTTATTTTGAAACCAAATTTGCAATTCTCGTGGTGTCATGCTACTTTTCAATTTCTTGCTTAATTCTTGTCTTTCGATAAGACTTGGCTTTGGAGTTTTCAGGAAATACTGTTCTAGAAGTGTTGCTTCTGCATCTGTGGTACGGCGCCGACGCTTTTTCTGATGAGTTTCTTCATCTTCATGATTTTTTGCTTCATTATTACTTATTAAATCTTTTCCTGTATTACCAGATTTAGATGGAGAATCAGAAAGACTCATTTTGCCAACTTAAGCTACCATCGATGAGTATTTATGTGAATGTCACGTTTAACGACGCGTCGCGCTATATCATTTTTCAAGGCGCGTTGCACTATATCGCGCCAAGTTTTATTTCCAAAGCGTGTAATATTGTGAAATTCAATCTTTGCTGATATGGTATTTCAGAAAGATACCTTTATTATTTACAATACTCACTGAACTTTAATAAACCCTTTATATAACTTTCTGACTGTTATTATTTGTATGTGGTGAGTGAAATAAGAAGTCACCCTTAAGATCCGTGTTAGCTTCGTAAATTTACATGCACTTTACTCTCTTTGATAATAAGACGTTAATCATTTTTATGATGGTTTGGCGCCTTTTACAGAGATAAAAGTATTTAGTAGGATGATAACTTGGCTTAACATAATTGAAGTTGCCGATGAATTGTTAAATTATTGTATGCCTGGAAACAAATTAGCTTGTGAATTATTATGAATTTACTAATCTTGAAACTTTCATTGAAGTCTTCATGTCCTAAACTCACATTGATCTCAAGAGATATGCTGCTGTTTAAAAAAGCAGCAATATAATAAAACAAACAGCAAAGCTATTTATATTCTAATGTTTAAACATACTTACTTGATCGTATACAAATTGTTTACGAATGGGTTGTATATAAATGAATGGTTGGCTCACATCTTAGAAAGGCTTGATTATGATATTAATACTGTTTACTTTAATGTATTATAATTTAACAAATCAATTTCTTGTTTTCAGTTATATTTAGCTTGAGTTTTGAAAATATCATGCAAATCGATACAGTGATTCTACTTTGTGACATTGCAAAAGTGTTTTAATCAATACTTATTTATTTTGTTTAACAACTCAATTAATACTGGTCTCGTGGCCCAATGGTTAAGGCGCTTGACTACGGATCAAGAGATTCCAGGTTCGACTCCTGGCGGGATCGTTTTTGATTTCTTCTGAGTTTTGTTTTTGTCCAACCGTCGAAATGCTATTTATTAAGTTAAAAATCAAACATTAGTTTTATCAGATTTTTTTGAAAATAGTATAGTGTCTGAAATCTCAACCATATTCAATATTCTGATGTAAATTAAATGAGGTACTGAGTTATATTTTCTTAAACAGCCAATGCTGTCCTCTAATTTGAAAAACTAAACTGCAAGGAATTTACTATATATTAAGCCGCTTAAAAAATAAATTTAAAAAAAAAGAAGGAAAAAAACTTACCTGGGGTATCACCCATTCTCACATATCTTATTTAAAGCAAAATTTAAAATTGATTTGCTAATAGCTCTATTATCTCTAATTTATTAGGGAAGTCATCGAAATCCGTTGTGGTCCAACGGCTAGGATTCGTCGCTTTCACCGACGCGGTCGGGGTTCGACTCCCCGCAACGGAGTTTTTTTTAAAGGACTTTTATTTTTATCATCGCTAATACTATATCGTGTAGATTAAATTAAATGGAGCGGATTTTTAACAATGGTAGCTTTTTAAGTTGGACGTGAAAGCGGGTCTTGAGTGTTGCAATGACAGTGAATTCGGAAAGGATCCCCCTCATATACAGTAAATCGTTTGCAATCATTAAAAATTAGAATTAGACAACCCCATAACCAGCACTTTTTTTGACTGTTTGGAAAGTGTTTGTTAAGTCTTTACTAACGATTGTTTATAATGGCAGTTTAATATGTTGATTAACCTACGTTAGTGTTCATCCTTTTAAAAGCGGTAGGTTCATCTGAATTCAATAATTTTCACAAATCAGCTCATGCAGTGCAGTCTATTAAAAGTTTTGCTCTTTTTTGAGTATACATAATTTTTATTACTAATTACATCAACGTCTGGTCGTGTGGTTTAGATGGTTATAATTTCTGCTTAACATTTACAGTTCGCAGACGGTCCCAAGTTCGAGTCTTGGCACGATCAATCGTTTTTAAGTTTTTAATTTTTTACTTTTAAAAAAGAAATTATATCTGCTTCATTAATTAACGATTCTTTTGGAATGAAATCATTTTTACTTTTTTAAATAAAATGAGATCAGCAATTTTGGTTGGATTAAATTTTTTTTTTTATTTACTTGTTCCATTGTAGTTCTCATTTTTTTCAAAAGTGTAATTACTAATTATCTGTTGTTTGTAATTAATTATTTTCGCATCGGATTTAAATAAAAAAAAAAAAAGAAGAGGGAAACTGTAAAAATAATTATCTTAAGAAATATTAAGTGCTGAAAAATATACAAACAAAAACTGAATAAAAAATTTAGTTAGTTAATGTTACTAATGAAGCTAGTTTGAAGTATTTTTGAGTATTTGGACTAAAAAGAAAGATAGTTAATAATTAATTTAAAACAATAGAAAAAACAAATAAAAAAACGGAGGAAAACTCAACAGTAGTAAAGGTGTAACAATTATTTGCAGTGGTAGTAAATATATATATATATACATATATGTATGTATGTTGTATTTGTATGTATGTTATATTTGTATACTATGATAAGCGTGGGTAGTATCAAAGTGCGTTGGAAAAGAATAATAGCAAATAGCAAAGAAAGTAATAATCGACTAACATAGAGTAAAAATCAACCATGGGCATGTGGTGTAGATGGTTATCACGCTTCCTTAGCATGGAAGAGGTCCCAGATTCGAGTTCTGGCTTGTCCACTTTTTGTTTATTTTTTTTTTGAAATTTACTGATGTATAGTGTACTGTGAGATTCATTAAAAAATAAAAAACATGGTCACAGCCGGGTTCGAACCGGCGACATTCGACTTATTAGATCGACATGATAACCGACTACATCATGCGACCATTTTTATACACTAGCTGATTATACAATATATATAACTGTTTAGCTTTTGGAATAATTTTATTGTCTTTTTCTTTGCTAACTCCACTATTTCTGTTTGGGATGATACTTTAATGGATATGATTAGATTTGCAATGTCGTCTATGATCTAATGCAATTTTGGAACATAGCAAGTGTGTTAACCATTGATAAACTCTACAGTATAAGGAAAAGTGGTGTATATATATTTTTAAACAGTTTTCAAAATCTTCATACACTAGCATTTAATGATTTTTTCAACAATAAAAAGAAAAATTAACCTCCCAAGGCGAGACTCGAACTCGCAACCTTCTGATACCATTCGTAAGAGTCAGACGCTCTAAACCGATTGAGCCACTCGGGACGCGTTGTTAAGTTTAAAATTATACCTTATCAATATATTTAGGAAAAAGTAAAATTATGGGGCAGTTGATAAGCTACGATTGAGTACGGTTTAAATTTAATGTTGCCTATAAGTTATCCCATTCATATTGCTATAATTTGCCACTAAGGATCGAAGCAACTAAAAACATTCACTTACCCAAAAAAAAAAGTTATTTATAAATTCTTACGACTCTAATTATACGCATTTTTTGACAATGCATATTGTAGAATTATCAACTATTTTATATAATAATCAATTTTTGAGATTATATCATTAAGCTTTGGTGGTTTAGTGGTATAATGAATCGTTGCCATCGATTCGACCCGGGTTCGATTCCCGGCCAAAGCATTGATTTTTTATCAATTATGCTAGTTGCTTGAGAATTATTTTACTAAACATTCATGAGGGACAATGCTTTTACTTTTGTAAACCACCAAAGAAGTTATCCTCCGTCGTCTACACTACACTTAAAATAGTCCTTTGTAGTTCTTTTATGTAAAACGACTCACTGTAGAGGATGGCAATTTCAATTTGTAGCAACAATTTTTGGTTTATATATGCATTCATTTATTTTTTACTTCAAATTTCCTTGCCTTTTGATGCGACTTTCTGTGCTCAGTAAAATACGGTTTCAGTAGTTTATCTAGTCAGAAATACTGTTAAATTTTCTTTATATCACAGGGAAGAATATATTTAAACAATTGTAAAGGATAAATTTTTTTGCAGTAGCATCAGCCATTTGATTATATCCGTTCATTTAAATTACTCTTAAAACTTCTTTAACAATTCTTTTTTATTTTATGATCAAATATTTAATTAAGTAAACTAACTCAACAACAGGCCAGTTGGCCGAGCGGTCTATGGCGCAGCACTCAAGTAATACTTGGACGATAGTCTTGCTGTATCGAAAGATGCGAGGGTTCGAATCCCTCACTGGTCACCATTTTTGTTAATTTATGACTGTACAAATTTACAATGAACTTTTCTAAAGTTTTCAAACATAATCCTTCGCTATCATTTTAGGGTAAGACAGCGGGTTTTTAAACAATGGACTCTAGTACAAAGTATATTTTTAAGATATAAAAAATTTTCTCCTGAGCCAGAATCGAACTAGCGACCAACCGGTATCTTTATAATTACAGCCGGGTGTGATAACCAACTACACCATCAGGAGATTTGTTGTGCATTTTAGAAAAATGCGATAAATATTTTTTAATATGTTTATGCAGATGTATATCTCATAATACTAAAAGTATCAGGAAGATCATTAACCCAACCATCATCCCTTAGTCGATTACAGCCTTTTTTATCAAGTAATACTTATTACCTAGACAAACTTACAATTGTGTATTAATTGCATCTCGTCCTAAGCACAATGTTCGTGAAGTCATTGATCAGTAACGGTATAATATATCGCAGCTAATAATTAATTACGATAATTTTAATGTGCAAAACATACCAAAGTGTTTTTTAATGTATAATTATACCAAAAATCTAACTAACTAGCTGTACTGATTTCGTAGCACATGTCATATAGTCAACAAACTTTCATCATTAAAGCAGAATAAAAACGTAAAACAGACTAGAAAATAGCCATTCCAATGGCCATTGGATCTAATTCTACTAAATGCGTAAAATACAATTATCCAAGCTAAGATACACGAAAAGTTAAATAAGTAGTACTCTCCAAAGTCCCTACTTTTTTTTCAGAGCATGTTAATGTAATATTATACCTTGGATTTTATTTACTCTTTGTTACGAGCTTTACGGAGACTGACGTTTATATCATTTCTGATGGCATCAAATACTGCAAGGTTTTATTAATATCTTGTCGTATATGAAAATGTCAAAAGTTATGTTTCAAACAACGTGGGCCTTCAAAACTACATGCACACCGGTAAATTTCTTTAAGGATCAAAGAACAATCGAAAACAATTATTTCCTTGGATTCCACTAGTAAAAAAAATTGCCTCGTTTTATAAAAACAGGTTGATGAATTGGAAGAACATCCAAATAAAAAAAAGCATGCAAAATGCTAGTATTATCAGTAACTGCAAATAAAAAAAGATAACAAAAATTTACAGGATCATCGAGAAGAGTAGATACTGATAATATTGAGATCCACAGCACTCAACAACAGTCTTGGATTTATTTAGCCATTTGCTTAACTTACTGTCTCAACAATATTGTTGTTTGGCATCGCCATAAATATATGACCTAGAAGTAAAATTCGTGTTGTCGAAACAATTCCAATCGGTTCACTTTTCTCTTTCAAAAGTATATCGAAGTAGGAATGATGTACTCCCAACTGCGGATGGAAAAAGTTCTTTATCGATTTTAATATCTGGTGTTGTGGAAAAAAACGAAATACGATCAAAATTGAGAAAATTAAGAAAGAATATGAATATGGTTTTACTTATTTTACTACCCATGATGTCGTTGGTTAAAAACATGATGTTAAGGGTGAACCGCAGCATATTGGTCGTTTTTAATTAAGGAATTGAATGACTTTCAAAGATGCACAGTAATCCTTCCTTAATCACCATTTTAGATTTATTAATTTCAACATACGCTCTCCATGTACTTGGAATCGAATTGAGAACTTGTTATGCCACAAATGAATATCTTTTTATTGAGTAACATCGTTAATAAAGCAAATGCTTCACGGTATTTTTTGAAATCTTTGACAGTATTTGTTCAGCTGGGATGGATGATAATTTGACGAGGCACATTCCTTATACGCAAACGAAAGATACAATTTCGCTTTGGCAAAACATTGCAAATGTTGCAATTGTCCCAATTATATATGCATCATTAAATTTGCTTAGCATTACTTTTTCCTTGGTAGTTACATTCAGTGCCAAACAACCGCTTTAACCTTTCATACAAAACTTTTGTGTATTCACAGAAGCATCCACTGGGCGGGAAACCATTTTTCTTGTTTCTGCATGTATTCTTAGAAGAGATTTAAGCTTTCCCTTGAATTTTCGAATGTTGATAAAAACAAAATAATAGACTTTGGAAAGGTGATTCAATGAATAAACATGAAACGTTCACCGTACATTAATTAAGCATCCTTTTCGACCACCCTGACTTGTTCTCTCATCACATCTTGATAACCATTTACACGAGAGATTTAAATGAAGAAGAATGAAAGATTCACTTTGACGAGTCTTGGAACCCCTAACTTGGAAAGGCACAGATCATGATTGCTACAAAAGCATTTGCACTCGGTTTCAGCTATAGGAAGTGTGATTGGTCGTACATGATGGATTGACATTCTCGTCTATTTGGATCACATACAGAAGACAAGCCAAGTCAGAGCAGACAATACGTATGCGATTGAGACATTATTTTTGTGAAATTTATGATTCTTCCACATGTTTGAATGATGTAGAAGATGCACAGGAAACTTTTAATGATGATACGATATCGGTTCAATCACAATTCATAAGCGAAACGAATGCCAAATACTAATACTATATATCCATGAATCATTTACCAATAGTATTTTTACTGTTCGTGAATGCTGAGAAAGTTTATGTCTAATGTATTAGCTGTGTCAACCATTTATAGTGTGAAGCCACTTTCCACTTGCAACGCTAAGGATACCGAGACGCAGGATACCTAGACGCATAAATACATTATGCTAGTGGCACGGCCAAAATTATTTACTCCAAAGTCTTTATCCTCTTCGTTTATATCGCTAACAAGAAATCGTAGTCACAAATGTACATACGTTGAAACATTTAAACAACGTACAACAAGCCAATAATGACAAGAATGGAGATGAAAGTGGTGATGGTTAGTGGTAGTCGTGGTAGTAATGGAAGTGGTAAGTGGAAGTGGTGGTGGTGGTGGTAGTGCTTGTGGTAAGTGGAAGTGGTAGTGGTAGTGGTGCTGTGCTGATGCTGGCGCCGATACTGGTGATGATGTTGATGCCTATACTGACACTAGTACTGACACTAGATGACACTAGTACTGGTACTAATGGTACCATTCAACTTGGCAAGTATAAGACTTATGTGTGTAAGTGGTAAAAAATCAATGAGTAAACTCCACTAAGAAAATTTCACAACTCCGTTGATTCTTTTGAGTATACAAACATGAACGTTCAAGTTTTACCTTTGTTAATTCAATTCTAATTATACTGGTTTGTACTTGCTAAGCATGTCCTGTTCACTTATCTAATTCGTTTCAATTGCGGCAACTCTGGTCCGATTTATAATTCGAAGAACTGAGTTTTTACCCTTTGGATAAAGTTTTTCAACATACTTACAATGATTATGGTCTCCACTCCTGACGTAGTTCCATGTGGTAATAGAACACAAACTTCAAAATCTCATCACTATATTATACTTGGTACAACATGCAATACCGATTGTATATACCGAATACAGTTTCCTATTGCAATGAATGTGATTTAATCATTTTATGGGAGTTTTTTCATTCAAAACTGCTTTAAATCTAAAAACTCTTCTTTATTCTTGACACTCGTATATGTTGTCTGATATTCCTATTCGTGTTTCAATAACGAAGTTTACTTTCATTCAAATAAATAGAACCAATCAAGTTTACTAGTGCTTATTTTTTTCTTTTTTAATAAAAAGAATGAATATTAGGTGTATGATATGAATACGTTTTTGTTTGTTTGTTTGCAAATTAAAATTAAAAACAACAAAAAATTAAAGCTACTGATTTAACTTTGCTTATTCCATAACACTTCTTACTCAATCTCACATAACCGTTGCATTCATTATATAGCTTAGCTTCAATGAAAGTGGTCAATAAATGTAAAAATAAGTAATTCAGCCTTGCTCAATTGCACCGTTTTTCCAAATGTCGCATGAACACTCAAGTAAAGATGTGACAAAATAAATAAGAATAAAAATAAAAATAAATTTACAAATCAGAGTTTAAACCCAATGTATTCCCAAAAAAGAGTTTATCACAAACCAAACAAGATAGATATGAAATGAAAAGTTAAATAAATAAAAATGGATCGAATGGTTAGAATTATTAGATCAAGGTAAGTTTGCTTGGGAAAGATTCATGAGTATTTATAATAAACATATAATTCTCAAATAGCTTAATGAAGTAATGGTGACTGAGCTACAAAGGCAAGGAAATAAGTTTTTAAAAAATTTCAAAATGCTGTTAATAAAATATATGTAGTAAAATTACAAATACCAAAGACATTTCGGAAAATTCATCCTTCAAAGTTCTTGTTCTTCCAAACTTCGGTATACTTTCCACACGATATTTATCAATTACCATCAGACTTCTAAAGAGCTTAATTTACTCATTTTATCGCTGGTAATCTTGGTAAAATCAGTGTTTATATCATTTGTGTAAATATTGATGGTTGTTAACATTTTCTGAAACAATTGCTGATATGAAAGACTATTAAAAGTCCTGTTTCAAAAATTGAGATAAAGATTTTGGAAAACATAGATACATGTACATCATCGCTTAGCACTTTGAGAAAGAGATAATAATAGAATCATATTTACCCCAAACTAATTCATGGGTGATTGATGAAAACATCAACCATTGTTTCATTTCATAAAGCAACACTGGGTGAGCACTAAATAGACGGAACCAAATGATGTGAGGTTCATGATGGGTTCATCGTTTCCATTCAGTTTACACACCATACGAAGAGGAAAAAGAAGTTATTAAAAAAGTACAAGCGATGCCGTCAGTTGGATATAAAGAAACGAGAGCTAGTACGTATTACCACACCACCACAATTTAACCCGATTAGGCAAACATCAAGAGTCCTGCAAAGACCGAATCAATCGGTACATGTCTCGCTGAAAAACTTTATAGTTGAATGTTGTCTCCATTTCTTGTGATATGAGTTTCAAGTTTTGATCTTTTTTAAAATCGTCATCAATCATTTCATCATTTCATCTTTTTGTTTGTTTGTTTTTTTAATTTTTAAACAATATCGAACTTTAATTACTGGAGTTCAGCCGACTGGAGATGTAAAAGTCTTTATCGTTTTTTGTTGACAATCATACTCGAAAAAAAAGAAATCAAATCAGAATTGAACACGAAGTATGACCCGAATTGCTCTAGTACACGTGATGTCGTCATGGCAAGAAATTTTGGTGATGTGGGTCTACTAATCCAATAATAGCGACTTCCTTACTTATTAAGAGACTTGAAGGCAGTTCAAAATACCTGTGTCTGCTCACATATGCAGCTTCCGGAATCTGTTTTCATCCTACATATTCTTACCCTTCTACTACTCATTCACTTTATGTTTACCCTAGCAAAATGAAGTAACATTGTTTAAAAAGAATTGGTCGAAAGCATCAAGACTATCAAGCTTAAATACATTCAGTAACGAAATTAGTCATATAAAGTCTTTCGTAATACACAAATTTTTTAGCGCACACGTTATTCCTGCTTAAAGCTCGTTTCTCTTCATCCATTTTACACAGGTAGTGTGATCACGAAGAATTACTAATAAAACATTGAGGCGTTATGAGATCTATGTCGCTTCGCAAAACTGTATCTTAGTACGACATAAAGTTGCTTTTGGACTTGAACGTTGACTAAATAAATGTGTTGCCTGATTGTACATGATATATTATCAGCTTTGTCAAGGGAAAAACCGAGACCGAAGAAAGTTAAAACTGAGAGAAATTCTAGATATGCTACTATAAGTGCTCTTTGTCATGAGAGAAACATGATTCTACGTGTCTGATTCACGCAAAGGATGCATCAATATACCTTCTTTTAATTACAGGATGATGCATTTTTAATTTGTTATTGTTGTGAATTCTATGTCAACTGTTTGCTAATATAGGCGGCGCAGAGATATGAAAACCAAACCGTGACAATACACCTAAGCTAAAAGGTCAACGCACGCCTAAACTAGCAGCTCAACTCATGATTGGACTAATAATTTAAAACTAAAACTAAAACCTAAACCTATTTTACAAATAAAACTCATAATTAGGCTAACAACCCTACCCATCAACTAACGACTTGACGGTATGCTATTCCTTCTTTTTTTTAAAGCTTCACTACCATCGAAATATATATAACAGTAGTAAAATTGTAAACTTTTATTTTTATACCATAGTAGTATGGCTATGATTGGAAGGTTGTAGTGTCAGTCAAGTTGGAAAAACTGTTGGCACTTTTTTTCTGAATCAATGGAATTCTTATCAAACACATGCAAACGTATAAAGAAGACTTGAATAGATAATCTTTGAATTCAAACAAATCCTAGTCAACTGAACAACGCATCTACCTCAGCAGTCCTTGGGAAATGTATAAATAGGCAAGCATTAAACTTTTATATATAAAACCATCGAGATCTCTATTTTTAACTCGGTGGTTTCTTTCACAAGACTTACTTCAAGAACGACAACACATCCTGACAGTTAATTCATTAATACTAATACTATCGAGGATTCTGTCATCCAAGTGGAATGAACATGGGCATCAAAGGAATGTTTCCTCAAAGTGAGAACTATAGTGTTGCAAGAGCGAATACTTGGTCGCTTAGAACAAAACGAATTACTGTCATTAGGATATGCTCAAAAGTGTGGCGCTATATCTTGTATCTATTGCTACGTTCATTCATTGATCCAACAGCATGGGTATAGAAAGAAGACGATAAGCAGGAGTTGCGCAAACGAAGTTATGGAGTTTCTTGCATGCATGCATGTTTTGGCATAAAGCTGGTACTTCGAAATATGCCTATGAAATCTCTACCTGCTTTGCACCCTAAATATAACGTGTCGTCTTGTAGCTGCATGTGAATTACAACGATTGATAGATGAAAAACAAATCGACTTGTTGCCCATTTCATCGTTTCAAACGACTGGTAGTGTTGCTTGTGTCCATATCCATACTATGTCCGTGTGTTTTGCTTTATTACACTTGGTCAAAGAAATCTATATGATGTTCTTTACGAAACCCACAAAGTCATTAGGGATATCATTCGAACAGAAGGGTATGTATGCAAAATACACTACAAGGACTAAGCCCAAGCACCGTATTGTTTCAGTCTCGAAGTAATTCTATGTACCCGTGCATTGGAGATGCGTTTAATTAACATGGTGCGATTGGACTTGAGTGAGCTGACAGCACTGTATGAGGGTCTGTTTGCCAAGATTCAGGACTTGTTGAAAGAGTTATTACAACTACAACTATAATTATAACTACAACTATAACTATAACTGCAACTATAACTACAACGATAAGAACTATCACTACTCTGAAGACAACGATGTGTTTTCTCAAGATGATAACGGATCTAGCTTCGCCATCAATAAGTATGAGACAAAGGAGTCCATCTTTGATGAAACATCCATTTGCCTGTTGTACATTTTTGCAGGACAACCAGCCTGAGCACAAGAGACATGGTGTACTAGACTTTGTGCGGAATGTCTACTTCAAAACTTGCATCTTTATATCTGATATATAGAGATATAGAGATATAGAGATATAGAGAGAGGCTGATGATTTATAAACACAAACGATAAGACTTGTAACATGAAGTTTGTCGAAAAAGTCAATCTTTAAATTCCTTTCTGAACCTCTCTGTTATGTCAGTGCTTCGGTATTATGTTTTAATGCAGTCACTTGAGGCGTTGTCCTAATAGGTGCAAAGTTACCGTATATTTAGGTTTCATGTTTGTGATTACTGGAGAACGACTGTGAAGAGACCAACCGTATCGTGTTTTTTCCAATTGTGATCTTCCAATGCTTAATAAATACGAAATCTTATTTCGATTTACAGGCTGGGCATTCACGAAACATAGCGTTTTTACATTTCTACAGGCACACTATAAACAACTTGCAATATCTGCCATCACTTTATTTCTCCAACTTTGTTCAAGTTAAAAGTGGCAGAAAGTGTTTCCCGATATGAGATAACCCAACGCATATGTTGTTGCAAAAACTAAACGCCCATTCATCAAGCGAGTCGAGATGAGAGGAATCATTGTATAAAAGGCTAGCATGTAAAAGCTGGAAGAAGGAAAGAACACGGGATATGTAATGGAACATGGGAAATTGATATGGACATTGATATGGACCTTGATATGGACATTGATATGAACATGAATATGGTATAGAGAACTACATCGACACAGAAAAGAAAACAAAAGTTGCTAAAATGACAAAGGTGCCGAATCAACAGGCCATAGTACCGATGGAATCCAAATACAATCCAAGAATCATTCAAACATCGCAAACATCTTTGCTCGACATTGTTGTTTTGAACAACTACTAAGAGTTGCAAATGTGAAAGCAACAACATTCAACGTATCTACAAATTTCTCGCTGTTTTGCATATACATTTCTATTTAATAGTGAATTAGCGTATAAGAAAGAAATGGAGCTTTTTTGGATTACAAGTGATAAGAGTAGGTGTAGGAGTAGGACTCATTTATTGAATCTGGTGATTTGCGTCGGAAGGTTGAGAATATAAAGAGCGTGTGAAACTAAGCCATGTAATCTAAAACTTTACCGAAACTTTCAGATCTCGCCTATTTACCGATCCAATTGCTAGTGCAGTAATAGTTGCTTGAATTTTCACCGGATGAATCTTCTCTTGAATAAAACCGCCAATAAGAGCTAGTCAAGTTGACTACTGAAAATATACGATATTGAAGATGGCGTATGTAGTGCTTGTAATGGTCTGGTGGATGGTGGACGCTTTCCACTCTTACTTAGCATTCAGTATTACACAAATGGATTAAGGAGAAGCGGTAAACGATTTCATGAGGTTCGTTTATTATAATGGGTTGAGTAACACGATTCAAATTGAGTCAAAATATTTTTCGAAGATAATCCGCCAATTTTCTATAACTCATATATTAATGCATTCGTTCAAATGATATTAATACATACGTGTAAATAAGGGACAAATAGGTATAAAAAACACGGCGATAAGAAATGGAATTAATATTTTGCAACATGACAACTAGACATTATTTCGTCCGTAAACTTTAATAGTCCACGACAACAAAGCGACAATAGCAGTCGTTTATTATTTGGTCTTCATTATGTCAACAAGCTATTTGAAGGGATTTATGTAAAGTATGTATTTACATTTGATCATTAGACTATTTGCTTTGGAAGAATGATAGTGATAATAATGATAATGATAATGATAATGATAATGATAATGATAATGATAATGATAATAATAATAATAATATGTTTTTTTATTCTCCTACAACTATTTCATATCGTCAATCTTCAAATTTTTCAACATGATTGGATAATGATTACTTATAAAATATATATATATATATATATACATTCATTATATACATTATATACATTATACTTGAACACCCCAATTGGCTATATAATTAGAGTCAGTATTTTGCTAAACTTTTATATCGCGAACATCAGCATTACTTGTATACTTACTAAAAATTCATAAACAATTTGGTAATTAATCATTGAAAATAATAAAGTTAATGCTTTGTATATACATTCTAACAGTCTAAAGTAGAGATTGGAAGAGAAAAAGTTAAAGATTGAATGAGTGTTTAGTCAAATTGATCGACATTATTGAAAACCAAGAGAAATCGATCGAGCTAAATAACATTGAGCACTTGAATAATTATAATTTAGACGGAAAAATAAATAGTTTCCGAACAACATGGAGACATATGTCCTTGACTTTTTAATCTGAGAAATGTTCAAATAGATTAAACCTCTAGTATATCCTTACCATGATAGCCAAAAATAAATCCAATCAAATTTATCATTCTGAATAATTGGGATCGCAATTTTTGATTGAGGCTTTTTGCCTTAGTATATTTAGTAACAAAAATGTCCTTTCTTGGATTTTTATAACCAAAGAGAATATGTTTTTATATCGGGCTAATCCTAATAGGGAGTTATTATAATAAGGGATATATATATTTGAAATGTTATGCTAATCATACGTTCGGTAGGTATGAGTGAAATCTTCCTTCTATTTCCTTTTAAGTATTAGTTGAGTCTTCTTTTGATATTTCAGTTTCAGGTTCGCAATTTTAGGCCATTGGCAAGGCGAGCGATTTGAACATATGCATTCGATTCATCGATTCCGTAGAAAATTGACGATCAAATCGGTCAGTACGTTAGTTGCAGTGTAGTATGACAGCATGATAACATGACATTATTAAATGTTGCAATGGAAATGTACAATAACAAAATAAGTACAAACATATATTTTTTTTTATTAAACAATTATTATAGTTAAAAGAATGATAAATGATGTTTATAATAATTCGTCTCCCCAAAACAAACAAACAAACTAATGTTTGTTTCTAGATTCTAATATTTACCCTAACACAATGTACTGTAGAATTAAATCAATTTCATTCTTTGCTCAACGTAGTTAATCAAGTAAAATTCATTAACTGATGACCAGGAACAAATCAGGAAACCGAGTTTTTTTGGCATCTTTTCTATTATATGTATATTGATTGTCTATTGTATATATATATATAACTTCGCTGTATAATACTAATCATAAGAGGCAATGGGAATGGTTGACGTCACATCTACGACATGAATGGAAGAATATAATCTTTGTTATAACGGTAATAATAAACTTGATCAGTTTATGACTAATTTTTTGCTACTCTATTTCTCTGTCTACGTACGCCAGTTGCTCATACTTACTATATCTTTAGTTAAAGTATGTGGCATAACAATTGAGTAAATAAAAATAAAAAAAATAAACACTTTTTAAATATGGTACTTGATTTATAAACACACATGTTTAAGTATATGTACATATACAAACCAACGAAATGTAATAATACATCCAAGTGATAAGAATGCAAAAACTTATTCAACAGCAGATACACCGTTTCTTCTGTTTATAACAGCATAACGTAACATATAGAATTGGAGACAATATAAGGTCTTGTTGAGTTGTTATACCTTTCGAGGTAATAACGGTTGATTGGAAGAGCTAGAGTTCTGCGGTAAACCCATATTCCTAAATCAAGCTTTAACCATCGAAAAAGTATGAGTCGCAGAAGTGATTTTTAAATCAAATTAGGCTGTAATTAAATAATATTATACAAATACCATGAAGGCTATCCATTTTGAAAAAACATATTCAATGTCTAGATTTTACGATTTTCCTTCCTCAAATCAAGCGTAGGAAATTTACATTCCGTAACTTGACGGTTCCATAATGATGCAAGATTCCATATACGTAATACTACGTTTCCATCGGTAACTTTAAAAACTTACTACATTTTTATTTCCTTAGCATTTAAATAGTCGTTGTCAACCGCACTTCCTTTTCGACTCGTTTCTTTAACGTAGCATGAAGAATCCTCACATTCGACATGACTGATAAAAGCTGATGATACTGTTTTTGCTCCTTAAAATCTATCCGTAGAAAAATAATGCGCTTTGAGTAAGAAAACTATACAGAAGCTGCATCTAAAAAACCCGAATATCTTAATTGACTATTGTAAAAGTGTTAGTTTACAGATTTTTGGTAACGAGATAAGCAACGGAGCATGCATATGATTACCTAAGTATAACTTGTACACAATGATTTGGTGGTTTGTAAAAATGAATCCTTAAAGAATGCTACAAAGAAGTAACTCAAAATTCCAACCATACTATGCTAATAGAAACGTGAGGCAGAAATAGAAATAATGGGATTATTGGGATAGTTGAAAAAATGCTGGAGTTAAACTGAGTCTCCACAAGTATTTACATAAACATTCCTTTCGAAGTATTTCATTCATCTTGCGTGTCTGCACACACTACTATCATACAGTTTCTTCTCCCAAACACAATCAAATTAAAGAACGGTTCCATAAGCAGTAGAATCAAAGTTTCGAAAAGATACGGCCAATAACAAAGTCAGCTTTGATTTTTATCACCGATTGCTGTAATTTGTAACTGGCACAACACAATTTTCGAAATTGGATTGTTTATGAATAAGCTATCGTGCTTTTCGTATAACTTAGTGTATCTTAGCTTCCTTTGGGCTATAATCATTGTCTCTGGCTTTTCATCTTGTAGTCTTTCTCAATCGCCGGTTCCATTTTCTTCAATCTTCTATTCAATTGGATCCTATTCTCATCCGGAATGCTTTTCTTCCGCGGAAAACAAATTACCGAATTTGTAAACCGTGACGATTTTTTTTTATTTACTCAAATTTTTTATAATTGGATATACAATTGTCTCGTGCATTCAGAATGAATAAGTTGGAACTAATGCATGTCGGGGTTTTTCACAATCATTTATTTGTTTTATTTGTTAATTTAAACTTTCTTGCAGGCATTCACAAGTTTTTTGTAATCCTGGTCGATGTGCTGTCGTCGAGAGCGTTACCATCGCTGCTATATACATCAGTTTAATTAGCAACACTTTTGATGGCTACACTGATTTTATAGATTAAAAAAAACTGTAATAAATCACCAAACCTTTTAAAAATTACTTGCCCATTCTTTCAAAATACAAAATACAAAATTGACTTGAAGAGCCTATGATCTGATTTTTTCAACTTGTACGACCTCTACCTTGTCATCTTTCTTTTGATACTTTATACATAATGGCAAACAGAATGCACAAATGAATGCGGAGGTTCAATTCCTTCTTTTTCTCTCTCACACTTAACACTCAGTATTTTAGTAAATCATGAAGACAAATCTTTGATGAATGCCTGTTCAAACTCTTTAGTAGTGTATATAGTCACAGGATCCATTAACTCCTATCACAAAATGAGTCGTCGCAAATTGGAATAATAATGATATTGTGGTTTTTTTAGTCCAGAGACTTGAATACAGCCTACAATTTTGGATTCTCTGAAGGAGATCGTTAATTTATTATGACCAAACCCAGAATAAAACTCTCTATGCATTAACAAACTAGCAAATAAATGCTTAATTAAACACACTTACATATCCGTGTATATGTGTTACAATAATCAAAGGATGATCATCGACTACAAAGATATAATATAAACCTGCTTTTTTATTTCTATTACGTAATTTTCCAAGTTTATTAATTCAACGACTGAATTGTGTTCATTTATACATCACATGGTCGATAATTTCCGTTGTAAATAATGTTTGTGCGTAAAAATAAATGAGTGAGCAAGTTAAATATTTTTTAAACGAAAGCAAAACTGGATATTAATCTAAACAATTAGTGCCAAGTGAGAGCGTAATATGCCTTTGTGCTCACAAATCAGATAATCATGTCTTTATCAAATAAACTGAGTAACAATTACGAAATTAAGAAGACCGTGTCTCACATGATAGTACTAATAAAAATATACTTTGACATCTGAAAGAAAAATGACATATTAAGAAATCGGCAAACGAGAACAATGCTTGTGTCTAATCTTTAAAACCATTGTAAACCAAATATGCATTTGGTTATTGGATTGCGATTGGGGAAGATGAAATATTTAAACTTGCTTTACTGCTTTACGTAAAGTTATAGACACCATTGTTGATAGGTGGTACGAAAGAAAAGTTTATCCATAGCGAAGAGTAGTATAGTTTGTAAGTCATATAATAATGGCATCAATGAAGTCACGGTTGTGAATTTACTAAGAAAATGCAGTAAACCTGCAAACGTATGTTACGTAAGGAATTCCATAAATACTTAATACGTTTTCGTTACTAAGCTGATCCAAAAATTGCAATAAATTACCGAGAGCATTCACTTAATAATTGGAAAGTAATAGGGAATAGTAATAACCTAGAAGTACTAAAAATGTTACTTTTAAAGAAATATTAGTTAAGGTAGTAGAATATGCATAAAAGTAATGGCAAAATTGTAGGAATTAAATAATGATTATTGCGAAAAAATAAATATTTTATTAATACATCTTTGTGACATCAGAAGTTATTATAATTTATTTTACTCGTGCCATCAATAATGGTCGCATGATGTAGTCGGTTATCATGTCGATCTAATAAGTCGAATGTCGCCGGTTCGAACCCGGCTGTGACCATGTTTTTTATTTTTTAATGAATCTCACAGTACACTATACATCAGTAAATTTCAAAAAAAAAATAAACAAAAAGTGGACAAGCCAGAACTCGAATCTGGGACCTCTTCCATGCTAAGGAAGCGTGATAACCATCTACACCACATGCCCATGGTTGATTTTTACTCTATGTTAGTCGATTATTACTTTCTTTGCTATTTGCTATTATTCTTTTCCAACGCACTTTGATACTACCCACGCTTATCATAGTATACAAATATAACATACATACAAATACAACATACATACATATATGTATATATATATATATTTACTACCACTGCAAATAATTGTTACACCTTTACTACTGATGAGTTATCCTCCGCTTCTTTATTTGTTTTATCTAGTGATTTAAATTAACTATTAACTATCTTTCTTTTTAGTCCAAATACTCAAAAATACTTCAAACTAGCTTCATTAGTAACATTAACTAACTAAATTTTTTATTCAGTTTTTGTTTGTATATTTTTCAGCACTTAATATTTCTTAAGATAATTATTTTTACAGTTTCCCTCTTCTTTTTTTTTTTTTATTTAAATCCGATGCGAAAATAATTAATTACAAACAACAGATAATTAGTAATTACACTTTTGAAAAAAATGAGAACTACAATGGAACAAGTAAATAAAAAAAAAAATTTAATCCAACCAAAATTGCTGATCTCATTTTATTTAAAAAAGTAAAAATGATTTCATTCCAAAAGAATCGTTAATTAATGAAGCAGATATAATTTCTTTTTTAAAAGTAAAAAATTAAAAACTTAAAAACGATTGATCGTGCCAAGACTCGAACTTGGGACCGTCTGCGAACTGTAAATGTTAAGCAGAAATTATAACCATCTAAACCACACGACCAGATGTTGGTTTTATTATTAGCTTTATTTGTAATATAGGTTTATAAATGAACCTTAACGTCAAATTGTCTGAAGTTACGAATACACAAATTATCTTTATCTGCATGTTTCAACTATCTTAGCTACATTATCTCATGCATAGAACTTTTTTGAAATTTATCAATATGGCTTTACTATCAGAAATTCTTCAATAACAATCTTCATTCTTAACTTACGTATATCGTAACAAGCTTGTAAGCATAATATGTTCAGAACTCTGTCCTTTCTAATGGAAAATAATACTTATTTAAGCAATTTTATCAGCTACGAACGACCACTACTACGATGTATGCATGTGAATAATATTTACATTTTTTATTCCTATGTCTACTGTTTAAACTAAGTATTGTAAATACTTATAAAATTTTATTATGATATAATGAGCTTGTTCTTTATTTTGCAAAGCAATATGGCTTGCATATAATACATAGGCTACAATTCAATGTACATTCAAGTATTGAAAAGCTTTTCCTGTCTTTCCAATTTAAAAACACTCAACTTCGGCGACGTGATATAAGTATAGGTATAATAAATAAAGCGTTTTTTATAACCAGTTCCGCAAATGTAGGAAGTTTAATCAATTTTAAATGTTGAAAAGTTATAAGAAATAGTGATCCAATTAATCATGCCATGGAATAATTTTTATAAACCGGTAATCGTTGCAAAGTGCTTACCGTTTACTTTTAGGGCGAAACAATAATACAATTAGGTAGTACCAGATCGTTTATGAAACTGCTTTTAGATAGGTACTTTAAAACCACATGAGGTTTCAGTGAACAACGTTTTGTTATTTTTTAAGTAATGAACTTAAACTTTCTTTGTTTACTGGTTCTTATCTTACTATCATAAGTATTAGTAATGTAATTTTCGGTCAAAAAAGGTGCATAAAACGACAAAAATGTGTTTTAAAATTTCCATTTAATTTACTCATCTCATCAATTTTGTAAAGCTAACGAGGTATTTATTTTTTGCTTGTTTTTATTTTTAACTAGTTTACGTTAAAATTTCACTTATTTAGTTACGATGAATACTTGGGTTAATGTAAAAATGGAATGATTCGAAACAAAATTAGTTTTATCACATTCCTGTTTTCGTACTTTGCCTTTTACTATATAAATAAAAAAAAAAAAAAAAAAAAAGGAAATTGTAACTTGAAATTTATGTGATTAATTTAAGCATTAGCGCCTTCAATAATTTATGAGTAAGATGGTAAACAGGGGTTTGATTTGATTATAAAGGGTATAAACGGCTATCATAACTTTTGTTAATCCAGGCACTTTTTTATTGTATTCTGATTTAAGAGCTTTGATATGATGCATTTGAACATTTTCGGTAGATTTACAAATACAAAACATTCTTTTAATTTTGATTTGGTTCTAATTGACCAATATACTTCTTCTCATGGAAACATTAGCGTTCATATTAAATTTTATCAAAAATCATCAGTTCGAAATCATTCTACTTGTATCACTTCAAACAAATGCCAAAGTTTTTAACTTAACAAAACAAAATACATATTAGTCAGTTGCTATTTAGTTAATATAATTCATATCCTAAGAAAGTCTCGCATAAAAGTATTTCTGTGTGTAATTTTACACTATTCGAATTTTCTTCTTTTATCTTTATTTTTAGTTATTTTGATTAGGAAGGCTATTTTGCTCGCTGCGTCCTTATATGCGGCTTAATTTGTATTATGTACATTTATTCCCTGCACCTCACTGTTTCTAGTAATGAGTTTAGTGCTTTACAAGGTTACTGCTGTTTGCTTTATTTCATTTTTATGGGATTGGAAGTGGACTTGAATTTTTTTTTTCATAACTTAAGTATGCATTACTTCTAAAAGGTTGTTAACTGGTTGCCTGACTGCCTTTTCTATCTGTAGTTATATGATCAAAATTAAAAGTAGTTTTTTCTATGTTATTAGTTAATTAAGTAAAGCAAGCATTTTACAAATACCATTTAGAATAGTCGTCTTCCTTTTTAACCAGGCTTTTGCAATTTGCTGAATGCTATCTCAGTAAACAAATTTGTAAACAACAGTCAATATTAGGAAAAACTAGTGCTTTTTATATTGACACTAGTTTTTATGCAGCTTTCTCAAGAAGTTAGTATTTGTATTCCCGATCAAAAATATTTTACGTAATGATTTGAGCCTTCAGCTTTTTATTGACTAGTAGCTTATATATTTGTAACTAGATAATTTCGTTAAGTGTGTAATTTACATTATCAATGTCCACCACAAATAGTTCAGCATATTTTCTTCTGCTTTAGTAAGTTTTAAAGTACGATAAATTTGATAAAGGTAACGTCAACTGAGTCGGTACATATTTGATATTGTCATCTAATAAGCCAATTCAGATCAATTTTTTTAAAAACGAGTAAAGACCTTCGAATCCAAAGAATTTATTTAAAAAATTCCAATGATGTAGGATTGCCTTTTTTTTGGGTTGTACATGAGAATAATTCAACATCAACCTTATTTTATGGTTAAATTATATTTAGTAAAACTTTTAAATGTTGAGATTTGTAAATAGATTTACGTTTAATAATTAATAATGAAAGTTTTTTCTGCATATTCGACATCTTGAGAGAATGCGAATCCGTTTTTAATATTTGAAGCACTACTAAGATTACTATTTACAGACTGATGGGGGTTACCTTTTGCGATGGACAGGCTGAATTACGGTTACAGGGTTACTAAAGGTGACGAGTCACTGGCAGTATTAAAATTATTTTTTGCTAACAGGTAACTAAACTTATTGGCCGTTAATTAAATCTGGTTTATACAAACGTTATGAAGTCATTTTTTTGTTTTCTGTATTTTTAAGAAGTTATTCTTACGTCTATTAATTCAGATTGACTGATAATTGTGATCTAGGCTAGTTAATTTTTTGGAGGAGCTGCAAAAAAACAATAAAAAGTAAATACCTTGTTAATTAAACTACCATTTAAGCTGTTGTAACAGATTCCATAATCTAAAAGAAAACATTGCAGATATTAATCATATCTTTACTTTCAAAAACGTAAAAATTTTTTGGTATACCACCATACAGTTCTCATACTAAACATTCAATCCAAACAATGGACCAATTACTACGATGTGTATGCATAACATCCAAGTATATGTGTTCTACCGTGTATCCTAGTAAAACATACTATACATTCATCAACTTAAATGGTATATTTAAGATATTACATCGCTAATCATTAGTTTTAGGAGCCCTTGGAAATACCTAGCTTTAATGATAAAACTAGATGAATACTCAAGAAAGCAAATCAAGTATTTCAGACAATTAAAGCAGTTGACGCAATTTGAATGTACAAAATTTTCAAAAAATTCAATCTGAGTGGTCTAGTTATAGTCAAAATATTGAAAACAGTTTTTCGTACGAACAAACTAGCAGCAGCTGAGACCTTTGGCTGTTTTCTTTGAAATCATGAGTTTTACTGATTTCCAGGAATAAAAATTTTTAGATTTTATTTTAGTAGGGAAAATAAAAGTAAGCAAACACTAAAGCGAAAGCTTGGACTAAATTAGTCACTATTAATTAAAAGGATTTCGCATTGAATTTTAGACTGTTCATCAAATAAATTTCTTCAGAGCTATCTACTGGGTAAACTTTTAACTGAAAATATAGCTTCATGATAATTATTGACTTTCATTATATGTTCACGGACGCACATGTTGTTAATACAGTTGAATATTTATTGAACTGATGAACCCGTACTAAGATGTTTATTCACATAGTTAATGTACATACGTACAAAAATGTCTGTGTTTTCTGCTATAACCATTAACCAGAAAATCATTTATATAGCAAAATATTGCTAGGAAACTTTATTCTAAACTCTTAATGATTTTCTCGCGATTAGTTTGTAAAGTATTAACAGGTGTTAAAGATTCTTTTAGATTATTTCCGAAAAAGCCTTTCACGATACTTTAATCAACAAATATTAAGGGACAATTTTTTGTTTTTCGTTGCGGTGTTTTGAAAATATGTGTTTCGTATACACCCAAAGTGGTTAATAATTAGCATTTGGACAAAGCTTAAGTTAATTTCGATAAGAAAACAAATAAACAAGATGAAATACACATTACTGGCAAGGGAGAGGCAATACAGACCCACATAGCAGCAATTGCGTTTGATGCAGCATTTATTTGCGATAGGTAGAGCTAAACCTTTTCACAAATGTGCACGATTTTTCGAACTTTCTGCAAGAAACAAAAAACGTAGGGGTCCTAGATTACGTCTTAAATACGCTTTAGTCAGTTTTAAATATATGGGATTTCCATGTAAACATTTTATTTGCATATAAAATAAAACATAAAAAATTGCAAAAATATTATTTCGAGAATTTTATTTTGATCTGGTCATTTCAACGAAATAATGAAGGAATAGAAATTGTTCTGGATGATCTTTAGAAACTATCTTGAAAATATTAATAAAAACCATGAACCAAATCACAAGCAAAACCAAACAGAAAAAAGAAATTTACTGTTTCGCAAATGGTCTGATTACAATATTTACCTTCATAATTTGCGTAAAATATGAGGCTCTCTGAAATTAATATAATTTCTATAATAGATTTGTTTTACCAACTGATCCTTCAAACTACAACATTGTTTCTTTAAACGATTTTCAACTTCTTCTATACAGCCATTTGAGCTTTTACTACGGTTACAGTTAGGGGTTTATAGCTATGTTAAACTGAATGTTGATATTTATTTATTACCATCATTACTAGGTTTCTCAGCTACCAGATATAAAAGTTTCCCTCTGCGCTAAATCTTGCATGGGTTCAGTAAGTGATATTTTAGAAAATGTCAATCACGATTGACTTACTGCAAGAATGGTTTTGAGTTTTTAATTTGTAACAAATACTATCGTCAACTAAATACTTTTTCATTCTTTTCTACTATAATCTTTATTTATTAAATAAAATTATTAAGCCAGCAAATTCCTTGAGTAATTTCATTTGCATGCTTAGAAGCTGTGACCAAAAAAACAGTGTGCCGTTGTTTGTTTAATGTTTTAGTAAATTTATTAAAATAATTCTAACTGATTAGGAGTCAAATTAGTAAAGTTGATAATCACAACAATTATCATAAAACTTTATGGTTTGTAAATTACAAACAAGATATGTTAATTTTAAAATTTCTAATGTAGTTAATATGCGAGTTATGTGTATCTACATAAAAAAAAAGAATTGATGACATGGCGTGGAAAGTCATCTGTATGAACGCATTAAAAAAAGGCAATTGCTAATTATCTCAATACGCCAAAGAATGGCAATTAACAAACAAATCAATTTACCCGTATTTTGATATTTTCTGCGCATTCATTACTTTTTTTTTGTCCGTATTTCACTTAAACGAGTTAGCGCTTAACAAGTATAATACCAGAATTTTTGCTTTCAAATTAAACATTGCTAATAATTATTATCTTAAGGGAAATTTTATAAAGTCGAGTTAAAGAAGGTATTGATTTTTTGCACATATTAGTTTATTCAAGCACATGAATTATCGAAAAAGGTTCAGAGAATTCGTTACTTATTATTTACGTTCAATTTTATTTAGTGTTTCTTAAAGGTCAAAAGGTACGTTAAAGGAATTCGATAACTTTTCCAGTAATAGGGTAGAACTTAAAGTCTAGTCAGTATTTAGTTATAAACATATAGTCTATAAAGTAAGTTTATCTTTTAAATTTTGCACACCTAGCAGTTTCTACAGCAATCCCTTCTCCTACTACTCTAACAGTTGGTTTGTGTTGTAAAATCACTAAGAAGAAATTTAAAAAATTTTAATAAAAAGATTATTCGAATTATGGTCTTAGGAATAGAAAACTGAATTATGAGGTAATTTATTGTTTCGTTTCTCGAAGAATAAGGCTTTTTTCGTCTTTGATTGATGTTATTTAATAAATTAATTTGGATTTTGGAAATAATATTTTTTTTCGTTGGAAATAGAAAGCTGAATTAAGTAAATTCAATTTAATGGGGGACATTCGGTAAAAATTTTAACTAATTTGAGTTTTTGCATTCTTCAACGAAGGATGGATATGCACGTCGTGTGAATAAGTTACTCAGCAGCAATCTATCTGTAGTCAAATAATTTTTTACGTGATGAGAGAGTACAATAGATGCAATTACTAGGACAAATAGAATATGCTAACGCAATTAAAATTTTCAAACATTTTTTACTTGAATGATATGCATATTTAGTAATACTTGTTCTAAAAATGCATCGATATAATTTACACGTTTATCCTAGTCGGCACTATCATAGTAAAAAAAAAAAATAAAATAAAAAATCAGTGGTGAAAGCAATCATACGTTTATCGATAAATTGATGGATTAGAGCGCATTGTCATGTTAATAAATTAGTGGTAGTGCTTATCCATGATAAACAATATGTTTGATGAAAATTTCATGTACCTCAAAATATGCTGGTAAACCGTAACTTTCCTAGAATTCTGTATTGCTCCTTTTAATGAATGGCCTGATTCTTGATTTGAAGTTAGCAGTAAACCTGAACGGAACAAAACTCCTTGCTAACGTTAATTAATTTATATTAGATCGTTGTTTTATTAACTATGTTCAAAATAACTTTGACTCTTAGTTCACTTATGCGAATTACCTTAACGCTAGTACTAATTTTAACATATAGCATATTTGATTTATGTTGTTAATTTTCATAAATGACGGGTGTTGTTAATAGATTCATTTTTCTTATAAACTAAAATATTTGCTATAGTCTTATTTAAATTATAGCTGGTTTACAGACTCCCTTTCAAGTCAAAATGTGCAATAATAAGGTTTCGTTAGCAACATTATGGCTTTGTATAAATTAATACTTAGCTATCTAGCAAGTGTAATAGAAATAGTAAGTTTCTAAACAGGATAATTTAATCTCTTATACATAATTTTGTTAATCAATAAAACCAAGTTGCCTACTTTGCTAGGGGCATTTTTGATATAGTTATCACATTAGGCAATTGTAAGTTAAATGATTTGCTTTTAAATAAATCATATCTTAATATATTTACCCTTCTTTTTTTCAAATTTGCTTTATGTTTTGCGACAAGCGTGGATTTATTTTATGAGCTTGCTCACTTTTACCATTTCATGTCATTCGTCAAGTTTACAACTCGGTAAAAATTCTGAGGTTTTAGATAAATTCCACTACATATGTGTTACTTTTAATTTTTTAATCGACAGGATATTTGTGAAAAAAGAAAATTAATACATTTAACATGAAGGATAAGACACTTCGCCAAAATCATAAAACCCCCTGATATACTATTTAACCAGCAAATTCATAGATTTGACCAATAATTTCCTAAAACATTTACAATTAATGCGTTATTTTTTTTTTTCTAAAAATTGAAGGAGCTTGTTTGATCTATTCCGTTATTAGTATGTAAATTTAGAAAATCGTATCCCTAACTAATTCATACTTAAACCTAATATGCAGATTTTAAAATAATAGTCCATAAAGATAACACACGGAATACTTAAAAAAGTAGAATTGGCCGAAGCCAAAAAGGAAACATAGAAATCAACCAGGACTAACCAATGCTTCTTCATATTAACGAGTAACGGCTTACGCATCACAAAGCAGTACATGTGAATAAATATTATTGGAAAACATTTTTCTTTAACCAGCTAAACCGCTTAAAGAAAAATGAATAAGATACAAATCTTCAGGTTTTTGCTTTGATGCTAAAAACTCGTCGAATTTTAAAACCAAGAATTAAACGTACCCTTCAACTTTTTTTTTTTGATTTTCGTACTAATGATTATCGGAGTTCGCGTTTTCATTTTAAAAAAAGGTTTAGTAAATCTCAAATTGCGATACGAACAATGATAATGATATTTTCAGATAAACGTTACTTAATAGCATCTTATAGTCATGGGCCATCTCAATATTACCATTAAACTTTTAAGCAAAAAGATCATTTCTATTTTAAAAAATCTAATAAAAATTACCTTTTGTAAGTATACGTTTGCTAAACAATAAAAGAACATATTACTAAAAAATTAAAGTCATTCTAGGGTTTGCCAACACAATTTTCTGATTATCGTTAGATGTAAACAGTGCTCGCTTCTGTGTAAATAATTAAGAAGAAAATTAACCCCTTTTATATTTGTATTAGCGCGTTCATACGCAAGTCTTGTTCAGCAAAAGCTGTGTTTTTGAATGTAATAAATAAAAAAGTAACTAATTAAAACGAAATCACCATAGAAACTAACAGTTAGTACGTAATTTGTCCCCCCAGTAATTGAAAAACGTAAGAACAAAAAAAAAATTTCGTTTTGTTTTGTTAAGTTAAAAACTTTGGCATTTGTTTGAAGTGATACAAGTAGAATGATTTCGAACTGATGATTTTTGATAAAATTTAATATGAACGCTAATGTTTCCATGAGAAGAAGTATATTGGTCAATTAGAACCAAATCAAAATTAAAAGAATGTTTTGTATTTGTAAATCTACCGAAAATGTTCAAATGCATCATATCAAAGCTCTTAAATCAGAATACAATAAAAAAGTGCCTGGATTAACAAAAGTTATGATAGCCGTTTATACCCTTTATAATCAAATCAAACCCCTGTTTACCATCTTACTCATAAATTATTGAAGGCGCTAATGCTTAAATTAATCACATAAATTTCAAGTTACAATTTCCTTTTTTTTTTTTTTTTTTTTTTATTTATATAGTAAAAGGCAAAGTACGAAAACAGGAATGTGATAAAACTAATTTTGTTTCGAATCATTCCATTTTTACATTAACCCAAGTATTCATCGTAACTAAATAAGTGAAATTTTAACGTAAACTAGTTAAAAATAAAAACAAGCAAAAAATAAATACCTCGTTAGCTTTACAAAATTGATGAGATGAGTAAATTAAATGGAAATTTTAAAACACATTTTTGTCGTTTTATGCACCTTTTTTGACCGAAAATTACATTACTAATACTTATGATAGTAAGATAAGAACCAGTAAACAAAGAAAGTTTAAGTTCATTACTTAAAAAATAACAAAACGTTGTTCACTGAAACCTCATGTGGTTTTAAAGTACCTATCTAAAAGCAGTTTCATAAACGATCTGGTACTACCTAATTGTATTATTGTTTCGCCCTAAAAGTAAACGGTAAGCACTTTGCAACGATTACCGGTTTATAAAAATTATTCCATGGCATGATTAATTGGATCACTATTTCTTATAACTTTTCAACATTTAAAATTGATTAAACTTCCTACATTTGCGGAACTGGTTATAAAAAACGCTTTATTTATTATACCTATACTTATATCACGTCGCCGAAGTTGAGTGTTTTTAAATTGGAAAGACAGGAAAAGCTTTTCAATACTTGAATGTACATTGAATTGTAGCCTATGTATTATATGCAAGCCATATTGCTTTGCAAAATAAAGAACAAGCTCATTATATCATAATAAAATTTTATAAGTATTTACAATACTTAGTTTAAACAGTAGACATAGGAATAAAAAATGTAAATATTATTCACATGCATACATCGTAGTAGTGGTCGTTCGTAGCTGATAAAATTGCTTAAATAAGTATTATTTTCCATTAGAAAGGACAGAGTTCTGAACATATTATGCTTACAAGCTTGTTACGATATACGTAAGTTAAGAATGAAGATTGTTATTGAAGAATTTCTGATAGTAAAGCCATATTGATAAATTTCAAAAAAGTTCTATGCATGAGATAATGTAGCTAAGATAGTTGAAACATGCAGATAAAGATAATTTGTGTATTCGTAACTTCAGACAATTTGACGTTAAGGTTCATTTATAAACCTATATTACAAATAAAGCTAATAATAAAACCAACATCTGGTCGTGTGGTTTAGATGGTTATAATTTCTGCTTAACATTTACAGTTCGCAGACGGTCCCAAGTTCGAGTCTTGGCACGATCAATCGTTTTTAAGTTTTTAATTTTTTACTTTTAAAAAAGAAATTATATCTGCTTCATTAATTAACGATTCTTTTGGAATGAAATCATTTTTACTTTTTTAAATAAAATGAGATCAGCAATTTTGGTTGGATTAAATTTTTTTTTTTATTTACTTGTTCCATTGTAGTTCTCATTTTTTTCAAAAGTGTAATTACTAATTATCTGTTGTTTGTAATTAATTATTTTCGCATCGGATTTAAATAAAAAAAAAAAAAGAAGAGGGAAACTGTAAAAATAATTATCTTAAGAAATATTAAGTGCTGAAAAATATACAAACAAAAACTGAATAAAAAATTTAGTTAGTTAATGTTACTAATGAAGCTAGTTTGAAGTATTTTTGAGTATTTGGACTAAAAAGAAAGATAGTTAATAATTAATTTAAAACAATAGAAAAAACAAATAAAAAAACGGAGGAAAACTCAACAGTAGTAAAGGTGTAACAATTATTTGCAGTGGTAGTAAATATATATATATATACATATATGTATGTATGTTGTATTTGTATGTATGTTATATTTGTATACTATGATAAGCGTGGGTAGTATCAAAGTGCGTTGGAAAAGAATAATAGCAAATAGCAAAGAAAGTAATAATCGACTAACATAGAGTAAAAATCAACCATGGGCATGTGGTGTAGATGGTTATCACGCTTCCTTAGCATGGAAGAGGTCCCAGATTCGAGTTCTGGCTTGTCCACTTTTTGTTTATTTTTTTTTTGAAATTTACTGATGTATAGTGTACTGTGAGATTCATTAAAAAATAAAAAACATGGTCACAGCCGGGTTCGAACCGGCGACATTCGACTTATTAGATCGACATGATAACCGACTACATCATGCGACCATTATTGATGGCACGAGTAAAATAAATTATAATAACTTCTGATGTCACAAAGATGTATTAATAAAATATTTATTTTTTCGCAATAATCATTATTTAATTCCTACAATTTTGCCATTACTTTTATGCATATTCTACTACCTTAACTAATATTTCTTTAAAAGTAACATTTTTAGTACTTCTAGGTTATTACTATTCCCTATTACTTTCCAATTATTAAGTGAATGCTCTCGGTAATTTATTGCAATTTTTGGATCAGCTTAGTAACGAAAACGTATTAAGTATTTATGGAATTCCTTACGTAACATACGTTTGCAGGTTTACTGCATTTTCTTAGTAAATTCACAACCGTGACTTCATTGATGCCATTATTATATGACTTACAAACTATACTACTCTTCGCTATGGATAAACTTTTCTTTCGTACCACCTATCAACAATGGTGTCTATAACTTTACGTAAAGCAGTAAAGCAAGTTTAAATATTTCATCTTCCCCAATCGCAATCCAATAACCAAATGCATATTTGGTTTACAATGGTTTTAAAGATTAGACACAAGCATTGTTCTCGTTTGCCGATCTCTTAATATGTCATTTTTCTTTCAGATGTCAAAGTATATTTTTATTAGTACTATCATGTGAGACACGGTCTTCTTAATTTCGTAATTGTTACTCAGTTTATTTGATAAAGACATGATTATCTGATTTGTGAGCACAAAGGCATATTACGCTCTCACTTGGCACTAATTGTTTAGATTAATATCCAGTTTTGCTTTCGTTTAAAAAATATTTAACTTGCTCACTCATTTATTTTTACGCACAAACATTATTTACAACGGAAATTATCGACCATGTGATGTATAAATGAACACAATTCAGTCGTTGAATTAATAAACTTGGAAAATTACGTAATAGAAATAAAAAAGCAGGTTTATATTATATCTTTGTAGTCGATGATCATCCTTTGATTATTGTAACACATATACACGGATATGTAAGTGTGTTTAATTAAGCATTTATTTGCTAGTTTGTTAATGCATAGAGAGTTTTATTCTGGGTTTGGTCATAATAAATTAACGATCTCCTTCAGAGAATCCAAAATTGTAGGCTGTATTCAAGTCTCTGGACTAAAAAAACCACAATATCATTATTATTCCAATTTGCGACGACTCATTTTGTGATAGGAGTTAATGGATCCTGTGACTATATACACTACTAAAGAGTTTGAACAGGCATTCATCAAAGATTTGTCTTCATGATTTACTAAAATACTGAGTGTTAAGTGTGAGAGAGAAAAAGAAGGAATTGAACCTCCGCATTCATTTGTGCATTCTGTTTGCCATTATGTATAAAGTATCAAAAGAAAGATGACAAGGTAGAGGTCGTACAAGTTGAAAAAATCAGATCATAGGCTCTTCAAGTCAATTTTGTATTTTGTATTTTGAAAGAATGGGCAAGTAATTTTTAAAAGGTTTGGTGATTTATTACAGTTTTTTTTAATCTATAAAATCAGTGTAGCCATCAAAAGTGTTGCTAATTAAACTGATGTATATAGCAGCGATGGTAACGCTCTCGACGACAGCACATCGACCAGGATTACAAAAAACTTGTGAATGCCTGCAAGAA